>NW_024543067.1:33270000-35670000 GCF_018167655.1 Microtus oregoni
TGTCTCTCTCTGTCTCTCTCATCTCTCTCTCTTCTTCTCTCTTAGAAAAGTATAGGCTTAAGATTGAGGGTCACTAGAAAAGAGGTTTTCAGAGGAAAGTCAGGCAGAGCGGCCAGCACGACTGTGGGCTTCTCAGAGCAGAATCCACCCCCAGAGTACACCTTCCTAGCCTGCGTAGCCAAGCCCACTTAACTCACCCGATTCTGAACTCACCTTGTTCTGAATTAACCCTCTCTTTAATTCCTTAAACCTTTCTCCAAGACAATGTTGCAGCAAACAGACAGATAGCCGTGTAGACTGAAAAGCAGGGAGAATGGAAATAAAGCAAATGGATGATGGTCATGAGCAAACCAAAGGTCTCCGTTTAGAAGTTGGCAGGAAGGGATGCTGTGTGCATGAGATGTGTGCTGGGGTAGAGACCCCAGCGTGACTTGCTCAAGCTTCCTGGTTTTTCCTTCATTTCATGGGCAGCTCTAGACAGAACACCAACCAGGGTGGAGTTTGGTTCTCATTTTTATAATAGGACTTCTCTTTGCAGAGAGCTTCTAAAGGCCCCGTTCAGCCAAGTGCCTTATACATTGGCATGGTAGCTTCTATTTCCAGGATCACCAGTGTGATTATCATCCCTTACATTGCTCAGTATTGCCCACAGCCATGCTGTTGGGCATGGATTACAAGAGATAGTAGCTCTCTTTGGTTCCAAGATTGGCATCAGTGTGCCTGGGTGTTAAATACACCTCACTACCAGTGTAGCAAATGAAGATGCTTTGAGAAAAAAAGAAGTGAAATCAAAGTGAAATGAGTGGAGAAAAACATCAAAGTCGATGAAGATCCAAAGTAGGAAATTATTTGGATGAAATGATATAAACACTGATTTTCTTCTTTAAGATGCAAAGGTAAACATCTTAGTTTCCTGCAACATGGACTCAGCTAGAGCTCCACCGGGAAGAGCTGTCTTACTTGGTGTTCAGGGCTGGGTTTATTCTATGGGAAGCTGATGAGCCTGGCTCACATCTACCTCCTGCTGGCCTGGGGTTTTTAACGACAGCTTGGTGCAGTTTTCTGAATACCAGAGGCTCTGTCTCCTCTGTCCTTGTAGCAGGACTCTGTCTTTCATAGCTGCACAATCTCATCAGCCATGAAACATGACAGTGCACCCAGGATACGGCCTCGGCTTTACACAAGGACCTCCGCTTTACCTCTTGTTAGCATAGACCAGCTGAGACATGTTCCAGCTTAACATGAGAGTGAGCATAGGCCATGCTCCATTCTGAAGGTAAGTGTCAGATGGACATCCATGCGTCTTTTGGAGGGATTTGGGCAGAGACATTCACACAAAGAGAATGGTTCCGGAGTGGAGCTCCGATCCTGAGCTGTCTGTGGCACTCCGTACCTGAGCACTCTCCGAGTTTCCCTGGTGGACACTGGCAGAGGAATGGTCTCCTGCTGGCCTCGTAGCCCACACATTGCATGTCCTCTGGACACGGCTTCTCCACGCAAGGATCATTAGACCCTGGACACACTCCTCCTGTGGCAAAGGCAGAAGAGGCATGATCAGGACACTAAAAGATTCAGCACCAACTTTATGGATCATAAGAAATTGTCAAGACCTGGACTTCATGTGATCTCAAGTGAGCTACAAAGGGTCCACCCAGAAACATGCATTAAGATGGTCAACATGGGGTATTGGTGTCCATCACAGATCTCTGTGTCTGTCAGGATTTTAGGGACAGGCAGAAGCAGGATAAGGGCAAAGGAAAATCCAGAGCTCATCTTATTAGGACAAAACATGCCAAAGTTTTATTTGAGCCAATTTCAGCTAAAGAAAGATCACCACATCGACTCTGCCAGGAGGTACCAAAGGTTTCCAAAATCCTAGCGTCATTTGCAAGCACTGTGAGCTTATCTCTTTTCTGCAGCCCAAACCCACTCTGACTTGAGGGCAGATTGTAAGAGATGTCAGCTGTTGATTTCAGGGAGAGAAGGCGTGTGTGTGTGTGTGTGTGTGTGTGTGTGTGTGTGTGTGTGCGTGTGTGTGATGGTTAGGGAGTACATATTCCTAAATAAAAGTCTAACTGTAAATTGTGAAAGCACACCTTATTTAATTTCCTAATCCTTTCTGTCACATGGTATTTTATTGATTATCTATAAGGAGACCCTGACAGCTATAAAAATAAAAAGCAGAATTATCTTTGGCTTCCACTCCACTGTTCCATTCATGCTTGGTCAGATGAAAGTTTAATCCCTTAGAAGGGAAATCCCTGGAAGAAGATTAAAATGAACTAGGGCCCAGGTGAATTAGGTCAGAACTAGGGTGAAGGCAGGTACCGCCTGTGAGTCCCAGTCTCTGGCCTCCATCTTCGGAGGTCCCGTCCCTGTGCCCGCCAAAACCTTGACCATTACCCCAGTCTATTTAAACTGCTCCCAGGAAAGTCCCTTCTATGTCCTCCCCACCCCCGTGGTCATGTTTGCAGCTTTCCGGTTCCCCTCGGGGCCACCCAAGAGCGCAGGAATCCCATTAAACCTGAATGTTCTTTAATTTAGCTTGTTGTGATTTGGCTTGATTGGGATTTTTCGTCGGCAGAGAGCTCATGTTAGGAATATTCCTAACACTGCCTATTGAAAGAAGCAGGTTTTTCACAGGCCCCAGGGTATTTTAAATGTATTTAGGACTTTTTCAGCCTGAAAGAGTTTAAGGGTCAAAGGACTTTTGAAAAAGTGAATCAACTGAAATTAGCCCTCAAAAGCAATGACAGTTAATATCCTCAGTAGCTTAGTGCTCTTGCTGGGGTGCTCCTTCCACTGAGGGAGGAACACACCAGACTTCAGGTGCTGCCTTCACTGGTACAGCTGGTCCTTGAACACGCTCTTCTCCATGACGCCTTCCCTGATCATTAAGGCTGTCCAATGGTAGGCATCTCTTTGTCCAGGAGAAAGCAGGAATGTGAGCTAAATGCCTACAAACATTTTTGGAACTGTAGTCCTCAAGAGGAGCATCCAGTACTAGCAAAGTCAGGAGTCACCAATCCCATCTGCCTCTAGCTGGAGCCCAGTTGCAAAGCTCACTCTTGGCATTGATGCAGCTCTCGGTCTTAGAAGATGGAGGAATTTTAAACTCAATATTTAGAATAAAAGTCAATCTTGAGATTGATTTCACCTTAAGTCTTTATGATTCCGTATACTCATCAGTATTGGTGAGATATCAATTGGTGTTTGACCATCTCATAAGCTACTTCAAGGAACTCTGATGACCAGTTTTAAAATAACTTTAGACATATTTGTTCAATCAATAATAACTTGTTGAATTAATTCAATAAGAAAACTAAAAATATTAATTCAATAAAGCAAGTGAGAGCAATGAGCTAAGAAGCCAGGGCCTACAAAGATGGCAGGAACCATATCCACAGACATGAAACGCACACATACATTACATATCAGATCACTGTTTGACAGGTGTGTGAGATCAAGGGATGTCCCAGAAAAGGGATGATATCTCCTGGGAGAGCATCAGCCCTCTTTGGAAAGAGGAGGTTTATCTGGGTTATCTGGGTAGACCCTCCACCTAGCAGTAACTTCCAAGAGACCCCACATGCAGTAGTTTATATACAAAAATCTGTTGCTCTCGATCTGTTACATTTCTACACCTTTCTGTTTCAGGACACCGAGGGATGTCATCTCCAGATAACTCTATATTTTTGACATATCACTGTAATATTGCATTCATTATCTGTTATGGTTTCATGTGACTCTACACTTCTAAGA
Source organism: Microtus oregoni (assembly GCF_018167655.1). Classification (NCBI taxonomy): domain Eukaryota; kingdom Metazoa; phylum Chordata; class Mammalia; order Rodentia; family Cricetidae; genus Microtus; species Microtus oregoni. The sequence goes on from NW_024543067.1 coordinate 33,273,763, forward strand.
AATCTTACATTCTCAAAACTCTGATTTAAAAGCCACCATTTCAAAGAAGAAAAGATCGTTAGGTAAGTTTAGACACGTGACAGCAATAACATTTGTTCCTGTAGACATTGCGATAATATTTTTAAAATTAAACTAACATTTGTGAGTGTATCTAATGAAAGGTAATGATCAGGTTTCAGAGGACATTCAGAACTGAGGTGTTTCTACATTTCATTCGCTTGTGGCCTGTCCCCATCGCTCTCATCGTGATAGTTAACACAGGACTGTTCACTTGATCTGCCTATTCTCTGACTTTGCAATAAAACACAAATTCACTTACCAGCAATTGGATTTCAAACTCACAGCTCTTTTTCGTCTCAAGGCTTTGTGTCATAATACACAGAAATGCATATAATTACACCACAGCCACCAATTAATGAATGTTTTAGATCCAATCCCCACTAGGGGAAAGCAACATGGGTTTGTATGAAAAATAGCGATACAAATATAGCAAGTGAATTATAAAGTGAATAACAATATTCCATATATAATTATGTACATGTGTTTTCATTCTATCTGATTGTGACTTAGATCATGTCTTCCTTATTTTTGCTTTTAATAAGCTCTATATTGGGAAGGGGACATTTTTGGGGTAAGGAATGTTACTCTGGCAGCTTTAGGTACCTGCAGGGGCCCTTGGCCTTCATGCCAACCTGGCATCTGCTTAGCCATAAATAAACAGTCAACCCCGCTGCCTTTCAGAGAGCTCGGTTCACAGACCCACACTCTGGTGGCTTAAGGAACTCTAACATCAAACAAGAGTCTGCAGGGAAAATGCAGTTAGGTCAACAAGTTTATTCCACATAAATGCAAAAAACTATTGAAAACAAGCTTCCTCTGAGCAGGGAAGTCTCTACATCAAACACAGCAATTCTCTGCTCTCTGTCCAGTGGCATAGGAAGCAGGTCCTTTTTGAAGCATATATCGTCTGCTGGCCTCTGATGGACTTAAGGCTGGGTTCTGGGAACACTAGGGATTCATGCTCTTTTCAGTTGAGGTCTAAAGTTTTCTAGGTACATAGAATGCAGCCTGCCTGTGTGGGCCCGCAGGGGTTGACCTGATTTTAGGAGTCCCACGTTTATGTCATTCCTTTTCAGGCAACTGTGCACACCGATTACTGTTGAGAGCTTTACAGACCCTCTATCTGGTGGCAGAAAGTGGCTCATCAGCTCCCAAGTACCAGTTAAGAGATGACAGTGTCAACTCCTGTTGGCTTCTGGGAGGAAGTTTATCTTATTAACTATCATTAAATAATCCAGGTTTAATGAACTTGTGCCATGGTCTGTGACAGCTCAGGGAGCAGGGACCACAGATCTGCACGTTCTGCATCTCCAGGCACCCATCAATGTGGAGTGAGCATGAAGGGAGAAGGCTCCCACTCCATCAAGTCAAATGACTCTATTGTCCTAGGCCACTATAGGGTGGGCGGTGGGAGCCTCCATCACAACACCAAGCAGGAAGAATGAGCTCCCCTCGGGGAAAGGGTGAAGTGTGAGAGGAAAGGGTCCTGATCTTATTGACAAGTGGAGGCCCAGGCTAGTTATTTCATTTATTTACTCTGTGGTCTTGAACATGTTGCTTGGCTTTCCTGGATTGTGATTGCCTTTCAGAAAGTCAGGACAAAGATTTTTCATAGTGCTGTGGAAAGGGCCAGGGCCTGAGAAAATAGCTGCATTGAAACCTTTGAAAGAGGCTGCAAAGCCAGTGATGCTAACACAAATTGCAGAGACCCGATCCTTTCACCTGGTGCTGGATTTGGGTCAAGATTGGTAAAGTGAGCGATGATATGGAATACCACATGTATTGGAGGTATAAAATCAGGCCTGGAGCCCTTTATTCTTCGTGCTCACAAAGCCCGTGTAGCTATGTGTCTATGCTTCCAACCCCATCCCAGGTAAAGCCTCCTGCTTTCTTTAATATGGGCATAGCTCTTGTCTTCACCCTGTGTACAGTCCCTTACCTCCACCTCTGCTCCAAAGCAATTGGTTTTCCACTTTAGGTAGAGTCCTCCTGACCTTCTCCATCTCAGGCACAACCCCTCACCTCCACCTCAGGCACAATTCCTCTCTTTCTAGGTCTCAGGCATGACTTCTCACCTTCTTCACCTCAGGTACAACCCCTCACCATGTCCACTTCAGATACAGATCCTCACATTCTCCACACCAAACGCCATCTTCACCATGCCCACTTCAGATACAGATCCTCAGTCTCCATACCAAACACCATCCTCACCAGGTCCACTTCAGATACAGCTCCTCACAGTCTCCATATCAAACACTGTAGATGGAGTGGTGGGCTGCGTCCCGCCACCTGGCTAGCTTTACCCAAAATAATTACACGGAAACTGTATTCTTTTAAACACTGCCTTGGCCCATTAGCTCTAGTCTCTTATTGGCTAATTCTCACATCTTAATTAACCCATTTCTAACAATCTGTGTGGCACCATGAGGTGGTAGCTTACCGGGAAAGATCTTAACCTGTGTCCATCTTAGAGAGGAGGGCTATAGCGTCTGCTTCACTGCCTTCTTCCTCCCAGCATTCAGTTCTGTTTACTCCACCTACCTTTGTTCTGACCTATCAGGCCAAGCAGTTTTCTTTATTAATTAACCAATGAAAGCAACAGATAGATAGAAGACCCTCCTACATCAAAACACTACCCTCACCAGGTCCACTTCAAGCACGCCTTACCAACTCTTCGTCATTCACAGTCCCTCAACCTCTTCCACCCCGGGCACATCTGTGTCCTTCCTCCTCTTGCTCCTTCTCCTTTGGCTCTAGTGGCTATCTTCCCTACCTCAACTGTGGCTGTTCTTCAAACCCCAGGGGAATGCATGTGGGATGTGTCTGTTCTCTGAAACTTTTCCACTTCCTGAGGTTCTTCTCAGGTGGAAATTTTGGTCTCTTTCTACAACACTGACAACAGAAAAGCCACCTGAGCTTCATGCATCTGCACAGTTCAAAGGATGGTTCCCTGGAGACTTTTGGAAGCTTTGCTTCCATATTTACGATTCTCCTCATTGCCACAGTATTCCCAGAGCCCTTGGGATTATGTCTGATCCAATGGCTAATCCATCAGCTTCTAGCTGTAACTATTAAGCTGCCACTTGGAGCTGAGTCCATGTCTTGATTTATGGCATTGCTTCATTAAGTTGAAGAATCCAATAACTAATGCTAAATCCCGACCCCAAACCCACATGCTTTGCTGAGAGGCTGTGTCTTGGTAAATGCTGTGTAAGTCAGTGAGATGCCTTATTAATTCATGGCCTGCAAGAAGATATAGGACCTACTCTCCTGAGAATCCAGATTTGAAGCAGTCTGTGTAACTTTCCGTGAAGCAGAGACATGGCCAGGTTATACAGTTTGCTTGGCTCAGCCATCTATTATTATTATTATTATTATTATTATTATTATTATTATTTCACTAATGGCCAAGCTTGGTTTTATTCAAGACATCCTCTCTGGAGCCATCTTGTATGGATGAAAAGTCCTCAGACAATTAGCACCAACAAACTCTAGCCTGAGAACGAACCCAATTCAGAATTTGTTTTTTCTTTGCAAAAGCTCAGAATCAAGTTTCAAGTGTTATGTTGCCTCAGAATCCCTCATTTGATTTAACTAAGCTCCCCTTCCCTGTCCCATGGTATCTGTTCCAAGGGCTGTTCTTACTCCTTCCTATCCAGCCCATCCAGCTCTGCTACCTTCTTGACATCATGATTCTGCTTTAGGCTTCATGGGGATAAGGACTGGGCCGACTATTTCACTATGCATCTTCACACGCTGCCCAAAGCTTGGGCTATTTTCTTTACTGCCTCCTTAGCTCCACATGCATTCCTGATTGGCCAGATCCCATCATTAAAAATCCCTGCTTCTAATATCCTTCTCGGACTCCTCCAATTAAAACTGGCACTTCCCTCCATTTTATCTCCTCTGTACCCGATTTTGCCCCTTCTTACTCTTGGTAGCATGCTATTGTTTATATCAAGGAGTAAAAGAACACTGGTATTTGGTTGAGAAAAGAGGACCTGAGGACTCATAACCATTCCCGTTAGCTATCCAAGGCAGGTTGCAGAGCAGGGACGAGCAGGCAAGGTTCTGTGTGTTTGTCAAGGCTGAATCTGTGTGAGGCAAGAAGACAGATTTTGGTGAAGCGGTATACAATCATCTGGAGAGACCCTGGGCTGGTGCTTAGACTTTAGCTGAATTTTCACGTCAGGGATGAAGCAGACCGGATATTTGTGGTTGGGTTGGATGGCTTCCAAGCTCATCTTATAACAGCCCAGAGGTAGCAAGGTACCGTGGCCAACAACTGCTTCCAGTAAGACGGCCAGATAGGAATCTTGGTTCAGCCATTTATGAGTTCTGCAGCTGCGAACCTGTCAACAGACATTCTCACGTCTCAGGTTCATCAGTTTTTAAAGAAAGATGATTCCTTTATAGGGTCACTGTGTCCAAGGTTATTCTAACAGTCTAAAATAGAGTTGGAAACTGGTCATGGACCAACAAATATTAAGTCTTTTGTCCATCCCTACTTCGATCTGTGGGTGCACTGTACACATCTTCATTTTCATGCCTTGGCTCTTACACTCTTCATTATGAACCGTCACCTCCTCCCCTATGGCCCCCTGCCTAATTCCAGGCATTTTGCCAGACCCCACTTAGTTCCCAGTGAGGCAATACAGAAAGACAGGAGAATTATACGGACCTTGGAAGAAAAAGGAGCCTCTCATCCCAGAGTCTGGTAAAGGCCTTTTGCCAGGTAAAAATCAAGAATTCTTGTACAAGTAACATTGACTGTAAAGACTGCAGTCGTAGAGAAAATATTTCTATTAGGAATATTAAAATAATAAACTCAGCTTAAGTCTTGAATGTCTACGTCCTCTAGAGGGCCCCCCTCTCTTCTGGATATTTGCTGAGAGTCTCACAAACAAGTAGACTGACTTTGTTTATGGTGAGTGAGGCGACCCTAACTTCCTGCATCCTCAGCATCTACGCCTTTCTCTAATTAACTGTAGTCTTGTCTGATACACCTCAGGGGCCACCTTGTGATCTTGTCTAAATCCCTTAGCAATCTTTCAACCATAATAACTTCAAAAACACTCAAATCATATTTATGATGGTAAAAAAAGATAGTGAGCTGTGACTGTCTTTTGAGAAGCCCACACCTAAGCTTTTGGGTCTCCCTTTCTTCCTGTGTGCCTCTCTACTAATCCCGGAGCTTAAGATCTGTGATAAATCCTTTATCAACTCCACCTCTGTGCTCACAAGTGCTCTTCCCAAGTTCATTTCTTTGCTTAAATGTCCATTTCAGGCGTTATCTGAATGGAGTTGAGATAAGAGTCAGGCTCCCAACCCCACCACAGCTGACACCATCACCTCCAGTGCCCAGACGCTGCTCCGCATAGCTGCTGTGCCCGCCCTTGCTGGTGGAGGGTATGCCTGCTGTCTCACTCATCCTGCCTAGCATGGAGCATCACTCATGGAAACGTCCCAGCCATCTCCCTGGGCCCTCTAGGTTCCATTCTCTGTTTCTTATCTGAATCAATATGACAAACCAGGCAGCTGCTTCTGCCACAGTGGCTATAAACACACTGACTTTAAATGCTGATGGTCACCTTGGGAGCCTATTCTAGACAATATGTCCTTTTTGATATATTTCTATTTCATATTTTTTGAGCAGCTAATGAAAAATTTAAAATGAGTATAATCAGTATAGCTCACGTGTTGTTTTGACGCCCTTCCCTTTTGCTTACCCGTGGGAGGGCCATGACATCTATCACTCCCCATTTAACTTGATGTCAGACTTCCTGACTGGCATGCCAACGCTCATTGACTTCCCAGTGTTCACGTGGAGTCATCTCAGGACACCAGAACTCTGCGCCTCGTCTCTCTAGTTTTGTTCAAAGGGATTGTCTCAGGGTAGCTGGGATTTAATGAGCTTATTTGGCAGTAAAATTCACATTGGATTCCACTTGTTAGCAAAACTCAGCATTTTGGTTCAAGATGCTAATGACGATAATTGGACCCAAAAATCTGCATGAGAAAAAGATGAGCTAGAAGTTGGGAGGGGGGCAGAGTACTGAGGCCAACTCTGTATAAACATCACTATATGGCCCTAAATGATCACTACATTCGTTTATCATGCTAATTATCCCGCCAAGTGTGGGAAAGACCACTTAATGAATCTGTCAGTCTCCCAGGATAAACAGAAGAAGCGCCACACTAGTGTGTGAGCTGGAGTGTGGCTATATCCGTGTCTGTGTGTGTTGGGGAGAGGAATATCTGTTGAATTCAGGGATCCCTGATTTTTAATAAATGAAAAGATGCCTCAAAAGCTAGCACCTGCTAACTCCTTACATTCCTTTGTTTTACTTTCGCTTCCACGGAAACTACAGAGAGGGACAACTGCTTGCCCCTTGAGCCCAAGGGAGAATTTATTCTTCTCTAACTTGTGATACTCCTCCATGTTTGGTTTCTTGCCCATCAGCAATAAAGGCACACGTGTTGATAGCCTCCTGGCTATGACCCAAGCCTACTGTCTACACCTGACTATGAGGCTTGGCACCTGCTGCAAGCCCATTGCAAATTATGTCTGAGGCGCCATCTGTCTTCCCGGGATCACACTGACCACTCTACGAAGAAATATGATTAACTGAGAAGTCTCAGGGAGCACATATCACTGAGATTCTGGTTGATACGTAGAGAAAGGTAACTGCTTTTCTGATGGAGATCTGTTACTTTTTGTTATTTCCTCCACCCTACCCTTTTATACCCACTCAGGTATAAAATACCTGAGTAAACGAAGCTGAAACTGAAAGGTTTGGTTTGGTTCATGGTTTCACTGGTCCTCACAGCCTGAGGTACAGGAGACACCATGGTGAGAGACAGTGATGGAGCAGTTGCTCACCTCCCGGCAGCCAGGGAGCAGAGAGACACAGAAAAGAGTTAATGAACAATCTCTTCAAGGTATGTGCTTTGATCCATTAGAGCCACCTCTACAAACTATCCAACTATGTATTCATGAGTGGATTAATTCACAGATGAATTTAGAACTGGCAAGCTCCCTCAAAGCCCAGCAGTGGGACTGAGGTGATAGATAAAAGACTTTCTAATTCTGAATTCAGACTGCCCCCAAACCCACATAAGACACCAGAGCACAGACTACAGCGACAGGACAAGCGTACTAGATAGATTAATCAAATTCGCAGGCTCTAGACTCAGCAAGAGACCCCCGCCTCAATACATAAAATACAGAAAGATGCCTGGCATCTGGCCTCCATATGCACACACACACATATACACATGTGCACACGCAGGCATATACGTGTGAACCCATGTGCAAGTATACATATATTACACATACACAAACATTTTAAACAAATTCTATCAGCTGGAAACCAAGCCTTCAACACACAGGCCTTGAGGAAACTGTTCCTGATCTCTGCGTTGAACCAGTGTGAGGTCATATGCGATCTTGGCCAAGACACACAGCTCTCTTGTTGGAGGTTATCCTTGCATTGTCTGCTGAAGATGAGCCTGAGCCAGATATTTCCAACTCTATTTATAGTACATTTTAGAATTTTACTTTTCAGTTTCATTTTAAGATCGACTTAGAGCCGAGGACTCTCCTGACCAAGCCAAGTCTCACTAGAGAGAGGCTTAGGGTATGTTCGGAAGGCCTCCTCTTCCCTTCCCGAGGGGCTGAGTAACAAAATCATTCACATTCTAGGTTTATTGAGAGTAGGAAGATTTAAAGGGACTATAGCAGTCCTACGTGGGGACATGACCTTGAAACATTGCATTTAGAATACCAGAATAATATATAAACCACAGAGCAAATCTTTGCATTAAAATAATAAACAAATAAATAATAAATAATCCACTATGTCTTTCCTATAAAGACACTTTGCTAAGCTGGCTAACCCCAATGTCTTGTGCTCATATTTATATCTGAAGAGCCCCCACATATTTGGTCTCTGTGTAAACATTCCACAGAAAGCTTCCCTGGGCTACAGAAGGGTGCTTGCTTTCTCTCCCTGAGCTTCTTTCCAGCAGGCAGGTGCTAGCAAGGCTGCCTTTTCACCAATGGCTCCTGAGGAGGCTGTGCGCTTTGCATTGGAATCCTCATTGTCTAGGACAATGCTGCCTCAAAGCATTCTGCTCTCCTCTGAGTTCGCAGAGTCTGAGGATTGATGTGTTGCTGCAGTTTCCCCTGCAGAGTTCGCCCCGTCCTGTCCCGAACTCCTTGTGAACCCTGCCGCGAACCACCGCGTGGGTTCTTCAACACAGCTTTGCTGCGTAAATCAGTTTGTCTGCAAAGGACAACAAGACAAGACCTGGACAGCTGGCACTCATAAATTGTTCATGGTGGCATCTGCCAGAAATGCATCTCCCTAGCATGCATGTGCTGACTTACTTTGTAGCTCGCTTAAGTACATATGCTGCAGATCTGGCTGTCACTGCATCGCTGATGAAAATGCAAACCAAAGTCACTCGCACCAGAGGGCACAAGTCCATTCTTAAAGGACGCTCAGAGGCTGTCAGAATGGCTCCTTGCATGGGGCTGAGGTCCCCAGCCTTCCCTTTGATGAGCTTTTTCTCCAAACTGCAACCAAAATGGTGCTTAAGAGACCTGAGTTGCTGCCTGTCCTCAACTCTCCACAAGGAATTTTTATAAATGACTTCTCTTACGGCCACAGTCCCTGTGGATCGAGTTCATGTTGGATAAAGCAACTCCAGTGTGATTTTCTTAGAGAGGGCTGTGAATTTGTGGCTCCCATGTCAAAGAGAGGAAAAGAGCCAGAGAGAACAATTCTTCTCACTGATTACCGAGGGCCTGTGTCTGTGCAGCTATGACCTTTGACCCCCAAGGTCAAGGTTCAAAGACAAGCAGGAAGCTTAGTCTGTTCTGCTCTGAGGTTAGCCTGCCCATTGACTGCAATCATAGACATCTGGCCTGCTTTTTCAGGGAGGCAAATGATGCTGCTATTAACCTGTGCTACAGCTTCCTAACTTATTTGCCAGCAGAACCCTCTAGCCTGCCTATTTTGCACCCTTTGTAATGGACATACCCTACCCCATCGCCTCTGCCCTTCTAATCAGTGGACGTCTCCTGCTGCTTCAGGGTCCTTCCTAATTCTTCATCCTAGCTAATGGCTTAGGGTGGATATGGCCCTCTCTAGTCTCATTTGTCATGGCTGCCACTTCTTCCAGAGGGGGAAGCGCTTTCATTCTCATTGGGATGGGTTGCTCTCTCATCCTTTAAGCTTCCCTCGGGCAAACCCTTCCCTGATCCCTACCTGAGTTTATCTCTGCCTACAGGAAGCTGCCTTGGCTGAGCCTGCTGCGGGGTTTATACTCCAACAGTAAGATCAAAACAAGCGGCAGCAAAGGTTGCAGCATTTCGTGCATCAGCTGCTCTTTATGCACAGTGACATCAATGGCACTTGGGTGTAGACTAAGCTACAGTTCCATGACTATGGGGCCCAACATTTCCCTTTTCTAGTTTCTTCTACAGCCCCAGCATCTGTATCAAGCACATGAGAATTACTGTTTAGGTGAATGAGTGACGGAATGCAAGAGAGGCATGTCGGTTTCCCTTTGAGTTCTCAGCGGTGGGAGGTGGGAGGGTTCATCTTCACCGTTAACTTGACTAGATTTGGAATCACTGTGGAAATACCCATGTGTACCTACAAAGGTGTTTCTAGAAAGGTTTGATTGATCTGACAAGAACCCCCTGAATGTGGGCAGCATCACCCATGGGCTGGGGTCCTGAACTAAATAAAGGAGGGAATGAGAACGAAGCACCAGTATTTCCTGCTCTCTACTTTATGACTCCAGATACAGATGCGATTGGCTGCATCAATGTCCTGCAGTCATAACTTCCTTTCAATGACAGACTGTACCCTCAAACTGTGACACAAAATAGACTCTCGTTTAAGTGTCTTTGCCAGGTATTTTGTAACAGCAGTTAGGAAAATAACCAATAGAGAAGGAGAGCCATTTAGCTGAACCTACCATTACAGGTACAGCGCACGTTCCTATAGAAACGAGGGCACACGAAGCTGATGCGAGCTGTGCTGTAGGTCATGAGCGCGTGGGAATCCAGCGACAAGCCTTGCTCACAGTGCTGCTCCTGACAGTCCAGTCCTGAGCAGTTCTTCTCCAGGATGGCTGCTATGTGCATGACGTTCTCCAGGTGCCTCCTGGCATTGGACAGCTTCTGGATCAGGTAGGCTGGCTTGTAGAACTCGCTGCTGCGCTTCTCCACAGCAAACAGCATATCTAACTGGTTGGTGCCCACCACAGGCTGGATGCTGATAATGCGCAGGCTATCCTGCTTCTGCGTGAGGACCGCATTCCGCAGGATGCGCCGGAACCCATGCATGTGAAGCCCCACAAAGTCCTCGGGGGACACATTCTCAAAGCGGATGGTGACAGTGCTTTGCAGCATCTCGTGCACCAGTTGCTCCACGTGCACAACGACATCGATGGGCACTTGGAAGCGGCCATCACTCACAGAGACGTTCAAGACATACTTCCCACTGTCCAGCCCTCCCAGGGCAATGATTTTCCCATCATGACTGTTCACTTTGAACAAGCTCTTCTGCTCTGACTTCAGGGCAAACGTGAGCACGTCATACATGTCCTGGTCTGTGGCATGGATCTTCCCAATGACCCCACCAGGAAAGTCATCCTCCATGGTGACAATGAAGATTTCCAGCGGGATAGCTGTGGGTTTGTGGGTGCTCTCCTCAATGACCCTCACCCGGATGTAGGTATGAGAAACTTGCTGCGGTTTTCCTGAGTCCTTTGCCTAAGGATATCAAGAGGTGGACAAACAGAGAGTTAAGACTAATAATTGAAATGTCACCCTGAGACAGCAGCTCTCTGGACCTTCTACCAGGTTCACTTCTTCCTCCCTTCCTTGTCAATACTGTGAAAATTACTGAGGTGGGCACTTAAGTAGAGGAGTGGTTTATCATATTCCGTCATTCTCTGGGGCTGTATGATGGGCAATAAAATGTGTCAACACAATCAAGCCAGTGGGGTGAGCTAGGGATGATGGGCAGGATGCTACAAGACCCAGCTTGCCCACACCAGGCTTGTCTTATTTTAATTTTGAACAGGAAACCGAAAAAAAAATATTCCAGCAAGGATGTTCTCACTTGGAGAAGGAATCATTGTTTTCTGTTGGATTCTTTCCTTTTGGCTGGACCAAGTGACACCTTTTGGCACACAGAAGAAATGCCATTACTTAAATGAGAATTACATCATAGGAAGATTTAGGATACAAAAGATGACACACCGAAGGGGAAGTGGGCAGCTCAAAAAAGAAAACCCTTCTCTCCTAACAGTTGAACCGATGAAACAATCACCTTGACAACAGGTCTTCAATGAACACCTGTCGTGCATGATAGAGGGGTCAATGGTGTCATGCTTCAGAATAAAGTCAGGTCCCCATGGGTCAGATCTTCAGGGATTCAGTGACCCTGCAGACAGAGCTATCGCAGAGAAAATGTATCCTCAAATGAGGATGGCAGTGGGAATCCAAGCCCTGGGCACCATACAGGCTTTGAATCTTAGCTTTCTACACATTTTGTTTGCGGTTTTGAGTAAGTTTTACTTGACCTCTCTGAACTTTAAGCTTTGCAACTTTAACACATGCATATAACAGTAGTTTCAGCCCCTACTGTTCTTGTGGGAATTAAAAGAGGAAGCGATTACGAAGTGCTCAGCACAGGCATCGCCCATACAAATACTTAGCAAGCAGTTGTGTGCACTGTTGTTTGCACCGTTACCATCAGTATCTGTTTATTTGGATACGTGAATCAAGAGATGCTAAAATGGAGACTTCCCGGAGGTGGAAGGAAGTTTGGTAAATTAGGTTGAATTTGGAATCAAACTGTGGCCACCTCAAAGGATATTGATGATTTTGAATTTCATAGATCGGCCAGAGGTTGCTCACCCCTATGCAAGAGGCCAAACAACTATCAGAAGGAGTGATGTCACTGGACAGAAGGTGGCAGGACAGGGAACCTGTGCCCGAGACGGATGGCGAAATGATGCTAAGGACCCTGGCATTCAGAATCTAAAGACCAGAGGCTGAGGGCCCAGGCTTGCAAGGCTTGCCAGCGATGGACACTCTTAGCTTAGCTGGTAAGCACTTTCTGTAAGCACTGGATGACTGTAGGATGTTTGGGTTATGTTATCTGTATCATAAACACACAGCTCTGTCTTTATAGCCCAGGGGCAGTCATAAAAGCAGAAATCTATAGGTAAAGTTGTGCCCTGATAAAGCTTTTTTGATAAAATGAGAGGAAGTGGACTAGGGAATTTTCATTTTCTTGTCTCTATGATACAAAGTAAAAGGATTGACCTGGGATGGGTGCAGAGACGGATTGGAAGAAAATGAAGCGGGAGCAGGCTCTCACAGAGAGAGTTTGAATACGCACGAGAGGGTAAAGTAACAGGGACCCTTGGAGGAAGAGAGGATCTTGTGGATGTTTCCTATGAGGAAGTCAGAGGGCTAACTGTGGGAGATGAGATGTGATACCCAAGCTCTAGGCTGGAGTGCAGAGAACTGTGCTGGGCAGTGAGAAGACACTTAAAATTCCCATTGTCCCCTCAGTCTATCTTTAGATAGCTGGATACTGTGCCACCATAGGCCCCCTTCACAATGGTCAGGCAGCTTTCTGTGGGCAGTAGCGGCTTGAACACCATTCAGGTTTATGGCTAGAATCCAAATGTTGGTCTAGGCAAAGTCTCAGATAGGAATTCCATGTGCTTGATCACTCATGGCTCCCTTTTGTGATCCTTGCACAACTCATGACTGCCATTTCTGCCTCTTTGTGCTTTTTTGTCCCATACAGGCATTGAATTTGGGGTTAGAAGAGGAACATTCATTCACTACCATGAGCTACTATGTTGACTTAGTGAACGTAGAAGGGACAGACATGGGAGAGAGCAGCACCCAGTGTGTACAGATGGCCAAGCTGTACCTGAATGCACAGCAGGTATTCTGGGGACTCCACGTGCCGGAAGACCACCGCTGACCTCAGGATCCCATGGGAGTCCAGCACAAACTCCTCGTCTTCATTTCCCGACAAAATAGAGAAGGAGAAGGGAGGCCCATTGTGAAAAGAGTCTCTGTCTGTCACCGCAAGCTGTAAGATGCTGGTACCCACTGGCTTGTTTTCCTGTATAAAAGAGTGTGGCAAAAAGGAAGTTAAAATAAAAACAAAACAACAACAACAAATAAGACATCATTACTGGCTGGGAGTGCTAAGTAAGAGCCAGGCATTCGCCATAGGAATTCCCCATGATACTTAAGTCTTCTGAAAACAGGCTGGGGTGGCAAGCATCCTCTTTCCCATCTGTAGTAGCCTCCTCACTGCCGAGCCAGGAGACCACAGTCTCTGCAGATGACAACACAGGTCTTTGACTGAACAGGTTCCAAAGATACTTCCAGGTCCCCCCCGTCTATCACTCTCAGAACCTATCTACAGAGCTCTGAGTCATACCCTTCACAGCCTGTGATGATCTTGGAAATTCACCCAGGGCCTGGCAGCATCTCCCTGCTGGGAGGGAAATGTGGGTCCTCACCCTAGTTACAACATGATTATGCTGTATTGTGATTGCGTGGAGGCCCAACACTGTAACACGGTGTCACATTAGACATTTTGGGGGGACATGCAAGCAACTTTCCAGTCAATATATAAAACTAAATGGATTTTTACAACACACCCCATAACTCAGCTGTTCTGTGTTCCTCTAGGGAAAAGAAAGTAGATAGCACATTTATAAACTTGAGAAGGAGGAGGGACAGTCTTCAACTTTAACAACTATTTTGGAATCTTGGTTTGACAACAGGAACATGAGGATGAGTCATGCCTTCTTCTGGGGTCAAAGTTTATCTTCTTCACTCCCCGGATGAAGTTATCTGTAGCCAAGACCAGTATCGGTCTCTTTGACTCACTGCGCTGGACTTTGGCCTTAGTGCTGTCTAGGCTGATGTCGGCTTTAGGAGTTAGCCTGCTGATGACACCAGCTGAAGGGTTAAGATGTTTGGGACCCAAAAGATGAGGAGCAGGGTACAGGATGTTGGGGGAGCCCAAGGCTCATATGCTGATTAATTTATGGTAACTATGTGTTGCTGAGCACGGTGGCTCACACGGGTATTTCTAGCAGTTGGGTAGCAGAGGCAGAAAGACTGTCATGAGTTTGAGTCCATTCTAAATTATAGAATGAGTTCTAGATAAACCATGGCTCCATATACTGAAATTTAAATAATGAAAATTTAAAATTAAAAAAGAAAGAGAAGAAAAGGAAACAGGGAAAAAGATAACCAGGTGTTGGGATAAACCCATTATTCTGGGTGTGAAAAAGGGAGGAATCCTTGAAAAAGGAGCAGGAGTGAACCTCAGAGGTTTCTGTTCTGCCCCGTCTCTGCCTGCTTGAGCACCAGGCTGCAGGCACTGCCTCTCTTTTGAGCCCACCGTGGGACCATGTCATCCCAGAGAAGATTTACTGCTTTACACAGACAACATACTCAGCACCACACAAACAGAAGATTTATTGATTTGTTTGCTCATTCTCTGAAGGCCATTTCCTCCACAGAAAAAATAGAAAGAGTGAGAGAATGTGTGTCCTTGGGGTCACCGTCTAAGAAGGAAGGGTGTGAAATTACAGACAAGCCCAGCCTGCAGGGGAGGAAGTCCTGGCTGACTTCTGCAACTGAAACAGTCTGTCCAGCTGATGGATGTATGTCATAAATGGAATGTTTAGAAGGCAAAGTATATTTTGTCTGAGGAGGGCACAGGCCTGGTAGGCCACAACCACAGAGATCTAAGAGAAAGAGGGGAGGAGGGACGAGGAGGAGGGAGGAGAGCAATCACATGTGTGGCTGCTGGCAGGAGCAGATGAGAGGTAAATCAGAATCTCTCCAGGAAGAGCTGAGATTGCACTGACAATGGCCAGGGATGAGCAGACAGGGGTAGCTTTTGTTTCATGAACATCTCAGCCTGGTTACCTGACAGCTCAGTGTCACTGTGTGAAGGAGGCTGGTTATAGATGGCCACACTCAAGATCGTCCATCTTATCCCAAAGGGCTCCCTAGAGACCCGAGCACTCTCTCCTTTCACTCCTTCTCAGAGGCTCTGGGAGAACTTGAGAACCACTTTGACAGCAAAGCCAGCACAGTGAGAGCTGCTTCTCCAGAACTCCTGTGGACCCGTAAGACATGAGCATCTCTAGCTGTGTCTTCAAGTCTTCCACACTCACAGTCTGGGTCAGCACATCTTCCAAGCCTGGCTTCCAGCCTCCAGTACTCTGCTCACGAGCTAACTGCTGAACAATAGGCTAACGGGGAAGCCTGGCATCTGCCCTGAAAGCAGAATGCCAGCTATAAGTTACTCTATCCTGCAGCCTGACTTTAAGGCAGGCGGATTTAAAGCAGTAAATAAATTGCAATGGAAGCTGAGCTCAAGGAGGATCTGCTCTATCTGAAGTCCTGGGCCGGTTCCTGTTGATATCTCTCCACTCAGAACAGGGATCTTAAAGATAGCCTGTCACTGCAGAAGGATTATTTGTATTATGTGCTTACATGATAGATTCAAGTTCAAATCCTGACTGCTTTCCAGCTGCATGGTCTTGAGAAGACTATTCATGCTTACAGATCCTTGGCTCTTTCGACTGTAAGGTATGTGTACATGGAATGGGAGAGTGGGCATCGGTCTACATCCTCAATGACACACAGTAATGGAGACAGGCTGTGCATATGAAACATCTAATACTTAGAAGAAACAGGACTCAATAACTCTTCTCAACAATTGAGGGGGAAGATAGGTTGCTTTCATACCTTCCCTAGGAAGAGACAAGTTGATGCTGGATACTCATAACCTACAGGCTATAACTAGGTCCCAATGCAATAGTACTAAGAGACAGGTCTGTTGAGGTCCTAGAGTCCTCAGAGAGAAGCCTAAAGGAGCATGTTCATCTTTTTTGCCAAGTGAGAACACAGCTAGCAGTCACCATTATCAACAGAATGCAATCCCTTGCCAGATACAAGATCTGGGAAAGCCGTGATCTTGATCTTCTCAGCCTCTGAGACTGTCAGCAGTAAACTCCAGAGCCAGAGTCTCCAACTCTAAGTTATTTTCTATAGAAGCCCCAACTCAACAAGCCAGAGTGGAGGAAGCCGAGCCACACAGGTAGTATCCAGCTGGCAAGACTTGCTTACCTGGATCACAGCAGTATAGTTGGCAGGTGTGAACACTGGGCTGTTGTCATTCACATCGGAGATATCAATGTTGACAGTTGTAGTTGAAGACATTGCGGGGATGCCACTGTCTACTGCTTGGATGAGCAGGGAGTATCCTGACACCTGACAAGGCACAGAGGTGACATTAGGAACCGCAGAGCCTTGGCCTTCTGCACATGCTCAGATAACCTGAAGTCTCTGGCTATGTCACCTTTCCTCATATCCCGATGACTTTGGTGCCATCATCATTTGGGGATGGCTCTTTCTCTGTTGGGAGCTGGTTTATGCATTTCAGGGTGTTTAGAGATGTCCCAGCCTCTGCCCACTAGGATACTGCCCACTTCAGCTAGTTTTCCCAACAAAAACTGCAGCCTGATAGTTCTATCTCTTCCCCGAGGGGAGGAGCCACTGCCTTTAAGGCTGGGCCTGAGACTTTGTTTGATACAACTGTCATCACTGACCTACACCGCTGATTTTGATATTCCTGGGCTAGAGGGCTGTATCACTAGACGATTCAGTTTGCCTCTTAGTATTATTGTTCTGGAGTTCATTTCTAGATTTCACTTTCTTTGAAAACATACATTTCAGTCAAGGATTATTTCAGAATGGGACAAAGGGATTTTGGGAATCACTTTTTTCCTCGAGTGCCTTCAGATGATCTTTCCTGACCAGCTCACGTAGGATTGAAATTGCTGATGAAACCAGGGGTAGTGTCCTGGCTGAAGGGTTCTTCTTTCTCTGACTCATGATGGACTAAATTTCAATCTATGCAGGAAGGTACATATTTGTCTTTTTTTCTAAGATCTCCAATATCTGCCAAAAGCAATTATCAGTATAAAATTCTTTCAGAAATCTAACCCAAATGTCTACCTGCATTTCGTTGCTACTCATAATGAGCCTATGCCCATGAGTCCAGTGATGGCGTAGGGGTGGATGGTGAGGGATGACCCAAACCCACTCACCCGTTCCCGGTCCAGTTTCTTCTTAACCTTCACAAGTCCCAAGAAGGGATCCACAGCAAATTCATTGTCCCTATCTCCACCCACAATGGAAAAACGAATCTGACCATTGGGCTTGCTATCCGCATCTTCTGCTATCAGCTTCATAGAAAAGAAACAAAGCAAAGGCAAGGTATAACAAAGAGAAAGACAAAAGGTTGATGCTTAGCATCTCTGGCTGGCAGTATTCTAGGACTACCCATGATAAATTCCCAGAGGGGGAGATGATTGGTGGGACCAAAGAGGGCAGCAATAGCATGGGACATTTATTTCCTTATTAATTTATACCTTTCCAGAGTCTGACATCAGTTGGGCCTGATTTTCATCAGGTTTGAGATCATGATGACAGACCCCAGAGCTAACAGACAAAGCCAATTTTATGACCTCTTTACAGTTCTGCAAACAGTATTCTCAGCCACTTGGGCTGGCTCTTTACTCAGTGTGGCTGGCTCGGGAATCACTTGGAGACACAGCTCTGAGGACTATTTGAGGGGTTCTATGGATTACATGATCCCTGTGAGTTGGGACCCTAGACCAGAATGGAAAAGAAGATTACAGAAACCTAGTGGAGCATTGCTCTCTGCTTCCTGACTGTGGACATGATCAGGCTTGTTCTTCTATTGCCATGCCTGTCCACCACAGTGGGCCGTGCTTCCTCTTTAATCACGGGCTTTTCTCACACTCACACTGGAGAATCCCCGTTCTCCAGTAGGACGATACCCATGTATTTCCTCTTTAGTCACGGGTCAGTTACTCTGTAGTCATGGATTAGCTGCCTCGGAGCTATAAAAAGCTCATCTACGCTATCTTGCATTTTCTTTAAAAGTATATACTTCGGTAAGGAAAGCAATTACTAGAAATTTATAGCTTGATATAAATGAACCTGTAAGACTCCTTCTAACACACAAACTGGAGAAGGAGCTCTTCAAAGCCCACGTGTGACAGACATCCTTGAAACACTGAACGGAGGAGTGGAAACAGAGTCTGAGCAGACCTCACTCATTTCTTCTCTGTGAGGATGTTTTGTTCCAGATGCTGCTGGCACCTACCAGAATGACGGAGTCCCCCTCCAAGGCATCCTCACTGATGACGGCGCTGTAGACATCTTGACTGAATCGAGGAGGGTTATCATTCACATCTGTGAGGTCGATGCTGACGGTGGCTGCAGCGCTCAGGGCTGGGGTGCCCCCATCTTTAGCTTCTACCACCAGGTAAAATCTTTTGCATACTTCATAGTCCAGAGCTTCCAAGACAGAAATACCCCCTTCGTAGGAAAATAGGTAAGTTTATATTTGATAAGGGGGAAACATGGTTCAACTGTTCTGTAGGCAAAGTGTGATTTCTATCATTCCTAGCCAAGGCTGCAAGTTTGGGCGTTTGCTTGTGAGTCCCTGAAAACTTTGTGGAAGTCTAATGAACACCTCCAGTTAAAGCATAGCCGTCTATGAGACACGTTCCTGAAGAAATGGGCAGTGCCCACAGTTTCTGAGATAATTCCAGGGTTTATTTCAGGCAGCAGAAGTCTCTGCTTGTGAAACCAGAGAGTTGAACACCCTGAGCAGTGTCTCTCGAGTCTCTAAGTGACCCCGGGGAAGGAAGAACACGTGGTGTGCACTCGTGACTGGAGGCACTGCCCCCCCCCACCTTGCCATCAGGTAACCGCTCATGGCCAGCGCTGGACTGAATTAACCACACAGCTGCTGTGCCCATTGATAATGTGTCCATCTGTAGTGAGCATGCACAGAGGGCGAGAACACAGGGAATTTCAAGGCAGGGTGGCATCAGGTGAAAAGGGCTCCTGGAAACCGGCAGCCCCTCAGTGTCTGCAGCCATATGGCTGAGGTGTTCACACCCAGATAGCCCAGGAGTTCACACTTATGTAGCCCGTGTGTTCACAGCTATGTAACCTAGGTGTTCACACCCACATAACTCAGGTGTTCACACTCACTTAGCCCAGGTGTTTACATTCACGTAAGCCCAGGTATTCATACCTAGGTAACCAAGGTGTTCACACCCATGTAGCCTAGGTTTTCACAACCACATAGCCCCGGTGTCCACACCTACACAATCCAGGTATTCACACCCACAAAATCCAGATGTTCACACCCACATAACCAATGTGTTCACACCCACGTAACTCAGGTATTCATACCAACTTAGCCCAGGTGTCTACACTCATGTAGCCCAGGGTTTCACACCCACATAACCCAGGTATTCACACCCACATAGCCCAGGTGTTCACGCCCACATAACCCAGGTGTTCACACCCAAATAGCCCAGGTGTTCACACCCACATAGCCAGGTGTTCACGCCCACGTAGCCCAGGTGTTCACACCCATGTAGCCCAGGTGTTCACACCCACATAACCCAGGTGTTCACACCCAAATAGCCCAGGTGTTCACACCCACATAGCCAGGTGTTCATGCCTACGTATCCCACGTGTTCACACCCATGTAGCCCAAGTACTCACACCCACATAGCCCAGGTGATACTACTACAAGGAATCACGTGAACAGAACAAAAGAAGGCTTCTAGTTGAGGGTGACCTCTATGATGGACTCTGAGAGGGAGCCACCCACCCTTCTTGTCCCAGCCCTGTCTGGTAGTGACCGTGTGCAGTGCTCTCAAGTTGCTAGCTACCTACTGTGCCTAGAAGACAGTTCCCAGGTGTTTGTCTTTCTCTGGAACACAATCATTAGGTCAAATGAGAGGTCATTTTCTTGGGCATAATCAGCCAGAGGACTGTAGTGCTAAGACTGCCAATAGTTTCCTTCAAATTATGGTGAAAACAGAAACTGTACCTCTATCAAGAGCCTATTTTGGTTCATAAGTAAATTTTCTGAGCACTTACTACCCCTTGAGCTTAATTTTTCCAGTTTAGTTACCTAATGACAACTTTAAACTATCCTTAGCCACCTCCCCATGGTGTTCATATAGAATTGTCATAGCTGGACAGGGCAAAGCTAATGCATATCGCAAGGAGTGAACTCTTCATCCAGTTTGATCTGAAGTAATGACCCTAATAAACACTTTCTGCTGGGAGGTCCTGCTAATGCAGCCTGTCAATCAATACTACTTTCTTTTACTCAAGGGTACATTTTTACATTTGTACACAGTTATGTCATGACAGGATTAGAGTGTGCATTCCTGAGCCAGGGAGAAAAAAATTCAAATATTAGATAATCCACTTACGAATAGCAAAGGGTGGGGAAATTATTTAACTGCTCAAAAGTTCTGTTTTTCTCATCTGGAATATGTGAGCTATACACAAAGATTTCATAGGATGGCAGAATACTGGCAATGGTGATTGAACGCTGGTGATCATGGTACTACCCTTTTCCTATGTGCTAACTAAGGAGAAATGGCCTCCTCTGCCATCTCACACAATAGCGACATGTTTTCTGAGTGATTTAAGAAATGGGCAAAGGTCAGAGGTGTGAGGAATTCACCTCCTGCCTGGAAAATGGGAATAGCTTTGACTATTAGAGAATAGCTCCTCCAGAAGGGCGCACACCAATGGTATGCTGAACCAAGAGGAGTGGAAACCACCCAGATACACACAGTTTGGACTGACAACAAATCACTGCTTGATGTGCAGGGGATCATGGCCAGTGTCAGTCATGGTGCCGACCAGAGAGGGGTCAGCTACCTGTAGGCGGAGTACAGAGGCAGCTCATCTCCTGTTCCCTTCCTACCATAGGAACATGGAATCCAAGAAGAGCTAACAGAAAGGAGACACAAACACACTCTTGTGCTTGAATGTAGACATCACAGCTTCACAGCTGCTACACAGAAAACACACTGCTGACCCAAGCCTCCTAACTAGGTGTTCCGTAGTCAATGCATGGGTCAAGAATTTGCCAAGTGAGCCCACTGCTTGGTGTTTGGAATTTAGAAGGATCATTGTTAGGAGCTGGGCACTGAAGTCTGCATGCAGGCCCTGCAAGGGAGGCAGGAAGATGACGGGATGGGAGAAGAAACAGGAAGCACTATTGGAATTGTCATGTACCCACCTGTCTTTGGGTTGATCCTAAACTTCCCTTGCTCATTCCCAGACCTGATGAGATACGTTATCTCAGCATTCGTGCCAATATCTTTGCTGGTTGCAAACACAGAGAGAACTTGGGTACCAAGGGAAGTGTCCTCTGGCACCGTTACTAGGTAATCTCTCCTCTCAAACACAGGGGGGTTGTCATTGATGTCCAGGACGGTGATGGTGACTGAGGCGAGCGAGGAGAGGGACTGTCCAGGACTCTGGTCGGTGGCCCGGACACTGATGTTGTAGGATGACTGCTGTTCTCGGTCCAGAGGCTGTTCCAGGATGATGACGCCAGAGGAGCTGTCGATGGAGAAGACCCCACTGGCTGAGTCCTCCAGGGAGTACACAACCTTCCTGTTGATGCCTGTGGGAGGAGACACAGGATGAGAGGACAAAAGCATAGCACCAAGATATTCACTTTTCCTTGCAAAAGACCTTCCCGGGGAAAAAGCCATTGTGGAAATAGCTCTGGCCGTACAGAAATGAAATCTTCAGTTTGAAAACAAGAACAAGATTAAAATTGGTAAATTGACAACAAATACCATAATTCTTTGGTTATTATTAATATATAACCTTCTTCAAATTAATTTTCCCTGAAGAAAATTTAGAGGCCAATAGATGTATGGATAACAGTGTACCCCAAAGAAAAGCTGAAACTAATTAACCAATCACTTCAACACATTTTCATTGAGAATCTACCAGGTGTTACTGATGGTGACGGGGGTTCCAGCCCCAGATAAGAATCTGAAAGCACCTGACAGCTTTGAGATCACGGGTCATGCCTTAGACATGAACAGGGTTCTTCCAGCTATGTTCATAAACAGATTGAAGGCCAACACAGAAGACAGGCACCATTCAATGACCTCCCATAGGAATGTAGGCATACAATAAAGGCAGCTTGAGCAAGGGCCCAGTGTTGGCAGGGATTAGAGAGCACTGGATCCCATCTCTTCTGAGTACTGGGGGAGCAGGGGAAGAATGTGGGGTGTCTGTTGAATGTGGAGGTGGTGAGGGATGTTTGTTGATGTGGGGCTGGCAGCATATGGGGTGCCACAGAAGACAGGCTCCATATGACTCTTCTTTTCTTTCTTTTTTTTTTTAAGAAAAGATTTATTTATTTATTATGTATACAACATTCTGCCTCGATGTATGCCCGCACAGCAGAGCAGGGCGCCAGATCTCAGTACAGATGGCTGTGAGCCACCATGTGATTGCTGGGAATTGAACTCAGGACCTCCGGAAGAGCAGCCAGTGCTCTCAACCTCTGAGCCATCTCTCCAGCCCTCCAAATGACTCTTCCGTGCAGTTGAGCAACTGCAAAGAGAGAGTTCTCAGCTGTTGAGACAGATGTGGGACAGTGAGGTCTGGAATGCAAGACCGGAATTCTCATGTCGAATTGAAGGTGCACATTTGATGTTTAATAAGGATGTTAGGTGGGAGAGGCTGGCATTCATAAAAGAGGCTCAAACTTGGAGTTACACTTCTGAGCATCATCAGTTGCGATTCATGTACAAAATTATGAGAATGGTTGAGGCCATAAGGACCATAGAGGGAAAAGGGAAGTCATGGGGCTGGCAAGGGGGAATCTCCAGGTGAAGGAGAGCACCAAAAATGTCACCTTGGCATGGACTCAAACAAAAACATATCAGCCAAGAATTGCCCACCAATAGATTCCTGAATGACACTGGCCGAAAGTCATTTTCATTAGAAGATTCCAGTTGTTCCAAATAGGTATTAAAACCTCAGATTTGCTTCAGTCATTAAAATTCATAAGAAGGAAAGTAGAACGAATTCATTGGTGAAATCAGCTCCATTTTGATCATAAAATTCTCTTTAAAATAGCTTTTATTTTAGTTTTTAGTTATTTTGCCTATTTGTCTTTTTGTGAGGACGCATAAGTGAGTGTGAGTGGCTGTGGGCCCAGAAGAGGGAGTCAGGACCCCAGGAGTAAGAGTTACAGTGAACTGCCCGAGAGGGTTCTGGGAACGTAACTCCGGTCCTTGGTAAGACAGTGGGCACTCTTACGTGCTGAGCCATCCCTCCCAGCCCTCATAAACGCTCTCAGTGAGTAGAGCCACCTGTCAGAGGCCTTTGGCTATGACGACCATCTGTGATGCCATTGGTAAATCATGGTACCTGGAACACAGGCTTTTCTAGTGCAAGGCTTCTTGTACATTTCCTAGCATGACACCTTGCCAAGAGGGGAGGGTGGCAGGCATTTGGCAAATAAGAACTGAACATTTTAGTTCCTCATATACAGTTTCCTTGAAAAACAAACACAAATTCCTGGCAAACCAATAAAATCAAGTATCTGGAAGGAAAGTCCTAAATTGTACTGTATGACTTTGACTAAAAGGCCAATGTAGAGAGCACGTTCTTGGTCCCCTTCCCAAGAGTCCATTTTTTTTCATGCTAAGTTTCATCATTTACTTTTATTTCTGTTGCAAAATAACCATCCAGTTATAAACATCAACTTCCAATATTTGTATTCAGACTGGAAACAAATGACAAATGGGCTTTCTTCTTCTAGTCTTTTCCCTTAACTGTGGCTTCAGGGAAAGGCTGGAAGAATGAATTCTTCCACAGAAATTCTAGATGTGGACAGGCATGCAGAAGGGATCGAGTTTGTTCCTTGAAAGCCATCACTTAGCTAAGTGTCAGAACAGGAGCGCTGGATGCTGCCTAGACTGTTTCTGTGTTCTCAAGACAGTGCTGAAAGCCACGGAGGAGTGTTTGCAGAAACACAGCCGCGGCTGACATGAACACACCACACACGTTTTCAAATCACACACATTCCCTACAGGTTTGAAGACCACCCCAGCATACGGCACACAGTTCTTTTCCAGAGCAGGAGGCTGAAAACCCAGAGCCTCTCATGGCTGGGACCTACTAAATTCATTCCGCCGGGGCAGGAGCCCAGGGCTGAGGGCGTGGCCTGGATCTCTCAGCATCTTTAGACATGAGGGGCATGGAGCTAAGTCTTGCTTTTCCTGGATTCCTTGCTCAGCTTCCTGAACGTGTTGTAGGAGATTTTACCTCTTCAGGCCCAAAGGTCAGTTAAGGAGGAAGCAACTTCTGATTCACTGTTGAGAAACAAGTTGAATTAAGAGAGACAAGAGGGGATGGCTCACAGCGAGGTCAGTTGGAATGCGCCTTTAGTGGACCTTGGTTCCCTTTATTGGGACAGGTAGTTGAAGTGTCATTAGAAAGAACATGATGTCATTTAGTGGTGGCACACGCCGTTAATCCCAGCACTTGGGAGGAAGAGGCAGGCTGATCTCTGTGGGTTTGAGGTCAGTCTGGTCTACAAAGTGAGTTCTAGGAAAGCAAAGCAAATAAACAAACAAACAGTTTCAGGCCTGCAACTTTCTCCTCCAACCTCCTAATTAGAGCCCACCTCTACGAGGAGGAGATGCTGTTCTCCTAACTCCATGCTGGCCCTCCTGCAGGAGGGTTGTGTTTACAGGGCTCATATGAGTCAGCCACCCTGGACCAGATTGATTCTGCTCACTGCGACTTGGTGGCAAGTCTTTCTTGCTTTGCTGTGACAGAATAGTGGAAAGCCACACTTCCAGCTCCTCATAGTCGCTGAACTACACTCCTCCCACCCCCACATCTCTAGGCATCTTCAAATTCAGCAAATGGAGCTCTCTCTCTCTCTCTCTCTCTCTCTCTCTCTCTCTCTCTCTCTCTGTGTGTGTGTGTGTGTGTGTGTGTGTGTGTGTGTTTCCAGTGGACTTCCAGTTCCTCTCATGAAGCATCTACTGCCAGCATGAACCAGAAAATCCCTTCCCTGCAAGCTGGACCATGAGGAGCTGCTGGAATCTTGTGGATGGAAAGGAAATGGAAGATCAACACTCTTCAGTGACTGCCCAAAATTCAGCCACAGAGCTTAAACAAAGTTTATTGCTTCTGTGAAAAACAATACCTTGTGTACTGGGATCATCCCCAAAGAGTCAACCCAATGTCAACGCACTCGGCCTTATATCTGAAGCTGTCAACAGTATTAACAACAGCACCAGGTTTGAAGAGATGGTTCAGTGTTTGCCTTCTAAGCTTGGGGACCTGTGTTCAATACTTAGAATTCTAAGGAAAATAAATAAATAAATAGTCAGCCCTGTAGCAGAGTCCCAGAGCTGGAGTGCTGGTAGAAAAGATACTTTAAGTTCCCTGGCCAAGCAACCAGCCTAGCCTACTTGGTGAATTCCAGCCAGTGATAGGTTTGTCTTAAAAAAAAAAGCAACATCCAAGGAATGACACTTAGGTTGTCCTTGGACTTCTACATGCACATGCATGTGCACACACACAAACAGACCCACAGACACACGCACACAGAGGCACACACATGTACACATGCATGTGCACACACACAACAACTCAAAATCAAATGGCAGGAGTCATCAGCACCACAAGCACAGAAGCACAGTGAGATTTCTTAGACCTGGGTTTTAAGATATGTGTGCTCTCCTTTTTAACAGTCTCCATAGGCACCAGGAGCCTTCAGGATTGGCTGCATCCAGCCTGGTGTCTGATGCTGCTCAGTCCACCCTGCAGAGGCGTGTTTGTGACATATATGTGCTCTTTCCACCTGCATATGGTCTGTCCCACAAGCCCTCCCACCTGACACGTACCAAATGGCTGTATGCGGGTCTGTATAGTGGAATAGAGTACAAAGCAGAAAAAAATAACTTTAAGAAATTTGAAAAGGTTTTCTTATTTAGTCTTTCTAGAAATTATTTTTATTTATTTATTTTTTAAAATCCATATGCATATTTGATGTATTTGATAATATCATCCCTAAACAAGGGTCCCCATCACTTCTTCCTCCTGTATTTAATGTGCCTTTTATATTTATTTCTTGCTTACTGAATCTACTTAATGCTGTATGTGCATATGAGTGTTGGGTCATTTACCATATAAGGAATATGCCTAAAAAGTGATGTTCACTCCCTGGCAGGCATCAACTGCCATTAACTCATCAGATAGTTGTAAGACTCAGGTACCTCTCCTCCCTCCACACTGGGATTCTTAACTACCTGGATGTTGTGGAGGTTTGGTGCAGGTGACCACAGCTGTTGTGAGTTCGTGTGTCTACACAGCACATCATGTCTAGAGGACAGTATCTCACTGCTCCTTTCCCCGCCCCCACTCTCGTATGCTTTTTCTTCTCCTTCTTCCCTAAAGTTTTGATCACTTTTATTTTACTTCATTGAGGTGTCATAATTTATGTGCAATAATAACATGAATGCAGAACTCATGAGAAAATTCTGATAAATACCTACTACATGGAAATTGAAAAGTGAACTATTGAACCACCCCTGGTTGAAAAGGAAATCAAAAAAGAAATTAAAGAATTCCTAGAATTCAACAAACTGAAGGCAAACCATACCCAAACCTATGGGACACTATGAAAGCTGTACTAAGAAGAAAGTTCATAGCACTAAGTAACTACGTAAAAGCTCTAGAACAAAAAGAAGCAGACAGGAAATAATCAAATTGAGGGCTGAAATCAATGAAATAGAAACAAAAAAAAAACAATACAAAGAATCAATGAGACAAAGAGCTGATTCTTTGAGAAAATCAACAAGATAGACAAGTCCTTATCCAAACTAAACAAATGACAAAGAGAGAACATCCAAATTAGCAAAACCAGAAATGAAAAGGGGGACTTAACTACAGATACTGATGAAATTCAGAGAATCATTAGGTCATACTACAAAAACCTGTACTTCACAAAATTGGAAAAGGTAAAAGAAATAGACAATTTTCTGGACATATACCATATACCAAAATTAAGTCAAGACCAGGTGAGCAATTTAAATATACCTATAAACTGCAAGGAAATAGAAGCTGTCATCAAAAACCTCCCAACCAAAAGAAAAAGTCCTGGGCTGGATAGTTTTATTGCAGAATTCTACCAAAACATCCAAAAAGAGCGAATACCTATACTCCTCAAAGTGTTCCACATAATAGAAACAGAAGGAACATTGCCAAATTCTTTTTATGAGCCTCCTGTTACCTTGATACTAAAACAACACAAAGACTCCACCAAGAAAGAGAATTACAGACCAATCTCACTTATGAACAGAGATGCAGAAATACTTAATAAAATACTAGCAAACCGAATACAAGAATACATCAAAAAAAATTATCCACCATGATCAAGTTGGCTTTATCCCAGCAATACATGGATAGTTCAACATATGAAAATCTGTCAATATAATCCATAATATAAATAAACTGAAAGAAAAAACCATATGATCATATTATTAGATGCTGAAAAAGCATCTCAAATTGGAAAGGAAGAGTTAAACTTTCGTTATTTGCAGATGATATAATAGTATACATAAGTGAACCAAAAAACTCTACCAGGGAACTTCTACAGCTGATAAATATTTTCAATAATGTAGGATAAAACATCAACAAAAAATATCAGTAGCCCTCCTATATACAAATGATAGAGAAGTTGAGAAAGAAATCAGAGAAACATCACCTTTCACAATAGCCATGAATAACATAAAATATTTTGGGGTAGCACTAACCAAAGAAGTGAAAGACCTATTCAACAAGAACTGCAAGTCTTTGAAGAAAGAAACTGAAGAAGGTACCAGAAAATGGAAAGATCTCCTATGCTCTTGGATATAATAAAAATGGCAATCCTGCCAAAAGCAATCTATAGATTCAATGCAATCCCAATCAAAATCCCAACACAATTCTTCACAGACCTTGAAAGAACAATATCCAACTTCACATGGAAATATAAAAAACCCAGAATAGTGAAAACAATCCTGTACAATAAAGGAACTTCTGGAGGCATCACCATCCCTGACATCAAACTTTGTTACAGAGCTTACAGTAATGGCAACAGCTTGGTATTGGAATAAATACAGAGAGGTTGACCAATGGAATAGAATCAAAGACCCAGATATTAATCCACACACCTGTGAATACATGATTTTTGACAAAGAAGCTAAAATTATACAATGGAAAAAAGAAAGCATCTTCAACAAATGGTGCTGGCATAACTGGATGTCAACATGTAGAAGAATGAAAATAGATCTTTATCTATCCCCAAGCACAAAATTCAAGTCCAAATGGATCAAAGATCACAATATGAATCCAACCACAATGAACCTGATAGAAGAGAAAGTGGGAAGTAGCTTTCAATGCATGGGCACAGGAGACCACTTCCTAAATATAACCCAGTAGTACAGACATTGAGAGCAACAATAAACAAATGGGACCTCCTGAAACTGAGAAGATTCTGTGAAGCAAAGGACATGATCAATAAAACAGAAAAGTAGCCTAATGAATGGGAAAAGATCTTCACCAATCCCACATCAGATAAAGGACTGATCTCCAAAATATATAAAGGACTCAAGAAATTAGACATCAAAATTCCAAATAACTCAATTAAAAAATGGGGTACAGAACTAAACAGAGAATTCTCAATGGAAGAATCTCAAATGGCTGAAAGACACTTAAGGAAATATCCAACATCCTTAGCCATCAGGGAAATGCAAATCAAAACAACTATGAGATACCATTTTACACCTGTCAGAATGGCTAAGATCAAAAGCACCAATGATAGCTTATGGTGGAGAGGATGTGGAGTAAAAACACTAATTCATTGCTGGTGGGAATGCAAACTTGTACAGCCACTTTGGAAATCAGTATGCAGGTTTCTCAGAAAATTGGGAATCAACCTACCTCAGGATCCAGCAGTACCTCTCTTGGGAATATAACCAAAGGATGCTCAATCATATTACAAATATATTTGTTCAACTATGTTCATAGCAGCATTATTTGTAATAGCCAGAACTGGAAACAACCTAGATGCCCATCAACCAAAGACTGGATAAAGAAAATGTGGGACATTTACACATCAGGGGCAAAAAACAATAATATCTTGAGTTTAGCATGCAAATGGGTGGAGCTAGAAAATACCATCCTGAGTGAGATATCCAGACCCAAAAGGATGAATATTGTATGTACTCACTCATAAGTGAATACTAGGTATGAAAAAAGGATATGGAGCCTATAGTTCATGATCCTAGGGAAGTTAAGTAATAAGGTGCAGCCTAAGAGAAACATATATAGATCCACCTAGAACGTCGAGATAAACAAGATCACCTGACAGAATTGGGAACATAGGGGTGGGTGGAGAAGGGAGGATGTAAGGGAAAGAGGAGAGGAGAAGGAGGGTGAGGAGAAATTGAGGAAACAGGATAGTCGACAAGGAGAAAGGATAGAGATGAGAGCAAGGAAAGAGATATTTTGATTGAGGGAGTCATTATAGGGTTAGCAGAAACCTGGCTCTGGAGAAATTCCCAGGAATCACCAGCTAAAACTCTAAGCAATGAGAAGCCAAGGACAATGGCACTGGGTTTTGATCCTACTACATGTTCTGGCTTTGTGGGAGCCTAGTCAGTTTGGATGTTCACCTTCCTAGACCAGGACGGAGGGGGGAGGACTTTGTACTTTCCACAGGGCAGGGAACCCTGACTGCTCTTCAGACTTGAGAGGGAGGGGGAGAGGAGTGGGGGGAGGGGGAGAGGAGTGGAGAGAGGGGGGAGGAGTGGGAGGCTGGGAGGAGGCGGAAATTTTTTTCTCAATAAAAAAAATAAAATAAAATAAAACTCTAAGCAATAGAGGAGAGGGTGCCAGAACTGGCCTTGCCCTGTAGTCAGACTGATGAATATCTTAAATGTCACCATAGAACCTTTATGCAACAACTGATGGAAACAGAGGCAGACCCACATCAGAGCACTGGACTGAGCTCCCAAAGTCCAGCTGAAGAGTGGGAGGAATGAGAATGTGAACAAAGGGGTCAAGACCATGATGGAGACACCCACTGAAACAGTCTACCTGAGCTAATGGGAGCTCACTAACATCAGCCAGACTGGGAAGGAACAAGCATAGGACCAAATTAGTCTCTCTGAATGTGGCTGACAGCTGCATGGCTGGGGCAGACTGAGGGGCCACTGGCAGTGGCACCAGGATTTATTCCTACTGCATGTACTGGCTTTTTGGGAACCTATTATCTTTGGATGGATGCCTTGTTCAGTCTAGATATAAGAGGGAGGGCCTTGGACATTTCCCAAAGCAATGTGCCTTACCCTCTGAGGAGTGGATAAGGGGTGGGGGGGGGCATGGGGAAGGAATGGGAGGAGGGAAGGGAATGGGAACTTGGATTAGTAGGTGTAATAAAAAGATAGTTTGTTTTATTTTTAAAAAAATAAAAAAAACATAGATGCTGTTGAGTATATGTTTAATTCTGCAGAAAAGAAAACTTGGTAACTATTTAATTTTCTACAATGGATACCAGCTGAATAAATTAGGGCCCATTGATATGCAGATAGAGTGCTTTGCACATGTCATTTAATATAATAGATGACATGGGAATCTGTTTATGAATCAGCATAAAAATGCAGGTCATAAAATAGTATCAAGTTTGTAATTTTATTTTTGTGTAGAAAAAGCTGAAGGAATTCAGCCGAAATGGTAACTATTTTGTAGTTGTTTTTCACATGTGCTTAACTTTCTAGATCATATACAGTGGGCACAGGACACTTTGCAATATAGAAATGAACTGTTTAAAAAATTCATGCTCTCAGGAAACAATTCTTTAATACCAAGCTTGGAAAGTATCCAAGTTTTCAAGAGATTTTTACAGCCCAGCTTTAATTCTTAATGTACATATCATTTGAAGTAATTGTGGGAAATTAGCCTACATATTGTGTAGGCTTTCGGCTGCTTGTTTCCATTGTTCATTTTAGCTCATCATGCTTTGAAAGATAGTAATGCGACTTAGAAATTGCTTTTGTCAAAGGCCCCATTATAAAGTTACTGCAAAGAGTATTTTTAAATGAAAGTTTACTCTTTAATTAAGGCAATTAAAGGAAATGACTGGCCTAAAATTCTTCTCTCATCTTCAGGAGAAGGCAAATACAATCCCAGCAAGCCAAAGAACTTAGGTTGAGTGCTCCTGTTTTATCTTTCAAATATATGTTGGGATAATATAGAATTAAACTGAAGATCCTATGACAAAGTCCAGGAACTAGCAATACTTTTAGCTTAGCAATTACTGTCCTTTTAATATACTTTCTAATGTATTCTGCTTTAAGTGCCATTTAAAAGTTTTTCAATCGGTGATGACTAACCCTGCAGCATTCTCCTGGGCAGAATATTAACTCCCAGGGTCCTAATCTCCCTTTGAAAGGTCCAAAAAAGACAGAAGGCTGCCATGACTAGGTCAGGGAGTCCCTGCCAACTGTGTCCAACATCTCCTAGGTGATTGCCAAGTAAGTTTGGCAGTAGCTGTTTCACTGGGTCTGATGACAAGATTGCGGCCCCAACCCAAAACAAAACCCCAGGCCCTTTGTTTAGAAACATGAAGACATCCAGCACAGTTACATCAGAGAATTAAATCAGGAAAAGGCTCCTGTAAGTAAGGGACATTATTCTGCTTAGACAGCATGGTCTATACACCCAAGAAGCTGGCTCCTGTGCAGTAAGATTCCCTGTGACGTGGAGAAAGCTACAGATCCCATAGCCTGGTCTTGTCCTAGGCCTGATGGAGTTAATTGTGGGTAAATTAATTAATCTACAAAGGGAGCTTTAGAAAAAAAAAACTCGCCATCTTTACTAGTATACTGGACTTCTGTGTTATGCTGTGACCCAGTGATGAGACTCCAACATTGAGATGAACACCAGACTCATTCATTCACTCTTCACTCAGGCCTTTGCTCGTAAGTACCTGAGGACTCCTGCTGCACAGGACATACTCAGCATCTCTAGCACTTCCATGCAACCTCAAAGGTCCCTAGTTTTTCAGGAGACAAACATGCAGAATTATTAGGAAGGATTGGTCAAAAGTTTCTCAGAGACTAAAGTTACTCAGTCATGAAGAAAGAGTAGATGTTGTCAGGAGTGCTGAGGTGGAAACACCAAAGATAAAGGGAGCATTCGGGGAGATGCAAGAGCGATGGGAGTTATGGATGCTCACAAGAAGGCTCTAGCGGCAGTGTGAGGCTGCCTGCTCTCTTAGTCACCTGAGAGTCACCAGTTCAGTAAAACCGACCATTTCTAGAGTAAACTACAAACTAGGCCTAAGTACCTGAGGAGGGAAATCAGCAAGGAGAGAAGGACGCCTGCAACCGGTGGCTTGGAGATGTGATCACAGAACAGCAGAGTGTTCTGTGATTCCTAAGATGGAGGAACTCGCCAGCAGATGATATACAGAATAATGTCTGTCAGGGAGGCCTCAAGGTGGGAGGTGACTACAAAGAAGAGCCTCAATGTGCCCTAAGAGACAGAAAGTCAAACCCTGAGGTCCTTGGCATTTTTAGACAAAATGCCAAGAGTAGGAAGAAATTCCCCAGCTGCGAGTCGTCCTCGAGGCCGTCCCTGCATTACTGTGCCTTGCACAAGGCCTGATTCAGTACAGGGAGTGTGCCAACGTGTGCGTGTGAGTGGGACGTGACACAAGTCACTGTGATCACGTGGGAGAAATCAAAATTCTCCATTCAAGCTTCTTTAGAAGGAATTCCTCTTTCATCTGACAACTAGTGTTTTGATCCACACTTGGAGAAATTGGGTTTTAGAATGGGTAATGACAACAGTAACTTAGGTGTCAAATGTAAAGACCCCTAAGCTGAGCAAGGCATTAGCGTTCACTAGAGAAAACACATAGTTCAGCCCTACCTACCTTACTTCAGCCTTCCCGAATCAGACCTTAGTCGTGGAGCATGTCCTGTTGCTGTTTTAGGATGTTTGTTTCTTTAACCCTTGGTTGTGGAAAGCTTCCCAGAGGATTCTGATAGCGTCTATAATTACAGCCAGGGGGTGGGAACTTATTCAGATGGCTGGTAAAGGATGGTATTGCTATATTCAATCCACTTGTATATCCTAATGCCACCCTGGATTCATTTCCAGAGTGTGACATAGACCAGGTATGTGTTTCAAGCTTGTATTGAGCCACATGCACTATTGAAAGAACCCTGGTTCAAGGAGAAGGGGAAAAATCCCGGGGTCTTAAGGGGCCTTAGAGCCCTTCACTGTCTCCAAGCCACTATCCACTGAACAGACCCCCAGGGAAGTCACTTAACTTTGAACAGTTTTTCCATCTGCACGTAGGAGTAAAACGATCCTTTCCTTCAGTAATAGGGGTACATGTGAAAGTTGTCTGAGATCTCTGGAGAACAGCTTTATGCATATTATTATATATACATGCACACACACATATATGGAGAGAGACTGTCTTTGTATATGTGTACGTTTGCTTGGCTGTGGATACTTGGATGTCAGTCTGTGGGGGAAGAAGTCAACCTTACGTGTTGTTCCTCAAGTACCATCTATCTTTTTCTTTATTTTTGAGACAGCATCTGTCAGTAGTCTAGAGCTCACTGGTTAGACGAGGCTGGTTGGTCAGCAAGCCCCAGAGACAGACCTTTCTCCGTCTCTAGTGTTGAGATTACAAGCATGTGCCGCTCTGCCTAGTGTTTTATTATCCAACAGATAAAAGTCTTGGAGTACATTGTTCTCCAGAAAATGCATTAAATCGCTCAGTCCTCACAGAGAGTTATTTAATTTTAGTGATATTTTAATAATCCCTCAGCCACCTTCAAAGATTTAATACTTCAGACAGTATTGGAGCTTGAGGGAAGGAAGATACATTTAGCCCTCACCTGTGCGGCTCAGCGGTAATGATTTCCAAGGCATCAGGAAAATCATTGATTAGATATATGATGATTAAAGGAGAAAGGTAGAAATTAGAATTGAATCCATCTTGGAATATTTTCCAGGAGAAATCACCATGACATAGAGTATTGGCTAAAGGTGTTAGGGTCTTCTCTTCAAAGTCTTCTGTGGTCAGTCTCTGAGTCTCTTCAAAAAGCGACAGTTTGAGCCGGGCGATGGTGGTGCACGCCTTTAATCCCAGCACTCGGGAGGCAGAGGTAGGCAGATCTCTGTGAGTTCGAGACCAGCCTGGTCTACAGAGCTAGTTCCAGGACAGGCTCCAAAACCACAGAGAAACCCTGTCTCGAAAAACCAAAAAAAAAAAAAAAAAAGCGACAATTTGGTCTAGATTTCAGTAGTGATGTTGTAAACATCTACTAGGACTGTGATTTCCATGGGAAACAGATCTCACATCCACCCACCCCCAACCATGCCAAAGTAACTGTGGTGCCTGAATCTGTCCCCATGAGGCTTGCCATGGAACTGTTTAAGACAGGTCCAGAGATAACCACTCTGCAGGGAATTCCTAGTGATGCATGGGTAGATAGAATTTAAGATGCCTATGAATTTACCTTCATATATTTCTTTCATTTTTAAAGATTTATTTATTAATTATGTATACAGTGTTTTACCTACATGTATGCTGCAGGCCAGAAGAGGGCACCAGATCTCATTGCATATGGTTGTGAGCCACCATGTGGTTGCTGGGAATTGAACTCAGGACCTCCGGAAGAGCTGTCAGTGCTCTTAACCTCTGAGCCATCTCTCCAGTCCCGCCTTCATATATTTCTATATTGCTCCGTAACAAATTGTTTGGGACCCTAGCAGCATAGTATAACGGATGCATGCTATACTGTGCTTTCTAGGTATTAGAAATCTGGGTGTGACTTCGTTGGCTGTCTCTCCATTATGGTTTCCTGTGAAGTTGCTAGTATGTTGTCAGGTGGGATGTGAGTTCATCTGCCAGCTCAGTGAAGGGCAGCAGGTTGACTTTCAATCTGACTCATGTAGTTTTAGGTGAACTCTGGTCCCTTGCCATGTGGGCCTCTCATAGCTCTGGAGTGGTTGTTCCCTAGTGTGAGTGATCCCACAGAGAATGAGAGGGAACCTCTGGACTGACTGTGACCCCTAAAATTCATGTGTCAAGGCTCTCGTCTTTAAGATGTGGGATGGAAGACTTTTAGGAGGAAATTAGGGTTAAATGAGATCAGGAAGAGAGCTTAAGGGGAGGCAATGGGAGCTATTCAAAAAAAGAAAGAAAAGTGTTTCTCTCCTAGCTAGTATACACATGAAGGGTCATGTTAATCCAAAGTGAAGAGCCAGGGGTCTGCAAATCAGGCGTGCTCTCCCCAGTCCTAACCAACATGTCCTGGCTTAAGAGCACGAAGCTCCAGAACTGTGAAAAGCAGTTTTCTGCTGTTTAAACTACCCAGTGGTTCATTACAGCAGCCCGAAGTGACTCAACAGAAGCCACAGCTACAATAAATGTCATGACCTTCTTAGGCCTAATAGCCAAAGTGGTGCCAAGGGAAGAGTACATTACAGGAAGCAAGTCACTGGGCTCAGTGTTAGAGACAGCTACCAGAAGGAGAGGAGCTGTGGTGCTTTGAATAAGAATGAGCTCCTTAGACTGATGTATCTGAATGCTTGCTTGTCAGGGATTGGCACTATTTGAGAAGAATTAGGAGGTATGGTCTTGTTGGAGGAATTGTGTCACTAGGGGTAGGTTTTGAAGTTTCAAAGGCCCATGTCAGACCCAGTTTCTCTCTCTCTCTCTCTCTCTCTCTCTCTCTCTCTCTCTCTCTCCCTCTGCCTGTGGATCGATCAAGTTGTAACTCTCAACTACTTCTCCAGAACGATGCCTGCCTGCATGTGATCATGCCCCCTGCCATGATGAGAAAGGACCAAACCTCTGAAACTAGAAGTCACTACCCAATTATATGGCTTTTATTACAAGAGATGCCCTGGTCATGGTGTCTCTTCACAGCCATAGAACAGCAACTTAGACCATCACTGA
Organism: Microtus oregoni; assembly: GCF_018167655.1. Classification (NCBI taxonomy): domain Eukaryota; kingdom Metazoa; phylum Chordata; class Mammalia; order Rodentia; family Cricetidae; genus Microtus; species Microtus oregoni. The sequence goes on from NW_024543067.1 coordinate 33,309,855, forward strand.
AGTTTTCATCTTTCTTAATCTCTATATTTGAAGGCACGTTCATTTACTGACATGGGTAACAAAGCCAGTGTTGTATGTGGTGCTTGTGCCTTTGCAGCCGTACTGTGCTGGATCTTGGTATTTACTATGTTAAAGAAGACATGCACAGTAATACACAGACACTTCAGAAAATGCTTGCATTTATATATTTAATTTGTAACATTCCTATTTTATGAATTACAAATGTTATTCTGAGAGATGATCTGTCGTTGTAACCTAGTGTTAAAGTGTTTGAGATGCAGAAATAGAGTTCTTGAGTGGTTCTCACCGTGTGTGAGGAACAGCAGGCCATGCTTACCTGGGCACCATCTGAAATGTAAGTTACCACTGTGCTTTGCATCCTCAACCACTGAGTCCTAAACCCTGGAGGATGGCCAACACAAGGTAGCCACTGGCAATGGGACTTTTACTCTTTTGCATAGTCAACCTAGTGAGTTTGCTGCTTGCTGACTTCTGAGGGCTCCTGACTAGTCGAGTCTCTCATTTCCATCCAGCCTCCAGGTGACACTAACACAGATGGTCCAGGGAACTAATTGATCATTAATATCCCATGCATATCTGTTCCCCAGTCCTCCTGAACTCCCTTTTATGATGCCTGCTATCCTATCACCAGCTATGGTTCAGAACATGTTAAGTAAGTCTGCAACTTACTCATAGAGTAAATGAAACAATGACATGTCAACTGAAGGGTGGTTATGCAAAGTGGGAATAATGTATCTGAAGCCCTTGGCACAGAGCCTGCCATGGAATAGCAGCTGTAAAGGTGGATGCTAATGGCTAATATCTTTTTTGCATTTTTAATTGATTTTTATTGAGCTCTACATTTTTCTCTGTTTCCCTCCTTGCCTCTCCCCTCCCTCCTTCAAGCCCCCCCCATCGTCCCCATGCTCCCAATTTACTAAGGAGATCTTGTCTTTTTCTACTTCCCATGTGGATTAGATCTATGTAATTCTCTTTTAGTGTCCTCATTTTTGTCTAAGTTCTCTGGGATTGTGGTTTGTAGACTGCTTTATGTTTAAAAACTACTTATGAGTGAGTACATGTGATAATTGTCTTTTTGTGTCTGGGTTACCTCACTCAAAATAATATTTTCTAGATCCATCAATTTTCCTGCAAAATTCAAAATGTCTTTATTTTTTTTCTTCTGTGTAGTACTCCATTGTGTAAATGTACCACATTTTCCTTATCCATTCTTCATTCGAATGGCATTTAGGTTGTTTCCACATTCTGGCTATGACAAGTAATGCCCTTAAGATATCAGCTTACTAGGGCGTGGTCTCTTTGGCTTGAAAAAGCAGCGGTAGTCACACGCTCCCTCTCTTGTTTAGGACTCTGCTTCCGGCTACCAGATTCTTTTCCTGGTTATGCAGAGGGCTGTTGTCTGGAATGGTGATCTGTAAGTTTTTCCCTTTAAATAAATAACCCTTTTATTAATCATAATTCCAAACTGGCGTGGGATTGTTTTGCGACTTACTCCTTTACCTGACACCAAACGTGGGGCACAACCCTGAGATTAAGAATCTCATGCTCTACGGACCCAGAATTCTGTTCTGTGTACTCAGCTTACCTAAGTGCTGCCCTATCAAAAGGCCAAGGCAGTTTCTTTCTTCAACCAATGAAAGCAACACATAGAGAGAAAAACCTCCTACACCAAACCAATTTCCTCCTGACCCCACAGGCTGTCCCCTCCCCAGCACTGAAGGTGGTAGACACTTCAGATTGCAGATTCCCCTCTTTGTGTTCTTCTGTGTTTGCCTTTGAGGTCCTGTGTAAAGGTGTCAAGTCATTGGATGTTTAGCCACGTCCTCACCAGATAGCTCTCATGGAGTAAGTGATGAAAATATTTACTTTTCCTCGTGAGGAGATCAGAAGGGTGATCATGGAAGCTGGTGCTTTACTTTGCCCATCAGATTTGAGAAGCTTCAGTGAAGGATAGAATACTCACAAGAAGGCCCAAGCAGTACTTCACATGCCACTCCAGGGAGAGGCCAGGGCACTTGATGGTCACTTCTGTTGGTTCAAGCATTTCACTAACATACTTTCCTGTGCTCTTTATGGTTCTCAAGGATTGACAGACTAGAAAGAAGGAACGCTGGAGAGGTTCATCTGAGATAGTTTTGTCAATGGTATCTGGAAGACCCCCAGTGCTTCCTTTAGAGTACACCCCCTTCACAGAGTGCTTCCTTTTTTGTTCAGGGCCTATACTTTCAGAATGAATAGTTGATACAGCCCATTGAAAAACCATGTATGTTATTATATGTACAGGAAGGCTGGCTTATTCCAGTTTCTGTTCCCTGACCATTATACCATGGTCCTCATGAGGGGTTTGCTGCACAAACGCCCAGTGGGCAAAAATGTGCTGTGATTATCATGTGTCCTCTTGGAAGGACGATGCAGGGACATCAGAATCACACACTCAGGTCAGAATGGAAGAATTCTTCAAGAGTTTACAGGTTCCTTGGTCTTCCTGATTCCTTTCTTCCTGTTTATAGAGGGATGTCTCTCCTGACTTTACAGGAAGGCCCCCATCTGGTAGACACAGAGTTTTTCACATCTCTTAATGCATTATCTGTGTATACCACATCTTAGTTTGAGCAGAAAGAACCCTTGCATCTATTTCCTAAGGTTGAGATCTTGATGAGCCTGTCTTGTCATTGACCTAGTCCCTTGCCAAAGTTTGCAGATTTCACACTGGAAGTCTCACTCCGAGCCTCCTCTGATTCTTCTCATTTTGGTCCTGTGGTCTTTCTCAATACCTTTATAAGATGTTTTTTCATAGCCTTGTGTGTCCTGTTCTAATCCACTTTAGATGCTCTGCTGTGTTAGTCTTCCGCAAGCCCAGAATTGATTATCCAGTTCTTAAACAAGCTCATCCATTTTCTTTCTCTGATTGAGTACGTGTTTCCTAGCCTTTTTAAATGATCATAGACACACCCTGCCCTATTTTCTGGTCCCAGCTCTTTTTCTCTGTCCTGGACTGTTTTCCCAGGTCTTTAGTTGGGTTTACAGAGTTCCATCTTTATGGCTTCATCTTCATGGTCCATATGTCTTCCTTGGTCTATTCTTACTGAAGATTATTCCCAAGTACCACTTATTCTGGGGCTCTATATTTATGACTTGCTCATTGAATATCGAATTGCTTGAGGATATCTCTCTAAATAGCTTATCTGGGAAAGTCTTGTTGTCCTGTTTACAGTGCTTGTTACTTGGCTGCTCATTAAGTATTGGCTAGGTAGAAATAAAATACTGGAAGTGTGCTCTGAGCCTGTGCACTTCTTTTTTTTTCTATTTATTTATTAAAGATTTCTGTCTCTTCCCCGCCACCGCTTCCCATTTCCCTCCCCCTCCCCCAATCAAGTCCCCCTCCCTCCTCAGCCCGAAGAGCAATCAGGGTTCCCTGTCCTGTGGAAAGTCCAAGGAACCCCCACCTCCATCCAGTTCTAGTAAGGTGAGCATCCAAACTGCCTAGGCTCCTACAAAGCCAGTACGGGCAGTAGGATCAAAAACCCATTGCCATTGTTCTTGAGTTCTTAGTAGTCTTCATTGTCCGCTATGTTCAGTGAGTCCGGTTTTATCCCAGGCTTTTTCAGACCCAAGCCAGCTGGCCTTGGTGAGTTCCCAATAGAACATCCCCATTGTCTCAGTGTGTAGGTGCACCCCTTGCGATCCTGAGTTCCTTGCTCATGCTCTCTCTCCTTCTGCTCCTGATTTGGACCTTGAGATTTCTGTCCGGTGCTCCAATGTGGGTCTCTGTCTCTGTCTCCTTTCATCGCCTGATGAAGGTTAATATTCAGGAGGATGCCTATATGTTTTTCTTTGGGTTCTCCTTATTTAGCTTCTCTAGGATCACTAACTATAGGCTCAATGTCCTTTGTTTATGGCTAGAAACCAAATATGAGTGAGTACATCCCATGTTCCTCTTTTTGGGTCTGGCTTACCTCACTCAGGATAGTGTTTTCTGTTTCCATCCATTTGCATGCAAAATTCAAGAAGCCCTTGTTTTTTACTGCTGAGTAGTACTCTAATATGTATTCTGAGATTCCCCAAATTCCAGTTCTTGTGGGATTACAGAGCAAGAAGGAAACATCTTGCTCATTAGATCCATTCCTTTCTTTGTAGTCTTTATTAGTAATAAGAAAACCATTCCTCCCCACATCCCAGTATCTAGAAATTGGCATTTCCCATTCTACTCCAGGAAATGGCTGAGATTTAGAGCTTGCCTTCCCTGGTGCTTTTGTTTTGTTTTTGTTTGAATTCTAATAAAGTTGTTTTCTTTGAATAAATTTTGGCTTTGTTTGACTTTAGGAAAAACAAAACAAGCAAAACCCAACAAAAACCAAACCCTGAGCACCTAAGAACTGTTAATAGCCTAAATGTCTACTAAATCTAACATATTAACCCCAAGAGGTAAGGCATTAAAAGACCAAAATTTCCTTGTCTTTACTGAAAAGATTATTAAACTTTCACAAATTTGGGGTCATGAAGTCATGTCACTATTTATGAAGCTGAGAATATATTCATTTTACAGGAAAACTAAGAACTTAATGCTAAAATCTAGATAGTTACCATGCTATTTCTTAGAACTCATTAAATGGGTGTGAAATTATCTTGTCTTCCTTTATTTTATTTTATTCCTAATGGAAGAAATTCTTATGACGTTATTTTTAGTTCATTATAAATTATTCATTGGAAGGACCTGCTTGACTAAAATAAATAATATGTTTAAAACGAGAACCTAAAGAGTGAAGGTTTAAGGATTCATAGCAAAGTTTCTGGACGTGGGAATCCATGGAATCAGATTTTGGATTAATGTCTTGTCATTTCTCAACAAAGCAGAGTGACCAAGTATATAATGCAGCCAAATTATGGTTGTTAGAGTTCACTTGGACCCGCTGGTGTCTGAGGAGGCTGAATCCTCCAAGGTGAGGGGCACAGCACAGGCTCCCTCAAGGTTACTTGGTAAAGGCATCAAGTACTCTGTGGTCCACACTTTGTAACACGTACCGCCTTCCCTCCAACAGCTGCATCTCAATGCAAAGACATCAACGCCAAGACTCCAACAAAAGTGTTTGATAAGGACACAGAAGTTCATGAGCTGACACCAACAAAACTGATTTACCATTTCATGTAAAGAAATATCCACCTCCCTCCCCCAAAAGGGTTTCTCTGTGGCTTTGGAACCTGTCCTTGCACTCATTCTGTAGACCAGGCTGGCCTCGAACTCACAGAGATCCACCTGCTTCTGCCTCCTGAGTGCTGGGATTAAAGGCGTGTGCACCACCACCCGGCTAAAGAAATGTTCTTAACAAAAGTCTCCTGAGCTAAATGGATTCATACTTATCACGAGAAGTCAACTCAATACCTTGGATGAACCTGAAACAAATTATGCTAAAAGAAAACATGCCAACCTCAAAAGGGTACAAATGATATGATTTTGGTAGTAATATTTTAAATATTATTCTTTAAATGTTTAAATTATTGTTTATTATTTATTTAAATGACAAATTATTTTATTTTTTAAATAATAAATTATTGCTTATTATTTACTTAAATAAATAAATTATTATTTAAATATTAATTATTTCAGAATGATTTTCTTTAAGAAAGGTAGAAATTTCTTTATTCTTCTCGAGAATAGGTTGCAGCTGTGACTGGGTGGTATCATCAGTTAGTGGGGACCCTGTCTGTAGAGGGGTCTGTGGCAACTGTGACTGGGTGGTACCATCAGTTAGTGGGGACCCTGTCTGTAGAGGAGTCTGTGGCTACCAACCAAGCAGCTGTAGCTATTACCACAAGATAGGACCTGAACACGTGGAATTCTGATCTTTTGAGTGCTATGGTATTTATAAAGTGCTAGAGATTAAACATCCAACAAGAACCTGACCTTTATGTAATAATAACGAAATCAAGCTTTGTTTGGCACTGTAAAAAGGAAACGAAACACACTAGATGGCTGGATTCAGCTTCATAGCTGAGTGTGAACTCAGCTTCTACACATTTGATTGGTCCGCGTAGTGAATCCCTGACTCAACCACCTGATAACCATCATATGCTGCTTGCTCTAATCTTTCTCTTTAGGAAAGACAGAGAAATTTACCCTGGAGACCTATGTGATATTGGGGCCACCAAAGATCATGTCTTAAGTGCTCAGTCATGACACTTGGAGACTGTCTAATGACACCGGAGAGACATTGCTGTGAGCTCTGATCAGCCCCCCTTGCACCTACTCGGCTTGGTGCACAGGCAATGGTAAGGTGCCCATTTGTTCTACACTGTCTACCACACTTCTTTCATGGAGTAAGTTCTCTCCTTCCACGTCTGCTTGTGTTTCATGATTTGAACTCAGGCTTCCAAAGTGAGCAAGTGACAGGAATTTTTAATTGTTGAGTCATTGGCCAGCCCCGTCATGGTTCTTTTGAGAAAATGAACAAGAGTCTGGTACCATTCAGGAAGTTTCCTAAGGTTGACACGATGGCCAAGCACAGCTATTTCCTACACTGGTGTCTGTGGTACCCAGTTCCTTGGTCTCCATGGGAGGCTCTTCGAAGAAGCCTTCTACTTATCATGGAAAATGCGAAGATCAAGATATAATAAGATATCCTTTGATTTTTCTTCTTCCAGGACTTTTCAGGACTGTCCGGATAAATGATCAGAATTTAAATATCCCTCCCACCCCATCTGCCAACCTGGTGAACTGACCAGACAGACGTGAAGAAGAACACATAGCTAACTGTGTTCTTCACCATGCACATCACCTCTGGGGCCACATCTCTCAATCCCGCCCTATCCCACCTACACATCGTCCAAATCGCATGTGCAGTGACCAGACTTGTGTTGAACACATCTGGTCACTTTGTTAAGGGACTGAACGGCAGAATTCAAGGCTTTCAGTTTCTGAAATTTTATCTATAGGCTAATTACACATCCTCAAGTAGAATTTTAAGACTCATTAGCTTTAATTCTGTCCTCTTTCCCCAAAAGTCTCCAGATAAGAGTCCAGAGAATGTTTTCTAATCTTCATTTGAAAAAGATTATTTGCAGTTATTACATAATTATGTACTAATAAACATTCTTTTCTGTTTGCCATTTTCCACAATAATATACATGCTTTTAGAGGACTCATCTTGGCCTCAGAATTATGCTAATGTGAGAAGAGCAATAACTCAAGTGTAGCCTCTAATTTCTGGAAGGGGAAATATGCAGAGACCCTGGGTGCCACATTGTCTGTCAGCTAATTATCATGCATTTGCTTTTCCATTAGTCCAATAATTTTTTCTGTCAATTCAGAATTAAGCAGAAAGACAGTGAATTATACAAAGGCCTGCTTAGCAGAACGGACACACCCCATCATTTCCTGGTCCTCTGATTTACAGCTCTATGTGCCCTTTCATGTTTATATTCCATCCTATAAATAACTTATACACTCTTAGGTCGACCTTGCCATTAGCTCCGGCCCCTTCCAGCTCCTCATCTCATTGCGGAAAAGGGTTTGAACATAACTTTACTTGCGACTCCAGTTCTAGTTGTTCCTTCTCTCTCCACCCTCACTCCGCTGGCGGTGCCTGTTTGTAAATAATGAGGGTGGTGCTCTGGAAACCGCCAGTTTAAAGAATCCACTTTGGATTAGTAGCACATTTAACAATTGGTCTTTGCCCCACGGGGCAGTACGATGGAGACTGCCGTATTTCAGTGGAGGCTGTGACAGGAGTCTTCCTAGAAATGGAAATGAACTCTCCCCGGTGTACAACGCAGTGTTTTAACTGTGCTTCAGAGGAACAGGCAAATAAGAATGCTACTGTTTTTCCTTCTTTCTTTTTTTAAATGAAAATCACAAAAGCAAAAGACCAGGTCCTTTAAACTATCCCCACATCCTTAGTTACAAGGTTGAGGGATTCCTAGTTCTCTCTCCAGGACTCTATAGAAGGACGGAAAAGGAGAAGGAGGAAGAGAACAGGTGGGGTTCTTCCTGCATTAGAGGCATACCAGCTCAGCAGTAAAAACCTGGCTTACTGTTACGAGTTCTAGCAGGAGAAGCTTCTAGAACATACTCCTAGGCATAGTGTGCCATTGTGGGAGGAGCCTGGCTGGTGAACTGACTTACCAACATCAGGGTCCACTGCGTGCACTCTGGTCAGCAGAGCCTTTGTGGCCGTGTTCTCGTAGACGCAGGCAGTGTAGTGGCTGGAGGAGAACACTGGAGGATTGTCATTCACATCTTTCAGGAGCAGGAGGACACTGGAGTGGCAGAAGCGGCCGCCCCCGTCAGTGGCCCTGGCAATCAGGTTATATACTGGGACCCTCTCCCTGTCCAACAGGGCCAAGGTTTTTAACTCACCTATGAAATGAAATAGCAGCCTGGTTGTTATGGCTTTTCAAAAATGATCTTTTCAAGCAGAAAACCAATTGTATGAAGAATTCTAAACACAAGAAATACCAAGAACATAAGGCCTAAGTGCCCTGTAAATTGAAGAGATACAGCAAATTCAATTTTTTAGGCATCAGGGAAATATCACAAAATTTTAGATTCAATGGAAAACCAACCACTTGGCCTTCAGATTAATTAATACTTTCACCAAGTTTCCTGAGGATTTTTCTTTTGGTGAATGCGGGAAGCTCATCACAGAGAGATGGCTCTAGGTGTATAATTCTCTCGGTGTCCATGACCCATAGACTCAGGGGCATAATATCCTGTTTCTAAACATGCCGGTTTTTACCCCATCTTTTAGAGGGAAATAAAACCACTCAAACTGGCTGATTAACAGAAAGGTCTTGAGTGATGATTATCAGTGATTGTCAGTTTGGCAGGACATACCAAGAATCGATAGGAGTCAAGGCTCCTGGAAGATTAAAGAGGGATTATCCAAACTGGAGTTCCTATGAGAGACTTTTGGATTATGCTGGTTGAGGCCTAAAAGCCCATCTTAAATACAGGAGGCTCCCTTCCCTGGGCAGGAATCTTGAGCTGTGTAAATAGAGAGAGGGAGCGGAGTACTGAATTCATTTCCGTGTCCTGACTGTGGAAGCAATGTGACCAACTAGCTACCCCACGCTGCTGCCACAGGGGCCCTCATCATGATAGACTGGACCCTGTAGCTGTGAGCCGAATCCACCCCTCCCTCCGAACATTGCTTTCAATAGGGTATTTTCCACAGCCCCTGGAAAAGCAACAAAACTAGATTCTAGCACCACAGGAATCAAGCTGAGTCTACAAAATAACCCGGTTCCAACGGACTTAGCTCATATTTCTGCCTCATTTCCATCTCTCCTTCCCTCCCCTCTGCAGACAGTCTTTCCTCTACCGTCACACCTTATAGGTAGATATAGAGTTGGATCTGATTTTGCACATGAGAGAAAATATGCAATATTTGTCTGTTCCTTCCTCCATATTACCCTCTCTTGTCACCTCCTGCATTCTTGCCTCCTTCCTCCATAATAGCCTCTTTGTTACCTTTATGGTCAGATTCATATGAATATTTGTACATATTCATAACTTTAGAAATGACTTTTGTGGTTGCTTCAGTGTCCGTAGAGAATGGCAAGTGTAGTGAGAAGCCGGAGTAGTTGCTATCTACTGCAAAGTGTGACTTGTGGGTCTCTGCTCCTCTTTAATAACATTGGTGCATTTGGAATGAGCCGCATGAGTTATCAGTGGGTTCCTCCTCGGTTTCCTTCCCGAATATAGCCAGTTCTCCAGCACAGGCCACACTGAGTCATTTGCCTCTTTTTCAGAAAGCTCCTGGGGGGTTATCAGGAGGACACCCAGATTCTGCGCGGTCTATTTCAAGATGCTTCTTCCTTCTCTCATGCTCTGACTCCTGCACCCTGCAGTCTTCTGCTGTAACTCTTGGAGTATTGCCTCGGTTTCCCATCTCCTTTCCTCAGAACAGCAGTGACTTCTGTGATATTTCTACACGGCTGCCATTGCGTGTCTTCTGGGCAGTCCTTTCCTGCGCCTTTCCTTATTGCGGTTGCAGGTTGTCTATCTTCTGATAGGGCCCAGAGAGTTAAGAGCATATTCTCATGCAACTCTGTCCTTGCTTCCTGGTAGGATCCGTGGGCAGAAGACGAGGGGAAGGCAGTGGTTTCCGAAGACATAGCTCACTGAGATGGACACAGCAGAGGAACTACGCAGGCTGTTTGCTCTTTAAACTTCATTTAAAAATTCCCGCTAGATGAACCACCCAGTCCACAACACAGAAATAATTTGCTGCCTCAGAAAATGACTTTTCCACCAATTCTGACCTTCAATTCAGGCATCTGACTTTAGTTTACATAACCTTTTACCTTATAATTTTTGCCTGTTTATGCAAAGACATCTGGGGGCTCACAGCTTTGGAGAAAGTAGGCATGAATGTCTAATAAAAACCAGACAAAAGTGCTAATGACAACCAGAAGGGAACCGAAGGGATTTCACCATGAAGAAACTTTCCTTACTAAGCATCACGCCTAGTTTGCATGGTGACCAGTGTTTGAGATGCAATTCCTCTTCAATCTTTTTGAACCTGGTGTCAATTCACAGAGCTGTGTGCTTATTTAACACTAGTAAATGTGGGGAAACAGATGGAAAGAAGGGAGAAAGGGAGGGAGGGAGGAAGGAAGGCAAAGGAGGAGGAGTGCAAAGGGAAGTCCTGACCCTAACCAAATCAAGTTCCTGTGGCCCAGAGTGCCCATGTACACTATGAACTGCTTCTTTATTTCATAGCCTCGAGCACATCAGAGCCTCATATCAAGGCTCTAGCTGAGAAACTGCCTACTCATTATGAGACCACATGGGAAGATAAACTATCACATGGATATATAATGACATTTCCACAAAGAACAAATTTCGTCTTACCACTTTCTGGATCTAGAAAAAATTCATTGTTTCCAGATCCATAGAGTGAGTATCGTATCTCTCCATTGGATCCAATGTCCGCATCCTTGGCACTGACCTTCAGGATGAGTTGATTTGATGGAATATCTTCTGGAAGAGATGCTGAATATACAACCTGGACAAAGGTCAGCAAGAGTGAGGCAATCATTATTACCTGTGGTGCAATATTCTCCATGACAATGTTATACCAGGCTGAACCATTACTGCCTGTGGTACAATATCCTCCATGACAATGTTATACCAGGCTGAACCATTACTGCCTGTGGTACAATATCCTCCATGACAATGTTACAGCAAGCTGAACCATTACTGCCTATGGTACAATATCCTCCATGACGGTGTTATACCATGCTGAATCATTATTGCCTGAAGTACAGTATCTTCCATAATGGTGTTATACCAGGCGGAATCATTACTGCCTGTGGTACAATATCCTCCATGAGTGTTACACCAGGCTGAAATGTTACTATCTGTGGTACAAATTTTATAGCCACCATTTAAGCATTCATTCATATGGTTTAACTTTTGTGGTTTCTTTTTCTTTGCCTGAGACCATATTTCAGTGTGCAATGAAACTTAACAATATTCATGTCCTTACATTTTCTGTGCATGTTCACCTACACATATGTATTGAGCACTCCCTGTATGTAAAGTACATGGATAATGTGACTGGTAGAAACACAGGGATGAAGGAAACCGATGCATCACTGCATTGTGAGACCTGACACTCTGACACTGATTGTCCATTTCTCTGTTGAGACCAAATGGGCTCCTGAGATCATTGTCAGTCTTGACAGGATCATGGGCAACATCTGGCCTTAGTGTGTGAGATTAAGTCTACATGCATCACTTTTCTAAGATGCAGAGCACAAATATTGTCTCTTCGTCCACAGGTTAGAAAAAATAGATTAACAATTATTTAATTTTGCCAGAAAAATAATGCAGTCTAGTTCTTGTGGAAGCATTGTGCATTTGGACAGCAATGAAAAGGATATTTCACGGGGGACGTGGAGACCTCACTCGGCAGCTGGGCTCCAGTAAGAGCTACGTAATCTGCAAACAGGCAACTCACCATATAAGGTGCATTTCTCATATCCAGTGATTTAGAAAGAGGCTATTAATTAATTAAAAAGAACCCTTAAAAATTACTTAAAAGTTGGCTTTAAGGCTCATTATTCCAGTTTAATTGGGGGAGTGGCATAGAGATTGGGTTCATGATCTTTCTGGTTATCTAGATTCTGTTCACAATGAAGACATTTTATCCCAGATTCTGCTTCCTTCCTTCTTATGTTCAATGGACAAGAGCAGATGCTGCTCCGACTTTAGGGAGAAATGTGCAATGAGTTTGACCTTCCTTTTGGAGGAAGTAAGTCGGTTTCTAAGAAGCAGTTTTCTCCCTGAAGCTCACCTGATCACACACTGGGCTGTTGTCATTTACGTCACTAACAATCACTTCCACCATGGCCTGTGTGACAAAGAGCCCATCAGAGGCAGTGATGTTGAGGAAGTAAATGTCTTGTTCCTCTCGATCCAGAGGTCTCTTCACATAGACCTTCCACTCATTTTGCACCATGCCCAGGGCAAACCGTCCTCGGGGGTTCCCTCCTGTGGTGGAAACAGAGCTTCTGAGGACTCAGAGTAGACACCCACATAAGAGCCCGTAGGGGAGCATCCAAGTGTCCCTAACTCTCTACCCTTATGATACTGGAAAGAGTGACAAGTCACTTCATTTCTCCTGCACAAAAAGCATGATATTTATACACTATTCTTGTGTGAGAAGTAAAACAGAAACTTCGGAGATAATGAAGTCCTCTTAGAGAAGCTGGGGATGATCTTTTGTTTAGTCTCCCTTAAACATAATCAGATTCAAACTGTGCACCATCAATTGGCTCTTCGCGATGATGCGATTGGCTTTCTGTTTGGTCTCAAGAGAGGCGGTATTACACTGTAGTTCTTGTCAGCAAGACAATTTCATTAGCTGCTGAGTTGATTATACAATCAAGGAGAGGCAGCTAGCTCTGTTAAGCTATCTTTTAATGAACGCTTTATCATACAGCTGAGGTCTTCTCACAGGGACTGGAGTTTGGGGAGAAAAGTTGGCACCACACAGGACAAACTCCTAGTAGTAAAAGAGTCCCAACCAGAGGCTATTTAGGAAACAGTTTAAAGGTAAGCACTGTAATTCAATCAAATTGATAAGAGCAAAGTTGTACAATGGGAGGGAAGGAGGCAAGATGGAGACCAATGGCACAAACAGATTCGGCTTCCATTCATGAACCCGCATGGAGACTAAAGCTTGGCACAGGTGGGAAGAGGGATGGAAACATGACCTCTGCCCCCTAATCAGGAAATCATGCCAATTCTGACACCCAGAAAGGCTGAGCCAAAGACAATAGGAAGTAGTCAGAATGCAGAGGGAGGAGGCCATTTATTGGACATCCAGGAAGAACTTAATCTCTGCGCTCGCCCACTATTGGAGATGGCAGGGATTCAGCAGCAGACGAGACCACAAAACCTCCTGCTTCACAGGGAAGCTCAGGATATAAAGGGGAAGAGTGGCCATAGGTGGTCACCTGACTGAATGAGGAGCTGAGACAGCCCTATCGCTTGGGTTCCTCTGCATGTAGCCCAAACCCCCACCCTATGGAAATGCTCAAAGGCAGACTTTGCCAAAGGAATCTACCAGCTAACCTCTGTTTACTATTCCGAATTCATCAACAATGTACATTTGGTTTTGATTGCATGGGCATGCTGGAAGTCAGTATCTCTCCCTCCTGCCCCTTATCTCTCCCTCCTGCCCCTTAGGTGGGCCCTGAACAGTCTGCAGCAGTTCAATTCATGGGTTTTCTTTTCCTCAAACATATTGTTTACCATTTTAATGTGAAGCTTGGTATGGCTGGGTGAGCCTGTAATGCCAGCTCTGTGAGGCTGAGATGGGAGGTAAGGAGTTCAAAGCCAGAGTAGGCCACATAGCGAGTGAAGAGAAGGACATCTAAAGTCATCTCTGAGCACAACAAACAGAACATATGGAAATATATTGCAAACTATTATTTTATTGTAAGAGTCGAAGTGGCTCACTTCAAAAAATCAATCTTTTTATTATTTTTATAAAAAGGTAAGCATTTGGACCTAGAATTCTGAATATTTCACTGGTTCCAGGGTCTCTCCACTGTAATGAAGGACACAGGATGAATGGACCCCAGTCATATTAGACGTCACATTACTCATCGGGGGCAATGGTTCCACTCTTTCTACAGGGATTTTCCATCATGTGTAGACATGTTTGGTTATCATAGTATGGTTATGAGTCTATACTGCTGGAATCCCAGGAGGGGAGGGGTCAGGTGTGGTTGTGAAACAACCTATCCTTTGTAAAGAGCAGCCTAGCTCCCATCAGAGACTTGCCCAGCCCTGGTGGTGGTGACTGGGAAACCCTGTCCTGAGAGACTTAGGGTCCTCCATGTAATATCACTTTCTGCTACCACTGGCTAGAATTCAATTGTGCTTTAGTTGAATATGATTTCAGCACACACCACACACACACAAATTTCACCTCTCTATTAAACACCTTCAATGCCGGCAAGGCCATGCCGTTTCTTTGTTACATAAAATGATTAATGTTTCTTTGTTAGTCTGAGGCAGCATAGCCAACTTGTGCTACATCAAGAGTAAAGCTTAAATCTAATTAAAATCAGTTGGTGGTTGGCTCTGCTAATAGTATGAGGGGCTTTAAGCTGTGCTGTGCTCATTACTGTGGAGAAGCTGATGAGATGGCCCTTTAAATCATCTCCTGATACCTCAGAGACTATGAAAAAACAGTTAAGGCCTGGTTTTCTTCCTAGTACAAAAGCATCTCTTGGAGTGTCTCCCCTAGAAACAAAATACAAGTAAGTCAAAATCCTTGCCTTTTTTTGTCTCTCCTTACCAAGATGCTCTGTGTTTTAACTTCAGAAATATACTTTTTTAAAAAACGGAATAAGAGGCCAGGTTTCAGAGACAGCACAAAATGCGTGAAGTGTTCTTGCCTGAGAAATGCAAGCTCCGTAAAAGACACAAAGGAGAACCTCAGGCAAGCGTGGCCTTCTCGAGCTTTCGGTGTTTGCTCCAGTACGATCTTATTCTGCGGTGATTAATTAACTTTTCCACTAACAGACTTAAGCAGAATCCATGTCCTGGGGGCATCCTAATTAATTCATTTTTCACTCGGAATAATGTGGTTTTTCTAAGGGGAAAGCCACCTGACTACAAGCATTGATGGATTATTTAAAATCTTTTGGCACGTGGCTTATGTTCTGGCTTGGAAAGTCTCAGCATCAAGGTATTGGCTGCAAGGCCCCAAATGGTTTTTAGGAAAGACTTTTCCTGGCACTGCCAACCCTTCCTCTTCATCTCTACAAGTGGGTCATCCCCAACAGCTGCTCCTGAGCAGGGCAGACTTGTCACTCTGGCTGAATTCTGCAGCCTCACAGAGCAGGGGTGACACTTTGTGCACTCTCAATGATCTTATTTGTCTATCTTGGTTTTTCTGGTGAACAGCAACTTTTTGGCAGGGAAGATAGGCAGGCATTCCAAGGAAAAAGGGCTGTCAGTAGAAATATCATTTGGTCCTAAGTTATAAACTTAGAATTTCTCAGCAAACTGTCAAACTGAGACTTCTAATTTTCATGTGTGTACGACAACACATTTTTATGACCAGAAGGAAGCTGCGCAGAAAGCTTAGTGGCTTCATCCTCCTGTTTCCTAGCATTATTAGAAGGTCAGAGGGGAGTAAAATTTTTAAAAACACCTCTTCCTACTAAAAAGAGCTATTATTTTAATTTGTTCAGTTAAAATATTTTGCTTTAAAAAACAACAGGAAATGATATTAAGGTTGGTACCAGCTCCGGTATGAGCATTGTAGACAATGGCTGAGTGAAGAACCAACGCCTGAAAATCCCCACCTAATCAGATTTCTCCTTCAGAACCAGACAGTTACACCACTCTCATCCTCAGCTCGCCTGCCTTTCTTCAGTAAGCAGACCACAGGGCAAAACTGGGTGATCAACTTACCTGTAATGTGGTAGCTCACTTGGCGGTTAATGGTGGAGGTGTCTCTGTCCAAGGTGCTGAGAACAGCTACCACCTCTCCCGGGGGGTCGCTCTCCTTCACTTTTCCTCGGTACACCTCACGAGCAAAGATGGGTGCATTGTCATTGATATCTGTCACCTTGACTGAGACCAGAGCCATGGAAGAAAGAGAGAAAGCCTCTCCAAGGTCAGAAGCCACCACAGAGAAGGAGAAGGTAGGGTCTGTCTCATGGTCCAGGTCCTTCAGTGTACTGATCCATCCAGTGTTGCTGTCAATATTGAATGCTTCCATTACCTTCTCAAGCTGGGAATCTGAGTGTAGGGAGTAAGTGACTTGCCCATTGGCTCCCCAATCCATGTCTATGGCTCTCACCTGGGCAAGCTTGGTGCCAACAGGCATCCCCTCCATTATGATCGTCTCGTAGTTTGGTGTTTCAAAGACTGGCCTGTTGTCATTCAGATCCAAGACCTTGATGTCTACATCCACGGTGAATACAATGTCCACCTTGTCCAGGGGTATAGTAGCTGCTACTTTGAAGTGGAAAGCTGGGCTGACTTCATGGTCAAGGCGCTTGTCGAGCTTGATAGTGCCTGTCTCTTGTTCTATGATAAAGACACCCTCTCTGTTATTCTCTGGCCGTTCTCCGTTAACCATGCTGAACCGGACACTCTGATTGGGCAGTATCCTCAGGGTGTCCACTGTGCTTCCAATGGCTGTATCTTCTGCAAGGGCAAAGGAGTACTGTGACTGGGTGAATGAAGGCAGGAACGTTTCAGGGGGCAGGACATGGATGTAGACAGGGATGAGGGAGTGCCTGACGGGGATGCCACCATCGACTGCCTTCACAAAGAAAGACAGCACCGAATTTTTCAGTTGGTTAAAATTGCCTTTGGTCACCATCCAGCCATTATCAGGATCGATTTCCAAGAGGTCAGCCACTGAGACCGAGGCCTCACTGTAGAGGGAATATGTAATCCTAGAATTGGCGCCATCATCTGGATCCGAAGCTTGAACTTGGGTGACTAGGTGGCCCCTTCCGACATCAGCCCTGACGCTGGCCCTGTACTCCACCGTCATGAACTGCGGGGCGTTGTCATTCTCATCCACCACAATCACCCGCACAGTGCAGAAAGTCGTTCTGCCGCCCCCATCCAGGGCCCTCAGATAAATGCTAATATCCCCTTCCAGAGGGTTTTCGCGGTCCAGTCTTTCTGTTGTGATGATCTGTCCATTGCTGTCTATGAAGAATCTATCCTTGGCAAAGTCATTGATGATGGAGTAGCTGATCTGTCCATATGTTCCTGGATCCCCGTCTGTGGCTGGGACATGAATGACCTTTGTCCCAGAAGCTGCATTCTCCCTCACCTCAGCTACATATGTGCTTTGTGAAAAGGCAGGGCTATACAAGTTAGCTCCCAGGACTCTGATGTGCACCTGGGCAGTGCTGGTAAACAGCCCATCGGACACAGACACATTGAGACTGTACAAAGGCTCCATGCGTTGCTTCCTGTGGCTAGACAGTGTGAGGACTCCACTCTTGCTGTCCATCAGAAAGCTGGTCCGATCATTCCCAGATAAAATGCTGTATTCCAAACGGTCAAAGTCCGAGCTGTCCGCATCTGAGGCTTGCACACAGGTTACAAAATGACCCCGGGGGGCTAATTCACTCACATAGGACTCATAAATGAGCTGATTAAACACTGGCGGGTTGTCATTGATGTCAGAAATGTAGATGTGAACCAGGACTTCAGTGCTCAGGGACGGGAAACCATTATCAGTTGCTGTGACCCTCAAGGTGCAGTGTTGCACCACCTCGTGGTCTAGCATCCTCGCCGTCAGGATGAGGCCACTGGAGCTATCGATGTGAAAGTAATCCGTGCTATTGTAGGTGTCCTGGACAATCTGATAATGCACCACCTTGTTGTTTCCTGAATCCGCATCCGTGGAGACAAGTTGCAGAACTGGGGTTCCGATGAGAGACGCCTCAGACAGTGTCGTGTTGTAAGTGGGCTGATCGAAAACAGGAGGGTTATCATTGACATCATCCACTAGCACGTCCACGGTGACTTCAGCCCTGGCCCCTGTAAGAGCATCACTGGCTCTCACCGTCAACTTGTAAACAGATGTGGCTTCATAATCCAAAGGACTAATGACTTTCAGGACCCCTGTGTCAAAGTCGATGTTAAACTGTTGGAATGGATCCCCGTCAATGATGAGGTATATGATGCCCTGGCCTTCCGGGCTGGTGGCATTGATGCTGAGAATGGGAGTGTCCATTGTGACATCTTCATTGATTGATGCTGTATAAAAGGGCTTATCAAACACAGGCATTGCTTTGTTAACAATGGTGATGGGAAGTTCCACTGAGTTGGACAGAGATGGATTGCCACCGTCCTTGGCGAGGATGGTGACCCCATAGTCAATGTTGGCAAGGTCTGCATTGAATGCTTCTTTTAAAACCACATTCCCTGAATTCGGGTTAATTTCAAAGTGGCCATAGTCATCCTGCAAGACATAGGTCACTTCTCCATTGGCACCTTTATCTTTGTCGATGGCTGTCACCCGGTATACCAGCGTCCCTGGCTCAGCATCAACTTGCACAGCAGCATAGTAAGGGAGGCCCACGAAGACAGGAGAGTTGTCGTTCACATCTTCAATGTTGACTCGGACTACCACCCTCGCTACACGCAAGTGGTCTAGCTCACGACTGGCTTCCACCACCAACTCATACAACTCCTGTTCTTCGCGGTCAAAGGGTACTCCTGTGGTCTGAATGACTCCTGAGGTAGATTTTATCTTGAACTTATTTCCTGGGTTTAAGATGCTGTATTTCAAGGGCTCATTAAGGCGGTTTCCAATTGCATTGACAATAGCGACTTTGGTTATGTTTGTGCTGTTCTCTGAGATGGAAGTGGAATAGAAACTTTGTGTGAAGTGGAGGCCACTGTCCATGGCTTCTTTAACCATGATAGTGACCATGGCAGTGCTGTAGAACTTTCCATCAGATACTTTGACTATCAGCATGTAATGATCTTTGGAGAGATTATTGTTTTTTATGGTGAGCACTCCACTATTTGGGTCCATTAGAAAGTGATCCACACTGCCTTCCATGAGGCTATATGTCAGTTCAGGGGGCACCTCAGAGTCAGGGTCAGTGGCACTCACCTTTAGAACCTCCACACCGACGTAGGTGGGGAGAAGTAAGACAGTCTCAAACACAGCCTGGGTGAACACGGGCGGGTTGTCGTTCACGTCTCTCACCTCAATGTTGACTTCAACAGGGCTCTCTGCAGTCAGCTGGGGGCTCCCACTGTCTCTCACATGCACGTGGAAATGGAAATGTGCAATGGCCTCGTGGTCTAGGCTGGCAATCGTTCTGATAGCCCCTGTGCTGGAGTCCACTGTGAAGAACTTCTTGGCTGTGGACTCCACAATCTGATACACCAGTAATGCGTTCTGGTTGCTGTCAGCATCGGTGGCTCGGATCACCAGTGGGCTGTTGTCTCGGCTCCTGACGATGCTGTTGATGGGCGCAGCCTCGCTCAGGCTGCCTGAGTACTGCGAGAAGAGAAACACTGGGGGGTTATCGTTTTCATCCACGATCTGAATGCTGACGGTGGCATTGGAAGCCATGCCTGCCATGTTAGTGGCCTGGATGATGAGTTGATAGGCAGAGGTCTGCTCGTAATCCAAAGTTCTCCGAGTGGTGATGACTCCAGAATATGGGTTTATGGTAAAGACCCCATTGATGTTTCCATCTTTGACCTCATAAATGAGAGTTGACTGGCTGATGGCAGAGATGAGGATGACAGAAGTTCCAATATCAACGTTTTCATTGACTTCAGCTTGGTAGTCTCGGTGAGTGAATTTGGGGCGGGAGTTATCAGACACACTGATGGAGACACGCACAATCGCCGTGGCAGACATTGGTGGGGAGCCTTGGTCTGTGACTTTAACTGACAGGACAAACTGACCCATGGCTGTCATGTCTGGCTCTTTGGAGATGGTGATGATGCCCAGGATGGGTTCAATCTTAAACGTGTTCCCCGTGTTTCCTGAAAAACAGAGACCGATGAGGGAGTGAGCTACATGCGGGACATTAAAACCTTTCAGTGATGAGAGTTAAAGCAAAAGGAGAACTTTCTTTCTAGGATACCGAGAAGCATCCCAAATGGTTCCTAACAAAATAAGATCATATCAGTAGCTTCCCAACCCAAGATAACATTACTAGCAACAATATAGCATTGTGTACACATCTGAGCTGGGAAATAAGAGCTCTTACAGAGGAATCCCTTCTGCTTGGAATATGTGGGGTTTCCTCATTCTTGGACCCAGGAGAAGAGGGATAGCTGGGATTGGCATGTCCCTCCACTAATGCATCTGCCTCTGCCTGTGTGTATGCATGTATGCTATAACTATAAATATAAAATGGTAATATAATATAATATAATATATATGTGTATATATACACTGGTACAGAATATGGCTGCATTTTGTTTTACTTTTTAGAAAGGAGCACTGTAGGAATGGTTTCAGAATACTGCCAGTGTGACTTGCTTTCAGCTCGTACCATTGGTAGACTGTGGATGTGGGCGCCATGTTCCATTTTCACTTGAAAACTGGCTTTCTCCAAAGGTAACTTTGGTCAGGTGGGGAATTCTTCTAAGTCATTGTTTGCTTTGCAAGTTTTAAGGATTTCTTCAGAATTCCTCTTCCTTTATCCTTTTCTTTTATCCCTTTCCTATAGTGTATATACACAGGCACGGACCCAGGCATAAAAGCGGCTATCAGAAACACAAGATTGTTCATCTAATCTGTAGTCACGCTATTTGCTCGCCTTAGAGAGCTTCAGGTGAAGAGAGGAGTGATGATCCTGGAAACTGTCCTGGACACTAACAGGGGTCTGTTTCCTGGGAAATGGAGGCATGGGCGCTGCTGTGAGATGTCTGGCATGGGAGCTAAGAAGGCTAAGAGTAGAAACAGCATCCATGTCATCTGAGCAGTGGTCCTCCCCATGTGATGCAGAAGCTCACAGCTCTGACCAAAGGATGCTCACAGTTCATGTCCATGCACACTGATGTCAATGTCCTACTTCACAGTGAGTAGGCGAGCCCTGCCTGTCTAGGTCAATGGATGATGCTAAGGAATGTTTTTACTCCAGTTGGCCTTGATACCCCTGCTGTCCCTTCTCTGTGGATACATGATACACCCTTCCAGGGTGCTGTGCTCCCACGTCAGGTCCAAGCTAGGCCTCTCCGTCTTTTCCCTCTTCAATATATTGACCTTCCCTTGAATTGGCTACTTGCCTATCCTTTACTTCTACTCATGAATCTTTGGAAAATTAATATTGATTATTATACAAGATTCAAAGCTCTGCCACTGCCCCCACCCCCGACTTTGTTTCAATCCAAAGTTAAAGCTTCTGTATGACTTTTGAGGCCAGACAAAAGATAGGAAGTTTATAGCCCACTGGAAAACAGAACAAAATCTGGCTTATCTGAGGCTTGGGAGTCAAGTTCAATAAAACCCAGAATCTTATAAAACCACCCGTTACTTGCTTCTGTTTCCCTCATGTTAAAGGAGCTTGCTCAGTCACTCTGTGAGGGTCCTGCAGGTCCCAGGTCTCACTGTGTGCAAGGGACAGGCAGGCCAGGGGATTTGGCTGTGTGTATATGAGGGTCAGACAGGCCAGGGTATATGTGTGTGTGTATTATGTGCGTGTGTGTGTGTGTGTTACAGGTAGGCCTGGTGTGTGTGTGTGTGTGTGTGTGTGTGTGTGTGTGTGTGTGTGTGTTTGTGTGTATCAGAGATAGGCAGGCTGGAGGTCTGGCTGTGTATGTGTGTAACAGGCAGGCCTGGGATCAGGCGGGGGTGGGGCAGGGAGGCCAGGTAGGAGGTTGGGCTTTGTATAACGGACAGTAGGCCTGGGGTAGGGCTATGTGTGTGGGAGGGAAAGGCAGGCCCAGGGCTGAGCTGTGTGCTTGGAAGGGGCTGAATGACTGTGACAAGTTTGTCATAGACACCATAATTCTCATTAGACTTTTATACATACAATTAAAAGCTGGGTTTTTTTTTTTTTAGATAGTTATTATTCTCGGAACTTTATTTTTCTGGAAATGTGGGATTTCTATGTAAGACATATTTTAAAGGAATAAAGCTATTCCTTTTGTACTTTAGTCAGTTGTCAAAGCAATGACCGAGCTCCGTGCTCCAGTCCTGGAGGGAAAATGTGAGGGAAATTGTATTTTCAGGGATGTTACTAATATGTTCCTTGAGAACCTAATAGTAGTTTAAAAATTACTTGAAGCCCAGGAATAAAAGTAGTAAATTTATAAATATAATACAGATATAAATATCCCTAAAATGGTAAGAAGGGCAGAACTAAAGCCTTCCCCGCAGATGCTCGCAGTGACATGAGGCGATGCGTATGGATGACACAGGAAAGGAAGAGATTAGATGGACCTTAGGAAGAACAGCTGAGGATGGGAGCCTGGAACATGCTCACGCGATATTTCATATTCATTTCTTAGTGTCCTGCTTTGTAATCTAGAAGAACAAAGATAACTTATTGTTGCAATAACAATACTCTGGGGTAACCAAGAGTTGCTAAGTAGGTCTAGGTCTGTGGAAACCCCAGCACTAACATGTAGGGAAGCTCTCGGGCACCTGGCCATTAGCGAGCATCATCTTCTGTGAGGATGGCAGAACTGACCCATTTAAAATATGGCACTTAATCTAAAAGGTAGCTTTTAGATTATCATTTGATACACGGGATTTTATACGTTATCGACTTTGCTTTTTCTCAAATTTCTATTCCTAAGTGACTTTCTTATCATGCTTATTTTAATTCAGCTGCTCATTCAAAAGCTCTACATTTAAGAGAAGGGCAGGAAGCTGTCCCGTTGCTGCCATGGAAAGAATGTGCACTTGGCATTGCTCACCACAGACAGGCCACAGAACACTTGGGAACGTGCAGCGTGAATATTCAAAAACGGCAAGATGGGGAGGGACACAACAGATAAGGGAGACTTGTCATTTTTAGCTTCGCGGGTTTTTATTCTTGCTTGGATATTCATCTCTGTCATAAACGTTTCTATCTATCTACCTTCAAACTGTCTATAAACTGTTTCTCAAATGTTAACATCCTTGGAAAAACACCAAGATTTAAGACACATGCTCTCGTTTATTTATCTGTCTGGTTAAGCAAACAGTTTAGGTCCCGTAGGCACCAACTGCTCTGTTGCTTGGACTGCCTCCACCCTAGGCAAGGTGTTTGTGTTCATGGTGGTGTGCCGGGCTTCCTGAAGTCTTCAGTCCACCCACTGGGAAGTTAACCCAACTGTGGTAATTTCAGTCTGAGTCCATGGTTTGCTGGTTTCTGGGTCTGGGGCACTGAATTCATTACACATTTCTTTTCTTCATTTCGAAAAACTCCAAGATTGAATGCAAGGAAGGAAGCTCTTCCCTTGCTGCCAATATTGAAAGGCTAAGAACTTTATACACACCATTGCACAAATCGGTTGGTGAGTTCATGGGGCGGGCTGTGCTGCGGAGAGAAGGTGTCATGCTTTGTGCTGAGGTCTCTGCAGCTCTCACCTGCTTCTATGGAATATATGAGCTCTGCATTTTCCCCTTTGTCTTTGTCCAGAGCTGTCACTTGTAGAACAACTGATCCCAGGGCAGCTGATTCGAACACCGAGGCTTCATACAGTGGATTGGTAAAGTAAGGGCTGTGATCATTAGCATCCTCCACGTTCACAATGACCCGGGCCAAGTTTCTTCGGTAAGGAAATTCCTGATCTCTGACCTTTAGGCAAAATATAAGAAGCAGTAGGACTAAAAACTTGAATTTCAAAGAACTCACATGGCTGTGTTTGTTGAGAAAACAAAATGAGAACATGCATGCAAAGTGCTTGACCCAGGCTTGCACAACTACAAAGCACTCAACAGTGGTATGACAGGAGACAGGGTGGGGGGGGGCATTGAGAGAGGTTGAGATTAGGAGTCATCTGAGAGCAGGGCAGCATCATTTCTATTGTTTCTCTGGATGCCTGGCCTGTGATAACCTGGGTACCACAAACCCAATTACTTCATTTGGTTTCCATAGTCATTTATTTCTTGTTATATACTTATATTCAGTCATGGAATGGTAGACAGAGATTCTTCTAAGGGTGGGATTAATGACACAGTATTGTTACATTCATTCAACTAACATTTATTGCTATCTGTGATGTTAGGTTCATGGCATACGTAGAGTGGTTCTGTAGTAAACTAGACGGTCTCTACCTTCATGAAGACTAAGATATTTGAAATGGGTGATACAGGCAAGCCACAGAAAGGCATAATGCCAGCATGGGATACAGTTAAAGGCCCTCATAGTGTGTGCAAAGAGGCACATAAACTAACATTCAACTTCCTGGAATACAGAGCAAGGAGAAGAGGAGAAGGAATAACATGATGGTGATGGTGACAAGGGAGCAGAGCCCAGAGCTGCTAGAGAACCTTGAACACCAGGAAGATGCATTCAACTACAACGTCTAAGACCCCTCAGTGTGATTTTGCCAGACAAATTTGATTAATGACTTTAAAATTAACCTGAATTTCATATTGCAAAAGATTATAAATAATCTATTCTTTATCCATGTGGCTTTGTTATTTATTATTTGATATATTGTTAATTGAATTAATACCCTTGCTTTGTTCAGTTTTAAGCTGCATCACTCCAGAGCCATGTGAAGACATTGGGCCATATCCAAGAGGAACTCTCAAGGAGAAAAGTGATTTCATGACTGTACATGGAAGGAATGAGCAGGTGAGGCTTGGAAGAAGGTGGCCTAAAGCGGTCTTTCCTCTAAACATCTAACTACACAAATGATGAACGGTGGGCAACCAAACTGATTTTTGAGTTTGCTGAGGGAAGGATGAACAGAAAAGACTTGAAAAAATGAAAATGGAATTATTCACCACTCTGAGGCTTCTGTTCCTAAAATACCATGTAAATATCACCATGGTCAGTGTGCCATGATGGAGTTCTATAGCTTGGTCATCCACACCCAAGAAAAAATACAACTGAACTCTATTTGAAGATTTTTTGTTGTTTTTGAATGAATTGAACACTAGACCAAAGAGTGTGAGGACTTTGTCTATCTCAGTACTTGTGAGATTGCTTTCTGTGTAATATGTGCTCAAGAATATTTGTGAATGAATGAATGAGTGAGTGAATGAATGAATGAATGAATGGGCATAGTAGTGAACCAGGCACCCTCTGGGAACTGCCCATCTGTCTCCTGGGGTCTTAAGTGGCAACTGCAGCTGAGGGCATGGCACTCAAGTTACCTCTTGTCCAAGAAGATTCCAGTGAAGGAAAAAGTTGTTACTCTTGTGGATGACTTGGGAATTCATAGATTCAGTCATCTCACACTCTATCAGTGCAGGAGATTAAATCATGGTCAGCCTTCCTGTTTTTCAGGAGTATAAGGGGGGCCCTGATACACAGAGGCTGTGCATGCCAGTGTTGTTCTGGGCTTATTACAGGAACAAATTATAGGCCATAAGGGAATCAATAATAATTCTCACTCATCTTTCTTATTCACTGGATGGATTACCAAAAACCTCACTTGAAATACAAAGCCACTTCTACATAATTTGAAGGAAGGCATGTTCAGTCATTTTTGGGGTCACTAGTATTACCTATAGATCTACCACCAATGAAATACATCATAAATCGATGTGGGTTGAGAGAACAGTTGCCCTTGTGAAAACTTCTCAAGGGGCTTCTTTCAAACTTTCCCACACAGTCATCTGGCTCTAAACAACTCCCCTGAGTTGGGAACATTGTCTATTGCTTTCTTCTCTAAACCATCCATCAACAGCATTTTCTGAGTAGCCAACATCTGCAGAATTAATCTAATATTTCAGGTTGACAAAAACTTTGGAGTTACTTTGTCAGAAGAGCGACTCCTTGACTGAAATACAAAGGCAAAGCGGAATGTTCCCTGTCAGTGCAAAGGCAAGATTTACAGACTTTAAGGGCCCTGGTTTTCTGAAGACTAAGGTATATATGCCCTTGCTGATAAATGGTTCTGTCAGGAGAGAAAAACTAAGAGTCTGGTCCTACCATTATGTTGAGGATGTGCTTGTCCTGGGCCTCATGGTCCAGCCTTTCGGCAGTGTAGAGTACGCCCGTGTTGGGGTCCATCCGGAACTTCCTCATGCTGATGGTGTCAATGCTGCTGTGGATGGTGTAGCTCAGCTTATGCTTCTCGTCTCTGTCTGTGGCCTCAATCTGCAGTATCTCTGTATCAGGAAGCACATCCTCAGAAATTGTCACATCATAATGCGGCTGGGAGAATTCAGGGCCATTATCGTTATTATCCAGCACTTTGATAAATACCTGTAGTCAAAGGAAGACAAGAGTGATAAGGAACCCCAACGCATTCACTGCTAATGAAAGAGGTCGCTTTTTATTGCTCCTCTCTTTGTATCCTTGCATCCTAGCTTTTAGCAGCAATCCCAACATAGAGCAAACTCTCTTATAAAAACCTTCTCACGGTAGGTAGCTGACGACAAACCATCAGTTCACAGTAACAGCAACATCAGTTATGACTGTATCTATAATCTCATTAATAATTGAACAGCTGAGGTAGCCATGAGACGTGGTGATTCCACAGGCCAATCTGAGGCACAATGTGAGTGATTAGAAGGTGGCCTTCATTTGGAGGTTTCGGTTACCTACAGTCTTATCTAGACGCCATTTCTTATGGCGGACTAGCAACAGCAGTGCAGGGAGGGATTAATCTTTGTCGCTTTGACTGCATCAGAAATCTCCTAGGAGATGTGTATCTTCTAGATACGGCTTTGAGGTTTTTTTCTAGAGGTTTAACTGATGATGGAAGACACATCTTGAACTTTAGTGGCAGCATCCTGTGTGCTGGGGTACACAGATTGAATACAACAGGAAGGAGACGAAAGCAAGCTAATTAGTGACCCCACACTCCTGCAGCTGTGCTTTCCTGTTTGGGTGGAATGCACCCATTCAACATAGAAGGAAAAATAAACCTTTAAGTTGTTTTGCCAGGTATTTCTTTTACAACAGTGAACAAAGCAATTAATACAAGGTGGGGAGAAATAAAGATTAGGTAGGGAGGCGGAAGGCAGGGATGAGGTGAGCTGGATGCTATCAGAGCTTCTCAGTAGCCATACCATCACCCTGTGCTTGTTCTTTGAGAGATGACTAGCCAAAAGCTTGCTCAGATAGCTCCAGTATGAAGCGATCATTGTTTCCTCATGAGGTCCCTTGTTATGGAATCTTCTGGGCAGGTAGAGAAGTGTACCATTAATCACTCAGCTTTGACAGCAATCAGTGGCTTCAACTGTCTTCCTAATCATCCCCACCTGCCGCCCTGACTGTTTTGAAGCAAATTACGGCTATCATTTCAGCTTGATCATATTTGACTGTCCTGTTCGTTGAAGTGTTCGTGTTTACTGCATAGTCTCTCCTTGGCCAGAAGGATTGTCTTCAGGTTGACGCCTGAGTTTTTCTGACACAATCCTGGTGTTCTTTGAGTTCCCCTCCCCTTTCTTCTTTTCTCACTCCTTTCCGTTCATCTCTTTGTCAATGTGGTGATACCATATACATTTTCCCTACCACATGATTCACTTCGTATTAGCAATTACAGTGAACAGAAGATGCCCATTGTTCCCAAGTGTCTGGAGACGGTTTTTGTTCTGATAACTGAAGGAAGGAGTGCTGGTGGTATCCAGTGGGAATAGGGCAGAACTGCTTGATGCTCATGGCTCAGGCAGTGTTGAGGACCCCGCTCCATATCCTGAAGATAAATCGGCCATGCAGAAAGAAATGTTCTTCCAGGGAGCATCATGGTCGGTCATCCTTTACGGACTCGTTAAGATTTTTCTATTATTTGTTCTTAGAGTACGTAAAGAAAATGAATGTGCCTATGTCTCTTATTAATTTCTCTGGCATACAGTTCTATCCTCGCATTAGGAGAGTTTGATGAATGCTTCTATAATTTGATGAAATATTTTTGTGTTCCACTCTTCCAAGGGTTCATCAATGTGCATTCCTACACGTATGCAAGAATGACGCTCCAGCCTTGCCAACAGAGTTTGCGGGAAGACTTGGCGCCTTTGCCAGCCTGCTAGATGGAAGTGGTACCTCACTGCTGTTCACATTTGCATGCTCCTATTAGGAGCGAGGCTGAACTTTGGTTTCTATGCTACAGAGCCCTTTGCGTTTCTTTCTCTGTTAAACTGCCTATGTCAGTTCATTCTTCTGTGGGCTAGAAAGTTTACTTCCTTTTTTTTGCTTTTGGAAACTCAGTGATATAAATGACAAGGTTGTGCTAAATTCTGCCGTGAGCTTTATTCCGGGTGCAAGTTTCTTTGGCATGCCACGCAGAAGGAAAGGCACCCAGCGTTTCCTCTGTGGGGCATTTTGGAATATTTTCCATTTTCCATGACACAGATGAATACATACAGCACTTACAGGTGGCATTTGTGTATTTTCCTTCTTATCACTTTCCTCTCCTGTGCATCGGGAATTTTTCCTGTAATAATATGTGAGGCCAAGATCTAGTTTCATTTTTCTCTAAAAGGCTCCGCATTTCTTTCTATGTCACTTTTTAGGGATGGATGTGAAGCTAAAGGTGGTCTTCCATTTTCCTTTATAATTCTTCTGACTTGGAGCTGGATTTCACCTGGTTGCCCTGTGTCTTACAACACAGTTTTACATGGCAGTGGGTGTGGTGCCTGTTCATATCTTACTCCTGACTAACAGGAGCACCACTAATGACTTTCCCATTTCACTGTATCTTCGCATGTGACTGCATTCTAGAAAATATTGCCTTTTTTTTTTCAAATAAATATACCCAGACATACTACCCTGACAAACAGCTGCACACCTGCTTACAGTGATTGAGATGTGGTTTGCTGAGTGGGGTGGTAGCCACTTTATCACGCCTGTGGCACGACCATTTTCACTTAGGTGAAATGCTGGCAGGGGCAAGGTTTGCGCCTTAGTTTGTACTTGCAAAAACAGTCGAGAAGTGTGCCAAGAGAGTTTGCTGTATTGTTTTTATCTCTAATGTATTTGCAAAACCATATTGTATTCTTTGAATGCCAATTCTTTAAAAAGTTCATGTAACTTAGTTAAGATGCTAAAATATCTGTTTTCAGAGTGGCAGTTACATCAACAGATGGAAAAGCCTTTCTGGCCAGCAAGCTGCCCTGACCTTCATGAAGTTTCAAAGCTGATGTGATCTTGAAATGCTTGCCTCTTTCTGCTTGCTTTGTCCTGAACCTAATCTACAGTCAGAACAAGTGTTCCTCTGTAAAAGACTTCCTTCTCCTCATTTGCTTTTGATTTCCCACAGTTGGGACCATTTGTGAGCTCCTGAACTAACAAAGCAAAGTAACTCTCAAAGATGTTGTGTTCAAAATGGTAATTCAAAAGCTTACAAAAGCACAAAGGACTCAAGGCAGGAGGGAACCCAGCCTTGGGAAGTATCTCCAGGGCTGGTTCAACGCTGCCCCCCACAAACATGTTGCCTTCCGCAGGCTCTTCAAAGCTGAGTCTGGGTAGGTGCCAAAGCCCTGCTTTACAAAGGCTCATGGTAGAACAGTCCGTGGGGGTGAATTGTTGGGCAAGACCAATTAAGTCCTAAATTACTGGAATTCTGCTCTGCCCCTGCTGGCGTTTCTAAGACATATTTAAAACATCTTTTCCAGGGGAGCAGTCCCTCGCATTTTTCTCAAATGTGTGAATTTTATTTTGGATGTATGAGTAGAAAACTTATATCACACTTGCTTCCTGTATAGAAATGTGAGTCGTATTTGCTCCTTAGTCTCTATTATATCTGGTTCTTCAATGGAGAACAACGTTAACGGATGTGGCTAAAGTCACAAGAGCAAGGTCGGATTCAATTCTCATTTCTACAGAGCCAATTCTGTATTCATTCATGATTGTTCTCATGTGCACTTAGGTTACATACACATTAAGGATAAATGTGAGTTATACACATGTGTTAACGTATATACGGTGTATTAAAAATCACAAACTCTTTAGTAAAAGGTGAAATATTTATACAATCTGGAGAAGGGTAGAACGGGAGAGGGGAGGAAGGAAGGAGAATGGGAGAAAATGTGTAGCTCAATAAAAACAAACAAACAAATCACAAAATCACATATCTCAAGTCCCTGAAACAAATCAACATAGCTTTTAAATTACTATTTGGCTGAGACTATCTGTTTTCCTTCACATATAACAACAAAGGTCTCCCATGTAATTTATAGCTATCAGGTATATTTCAATTTAAAGTTGAGTATCAGATTGTCTTAATAAAATCTATATGTGTTCAGCATGTGAGAGTTCCAAGAAGCTTCTCATCTTCAGTATTGCAACAATCTATGAAGCATGTAGGATTCTTTCACAGCGAAGAAGACTGAGTCTTAGAGTAAATGAGCTGCCTTCCATGGGATACACACAAGTCAAGTTCCAACTTGGACTCGTGCCACCCGATTCTGAGTCAATACTTTTTCACTGTACAACATACTTTCTCTACTGGATGAAGTTGTATATTTTGTAGCCATAAACATGTAAAGGGATGTTTTATGAATAGCATGTTTTTGCAATGGAAGGAATGGGCTTGTATCTCTTTCCTGTGAACCCAGGCAGCCATTTAACCAGTCTGGGCCTCGATTTCTCCCTGAAAAAGAATGATGATAACTGCAGATTCACCTTTCCCAAGGTTACTGGGAAATAGACATTCTTAATGAGACTTGTTGAGTCTCACTATGCAAATGTCAAGTTTTATATACTTGTGTGCCTTTTTATCCACGAACCTTTGGAGGAGCCATGTTCTACACTGTTTTGCATTTTTTTTCTATGAAGATGCAGTAGCTCTGACTGATTTGGCAGATGTACAGAGAATATTAATCTTCATCATGGACTGTCCTTAGCAACATAAGTTCTTGGGGTTTAAACTATGCTAAGAGGAGGCTGGACCTAGGATAGCAAGGAGATAGTCTGAAGGTTACAGGTATCGTGTCTCCTAGGAGACCAACTTAAATAGGTGTACTTCTTGTAACTCCTGCCTTAGAACAGACTCTGAAGGCTTAATGTTGCCTTTGAGAGCTGGCACAGTGCAGGGACTGAAAGAGCAGGCTCTGGTATCTGAGTTTAAGTTCTCCTCAAACCACTTGACATGCATTGGGCCTTTGACCTAAATAGTAAAACGTAAATTCCAGTAGTCAATGGGTTTCATATTTCTGGCACAAAACGTCATTACTAGCTTAGATAAATTAGGTATTAAAATAACACCTAATATTATTATTATCTCATAGTTCCGAATACTGAAGTCAAGGCCAAACTCAAAGGATTGACATAGATACATTCATTTTTAAATATTCTCTTTTCTCTTTCAGGCTCAATATAATGTCATCTGGTTATAGGACTGAGGTCCTTGATTACTTGCTGGGTCCCCAACATCTTGTGGCCACCTATATATTCAAATTGTCTCGGATCTGCCTTGCACTGGATTTTCTGTCTTCTCCCTTTCCTTTCTTTCCAATTCCAGCTGAGAAAAGTTGGCAGTCATGTCTTTGTTAGTAGATAGGTCCTATGTGGAGACCTTTGATCTTAATTATATCTCTTATATCTCTAAGTCTCTTCTGCCAAGTAAAGTAATACAGCGAGATTCTAAAGTGAACATCTAGAGTATGAATATTTTTGGAGGGGAGGTAGGATATACCAATTCTGCCTGTAATGAGTATTTTAGTACCTGTTTTACAAAGTCATTATGAAAGTTGAGGGATCTACCCATCTTTATCTAGTGGAAGCCAATTTAAGTAGCTTTTGGTCCCCCTTTAAATGACTCCGTGAGTCTGTAGTAGGATAATGTGACTGACACTCTCATCCTAAGTTGTGGTTAGCTATCTCTACATAGCATCTTAGCTCTTTTCTAATGCAAATGGAAGTGTATTGTCTGGGAACCAGAGCTGAGATCCATTTAAACTTCTATAATTCCACTTAGGTTGGGGTAGATGGTGACTCCTTGTAGGTGATTTATTCCATTCTCCGTGTGCCCCTACTCCCTGTATACTTCCCAGTCCTGGTGCTTATGACTACCAGGGCTCCTGAGATTCTTCTTCTTTGCCTGAAGCAGACAGTCCAGAGACAGCTTCTCTCTTTCCTCCTTCCCTTTCAATGCAGACTTCCTTATTCTTCTCTGGCTTTCTAAGATGACATGGGAATCACTTCTATACTGTGTTGTAATTTGAAAAGGACAACAACATCCTTTGTCAAATCCCGCACAGTTTCATGCAGAAGTCTTTGTCCACCTCATCAGGTGGCTTCTGCACACGCAGGGGTGCTTTTGTTTCCTGTTTTGTTCTTTGGTATCTTTGTAATGTGAAATGCCTAGGTCCCTTTACAGCTGCACTCAGCCTGGCCAATCTCCAGAAAAAAGGGATATTTTTGTAGCCTCAGATTCTGTAGCTCGGAGGCACAAGAACCTGTGAGAGTCAGAAGGGCAGGATGAGACTGAAGACAAAGTGAGGTTTCATGTTGACACTGAATCCCTGAGGCTCTGATTTATTTGATACAGGTGAAGTAAAATTCACCACGTTGTTTATGGCTGCTGAGAAGCCCATGTCCCACTGTGTTTTACGATCTCATGTGAACAACGGAGAGATAAATCACACATGGAGTTCTGAACAGGTGTCTTGTGAACTCCAAGACATAAACGTTACGTGAAGAAAGGTGTCCGTTTGGTGGTGGGGTTGCTGCGCTGTCTAGGGTAATAGATTTCAGTGTACTTTAGCAGTTTCTAAAAGAGTCTAGAATGCTCTGTTTATTTCCAAAACATGCTATTGTTCAAATACGCCTGACGCTGTTGCAGAGAACTCTTCCTGCTGCCATGTTCAGGGAAGTCTGGGCTGACAAACTCTCATAAACAGACAGGTTCAACACCGCCCTGGCCTTCCGATGGCCACAGTCTTGACGAGGACACAGTGCTTGCTTGGAAACTGAGTTCTCATTCCTAAAGGGCATGGTTCCTGAGAACAGCATGACATGGGTTTTTTTTTGTTTGTTTGTTTGTTTTTTTACAAGAAAAATCTCATGATGTCCTTTACTAACCTCTTTAGTTTGCTCTTGCTAAGAGGACCTACAAGTTCACCCAATTCTCAGGCTGCTTGTGAATGTTCTGGATTTAAGTCTAAATATATATAAGCTTGGAAAAGCATTGTTTCAGACAAATTCTCCTTTAAAGGTCTCATTCAAAGACTTGCAATTCCATATTATTTTAGTGAGTGTAGATTAGACATTTGGCCTTAAAACTACATTACTAGCTTAGTGTGGTGGAGTGTGCCTTAGTTCCACAGATTACGTGACCTGAGGCTGAAGGATTGCTTCGGCTTAGGAGTTTGAGACCAATATGAGCAATACAGCGAGACCTTGTCTGAAACAACAAACAATTAAAACTATACCACTGTGACCTTAAGCACCTTAGTTCCCTGCTTATGGCATGGATTGAAGAAATATTTATGAAATAAACGCTACTAAATTGTTGCTCATCTTATCCTAGTGGAATTCTAAATGTCTTTCTACTAACTTTTTCATCGCCATTGCTAACATGAATGCTTTGTGCCTCAGAGATCTGGCGTACCTTCTAGATAGATCCTGCTGGATATGTAGAATCTATTTATTCATTCATTCATTCTGAAACTATTTAATGAATTATACATTTAGATACACTGAATGCTGCTTTATTCCACTGGTTTTCAAACCCAGCGGAAAGTCTGGAAATGAATAGGATTCCATGCTTATTTTTATTTTACTAGAATATGCTTTGGATTTTTAATTAGCACAGAAGAGCTGGGGTTGCCTATGATAAGAAACCACTAGTTCAAGTTCCCATTTCAAATGAGTTAGCACTAACAAATAGCAATACTGCGCTTGGATTGTTTGGCATGGATCTTCTAGCGTACTCTTCTACTGCCTAGTTCCCATGGAATCTCAGTCAGGGGCCTCATTTATGTGTCTAGCTTTGAGTTTCAAAAAATGCCAAGGAATGGTGTGGTTTTAAATAGGAAGAATACATAATTTGTTGTCCCAATTGGGTCAATTATCAGATACTATGGGGTGCTATTAATACATATTTTGGGTTAAGAGGTGTAAGTGGGACTCTCTAAGGCAAACAGGGTCCTGTGGTCACCCGATACGCAGGAAGGGACCGAAGTGATAGTCAGGAGCAGTCACACACTGGCTGTCTATATGCGAGTCGTTTCCGTTTATAGCTATATTAAAATGGAAAGCAAACGGTCACTTGGAATAAACCCCATTGTCCCCTAAACTTCTACTACTCTCTGATTACAGTCATGTGGCATTTTTTTGCAGCATCTACAGACCAAGAGATGGTTGTCTGGACAAGCATATGAATTCTCCTTCCTCCAGCTTTCAAATTTCCTGGTTACAAAAGTGTAAATCATATTTAAAATAAATCATCACTTGCTTGCTTCTATCTTTTTACTAGCTTTACTCACTACCTAAATGTGTTGAGAAGAATTCTGCATATCCATCTGGGTCCAGTCGAGAGCAGGGTCCAGATCAATCATTCGTGTCTGCTGGTGTTGTGGGGACAACAGAAGGAAGCAGGGAGAAAGAGCAGAGCGGCAGTGTGTGCCATATGGGGCTGGGCTTATGGTTCTGAATAACAAAACACAAATCTTATATTTACGGTAATTTCACTGTGTTCAGAGCTAGCACTGGGTCAGTCTCCCTTGGGAAGAAGTTCAGAGGTGTTCTGAGTCAGACGGTAACTCGGAAGTTTTCTTCTAACTCTCAATGTCTCTCCTTGGCACTCAAGAAGCAGAAGAAAAGCTCCTCAACCCCAGCTGTATGGTAACATCAGCAGGGATTCCGGCTGGCATGACTTTGGTCCTGCTCTCGCCATGCTCCGGGTCAGAGGGTACTAGGTGCAGCCGGGACAGAGAACCCCTAACACAGAGACTACAGTGGATACCCAGGCCTCAGTCTTGCCCTTTATTGAGGCTGTTTGACTTTGGCTAGGTAACTTCCATCTCAGGACAGAATTTAACATGGGCTCCTCAGTATCTCTAACTTAAATTTCAGTGATTGAAGAAATGAGGAGGGGAAGAATTTCATGTTGTGCTAACACCAACAACATAGATGGGCTCTTTGCAAGTTGACTGTTGTCAACTACAACAGTCCACAATAAATGACCAGGAAACCCATGCACACCACTCTTCCACGAGCAAACAGCCATAGTCATCTTGAAAGAGGCAGCAAATAATTCTACAAGGTCACTGCTAGACCCTTTTGTCCCAGTTGTTCCCTAAACAACTCCATGGACATAATTTATTACTCCCTGGATCTCCTTTTCATTGCTTCCATTTCTCTCTTTAGCAGATCTTTTCACATTCTTACTACCAGTAACTCAACAGCTTACCTGAGTGACAGCAACATTGGTTCCATCGGTGACTTCCACGCTCATGTTGTAGACCGACCTTTGTTCTGCATCCAGAGGTTTTGCAATGACAATTGTCCCAACACCCTTCTCTGCATCAAAAGAGCTGTCAAAATTCCCCCCTGATGATTTCACAGAAACAACATGAAATTAGCACATCTGAGAAGGTATTAAGTGTCTGGAGGCATATATCTTTACAGGGTGTTTTTATGTAAATACATTTTCTGGCAGGCATCCCTATAACTCAATTTCATAAATCATAATGGGACCTTACTATTTCTAACTTAATTAGTATTTCAAAAGCCATACTTTATAAGCATAACAAAAGACCCCAAAACAAATGAATTGTAAATAAAAACGTCAGCATTAATATAAGACTCCATAAAATACTGAGAAAGCTAACAGCCCTTCAACCCCTCTCAGCTACCATGCTGCAAACTTCAAAAATTCTTTAACTCTTTCTCCAGTAGAATATATTCTCAGTAAAAAAAACTATTCCAATTACAATGAACACAAATGAGTTGATACTTTCAGGTCTTTTCTAGGATTGTTGGTAAACATTTGGCTGGTAGGATTCAGAGTCCCTCAATTAAATGTCAGAAATAACTTTATGAATAGAGCAAGATGATAAAATTTTTAAGAAATGAATTTCATATGAAAAAGAGTCCCTCTGAACATTGGGACATTCAGAGAAATGTTTTGGCATCTTGGCAGTATAAATTAATTTCTACCATGTTCTGTTGGTTTCACAGAAACAACATGAAATCATAAAATCAGAGGGGTATCACATGGATATTATATTGCTGATATAACACCAGTGTACTTATAAGGCAATTTACAAAGGTTTAGAAAAAATTGTCTTTTGTCCTTTTGTCTTGAAAGACATACTTAAGATGGTTAGAATTGGGATCATTTTATCTCTGAACAGAAGTGTCACTTACAAACATCCCCAAATT
Source organism: Microtus oregoni (assembly GCF_018167655.1). Lineage (NCBI taxonomy): Eukaryota > Metazoa > Chordata > Mammalia > Rodentia > Cricetidae > Microtus > Microtus oregoni. The sequence continues at coordinate 33,346,296 of NW_024543067.1, forward strand.
AGAGACCTTTTTAAGGAAGAGAAAGGAGAGCAGTCTAAGTGTTGGAACAATTTTAATTAAATGTCAGTGTATGTTCACCAGTGCTATTTATTTTTGTCGGGAATTGCATGTGTGAAATACTTTTGATTTCAGATGGTAATTTTATTTAACTTTAGTATGTAGGGCAATGCATTTATTGAATTTCATATTTTAGAAAAGAGAAGCTTGGCATTTTTTACTTCCTACAGTCTTGGGATTTTATTTTTCTGGTCATTTAACAACACATTTTCATGAGAGTACAATATTAAGTAGGCAGATGAGTCAAGGGGGTGAAGAGTCACACCTGAATTACTGAAATTTATGCTACAGTGAAAAATAAACAATACGGTTTTCTTTCTAAAAATGTAGGCATGTATAGTCTAAGTACCAACTGCTTGCAGCTACCATGTTCACATAGGATTCTTTAATTACTGGAGAGAATATAATTGCCTTTGACATTTAATTAAATCTGTAGAGATATGGGGGTACCAGAGAGTTGCTTAGAGATGATATATGTTCCCAAAAGTTTCATCTAGAAGAATCATCTTCCAATTACTGTCATCAGTTGATTTACCGAGAAGCACTAGAGGCTAACTCCAAAGAAGAGTTTTGAGGACTTGGAAGAGGGGGTTCCTAGCCTGAGAGGAGAAGCGGGTCTTAGTGTGTGACTTCTTGTTGAAGGCAATGCTTTCTTGATTCGCTCATGGAATAACACAGAAAGTTGATCTGGATGATGGGCAGCCCCAGCCATCTTAAGTAGCAAGGCTGATCATTTACCTCCAAGAAGTAAATGCTGGGGGAAAACACAAAACAAAACAAACACCTTGCCATGGAAACTCTCAAGGAAAGGTAATAACAACCTCCAAAGCCATGAGAGAAAGACAAGGCTACAGCTTCTCAAGCTCTTTCTGGAGGATATTAACTCCTGGTCTCAGTCACAGCTCAGTTAACAGTAGACGATCTGCCCCCATCCCTGGGGCTGTTCACTTTCCTAAAGATGAAGACTGAGAGTTTGTTTAAACTGCGGTGGTTTTGGAGGAATAGTGGTCATACTCCTGCGCCGGCTATTTAGGAGAGTCACACATTTGAGAGTCAAAAGAAGAGAATTGTGCAAATAATTTCTCATCTGGAAGATGAATGAAAACGGAGCTGAGAGGCAAGAGGAGCAAAGGAGTCTGGTTTCCCTTCTTGCTCTCCCTGACTGTGGCTCTTCAGAGTCTGTGCAAAACACACTCTCGCCCTACCTGCGTAGGGGTATAACATTTGAGAATTTATGTGTTTTTATGTAGATTATATGTGTTTTCATAATTTCTGCTCTTGTTAATATTTTGGCAACTTTTGCAAGTTTGTTTTTATAATCCTCTTGTTTCCTCTTTGCACACATATGCCATGTTTGCATTTGTTTCTTTCATTGGTTTCTGCAGTTTAAATACTCCTGATGACATACGCTTGATGCCATAGAAGAGACAGATCATTAGCATCCTTGGTATATTTTCCCATCCACCAATGTGGCCAGCACGCTATAATACTCATCTCTAGGACATTTGCTCCTAATTAAGCCAAGATTTCATTTAAATCAAGATCTTCCGAAGTTTCCAAATGAATTTCTGACAAGGGACCTAGAATCTAGACCAGCAGTTCACCACCAACCCCCACACAATTTAATAACCTACACTTAAGCATCCTATTTCATAAGCGACTCCATGCCTTTCCCCCAGGTCTTGTTTTTTCCAAGCTCCATTTTAGCCTGAAAGGTGATTTCAATTTTGTGAGAAAACAAGTCCAAATCATCTGGGGTGAGGCCATTAATCAATACAAGGAGTCCGTCTTCACTAGCAGCATTCCGTTTAGGTAAGATGTGCTTCCTCAGAGCCAGTAACAGAACATGCAAAGCCAGAGTGTGCTGGATGCAGCAGCATGAGGCCAAAGAAAAAGTGGGCAGAAAAGGACACTGCGGAGCTGGCCCGAGTCCCAGCCAAATGGGGTTCAGAAATGTCACAGCCTGTGCGTCGCTGCGGGGGTGTGCGGCAGGGGTAGTTAAAAGCGAGGTGGTGAACAGCCCACATGACAATAATTCACTTTAGGGACGTTTCCCTTGAGCCATTGTTGATCAAGGCAGGTGTCATAGAGTAAAGACAGAGCTGAAGAGGCATACTGAATTTCTGTTATAATATTCTAAAATTGATGTATCAAGGAGGGGCCCTGGAAAGACTCTAGAAATGGGACATGGATAAAACACTTGGAGCCAGCATCTACCGCTCAGTTAGCTGGGGTATAACTGAATTGAGCTCTTTTGTAAAGGCGGGTATCCCATTTGAGGTTTGAGATTTATGGATTACATCAACTCTCCATCTCAAAAGGTAGGGCACACCGGACAGAGGGAAAAGTGCCTGCCGGTGCCATCTCTGCACAAAGAGACCCAGTGATTAAAAAGGGCTCAGTTTCCAGGTTCTTCCTCTAGAAAATAACTCCGCTCTTGCACGTGTAATTATAAAAATACCAACCCAAATCTAGTAGTCACCCAGGGGGAGGTGTGACTGAGGAGCTTCCAAAATCCTGAGCAACTGCATCTCAATGAATGGAGGGAGCCGTGCACAAGCTGTTCGTTCAAGTTCAGCATGTACACCCGACTGAAGGAGAGACAGTCGGTGCCAGTTACGGTGTGATTATGAATAAATTTCTGCCTTGGAATGAAGCAAGCGCACAGCAGGCTGATCTTTAAATGGCGGGCTGGAGCTGAGGGCAGGAAAGAGTGGCAGGAAGAGGGAAAGAGACCTAGAATTTACTCCAAGGTTCCTTTTCTTAAAATAATTAGTATGTGAAGTATTTTTAGACTTTTATTATTTTGCTAAAATTTCCTCAGATATGATTCCATAAATGACACTGTTGCTATGGAGAAAATAGAGTCCTGTTTGTGATGAAGTTGGAGCAAGAAAGTAGAATGGGAGAGATGAAGTGTTTGATGTCCACTGACTAGCTGCACAGACTTTACCCAGATGGAGGAGCAGATGAGTTAGAAGTAGATGTGGCTGCCTGGTTAGGGTGAACCTCGGGCTGCCCAAGCTCTGAGGTGTGTCTAACCTCATGTGGCAGAAGACAGCTATGATTGTCAACAAGGCCATGACTGGTCTTTTCTAACAAGGTTTTTCAATGAGGACAAGGGCTTGCTTTATCTCGATGAAGTCTAGTTTATCAGTTCATGTTGTTAATATTTTTTTTATTCTTTACTTTCTTTGGGGGGGGGGGGAACTGCCACCCAGCTCCCAAATAAATCACAGGTACAAAAAAATTAGAGACTTATTTAAAACTCAAAATTTCTTTTCTTTCTTTTTTTAACATTTAGCAGAGTAATTATAGTTTTCAAGCATGAACTGGAGGATTATATTGTGTGTCAATTTCACAAGGTTGGCCACACCTGGCTGAGGATGAAGCTAGTACCAGCGCTCTGGGGAAGAGTGGCTCTCCTTCCTGACCCAAACCTGCATCATCTGTAGCTGCGCAGGAGACAGGGCTACAAAAGGACAGGTGTAACTTGAGACTGCAACAGGCAAGGATTCCAAGTCACAGAGATCTACAACCCACTGAGGACCAAGCTAGCCTTAGTCTATCAACACAGAAGGATGGTTGAGAGGCCAGCACAGAGGGCCGGCCCTCAGAGATTCCTGTTAATATTGGCTTTCTCCTTCCTGACATTGGGTGAGGCAAGTCAGGTGATTAATGTGCTATCTGTATGCAAGGTAAAGCGTCTATTTGATTCAGGTAAAAGTCAAAAACTGGAGATCAGCATGCCTCAATTTTTAGTGCAGAGTTGTTAATGATGGCAGCCTTTACAATTCAAATATTTGCCATCAGGATGAGATTCTGGGGAGAGCTGAGAACCAGATTGTCTGCACATTGGAGGGTATGTAAATTAAGGGATGGCTGAGGGGAAGTCGGAGCCTCCTGAGAAGTGTGAAGATACATGACAAAGCCACAAAGGATTGTGGGTTATTTTTGTTCCCTTCATTTTCTTTCCCTCTTAACAAGGAGAGGGAGCATGCTGTGTGTTGGGCTGTTCCAATCCACAACAGCTGAACTTTATTATGTTTCCTTTTAATTGCAGCTCTCTTAGCTTGGTTATAAGTAGGGCTTGTTTCTGAGAGCTGAGGAGAGTCTCTCGCTACAGAGAAAGCTGTCTCTTTGGAGTCAAGAGAATGCAAGTGTCTCTAGGCGTGGGGACAAAGTGCTGCTCCCATGGAGTTTCTGTGACTTGGGGATCTGGTAGGAGGCAAGGAAACTCATGGAAGTCTGGAAATGTGCAGGTGAAAGCAGGCTTTCAAGGGGAAGGGGAGACTAAAGCATTTTTGTTGTTTGACTGAATGAGGATTCGCCACGCTGAGCAGTTTAAAGCGGTATATGCCAGATCAGGATGGTGTTTCCTCGGCCCTTCAGTGTGTTCTTCGTGGGTGTCTGGATGCCCTAGGTCTGTGGTGGAAACACCGCTTGGCATATTCTTCACAAGTGTACTTGGGCAAAACCTGTTGGGACCCGAGGCTTCATTTCACGCCCACGTGGACCTCGCTTATCCCATGCTTAGTCTCTGTATTTCTGCACAGGTCATGGGTAGCATTAAGTACTAAGGGGCATTGCCCACTCTTGGTCCCATCTGTGCTAGTCTGATCAAAGACAGTGCTTAGGCAAGGAGGAAGGGAAAGCTCACAAAGGAAAAATGTGCAAGAATATTTGACAGTAAGGACGAAACACCTGAAGATGATAAAGCAAATGAAGGGCTTTAAAAGAAGGAAGAGCGTGTCAGCGCACTGGGTAAAATATGACTCTGGCAGACGAGCCGCGTTTTCAGAAAGGAGATTTGGTAGAGGGCAGCGTCTCCACTGAAAGCCGCCAGCACCTGGGGAAAGGACCTAACATCCTACAGTGAAGGAAAAAGTTGGCATCTCAAGACACTGTTGGCGGGACATGAGGATGGAAATAAAATCATGATCTGTTTGGGCAGAAGGCCCAGTAAGTTCAATTTGTAGAAGAAACTTGACAAACTGTTACCAGATTTACAGAGAAATATCTGTGATGGAGAAGTCCAGGCCAATGTGCGGAATCCCAGTCCTGGGATTCTTCATTGATAAAACCATTCTTACTCATGCGGTAGAATGGATGAGGAGGTAACCTATGGAAGAGAGCGGTGCTTAGAAACACAAAGATAAAGAGACACGAAAGCTAACGCCATACTTTGCGTATCATTCCTGGATTATATTTGGATGCCAGGAAGTATGTTCTCTATAAACTCCTCTTTCTCCTTGGACTAGTGAGGCTATTGTGAGTGGTGTAAAATGGAATGTCACAGTGACCTTGGGCAGGGCCAGGAGTCCCCAGTAGGGTTAGCATGGCTGCTGGAGGCATCACCAACAGTCTTTGTACTCTTCACTCACATGAGGATGCAGAATGGCGATGGGATAAACATGAATGGAAACATACAATTGCACTGATAACATAATACGGAAAGCCTGTGCATGCTAACCAGCATACTTGTGGTGCTCCTGAAGAACTGCAAACTGGCCCGAGTAATTGATGCAGGTGATTGACCACACTGAACATCTGAGAAAGGTATGCTGGTGACATTTACCATTTATGGGCAGCCTGAGGTACGTGGGGTAGAGGTTGGATGCTCACGCAAGGGACAGGAAGCACTGTTATCCAAGAAGAAATGCTTGCAAACTGAGTTGGTGAAGGAATGGGTAAAGGTGTCTAGGCAGACAAAAGACAACTCCCAGGGGGATATGTGCAATGCTTCCTTGCATCAAGAAAGAAGAAACTATATCATACAGTAGCTGGACAAGCAGAAAACTGCTGAGATGGTGGTAAGACACTTCTCATGGGACCAGAAGATGTTCCATCTCAAATATGTCGGCAGAGATGAAGAAGGAATTCAAAGGATGGTCATATGAAAAAAGATGGTGAGATTGATGTCAATTAAGTAAAACAAAGATACACTATGTTTCGCAGAATAAGATGCAGAAGGCAAGCCCTTATTTGTTGGAAGTTCAGGGGACTCTTTGAGGTTTGACCCGGACACAGAACATTCTTTTACTATGCTTCATTAAACCAGATGTGGAACCTCCTAAATGCCTTCCCCAGACCCAGCTGTTCTGGAGGAGTAGCTGGTTCCTACCTATACTGGCCAGACGTCATGATTCTCCCACACTGGCGTTCTCCTGGCTACTTCACTGCTCACAGAGAATCGTGGGAAGCGAGCTCTGGCTCAGCCCTGCTCAGACCCTGGCAGGCACACTCGCCCTTTCGCTGACAACAGCCTGTTTCATTTCCCCCTCCTGCACGTTTCCTCTCCAGTGCTCTCCCTGCAGGTTTGTGGAAAGGCTGTTTTGCCCTTTTTCTTTTGCAGCCTGGCGTGCTTGCTTGCTTTCTTTCAAGGAATTTAAAGGTTGGCTCCCAAGGACTGCCCTGCCCTGCCCGCCTCGTTCCATCTGCTTTCTCTATTCAGGGTGAGCGTTACTGGCTACACATGCACATCTAGGTTCTGCTTCCTGCCCTTCCTCTTGTGGATAGCAGCTAGGGGACTCTCCTGTGGGGTTTTTAGTCTGAATGCCACTACTGCTGAAAAATAGAGGGGCGGGAATACATTTTCATTTATTTTCAAACGGAAAATTCCCAGTTAAATAAACTAACCTACAAAAAGATAAAAACAAAACAACAAAAAGCCCACATACCTCAAAAGCAATGGAAGAAAATCAAAACAATCCCCCCAAACCCCAAACCCATTTAATCTCAAACAAAGAAGTCATTGGATACGGGTAATGAGATAGCTGTTAGAGGCATGTATGAAATCTGTGGGCTGCATTTCAGTCTGTCACAGGCAGTTATGAAAGATGTAATTCAATTTGTTTAAAAAAATGTAAAAGGCAGATTGGATAGCTGTATTTTAGCAAATGTGTTTGCACTAAGGGTACCTTCTGTTGAACAGTTCTGCCCACAAGCTGTCTGTAGAATATAGAACATCTCTCGAGCATGCTTGCCACCTTGAAGCAGGGCAGTCGGGAGCAGAAAAAAAAAAGAACAGAATGCAGAAAAAAAGGTGAAGAAAAAGAGAGAAATGAAGGACAGCAAGTCTAGTACCATCAATACATTTAGAATGAGATTAGCCAAGTGTGACAATAGAATTAAAATGACACACAGAAAGACATTAAGTTTGCAGTAAATAACATATACTATGGGAAATCCAGCCAGAGAGCACTTTCTGTTCAGCTTAGCTACAGAGTCGGAACGAAAGCACAGGTCGGTTATTCATTTTACTGGCTCTTTTGCATCTCAGCACTACTTTTAACTTTAGGCATCATTGCTAGGCTTTGATTTTTTTCTTTTGCCTTGTAAATTATTTGAAAATGTATTAATTTATTTGTTTGGCTAGTTCTTTCAAACAGTGAAGTTCATTTCTTGATATGCTCCAGAAACTTCGACTTACCAATGATGTCAAACCACAGAGGGGTGTTGGCTGGTTGCACAGACACCACCCCTACAATCTCTGTCACTCTGTCACTTTCCATGACTGTGAAGTTGTAAAATGGTTCATCGAAGGTCAGTGGGACAGGTGAAGGTGGGGGCTTCTTAATCCATTCAATATGGAGGCGAGCCGTGGAGGATTTCTGGGGCCGCCCATTGTCCACAGCCTTGATCTACTCACACATGGAGGGAACACAGAAAGGTGGCTTAGCGCTCATGTCTGTAAGAGTTTAAATCCTTCACCAACACAATATGGAGCTAAAAGACCATTTTCTGCAGTGTCACGAGAAGAGTGGGATCCTGTTGAGAGTGAACTCTGGAATGGGAGCAGATGGTCTGTTTGGGAACAGGACCCACACTACGTTTGCCAGAAGCCAACTTTTGAGACATAAAACCATGAAAAATAAATGTTATACTTACAGTTCACAGTATTTCAGGGCCAAGAGTAATAGTTTACGTGAGTAAAGATCGCTAATTTGATTCATCACAGCATGACTCTGACGTCACCTCTATTGAGAGCTGGGGGGAATTGAAGTACATGGGAGTTCCTATTTGTGTGGTAGCATGTATGAACATGTGCATACACTTGTGATCATGTACATGTAAACATATGGATGTATGACTGTATGTAAGTATATCAGATGTGTGCACATGTATACATGCATATGAGTGTAATTTTGAGCACAGGTACTGAGTGTGCATGCTTGAGGCTGTGCATTCATACGTGAATATGTGTAAATACATTCTATATGTGCGTGCTTATATGTTTATGCATGCGTGATGTACATGTGTGTGACCATGGGCATGAGTGTTTACAGCATGTGAGAATACGCATGTACATGTGTGGGAATATGTGTGCAAATGTGTATGCATTTACATGACATATGCATGTGTGCACATACGTGTGAATGTATGTATGTTTGTGTCCCTGTGTGTGAGCATATGATGCCTCTCTGTGTGTGTATCACGGCCTCTTCTGCTTTTCTCTAGATACATACTGTCCTTTATCTACAGCACCTTGAGAATGATTTAGGGCTCCAGATTTGTGGTTGGGAGTCGAGGCGGTGGAATTGGAGAAGGTTTGCAGATAAGATCCATCAAAGGAAACTGATTATTTAGGACATCACCCAGCAAGGTAAGAGTTCTCGCCTGCCCCTGGCTGCCAGAAAACAGCCTTTCACAGCGACTTCTGTGCTCTCCACATGAGAGATTTGCTGATCAAAGGAGTAGACATGGATAAGAGGGCTCGCCCTACCCCACTAACGCTCTGGAACTGAATCTTACTGTTAGGATGTCATAGCTTCCTGCCGTGAATTGCTTTCTGGAGGAGACCATGCCAGTTTTGGGGTCAATAAAGAATTTCCCATCATCATTCCCATCCACAATACTGTAGGAGATTTCTGCATTGGGGCCTTCATCGCGGTCAAACGCAAAAGCCCTGTAAATGGGTTCTCCTCTCTTCTTGCGGTCACGTTCTGGAAGCTTGATCTGGTAGACCTTCTCCGGGAACTGGGGCTTGTTGTCATTTTCATCCAGAACCTGAACGACCACCCAGATCGCTGACTGTTTTGGAGAAGACCCACCATCTGTCACCGTCACCTGAGTTTGGAAAGGGAAAGATAATGCAATCAGGAAATATGCATATTGTCATCTCCTTGTCCCTGCCCATCCCACACATGTCCCATTTATGCACCATCTCAGTTCTTCTGAGTACTATTATTTATATAGAATAGGCAAATTTCTCATAGTTAGCGCTAAGAGAGTGAATGCCTCCAAACCAGCAACAAAAGTCATTGCTGGAGGGACAGTGGCAAAGCGGAGCAGTTTGTAGTTGGTTTCTGCTGCTGAGCCACATGCCATGTACTAGTGACCTTTAGAGGCAGAATTATTTGAGTGTGGAGCCTGGGGGAAGAGGCTAATCCACTCTCTGAGGTCTCCCAGATAAGCACTAATAACCTAGTCAGTTCACAAAGTCCCTCTTTGTGATGCCACCCCCTGGGATGGTCATTTCTACATAGGAATTCAGTGGGGGCATGGCAAAGGAGAAGACCACAGCAAGGGTTTACTGTTGAGTACAGCAGAGAAGAAGACTTTGCAAACTTCAGACTATATAAACTAGGTGAATATAAAATATGCCTTCCCAACAGACACAAAACACATTATATAATCATCATTACACATTGACCCATGAGGGCTTCATCAAATCCACAGACAAAGCTTTTACCATCCAAGCTCTGCTCTTCTCTTTTTTCCCCATCCTGCTGTGAGCTGAACTGTTTTCCCCTTCAAGCTCAGGAGCTGAATCCCTACTCCTACTTGGGCCTGTTATGCAAATGAGGTCTTCAAGGAAAGGGGTTAAAAGGTTGAATGAGATCATAAGGGAGAGTCCTGACCTAACTTGGTTCTTTATTAAAGATGATGTCTGATGTCTCATTTCTCTCTGCCATGTAAGTGTGCAGTAAGAAGGTACAAACCAAGAAGAGCCCTTCACCAGAAATAAAACCATGCCAGAACGTGACCAGGGACATCCCCGTCTCCTTATTATTATCTTAGTGTTTGTCTCATTCTCAAATTCTGGTTCCCAGCATAACAACATTAGCAGATGGGGTTAGTCATGGATGGGATTAGTGTCCTTATTAAAAAAAAGGTTAGGAAAGCTTGCTCATCCACCTACGCCACCCTAAAACACATGCAGAAAGTTCCATACGTGAGGAAGGGTGCCCAGCACATGGCTATTCACTAGCTCTGTTTGTGTGATCAGTTTACAAAGGAAAACACCTTGGAGTGGAAATTTGTGAACAAAAGATGTGTCCACTTAGAGCTGCAGAGCCTGGGAAGTGCACAGTCAAGGTCCGAGGAAAGTCTGTCTGTGAAGGCCTCCCTAGAGAAAGAGCATTCTAGATGTCCCTCTGATGACAGACGGGTACAGACAAGCCCCACCGGCCTTTTTAAAATAACAACACTAATTCTATTATGCTCTAACCATACTTAATGGTCCTGCCTGCTGATACGGTTGTGCTGGGCATTAAGACTTTGAGAAGACAAGCATTCAGACAAGAGCAGGGAGAGCAGGGAGTCCAGCTTCTTGCTCTTACTTCTGGGGAAGGCTCCTCCTGGCTTGCAGACCCAGCTTCCTGCCTTCTGCTAAGAGGTATTTGGTGTCTTTTCTTTATATTTTTATGGAGCAACAAGAAGAGTATGAAATAAGTGGTTTGTGCTATAATGATCCATAACTTATAATTCACAAAACATATTTTAAATACACTTAACAGTTACTACAACATAATGGGAATAATCGGGGGGGGGGAATCAAAATTATTGGAAACCAGATTAAAGTTTCTTTTTCAAATAGAATTGTAATGTAGTTTAGCTTCTCTTATGAGCTGCCTGGTAGGGTAGCCTTAATAGACTCAAGATAGATTTCAATTAGAGTTCTTGCTTTTGTTGAAAAAAAATGAATCAATGAAGTTTTCTTCCAGTGTTATGTTCTCTGTTGGTTTCCTGGGCTTTGTGCAAGGACCACTGAGGCCAGATGTGTACCCAGGCTGGCTGTGGGCTCCTGGGGCTGTGAGTCCTGAAAAGACAGGCTGTGTCCTGCTCAGGGCTCAGATTCTACTCCAGGAGAACTGTGTTGGCCCAGATTGATTTCTTGGCTGCTCAGGGGCTCTGCCTCTTCCCTGCCCAAGCAGTTCTTTTCCAAGTCAAGGCAACTCTAGCTCTTGCTGTTTTCACTGTGTCTCAACCTTCTCTTCCCTGACTGTCAGTATGTACCCTGCAGAGGGCTCTGAGGCCAGGTAGCTGAGGAAAGAGCCTCTGCTCACTGGAATAGCCCACCAATTAGCTAACAGCTCGTGTACGGAGAATGCAAACTTTCAAGAGCAGTGTCGAAGCACACTGACTACACCAGCCCAGAAACATGCTCTCAGGTACACCAAACGGGTTGTGGAGGAGGGTCCATTGCCCCTGTGACATCCCCTTCCCACATGATCTTACCTCCTCACCCACAAATTCAACTGCTACCTCTTTACTGGAATTCTCTAGTGTGTATCTATTATCCCCATTTGCCAAAATACTGTAGCCTGATACTAGAAATTCATATTAGACCACTTGTATGTACCTCCAAAATATCAGAAATAAACAATATGACTCCAACTTCTTTCTTCTATATACATGTTCTCAGTGACACTGGAATCTTGGGAGTATACTCAGAAACTCCCTTTGTCTAAACTCCACATCAAATCAAACGTGGTCCCTTATGAGCTACTTCCAGGCCAAGCTCTGCCGCTACACTCTCCCAGCGTGGGTCTCCCTTGGTAGATTACTGGGGCCTCCTAATGTCTGAGGAGTCAGACTTTGCCTTTATTGTGGAATGCCAGTTCTTTTTTAAAGGGGTGACCATGCCACTGACCTGCGTGAAACACTGCAGAGCTCCCTAGAGGACAAGGACCTGGACTGTCCTCACAGACTACTCACTGTGAGGACAGTGAAGTTTAGGGACCAAGAGCTTGGTTAACATCCCCATTCTGTTAATCTATCTTTGCCCAATGCTCCTGTCATTACACCTGATTTGGTTTAGGGAGCCATTCCTCTTCTTCAGACCTATGGGTGTGTCCTTTGACTGTCCTGGCACTGTCACCAACCCACTGTATGCACAGAGCCAGAACACAGTTATCACTGCACCGCAAGTCTGTCCACAAGCTGGCCTGCACTTAGTCCTCCTGGCTGTGACTACCTTGGGGTCAAGGGCAGCTTATTGACAGCACCATGCTCTGGCCCCCAATTTAGATCAAAGTAACAAGTAAATGCCATCAAAACTAGGTTACGTACATGCATCTTTATGACAACAAGTGGAAAGAGCATTCTGACATGGAGGCATCTTGGAGACCAAACATTTTTTCCACGTGCTTTGTGGTATGAACCATGGATGAACCGTGCACTCTGCAGTTGGTTCTCATACTGCACCTCTGAAAGCACGGCCAGCTCAGGACCTAGGGAAATGCCTTTCTGCCAGTCTCCACATGGTGCTTCCCCTGTTGGAATATGTCTGCAATCTGCTGAGATGACTGAGTCGTGAGTGTTCACCTCTTGACACACTGTGAGCTACTAGAGGCTGGGACTTAAGCCTCCTCTTCACTCTCCCGGAGCCTAGGGTTCTCTTAGTGCTTGCTGCGGTATGTTACCAACCTTAGATTCAGATTCTCATGACTGCTTTTCTAAATGCCCTCCTCTACATTGTTCTGTTCCTTCCTGGAGTGTGGGGCACCAATGACTCGCAGCCTCGGGCCTTATTACTCCAAGCTGCCTATTCTGTTTGGATGTAGAGTGTCACCACAAAGAGCCCATGTGTTGAGTTCTTAAGGCTCTAGATAGTGACACTAGATGAAGAGGTTCTGGAAGCTTTAGGCAGTTGGAGATTGCTGGTGGCAGTTGATCGCGATGTGTATGTTCTTGGGGGCTATACCGGCTATACCTTGTTTCTCACTCCCCTCCTTTCCTCTTTTTGCTTCATGTCTGCCATGGTGTGAGCAACTTCATCCACACGTTTCCACTGCCATGATCTGTCTGCTATGGTGTGAAGAACTTCATCCACACGTTTCCACTGCTATAATCTGTCTGCTATAGTGTGAGCAACTTCATCCACATGTTCCCACTGCCATGACCTGTCTGCCATGATGTGAGCAACTTTATCTACATGTTCCCACTGCTATAACTTCTGTTTGTTTGCTTATTGTGTGTCACCATGGGTTCAGAATTGACAAGGCCAAGAATTGTGGACTAACATGTCTAAAACCACAAGCCAGAATGAATTCTTCCTTTCATAAGCTGTATCTCTCGGGCGTTTCATCATAGCAGCAACAAGTCTAACTACTACAGTGTCCTAGGCTCAGCCCACCTACTGGACTTTGCCAATATGGAAAGGGCAATTGCATTGGAGATCAAAGCAAAACGCACTGAGACAAATCCCCTCCAGCTTCTCCTCTGTGTCATTTCCCATGCCAGGTGCCACCATGCTCAGGCACGATCCATGTGGAGGTGCCCTGCTCTGCTGTGGCCTGACAAAGAAACACTGCTATTCTAACCTAGGTTTTCTGATCTTCTCTGTAGATCAATAATCAGTAGCTCCGGCAATTAATCAGAAACTTGAAAGATTCATTTCTTGTGGGCCTACAGCTAACTCCTAAGAAAGGGGACACAGAACAGTCAGTGCCACTGAGAAGACAGTAAGGTCAAGTCCATTTCATTTTTCTTTGAGGTCCTTATGGTCTGTGAGTGCCAAGCCAATGCAGAGGTAGAGACAGAGGCAGAATGCACCGGGGCCCACTGGATTCAGGTGACACAATGACAAAAGAAGCAAGTTTTCACAACTATCTCTGGATGATAAAAGAACTTTAGAGGACCACAAAGAAGTGGAGGTTAAGAAATCTGGGTGACACCAGTCAGGGAGAGGCTAGAGATGCTTTCACCAGACTTCCCTGATATTTATTGTAGTTGTCATTCCCTGCCCACAGAGCATGGGAATATAACTTCCTGAAGCCGAGACCCTGACACTTGTCTAGTGCCTCATCCATTGATCACGAGAATATCTGAGAACATATTTACTCTATCTGAGCTGGAGAATTCAAATTTGACATTCCTTCCTACTGTCAACTGATCATAACCAGATATTCCAAGGCCAATATATTTAATATTTCAATCCCTGTTTGAGGAGTCCTTAGGAGCCTGCATGTTCTACATTCACCCTTGACACTGTAACATGTTCTTACTTTTTGGTTTTGTTTTATGAGCTTATTTGTTACATTTCTTTACAAGATATTCGTTAAAATATGAGACCCAGAAAGCATGACTCTAATCTATTCTGTTCAAGGATATTTCCTGCCATGCACAACAGTATTATGAAGGTCAGTTTTCATTGTCAACTTGACCCAACCTAGAATCACCTAGGATGACAGCCTTGATAAGGAACTATCTAGATCAGGTAGGGCTTTGGTCATGTCTTGAGGATTGTCTTGATTGTCAATTGATGCAGGAAGATGCAGCCCACTGTGGGCAGCACTATTCCCTAGACACAGGTCCTAAACAGTATCAGAGACGAGCAAGCAAATCAATAGTCATAACCACCATGTCACCTCCTGGCAGTCACAATCACCATGTTCACTCCCTGTCAGTTACAACCACCATGTTCACCTTCTGTCAGTCACAGTCACCATGTTCACCTTCTGTCAGTCACAGTCACCATGTTCATCTCCTGTCAGTCACAGTCACCATGTTCACCATGGAGTAGCATCTGATCACCATCTGTTTGGAAGTCCCTCCCCAGTGACTTTGGGTCCACATTCAAGCATCCAGATGTACATCTAAAATCAAGCCGTCTTTCTTTCATAATAATTTGGAACATCTTTGGTTGTTTCCATTCTTTGGGCACTTTTCCTGTTCTCTGTTGCTTAAACTCTGACACTAGCCAGGGGGCATGGGCACAGTGTCTTTCAGTGTTCCAAGACTTGAGGCCCAAACGTTTTGGGCAGGAATGGATTTTCTTTAGCCCCCTTCAGAAAATGTGCTGTACCATTCTGGACACAGAAGTGAAGCGATCTGACTTCAGAGATAAGAGAAGATATGTGGTCCCAGTTTTTCTCGATAGGAATCTCAGTTTCTCAGGAACTCCATTCTGTGTTGATGATTGTAGGCATTGTGCTAAATTCGTGAGAAGTATGAATTGGGTATCCTTAAATCAGTCGCAGAGAAAAAATGTGAGCACCATCTCCATGCGAGATGACAGAATGACACCAACACTTCTTCATCCAGTCTGTGGTTTCTATGCCTTCTCCCTGCCTTATGCTTCCTCTCATCAAAATGCTTGCCCATTGGCACGGCTCAGTCTCCTTTGTCTGCACATAGTCCAAATGCAGCCCTGCCTGGCCTCAGCTTTGCCGTGTAGCAACAATGACAAGTATTGTGGCTTCTCCACCGCTGTGGCTGCTGTCCCTGGAGGCCACAGTAAATGTAGTAGTTTGTTGTTTACATCAAAGACGTGATGTGCTTTCATACCTCTGCGAGAGGGCTTTCAGCAGGCAGCTGTTATTGTCATGAATCTGCCACCTTCCAGGCTAAATCCTTCCCTCTTGTTCCAGCAATCTCTTACCTTGACAACGCCCCTTCTCCTCTGCCAGCCCTTTGTTCGGGCCTCTTGATTGCTATGAGCTATTTTAGCACCTGCTATTGTTCTAGAGAAGATAATTCTTAAAGGAGGTTTACAGTTTGGTACACCTTCTCATTATCTGCTCCTCGCCTAGATTGCAGGTTCTGGGCAAGGAGCAAAGGTAAGGATAAAGCCATTTGAATTAAGGGAGGGTGTCTAAACACACGCAGCAATTACACTCAGTGGAGCTCCTGGACAACATGATGGACCATTGCTCTAGAGTTTTCTGGCTGGGATTAGCCTTCTCCTCATACCTAAAGACAACATACAAGTATTGCCATGTTCTTTGAATATCATTAGAAAGCCCATTGACAAATTACTAATGTACAAGCATGTTACCTGTCTCTTTGATCTGATCACAATTTTAAAACTGCATAGATAAAAATGTTTAGGAAAACAAGGAGGACAAATGGTTCTAGGAGGTGGAAATACAAGGCAGGGAAGGCGTGCCTGGAAGGGAATGTGTTCAACACACAGTATTCAACTGTATTGAAAGGCCTTGTGTAATGGTCCTTTTGTCCAATGGATATAAACCATGAAAACTTTACAAAGAATCATGGGCTTGCAGAGATCACAGAGTGCAAAGAACATGCTGATTGGGTAGAATTTCAGATACAATGGGTGTTAAAATAATCTTGATAAGAATAACTTTTCGTTTTTGAAAAGTTTGTGTATGTGTGTGTATGTTTATGTGTGTGTGAAGGCACCCGTGTTTCATGGCACGCACAAGCATTCGAGAGTCAGAGGGAAGCCTTGGTGTGGTCCTGTCTTCCACCTCGGCACAGGTCCCTTTGTGAGGTCAGGCTAGCGGGCCTGTAAGTTTCGGGGATTCTCATCTCTCCACCCCCTCTTGCCATTGGAGTGCTGGGATTAGAAACCTGATGCTATGTTAGGGTTCACATTGGTCAAGGGATCCAGACTCTGGCCTCCATGGTCATATAGCAAGTGCTTTACCTACAGAACCTCCAGTCCTCTCCTCAGCATTTACTTGGTGGATGAGTTGGGGCTGGTGTGACTTTTGTTATCTGTGTGTGCTTGGGTGTTTCCCTTCCTAGTTAGCAACATGAAGAGGATGGATGAAGGGACCCACGACCGAGCACTTTCCTACCCGAAAGGCCTCATGTATACAGAAGAACTTTAAAAAACAACTCCCTTCGTGTACCTGCATGCCCCAGAAAGCCCACAGCGATTAGGAGTACTAGGGAGGAACAGGATGTGCCAGCTCTCTCCGGGTTGAGCTCACTCTGAGGAGACTGAGGTCCAGAAAGATGAGCTTCTTATTCCGGCATCATTTCACCACAAATAACCTGCCTGAAACATTGGTACCAAGATTCCAAGCTGGTTTTCAAGATTCAGACAAGACATGAATTCATGAATTAATATGAATTTAGATAATCCCACATATGTGCATGGTGTTTATGTACTCACACTCAAATATATGAGCATGTGAGTATATGTATATATGTATATATATACATATATACATACACACATATATCTCAACGTACTGAAATAGATACACACATATATATGAATCTCATTTAGTACTTTGAAGTTTTAATTTATATGTTTCCAGAATGCTGATGCTTTAAAAAAGTTACTGTTCTATAGTAGATAACATATTTATTTTCCAATTTTTATCTTTAGGAAACTTTTTAAATTTTAGATGCCTAATTCTCTGGAGATAATAGGTTGAAAGTTACTTTATCTTCTCTTTGCAGGTGGAAAAACAGAGAAATGACCTTCTCAGAAAATACTCAGGAGTAGATCTAAGGGCTGGGTTGGGCTGCAGACCTTTCTGCCTGTGAGCTCAGACTCCTGCATTTCTGGGAAGACAAGGGCTTCCTGACACTGCTATAAAGAAAACTGTGAGCAAGCAGTAAACGAAAGGGTAGGTCTCAAAGGAGCAGCAACTCTTGAAGATAAACTTCAAAAGGTGAAATCATAGAGCTAAAGTTAACTTCAGTGGTTCCCTCCATTCTACATAGCAGAACAGCCCTGGAAGGTAGCATTAGCGCATCTATCCCTAGGTTGTTTGCTTTTACAAGCAGTTTCTGTTATTTGACCTATAATTTGGTATTAAGAAATCAATTAAAAGCGCGCTGTTCTAGCCCCGCACCATACTGCCTGTAATTTTCCATGTTGAAGATCACACTTTCTGTGAACTGGGGATGGAAGTGTCTCTGTTCTTTTCAACTTCACTCAACCAGATATTTCTGGAAAGGACTATATTAAAATGATGGAGACGGTTGACATTATAAGAGATCTTCTGAAAACAGCAATGAAAGGGCAGAAGGGGGAGGAGAAGAAGAAAAGACCGGATGAGGAAAGAGACAAGGAAGGAAGGAGCAAGGACAGGCGGACCTCTTGTGGACCTGCTGTGGAGAGGCGATGCAGACACATGGAGCAACACTGGGAGCAGAGGTGAGCACACTGTCTTCTATGCAGGGGAGGTTTTTACACAGAAACAGGAGAACCCACTCGTTACATCTCCTGATTGTTTGTCCCTTGCAAACAGATGGGAAAGCAGCCGACAGGGTTTGCTTTAGATTGCTTTCTGTACACAAACTTTGTCTTTCTGAGTTCTTACAGGGATGGACCCGGCCGCAGATGCTCTGCTGAAGATGCTACCTAATCCCTGGAACCAGGATCTTCGGACTAGGACCACAAAGTCACCAAATTCATCTTCTGAAGATTTATCTTTGACCCAGGAAACTCACAGCATTGAGAAACTCAGGACAAACTCAGACCCTGGTCCCTACACAGGGCCCTTTTGAGTACCTAAGGAAGTTTTTTCTCCCCACCCCATCTACATGGAGTTATTCTCCCAAGTTATTAAACCACTAACGTGGATAGCATGGTGCCAGCACAGGGCTGGTTCCCTTCTGTATTTGTTGGTGGGAGGTACTTGTGATTCTGGCATCTAAGACTACAATGACACCTTTTTCCCCACCACGTTAGACCCATCAAATCCTAAACGACAGCTTTTTAAAGAAAGAGCCATGACCACTTTGGCAGCACCTACTAAAATTGTAGGTTTCCCCAAGCCTCTTCGTAACACTTTAGGAAACAAAGACTTTTCCAGCCTGACGCCGCCCCCCCCCCCCCCCCCCCCCCCCCGCAAGCTTGGTAATTTTTCCCCACCGAGGGGTGCGCACCAGCTACTAATCTCACCGCATTTCCATTTCCTTGCAGACTCGTCTGCTCATCATTTTCTATTCACAAAACTGGCTTGATTCTAATCTTCCCCATCATCAGGGACTAAACACCTCCACCAGTCTCCTTAGAAAGTGGGTGATTACACCCGTTTGAGAACTCCCCATTTTGCACAGATGGATCTGATCGGTGCGCTCACACGTGCGCTTTGAGTCTTGCCATGAACTGAGCTATGACATCATGTTAGCTTCAGGACTAAATCCTCCCGCAATATTTCACAGCCCTCCTGACATCAAGGTCCTTACTGATATACTGCTCCATATTACTCTCCCTGTGAAACTGAATCCAGCAGGTTTGCATGCCAGTGGAAAACGCACATTAATAAATCGCCTTCCATTTCACTGCTCTGGACCTCACGCTTTCTGTTTCTTTTATCCCGGAAGATTTCTGTGCCCATGCTCTACTGATGGTGTTACTTGTACTTAAACACTAACGCTTCCATATATATACACACATATATTATGTCTTTCCGCAGCCAAGGCTTAATGCAAAAATAAGGACTCTGCTCCAGTTACCGGCTCAGGAAACAGGGATTTTTCTCTTCCCACTCAAAAATTCAAGCTAGGTTTTCAGGGCAACTTAGCAGGTCATTTAACACCTGTCTACCTAAAAATATGGATTCTAAACTCTCAGAGAAATCAGACCCATGTGTATAGAGGATAGTCCATATGGACCCAGGTAGAGATTGTAAACTGTGGCCAACAGGTTTGCTTTATTTACTCCAGGAAGCCTATTTAAGAAATTTCTGTGAACCATTTAAATTGTGCGTGATTTCCTGTAAAAAAAAAAAAAATGGACTGTTCGGTTCTTCCGGAAAAGCAAAACTTCTGGACCCAGCGTTCCCCCACCCCCCCCACCCCCACACTGCCAGCACTGCAGGGGTGTGGCTGTCTGTCATTGCTTCTCTGGAGAAGCTGTTCTTAGGGTGGAGACCTGTGTCTTGCTACCCAAGCTCTCAGCAAAAGGCTATAAAATAGAGACAGAGAAGACTGCTCACTTAAAAACAAATGAAGAGCAACATACATATTTTTTTTTTTGTAAATAGAGAGATTTCCTGTGAGCTTCACGCACAGACTCTTAGCCTGCTACACACTTTACTGATTTACAGTGCTTGAATGGATGCTGTAAGCCTGTGGACTGTAACTCCTGCTTCTAATCTCAGAAGGGGTTCTTATTCATCGTTGCCATTGTTTTGATAGTACCTATACTTTAATACATGATAAAGATAAAACCTCAGCTTTTGGCAGAGTTTGTTCAGAACAACAGAGTTATACATTGATTATTCCTTCCCTAGAGATATTGATTTCAGGGACCATATTTTTAAAGAATTAAAAGAAGATTTAAAAAAAATAAAACAACTTTACCAAGCAATTATGTATGCTAGAAATAGTCTTCTTCTGGGACACTCTTCTTGTTCCCTCTCAACACCTGATCAGTCACTAGTTAGAAGTGCATACGTCTTCCTCTAGACTGCATGCAGCCATGCACATTAAGTGACATCTTCTCTAGACTGCATGCTGCCATGCACCTTAGATGACATCTTCTCTAGAATGCATGCAGCCATGCACCTTAGATGACATCTTCTCTAGACTGCATGCAGCCATGCACCTTAGGTGACATCTTCTCTAGACTGCATGCAGCCATGCACCTTAGGTGACATCTTCTCTAGAATGCATGCAGCCATGCACCTTAGATGACATCTTCTCTAGAATGCATGCAGCCATGCACCTTAGATGACATCTTCTCTAGAATGCATGCAACCATGCACCTTAGGTGACATCTTCTCTAGACTGCATGCAGCCATGCACCTTAGGTGGCATCTCCAGAATGCATGCAGCCCTGTGCCTGGTGCAAAGCTTGGCAGCAAAGAACAGAGGCCAGAGTCAGTGCGCTGGGACCTACTTGGCGCTTTGTCCTTGTACAAGTCACCACCTGTGTGTGTTCATAATTCTGACATGTTCTCACCTGGAATTCCAGTTATAGTTCATGCCTCCTTCTCTATTCATGATGTCAAGCTGTCATCACTATCTTCTCCTTAAACTGTGGCATCTGCCTTCCACAGGGTCCTTTTACTTCCACCCTTGCCTTACCCATTCCATCTGTCACCCAAAGTCTTCTAAACTGAAATTGAATGTCAACTATTTTCTAGAAAACCTGTGATGACTCTTCATCACTCAGAGGAGATTTTACAAAACATGCAGAGAATGCCAGACAGAGGGGAACTTGCTTTTGATTATGATCCAGGATCTCAGAAATTTGAGGAAGGGATAGTCCCCTCTTGTGGCTTTAAAATACACAGAAGAAAGTCTAAAAAACTAACTCAATTTTTTAAAACCAGTCTTTCTGAGTTTTATAGATAGAATAAGAACCTTGAGTGATTCTCATGAATGTCCCATGCCTGACATTCCAAGGGATGTGTTTATGAAGAGCTTAATTACAGGACAAGGCCCATACTCTCTATTATCGACAAACAGGATCCCTGAGGTGTGATACTGTTTGTCTGCCAGGCTTTCTTTAGCTGCAGCATGAATCCACCGCAAAGGTAAAGTTCTACTCACATAGCCAGATGGCTCAGTTAACACATACTTGCTGGTGCTGGGGGACAGTGTCTGGGCTCTGGCTATGCAGCAGCAAGCATAAGGACTTCCTTGAAAGCTCAAATATCTTCGTTTCAGACCCTTAGCTATTGTAGGGGTTCCCATGCATGGGATGTTCCTATATCTCCTATAGTTCTTGCAAAACCTTCCGCAGCCTGTTGTAACAGTTTGCATCTTTACAACATCTCAACACATTCAGATGGAGTTGTTCATTTTTAGATTTTGGTGGGCCTTGTTTATGCTCCAAAATGCTTCTTGACCACACATCTTAGTCCTCATTAACATCACTGCATTCACTAGGTTATATATCCCCCGAGGGTAAAGATGATGTTGTACCAACCACTGCATTGCTAGCCTCTGAGACAGAGGTCTGCTATGTAATGGCTACAGATCTAACATCATTCTCATTTAGTGTTCATATGAGGTAGGAGGAACAAAGCCCTGCATCAGTGAATAAATTATTTGCTCTATCCTGCTTTTTTCACTCATAAAGGAATATTGCTTTTATAGCAAAGAAAGGTTGTTAGATTACTAATAAATTAAGGAGCTATCCTGTTGGTTAGAAACAAACGTAATTCATTATCCCATTAACAGAGTGATTAAAAGCCCCATGCACTCTTGTATTCATCATACAACAGGTGATGTTTGCTCTTTACACATAATAAAATTAAAATCTCTCGGGAAATGAGTCTCCGGATAGAGCCACTGAAAGAGACAGGTGGCTCCCCTTAGGTAGTGAAAGCATCTTAATTTCGCGCACATGATGGCAGAGAGTTTTAAATAAAGATCAACTCGGTAGAATTAAATGGATTCAAATTCAAGAGTTAAACACATTCCATACCAATATCTTAAGTTGTAGTTTCTGTATCCAGGAAGTGTATGGTATCTGTATTGATATCCGTTAGTCATTGCTTTTGAGGGGAATGTACCACAAGGACAAGTATTAACTGTCCCCCTTCTGCTTCCTCCAAGTTCCTGCTCTTTTCCATCAAATGCTTTGGACCCCATATAAAATTATCCAAAGAGTAGATTTGTGAGTTCTCCAAGGACGAAACTATTCTTTTATCTTTTAGTTTTAGGGCCTGGGTTAGAATAACTGAAGGAGATGTGAGAGCTGTGTACTGCCAGAGACAGGAAAACTCAAAGATGAATAATAAGAAGAGTGAAATATTTTGGCTATCTAGAAAATAAAACCAATTCTAAATACAGAAGTGGCCAAAAGAAATGTCTACAATTATTAATATTTGTTATGGTTTATAATTCCTGTCTTCCATGGGAGACAGGAAGCAGAAAGAGAAAAGGAGAGGAGTGAGAAGCAAGGTTTAGCCCCCAAGAACATACCCACAGTGATCAACTTCCACCAGTAATCTCCAATTGCCAGAAGCTTCCAGAACCTCTCAATATAGTCCCACCATTTAGAGACGTAAGCCCTCAGTGGATGGGCTCTTTGTGGAGACACTCTACATCCAAACAGAATAGGCAGCTTGGAGTAATAAGGCTGAGGCTGCGAGTCATTGGTATCCCACACTCCAGGAAGGAACATAGCAATGTAGAGGAGGGCATTTAGAGAAGCAGTCATGAGAATCTGAAACTGGGGTTGGTAACATACTGCAGCAAGCACTAAGAGAACCCTAGGCTCCGGGAGAGTGAAGAGGAGGCTTAAGTCCCAGCCTCTAGTAGCTCACAGTGTGTCACGAGGTGAACACACGACTCAGTCTTCTCAGCAGACTATAGACGAATACCCACAGGGGAAGCACCCTTCGTCAGGGTGCTCTGCCCTAGGACAAGTGCACAACAACCGGGTCATAGAACCTTCAAACAAAACTTCAAGAAACATGAGCTTAAATAAATCCTTCCTTTTTAAAAGTTGTTTCTCTTAGGTATCTGGTATAGAAAAATAAAATGACTCAGTGCAATGTTTTAATAAAAACTCAAATAAAATGATTATGATGGTGCTCTAGTAGTTTGTCATATATCTTTGAAAAACTGAAACAACTATTGGAAGGATAGGCAGTTTTTTGTGTGTATTTCTGTAACTTCTGAAGCTTATGTCCATGACATTAATAGTAGAATCTATCCTTAGTAGTAGACTATGAAATCACACGGACTTAGAAACTTAGGAAAAGAAATAGTCTCAAAGGATAATTTCTCGAGGCCTAAGATTTCCACTCAATTCCCAGTCAACATTCATCTGCTGTCACACCCAGAGTCAGGAAGAGTCTTCCCTTCTGTGGACGGGCAGGCAGAACATTAGGGAAGAATGCTCCCACCATGATGCCCCAGGTAGTCCCTGTCCTCAGGCCTAAATAATGTAAAAATAGTGTCTGGTGAGCTCGCTGTGATGTCAGAATCGAGCTACATTAAATGTCCTAAGTCCTGAAAGATAAATGCGAGTTACACTGCTTCAGGGGTCAATTAAAGACAGCTGGGTTAGGTGTGTATCTGGACACTCAGGGAAGAGCCTTCGTCTAGTCAAAAAATCATGCCAAAGGCATCTGCAAGAGTCCCAGTCAGCCTGTGGTGTCTATGCCAGGGAAATCCTAACAAACCTCCATCCTTCATGCGGTCTTGAGTTTCGCTCTTAGAGAGACATGATGAGCGAAGTTATGCCTCTTGTAAGAGCTGTATCCACTCAAAGCAGAGCTACGCCTGTGCTCCACAGATCAACCTGCAGCGCTCGGCCTGCAAGGCGCAGAATGACTCGGCCAGGAGAGTCCTACTTCCTCTCAGAAGGTCAGGCCTGTAAGTGCCTTTGCGTGAAAGCTCCTGAGATCTCTGATGGGAAGCCTTAAAGAGCGTTGAGCAATGAATAATGGATGTCTCTTTGTAAGAACTCTCTTTAGCGGGCAGCCAAAGCTATTTTTACTTTATGGCAAAAGCACTTTGGGAGACATATTCCCAAACCACATTACAGGATGTGTGAGGTGCTGGAGACTGCCAAATGCTGGCAGAGTTTACCCTGGCAGTTCCTACTCGTGGGGTGTTGCACTATGAGCACTAATTGTCCTGATAAGCCTTCTTCTAGATTCAAGCACAGAATTTTGTGAATCAGTATCCCTCTTTTCCTCCAGGCTTTTTCAAAAGAGTAGGCCTGAATTCAAAGAAGAGAAATTAATCTACGGACTATATAGTTCAGATCTAGGGAAGCCTTGTACACCCAGAAAGTGGAATCATTTTTTGAAACTCACAAATCCATTAGATTTTTTAGAATGAAAAACTCGGCAGGAAACCCAGACCAAAACGAATTTAGGAAGTGCCAATATTTGTGGATTACAGAGTTATTAGCCTCTATGTTCCCATGTCTAGGCATATTACCATAGCACGGGACCATCTTCACTTCCTTTGAAGTTGGGAGAAGTTATACAATTGACAAGAGAGAGGAACGAGACATCAAGGCAGTGCCTGGACAGCAGCAGAGGACCAGATAGCAAAGGAATATGCCCGAAGATCTGGGCCTTTGATGGACAATGGTTTGCACACATCACTACACTGCTAGACAGACTGACAGCAAGACCCTCTGTCCTCTTAAATGGCTTCTCCTTGGATGGACCTCAATCCCTGAGTCACTTCAAATCCTGGTGTTCTGGGGTTTGGTGGATGGGTTACCAGAGCGATAAAAATCCAACAACACATGCAGGAGAAACCCATGACCTTCTGTGTTATTAGCAATGATGATACTAGGACCATCTCCTTACATCCCTCTTTTAGAGCACTTTGCTCTCTGTGATCCTGTTTGAATCTCAGCAGCGTAAGTAGGAAAGCTGTTGAAGGAATTCTAACCCCATAGATTGTAGAGAGAAGACTCTACAAGGTCAAAGTTTTTCCTTCAAGTTCCCTGATACATAGGTCACAGGACGGTCTTGACAGACTTAGCACTTTGTAAAATATAGGTTTAGGCTCTGTAGCCCTTCCTTGGCAGACCTGCATGGTCCAGCAGAGATTCACACCACATTTTTTTTTTGCTGGAGAGGTTGTGGAGAAAGGGGTACACTCACCCATTGCTGGTGGGAATGCAAACTTGTGCAACCACTCTGGAAAGCAGTGTTTCGGTTTCTCAGGAAATTCGGGATCAACCTACCCCTGGATCCAGCAATACCACTCTTGGGAATATACCCAAGAGAGGCCCTATCATACAACAAAAGTATATGCTCAACTATGTTCATGGCAGCATTGTTTGTAATAGCCAGAACCTGGAAACAACCTAGATGCCCTTCAACGGAAGAATGGATGAAGAAAGTATGGAATATATACATATTAGAGTATTACTCAGCAGTAAAAAACAAGGACTTCTTGAATTTTGCATACAAATGGATGGAAATAGAAAACACTATCCTGAGTGAGGTAAGCCAGACCCAAAAAGACACCACACCTAGAAAATGTCAACTGCACACTACTGCTGCACAAGTGAAGGGTATCTACATCCAAGAAAAAAAATTGTATTGTTCATATCAATATTCTTCTTGATCTCTGTAATTCTTTTCTGTATTCACTGATCCTGGAAGATTTGTAATGGGAAAGCCCTGTAGGAGGCAGAAATGAGCATGAACTAAAATATAGCATCCATCCACAGGAGCTGCCCATCTCAGGAGGTGTCAGCTATGCTATAAAGAATGAATGGGTGGAAGGAAAGAAGAAGGGCTCCGTGTATGGGCTGTGTGTAAAAGCAATCAGGTTAAGAGTCCCTCATTGTCAGCAATGCCACATCAGTGTTGTGGGCAACTTGATATTTTAAAAGGAATGCCCTTTGCTTTTGGGAAATCAAATGTCTCTCCTAAAGAAATCGGTATTATTGAGTTTTCTTTTATAAGGTGATTATAAAATTCTTCATAAAACGGGATGCTTCAGAATCCATCTGGAAGCATGTATTTGTGCTGCCTTGGACTGCTGCCCAGAGGGTATCTCAGTGTCCTGCTTATTCTTAAGATCTGTGCTTCTCACAAAACGCTTGGGGACAAAAGCGCATAGATTTTCACACCCTTTACAAATGTAAGAATTATGAGTTAATGATGAAATGGGGTTATTTTTCCGTCTCCTGGTAACCGCCCTGCCACCCTGTTTCAGTGTGAACAGGAGATCATAGCTATGGCTTCTCAGAACAAGACACTGGATGCCTGGACACTGGGGTTGGAAGGACTGAGACATCAGTTTCCCTGAGCCTTCTAATCATCTGAACACCTCCTGGCACTGCAGCCATGAATACTGTTTTGTGATCTGTAATACATTTACTGAATTAATGCATAAAAGGCTGTTCTTCCCAAGTTATGATATTAACTCTACTGATAACCAAAGTTTATTAATATATAGTGAAAATTTCCAGTGTCTTATTTTAAGTAAATTCACACAAAACTTGATTCTTATTGAATGTCTGAATCATTAATTTTTGATATTTTTTCATTATGTGTGTCTGTGTGTACATGCGAGTGCAGATGCCAACAGAGACCAGAGGCATCAAATTCCCTGGAGCTGGGGCTAAAAGTCATTGTGAGGTAACTGATGTTGAGACTTTGGGGATTGGACTTGGGTCCTCTGCAAGAGTAATGTGGTGATTTTGAATGAAAATGGTCGCCATGGAACCATGGGAAATGGGATTATTGGAGGTGTGGCCTCATCGGAGTAGGTGTGACCTTGCTGGATGAAGTGTGTCACTGGGAGGTGAACTTTGAGGTTTCAGAAGCTCAAATCAGCCTAGTGGCGGTCTCCTGCTGCCTGTGGATCCAGACTTAGAACTCTCAATGCCTCAGCAGCACCTTGTCTGTCTGTCTGTGACTTGCCTTGCTTTCCGGTATGATAATAATGGACCAAACTTCTGAGCTGCAACCTTCCCCGATTATGATTCCTTATAAGAGTTGTCTTGGTCATGGCATTTCTACATAGCACTAAAACACACATGAAGACAAGTAGAATACATGCTTAACTGCTGAGCTATCTCTTCAGCTTCTAGGTCAGTGGCTCTCAACCTGTGTGGCGCAACCCCTCTGAGGTGGCACATATCAGATATTTACATTAAAATTCATAACAGTAGCAAAATTACAGTATGAAGTAGTAATGAAATAATTTTATGGTTGTGGGATGATCACAATATGAGGAACTGTATTAATGTGTTGTAGCATTAGGAAGGTCGAGAACCCTAGGTCGTTAAATTTTGATATTCATGTAAGATTCTGTTGTGAGTCAGGGTCACTCACTTTCCCCAGTGGCTTAGGATGGAGACTTCTAAGTATGGCAGCCCCTTTATTTACTGCCCTAGGACCAGGCCATCCCTAGTAGGAGTGACCCAACAACGACAGGCCTAACTTGAAGCCTAAGTTACAAGAGGGGAGTCCAGGATTGAAACTGTCTGGATGGCTAGGAACCGGGAGTTGGATGATTCAGGGACCTAGGGGAGAGAGGAAGGATTGTAGCACCCAGAAGGATCAAGGACACCAGGAGAACACACCCCACAGAATCAACTAAATAGGGCTCATAGGGTCACAGATACTGAAGCAACGACTACACAGCTTTTGTGGATCTGTGCTAGGTCCTCTGTATATGTGCCGTGGTTGTTTGTTTAGCTTGGCATTTTTATGGGTCTCCAAACAGTGGAGTGAGGGGTGTCACTGACACTTGCCTGCTCTTAGCATCCTTTTCCTCCAACCAGGTTGCCTCATGCAGTTTTCATACAAGGGTTTGTGCCTAGTCGTACGGTGTCTGGGTATGCCAAGTTCCGGTGATGTACTGGGAGGCCTGCTCTTTTCTGAAGGGGGTGGAGGAGCAATGCACTGGTGGAGGGGGTGTGGGAGGAGTGAAGGAGGAGAGGCTGTGCTAGGAAGGTATTATAGGAGAGACAAATTAAAAAGAACAAAGGGAAAAGAGTTTGGTGTGTTTCATTCTGAATAAACATTTATGTATACAAGCTTGCCTCTCTGTACAGACTGGCAGAGACGTACACACTGTGACTGTAGTTAGGTGAGATCCTCAACCTGTCTTAGGATCGCCGCAGAGACGGATAGAGATCAAGTTCCTTGTATCCGAAGCTACCGCATTATAGTGTAACAGAACGCTCTCGCTGTTCCTCAGATCCTCAGTACTGTGGCTACGCGGAAAGACCCTGATGGTAATGACAGGATCCCACATGAATGGAAATCAGAGACTAAAATCAGACTGGCAATCCTCTTTGTTAGAGTGTAATCAGTAGGCCAGGCAGACTATTCAAAATTCCATTTCTTCCCCCTTCAGCTGACACTACACTTCATCTGCTTTTCCAAACATTTTGAATTGTGACTTAGGATCCTCTGAGGTTTTACTGTTTCAGCCTTCGGAAAGTTGCAATTAAATACATTCTAAGCAGATGTCACCTTGCCATGTTTTTGGAAAGGTAACAGAGAGGAAAAAATTAGCCATCACAGGAGAAGAAATCCTAGTTAAGGCTCTTTCTTCTCTCGTAACTGCATCCTGCTCTGTCTTCATAGCAACAAAGGTCTGTAATCAGCCTGGCTCCAGCTCTGTGCAGGCACCAGAGGGAGGGCCCAGGCAGGAGTTGTCTCTCTTTTCACATGTATGAAAGGAAGGGGAAAATAAAAGACCACCTTCGAAGTGACTGAAACGGCATCTGAGCGGCAGAACTTTCAGATAAATGCATCCTCCAATCAGGACTCTATAGCCCAGACACTAGGACTGTTTCCATGTCAAAGAACAGAAATGTTGTCAGATTTATGACTCTGTAGTTCTGATCGCTACTCAAGGCCTAAGAATGTCATAAGGTCTTTGGTAAGACAGTGCCAATGGCTTGAGATGGAGAGAAGGGGCAGATTCTGTTAAAACTCCCTTGTTCTTGGAAGTCTGATGGAGGTTTGATCAAATACTCAAGGATCACCTGGGATGAACTGTGTCCTATCAGTTGACAATTCTGCCTCCAAATCCACTCTTTTGTGGTGTGATCTGACCCGATCGCATGGGCCTTCAGTCACATGCACCTATTTCAACATGGCAGCCAGTGGTTGGGAGTTGCGGTTGGCTCTGCAGAAGGTGCCCGGCTGGGCTGGGTGAATGGCCTGCAAGCCTGAGGCAGGAAAGTCATTAGCATGATCTCTTCCAGAAGCCTGTGGGCTGTGGCTGGGTTTCATTTAGAATAGTCTGTGTCCATAGATCTAACAGATCTGGAATGAACAAAGAATTTAGTACACAATATGTCTCAGAGGTGGATAAGAATTTGAGAACAAAAGCTCCATAAATTTTCCTGTTCTTGACATCAGCCTCATGGAATAGTCTTAATGTAGCTGACTTTGTCCTAAGACAGTGACATCATCTTCCAGGAAAACCCTCCCTCAATCTATATTTATTCCCTCAAAACTGTAAATCAGTTTTATAACCATGAAAATGACTATGATTAGTGCCCCAGTGACCTGAGTTAATGCCGCTTCCCAAGGTGTAGCATGGAAACACAGGAGTAGCGTGGGTGCAGAAGAATCAGGTTCTTCGCTCAACAAAGGTGGGTGGGGGCAACTCTTTTCATGCCGAGCCAGTGTGCTCTGATGCCTGAGGGAGCTTCTGAAGTGTGCCTGCCAGGATTTCTGTGTACCGTTCACACATCCACTTTTCTGCAGAGTTCTACAGACTCTAATACCCAAGTCTATCTTACATCTGTCTCTCTTCTTCATCTCCTTCCTTAGTTCAGACTCCCATTCATTTTTATCCCAAATAGGGCCATGACATCATATTTTCCTTTGTGTACAGCTCATATTTCCTTTGCAAGTACAGAGAACAGTTTCCAAAGTAGCTGTGCCGGTTCATTTGTCGACGTTCTACTCTGGTCTGAACAACAGCCACATACCTGCCCTTTGTGAACACCATTCTATACACACACCACTGCTTCTTTCTGTAATATGTGCACTGTTTTTTTATCTCCTTGTCTATTTGACAAATAACTACCATTTTGTTCTTCGTATTCAAGTACTCATCATGTTCCAAATAAACGAACATGCTGCTTTAAAATGTATGTGTTTCAGAACATAAACATTATGGTGACCAGCTGAAATTTTACATGGAACTGCTGAAGCACATAACTTAGCCTTTAGATCTGAGTGCAAACTTTATTGCACTGTCATTTTTTCCCCACTCTATGTCCCTGAGCAAGGTCACCTCTGCTGTCTCTAACGCTTTGCAAACCATCTAGAGTCCTCTCTTTGACCCCTTCTCCACATTCAACTGTAACTGCTTGCTTGATTTGCCCAGGTGACAGTGTGTTAACCCTCATCCTCTAACCAGTGTCTGACATGCATTAGGACTTAGAATGGGGGCTTATGGACACAGGAGACACTAAACTAACCTCATGTGCTTTTCTCTACTGTTAGAAGTTATTCTTTCTCACGGAAAACTAGGAAAATGTCCATACACAGGATCCAGTTATCAAAGATTCTTACCAGAATTTTCCTAGCCACGCTTTTCTCATATCTTAAAACCTCAAAGGCTGGTGGTGTATCTCAGTGGTAGAACATGTGATTAGCATGTGGGAAGAGTTGGGCTTCAATAATTAGCACCCTAAATATAAGTAAACAAATTGAAACATTGTTCAGTGTTTTGGGTGATGATAAACTTGGCACAGCTTCCGAGGAGCCAATGTGTCACAAGGGGGTAACTGCAGACACAGGGCACATTGGCATGTTAGGTACCAGTGCCTATTCCAACTGTCAATTACCTGCAGAAAAAAAATCTTAATCCACCAATCAAATGTTACACCAAAGCATGTAATCCACATCATAAAAACTCATTTCAAAAACTGACATAAAAATCAAGAAGTATTTATAGAGTCTTTACATAATCTTATTTGTTCTGAGGATTCCCAGATCTGTACCTCCAGCTTCAATGTCGAGGACAGCTTTGATCATTCGCATTCAAGGTGCTCATGGGAAACTTCCCATTTTTGCCTCTTGTGTATCTTAGACCTAAGGTGCCAAACTCAGCCTACACTGTCTCTCTCAAAATGGCCCTTTAACTAAGCTTGCCGAGTAGAGGGTCTCTTTCCTTTCCACAGTGTGGATTCGTCTGTCCATCCCTTCATTTCTCTTCCAGCTACTCCGCTTCTCACCCTTTATAATTTGATGATGAAGAACTCGTTAGACTCTGCTATGCAGTCCTCATGTCTTTCTGTCATCTAGAACACCATACACATGGCTCTGAAACCCTCTATAGTGTGACGGAAGAGAGACCATCAGAGCCACCACATTCCACCACAGCCTCATCCATTTGAATTGATTCCCTGAACTTTCTAATGAAATCCTTGGGCTAATAGAACCAGAATCTTACAGGTTCATTTGTTACTTGGCTATGGAGCATGGTTCTTGGCTGTATCCAAATTCTCCGGCAAGACACACAAAGTCTGTTCATATCCAGCTTCATGCCTTGATGAATACTGTTCAAATTTACACTGTTGTTGTCTTCTCCCCTCTTCTATGTCTCCCTTTCAGAGTCTCCAGCTAACCCTCTCTCTCTGTATCTGGAACTCCTACTCAAATTCATCCTGGGTCCTGCCTTTATCATCTTTTACTGTCAAATTCTCTCATGGTAGCTGGCTCTCCTCAGCTTCCCCTCTTCATGTCATGCTCTGTGGATCTTCCAATGGCCCTCAGCAAACAGTTTCCAGAGCTATGGCTCCTATTGAGGTTTTGTTTTATGAGGCTACGATTCATTTGAAGGGATAAAATAACATCGTACTTACCATTGTGCAGTGAACATATAGCAAGCATGTGAACAGGCTATGGAATGAGTAAGTGTTTGAGGAATGCATAGCAAGAAATTCTGCTCTACTCAGAGGAGCACATGTTGAGGTTTCTTTTGCAAATTCCTGTATGACGTAGTGATAGTATGAAAGAAAATGCCCCCCATAGGGGATGCCACTATTTGGGAATGTGGCTTTGTTAGAATAGGTATAGCCTTGTTGCCTTGTTGGAAGAGGTGTGTCACTGTGGTGGAGGTGGGCTTTGAGATCTCTTATATGCTCAAGCTTTGGCCATTTCACTTCCTGTTGCCTGTGGATCAAGATGTAGAACTCTTAGCTCATTCTGTAGCCCCATCTCTGCCTGCACACCACCATGTCCTACCATGATGATAATGGGTTAAACCTGTGAGCCACCCAAATTAAATGTTTTCCTGTGTAAGAGTTACTATGGTCGGGGGCTGGAGAGATGGCTCAGAGGTTAAGAGCATTGCCTGCTCTTCCAAAGGTCCTGAGTTCAATTCCAAGCAACCACATAGTGGCTCACAACCATCTGTAATGGGGTCAGGTGCCCTCTTCTGGCCTGCAGGCATACACAGAGACAGAATATTATATACATAATAAATAAATAAATATTTAAAAAAAAAAGAGTTACTATGGTCATGGTGTTTGATGGGGGCCGCTAGTTCATTTCCCTACTGCCCTGACTTGAAATAATCACACAGAAACTATATTATTTAAACCACTGCTTGGCCAATTGCTTAAGCGTATTGCTAGCTCTTATATTTTAAATTAACCCCTTTCTATTATTTTATGTTTTACTGTGAGGTTCATGGCCTACCAGCCAGGTTTGAGCTGGCAGTTCACATCTTTTCTCCTTTGGTGGCTCCATGTCTTCTCCCTGACTCTTCCTTCTTCCTCCCAGCATTCAGTTCAGTCTTCCCTGCCTAGCTCTATTCTGCCCTAATCACAGACCAAAATGGCTTCTTTATTCATTAACCAATAAAAGCAAAACACGTACAGAAGGACTTCCCACACCAATGGTGTCTCTTCACAGCAATAAAACCCTAACTAAACAGATCATAACCCCATTTTATCTTTGAATCAGCTTATCAGGGCACTCAGGCCTTCTCTGTATAATAATTAAGTCACCTATTGCTGCTGTGATCCTTTCGTTGTCTGTTCCTGGAAGACCATTCAGTCCATGTTACCATGAATTAGGTGGAACTAAGTGGGCAACAATGGGTCCTTTAGTCAGCAGAAAGAGTAAAACAGAATTCCGAAGGTGACTGGGATTCATGCTCTATAATCAAGCATGATTCTAAATCACACAATTAAAGCCATTCACTCAATAATCAGTTACTAAGTGACTTTTATGGGTTGCTATTATGAAATAACTGAATTAACTGAGGACATAAAAATCCATAAAAATTTAAAAATAAAAGAGAAGACAATGGGAGAATGGAATATCATCACAATATCTTATTTACAAGTGACAAACTGTCAAAAGTAAAATTGATTTTAAAAGAGAACAAAGGAAAAGCAAATATTGTTGTGTCAGAGATGCAAAGATTTTTTTAAAAGAAAGGACTCTTAAGATCTCTCAGAAATCCTTAATGATCAGAAAGCAAGATGTTTTCATGACTGCACATGAGGACATGAAAGCCACTGACATCTTAAGGACACCAAGAGTTCTTCTCCATGACCTGACAGGATTGCCTCTCCCAGTCCAAATGCAGGCTGTGTAGGATCTGTGTGTTTGTGTCCTTCATTGGAGAAGGAGCTCAGCCCATCCAGAGATGGAACTGGGAGAGGATGCTGTTTCACTATTAGGAACACTTCTGACATTTGGGTTCATAGAGTTTCTCAGTATAGGGGCTATGCTCTGTGAGCAGGTTAGTAGCTTCTTTAGGCTCTCCCCACTCTAAGTCTTGTACTAAGAGAACAACAACAAAATTTCTCCAGACTGTCACCTGGCTTCTAGGGACAAAACCAGTCCTAGCAGGGAAATATTAATCTATTTGATATGTAGAAACTATTTCAAGTTTTAATGTTTTCTTGAGACAGGATTATAAAGCCTTTCTATCATACCCAGACAGAAGCATTTCTAGCTTCAATAGAAAGTGGATAACGAAACAGCACTTAACTTCTGCATTTACAAATCTATGACTCAGTAACAAACACTGAGTTTTAACACAGCAATACAGAGTGCTGACTTGGTGGGCGTGGCAGACATGGGTGGAGAGTGCCAAACATGAGATTAACTTATAATCAAGTTTTTGAGGAAAGTTCAACGTTCTAAAAAAATCTTATTCTATTAATTTCATATAAACTGAATCAACTCTTAGGTGTAATAATACATATAGTAAGACCAGGGAAGTTAAAAACTATTTGAAATTCACATTATTTGAAAGTTGTCTTTTACAAGGCTTGAATAGATAACTGAAGATACAAGTGGGCAATTCTCAGAAATAGTGATGGTTGTGCAACTACACACAATCTTCGTAAATGTTAATCAGTATGCTCATAAACACATTCAGAACTCCTAGAGATCCCATAAAGAAACTGGGATGGGATGAGAAAAAATATTTACTTCTGAAACATATTTATAAATAAGTATTTAGGAAGACTATTACCAAACTCAAAGAAAGTTAAGTTCTGGCTCAGCCACTAGACTTGTAATCGAGAGATGAAGCACAGTGTCTTTGCACAGCTCCCTGCTGTCTGAAGGCAGACAGTGGTGCAATGCTGGATCCCCATCCTCTAAGTGGAGGAAGAACATCCCTCTCACTGAGCTTACCTGAAACAATATGGTAGAGAACATAAAGGCAGAAATGGGACACTGGGGGACAGAAGGGAACCATAGGAGGAGGAGAACAGGGAAGGTGATGGGCAAAGAGGCGTAAAGTATCACGATATACACATATAAAAATGCCACCATGAAGCCCACTGCTTCAATCACTAGTTAAAACATTTCATAGGAGAATAATCTGGAAACTCTAAACCCAACACAAATATATCAGTTTCAATCAATTTTCTATGTTCAACATA
This sequence comes from Microtus oregoni, assembly GCF_018167655.1. Lineage (NCBI taxonomy): Eukaryota > Metazoa > Chordata > Mammalia > Rodentia > Cricetidae > Microtus > Microtus oregoni. The sequence continues at coordinate 33,381,574 of NW_024543067.1, forward strand.
ACTTGATGAAGCAAAATCATAAAGACAGAAAAACCCATGATTTCATTAGTGACTGGAGATAGTCATTACTATAAGAGACCCTGAGCAAGGAGCTGACTGTGGATTCTAGAGTAGTCACTTGAGTATTCAGATTTGATGGTACTTAAAATGTTTTCTAATTAAAATTTCATTTGATTTTTAAAAGAATTTGGGGCAGGCAGTGTTAACACATGCCTCTAATCCTAACATTCAGGGAGCAGAGGCAAATGGATCTCTGTGAGTTCAAAGTCAGTCTGGTCTACAGAGTGAGTTCAAGGCCTTCCAGGTCTATACAGAGAAACACTATCTCTAAAAATCAAATAGATGATAGATAGATACGTAAGTAAGTAAATAGATAGATAGATGATAGATAGATAGATAGATAGAGAGATGATAGATAAAACTCTTCCACACATTTACCACTGCTTCCGTTTTTTCCCACTAGAATTTCAGTCTGCCTTCCCATATGTGGACTTAAGCAGCAGCAACCCTACTCATTAACATCTTTCACTAAAGACGATGTCACAAGAGCCCTATTCAGGGTGGTTAGGGACAGTGACTACTTTACATCCTCCAACAAACTAACCCAACAGACCACCCAACTTCAATACAAAGGAAGCTTTGGTCAATGTCTCATGAATTTTGATTAACAGTTAAAATACTGGAAAACCCTTAGAGTGGGCTGAGTGACAGCACCAAAGGAACAAAACCAAATCCTGGAGACTGTGCATGTGACCTGACTCAGAAATGCATTCTTCCAAATATGACCAAAAATCTCTGGATTAGTCTGTTGGCCCTAGTTGACCCCATAAGTATACTCATCATATAAACATGGGGGTCACCCATAGAGAACCTGCAGACAGTTTTGAGAAAGGACCAACACAGCAAAGCTGTTGGAAGTTGCTGGAAGATTGAACAAAGAGAAATTCTTGCCTAGAGTCTTACTAATTTTGACTCAGTAAAATTCTTTTAGTCTCCCCAAATTATTTCTTGTTGTCTTAAGAGAAGTCTGCAGTCCAAATTGTTGGATAGTAGCCTTAAGGAAATATTAGGTGACTAAAACCGAAGCCAAATCAAAGCTGGGCTGTAGCTCACTGCAGCAGCCCAGCTCTTCTGTAAGTGTTTCAAGTGAAAGCTTTTCTCTTCTCTTAGGTGTTGGACCCTGAGTTCTTGATTTATTGAAACAAGATTTTGTTTTATGTCCATGATGGCCTTGGACTTTTAATCCTCTTACACCAAGTTTCCATGTGCCTCAATTATTGGATCACTACACCTAATACTACCCTTGAATTTTTTAACCCAACTACTTACATTTCACATGTGTATAATATTGCATTCATATTCCATAATCAAGTCACACACATACATGTGAAAATATAATATAATCAACATATAAAACAGTATACATACACTGTTTCTTATCTGTTTTTAAATGGATAAGTTTTAAAAAGAAAAGTCAGACCTTCCTTCTCATAATTAGTTGTCTTCTAGTGTTGGTGAAGCTGAAAACATTGATGGCCTCAACTCCAGAGCCTGGCAACTCTTAGATTCCTGAAGTGAATAGGGGAAAGTTTAAGATGTTTTCTTAGAGACAAATGTCAACTGGAGACCACTGAACTGACTTTTGGGAACCCAATCCCCAAGCTGGGTTGGTTGCTCAACCTTGATTCATGGGGAGGAATTTGGTCCTGCTTCAACTTGATATGCCATGCTTTGTTGACTCCCATGGGAGGCCTGCCCCTTTCTGAATGGAGACAAAGGAGGAATGGATGGGGAGGAAGTAGAAGGGAAGTGAAGAGGGATGGGAGGAGAGGAGGATGGGAAAACTATAGTTGGTATATAAATTTTTTTTTTTAAAAAAACCTGTTCAAGAGGTGAACATTGAAGATTTTTTAAGCATGTTCTCTACCCCATGGTCTGTGTCTTTTTGTAGCTGAATTGTATCACCTGCTCACCTAGTAGGATAACCAAATAGCCAACTTTCACCTTCTTGTCCGTGTCCATGGGTGGAAACTGAGCTTTCATTCTGCAGATTTTCTACTATGGACTGAGTAAGGGGAGTTCTGTTTCCAGGTTCTCCTCCAGGACTCCATTTTCTCATTATGTTCCCTTAAAGTGACTATCAAAACTCCATGTAAGATTGTTGTGTCTTCCCATAGTTCCTGCTTTCCTTTCACACCCACAGATCCCAAGAGCAGAGGGCCAATGCCTCTGTCACAGTGCGCACCCAGGTCCCCAGCCAGTGTCTGATAGCGTTTGATGTACATTTTTAAAACGAATCTTGGCATATCCAGTTTGTTCTCTAAGGGTACCAGATATGAGAAGAAAGCCAGTATGCTTTACAAAATCAATACATCGAAATAAACAATACACAAAATGACCAGTTTGCCAGAGGCCAATTTACCAAAAATCAATGTGCTAAATTTACCAAAACATTACTTTCTTGTAACTGTTTGCATAGCTAATAGAAACTCATATTAGATTCTGCAGTTTGGGTAGCTTTCAAAGACGTCAAGGAAGTTGGATTTCCTTGTTCTTGAAAACAGTGCTTTATGGGCATTCTCTCTATTGGGAGAACCAGAGTGTCTTAGATTTCTGCTGAGAGAATTCATCAGTGAGATGCCTTTCCTAGCGCCTGTTTTCTCAGGGAATCCCATTCTTGCTTCTTTCCTACTGCTCCCGTTGATTCCCACTTCTCAGGTGGAGTCTATCTACACACATCCGCTCAGCTGCTGCATCCCACTTGCCGTAGATCCCACCGGCCTGGTACTAATGGATTGGCTTATCATTTGTGATGGGCTGTTTTTGAACAGATCAGGTTTCTTGAGCTGTTTTTGTATGCTTGCATGATAATTCCCTTAATGTTTTCAACCAGGATGACTTTTCAACCTTAATCTGGTGCTGGAAGCAAGCTCCTTGATAACTTTCTTCTTGTCACATGTGGAAAGTTTGCTTCAGGCATTAAATATCAGTTCATTCCACAAGCACCATTTGAAATACTTAGAATTTAAGCATCTTTACAAACAATACACATAAAGACTTAAATATATGTATATCTAACAATTCTTGTGATTAAGATTCATATTTTAATAAGTAATAAAAATTTTAGTATTATTTACTGATATAGTTGATTCACATCTTTCTATATCAAATTTTATTATTTACATATGAAATTTTAGTTATTGACTACTAAATACATTTGACTGAATATTAGACATAGATAAAAAGATCAAGTCACTTATGCTTTCCAATTTGAGAACATGAACATCCTCAAATACTGCTATGAACAAAGAAAAGGAAAACCCTGGCCCAAACGCCCCGGGGCTTGTCATAGCTGCTAGTCAGTCCATCCAGTATGAGGTCCACTAAACATGGTATTTGATATGTTAGTGAATTTGATGGAGTAATTTATACTTTATAATTTTAGAAGTAGGTATTTTGGTAACTTACTAATTTGAAAATTAAAAATATTACTGCTTAAAAAAATGAACTGTGAACCTGTGGCTTGGTGCCCAGCAAGGCTTTTTGGCATGGTTTCTTCCTCTTTTGGCTCCTTCTCCCCTCTCCCCTTCTTTTTTTTCTCCTCTCTTCTATTTTTTAAAGTAGAAGATCTCAGTGTTGTGGCTTAAAATGTGGTTTTCACCTGTTTATTTTTTTTATCAAATGAAATTTAAACAACATTGACCAAACTTTCTGCCACTTCCAGTCCAGAGTAACTAATTCAAAGCGTACTAAGTACGGAATGTTCTGTGCATATTTCACAGTACTCAAAGCCAAAGCCTCCTTTTCACAAGCTAGGATAATACTGATAGATTTAGCTGCACTGTGGGAGGGGACGGGAGCACCCACCTCCACCTTCTCCTGATCTTCCCAATCAATGGGCTCTATTGCCATGCCCTGTGAACTTGTCTTGACTTGGAGACGTGCTTTAGGTGCTGAAAGACATTCTAAGGGACAAAGCTATGTTATGATTCTAGGCTGCAAGGGGCTTTCTAGTCTCTGCCCTTGCTGTACGTGCCCACCTAGACCATTACGGTGTCACACTAAACAAGGAGAGGCTGCAAAGAGGAGCGATGATGCCCTGCCTTTTGCAGGACATGAACAGTTATTCTTGACCCCACGATCACAATCTGTGTGAATCCCACAGAACACAACAGAGCCTGTACACTGGAAGCCGAAGCAGGAGAATGAGTGATACATCATTGATTACATCATCAAGTGTTGCTATATGGCAACGAATTCACAACACAACTGTGTCTCATACTTTAGAGGTTTCAAGAACAGACCCATCCAAATGCAACCCAGCATCACCTGCTGAACAGTGTGATTAGGTCGAAGACTCTGAGTCTCGAAAGATTCAGTGGAAGCCAACAACAATAACCTGCTAGAAGGGTCCTCAGCAGGACGACATTGGCTCTGAGAGCCATGGTTGTGGCCTGTTTCAACTGCAAGAGCTTTAGGATCACGCTGCCTCCACATGTAAACCACACTATTATTTCCATCCCTCATCAGGACACAGATTTTTACTAACACGCATGCCATAATATCCACTCACCCAACGTATGCAGTTAAAATGTTCTAAAAATTACAGGCTGCCACAATCATTACAGTAATCTCATTTTAAAACACACAAACAACTCGAACAGGACGTAGCTGTTTACTTCCTAATTTTCTATGGCCAACAGTCAGTGAGCTTGTACTTGCTGTTTCACGGTCAAGTATTTCTTCCACCAGCCTGATTTTCCCTCTGTGACATGTGCTGTGTGCTTTACTTCTGAACTCTAAGCTGGAGTCCTAGAAGGTTGTAGAGAAACCCTCAGAGGATGATAAACATTTAAATTAGGGGAGTGAATTTTACAGAGTTTGAATTTGAAGAATAGATACACTTTTATGATAATTCATTTAAAATGTAAAACACTAAGCAAGCTAGATGGCTAGTAATGTCCTGAATCTGAAAGTAAGAACGAAGAAGGGAGATAGATGGAGATTTAGGGGTACCGGACGAGGGAAGGAAAATAGATGGAGAGTTAGGGTGCATTGCACGTCTGAAAATGTTTTACTCCCTTGTGCAGTGTGCAGCAACACCGCTACATCACCTCTTTCATCAATTCCATCACAGTTCACTACCTCAAGCCATGTTTTTTGACAAAAGCATAGCTCCAATCCTATGAATAAAAAAGAGAAAGAAAAATAGATTCATTATGGAAACTGACCATGAAGCTCAACTTATTGTCCCTAAAGAAAATTAACTGAATTACATTTGTAAGCATTTTAAATTAAAGGTTAAACAATCATATTAACAATGACTTCTTGTCTTAATTTTGAGCATCAAACTCTAGGTCTAAGAAGATAATCAATCCTAGAGTTACAAAGATATTAAAGTTCCCTGGAAGATCAATCGGTAATTATTCCACCATAGTTTTCAGGGCCTAAGGGTTAGGCATTGTATTAAACAGTGAGGAGATAAAGGTAAAAACGTCTCTCAGCAATGTCCTTTAGGCCATCTCTGGAGAGTGTATGAGTTTCAAATTCTAGATGTCTGTAGTCTATAAGTTGTGGGCACAAATATCATTAACCAAGCTCCTACAGAGTGGGATAAAACCCAGGGGAGACAGTCAGGCATTGTGGCATACACATTTTAATACCAACATTCTGAAAGAACAGGCAGGTGGATCTCTGAATTTGGGACCAGCCTGGTCAACAGAGCAAGTTCCAGGATAGCCAGGGCTCCATAGACAAACCCAGCGCCACAGGGGAGAGCAGGGAGCAATCAGAGCAATGCAACAAGGAGCATTAACCCTTAAATAGCTACAGGAGCAACAACGAGCAGCATGCCATGCCGGGACAGAGGCAGACAACTTTGCCCATGGCTTTGTCCATGTTCCAGGCCCTGCTAGACAGAAATCCCTGGACAGCCAACTCTGTTTCCGAATAAGATCCATTACGAATTACTAATACGATGGCTACTGCCAAAGAAAACTTGAAAAGAATTAAAGAAAAAAAAAACTGGGAGCACTCTTAGACCCTCATACCTTTTGTGTGCTCTGTGTGGGAGCAAACTGACAACATTAAGTTGGAAAGTATATGAAAAACATCTATAGAGAATATAGGCACATGTGATTAAGATGAAAATAAAGGACAAGAGCTAGGGTCGTTGTGAGAACAATAAGAGAAAATGCAGCAGGGTTTAGCAGCCAGTGGTTCATTATGCAATAATTGGCTGCCGTTCCCATCTACCATGGAGGAATGAATGCCTTCCTGCCACCCAGCTCTCCACTGTGAGATGCCTGCAGCCCAGCCCTGTCCTGAGATGCGCGAGTCAGATAGCAAGTGCCATTCCAAGCAGCATTGCCACCAACTATTCTGAGACAGCTGAACAGTATAACAACTGTAGCCCGGGAATTCAGTAAGATCCAAGAACACAATACTTTTAAAACGTCGCCATGGAAAGCTCCATTGCCCCACTCAATGTATATAGATGACATATAGTCATGTGATCAGACATGACATGACGATATTCCTCAAAGCATGGAGGAGGACACAGGCTCACATTTCCAGGCACCCCTCTGGGATAAACCTGATAGGAGGTGTGGGGTGTTGTCTGAGACACCAACAATGTAGCTGTCTTTGTGAATGGCTGCCTTGGGATTCTATTTAGCAGCACACCTGCAGAAGTTCGCTTATTCCCAAACATTTCTTGAAAATTTACTGGTTGCCAAGCATCGATCTAGAAGCTGTAGAATCATGGAAAACAATGTAACTTCATCTTAAAGTGCTTATGGTCTGGGGGAAAGGTAGAGCAATAAACACTAAATAAAGAAAGCAGAAAAGTAATTCCAGGTTCTGTGTGCTTGAAGTCATGCCTGACAGAATTTCCAGGTTGACGGTTTTCAGTTTTCAGACCCCTCACACGGTCTCCTGTGTGCTGTGTGTGGGAGCACTCTTGGACCCTCACACCTTCTCCTGTGTGCTGTGTGTGGGAGCACTCTCAGACCCTCATGCCTTCTCCTGTGTGCTGTGTGTGGGAGCACTCTCAGACCCTCATGCCTTCTCCTGTGTGCTGTGTGTGGGAGCATTCTCAGACCCTCACATGGTTTTCTGTGTGCTGTGTGTGGAATCACTATCAGAACCCTCACACCTCCTGCGTACTCTGTGTGGGAGCACTCTCAGACCCTCATGCCTTCTCCTGTGTGCTGTGTGTGGGAGCACTCTCAGACCCTCATGCCTTCTCCTGTGTGCTGTGTGTGGGAGCACTCTCAGACCCTCATGCCTTCTCCTGTGTGCTGTGTGTGGGAGCACTCTCAGACCCTCATGCCTTCTCCTGCGTACTCTGTGTGGGAGCACTCTCAGACCCTCATGCCTTCTCCTGTGTGCTGTGTGTGGGAGCACTCTCAGACCCTCATGCCTTCTCCTGTGTGCTGTGTGTGGGAGCACTCTCAGACCCTCACGCCTTCTCCTGTGTGCTGTGTGTGGGAGCACTCTCAGACCCTCATGCCTTCTCCTGTGTGCTGTGTGTGGGAGCATTCTCAGACCCTCATGCCTTCTCCTGTGTGCTGTGTGTGGGAGCACTCTCAGACCCTCATGCCTTCTCCTGTGTGCTGTGTGTGGGAGCACTCTCAGACCCTCATGCCTTCTCCTGTGTGCTGTGTGTGGGAGCACTCTCAGACCCTCATACCTTTTGTGTGCTCTGTGTGGGAGCAAACTGACAACATTAAGTTGGAAAGTTAAGTATGGGTCAGCCCAAGCTCTACCTCGCTCCAGCCAATCACTGCACAGCATTCCTAAGGCAGTGTCTTCTTACTTTCAAAGCCATTCACAGACCAGCTTGGGGTCCACTCCATTCTCGCCAGAAAGTAGGGCACCCTGTCATATGCTCTTGGTGGCCTATTGAGCCTCAGGAAACAAAGTTTGGAAGGGAGTACTCTCCTCTGGAGGGATCACCCCATGAAAACATGTCACTGTCTCAGGATGCAAAGGACAGAAAGAGTTGAACAGACTTCCTTGGGGGTCAGGCTGAGGGTCTGGACATTTTAAATTCCACTGTCACTCCCGAGAATGCTTAGCAATGCTCACATCATCAGTGCTGTTTGGACAAAAGCTGTTTCATGGAGACCATGGCTGACCATTTCCCTTGATAAAGGCTTCCCTGGGCTTCAGAAGGTGGGAGTCCAACAAGCCATGCCTTCTTTGTCCTGGTCCTCGTCATACTGAGGACAAAAGCTGCACACTCTAGGCCATCAATGAAAAGCTGCAGAAATGACCTAAAATCAAATTTAAGTGAAGAACAATACAATAGCCAAAGGCCATGGCAGGACTGTGAGAGAAGAGAGGTTTGGCACAGCCACTCTGAAGCAATCCGCTTCCTGTGATCCTCACGCAGAGTTCTTGCTTGTCAGCCTCTTCAGATTTAACAGTATCAAAGTGAAGCCTCTTGTCACTTGGGTGACAAAGCCATCCCATGCAATTCTAACACTCTAATGACTCACTTAACAACCTCCTCTGTGGGAACATGCATCATGGCATCCTCCTGACAGGTCCTCAAGGTAAGATTGTACCACTCACTTTCTCCGCTCACCCACAACACTACTGTTAGCAGGGGACCTGAGAAGGTGCACTCTGAAGGTAAAGGGGTGTCCTTGATGGTGGCGGCTGCTATATTTTCATAAGCATCAAAATCCTTTCTCTTTTGTATTCATGAAATAACATTCCTATTGAACTACAAGTCTAAGAGGATTATACGAGCTTTGGGACAAGGTGGGATTTTATTATATGTGCCTTTTTTTTTAACTTTAAGAAGACAACTAACAGTAGTGGTGCCAATGCCAGGCACCCTCCTCCTCTCAGTTTACTCTTCTCTATAGCATTTCAAATTCCCAATAAGCTGGTTGTAATCATTCCCATTTGTAGCTGGGGGCATTGAAATTTTCATGGAATAAAATTTTTCTCTTACCCATTCAGTGATATCTGGCAGAATCTTTATTGCAATTATGGTTGGCTATAATCATGTGTCTCTCCCCACACTGGGAAGAGTCCTGCTATAGCAATGAGCTCCTCCCTCTAAGCAAATACACCCTAGGCTGCTGCATCAGGAAGCAGAAGGCTTACTATGGCAAAAGGAAGAGTCCAACCCCTACCCCAGAGTCTCTACAACAGCATGCCTCTGGGACGCCTTCTTCAGATAACAGCACACAGCTAAAAAGGAAACCGAGATGCTCAGGCCTTAAGTCAAGCTCCAGTGTTTGGAAACAAGGCAATTGATCACACCCTTTGAGTCAAGAACTTCATGAAAATGAGCAAAATTGAAATACATGTAAATCTACAGGAAAAACTAAATAAAAAAAAAACCCTTTTGCTTTTCTAGGAAATGTCCCCTGGAGTATCTTTTCCTGACATCATTGTATGGGGAGGAGAAGCTAAGCCAAGAGGGGAACTCCACAGAAATGAACTGAACTCAAGATGTCTGTACCGGGAGCTGCTGGCTCCAGTTCTGACCTCTGGGACAGACCAGGACCTTCCCTCTTCTTTTCAGAATCCCAGAGTTCGGCGCACTCCTTCCTGGCTCCACTTTCATCTCTCCTGGTGTGCTTCCCCAGGCTGTGAAGGTCAGACCTCACAGCCTGCTCCTCCTCTCTAGCTGGATGTCAGGCTCTGAGTACAAAGGCACCCTCCCCTGGCGATCTTCTTCATCCAGGCATGTCAGTGTGTTGGCATCCTGTTCAGGCTTCACAGCCCTGCGTTCTCATCCTCCCTCCTTTTCTAATTCTTACTCTGCTTGCCAATCAGGTTCCCTGCATCACTACCTCCAAAGAGTACCACATGTTTTACTACTTATGTTAGTGCTAGAATCATGTGTGTTATTTTCTTTGATATTATTCTCCTTCTCATCCAAGGCCCAGAGCTCTCCCCTTTCCTCTAGGTGAAGTCTTGACCCCATCACACTTTTACACATAGTTCTGTTATATATTCTCCCTCAGTTAATTATCTGATACTTAAACTGGTAGCCCCAACTCTTTTTAGGGCAACCTTTTTGGTGATTCCTATGTTTTATAAAGTGGAAAATCTATATTTGTGTCTAGTTATGTCTGCCCCTAGCTATTATTTATCATGGGCCGTGTGATAGTAAATCTTTGTTGTCAATTTTGCTACATTTACAAGTATCTGGGTGCTTAGTAAGTATACCTTTGAATGTCAGTGAGGACATTTCTGGAGAGGATTAGCCAAAGGATAAGACCAAACCTAAGGGTGGGCAGCATCCATCCATGGGCGGGGCCAGCTAAGGCCTGCTCTCCCTATGCTTTCCCAGCCAAGCCGCTCTGCTCCACGTTCTCTGCCATGGCAGACTGAAACTTCCGACACCCCAGCAGACAAATCCTTCCTTTTTTAAGTTGTTATTTTGTCACCGTGATGCAAAACCTAAAGCTGGCTCTGAACTCACATGAATGATAATTCACCTTGATTTCATAGAATTTAAATATTCCCCACAATTGTGTTTCATTTCTTGATGCACTCAGCTCTTCTGGTAGTCTCGCTACCCTATGGTTTCCAAGTGAGGCGAGAGGAGGAGCTGAAGATTCGAAGATTGCCAGGTTCCCAAAATAGCTTTTTCTTCCTTTTTTAGAAACAAAATAAGCAAGACAGGAGTTTCTTATAGCTAGCTGGTGCTTCCCTTTATGGGATATCTATTCCTCAGATAAACAGTTCACAGTGCCCAGTAGGTGCCCGGAATTATGTCGGTACTAAAGACATGATTGATTAAAAAAAACAAAACAAAACAATTCTATGCGACTGGGAGTGTGGGTCCCTTCAGAATGCCTACCTGCCGTGTGGGAAACCCTGGGTTCCATCCTCAGTATCGTGAAAGAAAGGCAGACAAAACCACATCTGTCTGTGCCAGTTTCTATTTAACCAAAAGGAACCTTGACTTCATGGGAGAAATTCGGGAAACTGACAGATGTCCGTTAGTCTAGTCGTAGCTAGGTCAAGCTAACAGGCGGGAGGGGAGATTGGGGTGGGGGGCTGGGCTGGGTATGTGGCTTCCTGGTCACTATTTATGTTTTTTCTGTTCCACCATCTGCCGGGATCATAGCATAATTGAAGATGAGTAGAGTGGTTTAAGTATCATAGACTCAAATTCTCTCTACTTTTCTTGTTTGTGTATGTGTGTTGAGAAATAATGATACAGATGGCTTTGAAAACAGAGATCGGAAAAGCCAGTCAGCTAAACCTCTGCATCTTCGTGTGGGAAGGAAAGTTTCTCTGATTTTTTTTTAATGAATTCATGGACAATTCTGTGGCTTTGCTCCAAAAATGTCCCGCTGGAGTAGAGGATTACCTTACATGGGTCATTACCCTTCCAAAGCTCGCAGAGGGCATTAAATTAAAATTCCCTGCACCTAGTAGGTGGAACATCACCACACTCAAAAGCAGTGAGAGCGCTAAACGAATTCCGAGCGCCAACATTACCAGCACTACGTGTTTACTGAGTTCAGTGGGGTGCTAGGCACTGAGCAGACAGATTATGCAAGCAGCCCCCACAAAAGAGCAGCAGCAACCGTCTCCTATGAACTCGGCCTTCCATTGACTTCGGAAATAGACACTGTAATTTGACTTGTTAGAAGCAGTCTCCTTTCAAAAGGACCCTCAAGGTTCTCTGTGCCTTTGTTTGATTTGAAAGTGGCTGATTCTTTGCAGTTTACCATCAACGAATGTGGCCAAGCCTCCCAATTTCTAAATTACCATAAGAATGCTGAGGGCATTGGACTGAAGAACTCATCCCTTTGCAGCTGAAAATTACTGATGAAACCTTGTGGGAAATATTAAACATATCAGTTGTAAAACAGATAATGCACTGTTACATATTTTTTTAATTTAGGTAGGAAAACATGCATTTTCAAAATTAATAATGCTGGCCCTTTAAACCAGTCTGCAATTTTCAGACACACACACCCTCACACACTCATGTTCGAAAGGCATTGAAAGAATTTTATCATTAAATTCAACTATTTAATGTTAAGTATCAAGCAGTTTCCAATTTTTTTAAATTTATGTGCATTGATGTTTGGCCTGCATAAGGGTGTTGAGGACCCTGAAACTGTAGTTCTAGACAGTTGTGAGCTGCTATGTGGGTGCTGGGACTTGAACCAGGGACCTCTGGAAGAACAGCCAGTGCTCTTAACCACTGAGTCATATCTTCAGCCCCACAGTTTCCATGTTTTAAACTAACCCAAGCACAAAGAGAGGAGACCTAAGATGGGCATGAGGCATGCACAAAGGCAAGGCACATTTGTGGACCATAAAGACTGACTTTACATGTATGGGAAAAACTCAGTTTAAAAAGCCTGGCTTTCTTTATGTAAATGCTAACCCATTAGGGTTAAGAAAAAAAATTAAGCACTTTAGAGAAAATGGGTTATAAACTGTCATTGTTGAATTTAGTGTTCTGACAGCTTTGAAAGTGACTACAACGTAATTTCCCAAGTTGGTAGCCACAATAATAGAACATCTGGATGTGATTGAAATGTGTGTGGCAATTAAAAAGAGAACAAGGCGGCAGAGGAACAATGCTCCTCCGTACACTGATAACTCTTGTGGCTTTGAACTTATAACCCAGATTTCAGGTGTGGCTCTCCAGGGCAGCCCTTCTTTTAGTGACTCACTGGCATCTGTGATGTGTGTTCATCTCTAGTCTTTACCACTTTCTTGTCTTACTTCCTTAACGTGCTGGGTCAGGCCTTTCGTCCAAACACCTGTGGGAGCCCTTAGCACGTAATCTCAGGTGTGAATTGGCCAGAGTGCTGGTCTCGGCATCATTGTGAGTTCTGTCCCACTGGGGTCAAATAAATTCATGGTGGATCACGTAGTGATGCGGGCTAAGGGGTCCAAGTTCATTTTCTTTCGAGCTTTAGATGTGGCCCTTTCTGGTGTTTCAGAAGTGTGTTCACCTACAGTTTCCTGTCCACAGCTCTGGAGATTTCCACCACAGCCCCAGCTATCTCAAGCTCCTCTTAGATAGGAGCTAGCTGCAAAGTTGAGCTGCCACTCAGTTCTCCCTCCTTGGTTTAAACATACGGAGCAGTGGAGGATAAAAGAGCTTTTCAGTTCAGTTTAGCCAATACTTAGGGTCTAGTAGGTTTCAACTCAGTGCCAGGAAACAAAATCAGTCTTTAAGGATCCTATAATCTTTGGTCTTGGTGCACTTATATCATAAATAATATATTTACGTGTATTTTTACCCTCAAAATAGGGCATTTCATTGACGGGTATTATTTTCCCTGCCATCCCTCCCTCCAAAGCACACATCAAGATTGTGGGAAAGTGGGTTTAACCCAGGGCAGCAGTGACGTATTAGCGTGCACACTAGGGGTTTTTGGAGTCGCTCCACAGCCCAGCCTCAGTGGACACGCATAGGGATTATGAAAACAGTTGCTTCTCTGTTTGTTGCTGCCATGGGTATTGTCTGTCAGGATTTTGCTTGCTTTTTTTTTTTTTGAAAAAAAGGTTTATTGACTTTTATTTTGTGTTTGGCTACATTATGAATATGCACTATATGTGTGCCTGGTGTCCTTGGAGGCCAGAAAAGGGTGTCATAACCCCTGGAAGTGGAGTGACACAGAGTTGCAAACTGCAGTGTAGGCGCTGGGAACTGAACTTGCATGTTCTGCAAGAGTGGCTAGGGCTCTTAACAACCGAGCCAGACTTAGACGCCAGGATCATTCTTTCTAGCCTGGGATGTCATATGTGCCCTCTTAAAGACACACAAGCCGTAGCTACAGCAGTGATTCATCTCCACTGACATCAGACAGAGTCAGAGTTGTAGAGGGGGCAGGCAGCAATGCTAGATGTGAATGTGGCTCCATGCTCAGATTTGGTAAATGCTTACCCTTAATTGAGGGTTTTAATAAACTATCATCTAGGCTAGCTGGCTCAAAAGTATAGGTTAATGGGAAGATATTAAGGTTGTGTCCGATTTATTGATTGACACCTTTGGCGAAAGATGGTTACGATGCGGCTTCGGTGAGAACTGTGCTGTGGCATAGAATGGGAGTCTACCCTGAAATTGAGAGGAATAGCTGGTGTCTGAAAGTTGCTGTGGTACCCAAGGGTGTATGCCTGGGCCAGGAAGGGTCCTCTGCTCCTGCTTCAGTGCTGTCTGACCCAGCCGTCTGTTCAGTGCTGTTAGTTGCTTTCCACAGTCTGTGTTTGAATTGTTTCATGAACAGGTCAGTCAACAGCCTCTTAGTGGGCTGCTACCAACAGCACAGACATTTAAGCAGAGGCCTAGAAGGAAGGCCGGGAAAAATCCATGCAGTCCTCTGATGGGTGGTTCCCTACTTGAGGTCATCACAGCGTAGCACCACAGAGTACTGTTTAATGAGACCCCATTGCAGGGTGGTGGGACACATAAATTTATCAATATATAAATGAAGACAATAAATGAAAATTGTTTTTAAAAGAATATTTACAGTATTACAGTATATTTGACAGCTTTTAAAGATTTATATGGATGCAGATTCCTGCACGTGCACATACATGCAGTGCCCACAGAGGCCAGAAGAAGACAGCTGAGCTCGTGGAGCTGGAGTTACAGACAGGGAGCTGCCGGATGTGAGTGCCAGAAACCAGACTCTGGACCTTTGCAAGAGCAGCAAATGTTTTGAGCATGGAGCCTCTCTCCAGCCATGTTACATGGAAGCGATGTGTATATGTATGTATGTAAATGCAAAAATGTTCTGAAAGATCATACAAAAATAGAAAAGTGATTACTTTTGGTTGGGGAAATTATGGAGGCTAACAAAGTTTTTCCTAGTTGTTTATGTCCTTTTGCATGTCGCTCTCTGTTTTTCTTCCCTACAATGAATATATTTTGTATTATATGCTTTTGTTCATCAAAGGTATGTGTTTGAAACCATTTCATAACTCAAAATAACTGTACTCCTTAAAATTCTACCCTACTCAGTCTAAAATTTTAGGAGTTTATAGTAGTTCAGTTTTTTTCTCCCTTTCATAAGTGTTTATGTATGTGTATGTATATCCATATGTATTTATGTATGCAGGCATGTATGTTTGTGTGAGTAGTGTCTGTGGGTGTGTAGTATGTGTGTCTGTGTGTATAGATGTATATGTGTATGCGCATGAGTATGTTTATGTATGTGTGTTTGTGTGCATGCATGTATGTGTAACTAAGTGTATGTATACATGTACACAAATGGACATATAGGTGTACACGTGTATGCATATGTGTATATGTGTGTGCATTTGTATTTATTGTGCACACATACTTGTGTGTGTATGCATGTGTGTGTATGCATGCAGGTGTGTGCATGCGAGTGTATATATATATATATATGTGTGTGTGTATATGTGAGTACATATGTTTCTTTGCATATATGTATATAGGTCTGTGCATATTTATATGTGTTTATGTATGTGCCTGTGAATTTGTATTTATTCTATTTATGTATATGCATATCTAGTTATAATTATGTATGTGTATATATTTCTGTGTGTCTGAGTATGTGCATGTTGTTTATATGTCTATATATATGTACATATATGTGTCTCTGTGTGTGCATGTGTATAGTATGTATATGTGTGTATGCATTTATCACATATACGCATATGTATCTATCTGTGTGTTTGTGTGTGGATGTATATGTTGTAGAATATTATTTTAACTAGGCAAAGAAGTGTTACATTTGCTTACACTGTGGAATATTACTTTAACTGTGTAAAGGTGTGTTACATTTGTTAATGATGTATTTGTTTAATGATGAAAGGATTATGTGCTTAATTATGGAAAGATGTGTGACATTTGTTTCACCTCGGCACCTGATTGGTCTAATAAAGAACTGAATGGCCAATAATTAGGCAAAGAAAGGATAGGCCGGGCTGGTGGGCAAAGAGTATATAAATAGGAGGAGAAAAGAACGAGAGAAGAACAAGAGAAGAAGGAGGAGAGAAAAAGCCCGAGACAAAAAGCCAGGCAGCTGCCGTTCAGCAGACATGAGAGGCAGTAAAAATCAAATATACAGAATGTTAGAAAAGTACACACATGCCTGTAGGATGAGTCTGTGAAAGGCAGACACTGAATAACACACATGTCTGTAGGATGAGTCTGTGAAAGGCAGACACTGAATAACACACATGTCTGTAGGATGAGTCTGTGAAAGGCAGACACTGAGTAACACACATGTCTGTAGGATGAGTCTGTGAAAGGCAGACACTAGTAGTACACACATGTCTGTAGGATGAGTCTGTGAAAGACAGGTACTGAATAACACACATGTCTGTAGGATGAGTCTGTGAAAGGCAGACACTGAATAACACACGTGTCTGTAGGATGAGTCTGTGAAAGACAGACACTGAATAACACACATGTCTGTAGGATGAGTCTGTGAAAGGCAGACACTGAATAACACACGTGTCTGTTGGATGAGTCTGTGAAAGGCAGACACTAGTAGTACACACATGTCTGTAGGTCTCAGGTGCATCTCTGCTATGATATGATATTTATACAAATTTTATCACATAAAGTCTCACCACATTCTCTCAGGTACTTCAAGTTATATGCACATTCAGGATTATTTCTCATCTACTGCCTCTATACAGGACAGGGTCTTGTACTGTCATAGTTTTCAATTTACAAATAAAATATTTTCTCTGTTCTCTTTGGGAGATTGTAATCAGAACAACCAGCCCTGAACAGAGCATCGTTTCAAAATCAAAAGAGAAGAACAATCATGCTGTTCTTGCAAGCAAGATAAAGACATACACAAGTCAGGACTGTGTGTGTGTGTGTGTGTGTGTGTGTGTGTGTAAGAATAGTCACACCAATATGAGAGAGTCAATTGCTGGAGCAGTTACAGAAAAAAAAGGTAACTGACAGGATGGTTTTTGAAGACAAGGGAGAAAGGAGGAGAAGGGGGAGGGAGGGGCAGGCAGGGTTGTGGAGACTTTGTGAGTTCCTGGCTCTCTGTGTCTTGTGTATATAAAGCAAGGTATTGTTAGTTCCATTTTACAGGTAAAGAAAACCGTAGTTGGAGACAATTTAACTTGGCAATCCTCATGCAAATGGAAGGAGGCAGAATCTTTAGACTTCTACTTCAAGCTCACACCCTTTAGCATGTGCTGATAGTGACCCCAGCCCTATCTTTTTGGGTGACACCAGGCATGACATACACACTACATCCAGAGTTTCCCAGGTGTAGAGAACAGAGGCGAGGAAGCCAGTCTGTACTGACCACACTTCCACTGCTCACACGTACATTCCTTAGCATCCACACGTGGAGCACCTTCCGGCTTTCGTTCATCCACTTTTTATATCAGCCGAGAGACAGGGAACGGTCCTCCTCTTTATGGGGAGGACTGGGGGGTTAGGTCTAGAGAGGTCCAAGGCTGCATCTGAGCTCTGAGAGTCTACCAGATTCAGGCACTCTTGAAATGAACGCCAGCCTTCCCCACATGGCCTTGATTTAATACCTCAAGAAATGGAGTATCGTGCCTTTGGGGAGCTTCAGCATCTGATAGGTGAGAAACCAGTAGACATTAGTGATTATACTGCAAGGGACAGCTTTATTCCTTATTTTGTAGTTGACTTCTCTGAAAATGGAGTAAATTGGGCCAAAGATAAAACTACCAAGGCGTGATCCTTCTTCACTAATCAATGAGTCCATTTCCAACATTCTGTGGTTGTAGGAACTGGCCTCCCACACCACAACCACAACAGCCTGTCAAGAATGTATAAACTTTGAATATTTGAGCTACAAACCTATTTTTGCACCTGTGGAAGTAAGAGAAGGGCAGCAGAATATCTTTTTTTAAAATTTATTTATTTATTAAGGATTTCTGCCTCCTCCCCGCAACCGCTTCCCATTTCCCTCCCCCTCCCCTGATCAAGTCCCCCTCCCTCATCTGCTCGAAGAGCAATCAGGGTTCCCTGACCTGTAGGAAGCCCAAGGACCGCCCACCTCTATCCAGGTCTCGTAAGGTGAGCATCCAAACTGCCTAGGCTCCCCCAAAGCCAGTACGTGCAGTAGGATCAAAAACCCACTGCCATTGTTCTTGAGTCCTCAGTATTCCTCATTGTCCACTATATTCAGCTAGTCTTAACATCAGTGACTTCCCAAGGTGGGCGAGAATTAACCCAGAAACCACCGAGGAAAGAGGCACTGTACAAGCAAGTCTGTCTGCATTCCTTGCTACTCTGCCTGCATTGGCAACTTCTCTGGATTCTGGGAATATCCAGCTTCCTCTGGTATCCACATGCTGTTTGTTTGAGAGACAGTCTCACTGTGTAGACTAGATTAGTCAGAACTGTGGTCTATCAGCCTCAGCCTCCTGAGGAACAGGGCCGAAGGTGAGTCACAACAGTCAAGGCAGCCACAGGTTAATGTGACTTCTCTACAGAGTTGCAAGACCATGCACCCCACACACAATAAGAGTAAGTATCTTCAATCAGTGTATAACTGAAGGGCCTTCAATCATGGGGATAGCATCCAACTCCCAACCACCCATGTCCTCTGGGTGCTGTATTGGCTTCTAAACAGACTCTTTCAGGAAAAGTCAACTTCATCTCATTGGAAAGGAAAAATATGAAAGAGACAAGAGGTTACTATGAGCCTTAGAGGATCATAGTGTTACCTGGGCGATTCAACTCTTCAAGAGGTTAATTCCCATACTCAGGACTCTCCAAATGGATCAGAAGCTACATAAATTTGTGTACAATGGAGAACTCTAGTCTGCATTACAAAGCATTATCTTTTCAAGACTATTCATTATTAGTTATATCAGTTAATTATTAGTTATATCAGTTAATATATAGTTAATATAACTTAGTATTATTTATAATATTCCTCTCATGATCAAATAAAAACAAATGGGTATATTGAAATTCCTGTGATTTTACATGGAATAAAAACACCATGACTATAAGATAAACAATTTAAAGGTTGAGAACTAGAGAATAGAAGAGAAAGAAGGGAAGGGGAAAGAGGGAGGAAGAGGTAGAAAGAGAGATGGGAAGAGAGGAAAGAGAAAGAAGAAAGAGAGGAGAGAAAGATTCAGCTGGTGTTTGAGTCTCCGTAGACTTTTGAGGACAGTGTGCTCTAAGGCAATGAGGTGTGCCCTGGAGCAGCCTGGTCTGATTTTGATGGCCTAGAGCTCTTAACTTCTCAACTCTGAAAGCTTTAGAAAGTCAGCCTCCTGCTGTCCCCAGATCCCCAATGGGGCCTGAAGTAGATAATTCCCTCTTGATCTACATTGTCCTCACTCTCCTCCAGGCCACACTGTCCTACCTGGGTCTCTCTAAAACTTCCCACCATCTTCCACTGTCCCTGCTGCCTTGCCCACACCCTGACTCTGTAATCAACTTGTCAATGGGCTAATGGCTGTCTGTCACACTCCAGGACAAGCATGGGATCCTTACTGCATCGATCTGCTGCTTTCACTTTGACTTCCCATCATCTCTCCCTCTGCCCCTGCTCCACATTGATACCCTCCTCTACTTTCTGTTTCTTGGACAGAATCTCAGACCCAAACAATCAAATGTCACCTCTTTAAATAGGGCTTCCTAATCAACTCATCCCCCACCCCATACACTCTTGCATCCCCGTGGTACCTTTCTTAGTGGCTTCTCGCTTTGACATCGCATGGCTAATCATTTCTGCCCTCAGTCTGTTGGGGGTCTGGGTGGTGCCTAGGGCAGCCAGAGACCAGGCTGCATTCAGTTGCCCAGGACTGCTGTTTTCTGCATCAGAGCTCAAGCTAAGCAAGTTCAAAGCACTGGCCTGTTTCTCCACACTTAACTAAGTCTCTGAGGGGTCAGAAAGCATCAAGGATGTGCACAGTAAGGACGCCTACTGACCCCAAACAGCCTTGCATCACTTCTCTGCAATACATCTCCATCCCTGCTCTGAGCCACACCCTCCCGAGGATGCCATGGGCTCCACCTAAGGAAATGCTGTCTTCTTTTCCTCCTTCTGGGTTGTAACAGGGCTAGCTACCTCTTAACAAAGCCCTTCCAGGGCTTCTGAGCTCCTTCTGGGGAGCAGAGAAACACACAAAGCAACTCTGAAATCACCAACCTGGGCCAGTTCTCAGTCCATTAACAGGATTTTGGGGAAAGAATTATTATAATTATTTTTGTCAGCCTGGAGTCTTTATCTTTATGGGATAAAGAAGGTATTTGGACAGATTATCACGGAGTTTTTCTGTAATAACAACACTCTATTATGTGTGGGAGTTCTGAAAAATACTTTGCTATAGAACACAAGATTTGATGCTAACAGTGTCCCTATAAGGTATCGGTACTATGCATGCTCTGCAATGCTTCAGGGGAAAGAAATAGAAGTTGAGGGTGATTAATTACACAGCATGATGAAAAGCTTTAGGCTACACAAGGCAGTGCACTTCAATGCCCAGTGTTCCTTACAAAGCTCCTTCGCGGTAAAAAAATAAATAAAGGAGGGTTCCAAAGAGATTCCCGTATAAGATTTGAAAGCTGGGTATGTGCAGTACAGGTGTGTGTGTATTTGTATAGGGGTATGCAGGTGTATGTGTAAGGTGTGCATATGTCTCTAGGCATATAGATGTGTGTGCAGGAATATAGGCTTATCGTTGTATGTAGGCGTGGATATATGTGTCTAGGCATGTAGAGGTGTGTGTGTGCGCACGTGTGTGTGTGTGTGCGCGTGTGCAGGTGTAGTACAGGTGAGCAAGTCTTAGGGATGAAAGAAACAGCTCTGAGCATCATCCTCTATTCCATATCACACTGTCACACTTAAATCATGGTGCTATAAAACTCCGTCAAGCTACCCAATAAAGACCCTGGAAATGCAGAAGATCCGCAGAGCTCCCTCGTATCTGTCTTCTCATCGTGGCTGTATACTGTCTTTTAATCTCTCTCCTCCTCAGAAGTGATGCTTTTAGAGTTTCCTCTGTGACTGCTCCTGTCTTAATGAATTATGGCTGTGGATTTTGTAGTTTCGGAAGCAGTCATCTCGGGCTGTGAATCAAGGCACACCTCTCAGCCTCAGCCGTCTCCCCACGGTGAGAAATGAGGTGAGCATCGTCCTCTCGAATGACATGCTTCATTCCGACTGCAGTACCGCTGCTCCCCCCCACCCACATACACATCTGGAGCTGAGGCCCTTGGGGTTCTGCCCCACAGAGCTCTTCTCTGATTACTGCTAGCCGTCTGAAGTCCAGGCAGACGAGTGCAGGCACCTGCCTGTCCTTACCGGGCTAAGTGTTCTCTGCGAGCCTCTCTCCGCTCATAGGCTCACAGCGGTGCGTGGATAAGGTTGCCCTGGAAGCCTCTGCCTTCAGAATCAATCAGGCCAGGAGGAGCACCTGCCTTGAAAACCCACTGCTTACAGGCGTTAAGGTCCTCGCTTGTGATGAAGGTTAGGGGAGTTTACTGAAAGTCAGTTTTAATGAGTGCCGCTTCTCTCTGTGCGCTTACCTCCAGAAAATGTTCCGCCTGCTGCTCTCGATCCAATTTCCTCGAAGTCGTGGTAATCAGACCTGTGTAGAAATGAGAATATTTGACTTTTAAATATCTGGGGCAGGTAGCACATTGAATAATGGTAAAAAAGACCAGTTAAAGGGAAAGTAAAAATGTTGGAGAATGGTACCCTCCAGTTCCCAGGGAGGTTCACACTGTTCTTAAAGGAAAAGCAAACGTGCTAAGAAATGGTAGGTCATGACCTCAGGTCTATGTAACACGGAAGAAACACTGCTGCTTGGGAGAAATGCAAAAGCTCTTAGCAAACGTTGTTTTTCTAATATGAGGCAACCCAAGGATTCGTTTACCTAGGGCTGGACTAAGAGCCACACTAAAGGCTGTTAAGTTGTTAATACGTAGTTGACACTGATTAGATTCTGGCTATCAGATATCATTTTTTTTTCTTATTTAATTTTATGCGCTTGGAATTATACTTTCCAAGAAGGCGATTTCTGCAATAGCTACACTTGTACACATAATTGTCTCAATTCAGTAGCTCTCACAACAAACACCCCACTGCAATTTTTCTGTTTTACGTATCCAGATCTTTACACTAAGATATCTCAAGTGGAAGGACCTATATCTTCTTTCAATGTCTATAAAGACAGAAGAAATGAGAAGGCAGACCTTGGAGGCCTCTTGGCTCATTGCACAAATTTGTCTTTTGCACAGTTTATTGTTTTTATTGTGAAATGGAAATTAGGAACCTAAATTTATTTCCCACTTCTCCATTATAATATCTCTGAAGAAAACATGAGTTGGATTTTTTTTTTCATGGTGTGTGCTGATTAACGAGGAAAGATCAAACAATAGTCATGTATGGAAAATGTTTCTGGGGTCTACAGGGGAGTTCTTGACCTCAAGCTGCTGGGCTGTAGATGGATAGGGGAGGACATGGATTCTAGAGAAGCAAGAGGCCATAAGACATTAAGTGATGCCTTAGTAACATCCAAAATAACATCTCAGTTAGAGTAACACAGCTCTCTACGGTGCATTCCCTGCACCCTGGCATGTCAGAGTCGATCACAATCTGTGCTTCATTCCCCCTCACTAAGACCTCATTCATGTGGTTCACCCTAGATTATCTCTCTCTCTCTCTCTCTCTCTCTCTCTCTCTCTCTCTCTCTCTCCTGCAGGTTGACTATAGTGATATAACTTTAATAGACTGCAAAGCGATGTTATGATTCATAAATGCCATGAGGGAAAGTTTACCAAATGAACTTACCTATCAATCACATGAAGGTGAGAACATTTGAAACCCACATTCTTATCAAATTTGAAACATATAAGAAACACACTACTATCAACTTGTACCCATAGGCTTTTCAGATTCCACTCATGTTGGCCAATCCGATATGCCAATGTCGCCGGTACCCTCCTCTGTCATCATAACAATTGTTTGCTCTCAGGTCTGTGATTTCCCAGTGGGCACATGGACATGACCTGATGTGAGTGCCCTGCCAGGTGCTTCCAATGTTCGCCCATGTGGTGTAGGACCCCTGCAAAACCGCTCCCACACTGTTCGGAGGTCAATAACCGCCTCTCCTCTTCAGTACCTGGACATTTAACACCACAGATTTATCACTCTCTGGCTTCCTATATCAGAATCTGGGAAAGAGGACTCAGCATCTAAGAGCAAGGAGCCGTCTACCTCAACTCTTCTTCCTACATCTTACTCTTTCCATTGATATTGATCTTTACGTCTGCTCAGCCACATCTAGAAGCTTCTATAACAATGAAAACCAGGAAAAGAAAAAAGCCCGGCTCCTGGGTTCATATTGACTGAGGGTCTATGTGGTCTGACTCCCACTCTTCATTTCCAGACCTGCTGTCTGACAAGGTCATAGGTCATGAAGGCTCATTTCTAGCAAATAGCAGCTGTTTTCACACGGAGTGAGGGATGAAGGCCTTCTCCCAGCTTCCAGCTTCCTCAGAGGGAGTCCTATGTTAGAGGACACAATGGAAATGGGACATGCTTGCTACATGCGGGGTTGTAGGAAGAATTCTGCTTCCTATTGCATGTCTGTGACTCTTATACACACACACACACACACACACACACACACATGCTTGCACACATGCACACACACACTCACAGAGAGAGAGAGAGAAGGTGCCACTGACTCTGCTCCCCTGAATTCTCTCATGTTACCCAGTACTCCTGCAACCTGGGCTCAACCAGCATGGATGCCCAGGGCTACAGTCTGCTTTCTCTTCTGGGGATTGCTAGGGAATGTCTCCATAAAATTTGCATATTTTTTACAATGCTCACATGGGTCTCAGAGAGCAGCCCAGTGTCTCAGTTTATCAGCTCACAGAGAAGGGAACTTGAAACACTTTCCTCAAGCAGGGGACTGGAGTTGCGAAGCTAAGTTGTTACTGCTTCTAGAAGAAAGCCAGCTGGAAGTCCTTGCACACCCAGGTACTCTGGGCTTCTAGCCCCTATGTGTTCTCAGATGTCAAAGGAGTAAAAAGTAGAAATCATTAGAAAAGCAGACAAGCTTGGGTGGGGATAGTCTACTGATAAGAACAAGGGTTCTTTGGAGAGCAGTGAGAGTCCTTTATGTTTTATTACGGTGATGTTTGTGTCGTTTGTACTATGCTATGACACCTGAAGAACTGCATACTCGATGCGGGCGGGTGTTATTTTGTGTGAGTTATGTATCAACAAAGTGGTCAAAAATCTGTGGAAGATCATAAACTGCCTTTCAGGCTTTAACAAGAGTTTATTTTGTGAAGTGAGGATACATAATGACTGAATCAAAGAGCTTAGCAATCAGGCTTAATTTGGCGTTTCAATGAATGAACAGAGTTCTCAGCTTTGTCTATAGGAATCTGGAACCAAGAAATAGTGAGCTTCTGGGGCAGGCGGTGCTAAGGCATTAATTAATGGTTACTTGCACTGAAAATTATCTTGTTAAGAGTTCAGTTCTAAGAAAACCCAGAAAGGGTGAAGTTTACTTTCTACAGAGGTACATGCTTGGGATGAAAAGCAACATATATCAAACAGTGGGCTGTCGTCTATGGTCAGGAAGAACTTCAGGGAGTCACCACTCCCGGTCTGGAGGGATTCGTAGAAAGACCAACTCCATTTCCACGGTTGTGTTGCACACAAACGAAGCAAAAGATCAATCAGAGCAAGGCTTCCTTTTAACTGCTCTGACTCGGCCGTGTGGAAAGGAACCCCGTTCTGCAACCTATGTAAGAGAGAGGCGTGGGCACGGTGCGTGGAGCTGTAGAAACGTGAGACACCTGGACTTGGAGACTTAAATGTTGAAATGGAGTTTCCCAAACAAGCCAGAGGCCCACTTTGGAGTGGGGCTGGGCTGTAAAAACAACCACATAATTTCATATGGCTCCTTATGCAAACTTCTGAATAGGAGGAGGGAAAGATGCCAGTCATAGGTGAATGACATTTGGTAAGGTGATAAACGGCTGGAACGGGGCAATTGCTTTAAAAATAGCTGGCTTTCATTTTGTCATTGAGGGGGCAGGAGACTCAAACATGCTCTCCCTGAAACGCAGATGGCAACCATGTCACCGCCCCTTTAAAAGGACTGAAGATACTCGGAGTAGCTGTGGCCAGAACAACGGCACACATAAGAATGTCTTTTTTCATCTCTCTCCCTGTGGCTGTCTGGGACACAACCGTGTAAGTACGAACAGGACATTCACATTTGCTTTAAGTGCAGGTCTTGGCTGGTTCAGCGTAATTCTCCCAGAGGGCAAATGCTGGGCTTGCTACTAAAATCTAACTGGAATTAATGCTGCCATGTTTCATGCCTAATTTCCTATGTCCAAGCCCCGCACTCTGAACTCATCCCCATCCTCACAATTGGTCCATGTATTACTTTTCCTGTGCAACCTTCCTAGATTTCTCTTCTACACAGAACTGCAGGAATCTTATCTCTGGGTCGTCCTTGAGAACACAGCCCATGAAGCCAGAGCCTTGAGGTGGTCCCCCAGTACAAGCGCCCAGATCAAGCGCTTGTCTCATTTGCTGGATGCACAAATGCTGCACTGAGGACATTCAGAGCGTTTCTCTGCTTGTTGAAGTTTTCTCTAATAGGACACAAGCAAAGGGACAAGGAACGGCTATTAATCATCTGGCACTCTTGATGCTTAATAAAGAGACTGTGCAATGCCGATAGAGGAAACTGTCCTGAGGAGGGGAGAGGGCGGAGTGGATCACTCTTCAGAATACTCAGTGATGTTGTTTTATTCAATGTGGTCTCAATGCACAGGGATGGGAGCACCTGAATGGCCCCTAAGTTCCTTTAAACTTAAAACTATTGATAATTCTTTCCCTCACCCTCTTCCTCCTAACCCCGTTCTTCCCCCACTTCCTCCCTTCCTAATATTAAAAGCAGGGTTTCAGCCCTTACCTAAAGCAGTTATATTTGATCCTGTGCCCATGGATTCTCAGACCTTTCCACATTTCTCCATATCCTGATTTCTATCTAATTTATGGAGAAATGTGGGGGACTAATAATATAGTAATAACTACTATATACCATATATCAGGCACTGTTCTAAAAAGTTCACATACATGGCCTTGCAGGATCCCATAATAAACCAGCTACTGTACAACTTAAGTATGTGTGCTTGTATGTACACTTGTATGCACATATGTGTGGGCCAGATACTGATACTGAAATTTTTCCTCTTTTACACTCTACCTTGTTTTTTTGAGACAAGACCTCTCTGTAAACATGGCACTTACTCACTGGCTAGACTGGCTGACCTGGGAACTCCAGGCTCCACCTGTCTCTCTCTCCAGCATTGGGGTCACAGGTAGATGCTGCATCCCATCATTTATGTGAATGCTTATGATTCAAGCTCAGGTCTCTACTGGACCAGAGCAGAAAGTGTTCTCCTTACTGAGACAACTCCTCAGGCACAGTTCTACTTTTTAGACAGACCTAATAGTTGTTTTCACTTCTTATTTATTTTTCTTCTTTTCTGAAATTCCAGAAAATTATGATAAACTTTCATGATGGTTAGTCTTCACTGTCAACTTGGCTGGATTTACAATCAGCTAGGAGACACATTTCTGGATATGACTTAAGGGTGTTTCTAGAGGGGCTTAAGAAAGGAAATATCTGGATTTGGAAGAACTATTACATGGGACGGGCTCCTTGACCAAAAAAAAAAGGGAAGAGGAGACCATTTCTTGACCATAGATACAATATGACTATCTGCCTCACATTGCCGTTGCCATGTCTTCCCCACTGTGATGGACTGTGCCCCCTTAGACTATGAGCCCCTCCCAGCCTTTCCTTACATTGCTGTTGGCAGACATTTTTCCACAGCAATGAGGAAATAACTCATACTGAAAATTGCTTCCATAAAGTGAGTTGTTACTGTGATGATCTGACTATGGCGTTCATAGGAATTTGAACCAGCTTGTAGAAGAAATATAGAAGAGTTTGGACTTATGGGCTAGAGATGCTCAAGACTGTTGTAAGCAGAATTGAACGGACCATTGTGGTGGGCGTATGAAAAAATCAGAAAACAGATAGTCAGACCTTAAACACCATGCTCATATGGCAGTAGAAGGGACACTGGAGAATCGGACTGGAGAGCATTCATGTTACATTCTCACAAAGAACTTGAAAACACACTGCTCATGTTATACAAGTTTAAGCACAAACAAATGAAAATGCACTTACATGTCTGCAGAAGAAATTTCAAGACAATGTAACATGCAGGCTGTGTCATGTTTATGACAATGGATCACAACTATATAATTTATACTTAACCCTGAAGTTAGATGGAAAGATTTAAGAAATATACAGTTTGGTTAGGAAAAGGGCATGAGTGAATTTAAAGAAGCAGGCAAGGTAGTTTGGAGAAAGTTATTATTATTACTAAGATTGGTGTCATTAAAGAAAAAAAAATCTATGCTATCACTGGGACAATAGGAAAGGTGCCCTGAGGACAAGATCCCAATCAACAAAGGCTCCCACCTGTAAAAATGGTAATTTGTAAGAAAGGAAAGTGAATTGGAATTGGTAATGCAGTTGGCAGGGGGTGGGGGTGAGACCTTGCTTGAAAACAATCAACCAAGGAAGGGTGTTTCAAGATTCCCTTACCTAGGTACACAGGGGTCAGTACAGAGCAGTGAGGAGACCAGACTACAATTCCTGCTGTTAACAAAACTTGACTGTCTTGTTCACATTCTACTCAGTTTGCAGATATGTAAAATTCAAGTATTACAATGTCATGAAGACTTACATGAAAGGTTAAGAATGCTACTGAGGCCAGGCATGGCGGGGCAGGGGCTGTTGCACGGAGTTGTACAGGTGAAGACCAATGGGGATGCTGGAGGTGCCTTGCTGAGGAAACCTCAGCCATCGAGAATAGCCAGCTTGTGTGCTGGAGACAACAGAAGGGGAGGGGCAGAACTACCAAGCCTGGTGAAACTCAGACGATACCACTAAGAGTCCCAGAGTTGTCGGAATTCGTGCTTTACCCTGCCTATTTTTTTTGGCTCTTTCTTGCTATGCCCTCATTCCTCACTCTTAGAATGGGAATGTTTGATTTGTTCAGTTGTGTGTTGTAAATAATCAACTTGAATTTTGTTTTGCATGGCTCAACAGTTGAGCCCCGAATGAGACATTGGGATTGTGGCTTTTGGACAATATTGAACTGTCTTAGAGAATTCTTGGTGATAAATGTAATGCATTTTTTTTTTCATGAAATGTCTACAAGCTTGGAGAGTTATCTAATGGAGAAAGTGTTTTTTGTTTATGATTTTGATTTCATGTGATGTTTAAGTGTCAAGTTGACAAAGGTTAGGCTTCAGATGATTAATATTCTTGTCAGCTTGACTAGATTTAGAGTTACATGGGCAATAGGCCTCTCATGTGTCTCTGAGAGTATTCCCAGAGAGGTTTAAGTGGGGAAGACACAGTCAATGTAGGTGGACTATCCCATGGGTCATAGTCCTGAACTAGGTAACTAGAATAGAGGCTAAGATGAAATGAGCATAAGTATTTATTCCTGACCCCTCCTCTCTGTTCCCCGGCTATGAAAGCAATGTAACAAGTCACCTCATGCTCCTGCACCAGGCTTTCCTTGGCATGACAAATGTTTCCACTCAAACTGTGGATCAGCTCGACAAAAAGGTGGTGCTTGACCAGAAAGAAGGGCTGTGCTCTGTTCTTGTCCATTTGCTCATCTGTTGATCCCTCATGTTAAACAGCAATGCACAGATTCGCCCAAAGGGAAAATGAAAAAATGCTCTTTAAAGTGTTAGTGCATGTTCCTGGCAGGAAAACCTAAACATTGACGATTGTCACCCTTCATTACTTCCAGAAGATTTTGACTTACAGAATCTTTTCTTTCCTTAGCTTTTAGTACTATTTTTTTTCAATGCTACCCACAGTATTTTCATATGGCTATAAGGCTGTTTGCTGAACTTGGAAAGAAATAAAACGGACACAGAGCAAACATGAACTTCAGACTTTGAGGTACAATTAACCAAGTTCCCTTCTGGAACTTCAGACTCAGGAGAGCTGATGCTTTCTTCTAGCATCCATGGGCATCAAGCATGCATGTCTTAAACATACATACATGTAGTATTCACGCGTATAAAACATCTTTGAAATATAAACAAATAGAATAGCTAAGTAATATGCAATCTTAGATTTGAATATGTATAACACACATATGATTTCTTATAAAGAAAAGAATAAGCAGAAAGGTTGGGAGCTAAGATATTAGTTATGCAGGGGTTAAAAGGGATTATGGAAACTGGCCCTATCTGATGTGCTTCTTAAATAAGGGCTGCTTCGTCAGGCGTGACGATCTGGAGTTGCTCCATTGAGCACACAAGCGCTGCTATTAAATTTTCTTAAGAAAATCTGACAAGGGACACCAACAGAGCTTAAGCCTGTAACACATGTGTTTCTTTATAAATAGTAATTTACAAGATGCTAATAGAAGCTTTAGAATTTCACCAGCGAGCGTGTGTTTTAAACAGAAGCATGGAAACACTGGCACAAGCATGGTTCACAGCTTCTGGCTCGGTAACAGATTTACTTCGGTTTCTGGCTGTGCCAGCCAGTGAATGGCATTTTTGCAAGTCTGCCTTAGCAGCAGAGATGTCTCAATGCTCCTCTCTGCCAGAGACACTTTCCCATTTAGATTGAGGATTCTATGACCGCCACATAGGAAAGCCAGCTTTCGAAATAAAAGTTAGGTCACACACATGTCTTCTACCTTCCCCTCATGCCTAACTGATGGAGAGAGATGCCTATAACCTGGAAGGAACATTCTGAGGCCCAGACAAGCCCTTATCCATCACAGTGCTATTTGCTATAGAGTAGACGGGTGAAGACTTCTGGGTCAAGGTGATATTGTCAGAGTTAAGAGTAGGGTAGGGCCAGCAAGCAAAGGAGCAACGTGATGATGCCGAGGGGAAAAGTTACTCCGAATTCTTCCCTTGTAAGATTCTGTGTCATAGCTGGTGTTTCTGCCCACAGATATACATGCACACACCTGTGCACATGCACATAAAGACATAGGATTAAGACTGGCTCTTGCCTGGATGCCTCCATACCTCCCAGGCCCATCTGTTCTCACAATTCTTCTCCTGATCAGCATCGTCCTCATCACACAGAACCCTTGGGCTCCGCTCTACCACTCGGCCTAGGTGGAGGAAGCATTTGTGCACCTGAAAATGTCTCTAGGCTGTTTTGCCGTACTTTGGATGCTTATTGGATTTCTTTGGAGAAATTAAGCTGCAGATGGCAAGGCAGTATTAAGGATGTCATACAAAATGATGCCATCCTTAGGTGCCATTAACACATCACTGGTGTGTGGACTCAGATGTGCAATATGGCACGCATCTCTTTTATCTTTCTGCCAAGATATTTTTGCATAATTCCAAATACTGTGTGATGAAAATAAAGAAGCAGAAATCACTGGAAATCTAAATTCAGCTAAATAGAAGGGCCTTGGGGATTATCTGATATAGGAGGTATTGGGAGGTTTCACTAGCAGCGGGCTCTGGCCTCTGTGTCTAGCTTCTCTCCTCAGACGGAGCCCAAGCAGCTGCATGCCTTTTGGCAAGTTACTTAGCTTCCCAAATTGCTGCATAATGAAACTTATTAAATTAAGAAATCCGTTAAAAATTCTTGGCTTGGTTCCTCCCACAGACTAAATGCCCGGATGATCGTGTTATTCTTATCAACCAGAAGAATAGCCACAGGGCTGTGCTGTGCATCCCACAGTCTAGCCTTGTTTTCCCCATCTTGAGATTCCTTCCTACTGTTTCAAATGTTAGTGCAACAAAAACCGTGTCCACTCCTCAGCCTGTTCTTTGGCAGATAAGGAAGCTGTCGTTTATTGCTTATGCAAGTTACTCAAAGACTTACTGGTAAGAACTTTTGATGTATGTCTGTTACATATCCTTGAGAGGAGAGTGTAAATCCTCAGTGGTTGGTATGCCATGGATTAGTACCGGGTGTTTCCTGGGAAATGGTGGGCAATGAAGAAGTAGGGGCTCTTCTCTAACTATGGCTGAGTTTGAAGGTCATTGTGTGCTAGAAGCAGCTGGGGAGCTGTGTATACTCTGTGACTGGTTGAATCTTAGGCCTAGGGTATCTCTGAAACATCCTGGGTGGTATCCTTGTTCTGAGGTTCAGATTGGCTGGAAGCCACTGTCTGTACAGGCGCTGTATTCTCAGTGATAGGGTTACAGTAACCAAGTGGTGGCTTACCAGGCTGATTTGGTTTCTCCACCATGAATCATGCTGCCTATAATTAGCAGTTCATGAAATGTATGCAGTCCACTGAATGCTCTCATCTGAACTTAATAGAGCTCTGTTCCAAATCCCTCCAGCAAAGGACCACACTGGGTAGATGCCATGTTACCTAACCCTGATTGGATGTATGCCTCCCCCTGTCTTACTATGACACATCTTGGCTACAGTGTTACTTCATTCTGGAGTTTCTGTTTTCTTTCCTGGTTGTACAATTCACCCTGCCTTGGTCCTGGTGGTCCCATGAATCCCCTAGCAGAGGTTCAGGTATCACCTCTTGGTGATGTTTCCTCTTTCCACTTATATGTCTGAGCAAGGCCCAATGAGGGGGAACCTAGGAGATAAAACACTAAGGTCACTGTTGCCATCATAGGCCTGAGAGCCCAGTGAGGAAGATGGAGACACACTGGAAACATTTCAACAGAATGCGTGATTGAGCACATACGCCAGGCAAACCAGGATGCCCTGAGGACAAATCATAGACAAAATGTACTGTGGGAGAGGTAAAGGGGTGTAAGCTGCACTTATGCCTGAACATGAGTGGCCAGTAAAATGACCAGATTACCAGAGACCCTGGAAAGGTTTACATGCCAGATCAGTCTGAGGTTAGGGAAGAAGCTTGAAGAAGGAGATATATAAAATTTAGACATTGGCTCTGCAGATTCTTGGCTAGATGCAGAGGAGGGTTCTGGATACTCCGACCTCAGTTTTGCCTTGGGGAGAGTACACAGGCTTATTTAGGAGGTACACAGATGATAGATTAACCTGGAGCTCTGAGGAGCTGCAGGGAGGCATTCCTAGTGTCTGGCAAGAGGACTCAAATGGGAAAGTCGCTTGCAATGGAGCCTGCTAACCTGAGTGTGACACCCAGAACCCAGGTGTACACTGACTCTACAGAGTTGTCCTCTGATCTCTGCTTGTGTGCCGTGGTACAAGCAGGTTTGCACTCACCACACACACACACACACACACACACACACACACACACACACACGAGTGTTTGAATATTGAAAGAAGTAAAGCAGGCACGCTTCTACTAAAAAGCAGTGAGGCCGCTTTCCTACAAAGGCTTCACCTTCCTTCTTTATCAATGAAAAACTAATCCACTTTGCATATAAGCCATATTCCTTTTATCCATTCCTCTGTTCTTAGGCACCTCAGTTTTCTGTGTAACTCAGTTACTGTGGACAGTGCTGCAGAAAAACTCTGATGTGCAATTATCACTCTGATGTGATAATTAAAGCAACTGAGACCATCGTGTAAGAGAATTAAGCCAGGTTCAGGAAGACATAACAGATGCTTTCTCTTGCTTTTGCTTCCTGGGTTTTGTATGGAGACATAAAATCACCATGTATGATATATGACAAGAGAGTAGCTATGAAATTGTCTGGGGGAAACAGAAGAGACTGGGAGGCAACATGGGGATGGAGGATATGCTCAACATACAATTTTAAGTATAAAAACCTGAAAATAATTTTTAAATTTAACAAGCAGTACACATTTTCTTTTGGTTAAAAACCTTATGAGCACAGAGTGCTATTTCTCATTGCACTCAGGAGTCCTTATTATCTCAGCTTGGGCAGTCTGACAATGCCTGTGAATTCAGTAACCAGACAACCGAGAGATGAAGTTTCCTCCAGTTTGTTCAGAAGATCCTGAACATTCTTTAATTCACTCCAGAGGTGTGAAAACAGGCACTGCACGCCCCTAAGAAATTATTTCACTGCAAATAATTTCTTCCCACATCTGTTTCCTTGTGACAGCTAAAATCAAGAGGACGGATAAAGTGCAAATTACTCAGAGAATGTGTCAAGTCTGGAAAATACATGTGTGCTTTGAAAACATGATACTTCATGACCATTTTTATTCTCTAAATTAGATGAGATCTTTTAGTAGCAATGCTGTGAAATCAAATTAAGAAACACTACTTTTTAAGGAAAGTTTTGCACATTATCAGAGGGAGAGAGAGGGGAGAAAGAAAAAAAGGCACGTGTGTTTACAGTTGATTTTCACACCATGCAAGGCTTTGTTTTACATTCACATATGCAATGTAAGCTCTCATTCTTTTCGTGCCACCTGTCTGGGAATCTGTGATAGCTCCATGTCTGGTTGGAGTTTACCTTTCTGCTGTCTTGGTAAATTAGCGGGACAGAAAGGTTTCAGGAGGCTATCTAATGATTTTGAGACAAACAATTTGTCAAACAGTTTAACTTTAACCACCACCGTTTTGATGTTCTGGCTGCAGACAGCCTTGGTAGCTCCATTAGCATGTGTCCATGGGGCTTCTGCTCCACAGGTCTGTGTTAGCAGCAGTAACCATGTGTTAAATTGCGCTGGAATCTGCAGTTTCTTCCTCTATAATTTTAGAAACTGTACTGTATTATTTATTACAGTGAACTGAGTGGAAGCCCAGTGTTCCTGCAGAACTTAGTTTTTCCTTCCTATGTGGCCCTTAGGCCTGGACTCAGAGTTGGTGGAAGCCTCATTCTTTCTATGCCATTTGACTGGCCTAGACTTTGCGCTTCCCACGGCTCTAGTTCCCTCCTCAATGAGATCCTGAAGGAATGAAGGTTGATGGCCTGGTCACTGCAAGAACGATGAATTCTCTGCATCATCATTTATTCAAATCAAGGACATGAGCCTCTTTTAAAGTGCTGTGAACTCTGGTTTTTCCCTCTAAAGTAACAATGGCCTTAAGGGTAGCAAAGAGCCTCTTCCCCACTGGGGGTAGCTTATGAAATTTTCTTCTTACATAAAAGAAAGTGGAAATAAAGGAAGGGTTTAACAGCACCCTAGAAGAAAGGCCTTGGCAATCCAGAAGAGGAGAACTGATTGGGATTCTCCTCTGTATGCTATGGATATGTTTTATTACCATTGGTTAATAAGAAGCTACTTTGGCCTACAGCAGGGTAGAATAGAACTAGGCTAGAAAACTAAACCAAATGCCGGGAGAAAGAAGGCAGAGTCAGGTAGATACCATGTAGCTGCCAAAGGAGGACACCATAACCTTACCAGTAGCCACAGCCTCATGGTGAAACATAGATGAATAGAAATGGGTTAATTTAATTTGTAAGTGCTAGCTAGAAATATGCCTAAGCCATTGGCCAAACACTGTTGTAATTAATACAGGTTTTGTATAATTATTTAGGTCTGGGTGGCTGGGAAATGGACATGCAGTCTCTGTTTACAAAACGGTACCCACAGTGTGGCATGGATCCACACATAAGACCTAAAAAAAATGAACAAAATAAAAAGGAGGCTTCTAGACCCACTAAAAATGGAGCCAAGAGCAGCTTCTTGGTAGCTGCATTTTTTTTTTTCAGATAGCTTTGTTTGCTGGCAGCAAGCAGAGGTGCAGTTCCTTTAAGAGAAGGTTTCTTCATTCAACATCAGCAGCAAAAATTGTGGCTCCTTTAAGAGACAGCTTCCCTGTCCATGCTGGTGGCACAAATGGCTATGACTGTTTTGGAACTTGTACAAGTTACTTGGTGGCAGCATGGGTTAACTGCTTCCCTGAGTTGAGGTGGTGATCATGGCTCACACTTGGTAGTCTCAGAGCTGGCAGTGAACTACCTCCGCCATATTCAAAGGACAAGAGAAGTGGAGTCAGCATCCAGGGCCACTGTGACCACACTGTTTACCATTTTAAAAGCTCTCCTTGTCAGGAAAGGATTTCAGATACACAACAGGAGAGATTCAGACATTAAAAATCTCTAAATGAGACACAGTGTATTTAAAAAATATATGTAGGTTTGGGTGAGAGAGAAAAAAGAGTCTAGACAGTAATAAAAAGAATAAATAGTTTAAAAAATAAAATGAAATATTTAAAGAGACAGTAAAATTAATACAAAAGACTTCATACAGTCATAGAATAAAGAAGTTAAAAAATTAGCCATGTAAAGATGGAATATACATAGAGAGTCTGGATTATGTGTATTATTGTGTTTTCTTTGGATCTTTTGACTGCTACTGAGTTAATTTCTGAAAAACATTTGATTCTGGGGGCCATTAAGCTAAATCAAAGTATATATATTAAAGGTATTTTGACTTTAAAATTTAAGTCTAAATTATATTACTTTGGAAAAGACATTCTGTTTCCACAGAAGATGAGAAACTGTGGCTAGGCTAATGTGGTTTGATGGAACAAAACCCTCTTGAAAGGTCTTCCTGAACCCTAAAAATATTTTGTGCAATAAATAGCAGGAAGCAGTTTGAAGAAAATAATGCTCAAATTTCCAAAATGGTTGTTTATAAATGTTGTTTTCATTTAAAGGGGGTTGATTATAGTTGGTTAATGATCACAGGCAAAGTCTTTATAAAGAAAAAAATGGGAGGAGATATGATATAGAGATGAATACTTTACCTTGCTATGGACTTTGGTTTATTGATATAGATTTAAGGCCAATTTTTTCATATGTATATTTTTACTCTTGTTTAAAGTATCATGTTTATACAGCTCATTTAAAAATGTAACATATAATTTAAAATTACATATTAATAGATAGTCATCTATAGTGGTCAAACTTGTAGTGATGTCAGTTATGGTTCCTAGGTGTACAGACATATATTTCAGATGGATAGGTATTCTTCAAACCTTTCAAAGACCTACAGAATATGGCATTTAAAAGGTTCTAAGAATTTAGGCTTTTCTTGACAGTGAGACATGTCAGCTTCTGGCAGCACCAATTATTTCAGAGAGGCTGATGGGTATTGAAGAAACTCATTATGGAATTTGCCTTCAATTTTGCAAGGCTATCCATTTTGGTAAGAAACTAGTCTTGCCTGAACTGCTTGACTGTGTGCTGTATAAACTGGACATGTAGGACTCACTGAAAAATGACTGCTGATCTTGCCTAAAGAAGGTGAGACAGTCCTTCAGTATTCTTGCTTCATGAAAGAGTCTGGCAGACTTTATGAAGGACACAGAAGAAAGTGGCTGACAAACTGCCAATACAGGCAAAATAGCCTTTCAAATTTCCTGCTTCATGGGAAAGTCTGCCCCAAACCATAGACTTATAGACTGAAGATGGATGTCCCAATATTACAGAAGAACTTTGGGTGACTGTCCAGGCTGCAAGATGTCTGTCAATTCTAGAGTTTTGGAAGTTGCTTATAATGTACTTCCTATTTACTTAGGTAATATTATGTCTTTCTAGGGTCTTTGATGGCATTGAAAACAGGTATAGATTTCCTTAGTTATGATGAAGGATAAATTAGATATAAAACTTTAGATTCACAAAGAAATATTGTAACTGTAGTTCTTGCTTAATACCTATTTTGTTTTACATAATTTTACTATGTTAAAGTTAAAATTTTCCTTTTTATTTAGACAGAAAAGGGGAGATGATATGGGATTCCCCTCGGTATTCTATGACTATGTTTTATTATTATTGGTTAATAATGAAGCTTCTTTGGCCTATGACAGGGCAGAATAGAGTGAGGCAGGAAAACTAAACTGAATACAGGGAGAAAGAAGGTAGAGTCAGGCAGATGCCATGAAGCTGCTGAAAGAGAAAGATACCTGAACCTTACCTGGTAAGCCACAACCTTGTGGTGATACATAGATTAATAGAAATGGGTTAATTTAAGATGAAAGAGCATGCTAGAAATACGGCTAAGCCATTGACCAAATAGTGTTATACTTAATAATTTTTGTGTGAATATTTGGGTCTTGGTGGCCAGGAAACTAACACACAGTCTCTGTTTACAGACAGCTTTATCCTTCTTTGTGAAAAACGTTGAACTCTGCATGTTGTTTCTGCAGTAGCCTCTGATTTCCCCAAGTCAGCCATGATTTTAATCACATGGTGTTCATTTCAGGAAGATAAAGCTACTGTTGGTGTCTTTTAGACTTAGCACAAGCTCCTGTAAAAGGGGACCAAGACATATTAACAAACTTAAGGAATAAATTACAGGAGCCATGTGTGTTAAATAATCAGATGAAGTATAATGCATATACTTAAATGGTTTTTTGCTATGTGTACATATGTGAGTGTCTGTGTGTGCTTGTGTGAACGTCAGATGTCAACCCTGAGCAATGTTCCTCAGGCACTGCCCACTTTGGTTGTTTGTAAGTGTGTGTGTGTGTGTGTGTGTGTGTGTCATTGGGCAGGTGTGGAAGTCAGAGAACAGCTCATAAAATCAGTTTTTATTCTACAGTAGGTATTGGGGATTGAACACACAGGCCACCAGACTTGGAACCAGATGCTTTGACCTGCAGAGCCTTCAGATGTACTCTCCCTTGTTCTCTGAAATATGTCTCACCAGTCTGGAACTTTCCCAGTAGGCTGGCCATGAAGCTCAGAGACCTATTAGTCTCTTCCTATGCCGAACTGAGATTGTGAGTGCTGTTACCACGACAGTCTTGGTGGTTTCTGGGAAGTAGACTTAGATCCTTCTGTTAGCGAGGCTAGGACTTATTGACTGAGTTATTCCCAGCCCCATAGAAAACATTCTTTATGTAAGTGTGTACGAATAAGTTACATATGCTCTCTGCTATTCAAAGCAGGTAGTGGTCTATATTGTGAGAACATTCACTCAGCATTGATACCATGGCTTTTAAAATCATCATGTCCTTTGTGAAGCTTCCAAACAAACTCTGTGCTGTGATAATTACTGTTTGGGGCTTTCACTATGCAAACTTAGAGGTTCACAAAAAGCCTTGTTATTTTAATCCCACATCAGAGACATCAGTCTGTGCAGTTAATGAGGTTAATAGGGGGGAGGGTGGCAGAATGCCAAGGTTCCTGATTTTCTAATATGTATTTTATTTCTCTTTTGCTTTTACTTTTTTTTAACTAAATTATGTTATTTATCCAAGAACATGTCATCTATGAACAGAGATTATTAGCCTGTCAATCATAGAATTTAGGTGATATTTCCCAGTCCAAAATATAAGAAAACATCAACCCCAGATTATTCCTTCCAAAATGTCTGTAAGAGTCAGTAGGAGTCCGCGATGGGTTGCGGCAGCTGCGTCTTATCTAAGAGGTATGTTATCTGGCATTTGAAAATTGTCAATCAAGTCAGGGAATGACTGCAAGAGTTGGAAAAATTTGAGGGGAGATGAAGAGGAGCAGTCACTGACTCTGTGGATCTAAGCAGGGAGGGTGGAGGGAGACGGAGAGGCCTGAGTCACACTCTGGAGGTACAGTGTCTCCTCAACAAATGGCCATGACAGAGTCTGAGGGTGAATTCTCAACCCACTTACAACACTAAGAGCTGGCACAGAGCTACTGAAGCTTTAATTGGCAGATGATTTGCTGTATGCTCTTAAATTAGATCCTGGTTTCTCACTCATCCAATGAGATTATTTAACATTGCTGCAATTTTAATTCTTTTGAGTCTCCTTAATGCCCTAGTATAAGAATGACCTGGGCTCAAGACTAAATCAATTAAGGTTGAAATTGTATCAGTGAGTTTTGTTATATTACCATGGAAAATAAAAGTTGTTAGGAGACTTTTCACTAGCAAACAAAAACAGAGGTAATTGCGTTGACAATCTTGTCTCCTCTGGGTGCTTGGATTTTGTTTTCGATTTGATAGACAGACAGACATTGAGGGTCTCTAATAGGAAGTTAATTTCTGTTCTAGTTTCCTTTCTATTGCTGTGAGAAAATATCCTGACAAAGGCAACATGGAGGAGGAACAATTTTTGGGTTACTGTTCTAGATTACAGCCTATAACTGCAAAGAAGCCACGAAGACAGGGAGTTGAGACAATTGAGAGAATTAAGCTGAGAGAAACAGGAAGCCACGCTGCTTGCCTGCTGCTGTGTTTACCTAGCTGTCTATTGTTTTCCATAGTTCAGGATCCTCTGCTCAGGGGATGGTGCTGTCCACAAGGAGTTTGCTCTTCCTCCATCAATTAACAGTCAAGAGATTCCTCAAAGAGATGCCCACAGGTCAATCTGATCTAAACAATCCTCCATGAGACCCTCTTCTCAGGAAATTCCAGTCCATAGAAAGTGGACAATTAAAGCCAACCATCACAATTACAGTGTTAATCCCTATTTCTGGATTGGCATCTGTGTACTTGCCCTTTAAAAAGTGCTGAGAGTAATCTGAAATGTGTAGTGAATGCAGGCAGTTATATAAAGAGGCACAAAGGTGCAGAAGACAAGGAGGGGTTGTCATGTTGCCGACAATCAAGGAGGTGAAGCAGCGTTAGCTGTGCTCTAAAGGGGAAGAAGAAGGGCGGAGGTGAAGGATCTGCTAAACTGTCCCAGCCCTGCTGTATCTTAGGATACATTTTAAAATTGTGTACATGCCACTGGGAAAGAATTGAAAATAAATAGACTAAGACAACATTAAAACCAAGCCACTGGTCCCAAACCAATCAAACCACAAGTTTGGAGAAAACCAGTCCCTTACCTTGAAGGAAGCCCCTTTCTACCCTCAGTCCCCATCCCCACCCTGTCTTCCTCTCAGATGAAAAGCACCTGTAGGGACTTTGAGAGTTGTAGTATCAAATCCAGTATCAAGTCTTGTACAAGCAGAGCTTGGCTGCAAACCACATCTGGGAGCTGAACCTTTGCCATTCATTTGTTAAACAGAATATGCTCGGTGCTGTATCTTGGGGACAGTGCTTGAAGTTGTCCCTTGACATCCACCATGGTTTGCAGATGAGGAATCTCGAGTTCTCAGCTCACATTGGCGAGGATCCTGCTCAGAAACTCTCTGGGTTGCTCTAGAACCTCCTGTTGTCTTGACCCAGGTTCTCTCACAGTTCCAGAATCTCTCCATAGGTTCCTCCTAGAGCAGCTGACATCAAGTGACAGTTTCTGACCATTTACAACATGCATATTAAACTTTGTTTATCTCAAAATAATTCTGAATTATTATTGATAAACTACTAAGTAAGACTGTGGCAGTCAGCAGGTGACAGGTCTGAGTACTCACAGGATCAGTTAGTTCAATGACAGGGTTTTGAAATTCCTCCACGTTGACTGACTGTAGCATCTTTTCTTTTCTTTCTTTCTTTCTTTCTTTCTTTTTTTCCAAAATAGGGTTTCTTTATGTTTTGGAATCTGTCCTGGAACTAGTAGACCAGGCTGGCCTTGAACTCCGTCTGCCTTTGGCTCCCTCATCTTTATTTTTAGTCATGAGAACACAAGACTTTCCTTCCTTTTAAATTCTGTCCTCTATCTTTTCTATAAAATCACTTCATCAACAAGTCCTAAAAGTATATATACATGTTTTTCCTCCTGAGTGCTCCATTCCCATTCTTTCACCCTTCGTTCTTATGCTAGTTACTAAGTGTGTCCAGATAATAAGACTCTGCCCTTGGCCATAGCTCCTGGTGGACTGGGGAGTCTCCTTCTGCCTGGGACTGCTTCGGGAAGGCAGCAGTTGCACATGTGGGAGATCTTTCAACTTGAGATGCTGGGCTGTCTAGGATCCCTCACTGAGACCTGAAGAGTTTCAGGAACTTACCCTCAGGGGTTGCTAACGCTTCATCTTCTGGATTCCAGAATTTCCTTCAGAGGGATTTTCCTCCCTTGCCTGTGTCCTTCTCCAGTTCCCCTCTTGCTAAATACTTTTTTGAATGTAGTATTTATACTCAGAATAAACTCCAGAGCTCACTATATTATTATTTATCACCAGACTCCAATGCTCCCTGCGCTATCAATATATAGATCTTATTTCCATTAATCATATTTCCTTAAGCCATTGTCTTTGGCCTTCCCTTGGCCAATGTTTCTTTCTTGCTCTGGTCTACACAGCTGTCTCAATGACAAGGCTCTTCCTAACAATAGTCATTAAAAAGATCACTTCAAATGTCACTCTCCTCTCTTGTCACTCCCCTGAGGTGTGCCAGGCCCAGTTTCTTTCTTCTGACCTTGTGGAGCTAACACTATCCTGCTGATATACATGCCACTCACTATCAGCATCTTGCCATGCTCCTCGGGAACATGTGCCATGGAAAGAGTGTACTGTGACTGTGTACCTAGCCTGTAAGGCCTGAACTTAATACTTAGTACTGACACATTTACAGCCTCGGACTGCGGCACATGCCGAGGCCTTCGTAAATGACTGAGGTGGAAGAATGGGCTTCGGTGTGAGAAACCAGAGCACCGCTGTAATCCTCATATCACTGTGTTTCAAGAATTTCCATGAATTTGTCTATTTAAATTGTTGGTTTGACTCCACTACTTTGTCTTCTGGATATGATCAGAGCAGAAACCCGTAAAGGAGAATAGGGGAGAGGAGAAGGTCCAACTTCAGCGCCAACCTACTGCTTCTCAGCTCAGGGACGGTGAGCAGAGGACTCTACTCGGGCATTTCAGCTCCTCCACCATGTGATGGGAAGGGCCAGATCTGCCCTCGAGACTGCAGAGAGTGCAGAGAGAGTAAGACATGGAACACCATCTGCAACGTGACACGCAGTCAGTGTGGTCCTTGCTCTTCTTGTAGGCTGAGCTTTGTACTCCGAAGTAGCTACCCAGAGAGAAATGACAACCAACCACATTATTAATTAATTTGAGCTTGGGATGTGTTCAGAAACCCTTACAACAACAATCTATCCTTTAACAAAGATATAGGAATTGAGGGGTTAATTATCAGGGAAAGATACTTAGCAGTTTGTTCCTACAGCAATGCTTTATGGTCAGACCTCCATAGCCAGTGAATTCCAGAAATATGGATACATATTCCAGCAGCACACAAAACAGGTCAGCATGAGGGGTTAAATGACCTAAATCTCTTTGTTCAACAGTCTGAATTTAAAGCTGAAAGTGTTTCAGTCTCTAGCAATCATCATAATCAAAAACTCTCTGCAGATGTTTGCAGCTGTTTATTTTCTTCTACCTTGCTCTCTTTTTGATAAAGGGATTGCAGCTTTGGGTAACAAAGGTCTTGGCAGAAGATGATAAGGAGGCTTTTGGAGTCTAGAGAGCAAGGCTGACTACCCCCTTTCCCCCGGCTGCACCTGTATCAGACATGATGTAACTACTGAAGGGCATCATTCTGGACCCTTCAGTGAGTCTTGAGAAAGGATCCAGGTCAGAGATGTTTGGTTCTCAGATGCTCATAACCCAGCTGCCTCTGCCTCCTAGTTTTTCTTTGCGTGCATGGTACTAACACCCAGTTATGCATAAAACACAAGTTTCGAGGTTGGAGGAAAAGTTTTATTTCATAAAGAAAGCATTGATTTCTGCAACAAGAAAACAGCAATTAAAGTCTCTCGCTGATTCTGTTTCACCCCAGTCAGAATGGCTGTCATCAAGAATATTGATGACAGCAACAACAACAGAAAAGAGAAAACAAGCATCAAATGTTGGCAAGAATGTGAGGAGAAGGGAATCCTTATACACTGCGGGCGGAGTTTAACTGGTGTGGCCATTACTGGAGCCAGCACGGATGTTCCTCATGAAAGTGAAGCCAGAGCAAGGGCGTGATTCGCTGATTCCACTCCTGCCCTTGTTCCCGAAGGATTCTGTGTCAGGAACACACAGCGGCCTGCACTGCTTATCACTGCGCTACTCATAGGAGTCAAGATGCGGAGAAGCCTAGATATCCATCAATAAATAACTGGACAGAAAATTGTGATAAATTTACACAATGGAATTACAGTCTGTTCCAAAGAATGAAATGATCCTGTTTGCTGGAAAACAGAATTAGAGAAGATGGGATTGGAGAAGTCAAATAAGCCAGACCCAGAGAGTGAAATATCACCCCTGTCTCTCATAGGCAAAGTCACCCCCACCCCCACATGAGTGTACACACATGTGTGTGTGGGAGAAACATGACAGTAGAAGGGGAGCCATGAGAAAGGAAGATTTAAGGTGGGGCAAGAGAAAGAAATGGAATAGTCTTTGCTCTCCGGTTTCAATATAAAGATGTTAATTAAAAAGCATATGATTT
Organism: Microtus oregoni; assembly: GCF_018167655.1. Taxonomy (NCBI): domain Eukaryota; kingdom Metazoa; phylum Chordata; class Mammalia; order Rodentia; family Cricetidae; genus Microtus; species Microtus oregoni. Next base: position 33,424,728 of record NW_024543067.1, read on the forward strand.
CTTCACCATTCTGTAACAAGAGAGTCTCACTTCAACTGAAATCCACTTCTCACCTTACCTATTTAAAAACACAGCTTACTTTTCATCTAATTCTGTTAATGTTCTTGACAAAACTGTATAGAAATTTATGGTGGTTGAAATGAGAATGGCCTCCACGATCTCACGTGTCTGACTTCTTGGTCCCAGTTGGTGGAACTATGTGGGAAAGACTAGGAGGTGTGGCCTTCTTGGAGGAACTGTGTTATGGGGGCAGTCTTTGAGGCTTCAAAAGCCCATACCATTCTCCAGTTCTCCTCCTCTCCCCTCCTGACTCACTCCCCTCTCCCTTCATTCTTTCTTCTTTCTCTCTCCCCTCCTCTGTCTCTGCTTTGTGCTTGTGGAACAGATACATTCTCAGCTACTGCCACAGTGCCATGTCTGTCTGTCTGTCTGTCTGTCTGCCTGCCTGCCTGCTGTAATGCTCCCTGCCATGACTGTCATGGATTTTAACCATCAGTAACTATGAGTCCCCAGTTAAATGCTTTGTTTCATAAGTCGCTTTGGTTGTGGTCTTTCTGTCATGGCAAAAGAAAAGTAAGTCAAATCCTAAAACTTCTAGGTGAGATGTTTGAGATCCTAACAACCCCTGGAAGTTTTCTTGGGGACATGATTGTCATTTCATGTCTCTGAGTATGTGAGACTTCTGGATAGTCACACAGGCCTCAGAGACCTGTGAGCAGCAGAGTAAGACAGGTTTTTGTTTTCCACATGGCACTAGATGCTCTTTCCACTCAGTTAGGTGAGAGATAATAAGAATCTAACATGATCAGTAGTAAATTATGACGCATTTTAGGTGAGGTACACCTGTGAATACCTGCCTGCTGCCGGCCTCAGCTAGATTCAAGCATAATCCAGATCCACTTTGCAGTAATCTTTATCTCGAGTAAATGTAGTCAATTGCAGCAAAGGCAACACCAGTCCTTGTAAACCACCATGGGCATTTGCTGGGTACCAGTTCTTAAGCACCCACTGCTCTGGGTTGGTACCCTGTGGTCTCCACTCTGGCAGAATCTCACTAAATGTCCCTGTCAATTCTAAGGATGATCTAAGTCACGACTAGAGCTCCCAAGAGACACTACCTTCCTTGCAACTTTCTGTTAAGTAAGAGGATGGAGTAATCACCCTAAATTATCAAATCAGTGTAACTGGAGATGCTGATTTTCCTTGGCCATTGACGGAAACGAGTCTTGTGATTCACTCCTCTCAGAATGGCACTTAGCAGAAAATACGATCAAGTGAAATTAAAGTTCAGTTTGACCCAAATTTTTTGCGAGATAAACACACCTCAAATGGAGGGTGATAGCAACCCTATTACTGCGAACTGGACAAACGACCCAAGGCAACATGATTATAACCTGGCAGCAGCAATGGCTTGCTTAGCAAACGGCTTGAGCCTCTGCTGGGAGCATTTAACACCACTTATATTTTGAAATCACAGACTGCATCTACAGGCAATAAAGACAGTTATCTCTTCGATTCACTGCAGTCACAAAAACACCCAGTTGGTTCAGCTAGAACCCATCTGCCCAGAGAAATATTTACTTTTGGAGCCTCCTGGGTATGCTTTAAATTTCTCTTAATAGCTACCCACCACGTTCTAAGCTTAAGTGCTGTTGGGACGGACTGTAGGTCTTTCAATGCTGAGAAGTTTGCAACTAAACAGTCAGAAAGAGAAAATCTCCCCAAGAGCTAGCTAGGCATTTAAGAAGTGTTCCCCTTCCTCCAATTGCAGATAAGCGGCTCCTGAATTGTGAGCCTTTCCTTACCGCTCATTTGGCCTCTTAATAAAACACAGGGACAGTAAATGTCTCTCGAGGATCACTAAGAGAACGGCACTCATGCTTCCTGCCTGAGAATTAAGTTTTCTCAACTACCGAAGCTGTATCCTCTGGGCACCTTTTCAAATTATGAGGGTAGCAAACATTCTTATCCAATTTAAATGATGAGAAGAGTAAGCCAGGGAAAGGCCTGTTCTAGAGGAGCAGCTATGAATAACAGCTAACAGCTCCAGTTCTCAAAGAACACCTACATTAGGAAGATATTTTAACAGTAGTTTTCATTTATCCTTTGATAATTTCATATATATATATATATATATATATATCATACTCATTCCCTACTCCCCACCCCATTGTCTCCTGGACACCTCAAATGAACATCTCTGACATGTCTTGCTTTTTCCACAATCCTTCGCTCCCACCACGCACACTTTAGTTGATAGTTTCAACACAATGGCCACTCAGGTGCTTTACACAGATTAAATGGATCACAAGACAAGAAAAGTCATGACTCCGGAAAAGGATCAGGAAGGAATGAGAGTCTGCAGATGGGACGGAAGTAAGAGAAAGCAGGGAAGAGCAATCTGAATACAGTACATACTTGTATGAAATTGGGAAATCAAGTCAACAAAAGAACGAAGTGGCAGAGTTCAGAGAGGTGACAGAGGAGGAGCGGTGACCATCTATCCCAGGGCTCATGGAGTCAGCACCAGCTGAACCTGTGCTTCTCAGGGTCCCACCCCACCTCACAGTGCACCCTAACTTGCCTTCCTTTAGCTTCCTGTCCAAAACCCGAAGCCCTCAGACTTCCCAGGAATCAACACAAGAGGGGTCGACCTCCAAGCTTTCGCATCCCTCATGGTTTCCATATCTGCCCTTCTCAGCTCTCAGGACCTGAGGATGAGTATGTCTCAGCAAACACAGATGAGGGAAAGTCGGTTAAGTCTCTGAACTCATTCATTTTCCAATCAGTCTCTCGGTTCAGGACTATGTCCTTGCTTTTAATTGGAATTCTAGAATCCAGACTAATGTTAAAAGTAAATAGCTAGATATTAGTTAATAGCTAAGAAAGAACTGGGCAGTCTGACACATGAAGAACTGTGTGCCAGCCCTGAACACTTGGCACTGTCTGAATACCAGGATGCCAACCCAATTGCAAACTTACGCAGAAGAGGATGTGTGGCTCGTCCTTCCTTGCACCCGATGCCTATCAGCTGACACTGCTTGGAAGACTCTCTCTATTTTCCCTTTTTTATAAGTGTGTGTGCTATGTACCTACTTGATTTAAGAGGACAACCACAGGTGTCAATCTTCAGGGACGATATCCATCTTATTCTTTGAAACCAGATATTGCATTGGCCTTGGGCTCACTGGGTTACCAAAAGACAAAGAGATGGAGCCACCATGCAGGGTAAGATTTTTATATTCTTAATGGGATTGACATCAACTGTCCCTCTGACAGGAATGCCTATCATCAGTGACAGCTACGTAAAGTCAAGAGCAAAGTCTCCAGCAGTATCTGCCTTCAAGTCACAATGTGTGGAAACATTGCAGAGGCCACACCACAAAGTGGATGGACAGTCTGCCTTACAGGGCCTTTCCGATGACATGATATCTGAATGCAAGCCCCAAGACCTGTAACTAGATGGGTCTGTCTGTGATGAGCTGATAACCCTCATATGCTCTCTTATGTGAGCTTAGCAGGGAAACACACCACACTCTCATTCACTCATTAATTTGCCCAATAAGTCACCTCATAAGCCCCATTAATATCTAAGCACTTTATTCAAAGTAAGAAAGTAAAAGGAAGAAGCAAGCTGGGCTCATCTTCGACCTCATAGAATTTGCGGTCCAGCAGGAAAGCCAGTGTCAAACACGTACACTGAGGGAAAGCCCACTTAATACATGGTAGTGAGAACTGCGGTTGCTGCTTCGAATAGACAGTGATGCCTCTAAGGGGGAAGGACCCAGACGACAGTGTCCAGGGAAAACAAGCTTAGCTCTGACAGAGGCACAATTAGGAAAGCTGAGAGAGAGGAGACACTACAGACTGCCATCAATGTATGGCAGGAAGACTCCCTGGACAGAGGCCAGCATGGAGTGACAGCCAGCTGAGGACAGAGACATTGAAATGACCAACAGAGCCACTGATCAGGTATGAAAGAGTCCAAGGAGTAAGCCTGAGTCACAGGGTGCCCCTCTACTCTGAGGCAGGAGGCCCTGTCCAGTCTTTGAACGGCAGTCCTAGACTCGTGTTCTACATTTATTTTTATGGTCATGGAAAGCTACTTAAGAATCTTTGAAGGAAGGAGAGACATGACTGACTTTCAGCATGGGGCTCAGTGGCCTCCTGCACCTTCTCCCCATCCTCTGCGTAAGCTCTGGCTAGACACGGAGTGTTTTTGTGTCCAGACAGTGTGTCCACCCTAACCTGTCTTATTCTCCCGACGCAGGTGTGTCCCATTTATAAAATGCTCTTTCTCTTTTGAAACCCAATCCGTCTCCTCTGCAGATGTTATCACAGTGTAAATAATCCAGCTCCTGCTTTGCCACAGCTGAATTCAGGAAACTGGTGTCATGAAACATTGTCTGGCCCCAATTCCCAGGCGCTCTACAAGCTGGCTCTAACGAAACCTGATATGTCAACACAGCTCATCTCCCCAAACAAGGCACTGCCGCTCATTAATAAAGTGCTTCCTCCCCTAGGTAATCTGAGTATCTGCTAACAGGACACTGTTTGCAACGTTTTGTTAATAAAGGAAGAAACAGGGAACATGGTTGCGATTCCTTTCTGGGAATATCCCCGTAGTGATTTGATCGAATAGGACAGGGAGAGTCCCTGGTTTTGGTGCTGATGTGCCTGGAGTTACCAGAAACTTGTGAATTGCAAAGGTCATCTTAAGGAATTTTCCAGAATAGAAAGCAGTTATGTCAACAGGAAAGGAATGAAATGTCCTTACCATAAAAACTATACCTTTGAAGTAAATGACAGCCTGCCTATGCCTCAAAAGCATGCTGGCAAAAGGGAAGCTAAGTTATCAGGCAGTAGGAAAAGACACTCTCAGCGAGCACTAACCAGAATAGTGAGAGCCTGGGGGAGAGCAACGGTTCTGGTAGGGTCTCATAGCTAAGGCGGCCTCCTCATGAGAATAGTCAGGTCTCTGCTTTGACTTAGATATCACAGATAGGAAACGGGAAACTCTCTTATGTGGTTGTAGAATTGGGCTTTGGATCTGATCTATTTCCTTCTGCTGTCAGTACTATGTTTTTTGCTAAGCACTGTTAACTTCTTTGGTGTGTATGAATGTGTTTGCAGTACGCATGCCCATAGAATCCAGAGGACAAGCCTAGGTGTCATTCACTAGAGTAGGCAAAGCTGTGGCAAGCCTCTGGAATTCATTTGGTTCCACCTCCCTAGAGCTGGGATTTAAGCACATGCCAGCATGCCCAGCATTTTTAAAGGGATTCTGGGAATCGAACTCAGGTCTCATGCTTGAGTGGCCTGTACTTTAGCAGATGAGCGATCACCCCAGCTCCTAGCACTATAATTTACAGAACTAATAGACTGAGTAACACGCTTTCACACACCCATACACTCACACTTAGAGCTCCATGTGAAGAAGACTTATTATGAGTCAGGTACAGGGATTTCAACCTTAAAGGTTTCTTACAATGACCTGCAATTAGAAAGTGTTTGGCAAGGCACTGGAAGACATGGTTACCTTTCTCAAAAGCATATTCTTCTAACAACCTAACAGTGTCTCATTGACTCATAACACAACAGTTAGCCTATTTTGTCCCGGTCCACAGTGGAAAACAGGTTGTTTTTCTCATGTGAGCCAAGGTAAAATGGTGATGCACTGAGAAGGAGATGACTGGCAAGTTGGGAGCTCAACACAAGAACGGCCAGAATCCGTGAACTAAGAAAATCAGGCCGGGCAGTGGTGGCACACACCTTTAATCCCATCTCAGAGGCAGGCGGATCTCTGTGAGTTCAAGGTCAGCCTGGTCTACAAGAGCTAGTTCCAGGACAGCCAGGACTACACAGAGAAACCCTGTCTCGAAAAACACCAAAAAGAGAAAAAAGAAAAGAAAATCATGGATACAATCAGCACAGGTTTGCCTGGGTAACTGAGGAGGGGATCGTATGCTGAGGACATTGCTATGGGATTGTGGTGGGCATGGATTATTTTATACAGTGGTCACAGGGTCTGTATAGGTCCAGGGCCTGCTCTAGAGGCTAGGTATCAGAAGGGATCATGTGAAATCTGGGGGTCAGATAGCTTCCACGTACAGGGGGTCTCTCTGAAACCAGACCTGAATTCTGAACGGTCCAAGAGTCAGCTCTGTATACAGAAACCGAGTCTCACGTGAGATGGGAATAGTTGACTTGGATGTTTTCTCACAGGGTACAGAACAGGGAGAAAGCATAAATACATGGAGAATGTTCTAGCTAAATCATGGCTGACAACCCTGTAGAAATGTCGTGAATAGCTAGATGTGTTTCAGAGAAGCCATTGAACCAGCTATGTTTTACTACAGGCCATCTTCAGTGCTGTTGTCTAAATGTCTTGTTTGGTGCACGACAGCCACATTTTATCCCAGTCTCTAGGATAAGTGCTGCTCTGTTTCTTGGAAGACTTTTAGTACCTTTTGAACACAAAACCTTGTGAGAGTTTACGCCAACTGTGTATGCCTAGGTGCTCAACGTGATGATTGCTCTAAGACTCCCAGTGGTCCTAGAGGTCGCTCCACTTCCCTGGTTTTACACATAGCAGAGAACAAGGCTTAAGAAAGTTAAATCACACCGCTTGTAGGCAGTAGAGCCCAGACTCAAACCTCCATCGGGTGAGTGTGAAGCCCACATTATTTCCCGCAATCTGTCTCTACAAGAAGGATCCCTTGCAGCCTGGGAACAATGTGTCTGACAATTACCAAGATGCCTGGAAGGACCGACCTGCCCAGGCGCTTCCTGCCTCTTTCAGTGTCCTATGATGAGGATCAGGTTTTTCTTACACCTTCTACCTTATGCATTGAGAACACAGGGGTATGGAGAACCCACACTTTTGAAAAAGATTCCTTCCTGGTTGATGGTCAATATTGAGTGCCAGCTTTACAAGGTCTAGAATCATCATGGAGAAGCCTCTCAGCACGCCTGTTGGGAAGTTGAGAGATCATACTAATGGAGGTGAGAAGACCCGCTCTCAATGTGAGTGAGGACATTCTCCTGGGGGTTGGGGTTAAGGCTGGATGGGAAAGAGAAAGTGAGTTCAATGCTGTCATGCGCGTTGCTGTTTCTTGACTGGGATGCAGTGTAAGGTGCTGCCTCGCCACTTCCTTGCTGTAAGAGTTGGTATTCCTTTGAACTGTGAGCCAGAACAACTGTAAGTTGCTTCCCATTGACTCGTTGAACACAGCAACCAGAAAAATATCTAATACTCTATAATAGAGAGCCACGGGTGTTTTTTGAACAAACCGGAAGGAATCCATCTAACAACATCCTGTAAGGACCTCACAAGCTCCGATAACTTTGTTCTCCTGTCACTCAGCAAAGAAGACACTTGCTCCAAGAGCAGATGAGATTAAAAAGCGCAGCCTGAATTCCTCAGGCCAAGCATACGTGGTGCTGCCTCATCTTGTGTTTCCTAAAGGGAAACAAGGGTTAGGTCTCTGCCCTCTGCTCCTCCCTGAGATGGGTCCACCTCTCTTTGCAAAGGAAAGGTTCACACATCATCATGAGGCTAATAGAAAGGCTTCTGTGGCAAAAGTTGCCTGCACCCCACTTTTATATGTGAGTCTGACATTTGCACAGCAGGATATATGAGAGAGAGAGAGAGAGAGAGAGAAAGAGAGAGAGAGAGAGAGAGAGAGAGAGAGAGAGAGCCTCAAGCCAATGACATTTCTGTGGGAAAAGCCCCAGCAGCAGAGTAAGTGAAAGTGGCAGTTAACCCCAGTATGCTGCTGTTTTCTAGTCATTCTGGAGCACTGGGACCTCTGGAAGGGGTGCAGAGAGAGAAAGGGCTGCTACCTCTTGCTAAGGATGACATCACTGGCCCCAGCCAAATGCAAATACTTTTCAGGTGGTTCATCAACACTGGCTCCTCCTCATGGCCTTTTACTGAAGTCCCAAATGTCATCTCTCCCTACTTCAGCACCCCGAGGTTTAGTGGCATGCCTGGCCCAGGAGCTTTTTGGCTCAGGTTCTGAATTCCCTTGGAGGGCATGGGGCTAGTGGTGCAGTAGTTCTCCTTTGCTGCTGCATTCATGTTGCATCTGTTTACAAGCTTGCTGGGTTCAGTAGGAAATAGAAAAGGAGACTAAGGAGAAAAAAGAAGCAAGCTCACACTATACTATGAGGACAGTAAAGGGGTTGTGTGCCTGTGAATGCATGTATGCATGTGTGTTGGTGCATGCATGTGTGCATAGAGACCAAAGGACAACCTCGGTCTCATTCCTCAGACTTGCCCGGTTTTCTTTTTTAGCTGGGTTTCTCTCTGGTGTGGCCTGGAACTTGCCACGTAAGTTAGGCTAGGTGGTTAGAAAGGTCCAGGGTCCACCTTTTTCTATCTCCCCAGATCTGTGAACATGGCTCATGAAGTGATATACCGCCTATCTTTCTAGTTCTGAAAGTTTATGTGTTGTGAAATTCTTCTGAGAGTTAGCTGTGTAAGACAAAGCAAATGCCAAATTGGTATCACAGATAGAAGTTAGGAGTGGGAAAGTAGTCATAACCTTCTTCTTCTTCCAGGTGAGTGCAGTGAGGTCCACAGCCCAGCTCTCCTGGTCCAAATCTTTTGCAGCCCTGTGAGTAACCTGTTCAGCTTAACAAATTATCATTTTCCCTGGGCACACATCTGGACTTCATTTCCCAGTCTCCTTTGCACTGACTGGTGTGGCCATGTGACTGATTCCACCAATGGACTGTGAAGAGATAGGATCAAAGGCACATTTGGGTGTCCTTGTTTTCACGGTCTCTGCCTTTCTTCTTTCTTCTTCTTATTTCTGCTGCAATGAGCAGTAAAGGTGGTTTGTGGCTCACCACCCTTTTCCTCTGGGCCACCTACCACCCCTGACAAAAGTGGGGCCACTGCGAGTTAAGCTTTATCAGGATTACCACCTGGAATCTTCCCCTTTGGAATATAACAGTCCTTTGATTGGATCTTTAACTTTGGATTAGAAATAAAAACCAGGATATGCTAAGCTATCAGATGTCATCTGCCCCTTGTCAAATAGCCTCATAAGTGATGTCATCTAACAGCTGCTTTCCTTACAGTGACTTCTTTCTCATTCACAGAAGTTCCTGTTCCCAATGAGCTGTGGATCAACACATCTTGCCAATAGGTAATGTAAAATTTGCATCAAATGGGACAGAAGATTTGAACATAGTGCCCAATTGGGAGGAGGCAATAAAAGCTCAAAATGAGCATAACTTCTAAGTCAAAGAAAAGACTGAATTAAGGGATCTGGCAATATCTCCATCACCATCATACAACTGACACCCTTCTTAATACACAGGAATGAAAACAGGCTCAAGGGAGCCTGGTGGAGAACAGAATATGGTATCCTAATGAAGTCAGACCAGAGGGCATGTGTGTCAAGACTGTCTCTCTCCTGGCAGGTGGAGCTGACAGTAAACCAAGGCGGAAAGACTTCACATTGGCATAATCATAGCTATCAGCAGTTGTTCTTGGGGGTTTGCTAGCTAGAAATGAAAGGAGCATCTTACTATTGACAAGTGAATTTCAACAGGTTTTAGACCCTGGGGAGGAACTTTTTGTGGAAAAAAAAATATAGGTTGAGAAAGGATCCCATATTGTCGTTACTTTTCTTTCCTTTCGAGAACTTTCTTTTTCATTTCTTCTTTCTGTTCTGTGAATTAGAAAGAGAACCCTTGGTACCTGCTAAATGTTCAAAGGTCTCTAGTTTTCACTGGACTCATTCTTTTGTGCCCAACATCTTACTGTGAGATTGCTCAACCTTTCTTCCCTGGGAAGTGAACCCTGAAGACAATGTGGGGTCAGAAGATATGAGGCTGCTGAGTCCAGAGAGGACAGCATGCATAGGCAGGCAGGTCTGAAGAAATGCCATGTGTCTCTGACGCAAACAGAGGTCCTTCTAAACTTTCCAATCTCTCAATATTGAAATAACTTCAGCTAAATGATAGCGTTGGATAAAAATGACCTAACAAGTCCTCACCTAGAGCTGAGCATGGATCTACGATGCACCCTACACAATGTCAAATGAGACCACTGAGGACTTTTAGAGGAAAATTTTCAGAACAAACCCATGACCAAATGACTGCTTTTGTATGAAATCTAATAAAATGATGTACAAAACAATAACTCACCTGTCCATTTTGGAATAGAGCGGCAAGAGGGGGATGTTTATTATGACCTATTTCTAAACCCTTTTTTTTCTTATCTCCTTCAAGCTGGATACTCAAGAGAACTATTTACTCAGTGTACCCCAAGAACGTCCCCTTGAAATTTGCTTTTATTTTTCCAGCTTTATATTTTCTCTTTCCACATTTACTTCACAGATTGAAATCTGAATTTTGCATCAGTTTCCACCCCAAATATCAGTACAGCCTTAAAGTGTCTCCAGCTGGCTCAATGGCACGCGCTCTGTTGACCCTCTAGGCGTCGGTGGGTTCATGGCTTTGGTGAGCTAATCCTTCCTCCTCCAGCCTGCCTTCTCACAGGCCTAATGAACCAGCTTCCTTCTTTGGAGTAGGACTTTATTGGAAGCATGCCCACAGGATGTGCTGAATAAAGAGGCGCTGAGAAGAAGTACCTCCTTGGGCTCAGCACACACAGCGCACTCGGCTCTGCTCGTGGGCGCACAGGGTCTTCCTCTCATTCACAGCTGAAAGCTTTAGGGCTGATCAGCCAGGTCCCGGTGGGGATGGGAGGCCTGCGATGATGTGATGCAACATGACAAATGACTTAGCAGACTGACAAACTCCGGAGATTAGAGCGCCCTGATCCCCGTGCTTGTCTAATGTGTCTTCCTGTCAGGACCCTTCCTGCCCAGCCCATAGCTTCTGGATGGCTGTGGCAGCGCACAATGAGGGAAGCACATTACCACAACAGTTTCACTGTGCCGTTTCCAAGTTTATGAACTCATCCAAAACAACAGGACATCTTATAGGAGAGCCTGTGACCTCAGTTGTCAATAGTTCAATACTGTCCAAGAGAATAACATAGCTCCAGCTATAGTCAAGAAGGAATGGCCTTCAGAGGCCAGGGAACATTTTGTAAATTTTTCCAATCCCCAAAATTAGGAATACTGAAACAACTGGGGAGATGCTCCCCACCTCCAAATGTGTCCCTTGTTTCTGCTGTACTCAGGAGAATGACACCAAGTGCATGCCCCTGACAGGGCCTCTTGTTAAGGTGCTCTCATCTGCTCAGCACCGCACTAGCTTGAGGGGGGTCAGTATGAGTGGGTGTGATGTGTGTGTCCTGGCCTGGCAGGCTAATATTGCTTGAGTAATTCCAACAGTGGGATATAAACAGAGAGGTAGGGAAAACAGAAATCATGCGCTGGGATTTCACGAGAGTCACTTTCCTGTGTAATGGTCACCACACTGGCAGATATGGATATGGATGGCAAGCATCTTACATCTGCTTTCAGAAACAAAGATCCTTTGTATCTTCCTGTCCTACAATTCCTTTCTCACAGTCTCCACCTGGATTGTATAAATAGCTGCAGTTTATTTTAGGAAAAAGTTATATGCTGATTTATTGGTAATTTATAAAAGGCCGTTCTCCTCTTTCCAGATCCTTCTGAAACAGGTGCTTTTTAATTCCAAGTACAAATGGGTTCTCCCCCACATCCAAACAGATCGGTGGAGATGAGAAAGTATATTTATTATGGAGAACATGTGTCACCATGCTTTGCAGAAAAATTAAGATCAGAGAAACACTGTCTGTCACACACATTAATGTCCATCCACTATGCCGTCCAACCCATGTGTGCAGCCATGTCAACAAATCTGAGGCATGTGGGGGTGGTCCTCAGAGGCAGGACATGGATCTTGGGATTGAATTCACTTAAGGATTCGCTCCATCTGGAAAGACCATCTTCTTTCAGAACGGCAGAGCAATGCTGCACCCATGGTTCAGAGGTCCACATGTCTTCCTGTCCCCGCCGTGTAATTACATTTTATCAAATCTTCCTGTGAACATTTCTGAAATAGTGTATTGGGCTTGAAAATGGAAAAACGGCATCTGAACAGCTCACTGCAGAACAGTCCTTTCTTACCCTTGATTACTCCTGTTCCAGCTCTCAACCACAGTCCCCTGTGTTGTAATGTATTTATACCACCATGTACCAGCCTTCTGGTGCTCAACTCTGTAACTGTGCTTTATAACAAGGAATCAAGGAATTTAAATAAAGAATGATTAAAGCACACCAAACACACACACACACACACACAGACAGAGAGAGAGAGAGAGAGAGAGAGAGAGAGAGAGAGAGAGAGAGAGAGAAATATCTTTGGACCCAGAATAGCCTCAAGGCTATGCTCAAAGACACTATGTGACCAAAGATGACCTCCCAAGTGATGGGATTATAGGTGTTACAGGTGTGTATCAGCACACCTGTTTTTTATGGTGCTGGGGATCACACCCATCTTAGCTAAGCTCGCTACAAACTGAGCTACATCCTCAGTTCCCTTAGGATAATATTTTTAAAGATCATTTTTGCTAAGTCTGTTGACTTAACTTTTAGAGCCATTAAGGTCAAACTTTGAAGCACCCCCACTGTGAAGACAGCTGTTGCTGCTTAAGACGTGATCTATGATGAGAAATAGTTTATGTTCTGTCTCTTTAGGAGATTTTGATTGACAGGTGTATACAATAAAAGTCTTTCAGCTCATAGGGTCAGTGCCAGACAAGTGAGTTTCCTTTCTCTCCAAGCCCTGATTCTTAGTGCAAGGAACTGCTATATCCACGTTTTGAGACACAATTGAAATTATAGGAAGAGAGACCCAGAGAATTTTCCTATTGGGATCTCATGAGTCCTTCCAGTATTTACAATAGCTAACTAAAGCATCACTAAGCGGTACCACTCCATCACGTGTAATAGCGAGATTTCGTTCGGAAGAGCAGCCTGGTGGGCATGGTTGTTCTGCACTGTGGGACTGCATTTGGACATTTTTATAGGCAGACCTCTTTTCTGGATTGTTTATCTCTCACGCAGCAGTCTCTGCAGACCCGCACACGTATCCCAACCCCCGGAATTTGTAAATATTGTAAAAGAGCCTGACACACTCTGAGCATCTTCATCCAACTTGAACACTTGGGTGTCAGTTTTAGCAACACGTTTCTTTCTTGCTCTTAATATACCTCTATAAACTCCCTGTCTTTATTCCCCTGGCCTGGAAAAAATGTGCGTGTGTTTTAAATCAGTAATTTTCCTTTAGGTTCGTTGCTAAAACAGTCCACCGAATGGGTTCCCATTGTGCTCCTCCTATGCAAAACTCCCCATGGTTCATCAGATCAAGAGGGAAAAAAATGATGCTAAGATAAGTGCATAATGGAGAAACCAACTCTTTCTTTATTTTTGTTTTCCGTTCTTTTCTGCGAGCCCTGGAATATACAGCCATATTCTGCACACATGGCTAAGGGGAAAATCCCAAGAGCGAGCTCTAAACCTTAGTTGATGTTTAACCATATTTTTACCTTGGTACCTTTCTGACCTCTTTTCAATTTCAAAAGAGACTACACAGCAGCAGTGCGTTCCAGCTTGCAGCAGTGCGTTCCAGCTTGCAGCAGTGCGTTCCAGCTTGCAGCAGTGCGTTCCAGCTTGCAGCAGTGCGTTCCAGCTTGCAGCAGTGCGTTCCAGCTTGCAGCAGTGCGTTCCAGCTTGCTGTGCACACGCACACAGACCCAGGTTGAGTTTTTTTGCTGCTCTGTGTAGCTATTCCTCACATCTCCCTGACAACGGATCCCTGCATTGAGTCTTTATCCCAGCACCCAGCACTCGTCTGTCACGTGGAAAACCTTGATCATCTACCACCGGCCTCCAATGTCTTTCCTGCTGCATTCCAGGATTCACAGGAGTGGTCCAAGCCCACGCAGTGGCTCTCTCATGATAGTCCTTCCCAGGAAACACGTTCTCTGATTCCAGCACCTATTTTTTTCTGTCGGAAACTTCCTGTTCTGCCATCTATAAAGTGAAGACACCTCTGAGGAAGAGCAGGGAACGTCACAGGGTCACACAAGTGAGCATTTTCGGAAGAGAAGGAGAAAGCAGAGTTTTATGAATTTGTAATTTGCAGGCAGGAAGGAGGTTTCCTGTGTGCTCTCTGGGCCCAGGCAAGCATCATGTTCTGACTGAGCTTAGCATCCATCACAATTACAGTGAGGGCTTGCAGTGCGGTTGTAGCCCCTGAGCCCTGTTCTCAAGTAGGCTTCAGTTCCTGTGGATTCATACCTGACCTCTGCCGTGTGAGCCAGGGAAAGCTCGTCAACCTTTGTCAGTGTTAGAGTTGTGTTTTCAACTGTTAGAACAGAACGAAGAACAGCCCAAACTGTGGAGACCACATGAAAATGTATTTTCCTTTCTCTTCTTCACCATCTGCACAGATTGGCCCACAGTACGATAATCTATCATAAGTATTTCCTGATCCCCAAATAGTAGCCTAAAGTTGGATATTGGAGGCATAATGGAGTGAAGGGTGCTAGAGGAATGAGGGGCAGTGGTGGTGCCGAGGGTGGGAGAAACAGTGATGTTGATAGTAGCGATGCTGGTGATGGTGGTGACAGGGGCAGTGGTCAAGGCACTGAAGACAATAACTGCCTTTAGACTCCCTGCCCACAGGGCACTTACAGCTCATTTAACAAGGCTTATGCCTCATTGCTGAAGCATGATGAGCCAGCTGTCTTTCCAAAAGGAAGTTCCTGTATTCAGAAAAGGAAATGGGTCCCTGAGGACTTGAATGAGCATGGGCACTTTGGGAGAAGAATTTAAGAAAGCAGTAGACACAGCAACTAATCAAAAAACCAAAAAAAAAAAAAACCCTAAAACTTCCAGGCCTTCTGTTTTGTTTTTGTTTTGTTTTGTTTTTCTTTTGAATTGGGAAGGCATCAAGGCAAGAACAGAAAAGTGCTTGGGCACTGGTTTTGAAAAACTGGACTTGTAGGAAGTTACCCAAACAACACTTTCCACCCCTCTATGCTCTGGGATAAGCCCACACATTCTTCCTGCTCTGCTCACTGTTTCTGTGTAAGACCCTGCTTCCTGGGGACTCAACCGTGTCTCTGTGTGGAGAGTGAGCCATCAACATGGTAGTCAGTGTCTGCAAGTAGCTGGTGAAGACACAGACTGGGTACTGTATACCAGAGAAGCTGACTTTTAAGTTAACTCACTTTTAAATAACTCAAACTTAAATTTTAAAATTGTTATTTAATTCAATTTTCAGAAACATCTAACAATTTGGATTTGTTAACTTGATTTTTCAACTATAAATTCTATGAAATTTAAATACAAATGAATCATTTCCGGTGAAACCTTAGTGTTCAACTTAAAGATCTGTTGTGAGTATAAATGTACAATAGATTTTAAAAAAACAACCCGAAGAAATGCAATGCATTATTAATATTTTTATATTTGTTGAATATTACAATTGTAATATCTTTTATATTGTGTTAAAAACATTAGAACTGATTTTGGATCCTTAATGTGACTAGTGAAAATATGAAAACCACACGTGTGCCCTCCAGCCCTTCTACTGGACAGCACTGGTCTACAAATGTAGACTTGAATGTCAAATTCAGATATCTGACAACTAAAAATACCATGTGATACTGAAAATATCATGTGATCTATAATGGATTTATTAGGTCTCATGGAGGCTTTGGTTCTTCAGGCTAAGTTTGAGTCTGTCTTCTATAATTTTATCATCAACTTACTCTTGTCATTTGAGTTATTCTTGAATCTTGATATAATACTTCAAAGTATTTCTAATCCCTTTAATCTTTATGTCCTCTGAAAATTGATAAATATGATTATTTGTTTGAATGGCAAAAGCTATCTGCATTTGACAGAAGACATAGGAATTCCACAACACACTCAGCTTCCCACTGCCGTCTGTAAGCACCAGGGCCTTTCCTTCACCGCTCGACGGAGGGAGGGGTCCATTTGGACTCGTGTACTTCATAGCCCTGCATACTCAGGACTGCCTCATCGCTCAGGCCGCATCCTTCCTTTCTATGTGCATGGTACAATGGATCCTTAAACACTGTCAACTGTACTTCTGCCAGAAAAGTGTCACCCGGGAAACATTAAGAGTTTACTCAGCAAATTCTGCTAACTGTAGTGTGCTGGGAAGCTGACCGATGCCCTGCAGGAAGTGTGACTGAAGCAGTCCTAGCATTCGGTGCAGACCCACCCACACCAGGGACTGGAGGAGTCTTTGCCATGTCAATGGAAACCAGCCACACTTTGGGCACAAGATGGGAAAGAATCTTAGCCAAAAGATAGGCTATTGTTCAATCTAAGTTTTCACTCAGCAGACCACAGAAGAGCAGTCTCTTCTATCTTCATTCATTAAGTTTCTATCTTTTGTGACACAACTATACCGACCCAACACACAACACTATTCTCCCTCTCCTCTCTCTTTCTCTCTTGAAGCATAAATCTAATTAATCTTAATCAAAAAGAGCCAGGAGTCAGATTTTGGAGTAAAACCTGGAAGATTAGAGTACCAGGAGCAGTGGCCAGTTGCTTCCTACCTGTCTCGTTCTGCATCCCAAAGGCTGAGATCCTGTCTCATCACTTTCTGTCTCCACTTCTGGAGTGTTGGGATTAAAGGTCTGAGCCATGAATGGCTAGGATTAAAGACATGAGCCATGAGTGCTAGGATTAAAGGCAGCTGTCACCACTACCCAACTTCTATGGTTACCTAGTGGCAAGCTCCATCCTCTGATCTCCAGGCAAGCTTTATTTGTCAGAACACAGACAACGTATCACACAAACCCTCTCTCTTGAACCATCCCCTTTCCTACTTCAATCTTTAATCCAGGTACTTATTGAAAAGGCAATTTATTTCATTTAAAAAAGATGAGGGGCAGAAAAATATATGATAAAGAATTGAACTTCAAGAATCATGTGTGAGTCACTATGAGCTTCTCCACCTAGAAAACATCTGAGCTGATAGATTCCCCCACCCGAGGATGTAGCCTTAATTGATTAATTAACGAACATAACTCACCCTTTAGAGTTCAAAGAATGCCATTAATGCTAAGTATTTTTAATATGGAAACCATTTAAAGCAATTAGCAAAATTACAGTTGCTCTGGATTAGAAAGAAGATTTAAACTTGAGAATCCATTACTGGAATAACAAAAATAGCAGAACTAAGGGTGGTCTCTGCCACTGTTGTGGAAATTTCATGTAAGTGCCTGGTGGTTTGGTTAGCTCATTACATTAAGGTTGATATGCAATGGGCCTGGGATAGCGAAACAAATGTTGGGAAGTAAAGTAGCACAGGTAGGTGCAAAAGATGAAGAAGAAAAGAAGGCGCTTACTCTTGTGAGACTCCTGGGCCTGGAGGACAGTGAGGACCTACTTCAGAGCCGTGGGGCTGCTGAGAAACTCCCTTTAGAAGAGAGCAGAAATCAGCAGCCAGATTGATTCCAAGTCAGGATAAAGAACCTGGTCATACCACCAAACTCCACAGAAATTCATTTCTACCCACAAGATGAATTAGCAATTAATGTTACCAGCGTCAACATTTGTTACAGACCAAATCCAATCGGTGGAGCCGAAGACAGAGCCGAAGACAGGTTAGGCAACCCAGCATCAGTGGTTCCTAAAACCCACAATGAGGAAATTATGGGCCTCTGCGAACACGTCAGGGAGTGTGTGTGTGTGTGTGTGTGTGTGTGTGTGTGTGTCACAGCCCATCAGTGTGTCTGGGTGTCAGTGTGTCTCATTCATTATAGACAGTAATGGATGCTGAGGGCCTAGGATATCCAGTGGCTCAGGCTCCAGACAGGAGGCTTCTCCCGTTCATTCACTGCATACCTGTGAACTGAGGAGCAACTGTACAGTATTGTGCAGGGCAAGGTGAGGCTACAGAGCTGAAGCTCCAAGCAGCCTCTAGCTATCTGAAATGCTTGAGACTAGGTGTGTTTCAGATTTGTGAGTTTTAGAAATTGTGAAATAATTATATATTCCTTATCTATACAGTGTCACTTAGCCCAAAACCTGCAATTCACACTGTTACAAAAACCGACACATTTCACGTAACACATTGACACTCGGAGAATTTAAGATGCCTGATATTTAAATTAGGAATGCTAAAACTCGGAATATAGATCAGAATCAGAGCATATATGCAGAATGCAAAGGCAGGTCCAGAGACAGAGGGGAGGGGATTAAATTAATGATGATCCATTTACAATAACCACAACTAAATAAATAAATTCTACCCATTACAATTCTCTGAACACTGAGGGGCAAAACATAAATGTCCAGCATAAGATGCAGAGAGTAAGGGCCTGATTTAGGGCAAGCACAGGAGGAAGTCTGGGGAGGGTAATTTTGACCCGGGGAGGAGGATGGAAAAATCTAGAGTGCCTTATTTGAGCTGAGCCCAAACGCTCTTAAGCAGGCAAATAAGACAATGAGAAAAAATAAACACATGATGACAGATGTCTACTTTGTTTTACTAAGAATTATATAATTATTATACTTTGTCCTGACAACCAACTCCAGAGGCAAATGAGAAGTAAGCCCTATCCTCCCAGCATGCAACAGCAGAACCGGTGTTTCTGCAGCCATTCCGTCAGTCCTTTCTATCCAATATTAGCTTGTCTGTCTATTAAGCTCCAGGATCCATCTAGGGCTGAGGACACAGAGCTTTAAAAGAAAAAATCCTGTTTCTAATCTAAACGAGATTGTGTTCTGCTGAGAAGAGTGAAGTAGTAAATCCTCTCATTTGATCATTCATTATAAACAGTGATAAATGCCAGGGAGAGGCTTCAGCAAGAGAATGACCTTGTGTGTGTGTGTGTGTGTGTGTGTGTGTGTGTGTGTGTGTTGGAGATGAATATTTTAGTTAGAAAGACTTGAAGGTATTACTAATGATGTCATTTGAGCTAAGACCTGAACAATAAGAAGCTCACGGGAGAGCTCTGTAGATGGAAGAGGCTGTGCATTCCTTGGGACGGGAATAAATGGGGAGTCATTGAGAGTAGACCCCACAACACAGCATGATGCATGGAGAAGACAGCTGGCAAGGTCTCACAGGACACTGATCACTGATGTATGTCCCAAGGATATCCAACCCAGTGAGATGCTACTTCCAGCAAGGCTTCACCTCCCACTTTTCAGCACCTCTCAATGCCATCATCTTCTGAATCTATCTCAGTATCAATCCATAGATTACAACCCCCTTGATCTGTCCAGAGACTCTATCACTGATCCCCTGGGCGTTACTTAATCCAATCAATGGGGAAAACAAAATTAACCATCACAGGTGGGTGATAGAATCACTGGCTAAAAACAAAATAAAATTAGAAAAAAATTGAAGAGGGGAGGAACAGAGGAAGGAAATAGAGTAGCAACAGCTCTGTTGAGGCTATGACAATAGGCTTTCCCATGGGAGAGGAACGCTGTAACAGGCAGTTGGACAGTTAGGTAGAAGGCACCATCATTTGAGGAGAAGGGGGAAAGAGTAAGAAGGAAAAAGTTTAATCAGGAGTAAGGGGCAGGCATGCAGAAATCAAGAGTTTGATTCTTTAAATCTTAATCTGAAAATAGCCTTCTGATTGTTATACAGAAGCCAGCTGCCTGTGTTGGAGCATCACAAGGACTCATTTTGGCATAGATGTTCCAAGTTCAGGTCTCCCTGATTTAAAAACCATGTTCATACTAGCTGAAGATTCAAGAAGCAGAAAGAGAG
This sequence comes from Microtus oregoni, assembly GCF_018167655.1. NCBI lineage: Eukaryota > Metazoa > Chordata > Mammalia > Rodentia > Cricetidae > Microtus > Microtus oregoni. The sequence continues at coordinate 33,444,462 of NW_024543067.1, forward strand.
AAAGGAGAAAACCAGATTGAAAGTGGGCTGGGAGTCAGAAGCGAACAACTAGCCTCTTAGCGCTTGCCCCCAACAGCTGCAATACTTAGAGCCTATTAGGGAAATGCATTTCTGCAACTGTTTTTAAGAAAACTTCTGCAAACTAATTTGAAAATGTGCTTCAGGGTAGAAAGAAAAAAATGATTTAAAATGGGATGATTTAGTTGTTTGTAGTCAAATTTTAAAGCAAAAAATGGAAAATCAAGAAATATTTTAATAGCTCCCTGGGATGTGTGGGTGAACATTGAGAAGTCATAGGTGACACATGTTAGGATTTTTTCTTAAGGAAGCATAAACAATCTTTCCAGTAAAAATAAAATCTGAAAGGGGTTGGGGATTTAGTTTACTGGTAGAGTGTCTACCTAGCAAACTTAAAGTCTAGAATGCAATCTTCAGCAAAGTAATTATAATAATTACTGTTATTATTACTTAAATAAAATAGGAAAAGTATGTCTATTTAAAGTTGACTCAATAATTAAAGGGAGCTGCGTTCTTATTTTTGCAGTGAGAAGATGTGATGTGTGAGGTTCACAGTTGCAAAGAATAACAACCAATTAAGAACCAAAAGGACAACTACGATCCCCAGAAGCAATAGCAGTGCAAAGACTTAGACGCATTGCGATGAAGAGTTTCTAACTGCCAGAAACAGCAGCTGCTGTAGTGACAGTGACTGGGGATGAGCACATTCCTATTGGAATATTTTATTGTTTCTGAAAACAGATCTGATCTGAGTATTAGCAGGCGCACAGAGTCATCTTGGTTCAAGGTGGGCTGAAGGGATGGCCAATGGCTGGACTCCAAGCTCTTATGTTTCCACTTAGGTTGGGATTTGGCAAAGTAGGTGTATTTACCGTTTGTAATAGCAGAAGCAAAAGAAGAGAGGCCTGGAAGATACAACACTCCATTCGAACAGCAAAGAAGATTCAGTAAACTGGTTTGGGATTAAAATGGGCTTCGTGGAGATTGGACACTAAAGAACATATATGTGTATACCCATAAGCACAAAAGGACTCTGTCTCTGTCTGCTTGCCTGTCTCTGCTCCCCCCCCCTCACACACACACACACACACACACACACACACACACACACACACACCATTTCCTCTTGGCAAGCAGAAAAGAATATGTGAGTAAAGTATAAGCGCAGGATCAATTTACTGGAAAATGTGAGCTCGGGATTTTGTGTAAGTTTATCTCTTAGAAATGTCTCAATAAATTCTTAAAAGCAGTAAGTTTTATGGCTGTCAAGCACAGTGAAATGAAATACTAAGAAATCACACTGTTTTGAATATATTTCTTGTGCAGGGGTCCCTCTATTCCTTCTGCAGAAGGTTCTGCCCCACCCCCATCAGCACCGTGCACCCTTCACTTTGACTGGGTGAGACAGAACAGAAGAGAGAAGTGTGGTTTGATTCTCAAGCCAAACGAAATGTGTCCAGTTCTTCCTGAAAGACAGGTTCCCTTCTGAGTCACCAGAGCAGAGCCACCCGCAGCTTCGGACAGATGAGAAGAATGGTGGTTCTTTTTCACTCCCTGCTTGGCAGGACCCACATGCCAAGAAGGCATGCTTCATATACTGTAGGTCCTGACGCAGAGTGCATTGACATCCAGGTGTTTCCTCTAGCGGAAACCTCCAGAACCAATACAGTTTCCCGTCCGTCTTCCAGCTATGTGTTCTTTGTTCAGCGTGGCTGTCTCTCTCCTATAAACTGCCTGGGTGATGTGCAGTCATGCTCAGGTATCTCTCCTCCCAACATCTAGCACAATCTATTCACGAGGAAAGACTGTACCATATGATAGTTACTTGTTAAGTAGGGTGACGGATCCGCGGAAATGAACAGGGCCGTCAGCACCAGGCTACCTGAATTGAATCCTTAATGGAGGCTGACTCCTTTAACAAATTTTATCAGAACTAATCACGGCTCCAGAGAAAGAGATGGACGGATGATGAGATTAATGTGTCTATAACACCTAGTTAACTAATTTTCCCTTTCTTGGCTGGTGAAGACATGCCCCTTGCAAAGCCATGTCTAACAAAGCAGTTTTTCTACCTCGGCAAGTAGAACTAGGGCTGCCCAGGTAAGTCCTTGCCTATGTCTTTGTGTGCCAGCCCACAGGAGCTGTTACAGTCTCATCTTTACCAGTGACTCTACTTGAGTATCTTGAAACTGGCTATCGTGGGAATATTTACACCACAAGAAAACTGGCAGGCTGATCAGAGTTCTTTTGGTGAGCCAGGTCATTCCAGCATGTCCATTTCTCAGGCTGCCTGGTCTGAAAGTCTCTGGTGATGAGCCACGCTCCTTATGTATCCCATAAAGAATGGACATAGCCTCAGAAACAGCTGGATGTTAGCGAGCAGGACACCGTGCAATACAGACTGCAAACAAGCTAGCATGCAGAGAGACTATAAATGAAAGAATTGGTGCTCAGATTTGTCGGGACAAAGACTGCACCATGAAGACCCCAATTTCCTTGGAGTTATGTCATTGTAAGTAGTTGTAGCCTTCCCTACCCTCCCGGGTGCCCTCTTCAATCCCCGGGAGGATTGGAAGACTCCACTCTCTCAGTGGCAATTAGCATGGGTTCCGTTTACTGCCATAGCAAGAACTGCCAGCTCAGTCATCTGAGCACGGTTTCTCAGCTGCTTGCTCATTCAGGGGGCAGGATGGGTGAGCTGTTGAGGCAACTCTTCTCTGTGATATCGTTTGGATTTGTGTGTTTCTGTGGTGGCACAGGCTAAGCATACTCTCTGTCACTGAGCTGTAGACCGGTAGATCTATACCCCCAGTAATGCTTTTAGAAGGATGTTTATTTTTGGTTTATTTGCCATGGAAGTAAGCCCTGAGAAAGAGAAGGAACACATAAAATTACAGAGTGAGCTCTCAGCAAATGGTGCTAATGAAATAACAAAGAAAGGTTTCCTTTATGATTTCATAGGTGGTCTCTAAGTAGCTGTGGTCTACGTCTCTGATGCAACACCTTAGGGGGACACTGTGTCCACTTTCCTCTTTACAGAGCCATGTATGTATGTATATACTAGGGTGGTCAGTTAAGGGAGCAATGACTGCCATGCCACTTTGGAGAGACTCTCTCTAAACCATGGTGACAGAGACAGAAAGACATGTCAGGAAAGCAAGTCCTCTATCAGAGTCGGAAGAAGGAAGAACACAGGCAAAGGGAGAAGAGCGCCAGTTTCCAGAAACTTCTGGGGCTCTGTGTTCACACAGTCAGCCCAGAACCACAAAGACGGCTGGGGAACATTTTCAGATAAAGTGCAAGTGATCCTGCAAGACGTAAGACCCAAAGACAAGCACCAACGCCTGATTTCTATGAAGCTCTGTAGAGTCTAGCATGTCACAAAGCACTGTCCTAGGATGGATATAGTGTGGACTTCCATTCTGAAATTTATAACTCCATACAACTTTAATGGAAATCAATAGACCCAGGAATCTTATATGCTGTATAATTAGTGCAAAGTGTCATTCTTCATCACAACCCGGAGAGAGACCTACTTCCTCATAAACCCAGACACTCTTCCACGCACTGCGCGTGAAAGACAAATATTACCATTTATGCCTCTCTGGGCATGTACAAGAACCTGGATTATAAAGACAGATGGAGGCACTGGGACCCAGTGGAGAACTGCAGAGGAGCAGATGGAAACAGGCAGAAGAGAAACGACGCACGTCTGCAGGAAGTTACTCTGAGATGCTTGGCGCCATTTCTGAGGGATCCACGGATGTCTGGAGAGGCTAGGATTGTGGAATCTCCCTAGGTCTAATGTTTATGTGTGTCTTCATGTATAAAGTAAATAAGCGGTTTTTATACTTTTTGTAGCTGGCGCAGATCTCAAGTGTAGCTTCCCCAGGAAGCAGATCAAGGTGAAGGTATGTGGGCAGGTCCTAGACTATACAGGAGCATAATGGAGTGGAAAGAGGACCTGGATTTCAAAACTTGTCCCAGCTGATCCTTTGGAAAGGCTGGCTCTTGTGTTACACTTTTGAGATTAAAACACTCTATCCTGAAAAAAAAAAAAAAAAAACAAAAAACCCACTCTATCCTGTCTGGAAACTCCTTAAACAATGAAGGTAAACAACTCAAAATGGATTCAGGAAGTCCCTGAAACTGACCAAATTCTCTAGGCCCCTTCCTGGCAGAATAAGCCATGAAAGCTGAGAGTCCTTCTCAGACAGGAGGAAGCTGAGCTGCAAAGCAGACTCTCAGAGGAGAAAAACCTCAGGGAAGACTCTAAGCCCTGACCAGCTGCCTGGAAAAGTCAGAAGCAGCCAAGTTGCCTGAAAGAGGTTTAGACCAATAGAGGTGCATGAAAAAGACTCTCCAACCTATGCAGCTGCCTGTGGGCTGTGCAGTGTGCTCCAGGTTCCCAGCTGTATGAGCTGTTACCCACACTGAAGTGGCTCAGGGGATACGGCTGCCTTTGAGTCATTTCTGTCCCTGTAAGTAACCCTTCACCTATAGTAACTCCAATGAAAATCATTGGTTCACCAAGGTGGATTTTGGTGGTGTCTGTTCTTTGGTTGCTCTGTATCTGGGCTGATCAGAGGTGTGTGCCACATCTCCCCAGGAAAGGATTTGTCACACAACAACTATGCAGGCTGTCCCATCTTGATGTGAGCAGGCTTCTGTATTCCCGTTGATTAGGACTGTTCTCGTCCCTGTCACTGGAGATGAGAAAATGACCCTCCTCATTGAAAAGCTATGTTCACTTATGGTATCCATGGTGTTTATCAGCTGCCTGGAAGCAGAAGGAGGAAGTAATTCGACTCAGAGACCATGTCCAGTATATAACAGCATCCACCACGGTCTCAGGTCTGAGTGGTTGAAGGCACCAACTCACACACGACTCTGAAAATGCTGTTCCTGACCTTGGTGGTGTCTGTGATCAAAATTTAGTAATTTATTTTTAGATGGGATCTCTTGCACTGCAGGCTGACTTTGAAATTTGAATTGCAGTTCAAGATAACCTCGCTCCGCTGCCGGGACCACCACATTTGGCTCTCAGCTACTTTGCAAGTGACCGCCTTCCTGTTTTCTCATCTGCTGTTTGCACCCTAGGGAGTCCTTTGCTATCTTCATGGCTGCACCCAAGCTACCTTTGCTAGCATAGTGTCAGCAGGCTAAAAACTTTGGAACAAAGAGAAAATGTCTACTATCTACCTCTAACTTCTGTGGTTCACAGACTATCAATTCTGTGAGGACTGTCAACTTGACAGGATCTATCTAGCATCACCTAGAAGACAAGCTTCTGGGCCTGTGTTCTAGGGACTTTCCAGGTGGGGTAAATTGAGGTGGGGAGATGCACCCCACGTGAGAGCGGCACCATCCCACAGAGTGGGGTTTCAGTCTTAACTGTTGAGACAGTGAGCCGAGCACCAGCGTTCCTCTTTCTGCCTCCTGACTGTGGATGTCATGTGACCAGCTGCCTCATTCTCCTGCCACATTTCTCTGACACGATAGACTATATCCTCACACTGGAAGCCAAAACAAACCCATTTGTAAGCTGCTTTGGTCAGGGAATTTTTCCCAGTTTAATACCATCCCTAAGGGTTTAAAAGTGACATTCTAAAACCGATATCTACTGGATATGCATACAGGAGGTACACTTTAGGACAGTGTTCACACATAGGTGGAGGAACAGGGTGTGTGATGGTTAGTATTGCCAACGTGACAGGATCAGGATTCACCTCTGGGCTGGGCCTCTGGAGATTTGTGGAACATTAAAATGACTGGATTAACTGATGGGCGAAGATCTTCATAATTGTGAACAGAGCCATTGTCTGGACAAGGGGACCTGGGTCTGTATAAAGCAGAGCAAGAGAACTGGGCAGCAGCACACAGGCATTTCCTGATCTCTGCTTGACTGTGGATACTGTGAGACCAGCTGCTCCAGCCTTCCGCTAGCTTGTTTGCCCACGGGGATGGACTGTGCCTTGACCTACAAGCCGCAACAAACTCTTTCCCCTAAGTTGCTTTTGCCGGAGTATTCTATCACAGGAATGAATGGTTAACAAAGGCAGCATACCATTTACTTAATAATTTTCTGCTCCACACATTCAGTGTAACTAGGAAGCCCTGGTTTTGTTGTTGTTGTTATTTTGTTGTTTTTGTTTTTTGTGCCAGTGTTGTCAAAATCTCAGATCAAGCATGGCACGACGTAAATATTTACCATGTCCTGTGCGTTTTGTTTAAAGGGCCAAAGGAGGCAACACCCAGAGACATGAGGAGAAACTCCTCGGATAGCCTTTTAGCTTGTCAACAAGCGGGCGGTGTCTCCTCAACTGAACTCTGTGCTCTCTAGAAGCATGCGATGTTTCCGTACGTCCCTGATGTCCTTCAGAAGCTACTGTTCCTGTTGGGACCTCGATGCTTTTAGAGTAAGACGTTTGAAGGACTCTGTCCTATTTCCTGTGTGAAGGATCAATTTAGAAGAAAATATCCATGAAATATTTACCTTCTTGAACAAGTACATTCTGTATCAGCTTGAAGCACCGTGTCGTATTGACATAGGGCTCTTCAGTTAGGACTGAGCTTTGGGGAAGCACTCAGCCGCGCATCTACAGCTCGCCCTGTTCTGCTTATTTTTCTCAGTGACCTCATCTTGCTGTCCATTCTCTGATTTGTTGCTGTCCTTAATAAGCTCCTGCAAATATGCCCTCAGCTAGATTGTTTGTTCATTTTGGATAAGGGTCTATTTTATTTTGTCATAGCCATATATCTTTTATCTCACGCTGAGCACATTAAGTGCTTAGCACATGATTGCCAATTGATTTTATAAAGCTTTTGAGGTACATTAAAGCAAAAAGATCATACAAGGGACGAGGCAAAACAGAAAGACTTAAAGTGTTGTTATCAGAGAAGAGGAGCTGTTTCAAAATGGCAAATAAAATTAGAGGTATATAATTACACTTGAGGCTGAAATTTGGATAGAGCTTCCGGGAAACTAATGAGAAAAAGCAAAGTGATTTCCTGACTTTTGTGAAAAAGGAGACAGCAGATTAGGCCTAATACAGCTACATTTGGCATGAATCTGAAAGATAACGCTCATGTTGATTCCAAGAGGAGGGACACAGTGGACATTTCACAGGGATTGTACTGGGAGTTGGGAGATGGCTGAGAAGAGAAGAGCGTATGCTGTGCAAGCCAACATTCTGGAGGGCAGAGACTGGAGGACCCTGGGCTTGCTGGCTGCCAGCCTGCGCCAAGTTCAGCGAGAAGCCTCATTTCAAGGGCATAGGATGGTGAATAACGGAGCGGGACACTTGACATCGTCTTCTCCTGCACATCACACATACATGTGCATAAACATGATCTATGCGGGACACCTGGCATAGTCCCCATGTGCACATCACACATACACGATCTATGCGGGACACCTGGTATAGTCCCCATGTGCACATCACACATACATGATATGCGGGACACCTGGCATAGTCCCCATGTGCACATCACACATACATGATATGCGGGACACCTGGCATAGTCCCCATGTGCACATCACACATACATGATCTATGCGGGACACCTGGCATAGTCCCCATGTGCACATCACACATACATGATCTATGCGGGACACCTGGCATAGTCCCCATGTGCACATCACACATACATGATCTATGCGGGACACCTGGCTTAGTCCCCATGTGCACATCACACATACACGATCTATGCGGGACACCTGGTATAGTCCCCATGTGCACATCACACATACATGATATGCGGGACACCTGGCATAGTCCCCATGTGCACATCACACATACATGATATGCGGGACACCTGGCATAGTCCCCATGTGCACATCACACATACATGATCTATGCGGGACACCTGGCATAGTCCCCATGTGCACATCACACATACATGATCTATGCGGGACACCTGGCTTAGTCCCCATGTGCACATCACACATACATGATCTATGCGGGACACCTGGCTTAGTCCCCATGTGCACATCACACATACACGATCTATACGGGACACCTGGCTTAGTCCCCATGTGCACATCACACATACATGATCTATGCGGGACATCTGGCATAGTACCCGAGTGCACATCACACATACATGATCTATGCGGGACACCTGGCATAGTCCCCGAGTGCACATCACACATACACGATCTATGCGGGACACCTGGCATAGTCCCCATGTGCACATCACACATACATGATCTATGCGGGACACCTGGCATAGTCCCCGAGTGCACATCACACATACATGATCTATGCGGGACACCTGGCATAGTCCCCTTGTGCACATCACACATACATGATCTATGTGGAACACCTGGCATAGTCCTCATGTGCACATCACAAATACATGTGCATATGCATGATCTATGTGAAACACATAGAAATGAAAATCTGGCTGGTTGCTTCCTACAGTGTCTAGTCACAACATTCTATCCATTATCCATATTTAAGCTTAAATTTAAAGCCCACGTTTAAGCATCAAGTTCTTCTTTGAGAATGTTCTTCCATTCTCTTCACATTTTTAAATATTTTCTTTGGGACCTCTACACAACACCAATAATCTCCACCCTCACCTCATTCACCAAAGTTGGTTTCTCCATTTTCATGCTCCTGTGTGGTTTTGTGTCTGGAATTTGCTGTTCTTTTTTAATTCTATATTGTTTTAGAGTGTCTCAAGAGGGACACTGTTTGCTTTTTAAACAACATGACACATGAAAGTGTCTGAATGTTTTTTTCCTACTTCTCCAGGTAAGGAGAGGTCCAGTCACTTTTTCAGTGAATCAGAACCATGCTTGCCAGAACATGACTACTAAATGCAATATGCATTTTTGCAACTTTTTACCTAAACAAACAAAAGAAAACGAAACACAAAAGAAACAAAAACTTGAATGAATCAGCGCTCGCTAGACCAGTAGAATCCGGAGTGCCAACTCCAGGTGAGTCCTCTCAGACAGCTCCATGTTCTGTCCTGACCTCTTAGAACCCCAAGTGTTGCAGAGAACCTAGGCCACAAGGACAAGCCGCACACTGGTGTTCTAACAGTTCAGCCAAGCCTGGCTTCAGGGTGTGAGACAGGGACCCTGCGGAGCTCTTAGACTTGCTTACCAGGAAGCCAAGAATCACGCATGGCTTATGTCAGTGCCACACAGAATGAGAGTTAGTCCTCCCAGTTTTAGATCCAATAAAATGTTAATTGCTTAAAGACACTATGTTCTGGAATGGTTTGTGTAATGCTTGATAACAAATTGGCCATAGGTGTCCAGAGGCTGAAACCATGCGTTTGACTTCATTTATCTCTTCACGTCTCCAGATAGCTACGGAATACCTGCCAGGGGCCAGACGATGCTATAGGAGTTGAAGATAAGGTCAAATGAATGAGGAAAAACCTCTGCCCTGGAAAAACCTGCCATATGAGGGAGCAAGGAAGAAAAATGAATGTGTAAACAAGAACATTGCTTTTGTGATACCCACATTGCCTGAACGTGATTACTGAATGCAATATGAATTTTTGCAAGTTTTTACCTAAACAAGCAAAAGAAAATGAAACACAAAATAAACAAAAATCCAATGCATCAGCGCATTCAGAATACTCATTTATGAACATGAGAAGTCAGGTAAGTCAGAGGAGTTTGTAAACACCATGTTTCTGGTACAATCGGCAGCAGGAAGGCCTGTTTACCTATGTCACTGAAAGACAGCATCTCCTTTGCCTGAGGAGTCTGAAACTTTTTTATTAACAAAAATGGGGTAACCCCCCAGTTTTCAGGAATGTAGGTTGTCCCCTAACCAGGGTAGGAAGTATTGCTCCATAAAATGTCAACATCAAAACAATATAGAAAAAATAATTACAGACAGTGTTAGTGCTGGAAGCTGATAAGGACCAGATGGTCTTTTGTATTTACGGTTTTCCTTATGCATACAAATGCTTTGGGGATCTAATTAGCCTTCCACAAAACTCAAACTGGCTAATTACTATCATTATCTCCTTTTCAAATAAATCTGAAGTCTAAACTGCAATTACGTTTTTATCTTGCGTTTGGTATTCATACATTTTAAGAATTATTCTTTGCCATCTACTCAGGAACTTCTTCGCGTGGACTGCAGTCAAGTACTGCAGGATGATGGTGAAAAGTCCACTTTTACAAACATGGCTAACTCTGTTAGGGAAAGTGCTGACCACACCAAGTCTGCCTCCTCCATTAGCTGCACTGCCACGCGCACCGAAAGAAAGTCCCTGTTCTCTGAGACTGGATGTTTTCCTACAGGGAGGCAGAGGCAGCGGAGCATGGTGGAACAAGAGTTTCCATGCATTGTCCTGTGGCAGCTATTTCAATTAACTTCTGACTCTGCCTGCAAAGTGCAACACCTGGGCCTGCAATGAGCTGTGGAGAGTTAGCAGAGCATGCAACAAGCTCGGAATGCCTTCTTTCTGGGGGTTTTGGCCTTGGGACAAGAGAGTAGCATGTGCCAGTATTTCCAAGCTGCAAATGAAAGCAGGTATGACCCCTATTAGGGAGTTCACCGAATCTATTTCCAGGGAGATGCACGCTTGAGAGGGGCTTCAGAAGCCAGTCATTTTATTTTAGGCATAAAGCCAAGGATGGGAGTTATCAGCAGCCATGTGTGTTTCCATGGCAAGATGAAACATGGAGAATGGTACACATCTGAAACTAGCTGGTCCCTAACATCCAGTGAGAAGGTTGGGATTGTTAGAGTGCCCGTCTGACGTCTCCCAGTGTAGCATCATGATGTACTGATCTGGAGGAGGAGGGGAATCTGAAAACAGGGACATCCAGGTTGATGAACTGGAGTCAGGGGTATAAGTCCCAGGAGATACTTCTACCACAGAGCAATGCTGTGTGTCAAAACAGCTTCAGGGTTGTCCCATGGCCTGTCTGACAGAGACACATTAGCCTTCAGGCCCAGAGATGGCCCTGGGCTGCCCTGGTAGCAGTGGTACAGGCATCCAGGCAATGACAGGGATGGATGCAAGGTCAGTACTTTGCCCCGCCTGAAGTGATGACAAGGATGTCACAGAACAAAGAAGGAAATCTTGAAGATGTACTCTCACTTTTAATCATTCCACAGACATGATCTAGGCATCTACTTAGCATGAGGCAGCAAGGCAGGAGGTCTGCAAGTGCAGGCATCAGCAAGTTATTTCTTCCCTACTGAAACCATTCTTCTCTGGGAGGAGAAAAGATGCCCAAGTCATCTCAGGAAATAAATGAAAGTTATAAGTCTAGGTAAATAAGGAAAACTGTCCAGTCTCAAGACATTCCTGAAACCAAGATCCCTAAGTTTTCTTAAGTTGTAAGGGCTGTTAAGGAGAGGAGAGAAGAATGACTGACTGAGCTGCCTACAGTGCATGCAGGCAGCCCCAGGGAGGCAGCTTTGTGGCTCTTCAATCAGTGTTGTGTGGGCTTTTTGGTGACTCTGAGTTATTCATACTTCTGATAAAAGACTGCAATAAATTCACTAATTCTTTAAGCTAGGTCTGGGAGAATTCTTTCTCTGGTTTGTGGTCCGTTCCTTCTCTGAACTGACTAGTCATTGTCCCCATTTCCAAGGAGAGAACAAGACCCCACTCCCCACTCTGCTGGGCTCATCTGGAGCCATGCCGCTGACCCGTTGCTTGGAATGGTGGCTATGTCTTGTGTCTTAGCCTTCTGTGGTAGCTCCAGCATTCACAAGCCATGATCAAGGCTTGGAAATTAGTAATTCCAGGGGCTGACTCCAGCCATTCCTGAGTGTACTTGAATTCTTGTAATAGCATGCTCATGTTATTTGTATAGTTCACAATGTGTCTTATTCTCTGGATCCTTCTTGGGGTAAGCATAGAAGGTGGATTATCCTTTTTACCGATGTCCATGGTGTATCAGAGGTCTTAAAGTATGCATCTAAAGCCAAATAATGAGTAAGAAGCCCAAGTAGGGCTCACCTGAAGGTCTTCTCACAATGGACCCACTATGCAGACATTCTTCACCCTGTTAGACTAGCTAGAGCTCCTGCTTCGGAGAAGTTTTTGTGCCAGGTCAAACCCTTCACAGGACTGCCTGAGCAGTCTGTTCTGCTGGTTAAGGCTGCCTGTCTTTTCAAAAGTCCTCTGTACTTCTGAGGGTGCGGGTCCATACTCCAAGGGAGGAAACTTTGAACTGGGGCAGGACCAGGACATTCTTTGCTGTACAGCCTCATGCAGGGGAAAGAGCTGATGTCTAGTCCACATGAGCCCCACCCCATGGCTGGACTTCTCTGGGACCTGGCTTTCTCACAGACAACCACCTCTGCAAGTAGTTAACAACCGAACATAGAGTGCAAGCACTGCATCCCATGGCTGAAATAATGCATTCTGCTTCACTTGTTTACGTCAGCATCTCAGATGAGAGCCACGAGGATGGAGGGAGCGGTAATGATCACACCACAGGGGCAAGACCTGGCGAAAAGTAAGAGCTAGCTCTATTCCTCTGCCCGTGAATTTCTTCTGGGTTTATGAGTCCTAGTCTAGCCAGGAAGGGAGGTAGCCCATAAGAGTTCTCATCATGCAGAAGGGGAGAAACGGTAACTCTGTGGGTAAAGTGTTTGTCTTGCAAGCACCAGGACTTGAGTTCGATCTCCAGCACAGACTTAAAAGCTGGGCACAGTAGTTTGTACTTGTAACTTGAGAGCACAGAAGCTGGAAGCAGGTAGATTCTAATAAATCCTGTCTCAGAAAAGGAAGTGCATGGTTGCTGAGGAACAACACTCAAGGTGGACCTCTGACCTGTGCAGACACACACATGTACACATACACACACGCAGAGACAGAGTTCATAGGCAGGTCTAGCACACTAGAAATACGATCTACTTGATCTCCACAGGTCCACATAGAGGCCAAAGAAAGCACTAGCCATGACGTAGTGTTTTTAGGGTCCAGGATCCTTACCTTGGTGTTCTCCAGAAATGCTCTAGCTGGTATCAGAACTTCATTGCCTGTCCTTGTTTAAGAATATACATTAAAAGGGAGAATCACAGTAGCAATCTCTGAATTATTACAAGGATTTTCTCTTGATTTGCATACAGTATCAACTCTCTAACTAGGATGAAGGCCAAAAATGCCTTCTAATATTCCCTTAGCAAAATGGCTTCCTAGAAGTCAAATGTTTGAGTGGGGTCCAGGAAACAAGTGTGATGACAATCCAGTCTTGTCCTAGAGGTTAAAATATGCAATTTCCTCAGATCTCTATCCGAATGCTGAATGACCCTGCCAACATTTGGACAAACAGAGGGGAAACTGGGTCATGTTCAGCCACTGCTAAATTAGGCTCCCAGGGATCCAGAGGCATTGATAGGCTAGACACAGGAAGGAAGATGAGGCCCAAGGTCCAGGCAGATCTAGCTGAACTGTTTCCTTACCTGTCCCATGGTTGCTTTGGATCAGTTCTCTGTCACAGAGGTATAGTATGAGGGGCGGTGGGCTGCATTCCCACCCAGCTCCACATGGCTAGCTTTACCGGAAATAATTACACAGAAACTGTATTCTTTTGAACACTGCCTGGCCCATTAGTTCCAGCCTCTTATTGGCTAACTCTCACATCTCGATTAACCCATTTGTAATAATCTGTGTAGCCCCACGAGGTGTGGCTTACCAGGAAAGATCTTAACCTGCGTTTGTGTTGGGTGGGAGAATCATGGCGACTGCCTGACTCGGCTTCTTTCTCCCAGCATTCTGTTCTGTCTACTCCACCCACCTAAGGACTGGCCTATCAAAGCCCAAGCAGTTTCTTTATTAATTAACCAATGAAAGCAACAGATAGATGACACTCCCACATCACAGAGGATGCTTTATAGCCCCTTGTTGAGAGTCATAAGGTGAGACCCACACAGGACCTCAGGGACATGGTCCGGGCTGGACAAATCACTCTTCTAAGAGCTCAGTCTTCAAAGTTCATCTTGTGAGCATGCTCTTTGATCTCACAGTTTTCATTAGTACAGAGCTCAGTATGTCAGTGTTACATGATGCATGAACATCAGTTTCCACTGTTATCTATTATTTTTGTTTGCTTTAGTTTGTATATAGTATATACACCCCACTTCTGCACTTAGAATATATGATTGAAGTAGTGACGGCTGCATGTATGTAGAAGTTGTTAAATGGTGACTCCATATCAGATGAGCTATGCACATCTTAGCCACAGAATTTATTGTGAACTTCGAAAACGGGTGTTTGAGAACAGATTCAAGTGCCTCATGAAATTATCTTGGATTACCTGGGTCGACCATAAAACAATGACAGGTGACACTGTAAGAGATAAGCAGGAGGAAATATTGAACACAGAAGAGAAGGCCAAGGATAGGAGCAGAGGTAAGGTTCATATAGGCCAATACCAAGGAATATATGCGCTACCAAACCTGGACAAAGCAAAGAAGGATTCTAATAAGAGAGCATTGCCATCCTTAACTATAGATTTCAGACTTCTTCAGAAGAGTGAAATACAATTCTAATATTTAAGATATTAAACTTGTGGTGGTTTATAGAATTTATAGAACACTAAGAAGCTAAAATTACACATATATAATAAGGAGCAGATATTAAACATTTTAGATATATATGTATTTATATATATAAATGAATTAATGTGCCTTTATATAGATATATAAATACAGAACAAGTGAGAATTATAGTATTTGGTGGAAGATTTGTTTTATCACATGGCATCTAAATTTCATCATCACCTCAGGCCTCTTGACAGGGCTTTAAAACACTTCGCACAACCATTGACTTGTGTGTTGGACAATGGGAGAGTTGGAGTAAAAACTGTGCCTCATCTGGGGACACAATGCTACTCCAAACAATAAAATATAAATTGAGAAGAGAAAAAAACCATACAAGGCTATCATCGGAATAATCATTAAATATCAGGTCAAGTTTGTACTCATTGGATTAATAACATATATATCTGGATGAGAGACATTGGGTCTTCCATATTCTACAACATGAAGTTTAAGGTAACAGTCGCCAAAACCTCTCCGAATTGTCCTCTTATTTTTATGTGTATGCATTTAGAGGAAGCTTTCCCATTCCCAACCAGCTCTATTAATAACAATGAATAGCTGCTGTGATGGTCATAATTAATAATTACTGAGCACTTACAGCGACTCAGGCTCCACTCGGAAACACTGAAGCACATTACCTTGGTTAACAAATCTATGTAGAAGTCCTCCGAGTGCTGCCATTAGGCACTTGGTTTTTTCAGATATAAAAGCATTCGCTGTTCTTGGCATGATGAAACGATTCTCCTGAGCTGATGTTCTTTCTCATTATGAGCGGGGTTGATCAGTTTCTGACCCAGCTGTTGGGATCCACAGCTCAGCAGCATACAGCTGTACATATCAAGTCAGGGAGCAGGCTAGTTCTGCGCTCCATTGTGGGATTCTCTTGTATCCTCCTCATTTAGCAGAGGTCCCTGATGAGGTCTCTTCAATTTCACTGGCCCAGTATTCTGAGCAAGATTAAAAGGTGGTGGTGGTGGTGGTGCTGTGTGTGTTATTGTTGCTTGTTTATTTTTATCACAGTTCTGAAGCAAAGTCTGTGGAGAATTGGGAGGGTTAAAAATGGAGATCAGGATCTATGCAGGGAGAAGAAAGGATGTGGGTGCTCCAAGGAGGAGGCGGGTAGAGAGTAGAATGTGAAGACACACTGGAAAGCTGGACCTGGCTCTGTCCACTGAACTTGTCGGAGCCAAGCTCATGCGCAGTACCCATGCTTTCCCGAAAGGGAATTAAGAAATTGGATTTCCATTCCAGAAAACAAAGCGTAAAAGCAGCTGAGCAGAAGCAAAATCTACACAGTCCGAGAATGCAGGGTCTTCACTGTTTCCCGGACAAGGAGGCTCACAGCTGTCTGCACTTCCTCTTTCAAGGAACCTAATGGCCTCTTCCGATTTCAGTGCACACCTCTGTGATTGATTATGGAGCTGAGCCTTGCTGTGGCATACGCTAATGCTTTTCATCCACCTGAAAACTCCACAGACAGTCCACGTCTGTAGAAGAGTTCCTAGACTGCATTTCTGACGTCATGTTCACCTAGATTTAAATACAGTAGCTAGCAGTGTTTTTACTCACTGACTCTGAAAGTTCAAATGTATGAATAGTAGAAAGTAATTCCTTTAGAAGTAGCAGAAGAATCAGACAGGTGCCAGTAGAACCGACAGCCATGATGCTGCATATGTGAGATCCGAGTAAGGCAATCAGACTAAAGGATGCTCAAGGGAATTCATCTGGAAAGGTCCGGATTATGTTTGTGCTTTAGGGTAAGGGCATGTCTGGTAAACCATGGGAAGACCTGAGTGTTGTGTTGTATATGCTGGCACCCATGTTTACACTATTCATATTGTTCAGTGTATCTGAAATGTTAGGTGTAAAAAGCCATCTTCCCTGCAAGGAAAGGAGCAAACTCAGTCTGCTCAGAAACCATTTTACAGAGATTTGTTTGTTGCAAAAATGAAGCTGATGAGGTTGCTGTGTCCACATGACTGCAGCCCATCCTGAAGTATGCACTAAACATCACTTGAGCTCCATAAACATCACAAACCCCAATGGGTATCTGTCACTTGGACAAGGAGAATATAGAATATCAAGGCAAAAAGGACAATGTTCAAACCACATGTAGCTTTTGTTGAGTGTTGAGTTTATTTCTAGGAATTCTATGTGCCCAGCACACTAGTTCATTTAGTTTAGAAAATACAAGCCCGTGTGTGATGAGGCGGTGCCATTTCTGGAGCATGACAGAGTCAAAATCACTGCCACACTGTAGAAAACACTCAGAAACCCGACAAGGAAGGACGAGTCAGTCATCCAGCTTTGGCTTTTGGGGGTTTCATAGCTCAGAGCAGCAAAGACAGAGAATGCCCACAGAACTCCACGCATGCTTAAATCACCGTGGCTGCAACTCAGTAAAACTGGAATTTGTGTTGCTGCTTGGCCAGCACTTCTCAGAGAATCACTGGTGACTTCAACAGCACTGATGAAGAGCTATGCCACGGCCACTGTTATTCTTCATAAGGACTCTTTGCAAACAGCAGAAAATTTAACCCCATCTTTTCAGCAGGAGACAGAGCATGTTAGTCACCTTTGTTTCAACCTTAACGGGATCCACCACGTGAGTGAAAACAGAACTGGTGTTTCCTGGCCTCCTGGCTTCTTCTAAGCCCTCTCCTCTCCCAGGCATCAGGAGAAAGCATCTACCTGTGTCTACATCAGATCTGGGGCTCTGAGGAGAAACAGAAGGAAAATGTCCAGGGCTTTCTATAAAACCATCATTAGATAAGACATAGGTTTCCATCATGTACTCTCGAGCAGACAACTGGGGCTTCATGGGAAGATGGTCATTTGAAATTTTTTGCAACTGAAATAAAATTGCATCATGTTGCACCTTCCCTTTCCTCCCTCTAGCCCCTCCCACCTACCCTCAAGTCCTCCTGTGTCCCTCTCTAGCTGATAGCCTCTTTTTCTTAGAATATGTATATGTATACATATATGAGTGTATATATATTTATGAGAAACTTGAGTGTGTTTTTGTTGTTGGTATGTATGTGTTATGTATGTTGGTATGTATGTGGTAGGTGTGTTGGTATATGTGTGGTTTCAGGGATAACTACTCTGCATTGGACAATCAAATAAAGAGTGTCCTTTCTTTTCATGTCTTTGTATCCACTTCATCCTCAGATCCGAACTCACACAGCATAGTACTTGATACTGATAGATTTTCTCAGTAAGGCTTTCCTGTAGTGTGAATGAGTCTTTGAATGTTGTTCATCAGAAACATGCAAATTGGAGAACAGAGGAATGATTATGAGAAGATATGGGCTTAGTGTAGTGACTGCCAAAGATCAATCAGAATGGGGACTTGGGTCCAGACCCAAGTCATGTGTAATATTGTAATTTCTAATTTAATTTATATAAGATTAGTCATTAAATTGAAACGATTGATACTTACGTCTCATTTAGAGCTGAACACTCCATAGTCTATTATTCTTTGCGTGTTGATCAATTGAAGGGTTCTGTATTGTTACAACAAAAACTCCTCCAATGAGGGTTGAGAAGCACACTACTCTGTGGGTATTATGATGAGAACGTAAATTGTGCCAGTTATACTATGCCTATTTAACTGGAGAGAGAAAGTTTTCTCCAGAGAGGAGGCTCCTGAAAAGTTGCTCCTTCTCAGGTTTTCTGAGTACAGTCCTAGATCTGCGCCATATAGGCAGCACTGAGTGGGACTTAGTGAGACAGAGTGTTGGAAAGAAGTAAAAAGTGGTGGGAGAGGAGTTGGGGAGAAGTGAATGGGAATGGATCTGAATAAAACACTCTGTGACTGTATGAAATGCTCAATAAACAATGGATAGAAATAAAGAGGCTGAGGCCACCAATGAAAAGACACATTGGGGTTGCTGCCATGTTTTTTTTCTGACAGGATGGGGCTCACTCAGCGATCCAACTTGCATCTCTCATCTGAACACTGAGAAACTGTGAAGCCTGAAGCCAGGACAACACAGTCTTCAGTCAGTCCCACGCTGTGCTTCTGAGCAGAAAGCCTAACAGCTGTTAGGAATCTTGCTGACCTTGTTATTGCCTTTACCATATATTGATTTCTCTTTCATTGTGGATTTTTGTTTCTCAGAGACTGGTAAGTGCCCGAGGAGGCTTTTGAGAGGCAAACACAAAACCTCCCTGTCTGACATTTTGATGGACTAATCCATGGAGCTCTATCCAAGACACTCCACACACAGACTCAGGCACACAAACAAAATCTCCCTGTCTGACATTGTCATGAGCAGATCCGTGGAGCTCTACTCAAGCCACTACACACGCGCACACACACACACACACACACACACACACACACACGGGGGGGGGGGAGAGGAGAGAGAGAGAGAGAGAGAGAGAGAGAGAGAGAGGAAGACACAGACACACACACAGGTGTCCCTAAGGCTGTGAGTCCTTAAAGAAGATAAAATGAGACACTTGAATAATCATTTCTGGAGAGCTCCAGCTGGAATTTGGGTTACAGATATGGTAAAGACAAGTCTCTGATTTATAGAAAGAGTTGCCTCTGGGATAGCTTGACTTTAGCTTCTTCTGTATAGTCATGCATTACGACCAGTCAAAAAAAGACTTCCTGTCCTCTCCACCTAGATGCTCCCAAATGGAAGCTGCTAGTGCAGAGGATTCCAAGGCTTTGTTACTGAGTAATGACCCCTTCGGTTTTCCTGAAGCAGCTATAGTCCTCTCTTGTGGAAATATTTACTTTGTCATAAGCTAGAACACTCTTTTCCATGCATTACAGCACACAAGACTGCATTTCAATCATTGCAGTAAGATCCGGAGAATAACCAGTTTCTGTTCTCTGTTAAGTGTTGGCTGAGCTAAGCAGCAGCTCTGTTTCTAGAAAGATAAAAATGTCAAAGATTAGAGAGAAACAGCAGGCGTTCTGCGGGGCTTAGCTGTTGAATGAATGTCTGAAAGGTGCTTCAAAGTTAATTTAAGTAATTTTTAAAAAAATTATACCCTGAGTTGAAGGCTAAGAACTCTTTAACTTCGTATATAATTAAAACATAACGCGGAAGGCCTCATTAGACAGTTATTCCTGGTATTTTAATAATAAAGTAGGATGCCCTCATCATATGGCTTATTATTATATCTGAATGGACTACCAATTAAATTAGTTTTAGCAGAAAAGTACAGCATGCAGCAAGAGTCTGAATTAGAAATAGAATCTTTCTATGACATTCTCCCTTCACCAATGGCAACACAAAAATGCTTTCTAAATGCTCACTGGGAAAGGGTCATAACAATAAGGAAGAAACCCTTACAAGTGTGTTTCACCCTGGTACATGCTGAGTGGTGCCTGTAGCACACAGTGAGGACTGTTGAGATGGCCTGGCCTGACCGCCATGAAGAAACACTACAGATGAGTAGCCCACGGCAGGCACAGATGGGCTCACGGTTCTGGATATGGAATCCCAGTGTCTGGTTTCTGAACACATCGTTCTTGGTCTGTAAACTACTTTCTCACTATGGCCTCATAGGATTTTTATCTTGGCATGCTCTTGGGGCTTACGTGGGAAGAGATGGGGTTGATAAAGATATTTAGAGATCTCCTTTCTTTCCTGTGATCCTACTGGGTCAGACCCCTCCCAATGAGCCTCAATCCCATCCTTGGAGCCTCTTCAGAATTTACAGTCACAGTGACTATTACAGGCTCAGTGTGTGATAAAGTAGTCATACTGGGTTTTGCGAGTTTGGAGTGGTTAGAGGCTTAGTGTGTGGTTGAAGAGGCACTGGGATTCAGCCCATATGCTACCCAACGAAGAGCGTATGCAGTGACTCGATCTTCTATGTAGAAAGCCATCTTATGCATAGAATTCTGACTGGCTCATCTTGCTACTAGCCATCACTTGGGGAAACCCCTAATTTTGCTATAACACTGGGAAAAATTGAAGTAGGATCTAATAGAAAATCAGTTTGGTGATACAAATTTATCTGTGGATTTTGGAAAACAGATTATAAAAGAGGAATCTGGGTTGTCAAAGTAGTGAGGAGGCTGGAGTCCAATATGGATAGCACAAATCCTGTCACAGCAGACCCTTCTAGTTTCACCCCCTAGCTCCCCATCTAAGGCTTTGCTGCTAGACTCTGAGTAGCTGAATCTATTGTCCTCTGACTAGGACTGCTGTGGCCAAGGTGGTAGTTACTACTACTTTTTACATCCTTTACTTCCAAGACTCACAGGCAGGAGGAAAAGAGCATGGTAAACAAGAAAGGAGCTGCTGGTCAGTATTCTGTATAGGAAGGAAAGTTCATAACCACTCATCCTTAGGCTCAAAGTCTGCTACTCTTTCCCCACACTAGGCATCTGTGATATGGATGACACCCCATGGATTTAGTCAACTCCTTTAGCTCTACGGACCCCAGCTTGATACACATGCATTTGTGGAGTTCGCGCAGGCAATAAATCAGTTCTTAGGATTTTGTCTGTAAAAGAATGCAGTGGAAATCACTATTTGACAACCCATCTGGCTTATGGTGGCCTGAGAAACACAAGAATCAAATGAGCTATTTTCTACAGACACCCATTGGATAAGAAATAGCTGCTGTCTGAGCTTCCTTGAGTCCAGGATGGAAAACTCTGTCTTCTATATTAAGAACTAATTGGAAATGGAGAGATGGCTCAGTCCATACACAAAATGCTTACCAAGAAGCATCAGGAGCTGAGTTAGATTCCCAACACTGTGCAAAAGCACATGTGTCTAAGCCACGTACTGGATGGATGTTGGCGCAAGGGTCCCTGGAGTTCTTTGGTCAGCAAGTTTAGCCAGTTGGTGAGTGCCATGTTCAGAGAGAGTTCCAGTATCAAAAAACAAGGTATTGGAAAATCCACAAAAACATCTGACATTGACCTCTGACCTACACACATACACATGCATATCTCCCCATCTCCAGAACGCACATACTCATGAACATGCATACACATACGTATAGAATGGTAAACTGAATCTTGACTGACAACTGGCTAGAATAAAGAGTCTGTATAAAAACACGCCCCTGGACGTGTCTATGAGAGACTTTCTAAACTGGGTAATTAAGATAGGAAGACCCATCCTAAATAAGGCTTTGTTTTGTGGCTAGGGACACGGACTGAATAAAATACAGAAGATGAGCCAAGCAGCAGCTTTCTCTCGCATTTCCTGACCACAGACGCAATGTAAACAAAAGCCTCACATTTCTGCTGCCATGCTGTCTCCACCACAACGGCCTCCATCCTTAAACTGCGGGACAAAACAAACTCTCCCTCCTTTAAGTGGCCTTTGTCAGCTATTTTGTCACAGCAGTGAGAAAGGTAACTAAAATGTCACATGTGTGATAACACATTAAAGATGGCAGGAGATGAAGGACCATAGATAACGCTGATCAAATGCAAACTTCAGTTGTGAACCTAAGACCTCAACTGCTTACATTCAGTGAAGAGTAACATTGGTGGCAGTGTCTTAGAGGGCATGAAATGTTCTTTTGGAAGTGGTGCTGAGAGCTGCCCACTTTCTCCACATGTTCTCAGAGACACTGATTCTCCAGAGACTGAAACGAGACAGGTCCTTTCTCACCAGAGGCCCTGATAGGATTAGTGCCAAGTACATCTCCACAGGGAAATGTGGATACAAATAAACCAGACACCAGGAGACATGGCCTGGGGTTGCCACTGCACCTGCATTTGACGGGGTCAGAGGCTGCTTTCCTGCAGTAATGCATGCATGGTCTCATGGCGCCTGTTTTCCCCACCTCTCCTTTTGTGAGCTACTGCGCTGGTCTGTCTGAGGACGTCTGACTTCATGCCACTGAACAGAGTGACTGCCTGACTTGCAGAAACAGACCCGATGACAGGCAGCAGTGCTGGCGGTAGCTGGGTTTGGAGACTGATTATGTAGCCATGGCCTGGGCTCCTGTCCTCGCCACACTTGTTCTACATCACCATGCCTGACTTTTAGCCATTTGCTTCTCATTAGCGCCTTTCACAAAAGTGAGCTGCGAAGGAAGGGGACATGGTACTCAAATGACTTTCAGTTTGACAGCAGCAAAAGATATAAAACACTGTGGGCCTCTGGGTTTTTATATTATCCACGGCACTAAATTATCTATAGCATGTCTGGGCCTCATTAGCATGGAGGGTGGGAGTCCAGGACTTGCTAGAATGGCTATGTTTACTCCACGGCAGATTATGCTGCTAACTAGATTCCACAATCTCACAGATGTTCCATTTTCTCCTTCAAAAAAGATATTTGAGGAAAAAATACTATGAATACAACCCTAAAACAGCACCTATAAACATAGGCTCTCCACTGCCACTGTCACCCACAGCTACGCTGAGTGACTGACTTAGCAGACTTATTTTCCCCAAGAAGCTATAAATGCTCTATAAAGAGCATAAGACATAAGACAGTTATACACTGGAGGAACAAATAACAAGAAAGAAACACCAAACAAATAAAAACAAAACAAGCACACACACCAGCGAGTGGAAGAGAAGCTTGCTGGTTTCCATGAGTTCACAACAGAGAGATGATCTCCATTCTCGGGGTCGCCAGCTTGATCAGACGCGCACTTGCTCCCATAAAGTATATCATGCGACGCTGGTCTACCAAGGGGAGAGGGAGGCCAGACTTTTCTCAGTGACCTTTATCTGTCATCCCTGCTCTCTGATCTAACACAAAAATTAAAGGCTCAGCAAGCAGGCTGCCATGGTGACCGTGGTGACAGAAGAGACTCAAGTCACCCTGGCAATACCTATGGTGCACGAATAAGCTTAAGATCTCAGGGGAGTCCACATAAGCTGGAACCCGTCTCTGTCAGGTAGGGTTTGTGGCAATGGGATGGGAGGAAGGTCACTTTGAAGTGAAGTCACCAGCTTTCTCTCAGGTTGAGGAAACATTTGGTTGACCTAGTTTCATGCTCAAGACTAAAAGGAGGGAAATAAATTGTAAAACTCTACATTTAATACCATTACCAGTCTGGCTTCTTGGCAACTCAGGCTTTAAACACTCTGGCCCCAAAGCTCCTTGCTTTTTATGTTTGATGTGTAAGTGAAGCTATCCAAGGAAGCAGCCTGCTGAACTGTCCTTGCTTCCATTCATCTCAGTCCATTGAGAAGCGGCCAGGCACTCAGCTGGGCATACGGAATGAAGAGGCCCAGATTCCACAACCTCATGGAGCTAAGCGTCTAACAGGGTGCCAAGAAAGCAGACTTCTGCTGGGTCCATGGGAGAAAATGATCTTGAGGGACCATGACCATGTGGGTCTAAAGGTGGGACGCTTAGAAGAGACTTTCCCGAAGTATTTTAGAGGACAACTGGAACTTCTGTAAGTGTTTAGTGCCAGGGATACATTAAACCAAGACAGCCGGCTGGCAAGGCATTCTCTGCTATGTTCAGTGAGGATGCAATGCCTCAGTTTTAGGCACATTGAGTCAAAAGGGAATATAGACCACAGAAACTTAGCACGTAGGTAATTTCATTGATCTGAAGCCTAGAGACTGTTGAAACTTCAGGTACATATGAGCGCTATCAACAGTGTGGTATCCTGAGGAAACTTGGCCTTTAAGGAGGAGGGTGAGAAAACAGAATCCACAAGGATTTTAAGGAGTGGCAAAGAGAATGGGAAAGCATGTGCATCATGGAAGGAGGGGAGGAAAGTTCAGATCGGGCATGGCCAGGCGCGTGCATCTTTTGCAGTGCATTAGCTTGCTTTGCTTTATCAGGGAGGGAGGGACCTGGCGACTCCACGTGAGTGCAAGCTCTCAGGTGTAGGGATAGAAGGGCTGCGGAATGCATGGGAGGAGACGGAGTCCAAAGCAATGCTGACAGCTGAGGGCTCTTCTGTTGAACAGCAGCAGCGTCTCTCAGGGATCTGGCTGAAAAGCTGAGGCCTGCGTCACATTCTAACCCTCTGAGCCCGTGAAACATGACGTGTGTATCATATACGCTTTCCTGGCCATTCTGGTGGGCTGCTTACTTGGGGAAAACAGCTTAGTGTTTGTAGATAGCAGAAAATAGAATGAGAGACATGGGGCAGGAGTCAGAATTAGGTGCAGGCTGAGAAAAAGGATGGAAGAGACTCAGACACTTTCTTGGGTTGATGTTGGAGAAGGGGAGTGGAGGTTAAGGTGTGCGGAGAGAGACAAGAGGCCAAAGGTCTTGGGGATCATCCCCACTTAACAAATCGGCTGGGATCGTCCCCACTTAACATATAGAAAGAACTCAATAATTCAGAGCCACCTCTCTTGTCCTTTACCCTTTTGCAGGAATTTCTAGCTTAGTTATGAGTCTTTGGATTTGCTTGATTCGTTTCCAATCACACTGATTAATAAAGAATGATAAGCTGTAAGGAGAGATCTGGACAGAAGCTACAAATTAATTAGCCTTGTTCCAGAGCAATGCAGATTTAGTGGTATCATAAGTAAAACAAGCTGTACAGCTTCCTTTACCTTGTCAGCCTTTTAAGCCTGAATGACTGAGAAGCCAAGCCGTCAAAGAGCAGAATGTAAGTTTGACTATATTAGGAAAAAAAGTCTGATGCACTTCTCATGAGTTCTGTGGCAGGATCACTTCCAAAAAGAACTCCTGCAGGGTGTGTGTGCATGTGTACATGCATGTGTGTGTGTCTGTGTGTATGTGTGTGTGCACAAGTGTGTAAATGACACCTGCATGCGTGCGTGCATGTGTGTGCATGTGTGCATGTGTGTGCGAATGGACACCCGCATGTGTGTGCACATAAGTGTGTGCCTTCAGAAGACTTTTGTATCCATCTCACTTCAGAGTCTCTGGCTGCTAAGTCATCACTTTGTCAGCTGCACACACATGACATCATAACAGTCTCCACAGCAACTGGGAGTGACATTACAAACCTGTGTGGGATTAAATGGGTGAAAAAAATAAGAATGGAATAGTGGACGATCTCCTAAGCAACAAATGTGCTTTTTCCATGGAAACACTGCCTTGTGGAAAAGAAAGAGAGACACAGATAATAGATGCAGGTACACAATAGAGCCTAAATATAGCATCCAACTAACACTCCGTCAATTGCAATTTAAAGACTATTCAACCTACGAGAATAATCGCTGGAAAAAACCTTCCTCCAGTTTAATTCTCAAGAGCTGAGGGAGAGACACTGTTCTTGACACCAGTGATCACACATCACAAAGCTCACAGCAGAGGGCAAATATGAGCAAACGAGATTTGGGGCCTGATGCGCTTCAATAAACACCAAAGACAAGAAGCCGAACTTAATAAACCAGATAAATTATATGTAGATAATTAGCACCATAAAATCTCCTATGAAGAGAATCAAGATTTGAAATAGCAAGCTCCCCAGGTGAACATAAGATAAAATTTACATTCTAAGAGGTAGTTAAACAGTGTACTTTAAGGAGTTATTTGCAAACCATGACAGCATGTAAGTTGTGAGCACACACAGTATACGGTAGTAAACACCCTCTCTTAGACAGCCCACCACAGGCAGATCGTTTGCTCTGACTGAGGTGCCCACTGTTTAAATTATCCCAGAGAATAGTAAAATGAAGTTGGCCCTGCTTATCCAGTTGCACAGTGGCAGGAAGGATCTTGAACACCAAGTTGCTCAAAGGGTATCAAGCTACAGTTGAGACCCCCCGGCCCCCGAAGTCTGACACTCTTCACACAGGGCTGGGTGGCCTTCACCCAGCCCTGTTCACTTACGGAGCTGTTCAGAATATGAGTTCCTGTAATCTTTCATGATGAATGTCATCTCCTCTTTATAACGCTGTCAGCCCACTTAGCAACAGCATGCACCATGTTGTGTCTACCTTATCATCATCCGCTCTTAGAGGAAGGGAGAATGTCAAGAGAGTCTGTCCAGCTCTCTTGTTTCATCATTCAAGGAAAAATGTTGAAAGAGTAAATTCCTGTTACGTAAGTGAGACTAGAAGCCCAGTTTCGCCCAGTGCTCACATCACCTCCTGTCTCCACCATGCACACCTGGGACCTGAGCTGTGCTGTTTCTTCTCAAGACATCATTCTCTAAGTGAGCAGTTCCGTGCACGGTCATGTGCCTTTTCCATCCTCATTCAACAAATACCAGGAGAGTTGAAGTCAGATAACGTAATATAGTGCAAATCTCAGGGAACACTTAAACAAAAGGCGCCAGTTCTGTGGAGTGTTTGCTAATTGAGGGACCCTCAGAAAGGCAGCTTTCTCCTCCATCTCTCTACAGTCCATCCTGAAGCCCTTCCTCCCTATGTGGGGTTCTAGTCCTCTAATCCACAGAACTTCTAGAACCATGCCACGAACCCTATCTGCTCATGGAGAGCCACTAAAATAGCTCTGACTCCCTTGCTAACCTCTGCACAAAAGGATCATCATCTTTCATCGGTGACACTTGTCAGTGACACATTACGAGCTACTCGGTTATTACAGACGAACCTAAAACAGGAACCCCTCTGAAGTCCCCTAGAAAGGAGGGTATCCATGGCAGATTACCCACAGCTCATGAGAGGGGACTTTCTAATGGATTAAACTTCAGAGAAGGGAATCAGTGCCCATCTCAAGGTTTCCTAACTAACATCAGTTACTGTTTAAAAGTCGCCCATTTTCCTCTCCTCAGAGTATCCCTGGGTGCGTGCAGCTGCATTGGATAGCTCCCTGGGGTGAGGAGATCATCTGTCCCTCATCCCAGAGGTTTCGAATGCCTGCCCCTTCATTCTGGAGACACTCAGGAGCTTCTGGGCTAGGATGTCAAGGCACTGGAGCGACAACCTAAAATATGCCAGCAAACTTAGCAGGAACAGCATTAGGCTCCTTTTATTTATTCTTTTTAAATGAACACATAAGTGGGACTTCATTTTTACTTAAAATTTTTGTTTTTATGATTTTTTTAAATTTTATGGTCTTTCCACCTAGCAAAAATTGATGCATTAAATTCATGTTTGAATCTGTCTACACCAATAATTCTTAGGTTGTTCTTTCTCCAAACTCGCTGATTAAATAAAAATTAAGCCCAGCTACCAAATTAAATCCCAGTCTTCAAAACAATTAGCTCAGTTGTCTTTCTTTAAAATGAACTCTCCATAATAATTCAGACCAGTAGAATTCCAATGTCTTACTTAAATTGGAATAAAAAACAAGCTGAGATCAATCTGCAGCCAGGTTCTGGGACTTCTCCAGGGAGAATAAAAAAAGACTTTTCCAGAGGAGTACTTGGTCTCTTTCCAAACCTCAGGCATCCTCCAGCTAATCTTCCATTAGATGTCATTTGTTTGGTTCACTTCAAAGCTTTGGCTACTTTCTTGCATTTTTCTGAAAACAGGGAGTTATCTGTGGAAATCATTTTGTCAGGCAATTTGGCAAGTCACTTACAATACTCATCAATTTCAGTACTTTAATTAAAGCCAGGAAGTCCCCTGGCCCAGTGTGGTTCTCCTGTCTGGGTCACACTTCATCTCTGCCTTCAATAGGACCCAATAATTTAAAGTGACAGAAGAGGGGCTTCTCAGCCTCGGGTTTACTAAGTGTGCCCTGGGTTTGACTAATGTCATTTTTCTTTAAAATTGTTGAAGGAAAGAAACATGTTTATTGACCAGGTCACTGGCTGTCTCCTGCTTAGCTCTGCAGTACAGCACCAAATGGGTAGCACCAATGACAACTTCGGGAAATAAGGAACTGAGGGCTTGCTAGCAGAGTGTGCTTGGTGCTAACTTTGACAGCAGTGGCTCTGTTGACTGGACCATTGTTCTAAATGGTCTAAGTTTCACCGGAGGCTCCAGTTGACAACATGATTGGAAGGAGTTTTCCTAGGCAGGTTATACTGGCCTCAGGTGTCTTTTTGGCAATGACAGCTAGTCTTAGGGCAGGGCAGTTGAAACACAGATTATTGTCATCCAAGCAGAAGGACTTTGAAGCTATGGCATCTGACAGACTGTATATGAGCTGGGTAGCCTGGAGTTTCTCCACAACCCCAATCCCGGAAGCACAGTCAGAATACTTAAACTATAGAGCAAGAGGTCACACCAAGGTGCTGCACAACATAATCTAAAATTCACAGAGGCAGGCAGCCTATGGTCCATCACATTCTCTTTTTTTTTTGTTTTTTTTTTTAAATTTATTTATTTATTAAGGATTTCTGCCTCGTCCCCACAACCGCTTCCCATTTCCCTCCCCCTCCCCCGATCACATTCTCTTATAGCTAAAGAAAGGCAGGGTGGAGATCACAGCCGGGACCTAGTTCAGTCTCCATGTACATGATCCTCTCTTGCATTCCCTCTCAAGCAGTCATCTGACTCTTAAGCGTTCACTGTATCCTGTTTCGAGGAGGGTTCTCTCTATATTATCAAATCAAAGTGAAGGACATTAGTTTCATCTACTAAGAAATATTCTTGCAA
This sequence comes from Microtus oregoni, assembly GCF_018167655.1. NCBI lineage: Eukaryota > Metazoa > Chordata > Mammalia > Rodentia > Cricetidae > Microtus > Microtus oregoni. Next base: position 33,473,430 of record NW_024543067.1, read on the forward strand.
AAGCGAACTTTGGATGTAGACAAAAAACAGGGGGATGGTGATCTGAAGAGGCATAGGGGTAAATATGACTTCTTACCAATCAAGACCTCTGGAGCAAGTTCTCCACTTAGAACCAACACGGCTGCAGCACTCATTGCAGACTTATGTCCTCTAAAACCATGGGATGATAATTGTCTGCTGCTGAAGTCACCTGGTTAGCAGTTATGTTTTGTTAGTGAGCTGGTGAATGCTCTTTCTCATCCTTCGACTTTGTTAGATTACTGTCTCTCACTTTATCACTCTATGAAATTATGGAGGCCTGGAAAGATGGTCCAGTGGTTAAAAGCACTTACTGTTCTTCCAAGGGACTCAGGATCAGATCCTAGCACCCATACTGTGGCTTACAACTACCTGTGACTCTAGTTTTAAGGGATGTAATGCCCTCTTTCTGAATCTGCACATACAATACATATATGATGAACATACATACACTCAGGAACTTTATGTGCACACAATATAAATCAATATATTTTTACAAATGATTGACTTTTGATGACTCTGAATTCTCATGTTTGCCAAGAGGTCAACATTGCAGAACTATTTCCACATATTCAGTGTAGGTCTACTGGGTTCAGGGTGAGGAAGTGGCTTTAGTCAGGATGCCACCCCTTTCAAGGTATCAGCTTAATCAACTGCTGGATCTTTATCTAAAATTCATGCCAGCTTTAACTGGCTGTTTAATCTCACAATTTTAGCAATTCTAACTTTTCCTAACACTTCCCTCCATTTTCCTTGTTCACCTTCCTTTCTCTTCTAGTTTTTTTTTTCTTTATTGTTATGTAGCTTGTCCTGTAGTTAATGGTAACTTCGAGTTCCTGATCCCCTGCCTCCACTTTCTCAAGTGCTGATATCTCTTCATAACTGCACTGTTTTGCTTTCTTTGTCCCTTAGTGGGCGCAGCACCCCTCAGCTGCAGATAGCTGTCTTTCTCCTGAGGCATCTTTTTGGGAAACTTTCTTATCCCAGAAGGACTTTATTCTATGCCTGGATTGCATCCGCAGGAGCGTGCATGGCTCTCTCCAGCCTCGCTGAATCTCACTGCAATAGCTTCTCACCCGTGAGGGTCTTGGGAGTGGCCCATGCCTTGTTGGCCTTTGAAGCCTTAACTGTTTTAGCATCTAGCATAATAATAATCAGCTCACAGCAAAGAGTTCATAAATATCTATTGTGAGGGGTGGAAAGTTTTAATATTTAAAAGCAGTACTTCCATATGCTATAATTTTAAAAGCAATCACAATATGCAATCTTTACTCCACAATTTATTACTCTTTCTAATGCAGTAAGAAGTAAATTATTTTACTTGCCTACAATATAATGTGGCAGCATTTCAATATTTTGGTACACATACCAAAAACTAATGAATTGGCATAGCCTATGCTAACCCATCTTATATAAGACCAGGTCTTCAGCTCCCTTCTAAGTCACTCCAATGAGCACCTTTGCAGTAAAAGTGTCTCTGTGCTGAACGGTAAATAAATTGCTGGAAGGGGTGGGCCTGGGAGAAGTTGCTTATTAAATGGAGTAAGACAAGACACTGCCTTTGGCTAGCTCTAAGGTTACTGAGGGAAACTCATCTTCTTTTCTGTAGTATTTAACATAGATTGACTTGCTTGTGTAGTTCTAGGGAGTTGGCACAACAGAACTTTTTGCATGCATTTTTGTGATTGTTGTTGTTTCCCAAGCTTATAAGATAGTGTGGTTGAATGTTACAGATTTCATGAGAAAAGACCTTCAAAGGCAGCCGTTGGGTCAACCTCATTATGAGAGTTCCTTGGAATCCGACTTGCTGGGAGGCCTCTCTGGGGGTCTGGAGGTCAGTGACTGATATATTGTCCCAGAACCACCCAGGAACTGGGCCATAACTCTTCTTGTAGCTCGTCCCCACAGAAAAGCATGCTTGTAGCTCTGCAGCCAAGTGTGTTGCAGGGAGTCTTGGGGAAGAAAGCTGTTTCAGGCAGAAGATTTAAATTCCCTTTTCCTAACTTTCGTGCCTCTGCTAGGAAAGGCAGATAAGAGCTCCATGTGCCTCCACCGTGGAAAGCCTTCTTCCACTCCTTTGAGCTGGGTTTTCAGGACTTCCTAAAATCAGGTGAAAGCAAATCAGGCACAAAGTCTGAAGGTGATGCTTCAGCTAAAAGATTGATATGCAAACACACAGCATTCCTCTTTCTTCTCTAAAGGGAGAACCTTGGATGCTCCTCAGGAACAAGGCTGAGGAAAAGGCAGCGGTGGGTTCACTGTCCACCTCCCCCAACAATGATCTCTCTTAAGCCTCTCTGCTTGCTTATGTAGACACTTGCTGAGGATGTACCTGACCGATTGGGAGAAATAGCTCCTACTGGATGCTCAGGAACTTTGCCTTTAATTGATAATTAATACTTAATGCAATATAACTGTGCCAGTAAGTGTATTAATTGCATTAATCTCAGTAACTCTGAAAGAATTATGATCATGGTAACAAGGCTTCCTTTGGGAGCAATAACCATACTTTAAAATTGATCGTGAAAATGGGTAGAAATTCCATGTATGCAAAACATCATTGGATTTTACATTTATGGAAGCTAGAAAGCAAATAGAACATGTTCCGTTGCTTATGTCATGGCCAGAATAGAAAATAGCAGCTTCTTAATAGTTAATACTCCAGTGAAGAGAGTTTTTAGGTTCAACTTTCAAACAGGCTGGAATGTGGGTTAGAAAAATAATCCCCAGAGGCAGGGGAGAGAAGAGAGGCTGTGGGTAGCTAAGGGATGGTAGTTTGTGAGCCTGCGTGTGTTTACATAATTTTCAACATTTACTTTCTCACCTCTCACACTTCCTGCCCTGTGCCCTCATGCGTCCCCTTTCTTCTGTTGCAGTTAGTGTGTTTTGAGGGGTCTAGCTTCACCTTTTAGAACCACACCTTTATTTCCAGGTTTCTTTTCAATGTTTCTGTCTCTGGGAAACCTTCTATTCCTACACACTCTGCACACCCCCTTTGGTCAGCTCCTGTTCAGCGGTTACATGGCCGTATACCTTGGTCTCCACAGTGCAACTAGAGCTTCGGTGTGTTCAGGCTCTTCTGTGCTTACAAAACACGCTCCACTCTCCTTAGGAAGGGCTAGCTGATATTCAGATTATGTAACTCCCTGGCCTTTCTCGTTACAATTCTCCACTCTGCTGTCTGTGTACTCCAGCAAAATGGGGCTCAAAGTCATAACAGCCTTCAAGTTTCTCAGGTTTTTTTTTTTTAACTGACAAAGATTCATTAAGAAACCAGCTGGTTTTTTTTTTTTTTTTTTTTTTTTTTTTTTTTTTTTTTTGATGAGGCACTTCTCTGTATCAGTTTGCCAAGTGGGACACTGGCAGGAGATGTGAGAAAGGAGCCAATTGTCATTTCTATGATTGCTTCAGATCTAAGGGAAGAAAGGGTTCATGTACCATGGAGATTGTCTTGTATGGAAAACACTATCAATATCAAAAGCGAAGGAAAATGTAGAGATGACATCATCCTGTTAACTGAAAATGCAAAAATAACAAAATAATGAGTATTACTGAAGTTGCCTATTATGCTTAGTAATGTGCTAATTCAGTATTTTTACTGTATTTTTTTATTATTTTGTAAAACCATGCCACCTTCCTTGTGCTTTTCTTTTTCATTTTGGATATGAGGAAATGAGAAGATGAAGGTCACACTCATTAAATGTCACCTGGTGAGAGCCAATATGTGACCAAGCTTCCCCTAGTCACAGCCAACCACCCTCCTCTACTTCTAAGAACTTCAGGTATGCAAACATCCAGCCCCTGAGATGTGTGGGTATCCAGCCCCTGAGATGTGTGGGTATCCAGCCCCTGAGGTGTGTAGATATACAGCCTTTGAGGTATGTAGGCATCCATCCCCTGAAGGGTGCAGGTATCCAGCCCCTGAGGTGTGCAGGCATCCAGCCCCTGAGGAGTGCAGGTATCCAGCTCCTGAGGGGTGCAGATATATAGCCCCTGAGGTGTACAGGTATCCAGCCCCTGAGGGGTGCAGGCACCCAGCCCCTGAGGGGTGCAGGTATCCAGCTCCTGAGGTGTGCAGATATATAGCCCCTGAGGGGTGCAGGTATCCAGCCCCTGAGGGGTGCAGGTATCCAGCCCCTGAGGTGTGCAGATATATAGCCCCTGAGGTGTGCAGGCATCCAGCCCCTGAGGTGTACAGGCATCCAGCCCCTGAGGTGCGCAGGTATCCAGCCCCTGAGGTGTACAGGCATCCAGCCCCTGAGGTGTGCAGGTATCCAGCCCCTGAGGTGTACAGGCATCCAGCCCCTGAGGTGTGCAGGTATCCAGCCCCTGAGGTGTACAGGCATCTAGCCCCTGAGGTGTGCAGGTATCCAGCCCCTGAGGTGTACAGGCATCCAGCCCCTGAGGTGTGCAGGCATCCTGCCCCTGAGGTGTGCAGGTATCCAGCCCCATGGCAGACAGATATTCAATTCTTTCGCCCACAATCACAGAATTTTCTGATTAATGATTAAGCTTCTTTGCAAGTTGATCTTTCCTTCCCTCTATTACTCCTAAATCACCAGACTGTCTAGAAACAGAAAGAAATCACTCAATATTCTTGTTTGGCTATTTACTTGTTTCCTCCTTAACTAAGGAAAGGATATAATTGAGGTGATCAAAGACATAAACAAAATATTATCAGAAAAGGACATATATATGATTCAAGGTCAGAGAAACAAATCTCGGATTTGAAAGTATTTTCCTATGAATGCTGATTTCAATGTTTCTGTCAGAAGTATCTCCTCTTACGAAGGCAGAGGTGGGAGGCTGCTTCTAGTCTTTACATATTTAGCGTATAATAAAGCACCCACTGCGTGCCAGATACTGCTGGTTTGTATCCTGAGACGCCAGTGGGAGCAAGAAGGACAAATCACAACCAGACATCTGACTATGCATCCGTTTATGGAAAGTGCAATGAAGATGTGTAAGATCCTTTGCTTTAGAGAGGAGAGAACCCAGGCTGACCTGAGCTGCTAAAGAAACAGCCCTTGGATGCAAGATGCTTAAAGTGAGACTAGAGAGAGGAAGGGAGAGAAGGTAGAAGAGAGGGGGGGGGGAGAAAAAGAGGAGGAACAAGGGAGGAAATGCGGGAGGAGGAGAGAGATACGTACATACGTATATACATACATACATACGTGTGAAGTCTCTGACTTTCAAGGTAGATTCTGTTTTTGAATGCTAAAACATCTAAACGGGAGAGGATAGGGCTAAATACCAGTCTGAATTACACAAGAGATCAAATTTTGGAATACACTGAAAAAAAAAAAGCTGCTTTAAAAAAAAAACCCTTATCTTAAAAAAATAAAATTATAGAATAAATGTCATTGAAGTCATTTAGGAGATATATCTCAAACCTATTTCAAGACCTAGGGCACTCATTGGAGTTACTCTACAAAGTCCCACTAGTGTATAAAATGTGAACAACAATGCCTGTAGATCAGTGGCGGTGTGCTGGCTACTGTGTGCCGGGTCCTGTGGCGGTGTGCTGGCCTACTGTGTGCCGGGTCCTGTGGCGGTGTGCTGGCTACTGTGTGCCGGGTCCTGTGGCGGTGTGCTGGCCTACTGTGTGCCGGGTCCTGTGGCGGTGTGCTGGCTACTGTGTGCCGGGTCCTGTGGCGGTGTGCTGGCCTACTGTGTGCAAGGTCCTGGGGTTGATCGTTGTCTCGTTCAAAAAGAAGAGTAAATGCAGCTGAGGACCGCTTACCCCAGACAAGATGCTGAAGGAGACACTGTGTTGCTCTGGAGCGAAAACAGAAATGCCCGTTCTTATTTGTTTATTTTTACTAATTTAGTTTGATTGCTCAATTCTGAAAGCAGGTTCTTTACACAGTACAAATTCAAACATCAACCCAATCAAAGTTAATTGACCTAAAATTTTCACTTAATCTCCACTTACTCAAGTTTATATCAAATGGAAAGAAAACTTCATAAAAATATGTTCTTAAAGGCTTTATGTAGTGTTCATGTAAAAAAAAATGAGAAACCCTACTAGGATTTTTTTCCTAGGACTATTGACTAAGGTCCAAACTTAATAAATAAATCCTCATTTTTCTTACTAACAAGGAAAGGCAGCATTGGTCTGCCAATTTAAAGTAGTTCAGTGTCAATTACCCAGTGTCTGTAGGTATAAAATGATAACAAATGATACACCTCCCGGGCCAATTTGTAGAGGAACTGAAACGATATCAACACATCAACAGGGAAGTGTGTGCTTAGACTAAACATGCACACATGTACACACACACGCTAACACATACAATATCATTATATCAATAAGAAAGTGTGTGCTTAGACTAAACATGCACACATGTACACACGCACGCTAACACATACAATATCATTTTATCAATAGGAAAGTGTGTGCTTAGACTAAACATGCACACATGTACACACGCACGCTAACACATACAATATCATTATATCAATAGGAAAGTGTGTGCTTAGACTAAACATGCACACATGTACACACGCACAAGCTAACACATACAATATCATTATATCAATAGGGAAGTCTGTGCTTAGACTAAACATACACATATGTACACACACATACATACATTCATACACATTCTTACAATACATAAAACACAACTCACACACAATATGAACATATTGAGAGTGTGTGCTTAGATTGCACACACACATAAGCACACACACACACACATACTCAAACACAAATATCAATAAATCAACAGGAAAGTAGTATGTGCTTTGACCCACCTTCAACACACACACACATACACACACACTATCAAAATACCAACAGGGAAGTGTGTATTTATACTGCACACAAGCACACACACACGTATTCACTCTCAAACACAATCATTCACACAAAGAAAGAGAGGCAGGAGAACATGGCCTTCTAGCTTACTCTCATATGCAATGTGAATAATTTTATATACAATGCCAATAGCTAATAATTTTCACTTTTATATTTGATCTTTGCTATTTTTTTTTTGTTTGTACTCACGAAACAATCTCTGAAACAAAGTAAAGTGTTTTGCTTTCCATTTAACTCAGCTTAGAGGGAGCCTCGGTCCACCTGTTTGCATGAGTTCATAAAGAGAATATGAGTCTAAATTTATCCTATCAGGATGTGAGTGGTGAAATTTAACATCCACGTTAATACACTCTGTGGTTTGGATGTGATATGCCACACACACACTCTTTCTGAGGACCTAATCCTCAGAGAGTAGCATTATTCTGGGAGGTTCTGTAGACTTCAGAAGTGAAGCTTCTGGCGGAGCTGGAGGAAGTAGGTCCATGTGGCATGTCATCGGAAGTTGTCTAGGGGCTCCTTTCTATCATTTGCTCAATTTCCTGTCATACAGACAGTGGTTCTGCCCCTCGTTCTTGCTACCAGTATGCTCTGCCTCACAGTAAGTTCAGAGTTAACAGAGCTGAGGACTACGGACATAAAACTCCTGGACTGGGAACTGAAAAGTGTCAAGCATTCTGTTACAGAAAAAATGACATTTGACAGACACAACACTGAAATTCATGTGAACATACACACAGTCACAATACACAAGCACTTATATACACTGATACACAGAAATACTCACATATATACACTGATATCTGTACACTGTCACAGAACACATACACATGCATGTTCACTCACACACATACACTGATATACACACATACATGCACTGATTTAGACACATGCATACTCATACACATGTGCTATACATACACATACTGATGCATACACACGTGCACACACTGTTGTAGACACGTGTCTGTTCATACACATATACTATACACAGATACATACATCAGAAAATAAGCACATGTACACACATACCAAGGCGCGCACGCGCGCACAGACACACACACACACACACACACACGTGTAATATTTGCCTATAAATTCCAAGCAGGCTTGGACTTACTATCAGTGCAAAGCTCTTCTATCTATCCCCATTGTAAGCCTCTATAATAAGCATTTTGATATCATCAAGAAACAACTTGACATTTATGGAAAAAAAGGTTTAGTTCATTAGACATTTGAGAACATAGCAATTGTAATAGTTACTCAACCACCATTCTTGAGGATCAGTAAGAAAGGAAGGACTTCCCTGGTTAGCGCCAAGTGGACTTAAAGCACCTGCTTTAGCATTTCCACAACCACAAAAACAGGCAGAAAGGTTTGTTTCCTTTCTTCTGGGGACAATATTTTCTACTGAGCCCCAGTGATACTTATTTTCCTAAGTCTGCTCAGCAAGCTCTTACAAACAGAAAATAGAGAGAGCATTCTCAAGCTCTCAGATTCCCAAAGGACTTCACCTTTCCATTGAGTTGACCCTGGAGCAAAATCCTACAGTGTTGGATGGAAGGAGTTTAGTTATTGCTGAACTCATGAACTCACAGGCACCACGATCTATCAGGTTTTATCAATTCTTGATTCTGCTATGTATAATTACACAAATCCTATCATGTAGACAGCTAACCCATTCTAACCCACATCCTACTATGTAGACAGCTAACCCATTCTAACCCACCTCTACCATGTAGATGGCTAACCCATTCTAACCCACATCCTCCCATGTAGACAGCTAACCCTTTCTAACCCACCTTCTACCATGTAGACAGCTAACCTATTCTAACCCACACCCTACCATTTAGATGGCTAACTCATTTTACCCTTTTCCTGTATGTTGTCAAGGGAGAGTTGGGCTGGAGATGTTCTGAAGTCTAATGCAGGAGAAGGAGGAAGAAAATATGTAATCTACAAATACACATATTTCACACTCAAGCATGATTTTTTTCCATTTAGTTTTTTATTAAAAGCTTGAGTAATTGCAATATGAAAGCGTGAACACAAGATTGAAAAGTAACAGCTACCCGCTTATCATTCCATAAGGAGCTGGAAATGAAAAGTAAATTAACTGAGTGTCGGCAAGTATCAATATCCTGGTAATATAAAACCCATCAGGGCCTGTGTGTGTAATGCTGCCTCAAACAACTTGCCAGGGATAAAAGTAAAATGCATTAACGTTAGATGATTCTGAGGTCAGGGAGCTGGTATTTGTTCACAGTTCCTCTACAGAGGTGTGCAAGTCAGTACACTCTTAAACCATTATCTCTCTGCTCCTGTGGGATCCTAGCTTTTAATTTCCCAAACACACTTACAACCCCAACCCCAATGGTGGATGCCACTGTATTTATGCTATTTAATTATATTAGGTTTAAAACAGAGGAATCAAAAGTGGCAGATATTCTCTTTATGTCTAGGTATCTCAAATTTGAGAGATGATACTCCAATGTCTTACCAGAGACAAGGAAATCGGGTAGAGAGGAGCTAGCAATATTAAGAGCATGTAGAAAGTGGACCGAAAAAGAAAGCAGTGGGTAAAGTAAATGTTGCCCTTTCATTTGAAAAGTAAATGAGAAATTGGTGATAGCATTATGACTAAGCACTGTGACTCATGGGATGAGACGATTGTGGGATTTTGTAGTGCAGGATATGCAGGCACAAGGCATTCACAGGATGTCTAACATTTGAATTGTTTACCTTATTCTTAAATGCATGTTTAAAATACAGTTCTGCTTGGCTAATTTGAATTAAAACTGAACACCAAAACAATAATTATCCCCTTGTATATGCAACAGACTCCTAAGCACTTGCTGAAGGGCTAACTTCACAGGGGAAAGCAGATAAAGTTCCCTAAAACCCCGGGATAGTCTCTTATTAATCAAATGCTTCTCGATGTTAAAGGAATGGATATAAATGCTGCCATGTTTTGTTAATCTAATGGATGGCACTGTCAGCAAGATGCATGCCTTCGGGGAAGCCTCACTCAGTCTCCCATGACCACCAGGCTGCTTCACCTGCCAGACTGCTGAGCCAGAATGAGGAATAGCACAAGATGAGTTAGTTATATCACCAAGAAAAACCTAAGCACTGTCACCAATCACCAACAATGTGTCTCAGCATTACAAAAAATTCAAATCTGTAAAATGCTAGTTGAATTCCAGATTTCAAGGTGAATAATTTGAATCAAGGGTATAGGCATGAAGAGAGAGGTCCTGGGTGAGAATCCGCTGTTTCATGACTTATGAGGTCAGCTCCACGGCTGCATCAGTCTCAGTGAAAAGGCTTGGAGCAAAGAGACAGACAGTCAGCAGATGACGGACACTCATCTGCAATCTAAAGTGCCAGGCGTACTCCACCAACCTATGTGCCAGCCCTTTGCTGTTCCAGCCAAGCAGAGGCTCCCCTGGGAGACTAATGGTAAGAAATTAAGGTAGGTGTAGTGCCAGACCTACCTTACCTTTGGGATTCAGACTTGGGATTTCAGACAGAGTGAGAAAGCCAAGTCCCATTTTCAGTTTCTAATTGAGCACCACGAGCAAACAAATTCAGCATGTTCAAGCTCAAGTTTCTTCAGCTCTAAGATGTGATTTAATAATAGCAAACTCAGCGAGTGGTGCTGAGGTGAGGCTAAGCCATGCAAGCAGTTAGCTGAATGACTAACAGACACCGCTCTCAAGGAATGAAAGTACGTTGAGTACTGCTATTTTTCATCTCTCAAGTGAAGAGTCTGCCCATTAGTGAGTTAGAAGGAAGAGGTGGTAGGGTTCAAACAGAGACGTTGAGCATCATTCCTTCCTGGCTGCCTCCCAGTAAGTACTGAGGGATTGGGAATGGAGGACACCAGATCCCTTACAGAAGCAAGAATCCATTCCTGCAGGAGGTGGTGCATGCTGAGTGCTCCTCCAGGAAAACGGGATGCTTACATCCCAGGCAAGTCTAGATATGATGATGTGTTATTTTCCCAAACAAGAACAGAGTGGAACAGAATAGAATGTTTGCCTCAAAATTTCAAAATTAAAACAAAGTGATGGAAATATGTGGAAGATAGGTGGATGGATGGATAGATGGATGATGGATGGATGGATGAATGGATGGATGGATGGATGTTGAATGAATAGATCAATACTTTAGAAACTGTTGGGTCAAAATTGTGACCATTGCAATAGAAATATCTGGCCTCTGATTGAGAGAACACAGTGGTGCTTTCTTGACTACAGAGGAGAAAAACAATAGGAAATAGGAACTGAACTTTTGCCATTAGTGGTTGAAGGTTGGATGAGGGGAAAACTACATCACACCCCTTAGCTCATTCAGCTCGTAAATGAGGAGGAGCAAGTATGAGGTTTTGTGTAAAGGGTGGCATTCTGTGTTCACTGTCTTTGTTTCCTCGCCTTGGTTCCCTTTGAGAACTCTTGTGTGGAAGCCATTTGGAGAATGTCACAGGTGTGTCTCTCACCTAAAGGCTGCAGAAAGTCTCAGCAGGTGTCTAGACACTGCCACTCACAGTGGGAGGACTGGGAAGCAGGTCAGGTACTCTCAGATTTGCGTTCGCATTTGTGCAGGGTGGCAATCTTTGCTAGTCTTTTTTCTTTTATTATTTTGAAATTTTGTGAAGCCTGCCTCTAAAGCCTTTGTGACAGTCTGCCTTATACTCCAGGCTATGAAATTGTCCTGACTCAGCCTGCAGAGTGCTTCCATTACAGGTGTGTGACACCAGGCCTTGCAATCATAGCTATAGCTACATCACCTAGAAGTTCATTTTGATGAGGTTTGACTTTGAGAGCTACAAAATAAACAGTGTACTATGTAAGTAGTTTCAATTATTATGATACCATTTTTTGGGCTGTCTCAGTCAACAGTGACTGGTAAGTACTTTAGGGAGCCACTGCTTTGCCCACTCAGCAATCTTAGCAACCTGATCACTCACAGGAGTCTTCCCAATTGCTTCCTCTGACAATGGTCCTGCCAATCTCCTCCTTAGTGAGAGGCTGGGAATACTCGTGGATAGAACTGCTGTCACTGTTCGCCAAGTTCTTTCCGCTTGTGAGTAGGTGGTTGGTAGGAATCGGGATGACCAAGCTTACACACAGCCTGGTAGGGGCCAGCAGATGGGCAGGATGGAAGGTCCTTTCGAGACAGTGGGTCATGAGGGGAGGCAGGACGAAGACGTGGTTGGTCTAAGCTTCAGACACTGCCCACAGCCCCTGTATCAGCACACTGCTGCAGTTAGAGACCTGCCCTGGATCTCATTTACATCCCCGCAGACCCAGCACAGGAGGTACTATTTCCATAGATGAAGGAGACCAAGTTCAAACTGTTACAGCATTTACTCACGGGTCCTTGCTAATATCTAGCACAGCACTCAGCAAACATGACTTATTTAATTCCCAATCGTTTGTATTCTCCATGAGAGACCGTAGCATAGGATGCCTGACTCAGGGGAGTAGGGTCATAGACTGAAGAGAATAAGGACGGGAGAACAGCCTTCCAGAGGTTCACCTCTGGGAGAAGAGTGAAGAGATAAAGCGCACAAGTACATTAGTACTGACACACACAATTCAGTAGAGGTAGTTAAGTCTGCTTGCTACAGTCTATACTCATCAAACACCATGGGGCTAAACCTGAGGGAGGGACGGTGGTCAGACTCGAGGGTCCCGAGGATGGGCTGCCTGCTCAGCCCATGAGACAAGATGATTCCTAGAGCCCTGTTTCTTCAGAACTCCCAACTTGCCACTACGGATACTGAAGTTATTAAAGACTAATTAAATATCGTTAAGTTTATATGGTTAGTCTGCGTTCCCCAAGCGCAGATTCTTAATAAAAATGAAGAAAACAACCTCTACTCAGCAAATTAGTCCACATATATTAACATTTGCTTTTAAAAACAGCATTAAAAACCTTCTAGTGTTTGCTCTAGGAGACTGCAGACTCTCAAGAGGCTGACCCGCTGGAGAAATGAGTGGGGCAGAGCAGGTGCCAGGGAGGATGTGACAGGAAGCCATGAAGACTTATAGTCATGGATCCAATGACCTCCTCTGAGTCTGTATGTTCCCGAGAAATGTTGAGACTCCAGAACTCTTCGGAGATTGGGGTGCAATTCTACCCAAGGGACTGTAATGAAATCACAACGGCACTGACATGATCAAAGAGCGCACTTTGAGAATCTCACAGCTCATGCTTCTTGTTCTTGAGAGCCCAGGATCTTGTCTTACTTGTTAACTAGTTCATATACAAAGAAAGTCAAAGCCACTGTAGAACACAAGGACCTGGAAATGATGAGCCCAGAGCAGCACATGGTAAGATCTGCACTCACAGGCTTCAACTGTGATAACCAGGAGCTTTCAACAGTCTGAAGCTTTCACTAATGACTAAGAGACACAGTGAAGCTTACCAAAGTCCAGGAATTACTGAGAAAACAGACACCTTCCCAACAGGACTTCCGCCCATTCATTCTAATAAGTGTAGCTTGGAGATATATGTCTATGTCTATATCTTTAGGTCTGTATCTATAGAGATCTATACCTCTCCAAGCTATACTAATGTATATATAAGAAATAATACATACATACATTTTGATATAATTTTTATATGTGTGATATATATGATTTATCATCAGCTTGCCTCACAGGATATGAACTGAAAGTAAGGAAGTGTTTGCCAAACGAATGTTCCACACAGACAGGACACTAAAATAATGGTCAAAAAAAGCCAGTAAAAGTGGCCAGAATTGGAGGCTTTTATTTTGGGACTGATAGCTGCCAAAAGAAACAACAAATGGAACAGGAATTAGGCAACTGGAGTTACTGACTTCTTTGTTCAGTGGCTCAGAAAGTTTGTTCTACTTATTTCATTTTTTGGGAATATTTCCAAGAATGAACATCCACCAACCACATCTCAAGAAAGGAGCTAAGGGGAACGATAGTGGATTATAAAAGCTGTTCAGTGGTAATGAAAACTGGCTGGCTAGGGTTAAACCGAATCGCAAGCCCGAGGGGCTGCCCATCTAAGTGACCATGGTTTTCAGCATGCTCTCGTTCCACCTACACCCTGAAGGTGACTGGTTAGAACATGGCCTCTGTAAGGAGAGAAAGCTGCCTTTGTTTGGTTTTTGTTTTTGATTTTTTTTATAACATAGTATTTTTATTTATTCTTTCAAGAGTTCCATACAGTTATACAATGTAGCCTGGTCATTCCAACCCTCCTTCCTCATCTCCAACTCTTATCAGTTTCCCATCTCCTCAACCGTCAGCATCATATCCTCCTTTTTCCTTCTCTTTTCTTCCGAACATATTGAGTTCAGTTAATGCTGCCTGTATGCGCATCAATGTGGGCCATCGCCAGAACATGGCCAACTCACCAGGGACTCCTCCCTAAAGAAAGCTGGCTCTCCCTCCCTAGCAGCAGTCAACTAGGGTGGGCCATGAGCTTCCTCTCCCATCTGTGCTCCAGTTCTATCTTTTGCAGGCAGTTTCAGTTGTCATGAGTTCATGAGGGCATGAGTACAAGGGCCCTGTGGATTGGACCTGAAATCCAATTAAAAAGTGTTTGGCTACCCGTACAATGCCCGTGTCATTACGCCACTGGTTGGCTACTCATACAATGCCCATGTCTTTACGCCACTGGTTCGTTACTCATGCAATGCCCATGTCATTATGCCACCTGTGGCTGTATCTTGCCAGGCTGGATACAGTTTGAAGCGTTCACAGCTGGGTGAGATTGTTGGTGAATTTCTCCCCTAGCAGAGTACATCGGACCTTTCAGTACTGTGAGGTCTAGCCAACAGGGAAGCTCCTATGTTAACACCAGCTCCATTCCCTCATGTCCTGTTTTAACCAAAGGATCTTACTACAGCAATGTTTTTCTTTCTTAAGTTAAGGTCTCTTGTAACCCATTTGGTCCTCAAACTCACTATGCAGCTCAGGTTGGTCTTGAATTCCAGACTTCCTGCCTCCACTCTGCCAAGTGCTCACGATTACTGACAACCTGTGGGTTGTGACTCTTTTGGGGGTCACATAGCAGATATTTGCAGTCTGACTCCTAACAGTAGCAAAATTACAGTTATGAAGTAACAACAGGATAGCTTTATGGTTGGGGGTCACCACAACATAAGGAACAGCATTAAAAGGTTGCAGCGTTAGAGAACTATTGGATTACAGGAATCCTATCTTAGAAGCCAAGCTGGTTAATCATGTGGACTTAGAAATAAAACCTCCCCAGTTCAAGTCCTGACCCCAGCACTCACTGCCTGTCACCTTCAACAGGATAATCAGTCAATTTGTGTCTGTTTCCCCCTCAGTAAAGTTGGGCTAGAAAGGATAAGATGCATAAATGGAATAAGGTTGTCGACACAGCACTAGAGAAGATGTCTGCAGTGCGAGTCCAGGGCACGTTGCTGCGTGCTGTTCTGTCAGAAGCAGAAACGCATGCGTGCATGTTATGGAGACCTGTCCAGAAACCTCAGGCTCCCCAAGCTCTGGGTCCACGGGAGGATCACACTTTCCCACTTATATAAATCAGGGTTAGCCCCACTGAAATGTGGATTTTTAGTGACCATCATTGGAAATAATGGTGTGGCTACAATCCTAACTTGTTTGCAGAGGCATAAACAAGTGATCCTCTGATGGAGGAAGGTCATTGGCTAATAAAGGCACTGCCCTGGCCCATTTTATTGGTTAGAGGATAGGTGGGAGGAGTAAACAGAACAAAATGCTGGGAGGAAAAGGAAGTGAGCTCAGAGACTCACAGCTCTTCTCTCGGGAGCAGACGCCTCAGAGAGAGACGCCATGCCCCGCTCCCAGGATGAAGCTCCGACCCAGGATGGACTAGGCTGGAATCTCCCCAGTAAGCACACCTTGGGGTGCTACATACAGATGATTAGAGGTGGGCTAAATTAATATGTGAGAATTAGCCTAGAAGAGAATGGGCCAGGCAGTGTTTGGAGGAATACAGTGTCCGTGTAATTATTTCGGGGCATAAGCTAGCTGAGCAGACGGCTGGGGTGCTGGGGACGCAGCCCCGCTGCCCTTATTACTTCATATGGCGCCCACGTGGACAACTGCTTCCACATAAAGCCTGAGACAGCTTGGGAAGTAATTCTAGAACAAAATGAAAGCATTGTGCCTGGTTTCTTGGTAGCAGCAATTTCTCAGTTCTGCTCTGCTTGCTAGAGGCAAGCAAGTGCCTCATCTAAGAGAGGCTTCCTGACTCAGCTTTAGCTGCAAAGCCTGCAGCTCATTAAGAGGTCCTGCCACGAAACACTTAAATGGTGTTGACAAAAAGCTGAATGCATGCTTTTCGGTTTTCAGCCGTAGCAGGAAAAAAGCTGTGCCGTTTAAAAATGCCAGCTTTCTGGGCCATCCTGCCAGGGCAAACTCTGACTGTTTGAGGCAGGAGGGCCGGCTACCAAGAGAGGACGTGAGTGTTGTCTGTTGTAGCTCACTTGCTGGCAGGGACCTTGAAATGCCATACAGTTGTTACAGTAAACATGGCTACAGCCTGTATATCCGCCATGAGGCTGGAAAGCTAAGGAATGGACTGGATCTAGCTGGCAAAGCCACGCCTTTAATCCTACCCATATTGCTCAGTAATTTAAAGGCTAGTGTGGTCAGAAAAAGAGAGATATACAGTAAAGAGAGATTCAAAGACAAAGAAAATTTCTGAATGGTTTAAAGTGTGTTAAAAATATATGCAGACTAAAAGTTGAAGTTCTTAAAGTAAAAAACAAAAAAGAAAGAGAGTTGTTGTGTGTGATAGCACATGCCTTTAATCCCAGTGCCTAGAAGGCAGAGACTAACAGATCTCTGTGAGTTCAAGGTGTAGTAGCAAACACCTTTAATCCTGAATGCCTGGGAGGCAGAGACAGGCGGATCTCTGAGAGTTCAAAGACAGCCTGGTCTACAGAGTTACTTCAGGTCAAAGATACAGAGAACCTGTCTCAAAAAGCAAAGAGTTAAAAGTAAAAATAAACAAAATAGAGGTTAAAAAAAAGCTGCACAAAGATGGAAAATACACAGAGAATTTTGATACTGTATGCTATTATGCTCTCTTTGAATTGTTTGAATGCTGAGGAAAGAGCAAAAGCTACTAAAAGATATTTGTTTATAAATGCTTCTGAACTAATCCAACATAGATATATTGAATTTGGATCTAAGGATATGATACTTTGGAAAGGAGTTTCTTATTTTGTTTTCACAGAGGATGAGACGCTGTTCATTTCTTCTATTCCGATTTGGTATGATGGACCACGCCCTCCTGAAGGGTTGCAGTGAACATCTTCAGAAAATTTACTTCGCTCAACTGCCAACTGAGATGAAACTAGCACACAGGTTATACCATGAAAGACCTAATTAACAACGCCCCCATTCAGCAGGAAGCAGTTTGGAGAGAAATAACTGCGCCCATGTTCCCAAATATGGTTTATAAACGTTCTTTTACATTTAAAGGGGGATATGATATAGGTATGAATAATTTGCATTAGTATAGATTTTGCTTTATTGATAGAGATTTAAGGTCAATTTTGTTATATGTATAAGTGTTTCTGATTTTGATTAAGGTATTGTGATTGTGTAGTTCATTTAAATATGTACTGTATAATTAAGAAATATAGGTTGTTAATGGATAATCATCGATAATAGTAAAGATTATAGTCATGTTAGTTAGATTTTCTAGATATATAGAGATATATTTTAGATAGACATTTTTCATGTCTTTCAAAGATTACAGAATAGGACATTTAATGTTTTAATAACTGAGGACTTTTCATGACAATGAGACACGTCTGCTCCTGGCAGCACCAATCTACTTCAAGAGGAAGATGGGCATCGAAGAGGCACCTTATGGAGTTTGATAGCCATTTGGGCAAGAAACTGCTCTTGCCTGGACTATTGCATAAACTGGACACAGAGAACCCGCAGAGAGAGGACTACTGAACTTGCCTAAGGTGAGATGATCTTTCGGGGTTCCTGATTCATGAAAGAGTCTGCAAGACATTCTGCAGGACACAACAGATAGTGACTGAACTGACTTTGAATTTTCCTGCTTTATGGAAATGTCTGCTGGATGCCATGGGCCTGAAGGCTGAAGATGGATGCCCCAACGGTACAAAAGAACTTTGGGTGACTGTCCAGGCAGCGAGATTTCTTTGTCATTTCTAGAGTTTGAAGTTTCTTAGTTCTTGTTTACTTAGGTAATATATCTTTCTGGAGTCTTTGATGGAGTTAAGAATAGTTAGTTGTAGTTTTCCTTAGTTATGATAAAGATTATTGTAACTTTTACTTGATAACTGTTTTGTTATATGTAATTTTGCTATGTTAAAGCCTTTTTTTTTGTTTAAACCGAAAAAGGGGAAATGATGGAGGAAGGTCATTGGCTAATAAAGGCACTGCCCTGGCCCATTTTATTGGTTAGAGGATAGGTGGGAGGAGTAAACAGAACAAAATGCTGGGAGGAAAAGGAAGTGAGCTCAGAGACTCACAGCTCTTCTCTCGGGAGCAGACGCCTCAGAGAGAGACGCCATGCCCCGCTCCCAGGATGAAGCTCCGACCCAGGATGGACTAGGCTGGAATCTCCCCAGTAAGCACACCTTGGGGTGCTACATACAGATGATTAGAGGTGGGCTAAATTAATATGTGAGAATTAGCCTAGAAGAGAATGGGCCAGGCAGTGTTTGGAGGAATACAGTGTCCGTGTAATTATTTCGGGGCATAAGCTAGCTGAGCAGACGGCTGGGGTGCTGGGGACGCAGCCCCGCTGCCCTTATTACTTCATACTACCTACAGAAATCTTTATTCTGTGTAATAAAGTCTATTCTAACACTGCACACATTCAGTCACCTCTGCGATCTGATGTCTTTCTCCATTGCCTTGCTCCTCATCGGGTCATCTGATGGGCATACACCTGTGCACAGACAAACTCATACACACACAGACATAGGCTCACACAGATACATAGACACAGACAGACAGATAGACACACACCATCTATGTAGACTGTCCTGGTCTGTCTTTATTTTCACACCTATACCTGCCTTGTCCCCACTTTCTCCTTACAGCAAGCAGTCAGCTGTCTTCCAAGAAGTACTTAATATCACTTAGGATCGTATCACTTCAGAGCTTCTAAATACAAAAATAATGATTAATTGTATCAATGGTTAAAGCTACAGGACTCAGGTTTCCAGACTTCTCATTTGTGTGTGTGGCAGAGCCTCCATGGCGAGGTAAAGTAAAGGAGTTATTCGTGTTGGCTTACCTCAAAGCTGGGCTCATAATTTTTGATGAGAAATATTTTCTTAGAAGGTGACTTTTCATCTCTGTAACCAATAATTCAGTTTCAAAAGAACCAGATTTGATTTGATATTTAACTGGGATAATTATAGGGTTGGGGTGGAAGTTATGACCTTCTATTGATGTTCCTTTTGAGGAGTCTGAGATTCACTCTCTAAGAAGACATCTCCTCCCTGGCAGTGACATCCAGCACAGAGATCTAGAGATGCTAAGAGATGCTCTGTGTTCTAGCTCCAACATAGTCCAGTGGGTTCCACTCCCAGAGGATCTACTTTAACCAGCAGGAGCAGTGCCTGTACAGGGAACGGCATGTGTGAGGGTGTCAAAGCCATCATTACAACAGGAAAGGACAATGACTGTTTCTTTTGTGCTGGATGCTGGCTTAGGACTTTTATAAATGACCTTTCTCAGTCCTGAAATTGGTTCTAGTCAATGTTTTTAGGGTAAAGAACTTGGGTTTTCATCAGGGTCAGCTAGAAAGGAAAACAAAGGAGAGAATATTCACTTTCTCCTCTGTAGACAATAAATACTCTGCTAACTTATTATAAAACTTGGCAAACTGTGTATTAGTGTGTGGGAAGATACAATTAGACATACGTAGAGAGAAGGGCTAATAAATTTATGAAATGTGGAATGAGCTCATGGACCAGGAGAGAGTCGAGTAAAAAGGGAAGAAAGGGAATGGTCATGAACGTTAACAAGAGTACGAGAAACAAATCTATGCAATCTTCATAATTCAGGGAAGGAACCTTGGGAGGGGGATATAGAGCTACTTTTGTTAAGCCTCACAGTGAACCTACCCTCAAATGCTTAAAAAGTAAAGCATTAACACATAGTATAATTATTTTAAAATTGATGTTTATCTTCTGAGCCTCTGTGAGCTGTGAGTTGAGGGTGACCTGTAAGACTACTTCCATAAGCCTTCTGACATTGCTAAGCACTTGGACACCTCCATGTTATAATTTTCCCAACACAGAGACTACCCAGGACTCTATAGGTGTTGCTTAGAAAGCAGGGGAAGGTGTGCTGTGCTGCTTCTCATTCCAAGACCCTGATAGCAGTGCACAGAAGCAAGTCAATAAAGCCTGACTGGGTCAGCTGTGTTGAACAGCAGTATCTTCCTACATGGGCAAAAGGCCAAGTGTAGCTCGAGCAGGTCACATGTAAATCCATTTTCTGATGGCTCGTATGCCACCAGTGAGCTCTTTGTGTTTCCGAATGAGATTTCTCATGTGACTTGGGATAAGTGTGGGAATGACCCTGCCTCTGTAAAAAACTTTATGATTATTTCTTCAGGAAAGGTCCTGTTTCTTTTGTACTTAGTTCATACTCCAGTAAAAGAAAGACCAAGGTAAATGACCAAATAAACCCTGGGTCAGAAAACACCATCACTATGTTCTTAAAGAACAGCAATTTGTGCCACAGACAGAATGCATTTCTCCCCCATTCTAACCACAGCTGGTTAAAAGGCTGTCAGGAAATAGGAGGAACATCTTCATTAGCTGCCCACATCCTTATGCTCAGGGCAACTGATTCCAGTTTCCTCACAGACGCATTCTAAGGTGAGGTCAAGAGGACACATGGGTCGGGGAGTAGAGGACTCTTTAGAGGAGCCTTGATAGAGATGTGGGTTCCTTGAAATAGAAGAGACTCAGTCTCTACTACCCTCTTCTGAGCTCGTGGGCTACCAAAGTCAGATTCAGCTAAGGAATTCCCATTTGGCCCATCCATCATTGCTACCAAAAGAGACTTCCATCATACCTAGAACAAGGAGCAAGGGAAATGAGGAACACACAGGATTGACATGGATATATGTGCAAAATCAATATGCCTGGCTGTAAAGGAGTATGTATTTCATTCTGTGTGCTTTCTCTAACCCTGCACTGTACTTTATACTAATTCTTCTATATTTTTCCATAGACAATCCCACCTGATGCCCATTTTAAAGCAAAACAGGAAACATTCTAAAGCATAATGTATATTTCAACAGTAGATATCAAGAGAGTTGGGACTAGAGCTTATGGTAAAGCAACCTGTTTTCCTATGGGACACAGAACATCCTTCATCCAGGACCATCTCACTATGAAGCATCCATAAATACCAGAAGACAGAATATCCTTCATCCAGGACCATCTTACTATAAAGCATCCATTAATACCTGCAGACTAGCAGAGCCAGAATTTCAGACACCAACTACTAACTTGCCTTTTTTTTCTAAACCATTGACAAATACAAAGAATAAAACCATGTATGCAACAGAAATCCGGCTGATTGACTATCAATGACTGAGTGACTAAGATTGTAAGGGAAGTTACACGCAGAGATGAAAATGGATATCATTTCATGGCTCAGAAGTCATGGAGAGAGAGCAAGGGAGATCATGTTAAATCTTTCTTGTATGACGCAGTGTGTGTCTAACAATTGGCACCCATATGTTCCACAAGCTCGTCTGGGTAGCCCTGCGTTCTGACTTGAAATTCTTGCTAGACCTGGTGCCGCATTGCTACCATGGCACCTGACATTGCTTAAATATGGAAGAGCTGAGCACAGGTCTTTGCTTTTCCTGGGCAGGTAATGGAGAGTTGGGTCTTGTGTTTCTCATAATCTAGAGTTGGTAACATATGTGGCTGACATGATGCTTTATAACAAAACTTGGTCACACATAGTCACTATGCCCCCACACTGGCCTTCCTGTGGAGTAGAGTCCCTGCAGTCCTGGCATGGGTTTCAACAAGAGATTAATAAATGCATTTGAGACTATGCTGATAGCTGTGTGAATCCTTGATACATACTGTATCGTCATGCACCAGTTCTGTAGGCCCTGGACCAAGGGAAATCACCTTTCTAGAAACTGCAAGATTCAGAAGCACCTGATTGTTGCTGATACTACTAAGTCATGGTGGATTTGGGAACTGACTGTACAGGAAAAATCCTGGAAACTACAGACCCCAGCCTGAAGTCTTTAACTCAGTGTGTGCCCATAAATGAAGTTAAACAGACCTCATCTCCACTACCCAACTATTCAAAACAGAAAGAACACAAGCTTTGGTGGACATGTGGAGCACTGCTTGTGGGGAGAGGACACAGGGGTAACTTCCACAGAAGAGCTTGGGATTCCTCAATAAAATTAACTCTGGCCCAGGAACTTCTCCTTGGAGTAAAAACCATAGGAAAAATAAAAAAAAAAATGGCTCAGTGGGCTTTCATAGATGTTAAAGCAGCATCACTGTAGCCTGAAGACACAGCGATACAGGTGACTTTTGACAGATGCATAGGCAGCTGTGTGGCGTGTGTTGACTGACCTTTCAAAGAAAAAGGATTCAGAAACATCCATACCATTGAACCAAGCATATTATTCTAAGCAAAATAAGATGCCATAAGCATATTCATAAAATACCTAAATGCCATGGTATTCTACTTGTAAGAGGTACTTATAATAATTAAATTCAAGTTCCTGGAGACAGAGTGGCTATCAGGGACAATGTGGTACTCAGGGCAAGTGGAGAGTTCTCTCCTAGGTGTAATGGCTCCATGGTAGCATGAGTTAGTAGCATGCGTTCTCAGATGGTATGACCACCAGAGTGCGCTTGATGCTATTGGTATGTGTGCTTAAAATAGTTGAGATGATACATCTTACACTGTACCTATTTTATCATAACTAAAACTGCAAGTTGGATAGAAACAAGCCAAGTTAAATATGCCCAGTGCTTAAAGAACAGAGCTCAATAGTATCATAAACATAATACTAAATGCCCAGTCACCTCACAATGTTCTAATTAATATTAAAAATGACTCACACTTCAGAAATAAATGTTATTGTCTAAAAATAATTTAGTGTCTACATGAGCTTGGAAGTGATTCATTCTCCTTAACCACACACTAATGGGGCAGCCTTATTTATATTCCTAAAACCTTACAGAGGGAGAGGACTTTTTTTAGCTTAGCGACAGCCAGGACAAGGTGTTCCAGAGACACGACACAGGAAATGCTCATTTCCCCTTTGCAGCGGTAAGAGTGTCAGAAATTGGGTGTTCATCTTCTGAGTGCAGCTAGAGACGTGCTTGTGTGCATTGTGGGGGAGGAGAGATATTTTAAGCTCCTGTCATGAGTTTTGTAAAACAAACGGTAGTTTTACAGTTTTGGATGGATTAGGTATTCCTCCATGTCTCCACTATTGTGAAACTGCATCCGACTTAAAAATTCTTCCTGGAAATGCATAAGTGCATCACACTGGAAATTATGAGATTAAAAATGATATAATTAAAATGAGTGTTCTGGCTGCCTTTTTTTTTTTTTTTGGTTTTTCGAGAGAGGATTTCTCTGTAGTTTTGGAACCTGTCCTGGAACTATCTCTTGTAGATTAGGATTGTCTCAACTCACAGAGATCTGCCTGCCCCATGTCTCCCAAGTGCTGGGATAAAAGGCTTGCACCACCACTGCCTAGCTGAGCTGCTGTTTTGTCTTTATATATGGTTTCATATATGAAACTAATGTGCTCTTTGAACTGATAGGAATGCATAAATATCTTCAGTGCTCCTGAATATTGCTAAACTAACTTCTCCCTGATATTTCTCTCTTTGTTATGTAGACGTATATCCTGCTTTTGAGGAACCAGCCGAGTGTGGAGAAACCCATTAGCATGAAGTGCCCAGTCTATTAGGAAGGGCAAGCTCTCCGCTCACTCTTATTTGGAGAAGATGGATATTAAACTTCAGCCTAAGAGGATGCGAGAGCACAAAAGCCACATCCTACAATGCCGGAAAACAATCAAAAGTTTTCTAAATGCATTTTATTGCTTTGTTCCAAGGGCAGGTAAATTTCCATTTGACTTGGCCATAGAAATCTTTCCAAGGGTTATGCATCTGAATTAACATTTTGGAGCCTGATCATAAATCTTTGAGGCCATTAGCTCTTTGGTATTTGATTGAGAACGCACAAAAGAGCTCAAAATAATTGGACTTAACTTTGGATTCCCTATACAGGAGAGGAAATGGGTCTGGGTTTTTGACACTGTAGTTTCTGAGCCGTCTTCTCTGTGGTCATCAACTGAGTATAGTTTAGGCCCTGTGTTAGAATCTTAGTTCACGTGATTTCTTCCTGAACTGAGATAGACTTGATAGACAAAACGGGACTACAGGGAATAGGGGACACAAATCCATTGTCTGTAACATATTTCTTTTTTGCTTCTGTCTCTCTGCATGAGAAAACTCTGCCCAGCATAAAGTGAAGAGGCCACAGCCTCTGGCTCACTGACGCAGGGGCACCTGACTGAGCTGGGGGACTTTGCCAACGCCAAGAGTTCTGACAACACGCCAGCTCTAGTTTCAGGTCCTCCTATTTTAGTTTACCTGTTCAGTCAGCTATGTTAAATCTGTGCAGAAGCATTGTTAGCTAATAAAATATGAATGTGACTATGAAATTTATACTTTTGAAAGCCTGGTTACGTCCTACCATATAACTTCTCAGATACTTTCAATCATCTACTAAATGGCTTCTAACCATTGCTGTGGTTTTCTCAATCAACTTCAGCATTCTCTATCAGGATGAACTTTAGGTAAAGTCTTCCATCCTCGTGTCCCAGTCTATCTGTCAGGACAGTTCTCCTGTCATATGTTCCAATCTACAGTGTAAAGATCAAGTCCAAACCTTCTCTCTCCCAGGTAGCTTTGGTCAGGCTTCTTGTTTTGGATGTTGAATGTCCCCTAAAGGTTCATGTGTTAGAGGCTCAGGCCCGGGGATGACTGCTGGCCATGGTAGAATCCCTAGAAGACAGGGCCTTCCTTCTGGAAAGTGCCTAGCTCACCGGAGGCATGCCTTTGCAGACCATGAGTCTTCAGTCCTCTTCTATTCTCCCTGTTGCTGGCTCGCAGGGACAGCTGGTCTTCCACTGTCCTGGCAGTGTGAGACACCTTTTCTCCATGTGCCTAAGACAATGGAGTCACCTGAGCTTAAAAATGAACTTCCATAACCATTGCTCTACTTTTATTTACCTTGCTGTGATAAAATACTGTGACCCAAACAACTTAGGGAAGGAAATGTTTACTGTAGCTAATCACAGAATGTCCTGGAGTGAAGTCAGGGCAGGTGTGTAAAGACTATTCTTGCATGATATTCCACAAAGCATTGCTTTCAACCAAGGAAATCATTTCGCAGACAAAGAAGTACAGCAGGCATCATGGCAGATGTTGATTGATGGTTGGTTCACAGGTAGACTTAGACTCAGCTAAGTTTCTTATACAGTTCAGGACCACCTGGCTAGGGATGGTGCCACCCACAGTTGGTTTGGTTTTCCTACCCAAATTAACAAATCAAGACGATCCCTCAAAG
Source organism: Microtus oregoni (assembly GCF_018167655.1). Classification (NCBI taxonomy): domain Eukaryota; kingdom Metazoa; phylum Chordata; class Mammalia; order Rodentia; family Cricetidae; genus Microtus; species Microtus oregoni. The sequence continues at coordinate 33,498,921 of NW_024543067.1, forward strand.
ACATCCCCAAAGGCCAATCTGGTCTAGACATTGTCTCAATTGAGGCTCTCTTGTTATGTCTCTAAGTTTCGTTAACTTGACAAACTAACCAGAACAATCAATAAGACAAAACAAATACTTTATTTTTATAAGCCAGTAGCATCTACTATTTCACTGTAGTGACAGAGAGGTAACTAATATCACGGTCTCACCCTCATTCTCTGTACTACGTACATATTGATCATAGTACTTATGAGCTGCAAGCATTTGAATTATATGCAGAAGCCAAATCAAAGAAAATTCTCATATAACATTTATTAGTATGTTATTAAATGAGACCAAAAGACAAGAGAAATTTTAAAAAAGTAAAAATGTATAGGAAGGTAAGGTTTTTTTTTTTTTCCAACTTAAAATGTATTGGGATTTAATTGAATCAATTTGGGCAAATCATGAACTTTCAGACGTCCATTGATATTGCTTTGATGTAGTGAGCTGGTGTTCCATGTGGTTGCTTTGCTACAAGATTGATTTCCTGTATTTAAACATTGTCTTGTGACAAACGGTGCTTGATATAGATGCAGACAGCGGCTTCACAATATGAATGGCCTCAATTAGGCCTCACTTACGCGTGTCATATCTCTGTTACTGAGATCTGAGTGGGAATGTTGTTTACAGAGAGAAAGAGAGAGAGAGAGAGAGGGAGAGAGAGAGAGAGAGAGAGAGAGAGAGAGAGAGAACCCAAAGTCATTCAAGAAGAAAAGCTTACTTAGGGAAACCAAACATGGCATGTCCACTTTGCTGAGCCATGGAGCAAGCATAGGCTTAAGAAGGAAGTATGATTACATTAAAAGGAGAAGCTGGTCTCTGTAAGTGTTTGCTCTTGGCCCAGACTGGAAATCATAAACGTTCTTCGTACATTCTTTGTACTTGAGAGCTACTCATGCAGCCAATGTTGAGTGGATGCTCTCAGATGCTCAAATGCTAGCCAAGGAGAAGCCATAGCAAGTGCATCCTCATGGGGGGCTCATTCACTGGGATCTGGTCTTTGTTTTCACAGCAGTGAGAAGCTATGGCCATACAGCTGGAAGTGATAAGCATTCCCCAGCCTTCTCTGCAGCTGGATGTGGCTATTCCCAGCTGGCAGAAGGCAACCATGAGCACTTTCCAGGTGAAAGGTGAACTGAGCGCCCTATAGTTCTGTCATTTCCTCTTCTGGGAGACAGAAATGAACATGTCTATGACCCAGCACCATTCATGGAGAGAGTGAGAATGTCCAAGAAACTGGTGTGGTCAAGACATGAAAAATCTCAGCCCTCGTTTTATTGGGAAGAATAGAGCTGGCTAATATCATAGATATATCACCCTTACTGTAGTAAAGAGAAAGAAAGGCTTCTAAACTTTAGGAGTGTTGTTGTAACAGTGGCCTAATTTTACCTTAATTAAAATAACTCATCATTTATTCCCTATATAAATCTCTCCAACTATGAGACGGTAGCTACAGTTCACCTTCTTATTTACATCCAGAGCACAAACAGGCTGCGCTTAGCCATATTTTTCAGGAGTATAATATGTCTTGGTGGCTTGTGTGTTAGCCTGGGCTACTGCTCCTCCCCAAACACACCTGGCAGCTATGTGACAGTGACTACTCCTTCCTCATCCTGTCAGCCGGTCTCAGTTGCCTGACATGGTCTGAATAAGGTCTCTGGCTCTTCTATTCCCCCTGTGCAGTATTTGGCTAATTGATGTCAGTGGAGCCAAGACTGCTCCAGTGCAGGGCTGTCCCTAAGTCCCCTTCACCCCAACTACACAAGCAATGCTGGAGCTAATCACTCAGGAAGTAAAGTCGGTAGGCAGTTGTCAAGATGATCAGACTGTAGTTAATCAATGAGGTCACTGCCAATAGCCATAGAACATTCTGCTATGTGTGTAACTGGATTTACTGCATGTAGCACACTTGCAGGTTACTGGAAAAAGAAAACACTTTATCTCTGCCCTGGAACAGCATCTTACTGCAAGAAAACAAATAAAAAAAATGTATGAGCCATACCAGAATGACCGAGAGAAGGGATACTGAGCAAGGCAGTAAGAAACTGTGGTGCTTCAGAATCAGTCTGCAGGTGCATGGACAAAACAGTGAATGAGAAGATGCCTGTTCCCATGTCTCCTGCATGAACCCCCCTGGGAGGGTCAGAGCTTGGAGGTCCTCCATTCCATCTATTCCACCCCTGAGAGGGAACGGGGGTAAGGTGAAGGGAGGCACTCTGGAGCTGAGCAAATTAAAGAGATTTTGAGTGGCAGACAGCGCTACCAACCAACCCTGCTTCAGTTTCACTGCAGAGAGAGAAAACATCCAAAGAAGCAAATTCCTTCCCTGCTCTGATCTGGCTTTACATAAAGTCAGAAAAAAAGCTTACAGGAGAATTGGGAAAGATCTTTGGCTCCAATTGTATGCCAATTTTATTCCTAAAGATATAAAACTAAAGGAAGGAAGGAAGGAAAAAGAAAGAAGGAAGGAAGGAAGGAAGGAAGAAAAAAGGAGGAAAGAAAGGAAAAAGGAAGAAGGATGAAGAAAACAAATAAATAAATTGGGATCAGTTCTAACGAAATTATAGCAAGAAGTGGTTTCATCTAATTTAACACATCACTTCCTGTAGATCAATACACCTGTCCAGAGGATCCCACATAATCACTGACTTCCTTTGAGTTTTAGAGAATTATGAAGGCATGCCTTATTTAATGGAAATTTTACAAATCTTTAGAAAAACTCATGTCAGTGTTGTAGGTTGAGAAAGCAAGTAGGGAAAAGGGAAGAAAGGCTGTGGGTGAGGGCTGCTCTGGGCTGGCTGCTCTGGGCCCTGCTTCCACCCAGACGGGCTTGGGAAATGAGCTGAGTTGCTATGCACACCATGTCTGCCTTGTCCTTCACATCTGAAATCAATCCAAGGTAAAGAAACCTTTCCCTTAATTACCAGGGACCTGTGTTCTAAAAACCTCTCTTCTTCAATTTGACAAAAGCAATCCCCGGAAATTGGTGGGCTGAAATACAGCTCATTTCATAAAAGCATGGTATTCAGTGAATCGGAGTACACTCCCCAAAGACAAGGTATGAAAAGATTGCCATTATTCAGGCTCATTACTTGCAATTAACAGAGACTCATTTAAATACACAATTAGTAGAGTTTTATAATCTCTGATTCTGGAAATCTGGTCAAATTCCCTAAATTTGAATTTGCTGAGAAAAACAACTGGAACAAGGTGGCTTCCGTCCTGGTCGTCACCGTTACGTATCTCAGTTTTTAATTATTTTCAAACTGTTGTAAAAGATGACTAAGAGATACAAAAATGAACATAGACACGTGTTTGAACCTTTGCAAGGCTTTCTAAACAGGACCTGCAAAATGACAACACCAAATGACACCCAACATGGACGGGGAAATGTCATAAGGCTCCACACACAGATGAAGAGTTACAGTCAATAAATGGATGCTAAGAGAGGGAGAATCAGTCCTCTTCAGGGATTGGCTATAACGCAGGAGTTATACTTAATAGACTTGAGGGTTATATAATATATGGATATGCATATGTTATAATAATACTTAAAGAAGAGGTCCCAAATTTAAGAGGGGGTAGGGAGAGACATGGGAGGAGTCAGATGAGGAAAAAGTTAGGATATCTAAAAGTTTTCAATAAAAACTGGTCATCAAGGAAACTATGGAAATCCAAGCATAGGGTTGACCCAAAGCGAGGGCAAAGATGCCAGGCTTTTGTTCTACTTCAGTTCCCTTGTAGCCCATGGAGAAGCCCATGCTTCTTAGAAAATTTGACTCTGAAATGTCTCTTCTATAACGACCCCACCCTGGAGTCCTCCGAATGGGAGGCCATGAGAGTCAGGAGACTAAAGATGGTTTTCCTGAGTGAGAAGACAGACACGGAGCCCACCCAGTGGCACATACAACCACACTCTTTGAACATAATGGGCATTGTTAGGACAAAAAGACACATTTTAAGACATCTCTCAGGAAAATATGCAAAGGTTCATATGTGAGTGCCTGTTCATTTTCCCCATCTCTTACATCTTTTACAAAAGACTGAAAATTTTCTATCTCTTACAACTTCTCAAGTTGCTCTTGGTCGTGGTGTTTCATCACAGCAATGGTGACCCTAACTAAGGAAAGTGGTTTAAGAAAATGGCAGTAATAGGTTCTTACCGGAAATGGGTAATTGTCTGGATTTACAGTATTAGGCACAGGTTCCTTCCGACTGAGTGGCTTTGAGTCCAATTAATGGCTGCTGTTAAGGTGTAAGTGCCACTGCTGCACCCGTAGGCATCACTTGCCCTGCTAGTCACTGCTGTGGTTTGTAAGGTTCCCAGTCTTTAACTGGCATATTGCGGTGAGTGGTTGAGTCTGTTGTCACTGTCAGGACTTCTGTAGAACTAGGTGACACAGCCAAGCTCCAGGCCCTGACACAGGGAAAGTCTCATATCTACTAATCTCCAGGCTTTTCCCTCAACACACCCAGACCTTCCAGAACTAAGGAACATTTTGTGTATAAATACACATGCGCACAAATACACACACCCTTGCCTTCATATGCATTTCCTAGCTCAGTATACCTTGAAAGCATGCTACCACTGCCCAAGTCCTGGCAGCCTTCTCCTTTCCCTGTTAGCAATACTCTTCTCCCGGGACAGGGACAATGCCTACCTGTTTTAACTCGATATGGACTTTACTTGGTCAATACCCAGCATACCACCAATCTCATTTTCTGGTATGACCAGTGTGCACCAATATCTTCACCTTTCCTGACCTCTGACCTCAGTATGCCACACTGCTTCTGAACCTTCCTTGAGTGGACTCAACCCGATCATCTTTCCCCCTTCACCAGGCATACTTGCTTTTTCTGAAATAGAAATGGGGGTGAGGGAAGAAAGTGGAAAGGAAGAGAGCAAGGAAGGAAAAAATGAAAGAAGAAAAGGAAAATGGAAGGGAGGGAGAAATAATTCAGGAAAGAGACGGGACAGATGATATACTTATTTTGATAGCAATAAGCATGGTGTAGTCAAAGACATAAAAGAAGGGTGGGAAGGGAGAGGAGGAGGAAAGGAGGTAGAGGTGATGGCACCATGGCTGTGAGCTGAGAGCTATGGCATCATCATTCCTGGGTTTGGTTTGGAAACTGCTGCTTCCTAGCTTTGCAAGTTTGGCCAATTAACTTTACCTTTCTCTGTCTTTGCATCTCACTTTTAAAGCAGGATTATGAACTATTATGCAGACTGGCTATAAAGACTGCTGTGTCCCCTTTACACAATACAGAACAATGCCTGCTTCTTTAGAAGCAGCTGTTACTGCTTGTCTATAGCAGTTTACACCTGTCTTCCTAAATTAGTGCTTACAAGAGAGATGTTTGCTGCTTTTGTTTTATTTATTTATTTATTTATTTATTTATTTATGATATCTTATCAGGATAGAAAACTGCAGATGGAAAAAGTCCCTTTTGCTAAAATGCACTGTCTTCTCACTGGGGCCCTCACGGCATCTAAGACCACGATAAATTCTTGACCTCTCTGAATTTTCATGTCCGTCCCCTTAACTTTGGGTCACCTGTCCACCTTTGCAGGCTAGAAAGCCAGCTACTCTAGAAGTGTCCATCGAACCTGCCTCAGCCCCCTCAAGGGGCTGTGCTAAACCCTCAGACACCTCACATACAGGAAGAAGGAAAACCCCTAGGACAGACCCCAGGCTGATGAGGACTATTGTCTCCCATTGCCCAGAGGGCCACTTGGTGCAGGAGTGGGCGTCATGTGGGAACCAGTCTTACCACACAGAGAGGATGTAATAGGACTGTTTGGGACACTTTGCAGAACCAGAGTTGGGACAATGACTAGAGAGAGTACCCCTTATCCTGGACTGTTTAAATGTTAGCACCTGTCCTCAATCTACCTTTGAGGGCTGAACCTGGCTTGCTGGGCTGTTGGAACCTAGGCTTTTATACTAAAAATTGAGCTGTAAGAAAAAGTGAAATTCTCATAAAATAGGTGGGTGTGGAAAATATTTTATTGAGGTGACCCAGTCTCAGAAAAACAAAAATCATATGGTCTTTCTCACATATTTTTAATGTTTTAAGTATGTACATAAGTGGGGATGTGGAATGTAGAAATAGAGAAGAGACCATGGAAGGACAGAAAGATGCTGAGAAACAGAACTGGGGCAGTAGGACATCTGTGGTGCTGAAGCTGGGGCTGGGGTGGGGGTGCACAGGGGAATGGGATGAAAAACCTGGGAGGAGGATTAACAATGGCAGACTTGGGGCTTTATTTGAAAAACCCATATTGAAACTTAATACTGTGTATACCAATGACAAAACTTTAAACAGAATGTGTTATAAAAGAAAATATAAATAAATGTGTTGAACAATTCAATTGTCTAAATTAAAATCTTCTTATACGGAGTTACTACATTAAACCTAAAACAGCAAAATAATGCAAAACAAATCCTCTAGTATCACTGACAAGTGGAAATGAGGTTTCTAGCCACTTCTATTTAAAACACAAAACACGGGTAGCATGCCAGTCCTGCTCCTTCCTGCTGCCTGTCTCTCTTTTCTGTGAAACATCTATACCATATACCACAGAAGGGCGGTTCTCCTGGTTATCAAGGTTTGAGACTATTCCTCTCCCAACATCACTGCCAAGGACTATCGTTATCATCCCTGTCCTTTTCTTCTCCCCTGCGTAATAGAAAGGGTATTTTTGTGCAGTTAGCATTTTTTAAATTCAAGCTTTTGCATAAATACCAAAGGAATATCATTTAAAATGATGAATCTTTGCCTCAAAGAATCTGAGTAGATCCATAAGCTATTCAGATCGTGGGTCAAGGCAACGTTTTACTCTCCAGCTGAGATAATAACTTAATGTCCCAGTAAGTATTGTTGATTCGTTTTTCCTTATTTTGAAAATGTTCTTCCATGTGTTTTTTAAAAATGAAGATTTCCCACAAAGAAATACTCTAATTTATAAATAGCTATCAGGCAGAGACCTCTCTGAGGACCAAAGATGAAGAAAAACTAGATACATTCTCCATCTCTTGCCTATCAGTTCCTCTGTCTTGTCAGCACTCCATAGAAGACCTCCACTCCAGTCTTCTCCACCAACACAAAATTCCATAAATATATTGTGATAAGGTAGCCAAAAAACAAAGGTGGTAGAAAGATCGCAGATGTATTTTTTCTCTCGTTAGGAGCTTGTGTGCCTACATGGTACCTCACAAGGTTTTCTGTACCATAAAACTCACTCAACAAACTTTCTGAGTTACAGCTGAATGAGTTCTTGTAAACAATTACAAATCCAAAGGATGGCAACAGGCATTGTGACCAAGCTATAATCCCAGCACTCACTCAGAGAACAGGGCAGGAAGATCAGGAGCTAAGCTCATTCTTAAAAACACAGCAAGTTAGAGACCAGAGCAGGCTCCATGAGACCTTTCTCAAAGCAAAGACAAAGGGAAATCTTTGCAGGATCCAAAAGCTTCTGCTGCCTATGTGGTTGCCCAGGTAGAGCCATTATGCTCTGGGAGGGCTTGGATGGCACATCTGCTATTTGTTGTACCAGCTGCACACAACAATAATGAGCATTGCAGATTCAGAAGTGGCCAGGACATCCCTCGCTCTTTTAATTTTTTTAGAAATACAGGACAGTGGCCTGGTTTTAAAATTAACTTTGTAGGCGAAGAAAGAATCGAAGTCTATGAAAATTACCTGGAATCAAACTTGCAAGAACCTTGGATGATCCCAGAAAGAGGAAAGCCAGGGAGGGCAGATTCTCTCCCAGATAAGGGTAACTATTCCTAAAGATGGGGCTGAACCCTGGAGTAAACGTGACTGTCTCTTAGGATCCAGTTGATTCCTCAAGCCATGACGATAGTACCCTTCTCAGCCAACATAGCTAAACCCGTGATGGGCAAGAAAGCCCTCAATTATGCAGATGCCTTGCTCTTGTTCCCATTCTTACTCTGTTTAAACACAAAACCCAGTTCCTTGTCAGAGCCCCACAGACATATTTGGGACTCACTTCTCTGTTCCTCACAATGTGGTTCCATCAGATTTCCCCTCTCTGCTTTGTACCCTTGCAGGGGCAGGGAATTGAGGAAAGGCTGCTGGAGAGTCCAAGCTGGGACGTCTGCGCTAAAGCTCCAGTTGCATTTCTCTGTTTTGGTTTCTAGTGAGCTGTTGTTGCCAGAAGAAAGACATATGTGTGTTGAAGGGAAGACAAAGCTGTGATTTCTGGAAAGGTCTCAGGCCCAGAACCAAATTATCAATGACTGTCTTTATTTTCCTCAGTAGCCAATCAGTTACCCATCCCTATGTGTGACCTAACATCCTTGTGAACATCAGGTAATGACGTTTAGAATGCATGATGTCAGAAAATTGCTAGGTTTCCACTCACCAAAAACCCAAGAGTTTCATTAAATAGCATGTGACGACTGTGTCAAGTCTCCCCGGTCACTGTCACTCATCGTCTACGTTATCTTGCCAACCTGATAACAACAATCAAGAGCAACCTGGAGAGAGTCGCCTTTCTTTTTAAAAGATGACTTGTTAATGTATCCAGGTGCCTGCAAGTATCTCTGCACACCACATGCTCGCTGCACACAGAGGCCAGAGGCAGGCATTGGAGGCCAAGGAACTAGAGTTACAGGTGGTTGTGGCCACCTTGTGGGTGCTGGGAATTGAACCTGGTCCTCTGGATAAGTATCCACTGCTCTTCACTGCTGAGACATCTCTCTAGGCCCTAACTAAACATTCTGTTGGGTGAAACAGGGTCTCTCTATGTAGCCCTGACAGTCTGAAACTTGTGTAGACCAGGTTAGCACTGAACTCAGAAACCAGGCTGCCTCTGGAAAGGCATTCTCAATGACGGATTATCCAGATCAGGCTGGCCTGTGAATATGTCTGGGGGCAGAGCTGTCCTGGTTATCTCTAGCTATGTGGAAAGTCTTAGACTGAGTTGGACCATGATTGTCTGGGTTTGGGCCCTGGACTGTAGAGGAGTAAAAACATCAAACACACAAGCATTTATTTCTCTTTGCTCTTACCATGAGTATCTGCTTCCGGTTGGTGCTTTGCCTTATCCACAATGATGGGCTGTAGCCTGGAGTTGAAAACTAAAATAAACCCTTTCTCCCCTTCAGATAAAACTTCTCAGGGAGTTTTATCATAGCAACAGATATGAAACTACAATACTCATTTACCTGATATTTCTACCAATGCATTTGAAAAATATCCTGATTTATGGCTTTTTGTTATATAACAATAAATATTTCATGAAACCATTTCCACAGTGGAATAAGTCTTTTATTGACAACCTGAGGGCCACTGTCATTCATATTCAGTTCAAGAACGAGCAAACTCTCTCTCATCCTTTGAGGAGAGCCTTGTGCTTTGTTGCCACATTCAATGCATTTCCATTTGGATCCATATTCTGCAGCCAAGAGAATAAGGTCCTGGCCCCCCTCCACCCCCTCCCAAGCATGGAAAGAAGAACATATCTGTCGAACCTGGGCAGCTTGGAAGAAATTCCAGCGTTAGACACAATGTTCCAAGCAGAATTTTCTCTCTATTTTGTTAGCAACAGCTAATATGGTGTGGCCTGAGCCCATGGGCATTAGAGGTCATTTGGCCTCATCAGAGGTGGGAAAGTGAGAAAGTCTCTAGAGCAAAGCCCAGCAAGAGAACCATTGGCAGAGAGGACCCAAGAAGGATGAAAGTAGGGCTCAGAAGAGGAGGCAAATGGGTAGGAAGCCATGGCAACAGCCAGCAAACACACTGCTGCTTTTCATTTTCACCAGTCATGGTGATGTGAACAGGAATAAAAACTGGTCAGACAGGGAGGGGACCTCAAAGTCATCCTTTGAGAATGTCCCTGCTGGGTGATGGGACTATCAAAGATAATTACGGCTCCTATCTCTTTCCCATCTTCTGAAGACTCCATAGAATCATACAAGACTGACAAAAGAGTGACTTCTGGGTACCTGGCTGGGACATTAAAATTGACCAGTAGTGACCTTCGTCATCCCCAAGTCCCACAGCGATTTCTGCCACAAGTCCTTTAAAAAACCCAGACTAACTGAGCCACGGCACCGTCTGTGCTGGAACCCTTCTATTACACGGAAGTTCCTTTTTCACTCCCCCTTTCTCTCCCTGCTTCCCTTCTTAACTTCCCACCTAAGAATCTACGTTAGGGGCTGGAGAAATGACTCAGTGGTTATGAACACAGACTGTTCTTCCAGAGGACTTGAGTTCAATTCCCAGCACCCACACGGCAGCTCACAACTGTCTGAAACTCCAGGACAGGGAGCCATCTTTGTACCAATGCACATAAAATAAATAAAAAAGAAAAAAACAAAAACAAAAAAAATTAGAGTCTACAGTAAACTATCTAAAATGTACCCAGAGTGGTCCATGAATTTCAATTTTCAAATTCACAAAGACAAAATCCCAAAAGCCCCAGTCTCAGGGCAGCTCTGGTGGCCAACAAGTTTCAAGAATCCTTGTTCTTTAACAAAGACTCTGTTGTTGTCAAAAACACCTTGCCCTTAAAGAAGTCAGAGAAACATCCCCCTTCACAATAGCCACAAACAATATAAAATATCTCGGGGTAACTCTAACCAAACCAGTGGAAGACCTACATGACAAGAACTTTAAATCTTTGAAGAACGAAATTGAAGAAGACACCAGAAAATAGAAAGATCACCCACACTCTTGGGTAGGTAGAATTAATATAGCAAAAATGGCAATCTTACAAAAGCAATCTACAGATTCAATGCAAGGCACATCAAAATCCCAGCAAAATTCTTCACAGACCTCGAAAGAATGGTACTCAATGTCATATGGAAAAGCAAAAACTGAGGATAGCCAAACAATCCTGTACAATAAAGAAACTTCTGGAGGCATCACAATCCCTGACTTCAAAGTCTACTACAGAGCTATAGTACTGAAAACAGTCTGGTATTGGCCTAAAAATAGACAGGAGGATCATTGGAATCGAATCTAAGGTCTGGAAATCAATCCACACACTTATGCAAATGTGATTTTTGACAAAGAAGAAAAAAAACATAAAATGGAAAAAAAAGAAAGCATTTTCAACAAATGGTGCTGAGATAACTGGATTTCAACATGTAAAAGAATGAAAATAGGCCCATGTCTATCAACATGCACAAAACTCAAGTCTAAATGGATCAAAAACCTCAATATAAAACCAACCACACTGAACCTCATAGAAGAAAAAGTGGGAAGTACACTTGAACACATTTGCACAGGAGACCACTTCCTAAATATAACCCCAGTAGCACAGACACTGAGAGAAACAATTAATAAATGGGACCTCCTGAAACCAAAAAGCCTCTGTAAAGCAAAGGACACAGTCAATGAGACAAAACAACAGCCTACAGAATGGGAAAAGATCTTCACCAACCCCACATTGGACAGAGGGCTGATCTCTGAAATATACAAAGAACTCAAGAAACTTGTTCAAAACAACAAACAATCCAATAAAAAATGGGGTACAGATCTAAAGAAAGAACTCAACAGACCAATCTAAAATGGCTAAAAGACACTTAAGGAAATGCTCAACATCCTTTAGTCATCAGAGAAATGCAAATCAAAACAACTCTGAGATTCCATCTTACACCTGTCAGAGTGTCCAAAATCAAAACCACTGGTGACAACGTTTGTTGGAGAGGTTGTGGGAAAAGGGAACACTCATCAATTGCCGGTGGGAGTGCAAGCTGGTACAGCCCCTCTGGAGGTCAGTGTGGCGATTTCTCAGAAAATTAGAAAACAACCTTCCTCAAGACCCAGTAATACCACTTTTGGGTTTATACCCAAAGGATGCTCAATCATGCCATAAGGACATGTGCTCAACTATGTTCATAGCAGCATTATTTGTCATAGTCAGAACATGGAGACAACCTAAACGCCACTCGACCAAAGAATGGATAAGGAAAATGTGGTACATTTACAAAATGGAGTACTACACAGCAGAAAAAAATAATGGCATCTTGAATTTTGCAGGTAAATGGATGGATCTAGAAAACATTATTTTGAGTGAGGTAACCCAGACCCAGAAAGACAATTATCATATGTACTCACTCATAAGTATTTTTTAAACATAAAGCAAAGAAAATCTAGCCTACAGCCTACAATCCCAGAGTACCTATACAACAAAGAAAATCCAGGGCTGGAGAGATGGCTCAGAGGTTAAGAGCATTGCCTGCTCTTCCAAAGGTCCTGAGTTCAATTCCCAGCAACCGCATGGTGGCTCACAACCATCTGTAATGGGGTCTGGTGCCCTCTTCTGGCCTGCAGGCATACAACAGACGGAATATTGTATACATAATAAATAAATAAATAAATAAATAAATAAATAAATAAATATTTTTTTTTTTAAAAAAGAAAACCCTAAGAGAGACTTACACAGATCTAATCGACATGGGAAGCAGAAAAAGACAGCTCTCCTGAGCAAACTGGGAGCGTGGGAGTCACAGAGGATGACACAAGGTGAAAGGACAGAAGGGGAACAGGGAAAAGGGGAGGGAAGCAGAGAAAAATGTATAGCACAATAAAAACAATTAAAAAACTACCTTGGTCCAACAGTTGTGTATCAGTATAATATGTTTCACAGAGGTCGTGGTAGTTTCTGGTGATGGCATTGCTGCTAGCTTAGATTTTTGTCCAGGTGGAGACCCTTTCCAGCAGGACAGGACTGCCCACTTCTGCCCGACCCTAGCAGGGCCTGGTTCTAAGCCCGTCAGTGCCCTACACACTCTGATGAGTGACTCTCCTGCAGAGTCTGCTGGACAAAAAGCAGACAAGCCACTATCACGATGGCCCCTCAGGAGAGGCTCCTGGGCAGAGAACTTGGTGCTGAGTTCGAAATTACACTCACACAGGAGAAGTGACACTCTGGAGGTTGATTGTTTGGGTGCTGTGACTTTCATTCTGGGCCGATAAATAACCCTTCTGACTGGGTGTTTGTTGTAGCAAGAGATGCCACCACACTGCTCATAAGACCTGCAGGGTTGGTGGAACATAGGTGATGCTGATGGCATACCTCAAAAATCCTAAAATCCTGGTCTCCAGAGACCAGGCTGAGATGGATCAGGTGAAAACCACCCCAGGATAGTCATATCTTAAGGAAAATCTCAGTTCCTTCCTGAGTCTGCAGGTATCCAGCTCCCCACAGAAGTCTACATTCCCTGGGGCGTCACCTGTGAAGCTTCCAAACACATTCCTGGCTTCCGGCACAGAAAGTAAAGAAGGAGAAAGAGCTGCCTGCAGAGCTCTGACCCTCCCCAGGCTTTTGTGTCCATAGGGAAGCGATGTCTATTCAAGGGGAGCATCCCTGAGTCCTTTCTGTTGGTGGGAAAGCTTATGTAGTGACGACTGGACAAGGGAGTTTAAACTGAGTTTAATGTAATGTTATTATAAAGGATGAGTGTTGTGGGGGGAAATTGTTAAAAACGCTAATATGATTGAATATAGTATCAGTCTGATAACGGAAAGCAGTGTTTCCAAAAAAATGTTAAAGAACAAAACAACCACCTAGTGGTGTTTAAAGAGCACTTTATCAAGGACAACATGTTTCTCTCCACTCCTCCCACAGCCCTCCCAGTTGCCTTTGGACAGGCGCTTGGCTTTTCCTTCAGAAGAGGTCTGTCTGTGTGTTAACTAATACTCAGGTCCGCCTCATGGAACACTTGGTCAGCAGCAGGAGACACGAGGATGATCCGCAGCTTATGCACTAACTCTTTAAAGCCGAAGGCGGGCAGCTCTGGAAGGATGTGATGCCATAGTTTATGGGTCATTAGTCCCTGAGCTAGGACAGCATTAGAGAATGCATGACTTCTTGGAATAATAAACAACCCCTGTCAAGTGCTGCCCTTGACAAACTTCTCAACCCCTCTGAGCTTTCATTTACTCATTTATGAAAGACTAGCTGTCATATATGCCTTTCTTGGAAAAGCATAATTACCAACTTAAAAGTAGAGAATATCCATCTGAATTTTATTATCAAATGTATAATAAATTGCTTCAGGATAAAAATCTTGAGAGATCACAGGTGGGTTATTTGCAATATTCATGTTACAAATCCAAGATTTCCTCTTTTTATTGAGATTTTCATAGATTTATTTATTTTATTTTACCATGGTTGTGCCTGGTGTCTGCAGAGGCCCTGAGAAGACTTCAGATCACATGGAAATGGAGTTACAGATGGTTACAGAGCCACCACGTGGGCACTGGCAATCAAACCAGTGTCCTTTGGAAGAGCAGCCAGTACCGTTACCTGGTGAACCACCAGTATAGACCCTGATTGTTGTTTTGTTGAACAGGATCTCATTCTGTAGTCTCGGCTGAGCTAATACTTACTATGTACCTGATCTGCCCTCAAACTGACAGCTAACCTCTTGATGCAGCTTCCTGAGTGCTGAGAGTATAGGCAGCACCATCATACCATGCTGATGTGGTAACTGTAGGTCTTAGGAACTGCCCACAACTCAGCTGCCAGAGTGCAACAGGAATACTCTTTACCTACTCTCTTGTTCTCTCTCACTCTCTGTCTTTCTGACTCTTTCTCACTGTTTTCCTCTATCTCTGTCCCCCTCTTTTGTCCCCACTCCAAGGCAGAGGCAGTTTTTTTGGTCACCCCTCCCCCATCTCCAATAATTCTCTAGAGTGAGAGCCGTTGTATGATGTGATTTCTGATACCTTCCTTGGCCCCATCCAGCCAAGGTGCTCCTCTGCTGCTAAACCTTAACAGTAGTTGTGCAGGTTAAATAAAGCAATTTGCATAAAACATATTATCAAAATTACATATTTTGGTTGGTGTGTGTATTTACGACACACATTCAGACTCACAGACCTGTATGTATGCACAGTATTCTGAAGAAGGTCACATGGCACCATCTCGACTATGTGGGACTTTCTGAGCTAGTTGGTAATATAGGATACCCATTCCTAAAGCAAGAGAAAATAATAATCCATTCAAGGTGAAAGATGTAAGTACTACATGGGTGCAAATGGGGAGAAGTTGGGAGGCTTTCATTGCTGCCCCAAAACCCATAGAGGAAAAAAGTAGATACTGAATCAGAGTGGAAAGGAATTGCAATTGAAAATAAGAGTAATCCCATGCTTGTTCAGTCCCAGTCCAGCAGGGTACCTTGCCCTCTCTCAGGACTGGAGGGGGAGGGTAAGGGTATGTGGGGGAGTGGGAGGTGGGGAGGAAGTGGAAATTTTGATTGATATTATTTATAAAGTTAATAAAAAATAAAATAATAAACTCAAAAATAAAAGAAAATAAGAGTAATCGAGCGAGAGTTCTCAGGTACCATGTCAGGGCAGCAGGAGGTCGGATGGGAGAAGAAGGAGCCTGCTGTCTTTCAGAGTCAGTAAGACTTGAAGCAAGAAGGACCTGTTTGACAAGATATGGTGGAAAAACTCATCCACTATAGGTCCTATCCCTAGACAGGGTGAATGCTGGCTGTGGATTACACTGTACTAGCATAGGAGGCCGACCTGCTAGATCTACAGAGCCCTGGGATTTCTCCATGTGAAAAGAGGAGGAGGGGAGCAGAGCTTAAAACAGCTGTAGTTTCTCCTGGATGTTGAAAAGGGAGCGTGAGCGTCAGTCTTTACATCGGTGCTGTAGCAAATGTGGGGAAATGTGGGGTACGTGAAGTCCAAGGTCACTGGCTGGGAAGAGCTGACATGGAGGAAGGGTCAGTCCTCTCCAGCTGGAGTGATGATGGGGTGGGATTGGTTAGAGGGTTGAACCCACATATATGGAGGCAAGGCAGACATTAGGAAGCCCAAACAAACATGGCAGTGGAACTGAGAAGTCAATGCCGAAGGCCACTGAATCACAGCCCTGGGTTTTATTTGAGTGGAAGATTTTGAAGTTTGCCAAGAGAAGCTGTGGTATTCTAGGAGTCGAGCAGACTCAGGTAGAAGAGATGGGGCAAAAATTTAGGCATATACAGCAAGAGCAGCACAAATCACAAGAGCAAAAATGGGATGGACAGGAATGTTCAGAGACATGGAGGCAAGCGTAAGGGCAAAGACAGAGGTAAAGGCAGTGGAACAGGCGGCCTGCATGTATTCCGTATGTGCAAGGTCAGGAGACTTTCTAGAGAAGTCCTGGGTGACACCTTTGAAGGACTGATGATGGAAAAAGAAAATAAAGGGTAGGACAGAAAACTCTCTTGTGGGCTAAATTCAAAGCAAAGTCCTGTGGGTGTGTGCATGCTAAAATATCCTCCCAACCTGAGGCTCAAGATAGGAGCGGGGAAGGTTTAAGCCAAGAAGGAGGATACTGAGAGGCACAGCTAGTCAGGGGGATGACCATTTCCCACATAGATGACACGCAGAAGTCATCATCACGTCACTGAAAGATGCCGTGGATAGCCTAGGGTCCCCGGAGCAGTAAAGAAGGCAAACAGAGAAGAAGAAAGGTAAGATCTCTGGTAAGGGACTGTGTGAGCCACTGCTCATCCCGATGTGCTGTTCTATGCTAACCTAACAAAAATAGCAAAAATAAGACCACGGCCCCAGAAGCCCAGAAGTTTTACTTGACTAAGGCAGTCTGCCCATGGTGTTCTCGAATAACTGCATAACTGCTTCTGTAGCGTTTACTAATTATTTTAAAACACTCAGAGTTTATACAAACGCTAGATCTCAAGTAAACTTTTCAATTTTTTAAAGAAGACAACCAAATTCTCACTGCCTCTTAAGGAACTGAGGTGTCTCAGTGATAAGGCTAATACTGCCATGTGCACACACTGCTTTGTCTTAGCAGATGCTGTTAATAGACTTTCTGAGGCCGAAGCTAAGATCATCAGAATGCAATGAGAAAATGGCAACTATGCATTTTTCTCTTTAACACAGACCATAGGCTTTTACCCAGCATTCCCAGTACTGTTTGATTGGAGTCCTGAAATATGGCAGCTTTTCCAGTGACACACTTCCCTCAGTGAAGTAGTCTGTCCCCAAATTTAATTATCTTAGGGCATAACCACAATCTATGATAGAATGCTCCCTTTTATCCACAGCCTGCAGCCATTTGCTGAAATGGAAAGGTGGCCTGTTATTGAATATGTCTCTAGAAAAAAAAAGAGATTCCATAAATTCTATCAATAGCGCATTCCAGTTGCTTACAGCCTCAGAAGCATTGGGGGCTCCCCTGGGTGTTCCCTACAAGCTGCTGGTCATAACTTAGACCAATTTCTTTCATTCTGTTTCCTGGTCACCATCTGCTGCTCATATTTCTCTCATTCTTTGGCCTTATCTTCCACTTTATTTTACCCCTCCAACTTTTCCCAAGCAGGTTCTGTCTCCTAATTCTTTAATCTTTTCCATGGATGTCTTCCTAGTCTTTACCAAATGTTTTATGTCTGTTGGCTCTTGGCACAAGAGTTAATGAGAACAGACTAAAAGTCTTTCATGTCACAGATTTTACTGCTCATGTCCTCTGTACTGCAGCCTACAGCACTGCCTCTCTATAGATACTCATCTTATGTTTAATAAAGGGCTGTCTCCGTGAAGCGGGCTCAGAAAAGTCCTTATAAGGTAATAATACATCCCGCTCACCAAGAAAGCTATTTTTATTTTCATTCCTTTCTACGCTTCTGTCAAAGCCACATACTTAATTACCTTTTCAGTACTGGCTTTATGATATATTAGACAGTTATGGTAAAAATGTAACTTGCCATGCACTTTAACTCTGCAGAACATAAAGATTCTTTCATAAGTGATCTAGCATGTCCTTAAAACACTCATCCCTGAGAGATGGGAGGTTTTATTAGCCCCATTTTATAAACAGGGGAAGAGAAGTCTGGGAAGATGACATGATGAAGGGGAGCTGGGCTGGAGAGGACAACTGGAACAGGGTGCTCTTCTAGCTCTGCCACTAAGGCAGCTGGGTGAGGGGACTAGGAATAACTCCCCAAACTGCCGTCCATTGTCGAGATAGGAAACGGCTGCCGTAGAACTGTGGCTAGCACTCTATACGTGTACAGCCCTGTTGGTCCAGGCAAGGACTCTGTAAACACCCCTCACCCACTCTGAATTCCAATACCGCTCATATTCTCTAGACCTCCGTTTGGTGACTGGTCACTAGGACAGCAGGGAACTCACGGGGTGAGCCACCTACCGACAAAAGTGATGCTGGGGTCTGAAGAGAAAGCTCAGCAGCTAAGATCACTTGCTGCTCTTCCAGAGGGCCCAGGCTCAGTTTTACACATCCACACTGGGTGGCCCAGAAACATTGGTTACTCCAGCTCCAGGGGATCTGAAATCTTCTTCTGGGTAACCATACATACAACATACATTTTCACACATGTTCACTTGCATGCACATGCATGTGCGCTCTCTCTCTCTCTCTCTCTCTCTCTCTCTCTCTCACACACACACATACTAATAATAAATCTTTTTTTAGGGGATATTTCTGAACTGGACTGGGTTCTGGAGATCTCCTTCATTGGGCAAGTCACCTTCAAAGCCCAGAAGTCAACTGCATGTTCTGTAACATTTCAAAACATCCGTCATGCTCCCAGTCTTAGTGCAGAAAACAAATACTGCCATGGCTCTATTTGACCCTGGTGGTGAAAAAATACTAGGAACAGTCTAGTCAGTGTTGGTCAGAATCGCTTTCCTTTTGCCTGCCTTTGACATTAAAAATTCAAGTTGCTGATTGGTGGGAACTACTTTGGCATTTCTTTAGGCCAGGAGCTTGCTGGCAGATAGATGATTTTTAAGTACAACATGTAGCTTGAGTTCACGCGTGAGCCCTGGGGAACCCAGCACACGACGATGCTCTAGGGACATCTGAAAGCCCTGCTGGTGGTCCACACACACACTGCATATTTATACATACGGCACTGCTTTAGTTCAATGTCCCCCATCTGCTCTTTCACCCTGCTAGGCTTGACTGAAGGAGATGTTGTTTCTCCCTCTCAGAGGACAGGAAGTGTGTATTAGCATCAGGTCTGCTGCTGACTTTAGGGATGCCTGGTTTTTCTGGGCTGTAGGCGTCTGTCTTCAGGGAACTCAACTCTACCGTATTAATTTCTTCCCAGGCAGCTTCGCCTTGTGGGAAATTTAAAATTTCAGCACAACCAATGCACTGATTATGCCATTTGTTACCAAAGCAACATCTAAGTTCAAGAAGGTCAGCTTCCGACCCTCATCTTCCTGGAACCCTTTCTCCCTGCCCCTCCGTCTTCCTTAAAGAAAGCCAATCACTGGTCATGAAAAGGAAAGGTGAACTAGTTCTATTTTTCTCCCTCCTGTATATGACCAAGTGTCGACTGGCTGCAGTGTTTGCCTGGGGGTTATTGTTACTTTCAGTGGGGGCATTCCTGAATATACAAAGTTAAAAGGCTTGCCCAAATCTGTGTGGCACTTCATTACAGGGGCTGTCTGCATAACAGCGTTTCAAGGACTATACTCAGCTGTGGTAGCACATTCTGCTCCTTCAGCCAATAGCCTTTAAGATTTCAGCCCACTGGGGCGTGGTCTCTTATACTTTAAAAAGCAGCGGAATAGTGTGCCTGCTCACTTGCTTTTGGCTCCCGTTCTGGCCTCTAGACTCTGGTTCCTGTTTGTGTTCAGAGGACTGATGTTTAGGATGGTGATCTGTAAGTTTTTCCCTTTAAATAAATAACCCTTTTTATAATCAATAATTCTGAACTGGTGTGGGATTGTTTTACGGCATCATCTGGCGCCCAAAGTTTGGCTTTAGAACCCCTGGCTCTACTGCTCCCCTCCAGCTCAGAGTGCGCCCAGCTTTGCGAGAGCCCTCCCTCAGCCGGCTGCGGCTTGTGCATAGAGCCAGCAGTTCATATAGAATCTTGCTGAAATGGAAGCAACATGCACATCCTGCTTGTCAACAAGCACTCAGCCTACAGCATGGAGAGATAACCACCCCTTTTGGGCTACAGATTTATGAATTTACCTGTAATGCAATCTACCTGTTTGTAATATGTGCCACCCCACCCCAACAAAATGTTCTTTAATGACACTGGCCAGGTCATGTTAACGTTGAGACCCACAAGTAATTTACACCCAATCAAGAACCTAAATATTCTTCAGGAATTAGCTTTAAGGACTGATCCACAGGAAAACACGTAGCTCTGCACCACAGCTGCTCCCCTGCTCTCTTCAATTTGCATAAGTTACAGAACCCAGTCCTGTATCTGAGCAGTGACCTGTGTCTGCCCAGGCTGTACTTCAGATCAGAGTACATCTTTAAACTCTCAGTTTTGAATTCATTACATAGCATACCAAAGTCATTATCACATAAATCTCATTGTTAATGCAATATTATTTGAGTGCATCTTAAAAGGGGGGCTGTCAATTATTTTAAATATCTTTCCCATAATCCAGGCTTCAAGTTTCTATTCCTAGTCTCAAAAACACAAAACAAAACAAAGCAAAGCAAAAAACACCCCCAAACAGCCTTGTAGCTCTGTCTCCTTTCTTCTGCCTCATAACTTATTGAGAGTCTTAAAAATTAAAGATAGCAGTTTCTCTCAAGAAAGAAGGTGAAAAAGTAGAGATGTAACACAATTCATCCATGTTGCTTATTAAATCACACCACCTAGCAGTTCTGGATCGAGTCAGCATGAACCTTGCCCTGTCGTAATGGCAAGTTTGTGACCACAACTCCACCCATCTTACAGACTGAGGAGAAGATGGAAACGGAACTGTCACACTGATGATGGAGGTGCCTGTCCTACACACTCAGCACTCACAAACCAACTGGTTGACAGGTCCATAGAGAGAACACACATATCCTACACTTAATTCATTTGCAAGCATGAAAGATTTCGTTCACTAGGTACGTAGAGGCAAGTTGTTCATTGAGGACATCTAGTTCAGAGTCATAGACAAGGTATTCATCTTCCCATTGTTCCCTCAGCTGCAGGCATTGCGTGAGAATCGGAAGGAGACACCTGGTTGGGATGGAAAGTTAGTTATGCAGAAATCCAGAGGGGCAATGTCTCCAAGGTGTGGCTATAGGATGTGTTTGTGTGTGTGCATGAGCTGAAGTCACCCATACATCTCCCTTAGTTTCAGATATAGTCCTCCCAAAATCATAAAAGAGAAAAAGCACACATTAGCTCAGGAGCTAATAAATGAGAAAATCTGGATAAATGTGAAATTGAGACCTGACTGTGTTTTAGAAATCAAAGCCACGGGCCATACAGCCTGGTGTGTTCTTGGGCTCTGAGGACATCTGGTCTGAATAGGACCAGCTGACACTCTTGACTGCTTTTTCTCACTTTTTGGAGAATCCTGGGTAGTGATGCCTAGAGTTTTATTTTACTCTGCACAGTAAGGGGAGATAATCCTGCCACGATGTTGTCATAAGAAAACCATGACGTGAAATCAAGAATGTATTCCGAGGGGCTGGAGAGATGGCGCAGAGGTTAAGAGCACTGACTGCTCTTCCAGAGGTCCTGAGTTCAATTCCCAGCAACCACATGGTGGCTCACAGCCATCTATAATGAGATCTGGTGCCCTCTTCTGGCATGCAAGCATACATGTAAGGAATGTTGTATACATAATAAATAAATAAATCTTTTTATAAAAAGGACATATCCCGAAAGCTCTGCACCACGCACAAGGTGCAGCAAGTCACCACAGGCTGGAGCCATCAATGCCAGAAGCAGCGAAGATGATGAAGCACACAGATGTGTGTGAGCCAGGGCATTCACTAGAACTTGATATGATATTGCTCAACTTCAAACCCATTCAATTAGGCCAGAAAGAAATTTCACCTGTTTCACAGTTTACAGGCTATATTAGAATAAAACTAACTAACTGGAGAATCAAATTGTTTTTCCCTACACTGTGGAGACTGGGCAGCAAGGTTTCCTGGGCTGACTTTCATTATCTCCGAGTTTATCAGTAAAGCAACAAGATCTGGCCAAACTCAGGCCGGGCTCAAGGCACATAGTCGAGAAAATGAGGGTCTCTGATCTGACCCCAGGTGAGCTACTGCCGAGATACAGGGATGGAGCTGATTGTGTGGTCTGAGAAGAGGGCGCTGCGGAAGGGAGGTTCTGTATTGCTGAACTGCACCAGGCACATGCAGCAGGATCACCTGTGCACTTACTATGGGCACCGGGTTTTGGGGTAAGGTCTTTATTTCCTTGGTTCTGTTGATTCGGTTTTATCTCTGACATTGGTGTTTAACGTTGGCTTGGGAGCATCATAACACTTCTACGCAGGTGTATGGTACACCCGGCATCACCCACTGCTACGCTGTATCCAACCAGCATGGAGACATAAATCAAAGCTCTCTTCTCTCTGGGTTCTGGGGATGTTTGATCCACGTCAGCCTTGTAGAGATAGCATTTGCTCTTTTGTTAAGTCTGCCTTGAGAGGAATGTGCCAGTTTCACACTGTGGCCAAATGGAAGAACTTTATAGTAGGGGATTTCAATTTCCTTTATTAATTTTTCAGTTGACTACTTATTAGTTTCTTGGGCTGTCATAGAAAACGACCACAGCCTGGGCAGCTGAAAAAAAAAAAAAACCCACAGGCATTTATCCAAACAGTTCCAGGCTAGAAGGTTCAAAATCAAGGTATCGGCAAGGTTGCTGGGGAAGAGGATCTGAGGTAGAACCTGGTTCAAGCTAGAGTTATCTGGCCTTTGCTGGCAGTCTGTGACATTACTGGCTTGTGGCTTTGTGGCTCCAATACCTGCATTCATCTTTCTGCGCCTGTTTTTTGTGCCACCAGGTCTTCTGATCAGAGACATCACTTGACTCACGCCCCCGTTTTCCAGGATGACATCATTTTAAGATCCCTAACCTAATTGCATCTGAACACGTGGAAACCCTGCCTCCAAATGAGATCGCTTTCTCAGTGCTGGTGTTTGGGGCTTGGGCTAAGATTCGTGGCAGCGCCGTTCACCCCAGTACCATCAGCAATAGCTGTGCTGAGTCCCTGCTTGATAGGACAGAAGACAAAGGGAGGTTTGCAGGAACATAGCCAGTGCCTGCTGGGAGGAAGCCACGCTCCTGTGGGAGGGTCCTTTATTCTCCACCACGCAGCAGCCCAGGGGGGGGGGGGACAGAAAGGAGAAGCAGAGTTGGCCAGTCCCTCAGAGTCCTTCTGAAGTCATTGGCATGAGCATTTGTGATGCAAGGCCACCACCACCTACTGAGGTTTTCCCACAGGTCCTCGGCTTATGAAAGACAGGGGCATTCTTTTGAATCTTTGTGCATTGAGCACCAGAGCAGGTACCCTAACCTATTTGCTAAATTAACACAGAAAAGCTCCAGGAAAAGATAAAGTGAAGGAAATAGAACAGAAGCTAGAAGATAAAGTGGCTTCAATCTTAAATACAGTTCTACCATGGCATTTGTCAGGTTTTGATAGGGCTGATTTGTAACACTGTGTCCTCTCCTTTTCAAGTGAATTCTACTTATCATCTTTGCGGGCTTCTGTTTCTCTAATTTGGCTAGCAAGATACCACATACTCTGCAGTTAACTCATGAAGAAATGAAATCTTTAAATTGTTAAGTACTGAACATTCAGTATATGTTAGGAGAGATGAAGGGTTCTGTTGTCATGGCAACAAAACAGGCCAAACAAGGACAACTCACCCATTCAGCAATTAGCTACTTCAATTACCAGCTAACTAGGTGGAGGTACCCCACATAAATTCATTTCAATTCTTCCATTCCTGTAAGACCCCTAATTCTTATTCCTCTCTTACATGCTGCTGGTTATAATGATGGGCCACCCCACGCTGCCTTTCATTTAACTGCATCATTAAGATCTCGGTGTTGGCAGGAACTAAACAAAGCTGTGGTCAGATGTTAATAACCTGATTCAGGAGCACAGACCACAGTGTGGTCTTTCAAATATCCCTTGACCTCAGCGCACAGGAGAAAAGATGCCTGACTCTCCGCAGGGCATTCTCCATTGCGTTTTCCTCACTGGGATGCTGACAGCGTTGTTTCTGAAGCTCATTTCTGAGCGCATCAGCTTTGGGGCATAAACATTACCCACCCATGAAACTCACTGACATTGTGACTTAAATGGTAACCTTAAAATGCGAGGCCCCACTAAGACAGCTCAGCTACAGTTATACTTAAGTGTGCTAGGGGGAAACAGTATCTCAGCATGAAGTACACTGAAGGCTGACTCCCACAAAAACAGAGGCTGCACTCACACAAATGTCCAGTCACACCCGGGACATCACACAACTGGAATGAACAGAGAGAGCAGAGATGCAAGACTCGAATGTTCATTTAAGGGTGAGATTTGAAGCTCTTTTTCTCTCCCCAAATATGTGGCAGGCACAACATTGCAGCTTTCAGATGTCTTCAGAGAGGTTTGCAGCAATGCCACAATCCTGAGTGTTCTTGCGAGTCAGCCCAGAGGGAAGCTGTGAATTAAGCTCAGAGAGGGACTGAACTGAGGAAGGAGCACACAGGAAGAAGGCGGGAAGAGAAGAACCCCCAAGGACTGTGATAGGAGCTTTAAGCGCCCACAGAGAAGCCAAGAGCAAGAACAGCCATGCTTGCCCTACCAGTTCCTGCAAAGATGCTGGACCGAGTTTCCCACTGAGCCCTGCATTCAAAATTAGTTCAAAGGTTACATTTCACTGAATTCGCCTTCAGCTTTAGTCAAAACTAGAAAGAAGTACGGTGTTAGTGGATGGTGCTACCATCGCCATAAAAACAACAACAACAAAAACAAAAACAATGGCCTAAAAGTGAAGGCTTACACTGGGGATGGAATTCTGCCAGAGCAGGAAGGAGCCTGATGACCAGGTCCACAGTGGTGGCTGCCATTGTTGGTTCTCAGACCCCGGAAGGAGTTTACTGTCCTTCTGGCTGCCCTTGCACCAGCACTGAGTGGCACAGATTTGAAAAGGGCAGTTCATCTATAAGGAATCCTCCAGGTGCTTCCCTCATTCTCCTCTCCAGCTGGTCTCTTCATCCAGGTTCCTTCCCTGTGGTCTTAGTCCTTAATCCTCTCTTCTCTCATCATTCTTCATATCTAGGATCTCCTAGCAGAATCCAAATGGTCTTGGACCTTCTAGCTGGAAGTCTATTTGGTCTTATGTTCTAAATCTTGGTCCCCAAAACACTTCCTGGCACAGAGTAATCATGAAATGGGAATTGTTAAGTAATCTTTGCTGAAGTCTTACTAGATGGCAAGCATTTCATTCTCAGAGTAAGACCTTGGAGGAGAGTTTCTCTCACACATGATCAGTGCTGGAGAAATGAACAAATACACCTGCGTCCACATTTTGACACACTGAAATTATGCCCTGCTCATAATTTAATCTCATACAAAATAATTCTGTTTGCTCAAAACAGAGTGAATAGAAGATGGGCTTGCCTCTTTCGGCTGTCATCTGCAGCACCCCACAGGGCTTTCTCTTACCACAACCCTTGAAGACTGACAATATCAACTAAAACTGTGCATTTTTTCACTTACCAAAATATCTGCACAAACAGGTCAAAATCAGCTAAATACATTGTGATCCACCACATAAACAAACAGAAAAAAAAACCACTGATAATCTCATTAGATGCTGAAAAACCCTTTGACAAATTACAACATCCCTTCATGATAAAGGTCTTGGAAAGAGCAGAGACACAAGGAACATACCTAAGCATAATAAAGATAATATAAAGCCAGCCAACAGCCAACATCAAACTAAATGCAGAGACACTCAAAGCAATTCCATTGAAATCAAAAGCAAGACAATGTTGTCCACTCTTTCCATATCTATTCAATATAGTACTTGAAGTTCTAGCTAGTGCAATAGACAACCAAAGGAGACCAAGGGATACAAATTAATAAAAAAGAAGTCAAACTCTCACTATTTGCTGATGAGATGATAGTTTGTATATGTGGTCCCAAAAATTATACCAAGAAACTCATAAACACCTTCAGTAATGGAGCAGGATACAATATTAACTCAAAAAAAAAATCAGTAGCCCTCCTTTATACAGATGACAAATGGGCTGAGAAAGAAATCAGAGAACCATCACTCTTCACATTAGCCACATATAACATAAAATATATTGGGGTAACTCTAACCAAAGAAATGGAAGACCTCCATGGCAAGAACTTTAAATCTTTGAACAAAGAAATTGAAGAAGACACCAGAAAATGGAAAGATTTCCCATGCTCTTGGATAGGTAGAATTAACATAGTAAAAATGGTAATCTTACAAAAGCAATCTACAGATTCAATGCAATGCCCAGCAAAAATTCTTCACAGACTTTGAATGAATGGCATTCAACTTCATATGGAAAAGCAAAATCCCAGGATAGCCAAAACAATCCTATACAATAAAGGAACTTCTAGAGGCATCACAATCCCTGACTTCCATCTTTACCACAGAGCTACAGTACTAAAAACAGCCTGGTACTGGCATAAAAATAGACAGGAGGACCAATGGAATCGAATTGAAGACCCAGATATTAATCCACACACCTACAAACACCTGATTTTGACAAAGAAGCAAAAAATATAAAATGGAGAAAAACAAATGGTGCTGGCATAACTAGATAGCAACATCTGGAAGAATGAAAATAGATCCATGTCTATCACCACGCACCAAATGCAAGTTCAAATGGATCAAAGACCTCGACATAAAACCAACCACATTGAACCTCATAGAAGAGAAGTAGAAAGTACACTTAAATGTATTGGCATAGGAGACCACATCCTAAATATAACCCCAGTAGCACAGATACTGAGAGCAACAATTAATAAATGGGACCTCCTGGAACTGAGAAGTTTCTGTAAAGCTTTTCATATTTTTAAAATAATTTTTAGAATCAAACTTTATGAAAATTCACTGAGACAGTCACTAATGAAAATACAGGCCTGTGCTGAGATTCTCTGCCTTTGTGGGGCAGCTAGTGAGCACGTGGTCAGACCAAATTTGCCTCAGTGTAGACATGGAGGTAGCCAGAGACCATGTGTGTCTCCAGGTGACCGTGGGTATCTGCTATGTAGCAGAAGCTGAGACATGCCACTGAAGCACAGAGGAATTGGGGGTCAGTTTTACTCTGCACATTTTTTTCTAGTGCTGATGTTCTCACTTTTTAGTTTTGCACCTTCTGAGTAGTTGCCTATTTTCTTTGTTTTGCTCAACAGCCATTGCTGGATTTGGCTGTGTGATGTCTAAACCTTAGTGCAGGGAATACAGGCCACCATTCTTGCTGCCATGTGAAACAGGCAAGTTTGGAGACTGCTATCAAATACGCTAAGTGAACGCAGCCAGCCAGACAAAGGCAGGAGCCACACATCAGAAGGCTGACACGGAGGCCTGTGGTGAGATCCAGCACCAGAGTCATAGCTGTGGTGGTGTGAGCTGCTGGAAATCACTTTCCCAACCAATTATGAGACGAGCCACTGAGACAGGAAGGGCTTGCAATTCCCACTACACATACTAGGCTGCTAACGAACTCAGAGAATTTTCTAGCTTTATTAAATATGCAAAATGAGAAAATTAAATCGAGAGTACCTTAACCATGCAGAGAAGTGCCCACTGGATTTCTCATGGATTCAATAGGACTTAGAGCAAAGTTGACCCTCTCTCTTGGGATGACGGTAAGAACTACAATTATGTGACCAATAGTGTTTCTGCTAAATTTCCCACAAGGGCAATAAGAAGCTCCCAAATTTACAGGCTTCACTGGTGAAAACTGGGGCAACTCCCAGCTCCCTTTATTCTTCCCTTTAGTTGACATCTCCTTCCCCCATTCACTGTATCATGTTTACTCAAAATAACTGGCCTGATACGTCATCTCTCTCTTCATGGATGTTATATTTGAGCAATATATAGATTTTGCATCTGAATCACAAGTAGCTAGCATTCATGGAATGTTCTACAAGTTTTCCCAACATCATCGCATTATTTCACTTACGGTGATGGTATGGAAAAGTATGCTTATTATCTCCAGTTTGCACAAAGAGAAACCGAGGCCTGGAGAGGTACATGAGGCAGACACGCTGTGTAGCAAAGGAGGGGGTTATTCCGAGGTTGACTGACACTCACCCTTACCCAGTGCACTTTGCTAAATTCAGGTTGACATCACTTGCAGCAGATGGCTTGGAACCTTGCACCGTGAATTTCAGTCAAACAGCAACCGATGGGACACAAACATTGGAGGAATCTTTTCAACCTTCAACAAGCTCTGTCCAGGATCTGCCCCCGCCACCCCCGCTCCACTCCCAAAGCGAATGGCTTTCATTTCCCTGAGGTCAGAGTAATGTCTTCCAGTCCCTGTGTCCCCGTGCAGTGCCCGAAGGAGAGGAGCACAGGTGATTAAAATCCGGTGCCCTGCACATTGACAGGTATCCACTGGAAAATGCACCAGGAGGTCAGAATACAATGTGAGCACCTGTCTGGAAAGCTCCAGAATGACTTCACAGGGGGAATGATCTTCCAGCAGGGTTTTGAAGGATTATTTGGGAACTGCCAAGCAAGCAATGTGAGGGTGACATTACAGGCATAACATGTAACAAAGGCGTTCCCAGGACTAGAAAGCCAGGCTGGATCACAGCCTGGAGGTCTTGCTTGCCCCAGCAAAGAGAAAATACAGGCTCCACCTGATGTGATTAGAGGCATTCAAGACTCCTAAGGACCATGTTAAAATTTGTACAATCACAACATCCTAAGCTTAGCCTATTAATTTTTGCAACTTTATGAACTTGGCCTAACAGGGATACATGTTTCATTCTTTGCTGCCACAGCTGATTCCAGTGATCATCATATACAGCTGACTTTTTTGCTTGTTTGGCATAAAAGCATCTCAATTACACCAGTCTGTTTAGCAGTCCTTGCCACAGTGTGTGCTTTTAGGACATTCTGGACTTTGCCCCTGCTGGTTTATCAAACTCAATGATAAAAGGACAATGACCAAGGTCATCTTCATGTTAAATATGAATACATTTAAAAATTCTTCTGATCTTGTAGGTGCTTGAAAAAATGTGGAATTTAAAAAGAAATAGTAAGTTTTTAAAAGGTTAGACAGAATTTTCACTATACAAACCACAGAATGAGATGTGAACCAAAAAAAAAAAATGGAAAAAGAAATAGCAATAACAAAATGCATTTTATCACCTCCATTCTGTAGACTCTCTCCCCACCCCCCACCCCCTGACAGTTTGATTTGTATAAAAGCAGATGGTGATGGGCTCCTTAAACCATGTTGTTTAGAAGGCATTGAACAGACAGTTTTGAATTGGTGGAGTGGAATCATCTCTAAGCAAGGTTTTATAGGGTGCTCTGAAGATTAGAGCCAAGGAAGTGTGCCTCAAGCATTTTTTGAATTTTCAGTTAAGAATGATTTTCGTGATTTCCACCTTTCTTTAGGTCAACTGTATCTTAAAGGCACCAAGCAGTTATTTTTTCTTTTTTTCTTTTTTTTTTTTTTGTGAATAGGTCTCGAGGTGTACTGCGGATTGCCCTAAAATCCCTGCAGAGCCCACTCTACCCTTGAACTCAGGAGCCCCCCGTTGCAGCTTCCTGGTGCTGGGATCACATGGTGTAGACACACTCCTGACCTGACTGGGGTGCTTGCTTCACCTGTAGCAACAACCTCAGCAGAAACAGTGCTATATTTAGACGAACTTTGACTTTCTGAAGTTGGCTTACATAAATCTATTTTTCAACAAACACAAAACACTGGGCTGGACATGGTTCCTGTTCAAAAATGAATTATTCATAGTAGTGCCCACACAAAGGTTGGGAGCCCACATTCTTAGAAACTCATAATGACTTACAAGCCTTCTCTCAAATATGCCTATTGTTGTGTCTATTCAATCCATATTAGGTACAGATGACTCTGCTCTATTTGGAGAATTAAGTAGCTGCCCAGAAACCAATTAGAAAATATTTTCTGAGCCATTACTCTCAGATGACATTGGACTGAGGGAAAAGAAATTTGTGTGGAAGAAGCAGAGACACTGGGTACAGAATCTCTTTCTACAGCACTTTCATCGGTTAAGTCACATGCCAAGACCAGTCATAAAATCCCTTCCGATGCACTGTAGCACTGTGGTGATGATATACTTATCCCCACAGGGATGTCCAGATAGGTGCAAACATTATTTCTACCTGTGTCTATCTATAAAGGGGATCTTGAAATGATTCGCATTTGAATCAGTGGACTGAGTAAAGAGGATACCTGTCCATCCCAGTGTGGTTGTGTATCATGCAATCCTCTGAGAAACAGGATGGGAGGATAAAATGGAAGAGGAAGGGTAAATCTATTCACACCCTGCGCTCTTCTCTTTCCTTCCTTTGCCAGAATATCTACTATCTTTTGCCCATGAACATCAGAGTTCACGACTCTTGGAATTACGTCATAATTATCCACAGCTCCACTTTTCACAATCTTGTTCACTAGCACTCACCTTGGGTCAAAATTATACCCTGAGCATCCTCCGTTTCCATCAGCCAATTAAAAGCTATTGGTTCTAACCCTGGAGAATTCACATTGTAAGATACTGTGATGGCTTTTCTTGGTTGTCAATTTAGCTACATCTGGAATTAACTAAAACTCAAATGACTGGGGACACCCTGTGAGGGATCTTTTTCTTAATTAAATCATTTGAAAAGGGAAGACCCAATTTTAATACAAATTTTTGACGTGGGAAGATAAACCCTTAATCCAGAACTTTGAGGTAGAAAGACATGCCTTTGATCCAATCTTTCATCCAGATCTAATCTAGCCCAAACCTTTTGCTGGAAGCCTATGTAAGGACATGGAAGAAGGAAGCTCTTTCTCTTTATTGGTTTGAATCCAATCCTTCACTGGCATTAGAGCCTACTTCTTCAGGATTCTTGTGTATACTACAGACTAGTTGAGACATTGTTTCGGAGCCCAGACTCCCGAAATAACCACACAGAAACTGTCTTAGTTAAATCACTGCTGGGCCACTTACTTAAGCTTATTGCTAGCTAGCGCTTACATCTAGAATTAACCCATCTCCATTATTGTATATTTTACCACGAGGCTAGTGGCCTAAAAGCAAGGTTTCAACATGTCTGTCTCTGGTGGTGGCTCCATGGCTTTTCTCTTTTTCCCCACCTAGCTCTGTTCTACCCTATCAGGCCAAGCCAGTTTCTTTATTAACCAATGGTATTCATAGCATGCAGAGGGGAATCCCACATCACATCCAGCATAATGGATTGAGCAACACTCTCAGACCACTGGACCTTCCATTCATAAAGAGCCATTTTTGGATTAGTTGGACAATGCAACCTGTAAGTCATTCTAATAAACTCCCATTATATATGTAATGAGAGATCCATTCTGTAAGTTCTGCTATTCTAAAGGACCTTGACTAATACAGATACTATATCTATATTTTAGGTAAGAAGACTGAAGCTCAATAAAGGTAAATTAGCCGTATCAGAGTAACTGGTAGTAGTAACTGCACAAGAACAAGGAACATATACAGAACATATAGAAGACGATGGTCTTCTACACATGGTTTGTTCTGGAAAACCTGAGAGATACAGAAGGAGACCCAGCCAGCAGTAGGGTGCATAGGATGACTTCATCTTCTATACACTAGAGAGGGCTGCCTTGAATAGGATGTGGACACATAGACAACTAACATATGAATTTGAGCATTCAGTGCTGTTTCTATGTATCCAACGTAATGATAAGTAGTGATGGGCCAGAAACTATCAGAGATCAGTAGCATCAAGAAGGGCTCAGTGAACAGTACTGACCAATAGGTGAAGGCAGCTCAGAAATGGGACAAGGACGTAGAGGACAGCCAGCGCCTTAGCAGGTATTTAGTTACCCAATTTAGTGAATAGATACAGACATTATTAAAATTAACAAACACATCCTCTTTCTTCCTGAGCAAAACAGCTGTTTCTATTTACTGCTTTTCTTTCATTTTGAAATTACATTTGTGTATTTATTTGTGTGTGTGCATACACGTGTGCATGCACTTGCACATGCACGTCATGGCATAAGTGTGGAGGTCAAAGCGCAGTTAACAAGCATTGGTTTCTTCCATCATGTGGGGTTTGAGGAGCAAACTCAGGTTGTCAGCCTTGGTAGCAGCCTTGCCTTTATCTGCTAACCCATCTTGTCAGCCCGATGTCTTGCTTCATGTTGCCAAACATTTGGTGTCAATTTGAGATAAAAATTAAAGAAGAACCTTATGAAAAGTTTAAAGGGCAAGATAATATTTTATAGACTTAGATAAAATTTTGGTAATCTAAAGAAATTTTAGTTATCATCTTAGTGGAAAGTTGTGTAAAGTTATGGAACACAAAAATATTTAACTTTTCTTTATATGAATGACATACTTACCTTCAAAGTGCTCTCAAAACATTATTGATATATTAGGTATATAAAAGGTCATAAAAAAAACCATTTGGGGCAAGCACATGCACACAAAAACCCAGACACAGACGCGCGCACACACACACACACACACACACACACACACACCTGCACATATACAAACATGCACACACAGAATGTATATCTAAGTGACTGCCAATTTGAAAGAATAGCTATGAAGGTGTCAGCCACATTGTGTACACCAGGGGGCAGGGAGTGACAGAAATACCTGTGAAACCTGGAGACTTTGTGAGTGTCTCATCTAAAGAACTAGCATGTTCTTCCACACTTAATTGCTCCCTAAGAAGACATATGTCACCCTTCCAATATTTTGTCAAAAAAATTAGTAATATGATAAAGAGAATGTGGGTAGAGATTGTTCCTTTTGTTGAAAGTTTATCTTAGGATCTTCACAGCATAAAACGTTTTTCTGCAGAAGTAGTTTTATAAGAAACCGGTATGTAACATTCTCTAATGTTTCCATAGAAGTACTTTGTCGGGTTAACATGTGATACAGTAGAATAATAAACAGGAAACATAGCAAACACAGAAGCTTAAGTACACAGGTCATTGACACAGTAACCAATGAGAAAGGCCACATGCTGACCAGAGGTCTCCTAGCACCTGTATTGATCAAACGGTGACGCTGGATGGGCAGAATGAGATCTTTAGAAATCCAAAGCTGGACTTTTCCATTTGAGTTTCTACAACCTAAGAATGGATTCACCAAAAAGGAGGTGGAGAAACATTGTAGAAAAATAAATTCCATTAGAAAGCCAAAAAACACGATTGTTTTGTGAGTGGGTCTCCTTAGATTTATCCATGAATTCTTAGACATGAAACCAAAATTATTTGCAACAAAAACAAACAAAACTCAAACTATTCTTAACTGAAATTAAAGTTTAATAGGATTGTCTAAAGAGACTCTTAAGAAAGCAAAGGAGAATTCTGTTGCAGCCAGAATCCGAGCCCTGATGCAGTTAGCATCTGAACTCTTCCCACAGGCTTCTGTGTTGACACTTGATCTCTACCTGATAATACTCTTGTAGAAGGCTGGAGAGACTCTTAAGAGAGGAGAACTTGCTGGAGAAAGCAGGTCACTGGGGGCATCAAGGTTATTCTTAGTCTATTGTCTCTTCCTCTGTTCCCTGTCTGGCTAAGGATCACCCGTTCAAGGCTCCTACTGCCATGGGATGTTGTTCAAGCCCATGGATTGAGTCTCTGACACTGTATTACAAAATAAATCTTCAAATTGTCCTCTCATGTATTTTTGTCTCAATAGTGAAAATGAACACAGGAAAATCTAAATGTTAGTAAATTATATAGCTTATATTTGTATCTAGACTGCGTATGGAATTCTTATACTTCCCTAAAAGAAAAATGACCCAGGATAAAATTGGACGAAAGATTTACAATAGATTTTGTATCCAACATAAAGGAACAAATGGCCCAGAAACACCTGGGAAGACATCCAATGCCTAGAGCACTGGCCACACAGAGCTTAAAGCACACTAACGTGACACTCTTCAGGGATGCTGCTAAAAACAGAGTGTGTGGGTTCACTGAGTCTCCCACACTCTCCTAGCTAGAACAGAAAGTAGAGCAGTCTCCGAAAACATGAGGCAGGTCCACAAAGAATTAAATGAAGACTCACCCTGAGCCATAGTGATGCATCTCCTAAGGACACTCTCAAGAGAAGCAGAAGAATCCATTACACTCTACTTCATGCTTAGATATTCTTTGAGAAGCGGCTCAAAACAGTCAAAAAGTAAAACAAAACGAAACCAAAAATCCATCCTGATGGACGGATCAGCAAGGAGCTGTGCCAGAAATGCACGTGTGTGTGAAAGAAAAACGAAGGTTGCGGAATGCTATAATACATTGGCTGGGTGGAAGACACGTGTAGGAAGGACTTACAGATGCGTGATTCGGGAAGCAGCCGCAGCGGGCAGGCTCACATCGAGAGACAGAGGAGCAGTTGTTTTCTGCCAGGGCACAGGGTTTCAAGAGTGACGGCAAACAGGTACAGGTTTCTTCTCTAAGCTAATACAAGTCTTCTAAAATTGGTTATGGTAGGGGTCGCAAGAAATTCGTATGGAGTGGGAATTGCAAATCAATATACATATTACAAACTCACTCTGCCAAGGAAACAGACAAAGAATCCAAAAGCCCCGAACAGTGACCCGGAAGTGGCTGGGTGCTGCGGTGTCTGGTGAACACATGCAGAGACACGGATGAAATCAGCGTCACTCACAGCGGGAGACTGCCATACGGGCTTGGATTCCAGTCGCACCAACTGCCTTTTGCAAAGGTACAAATTCTCTCTAAGCCTCGGGTTACCACTTTTGGAAACAAAAGAAGTGGCAGTTGTGCAAAGTAAACAAATTACAATAAAAGCAGCCTGCTTCCCACTGGTACTGGGGACTTTCGTGGCTTCCCACTTGTACTGGGGACTTTAGTGACCTGACATCAGTGACCTGCACTGTCCCCTGGCAACCATAAATGGGTGCAGGATGTCAGCTGCTTCTCAATGAGGAGCAGGTGTTGGGTCAGATGCAACCCGAGGGTCCAAGGGTCAGGCCCTGGAGAGCAGGGGTAGGTCCGTAACAGAGATGGGAACCTCGGTGCTGGGAGCCACTGCACAGAAACCTGAAGGTGGCTTTTAAATACGATGAACGGAGAGGACGGTGGGGCTCTACTGCCTACTGGGAAGACTAAGTAAGATATGTGGAGAAAACTGGGAAAAGCTTAGGGGTGATAATCTTACAAATATTTCTCTAAATTACCCACAGAAGGCAGAAGAGTAATCTGTCGTGGTGTCACCATGCACTAAAGACTGTTCATTGATATGAATAACCTCCAAAAGCCTCCTTGACCCACGTTAAATTGGACTCAGGGGTGCATGAAGGTGAGGAATGGACCCCTGGAAGAGCTCCAAGGTCTGCTCTCTGGCTTACCGTTTCCTAGCCAGGTACACAGCAGCCATTTGGAAAGGCTCCTGAAAAAAAAATGCCTCGTTGGGTAATCAAAATATAAAAACAGCACACAGACAATTTTGTTCCTGTATTATTAATTACCGTTTGGGACTGAAATAAAACAAAACAAATTACCCCTGCTGAGCAGTGTGATAACCAGAGACGGCACCAGACGAGCTAGGCCTGTTCCGTGCCAGATACAAACAGGACTCGCCCTGTGCAAGAGAGAAATTGGACAGGCTCATCTCCTGCTAGAAAGAGCCCTCAACATACAAATGCAGGCTTTGAGTACTCAGCGGCGTAGGCACACGTGAGCGAGCATGCCACGCTTGCACACAGGAGTATTGCATGTCACATCCACGGTTGGGCTTCTGAGAGACTATTGGAAAGGTAATTTAATGCTGGTTAGGGAGAGCTTATCTTCCAGAAAGGAGAATTCCCTCTTATCTAAATAAACACTTTCTGGAGTTATTGAAGTAAATCCCTATCAATAGCTCATAATTACATTCTCTGGAAGAAGCACCTGATAGCCAAGGGTCTCCAAGAGGACAGAAAATACCTCCTTCTCTCCTGACTGCTGCAAACCTCAGTGCCCCTGCTGCTGTAGCCCGGGCCCTCAGTGGAGAGTGAGTACCCACAGCTACAGCACAACGAGCTGGGGCGGAAGCTGGTGCGTTTGGAAAATGACTGTCTTGCTCTTTGTCTCTGCCCAGCACCTTGGAAAGCACAGGAAGCAGCATGGAATCTGAGCACCCCATTTTAGAAAGAAAATGAGAACTGGGAGTGAATGAATAGCCCACCATGGTTATCAGCGTTCTGACAGGGAAAACAGACCAAGGGGCTGGGAGGACTGTTTCAGGGCTATGTCGTGATGAGCATGTGCAAGCTCGGCCCTGGCGATGAGCTGAGGTTATGAGGGTGCTTTCGATGGAAATGATGAACTTTGAGTTATCGTCCTCACAGGCACTGCAGGTCCTGAGGGAATGGTGCAGGTAGGACAGAGGAGACAATGGAAAACTATGAGTACAGCACATGGCTTGCGGAAAACTTCTGGGAGCCTTAGATAAAAGCTTAAAGAATGGAAGGAATGCAGGCCGTGAGACTGGATATAAATTACCTGGGTCCTCTCCTCTTGCACTGTAAAGTCGAACAAGAGAAGAACTTCTACCTAAAATGGCTTGGAGAAGAGCTGCACTCTTCCTTTGTGGTGAACAGAACTATGGAAACCCATATAAACAATGTAATCTCAGTGAACATTTCTTGAGTGCCTATTGTATCACAGGTGTGGAACTGAACACTACATGCTCGGCTGAGTTAGCCACGGGACTATCGGTCGCGATCATTTCTTTTCTACCTATGAGCAGACAGGCTCTCTGAGTTGATGTTTCGGCTTGCCTGGTCAAACGCTGATAGTGTAATCAGCACGCACACATAAATTGCTCCCTCTTAACTAAGTAGGCTGGAGAAAGAAGCGAGAGAGTGCAGAGCCAGGGGTGAGAATTGTAATTTCCAAGTGTCTGTGGGCCTTTGATTGAGAACATAAGGACCATAGCTTCTCTGAAGGATTCTGTGAATTCTGCTGACTCCACCAATGACTGAGCAGAGCTGTGCCTGGTCCATCCAGAGAGGAAGTGTGGCTGCCAGGATTAGTCAGCATGGGCCACTGCGTTTCCTTTCAGCTCAGAGGCAAGGCACAAAGAGGCTGTGATAAGGGAACAGTCTCTGCTCAGCTCAGCCTGGGAGTTAGCTACAAGGAGCTGATCAGAGGTGGCCTAGACATGCTCCAGTGAACAAACCAATACAAGTCGTAAAGAAAAGGCAGACTTGGCCCAGTAACCAAAGGTGCATAAACTGTTATCCGCAGACTTATCAGAAAAGGAAAGCATCCACAGACATCCACTGCCTCTGTTTCCAGTGAGGGCAAATTTTATGGCCGGTGGTTCAAGCTATTTCCAATGAAAAGTTGCATATGATTACTTTACCATAACCTAAAGATGCATGCCTTCCTGTTAAACACCTAGTTAAATGGTCAACGCAGCTCACAATTCCTGATACATGGACAAATGTGCATGGGATGGATTCCTGAACTTTCCTAGTGTGATTAGAGGCAGGGGGATCAGAAACTGGCAGTGGAGTTAGCCTGTGACTGCTGTAAAGCATTGGCCTCTTCCACTAAGTTGTGGGTTACTGCCCCCTAAGGCCAGGTCCACTAGAATGGGGGGTTTGAAACAGACCTGGGATGATACCATTTGTTTCCTTTCTTCCTTGGGTGAAAGCTTCTTATACTTGGCATCCCGAAATGAGTAAGGCATGGAAGGTTCTGGGATTGATGTCCACAATGTCACCACCATCTAACTCTGCCCTTGGTGTGGCAAAAGCCTCCCATGCTGCATTATGTTGCACAGTACCTCTGGTTTTCATTCACAAAGTCACATTTTCGAATTTGAAAGCCAAGCAGATGTGTGGTGACTGACACAGCCTGGTGGGCCCCAGTTGTGATTTACTTCTCTCTAGAAAAAAACGTTGCTGGGGCACAGAATAATAGAAGAATATTTGTCTAATATGAACAAGATGCCCTGTTAATTTTCACTGATGTGTGTGTGTTTGTGTGTGTGTGTGTGTGTGTGTGTGCGCGCGCGCGCGCGCGCGCACACATGCGTGAGAGAGAGAGAGAGAGAAGAGAGAGAGAGAGAGAGAGAGAGAGAAACAGAGAGAATATCTATCCAGTTGGTCTTTGTAGTTGGCTACGTTAATTCAGTAATTTCCTGATGCTGAGGTGGTTGAAACTTTGATCTGAATTCTTATATTTAAATTTTTACATCACTGCCTACAAACACTATGGGCAATTTGTAATGCTAGCAATTTCTCAGATGCTGAATATTAAAATCTACTTTTGTTCTTCAAGGGTTATTTCTAATTACATGCATATTTGCTGATCCATCTGCCTACTACATAGATGTCTGTGGTTATATATGCTTGAATGATTATTGAAAATTAAATAACATCATAAACAGTCAAATTAATTTCTTTGAGCATACCAAAAGCAGTAAGCTTACCCTAAGCTAAAGTATCATTTGCCTCAGCAAACAGGGAGACAGGCTTTCTTTATTCATCAGTAAATCTGTCACTTTTTACTTGATAGAGTTAAAAAAAGAAAACCTTGAAATGTGAGCAGGCAGTTCACCTTAGCTGGGTAAGCAATGTGATATTTTAGTTTAAAGGTTTTTCACTGTCGAAACAACAAGCCCATCTCCTGTAATAATGTGACCAAATAAAGGTATTTCTGTAAGAAATGTCTTCCATGAGAACAGTAAGGTACATAGAATCCTAAAAGAAGAAAGATGTCCAAGTAGATTCCTCTGTCTGCAACAGCAACAGTCCTTGTAAACTGTGCAAGGTTAGACTGCAGGACTTAACAAGAGTGTGTTTATCCAGACTTCACAGACAGGCTAAAGAACAGCCTGCTGATGAGAAACAAACACATACAGGTATATACAGATGTGTACATGCACAAATAGTATCAACGCACACACACACACACACACACACACACAGGTATGTACACAAATGTGCACACAGCCTAGGGTCTCAGCGGCCATCAAAAGTACAATTCAAGAAAGCAGAGATTAGTTGGAGATCAGTTTAGTGGTAAATTGATTGTCTGTTATGCAAAAGGCCTTAGGTTCGATTCCTAGTACAACTCATACTCACAAAAAAAAAAAAAAAAAAAAACATGTGCTGACAGGTATAAGAATTCTGACTTTCAAGTTCACCTGGATCACAGAAGTTCAGTCTAGAAACAGAGTCATAGTCAGAGGATGAATATGGGACAAGTCCTGGGTCAAGGGCCTGAGGGCCAAGCTAGTGGTAGTCCAACTGCAAGAAGGGCAGACACGAGTGCTGGCTCACAGAGGAGTGGTCCTTCAAAGACTGAGTGTGTCTTGGAAACCAAAGAAGCAACTCAGCTAGGATGCTCAAATGTTCCCAGGACAGGAGTGGGAAGACACAAGGGGGACCCACCGGGAGCTGCCCACAGGGCATTTGACTGCTGGGGCCAAAGGCACTCAGGTCCCACACACTCTCGATTCACTGTGACTACTTCACTGTCTCCAGAAGCATCGCCAGCTCTGGAAGCCATGCTTTACATTTTACCCACGTCCTCCATCACTGATGGTGAAGAGCAAGGCGGGGACCGACTCCTGGAAGAGAGCCCTACATCCTAGAGATCCATGCTAGACTTTGGATCTGTTTGCTGCCTTTGTGGCCTTGGGCAAGTTCCTCAACCTGAGTTAATATCTTGCTGACCAAATTAACACTCTAGTGAGAATCAGGACAGATATTGCAGGAAAAGTGCTTATCACGGTGGCTCCCTTGTGACTCTTCCCCAGACATGCTGCTCAGACACCCTCTCCTTGCGAGCCTCTCTTAGAACACACCTTCTCATACATCATTTCTATCACACCTACAACACACACACACACACACACACACACACACTCACACACCTTGGAAATTGAGAAAGTAAGGAAAGTCGTAAAACCTAAGCAGGTCTCCTTTGGTTGTCTCCCACCTGCTACTGTAGATGCTCTCTTTTTAGAGATGCTGTGTCCTACACACTGAGAGAAACAGGGTCACAGGGGATCTAAGAACTTTCTAAGTCTTCCCCAATGTACAGTTGTATCATATTCTTGTTGGTGCAGGTGTTCTTTGCACAGCTGACCTGACTCCATCAGACCTTAACACAAACAAACAAACGTACAAAGTCTTTATTTCCAAAGGGTCCTGTGTGTTTGTCTCAAAATTTCTCCAAGTAAAATTTATGTGTTTATCATACCAACTTGTTTTATTGTCTAGACCTCAGACATGAGCCTTGTAACCTTGAGGAAATTCTGCTATTTTTTTTTCCCTTATACACCCCATCTCTTGAACCCTAGTGTCTGGCTTCAGTGCCTGTGAACTTTAAGTTTTCACAGATACTTCCCTCATCTTCCAATGTGATACATTGGAGTATCACTCCCCAGTCACCTCTGCATGCCATTTGACCTCAAACCCCAAATGGCACCTTACTGAATTATCCAGGGTGTCTGGACAGTGCTGACTCAGAAGTAGTAACTCATTCCATCTCTGTGAAGAAATAAACTTGTGAGGTGGGATCAATTGTTAGCTCTTCATTGTTCTTTTCAGACTCCTTGTGGCTCTCCTTTTCCTAACTACTAAAGTAACTACCCCCACATCATGCTCTGTCCATCATTATCTAGATGTATGCTGCTATATGGCATGCGTGTATACGGATGTTTCTCTTATAAAAATATTTGAAAATAGGGCTAGAGAGATGGCTCAGTAGGCAAAGAGCTTGGTATACAAGCTTGAGGCCCTGAGTTTTGATCTCCAGCCCTCATATAAGAGCTCAGTGCTAGTGTTAGGGAGGCTGAAGATCCTGGAGAATCCCAGGGCCTGGCTGGTCCATCAAGCTGGCTGGATTGGTGAGCTCCAGGGTCAGTGAGAGGTCCTGTCTCAAAAACTAAAATGGAGAGTGATTGAACAAGACACTTCACGTTGACCCTACCTCTTCATGCATATGTACTCACATGCACATAAACACACACACACACGATCACATACAAAGTTAGCACTATTTCTTTGATGCCACTATACCCTGTGACATGGCTACTAAATGTCTCAAATAAGGCGAAAGACCTTATTGTATCAATTATACATTATGCATGCCGATAGTTTCCTCGTCTGAAAAGTGAGGATCGCCTAAGTCATGAATCATTTTTATTTTGTGTTTACATTGAAGGGAAGAATCAAATGTCTCTTGTATCCAACACATGCAGACATAGTGTGCTGGCACCCTGATAATACAATTCACCCCACACACTCAAAGCCATTTCCTAGGCTTTCCCTCCCTAGGAAAGTATGGATTTTCATAGGGAAGGGTATACATGCTTAGTACCTACAGAGACTCACATGCAGTTGTGCTAGGAGACTTCAGTCTGAAAACTGTAAAGAAGAACATACACGCGCGCGTGTGTGTGTGTGCACACACACACGTGCAGGGAGTTTTCTCTTTTGTTTTGTTCTTTTAAAGAGAGAAGCATTGCCACTAGGTGAAAGGAACAAGGTAACTCCAAGGCCTGGCTTTCTCTTGGCAGGAAACTGGGGAAATAGGCTGCCAATTGCTGCCAACTGCTGCCAACTGCTGCCAAGGGCCAGGAGTGCTGTGCTTCAGTTGCTGGCAATGGTCACCTATTGTTTGTGAATTTCTGTCTCAGTGGGGACTCTGCTGAGATGGGACTCTGGGCAGCAAGGAGGGACAGGTCAGTACTTGCAGTGGTTAGTGCCTAGGGCAGACAGGGCACAGTGAGAAGCTAAGGAGGGAAACAACCCCACACGGTTCTGGAAAGGACACTGGCTCTTCAGCCCAAAATTATACTTACATCGGCAGATGGCTGTTTTTACTGAAATATTAATCATAAAATAAATCTAATAATTATCCCTTCTAATTACTGAACACTCACAGCCAGCAGTTCTCTGCCTCTTCTCTCTTGGCAGGTAGTCTCTGTTTAAGCTAGGTGCAAGACATTTCACCCATACAACTTGAAAAATGAGCCCTTTAGGAAATTTTTGCTTGGAGAACTGAAATACAGACATCTTCATGTTGCCTTACTGCTTCGATCACACAATCTGCTAAGTCCTTAATGGAGTGGTTTGAAACAAAGGGAGACTTTCAGTGTTTGAAGGCTTTCCTCTTTCCTGGGCAGTTTTGCAGTACTCAAGAAACTGCAGGACTTCAGAGCATTGGTGCCAACTTGTGTCCGTAAAACCTCTCTCTCTGGGACCCTTGTCTGAAGCTCTGTGCCCCAGCATCTTTGTCTATAGTAAACTTTCTCCCTCTTCTTGCTTGTTGGAAAGACAGCAGTGATAGTGCCTATGTGAGCCAGAGCCTTATTACTTAATCATCATCATAATAATAGTAATAGTAATAAAACCAGTCTGTCCTATGAACTGCAGGCAACTGCTGAGAGAAGGAGAATTAGCCTCACCGAGGGATGAACCCCCTAGTTAGTTAGCAGATGCAAAATGGCCAGCTCTGAAAAACTATATATGCAAATAACAAAAACAGATTCAGCAGGTTGGATTTATGTATTTGTACATCTCTATCTGTATATCTGTATGTAATTATTAAATCAAGGAAAATGAGACTATCCGCTTGAGATGGGGGCACAAGGGTTAAAGGAAGGAGGAGAGGGAAGAGAGAAGTGATATAATTATATTCTAATTAAAATGTATTTAAAGAACTACAAATGTCTGCCATGTCTAATTCTCTCCATGGCGTGTGTTAGCCGACATCAAATGCTCTGGAGGAATCAGTGAATTTAGCACTGGGTTCCAATCATGGCAGTTCAGTCGAGGTTCTCTATCTAGTTAGATTCCCTAACCACTTCCTACAGCGATCCTTTAGGATTGATGGTGCCATCACTCACTCATTAGGTGTGACTTTGAGGATAAAAAGTAGATGCTGTGTGCACTTGGGAAAGACACTGAGGAGTGCTCCATTCTCCTCCTCATTGTCCCGCACCTTCACCTAACCTGTCTGCAGTCTGCCTTTTTCTGCTGTTGTCTGAGTTCTAATGCTGAGTCTGCAAGACTCTGTTATCGAAGAAGACATTTTGAGCCAGATCTTTGCTTTGATATTCTAAGCAAAGCAAACATTTTATGTGTGCAATGTATGTGTTCTTCTCCCCCTTTTCTTTCTCTCTCTGTGTATGTATGCATGTGTATATATGTGTGTATGTGTGCATATGTATGTGTATGTGTGTATTGTGGGTATGTGTGCATGTGTATGTATGCATGTGTATGTGTGTGTATGTGTGTATTGTGGGTATGTGTGCATGTGTGTATGTATGTGTATGTGTGTGTATGTGTGTATTGTGGGTATGTGTGCATGTGTATGCATGTAGGTGCAGGACAGATGTCAGAGTTCGTGTCTTACTTGGTTACTCTTTGTCTTATCTCTTGATGCTCTCACTGGGGCTGACGTTGAGCACTGCTAACTATTGACTAGACTGTCTGGACAGTGAGCTCCGGAAATCTGATCTGCTGGTCTAAGCTCCTTTGGCAGCAGGGTTACAGATGGGTGCCACCATACCCAGTTTTTTTAGTGGATGCTGTCTCTGAACTCAGGTACCCATGTTTGAATGTCAGGCATTTTACCACTGAGCCATATCCTCAACCCCTGTTTTGAGGCAACTAGTAAGCCACTAGATTTTCAGATTGTCACCCTAAATATATGGCACACTTGTCCTAGAATAAAATGTCCTGGTAGTAAGGACAAAGGCTCAGATAAGAACAAAAGTCTGAGTGGGCATCTGGTGATAATGGGGCTCACCATCTGCCAAAGGGACAGTGGTGGCATTTTTAGGCACTTAGAGGTACTCTGCATATAGGTCTCAGTCAGGTGCCAAAGCAGATACAGGCACAGAACCATGCAGTCAGTACTATAAGCCTGCCGTGCCTTTTCTCTAGACTTCCGTCAGAAACAAGTGGCTTAATACACTGAAGAGAAGAGACCATGGGCTCAGTGCACAGCTCAGTGGTCAGCATTGTTGGCCAATAAAAATGGCCAAGACCAACTTCTGCTTTCTTCCTAAATTCCAACTTCTAGGCCAATCTATCTTCGAATAGAGGAAAAGCTTTGGTTTAAATGGTCTTGAAGTTAATATCTTTTAAGAGATTCCCCTCCTTCTTCCCTTCCCTCTGAGGCCTCTGTTTCAAAGAACTCTTACTGACGTGAGTCATGAAAATGATCTTGGAGGTTTCTAGGGAAACCTAGCCAAGCATCTAGAATCCAAGTCTTTTACACAAACTAATCTTAAAAATTAGACAGTGCTTTGAAATTGTTCTAAGGACATTGAAATTTTAAAGATCATTACTATCAGTTTCTGTAATAGACAGAAGAGCTTTTTCACGTCTAAGCAGATTCCTTTATGTGCTGTCCTTTTTATCATGAAAAAGAGAAAGATCGAGCATGGCAAAGGCAACCCAAGAATGTCCTTGCATTTAAACAGAGCCCCGCTAAGAAAGATCGCACAGAGATTCACAGAAGACCACACTCCTTGGAAAAGAATGGCCCAGGACACAGAATACTCCAATTCAGTTTTGAGATGGGTGGGGAAAGCCAGATGTGATAATAACATCTGTTCACTGAGGACTCCAGAGAAACAAAGGGAGCTCTGGGAACCCTAACAACAGAACTAAACAGAATGTTTGGGTATTTCTGATCCAAACACTTGTGTCTCTTTGGAGGGTGTGCTGAGTTTAGCGACCCTGAATTCTCCTTTTGTTTTTGTTTGTGTGTTTTGTTTTGTTTATCAAGATGTGGTTTCTCCTTGTAACCTTTGCTGTCCTGGAATTAGCTAAGTAGACCAGACTAGCCTTGAACTCATAGAGATCTGCTGCCTACCTCTGCCTCCCTAGTGCTGGAATTAAAGGTGTAGGCCACCACTGCCTGGCTAGAATTCTCCTTTATAAACTGAGG
Source organism: Microtus oregoni (assembly GCF_018167655.1). NCBI lineage: Eukaryota > Metazoa > Chordata > Mammalia > Rodentia > Cricetidae > Microtus > Microtus oregoni. Next base: position 33,543,833 of record NW_024543067.1, read on the forward strand.
CCCCTCTAAGATTTCATCAGGAACAAATATTGCACAAATCAATGATCTAATCAGCACTGTCCCTTTTATTGAAGCCACCAAGGAAATTAATTGCCGGTGCAGGGCAGAAAGTTTCCAAACCATGCGTCTTCCCAAGGGTCCAGAGCCCAGAAGACCTAGAAACCTAGGAGTTGTAGCTCCTCCATGGGCCCTACATAAACCACCTAAGTCAAGATTATAAACGGAGCTCTGTTACTTGAGATGCTGGGTTCCTCTGCATGAGTGACAAGCTGCCCTGATTCTCTCTGATCTTGTCAGGTTTGTTTGCCTGGTAGCAGACCAGACCTTCCCAACACATGAGGATGAGGGCTGGTTAACCATGGGTCTGCCGCAGAGAGAGCACCTTTGGCAAAAGGGCCCTAAGGCAGAGAGACCACGGTCCTAGGATGAGGACTTGAGCGGGGCATGGGGTAAGTGGGGCCTATTCCATCCTATGATGCTCCTTTTTCTCTGAGATCTGGAGGAACTCTCAAACTGAATTTTCAGGTTTGAACATCTGCCACCAATTAGCACTGGAATTGGCCTTACCAACAGTTCCATAGTAGATATCTCCTATCTCTCCCCACTTTATCCTTGCAGAGATGCCATCTTCGCATCTAACTCCAGACCTCTGAGTGTTAGAGCCACCAGCATCCTGTGCTTAGCTGGCATGCAGATCACTTCTTTGCAAGGTGAGCTGATGCAAGGAACTATTAGAGATTCATATGAACCTGACACCTTCCATCAGGTCTCACAGAGCACCCACACAAGTAAGATGCTTAGGACATGATTCCCACTGGGACCAAATGAAGGCAATCTCCTGAGGCTGGTGGACTGGTCCACTGGGTCCCTCTTACTGGTTTCCAGTAAAGTTTCCAGAGGCAAGTAAATCCAGCCATTGGCTGCTTTTCAGACAAAGCAAAGCAAAACAACACGATGTGGGCTCTGCTTGGCCACACCGCACCCCCAAATGTCACCTGTGCCTGGGCAGGCATTGAACCATAAGACTTTGGGTCCAAGGACACTGAGTATAAGATAAATCTACGCCCCCCCCCAATGGAAACACAGGCAGAATTTATCTAATTGAGTTTGAATAAACAAGCTGGAGTCACTTGAGTGGTTGAAGGGGCAACTCTAAGCCTCGGGATTGTCCCTCTGAAGACACAAACACCTCGTCATCACATAGACTGTAGGGGAAGCCTTTAACCTCAGCCTTTCTTCTGCTCAGAGTGAGCTGGGTGAAGAGCCAGGGAAGGGAGCCCTTCCTATTTTTGCTGGCAGAAAGAAAACAACACTTCTCCAAACACAGAATCATCAGCTTTGTTGAATAATAGGTTCAAACAACAAGAATACGCTTTGTATCCCCGTGCTGGAAACAGAAGCTCTCAGAGAAGGACAGTGCTATTCATGCCTCCTCACGCACGATGGTTTTGTTGCAAAAGCAAAAACCATGACGAGCTTATTTTGGTGAAGCCCTGAAAACACCAGCACAGAATATGAGGGCAGCATTAATTACTGCTTCGACCTCGATCCTTCCTTCCCTGTTGTCACTGTGGATTAATCTTCAGGGCACTGTTCTCCTGTTAAAATATGGAGTTAGAACTGCCTGTAATATGCAGGTTAAAGGGCTAGAGAATGTGAAGATGTCAGAAAACAAATCCCAGAGAGGAATGTAACACTGTTTTCCTTAGCTTACGATTACCATACAAATAGGCTCCTTCTGAATTTAAATTACAATGGAAAAAAAAAGTCCCTTACATTTGCTCAAAGCCCTGACAGAGATGGAGGGGTAGGGGCTCCCTGCACTGCAGTTCCAGGGCAGGCAGGGTCTGCGCTGCAGCACAGGCGGAAAAACGCCACCAGGCAGCATCCTCTCCCTTGGAACTGGGAGAGGATCATGTTGTAAAACATTACAGCAGACGGCGTTTCTTGAATTAAAAGCAGAAATCTGTTATCTCCAACCGCAGGGAAAAGTTATGATAAACAACGTACGGAGAAAAATTGAACAAGAGCGTGGAGAGAGAAGTAGGAAGCAAATGACAAATTTGTTCCAGGAGGGAATGTTTAACATCAGAAACTCTTGGTTAGGATCTCACGTGATTGCTAGCGACAATAGAGCCAGAGGAGACCTGGTCTGGTGTGCAGCATTGGACTGAGCAGGGGAAGGAGCTGTCCAGGTGCTTGTCCAGGTGCAACTCAGCATTCCATGTCAGCAGTGTCTAGACAAAGGGCACATTCAGAGTCTATGGCTAGCTACCTTTCAGTAGTACTATTAAGCTAGTCTGTGTTAATGTATCTGTGTTTTAAAATCTATTCAACAAATAAATGTTAAATAATTGGGCAATGACAGGGTTCTATGTGCCTTTGCTGAGGCACCCTGAAGAAAGCCTGGCCTTTGGGTGTGACTTGTTCCTCAGGTTCAGAAACGCAGACTCTGAGGCTCAGAGTTTGTTCCAGCATCCTTTTGATTGGCAGCTACAGCAAGCTGGAAGTTCTTCATCTAGTGGGGAATGGAGTTTATATGTATCAGCATCCTTCAGTAGAGTGTAATAGATTCTTTCCCCATTGTTTCTAACCTGGGAAGAAGCAACTTCAGGAGAGGAAGCTTAGTCAGCTCATGGGCAGCAGACCGAGCTGGTAGCAGCAGAGAAACCAAGGTTGTGGGAGCAGCTCCAGTCCTCAGTGTGAGAGGAGGCTGGCTGTCCACAGCCTGGTGGATCTGGGAGCAGAGAAAGGGGAATGATGAAACTCACTAGGGACAAGTGTCCCTTGATCCAATCAAATCCATCAGCACAAATTAAATCGTAACCCAAACACATATTTTAAATCCTAGCAGATGACTGTGTCCCAGGCAGTTCTGTTGGGGCTTTGCAGTATGAGCTCTGATGCTGGAGTCACAAAGCCTAGATCTCCAACACCAAAGTTGCCAGAGGCCAACCTGCAGAAGTCAGTTCTCTTTTTTTCTACTTGGGCGCAGTAGCTCGAGCCCAGGCTGGTCACCTTGATTACAGCGTCATCAGCTACGGAACCGTTTCACTGACTCACATGCACAGAAGTCTTAGCTTACAGTTCGGCTTGACAAGGAACTTAGAGTGTAGAGGAAACAAAAGCTGTTAGTGAGGAAGGAAGTGTTCTTCCACACAGATCAATAAAAACGAGATTAGTGCTTTGAGACACAGACCCCACATCATGGGGACTTGGGTGTCCCACACTTTCATATAGTCAGCACATAGTGCAGTAGCTGTTACGGAGTTGGTTTTTATATGTGATTGTTTATTAAGTAATTCATCTTTAATGTGAATTAAGCAGAATAATAGGGTCACCTCACTGAAGAACAGAAAATTCTGGCTAGTTTATTTATTCGTGACAGTCAGACCTGTAAGCGTGACTCACGAGTTTGCTCCTGGTGAGGTTGACAGACATCTGTTCGCACTTAAGGCGCCGCCCACCACTCTCATAATGTGCCGGTATAATGGTCGACCTCTGGTAAAAAATGACAGGCCTAAGCAGCAGCGTGGTTCTGACACTTAGCCAAGCTCCTCCTGGTTCTGAGGTAAGGATTCTAGAGAGCTCCCACAGCAGCACTGGGAGACTTGGGGAATGGGATCTTCTAAATCCGTCACAGACAGAATACGTCAGTCCACTGCTGTGTAGTGTAAATTACAATCAGAGTTAGAATGTCTGCCAACAGAGGCCAGATCCTGTATTTCTCCTATGTGTCAGAGTAAAGACATTTCACAATACTTACTTACCTTTACCCCTATGTATTAGATCACCTTAAAATCAAAACTAGAAGAGGGATCACGTCACAGGGCAATGACACAGGAGAATTCCAAATGTCAAATTTGACAAGTAACCAGGTCAAAGCCATTGCTCGTACTAGCCAGTGTTAAAATCCAGCACCAATGTGTGTCACAAAGCACCTGAGAATAAACTGAATTAAAGGAACACTATCAATCTCATTTTTAAAAAAGATGTATTTATTTTTTATGCATATAGTGTTCTGCCTGGATGTATGCCTGCACTCCAGAAGGGCACCAGATCTCATTACAGACAGTTGTGAGCCATTAAGAAGCTGCTGGGACTTGAACTCAGGACCCCTGGAAGAGCAACCAGTGCTCTTAACCTCGGAGCCACCTCTCCAGCCCTAGACTACCAGTTTCTTAATTTTCCTTTCTAGCCATGTATGAAAGTACCAGGACTGGGCGTATCCTGATGACCCGTCAATAAAGAGGCTGCTCTCAGTTCCTCAGAGGCTGGCGAAGCCAGGGATGACATTTTGAAAACACTTCAAAAGACCAGGCATGATGGTGCACACTTTTAGTCCCAGCATGCAGGAGGCAGAGATAGGCAGATCTCTGAAGCCACCCTGGTTTACATAGAGAAACTATTTCAAAACAAACAAAAACATTCCAAATGTCAAATGGAAATAAGCAACTAGGAGAACTTCGGCCTCCAATAGATTTTAATAAGGCCAACTTCCTGCTTGCTACAAAGAAATGTAGAACCCCAGCTTTGATGGGAGCCATACAGAAAACCTGAAGCCTGAGTTTACCCGCCCACTCATTCAACCTTGTCATGGGGTGTTCTGGGGGAAGCTCCACCCCAGCCCCTGGCACCCACATACCCAATGAGTCTGGGGTGATCAGGTGGAAGCACCACCTTTCTCTCTGCCAGACCTTGCTCCCTCAGAAAGCCAACCAAGAGTTAGCCCCTCCCAGGGCTGCTCAAGCCCATGCATACTGGCTATTTAAGACCCTGCCCATAGATATGCTGTGGGTGCCCTCTTGTTCTGTCCCCGGCCTTCCTGATGGCCATCTGGGAGTGCTCTTCTTTGCATTGCCCTGTTTATTAAATTTGGATTTATTAACTCTGTCTGATTTGCAGAGGAATCCATCAACCGGGATCCATACTTTCCATGGAGCACCTGAAATGTGGGCAGTCTTACTCCTGTGGGCTATAACCAGTTCTTTATGTTACCGATAACTACCACACATGCCTGGTAACTAGTTAATATACAGTAAACAATACTTAAGGTTGAACAAAGAATGAATAAATGGTTAAATAAATACTGGATAAGAATAACGCTCCCGAGGGCTGACAAGATGGTCCAGTACTTAAGAGAACTGGCTGCTTTTTCAGGGAACCCAGGTTGGAATCCCAGCATCCACATGGGAGATCACAACCGTTTATAACTCTGGTTCCAGGGAATGAGATGCTTTCTTCTCGCCTCCATGGTGAACAGATATCCACGCAAGTGAAACACTCATACCCAGAAAGTTTATTGTAGGGCCACAGTGACATCCAAAGGAACCTGCACAGTTAGCAGTCTTGATTTAGTAGCAAACCTGAGAAGGATTTTGTCACTTTTCCCCCCAAAACAACCTTGCAAGGCCTTTATTTGCCACTCTGGAGAACGGGTGAGTGAAGGAAGAGGGGATTGCTAAGCTATGTCTTCTGCCCTGATTGTCCTTGGGCACTGTCTGCAGAGACTTGCTATGTGGATTCCACCTTTGGCAACTTTATTTCCTAGGACAAACATTGATCTGTATTTAACAAGTGTTCAGACTTCTTGTGCCCTGTAGGATGACATGCATTTACTACCTTCATTCTCCACCAATTGAAGGTGTGTAAACTATGGGGACACTGATACTGCCAATTTTATAATGATTCAACCTTTGTTCTCAATAGTTTCAACCTGAAACACCCTTTAAACTGAGATGCAAGCTGGCTTGCATTCATGGGACTTTTGTTTGCTGCTAAAACAGTTCTCTCTGGCTGGGTGATGGTGGTGCATTCTTTTAATTCCAGCACTCGGGAGGCAGAGGCAGGTGGATCTCCATGAGCTCAAGGCCAGCCTGGTCTACAAGAGCTAGTTCCAGGACAGGCACCAAAGCTATAGAGAAACCCTGTCTCAACCCCCCCCCCCAGCCCAAATAGTTTGCTTCTGAACTATGTTCCCATTTATGGTCCTGAAAGCATTTCTGACAATTCTGCATTTGTTTGCTTATCTATGAATAAAGAGGCTTTTAAAATATAATAAAAATTGCATTTAAAAGAGGACAAAATTCTCTCCTCTTAAATAAGCATTTGCTTGTTTGTGTTGTGTTGTTTGTTTGGTGAGCCTGGGTCTCACTGGTTCTGAGTAGACGGCACACACCGTGAAACAAGACTAGCCTTGAGCTCATAGAGATCTGCCTGTCTCTGCCTTCAGGGAGCCAGCATCACCGGTGCCAACCACAGTTCAGGTTCTCAGGCAAACTAGGCTGATCTCCAGATCGTTTGAGGCTTGGCATGATTCAAACTTTTGATCCTCCTGCCCTACCTCCCCAAATGTTGGGGTTACAGGCATTTACTCCTTGTTGCCTGCTTTATGGGGTGCTGGGAATCAAACCCAGGGCTATTTACATTCTAGGCATGCACTCTACCAAATAAGTTACCTCTCTGTTCCTAAGAATCTTATTTCTTTGTAGCCAACATATTTTTTCATCGTCAAAGAAGAAGCAATAAGACAGTTGGCCTTGTTACCTATCTGCTTTCTTTGGTCACCATTCAGGAATTAGAAATAGTTATTAAAATAAAAGTAAAACCCACTTTGCCCTTTCATGAATCTGGTAGAAGACTGTGCAGACATGGAGAAACAGTAATCACAAGCCATATGAGTAGCTGGGTGATCAGAATCTGGGCCATAAAGGTTCTTACTTAAGACAAGACTGTTCCAAGCAAGGGGTCTTCAGGATTTGAGAACAGTTGGGAGACAGATACAGAAATTATTGCAATTTAGTAAGTCTAAAAGGTCACTGGGATTTTTTAACCTATAAGACAATAGAAAACAAGAATCTCAGTAGAAGAATCATCACCCCTTAAAATGATCTGGTTATGACACATTTCTTTCCACAGACTCAAAGGAGGACTGTGTGCTTCTACCTGATGTCTCTACAGAGACTGCATGCTGTCATCCTTGGGGAGGACGCTGGCTGGGGATACCAGACCTAACCTTTGCAGAGCTTGGCTGCTAATATGGTATATTTACCTTTTGGGAGCCTATTGTCTTCAAGGTCACCTTTCAAATCCTAGCCTGCTTAGTATTCCAAGTCTTATATGATGTTAACACCGGCAAGAAAGAGCAGGTAGTGTACAAAGCCCTGAATGAGGCAGGCTGAGCACAGAAGAATGTGCTAGCAAGCTGAGCTCAAGGTAGGGCTCCAGGAGTTTTGCCTCCAGGTAGCCCAGGTTAAACACACAAAGGAAAATGAGGTTTGCAGAATGGGTTACTGCCAAGTCGGGAGCATAGGCCCCAGTGCCTTGCATCTATCCCAGCCCCCAGGCCCGGTCTGGAATCCAAATCCCAGCAGACCACTCCCCAGGGTACTTAACTGATCTCCAGAAAGAGGAGATCTTCTTCCAGGGGGTCATGTTCCTGCAGTTCCCCCTCAGGGCCACCCAAGAGTGCAGATTTCCCATTAAACCTGCATATTTCTTAATTTGGCTTGTTTTGATTTGGCTTGATTGGGAATTTCTGCGTCGGCAGGAAGCTAATATGAGAAAATATTCCTAACAGTTACAACATAGCAGGGCCCAGAGCAAAAAGCAAATACAGTGCCTTTGTTCAGGAAGTACATGGGGCTAGGGACAGGTTATGGAACCTTCCAAGAATGGGTCTTAGGTCACTGTAGCTTGTTTCAAGAGACTTCATGAGAAATTGACGAAGAGTAGTCCAGAATGACCGTCCTTTTGTTTATGAAGACACACAACGGTTTGGGGTCCATCATCTGGAAAACTTTCTGTTCATAGACATCACTGTCTGGCTTGAGAGAAGCAAGTCATGATCACACTTCTAAAACAAATCTCAGAAACAAGCACAAATTCACCCTGAAATCAGACGATCTTTGCTTGATTGCTTTGGCTTTGCCTGGAGAACAGAATCTGAGAAGCCCTGGGTTTCCTGGTGTTCTTTCCTTGCAAATAATCTGAAGTCAGTAAGCTCATTAGGTAGAGAAGGGAAAAACACCAACTGATTTACATCATAACTGGGTTCTCCAGCCCAGGGAAGCCTCAGCAGAGATCCAGGAGGCGTCCCTGACATCTCCCAACATACACAGGCAAGAAATAAATCCACCAATGATTTTTAATTAAGTACAAAAGTGAGAATTCAGAGACTCTTGTTATCACGGATTGCTTCACAGTATAAGTAATTTCACTGGGCACCAAAAGTACTTAAATACTAACTAAAATGGTGAGAAATATAACTATAGCTAGTTTCCTAATACACTGTTTTTAATAAATGTCCCTATTTCCCGGACCCAGACATCATTTCTTCAGAGGAAAGCATTTCTCACCATGGCAGAAAACAATTTAACTAAGTAAAAAATGGACTATTTAGGATGTACACAGCCACGATGAAGTATGTCTTTATAAAACAGCAGATTTGGGTCTCTGTCTCCTTTCATTGCCTGATGAAGGTTAATATTCAGGAGGATGCCTGTTTTTCTTTGGGTTCTCCTTCTTATTAGCTTCTCTAGGATCACTAATTATAGGCTCAATGTCCTTTATTTATGGCTAGAAACCAAATATGAGTGAGTACTCAGGCAATGAAAGGAGACAGAGACCCACATCAGAGCACCGGACAGATATCTCAAGGTCCAAATCAGGAGCAGAAGGAGAGAGAGCACAAGCAAGGAACTCAGGACTGCGAGGGGTGCACCCACACACTGAGACAATGGGGATGTTCTATTGGGAACTCACCAAGGCCAACTGGCCTGGGTCTGAAAAAGCCTGGGATAAAACCGGACACGCTGAACATAGTGGACAATGAGGACTACTGAGAACTCAAGAACAATGGCAATGGGTTTTTGATCCTATGCACATACTGGCTTTGTGGGAGCCTAGGCAGTTTGGATGCTCACCTTACTAGTCCTGGATGGAGGTGGGGGTTCCTTGGACTTCCCACAGGTCAGGGAACCCTGATTGCTCTTTGGGCTGACTAGGGAGGGGGACTTGACTGGGGGAGGGGGAGGGAAATGGGAGACGGTGGCGGGGAAGTGACAGAAATCTTTAATAAATAAATAAAAAAAATAAAACAGCAGATTTTACAGAGATGGGAAATTTGCTTAAGTGGTGGGAGGGAAAACTGGATTCACCCTGCTTCGACAAAGCGTGTTATGCCAGTGTGTTTAAAGTGGTGCCCCGGAAAGGCTCCCCATTTTTTCCGTGTAATAACCTATTTTGAACATGATGAATTTGTGTTGTTTTTCCTCATTCATGTTCTCGGAGATTTTCTGCCTAAAACCACTAATTAATGTCATAAGAATTTATCACTATTAGAAATGTAACGCTCACACAAAACCCTTAATATAAATTGCTGCATTCTAAACCAGGTGACAGGAGCAACAATATCAACTGCAAAATAATTCTGGGTGGCGAGATCTTAAAGGGGAAGTTTATTGTTTTATTCCTTCTTGCTGTCTGTCTTGTGCCTATTACAGTTCCTGATGTGTATGTACTCAGAAAACATGAACATATAGTAGGCATATAGGACTTTTGAGGCTTCTCATTATACTGCTTGCCACCAACCTTTAAAAGAGGATTCATTTTAAGTAAAATTTTTGAAGGAGAGAATTTTGAATTTATTTAATTCTAGTTATAATAGTTAATATTTGTTGAATATTTCACATGCAAAAACTAAGCTAGAGACTTCATAAAATTGAGTAAACCATTGAATATGAGCTATAACTCATTTGCTGTCATAATTACATGGATGGGGAATTTGATCCATAAGGGAGCTAAGAAACTAGCCCATTTCCCTGTGGCTGGGGAACCACCCTTCATAGGTGGATTTCTCGGACACAGCTGTGAGAAGTTAGGCAGTTTCCAGGCACATCTGTTCAACAGACCATAGATAAGCTGGTTCAAATAAACTAAAATCATTTTTATCAGAACGTTAGGAGAGTTTTCTTATGGAACATGGGATGAGTAGTTTTATGTAAACGACACAAGCTAGAGTTATCTGATGGAAGGGGACCTCAACTGAGAAATACAGAAGATCCAGATGTTAAGGACTGATGGAGGAGCGCCCAGTCCATTGTGGATGCTTCCATCCCTGGAGTGGTTCTGGGTTCGGTAAGAAAGTAGGCTGAGTAAGCCACCGAGAGCAAGCCCCTAAGTCCTGTCCCTCTAGGGCCTCCGTGTCAGCTCCTGCCCCCAGATTCCTGCCCTGCTTGACAAATGTTCAATAGAAGTGTGAGTGAAATAAATCCTTTCCTCCCCAAGTTCCATTTGGTCATGGCGTTCCATCACAATAGTAAACCCCAACTAAGACAGAAAACTACGGATAAAACTTAGAACAGCACTTTTTATCTAAGACCTGTTCAAAAAAGAGATCTCAGGCTCTGTTGAAGCACACACTGAAGATGATGTTAGTCAGTACATGCGGTGTTTCACTGAGAAAATGAGCAGTGATTCCAAGTGATACAGAGGGAGAGACTTGTCAAGAGAGTGTATACGCGTAGACACCTCTTCCCTAGGCCAGCACGTGTAAAGATATAGGCATTTCCTCCTCTTTAACATCCCTCACTAACAGGGAGGCAGCAGCATCACTCCCAACATGGTTTCCACAGTAACAGACTGTTATGGCCCTTTCAACTACATAACAAGAACCCATTTTAAACTTGGACGGTAAGTTGTGCATCAGTACCAACAGATTAATGATCACAGAAGCCTGCCGGAAAGACGTGCCATTGTGTTCTTAGGGAACAGCCTGCCAGGGCCAGTCCGTTCATCTGTCTACATGTCAGCTGTAGGAGCTCAGATTTGCAGCTACATTCCACTATAGCCAGATATTATTTCCGAATGCTAGCAATGAATTTCTGGAAGAAAGACCTTGGTACAAGGCTCTACCTCAATCTAACTGCTATAAGTGAGAAAGGACTGGAGGTTAGTAGTCCAGGAACAGAGATGCTGCTGCAAGCTGCAGCTCACAAGGAGGGAGTCCCTCTTCCAGGCATTCCTTCCCACTGCATATGCAATACAGAATATAACTCTTATCTTCATCTCTTCTTTGGCTCATCAAATCCTGAGTTTACATTTCTCTTTCACAGTATTCTCTCCTTCAATGTCACTGTCACCTGAGACTTACGACAACCATGGGTAAAGTTATTATTAGACTTCAGTGGTAAGTAGCTCTATCCTTAACATCTGCCTCCACCTGTGGTTTGTAGTGTTGGGTGCCTGTATGGGTAGATGGTAATATTACCAGTGCTCAGTGATGCCTGTCCATGCCAGTCTCAGCAGACTATGAGAGGTTGCTACCCTTGATTAGCGATGTCTGCACAGGAAACAGAGAAGCAGTCTAGGGTTAGAGTTTGTCAGGTTTGATCCTTGTTCCAACCCTCATTTACAAGTAACAATTCAGAGGCTGAGACAACAGATATAAGCCTCCCTCTTGTTGTCAAACTAATTAAATCGCAGGGCCTGGACTGGAATTTCTAAAATCCCATTGCTCCTGTCAGTGAGTTTTCAAGGCATCATACTGTTATATGATTAAAAAGCAGACAATCTTGGATAGGCAGACAGGTTTCGGAGTCTGCATCTTTTGTGTCTCTACTGTCCACTTGGCAGACACAACTCTAGTGATGGCATACACAGGAGCCAACAGAGCGGCAATCTTAATCACACCGTGACCTTAACGGACCTTGAGGAGAGTGTTGCATTCGGTCTCAGTTTGCAGACACAAACTGTCCAAGGCCTTAATCATGTACTGCGAATGCCAGTTAGCTGAGAGAAATTGCATGTGCAGATTTGTTTAATATGTAACATTTATTGAGAGTGTGCCATGTGCCAAGTGTTCCTTCTAGTACTTTACATACGTTAAACTATTGGATCGTAATCACAAACCAATGTGCTATTAAGATCATTTGCAGTTTCTCAGAGGAAACTGAAGCCCAGAAAGGTTAAGTAATCTGTTCAACATCATTCAGCCGAGTTCTGTGTTGGATAGTTTTAAATGTCAAGTTACCATAACCTATAATCACCCAGGGAAATGGTCTAAAGTGAGAAATTGTTTAGATCAAATTGGCCTACGGGGAATTTCTTTCCTTGGCAATTGATGCAGGAAGAGCCGGGCCTTTATGGACATCACCATCCCCTAGGCTAACCACTGAGCTGTGGAAGAGTGAAGAAAGCTAGCAAGCATGCCAGTGAGCATCTTGGGAGCATTCATTTCTTAGTACTTTTGACTTTGCATATGGTGTGACTAGGTGCTTCAGTCCCCGGCTTGCCTTCCCTGAAATGATGGACCATAGCTTGAAATTATCAGCCAAGTAGACCCTCTTCTCCACAAGCTGTTTTTTCCTCATGGTATTTTTTTTTTTTTAATCACAGATACAGAAGCTACAAAAGTGACATGGCTGGATTCGAATGTGAGGACATTTGACCCAATTGTTTACCCTCTTGAATGCATTCTCTGGGGCATATTTTGTGTTCAGGTTTATCACGACGCCTATCTGAATATGCAAAGTAAAGATGATATCATTTGTCTACAAATTAATAAGGCACCAGTAAGGGCTCACCACAGGGTGGTTTGAAATTTTATTATTGGCATTCCCCATGCTTTCTTAAATTAATCTACCTCGGTGTGAAGAAAATGTAAAGATTTTTAAAACACTTGCATTCTTCCATAAAACTTTCAAGATGGTAAGAACAAAGTCACCCAGAAATGACAACCACAAGACCCGAAGAAAAAGTGGCATAGAGGCAAAAATAGCATTGATGTTCTCTAGTCTATGAGGAAACCTCAACTCAGCTTACGGTAACTGAAATTCAGGGCTCATTTCTAGGGTTATTTCCTGATAATTTAAGCCCGACAAATGAGAAATGAGTAAAAATAGATGAGATATTGTTTTACGAAATACTAAAGTCAATCAACAATGACTTCCATATAAGCTCATAAGTGGAGGGAAACAGGCCTCAGAACAGGACAGAGGAAGCTCCAGGAGTCCCCAAGTGGTTATGCTTAGTCACAGCACACACATGTCCACACACATCTAGCTAAAAACTCGGACAAAGGCGCTGAAGTTCCTAACTTTCCATCCAGAAAGAAAGGACTATGATGGGAATTGGCTGCTTCAAATTACACCTTGCATAATGTTCATGGGTCTAGCTACTGAGGGACTTGGGACCAGTGCCCTGTGAGCCAGAACTTTTGTCTCTTCCCAGTGTTCTGGTGGATGTGAACTGAGGGAATACTGGGACACACTAGCATGCCTCAGCCTTAGCATGTGCAAACTCCATTAAAGTGCTGGTAGGAGGTCCCAGGACGGAAACCTTCCGGGACACTTTCCCAATGGCAGCAGTGGTTTTAATGGAAGGTTTCCCTCAAAACAGAAGACTGCAATAAACCAGCACTGCAAATCACTGCTGTGGATACACACCCAGATACAAGAAATAAAAGAGAAATTTATGACCTTAGTCCATCTCCTTTTTAATCATAAACACATCTCTATCATCTGCTTTCTTTGTACGACTCTATCATCTTCCCAAAGAATCTTTAGAAATTTTCACAGCTCTTCAGCGCAGCTGAGCTTGAGTGGAAGGAGGCACAGGGACCAGGGCTCAGACTGGCTTTAGAGATGGCCAGCACACTGCATCTCAAGTTGTCTCTGCCCCCACCGTTAATGGGATGCAGTACCATCACGGCAGGCTTTAATTGTGTAGCTTCTGATTGTACACCTCTCTCCTTTCATCAAAGCTCCTAACTTTTGATGTAATTACGAATAAACAGCACTTCAAAAATCCTCTCCCAAGTAATCCTGCCTACTCAGACACCCAAAGCCACTTCCTGGAGGTGACACAAAATACTTCCCATTGTTTGACCGAAGCCTGCTCTTTGCAGTTTGTATCTACGTGGGAGTCAAACAGCTCCCCTCTCCTGACGCTTGTGCAGTTTTCCCCTCAGCCGATGTCTTTGTAATCTAATGATGTGTTAGGACCCAGGCTCAGCATCCAGGAACCCCCCCTCTTAAGTTCTCTGCAGTTCCTATACATAGCAAGGCATGCTTGCTGCAGACACCAGGAGTCCCTAGAGGCTGAGTTGTGCCCTAGCTACCAGAGGTCAGAAAGGTGCTGTGCCCCTCCTTCCCTTCCTTCCACCGCAGGACTGAAGTCACATTGTGTGCTTACCCAGCAGAAGGCTGACCTTAATCAGGAACAGGATTTGGAGCTACAAAATGTTTCAAGCCTAAAACTCTCAAATAATCTCTTCATGCTGTTTTCTGAAGAAAGCTGCTCAAAACAGACTCGAATGAGAGTTTGGTCGCCAGCTGAATCCTCTTCAAATCCTAGGGAGCCAATAACTTTATAGCATTTATTATGCTGGAAGTTTTGCTATTGTGCGGTTTCCTTTCACTTCTAATAGAGTTGACATCAAGTGTTCACTGGGCCTTTAAAATACGAGGAAATTGGAATTAAAGAGGGACAAGAGGTTACTTTGGATTTCTTCCTTTTGTATTTTTCTTTTCATTTTGAGTAAAGTATAATTGCATCATTTTTCCCTCCCCTTCCTCCATCGACCTGCTCCCACGTATTATTATTATTAATAATATGCACTTACATATGCTACATATATGTTTTGCTATTATTTTTCTATGACTCTGCCCTGTCATTTATCTCGAATGGACCCTTTGCAAGCGGCCATGAAGAATAGGCCACATGACGGGGTCCACAGTACTTCAGTGCTTCTCAGAAAGGATATTTCTCTCCGTAAATGACAATTGATAATGTCTGGAGAGGTCTTCATTCCAGCAGCTGGAGAGCTGTGCACTAAGGATGAAGTACAGGGCACGAAACTGATAGAAACTTGAAAGTGCACGGGCGTTCAGACAGAACAACATTATTGACGTTAACGTGCTAAAAGGATTTGGGCTGAGAAATTCTAAGATTGTCTTCAGCAACACGTACCTTCATAGAACTGGGCCCCAAAAAGTATAGCCGGTGCCTACGACAGGAGGGAGCATGTTTTCCTTGGGGATGGCCACTCTAATCATCCCTCAGTATCCCAGAGGTGCCATGATCCCAGTTTGAAGTTGTGAGTTGGTCCAGAGGGGGTTATCCAGCTTCCCCAGGGCATAAGCACAGTGCAGAGACTTTCCTGTTGCTCTCGTTCATCTCAAGCACATTGGCATGGATGCAAAGGTCATCTCTGAATTTTAAATAGCCCATGATAAATCTGTATGAGCCCCATTCGTTCTCCTGAACTTGCTAGATTAAATGAATACAATTTAATATTCTATAGGACAAGGCCTCCCTTCATGGCTGAATGAAGGGGTAAAGGGTGATTTACATCCATACTCATTTGCCACATTATCTACTCTGTGCCTGGGTCTTAGGAATACCAACTGTCGTTCCGGCTGTCTCCACTGGTTTGGGAGAAGCTGCCATTCCCTATGAAGGCCATGCAAGGAAGCAGCCCTGCTGTTTGCACTGTCCCTCACCTTGCTTTTCATTTTCCCTTTGAAATCTCTGTAATTCTCCAGGTGATTCCCTTCAGATTTCCTAAAAGAGATGGTGTTCTAAGCAGATTACCCCCAAATGCAGCTCTGCATAAGCATGGGGTGTTCTAAGAAGATTACCCCCAAATAGAGTTCTGCATAAGCGTGGGGCTTAACTTACTTTGAAGAGCAAATTATTTTTTTAATACTACTATCTTGTGAGGTAGTATTTCTCTGACAATTAAGTATTCAAGCTATTTACTGAAATTGGATAATGATTGCTTGTTTATTAATGTAGATCTAAGCTGCATTTTCCCAGTTCTGCTTTGCTCTATGTATAGGAAATAACACAAAGAAAGGGTGTGGATTTGGGTGTGGAAGAAGGGGGAAGTATTTTGGATGAGTTGTGGGAGGGGAAACCACGATCAGGATATATTGTGTGAAAACTATCTGTTTTCAATACAATTAAACTCATAGATGAAAAAGGGTACCCAAATGTTATATAACATCCAACATTTTTTGAGACTCTTTGATATTTTACTCATACTGACAATGAAAGGGACATGATTTTCATTCTTACCTAATTCATAAACCTGGAAAGAGAACAAGAGTGTGAGAACTGATTGGAAATGGGTAGAGAAGAAACTTGGAATTCACAGCTGACTCTCAAAACTGCAGCCCTGTGAGCAGAGAGTGTAATTTACAAAGCTGACTGTCTCTTCCACAGGGTTTCTCAGCCCTGGTGACCTCCCTTAGGTCAGTGATGTCTAGAGACTGCACATTAAGCTCCTCAGGGGAACTTCACCTTGGCTGGGAATTTGTCAGAAACACAAATTACCAGGCTTCTCCACAGGCTGCTTTAGCTAATAAGATCACCTGGTGATTACCAGGCTGATGCATGGCTTGGGTTCCTCAGTTAACTCTCTTATTAATGTTGAGAGTTACCTGTTATCTCTTACACTACATAACCAAAGGAAGGAGGCTATTATTTATAGCTGACTGAAAAAAAAAACCTCAAGCCATCCAATATTTTGAAATTGGCTATCTACATGTCTACATCGCAAAGAACCAATAGACAGGTTGAACTTGAGGCCTTCCCATGGGAGACACAATTTTTAAGATTCCTCTTTCTCAAATGATTTGGGGAAAGTGTGTGTTTAGTTTTTTTTTTTGTGTGTGTATGTGTGT
The DNA here is from genome assembly GCF_018167655.1 of Microtus oregoni. Taxonomy (NCBI): domain Eukaryota; kingdom Metazoa; phylum Chordata; class Mammalia; order Rodentia; family Cricetidae; genus Microtus; species Microtus oregoni. The sequence continues at coordinate 33,560,521 of NW_024543067.1, forward strand.
GTGTGTGTGTGTGTGTGTGTGTACAGTTAGTATACTTGATAATAAAATATGTTTTGGTCAGATTGATCCCAAGATACTAAACTTAAACCACAACCATTCAAGTGCGGGTGAGACAACAGACCCAGGAGCAGAAGAAGTGTCAGAGATCAGAGGCAAACATAGCAACTGTGGACAGGAACTAAGATATCTCAAGTCCTGATAATGATCCATGGGAAGAACTGGGTTAAACAAAGACCTGTTTTATAGACACATGATGGAGGAAGGTCATTGGCTAATAAAGGAACTGCCCTGGCCCATTTTATTGGTTAGAAGATAGGTGGGAGGAGTAAAAACAGAACAGAACGCTGGGAGGAACAGGAAGTGAGGTCAGAGACTCGACTGCTGTCCTCTCGGGAGCAGACGCCATGCCCCGCTCCCAGGATGAAGCTCCGACCCAGGATGGCCATAGGCTAGAATCTTCCTGGTAAGCGCACCTTGGGGTGCCATACACAGATGATTAGAAATGGGCTAAATTAATATGTGAGAATTAGCCTAGAAGAGAATGGGCCAAGCAGTGTTTAAAAGAATACAGTGTCCGTGTAATTATTTCGGGGCATAAGCTAGCCGGGCAGGCGGCTGGGGTGCTGGGAACGCAGCCCCGCCGCCCTTATTACTTCAGACACATGCTATCAACACTTGGATGCTATGTCTGAACCTGTGTCTATCAGAGGAAAGAAATACAAAACCTTCTGTCTTCTGTATGTTTCCCTTTTAAACAATCACTTAAGAGGCAGACTTCTCAAAGAAAGATGTAACAGGAAATCTCAAGACCCTCTGAACCCTAAATACCATCAAACTCCCAAACAAAAGATGTACAAATATCTGGAGACTATGATCTCACATAGCAGTTATAAATCTTTTACAATCCCCTCTATAATAATAGCATGCATCTTGGAGTAGCTGAAGTATCTCTGGACTGGTTTTGGGGGTTAATTGAACTAGTTTATATTCCCTCGGTGGTGATCATACCTCTTTCTCTGTAGACCAGCCTATTCCTCTGGACATTCAGGGCTGCTAGGCTCCCCTAGCCATCTGCTTGGTCTGATACTTGCTACCTTACTCCCGGCTGATGATCGGCAGAGTTCAGTAGTTCATACTTTATGCAAGTTTTCTCACACAGTTGACTTGCATAAGGTATGATAATCCTTCTTCTCATGAGACTAAATCTCCTTAGCTCAGAAGTCATCTTCTCTTATGTTCCTATCCACCAATACTAGGTCCAGGTCAACAGTAGTACCAAAAATACACTTCACAAAACTGAATGGAAGGTCGCAGAGCTACACAGCAGACAGAGACGCAAAGTCCCTTCTAGAGTCACTCTTTTGAGACAGGGGCATCCAGATGCAGTCTGCTTGTAGCATACACAGCCCTTTGCCTAGTGAGGAACACAGACTGATAGCAATAACAATGGCTAATGCATAGTGAGAGCTCTACCAAATGCTAGCCTGCTGATGAAGAGTGAACACATTAGACAGAAATAAAGCAGGTGTTCTGAAGCTGTAGAGAAAGGGTCCACCATCCCTTCCTATTTCTGTTGGCTTGAGCACAGGTTGATCAGCTTGCATCTCTCTGCAAGCCCTGGCAAGAAGAGCAGTTCCCCTTCACCTGAGTCTGAACATTGCACAGCCTCTTGCTCATCACATGTGAGTATCAAGGAGCTGCATTTGAGTGACCTCACCTGCTCTGTTTGGAACTAGTAAAAGCCAAAGAAGACTTTCCAACTGGACAGCCTTTGTTTTTTGGCCTAACCTAAAGAAAGAACTTGAAGGAAGTCCACAGCCCACTTATTTTTACATGGCTTCAAATCTAGTAGCGGAAAACTCAAATGGGTCTTTTGGCTCAGCAAAGAAATCTCTCTCTACTTGGGAGACAGTGATATCCATTATGTGCTATAGACTGGAGACCTAGAATATTGACACAATTCATATTTACGTTTAATCATTTTAATCTTTACTTATCCTGTAGCACATTTCCAGAACAAAGCAAAACTCTTTAAATTTTATCTCTATCACAGAGAGAATAAAGTTTACTAGAATAAGCAACATATCAGTTTTAAAAATCTAAAACACAAATCTTTGCTTTGTCCTGGTAAGCTATATCTCCTGATTCATTGTTGAAAAATACTGTTTCTACTTCCCTTAGCCAAGAGGATAACTATATGTTTTTCCTTGGGTTCACCTTCTTACTTAGCTTCTTTAGGTTCACCTATTGTAGACTCCGTGGCCCTATTTATGGCTAGAAACCAATTATGAGCGAGTACATCCCATGTTCATCTTTTTGGGTCTGGGACACCTCACTCAGGATAGTGTTTTCTATTTCCATCCATTTGCAGGCAAAATTCGAGAAGTCATTGTTTTTTACCGCAGCGTAGTACTCTAGCGTGTATATATTCCATACTTTCTTCATCCATTCTTCCATTGAAGGGCATCTAGGTTGTTTCCAGGTTCTGGCTATTACAAATAGTACTGCTATGAACATAGTTGAACAAATGCTTTTGTCATATGATAGAGCATCTCTTGGGTATATTCCCAGGAGTGGTATTGCTGGGTCCAAGGGTAAGTTGATCCCGAATTTCCTGAGAAACCAAAACACTGACTTCCACAGTGGTTGCACAAGATTGCATTCCCACCACCAATGGATGAGGGTACCCCTTCCTCCACAGCCTCTCCAGCAAAGGTTATCCTTGGTGTTTTTGACTTTAGCCATTCTGACAGGTATAAGATGATATCTCAAAGTTGTTTTGATTTGCATTTCCCTGATTGCTAAGGAAGTTGAGCACGACCTTAAGTGTCTTTTGGCCATTTGAACTTCTTCTGTTGAGAATTCTCTGTTCAGATCAGTGCCCCGTTTTTTAATTGGGTTACTTAGCATTTTAAAGTCTAGTTTCTGGGATCTTGGGGGTGGGGTGGGATGGGGGTAAGGGGAGATGGGGAGAGAAAAAGTAGAAGGGAAGGAGGGGGGACTTGGGGAAACAGGAGAATTGGGATAAAGGAAAGGTGGATAGGAGAGCACGGAACCACAATTCCTAGGTAAGGGAGCCACTTTAGGGTGGGCAAGAGTCTTGACCCTAGAGGGGCTCCCAAGTGCCCAAGATGAGGTTCCCAGTTAGTTCCTTGGGCAGCTGAGGATTGGGAACCTGAAATGACCCTATCCTAGAGCAATACTTACGAATATCTTGCATATCATCATAGAACCTTCATCTGGTGATGGATAGAGATAGAGACAGAGACCCACACAGGAGCACTGGACTGAACTCCCAAGGTCCCAATGAGGAGCAGAAGGAGGGAGAACATGAGCAAAGAAGTCAGGACCACGAGGCGTGCACCCACCCACTGAGACAGTGGAGCTGATCTACTGGGAGCTCACCAAGGCCAGCTGGACTGTGACGGAAAAAGCATGGGATAAAACCGGACTCTCTGAACATGGCGAACAATGAGGGCTGATGAGATGCCAAGGACAATGGCACGGGGTTTTTATCCTACTTAATGTGCTGGCTTTGTGGGAGCCTAGCCAGTTTGGATGTTCACCTTCCTAGATATGGACGGAGGGGGGAGGACCTAGGACTTACCACAGGGCAGGGAACCCGGACTGCTCTGTGGACTGGAGAGGGAGGGGGAGAGGAGTGGGGGGAGGGGGAGAAGGGTGGGAGGAGGGGGAGAAGGGTGGGAGGAGGGGGAGGGAAATGGGAAGCTGGGAGGAGGTGGAAACTTGATTTTTGTTTATGTTTTTTTTTCTTCTTTTCTCAATAAAAAAAAAGAAAAAAAGAAAAATACTGTTTCAAAGTTTTTGCTGCTGTTTAACACTAATGATTTTATAAAGACAGAAGAAATTCCAAAAATTAAAACTACTATCAGTGAGTCAATCAGATTCTCCCCACAAGAGCAATATCCTGAGCAAGGAACTCACAGGCTTCAGTGAGTTTGATCCCTAACGCTACAAAAATGAAACAAAACATAGCAATCATAGTGCAGTAAGCAAAATACTTGCTGCATAAGCATGAGAGGATATGGGCTCAATCCACAGCACACACATAAAAAGCTGAGCAGGATAGCATGGGCTTGTAATACCAGTCCTGGGGTTGATGGAGACAGCTGTATGCCTGCAGCCCACTGATAAACCAGCAGAGTCTAATTGGCAAGCTTCAGGCTGTTGAAAGACTGTTCATAAAGGAAAGAAAGTCAGAAAGACAGACAGAGAGAGAGAGAGAGAGAGAGAGAGAGAGAGAGAGAGGAAAGGAAGGAAGGAAGACAGGAAGACGAAAGAATGAAAGAAAGAAACAAAAGAAAGAAGGAAGGAAGAGAAAGAAGACAAAAGAAAGGAAAATAAAAGAAAGAAAAGAAGGAAGAAAGAGAGAAAGAGAAAGAAATAAAACGAAGGTGAACAGTATCTGAAGAATAACACTTGAATTTTGAGTTTAGTCTCAGACCTCCATATGTCTATGTACAAATATAATCTCCCACCCACACAACATATACACACCCATAAACACTTACACACCATCTCCACTCCAACATAAACAAAAAGAGATATGGTCCTAGTTACAGACATTTCTTATAGAGTTCTGCATTTCACTAGCATACTTTACTTGCACTGTGACTTCCATGGTCCATGAGTAATAACTGTGCTGTAAGCAAAGATGTATTCACTTTCCAGAAAAGAAACCTAGGCTTAAAGACATTAATGCACATCCCTGCCATTAGCATAAAGCAGACAGGACAACATCATTTATCATGGGACTTTGCTGAGCTAGGCTGTGTGTTTACATCCTCATGGGACTCCAAAATTCTTCACATCAATCCTTACTCATTGTTCTAGCTTCATTTCTGTTGCTGTGAGAAATATCCTTACAAGAAACAACTTAAAGAAGTTTATTGCAGTTCATCGTTCCAGCTTACAGTGGGAGAAGCTTGAGACCTCTGGTCACATTATACCCATCGTTAAGAGCAGAAACAAAATATGCATGCTCGCTTGCTTGCTTTTGCCCAGTTCAGTTTCTTCACTCTTACACAGTTCAGGATTGCTAAGGAATGGTATTACCCACAGTAGGCAAGGTATTTCTGTATCAGTTAGCCTAATAAAAATAGTGCCCCACAGACAGACCTACAGAGTGAGTCAGTAACTTGTCCAAGAACAGAAAGCTGCTAACACCAGCACTGACTGTTTTACTGTGTGTTCTCTGTGATGGTCATAGGGTTTCACATTCATGAAGTACAGGGCATATATCTTAAGCTTATGATCTTGTTTATAGGATTTTGATGTGGGATTTCCCTCTGTATGCTGTGATTACCATTCATAAATAAAGGAACTGCTTTGAGTCTATAGCAGAGCTATAGGGGAACAAAGCTAGGCAGGAAAAACTAAACAGAATGCTGGGACAAAGGAGGCAGAGTTTGGAGAAACCATGGAGCCACCTCCAGAGACAGATGTGCTGAAACTTTGCTGGTAGGCCACGACATTTTGGTGATGTAAAGATTAGTGGAGATGGGTTAAATTAATATGTAAGGGTTAGCCAATAAGAAGCTAGAGCTAATGGGCCAAGCAGTGACATAATTAATGTAGTTTCTGTGTAATTATTTTGGGGATAAGTGTCTAGGAACTAACTAGCTAACAAATTGGCATGCCAATGTGGCCAACTAAGTCCACATAAAAACCTGGGAGAGCTTGAAAAGGAATTCTAGACACAAAAGCACAGAGTTTAACTTAGTTTCTTGTTGTTTGCTGGTAGCGTGACACAACTCCTTTAAGACTCAGTGACTCAGTGGTAGCAGAAAAAAAAAAGCTGGACTGTTTTGAAATACCAGCTTTCTGGGCCTTACTGCCAGTGCAACCTCTGGCACTTTCAGGAGACTAAGCATTTAAATGGGATTTGTGACAACTTGCTTAATGGCAACATAGAACAGCTGTGTGCCTAAAAATGGGACTGTGAGCATGGCCTCTCAGGAGCAGCAAACAGCTCCACCATGCTGAACTGGGCAAAACAAGCAGGCAGGGACCTATTTCCCCTAGTAATGTGGGCACTTAAGTTCATAAGAAGGACTTAGCATTTTAAGAAGCACTTTTGGACAGTAAAAAATTAAAGATGCACAATAGGACAGATTCAGACATAAAAGACCTCTAAATGGGTCACAGTGTTGGATAAATGTATGTAGGCTTGGGAGAGAGAAGAAAAGAGTATAGAGAGTTATAAAAAGAAGTAAATGGTTTTGAAAAAATAAAACAAAGTCTTCAAAGAGACAGAGTATGGATAGTCATAGATTACAAGCAGTAAAGAAAAATAAGTCACAGAAAAATGGAAAATTCACAGAGAGTCTGGAATATGTGTGTGTGTGTGTGTGTGTGTGTGTGTGTGTTTTCTTTGAATTTTTTGACTGCAGAGAGACATTTGATTCCAGGGATTGGTAAGCTAAACAAACATATATACTTTAAAGGTATCTTGATTTCAAAATATGGATCTAAGGATATGTTGCTTTGGAAAAGAGGTTCTTCTTTTGTTTCCACGGAGGATGAGAACCCATGGATTGCTTCCAGAAGAATGTGGTTTGATGAACCAAGATTCCCTGAAAGGTTGCCTTGAGCCTCCCTCAAAAAATTACTTCACCCAATAAACAACAGAAAGCAGTTTGGAGAAAACTATGCCCATATTCCATAATATTGTTTACAAATGTTTGTTTTTAGTGGATATGCTATAGAGATTTGCATTGGTATAAACCTTGGTTTATTGATACAAATTTAAAGTCAATTTTGTTAAATGTATATTTCTGTTCTTGATTAAGATATTATTGTGTTTGTGCAGCTCATTTACAAATGTAATGTAATAGATATTCATCTATAATAGCCAAGCTTGTAATGATGTTAATTAGGTTTTCTAGATATATAGAGATTGAAATATATATTAGGTATTCTTCAAATCTTTCAATGACCTTCAGAATATGGCATTTAAAATGTTTTAAGAATTTAGAACTTTTCATGGCAGTGAGAAACATCTGCTCCTGGCAGCACCAATTACTTCAAGAGGATAATGGGCATCAAAGAGGAGTTGGTTAGCCTTTTGGGCAAGAAACTGCTCTTGCCTGGACTTATTGATGAACTGGGCATGCAGGACCCACAGAGAAATGACTGCTAAACTTGCCGAAAGGTGAGACAATCTTTTGGGATTCCTGCTTCATAAAAGAGTCTGCCAGGCATTCTGCAGGACACAGAAAAAAGTTACTGACAAACTGCCAATATAGGCGGAACTGTCTTTGAAATTTTCTGCTTGATGGAAAAGTTTGATAGATACTATGGGTCTGTAGGCTGAAGATTGGATGCCCCAATGGTGCAGAAGAACTGTCAATTCTAGAGTTTTGGAAGTTGCTTACAATGCACTTCCTGTTTACTTAGGTAATATTATATGTTCTGGAGTCTTTGATGGAGTTGAAGAATTTATTGTTGTAGTTTTCCTTAGATATGATAAAAGATAAAGTAGATATAAATATTGTAACTAATTATTGCTTGATACATGTTTTGTTATATGTAATTTTACTATGTTAAACTTAAAACCTTCCATTTCACTTAAACAGAAAAAGGGAGGTGATGTGGGATTCCCCTCTCTATGCTGTGAATATCATTGGTTAATAAAGGAACTGCTTTGGGATTATAGCAGAGCTATAGGGGAACAGAGCTAGGCAAGGAAAACTAAACAGAATGCTGAGGCAGAGTTTGGAGAAGCTATGGAGCTGCTGTCAGAAACAGACACGCTGAAACTTTGCTGGAAGGCCCCAACCTCCTGGTGATGTACAGATTAATGGAGATGGGTTAAATTAATATGTAAGAGTTAGCCAATAAGAAGCTAGAGCTAATGGGCCAAGCAGTGATTTAATTAATACAGTTTTTGTGTGATTATTTCAAGGCTAAGTGGTCGGGAACTAACTCATGGCCTCCATACAAGAGGATTTTTGTGATAAAAAGAAATGAGTGCAATAATCATAATAACTAAATAAACAAGATATATTATTTTCTTATATTATGTCTGAAAACCAAGGCATACTGTGCATTTCTTTGGGAAAATTAGACAAGTTAGATGAAAATGTCATTCTGGGCACATTTTTAAAAAATCTCTGGCAAAGACAGAGAAATTATGAATACAATTAAGGTTCTTATTATGCAATGTAAGCCACATTATGATAATGTAAGGCTTCTGAAAATTCATGAGCATAAAAGAAAGTAAGCACAATGCACCCAAGGTCTAGTCAAAGTTCTTCACACCAGATACATATTATCTGTGATGGCCATCCTGTATTTTAAGAATGTGTGTGTATATAGTTGGGTACACGTGTGTGTGTGTGTGTGTGTGTGTGTGTGTGTGTGTGCGTGAGTGTGCGCACACATACACATGGGGCCATGTGTATGTGGATGCCAGAGGATAACCTTGAAGGCTATTCTTCAGCCACACTGTCTATGTTATTTTTGAAACAAGGTCTATCACTGGCCTGGAACTCATTAGGCTAGAATGGATGGCCAGGGAGGTCAAGGTCTGCCCAAAAGAAGTATTTTTCTTTTTCAACTCTAAGGTCAGTAGCAGCTGAACTTGTCCCTTTGTAGAGTCTTTTAACTCAAAAGCGGGGCATTGGGTCCTCTGGTGACTGAAATGACAGGTCAAGAAGCAATCGTATAATGTTGAGTGTGAAGCATCAAATGTCACTCACAACTCTTTTGTCGACATTTTCCTTTGCTTTTCTCCCTCCTCCTTTCCTCTCCTTTCTCCTTGTTAAATCTGTAAAGTCTTTGAATTCATTTTTCTCCACATTTTATAGTCCACAGAAGTGGACCAGGAGGTCTTCTCGGCATAATACAAGGACGTAACCCTCAGGTATATTTGAATGGTCTGTGCTTTGTGCTCCACAGATGAGGAGCCAGGCTCCTTTATCTGAGCTCTGGCCTTCTAGCATATGTATGCCTCAGCCAGTCACTGCCAGCTGATACCACTTTTCATTTATGATGAAACAGAGGTCAAGTCCTGACCAAATACTTTTAAGACCCTTGAAATATGCTTGAAAATTGACTGACTGGCCCAGAAGTAGGGTTATAAAAAGAAACAAACAAACAAAAAACACCAACCTTCAAAGTTTGTGAACTAGAACTTGATATTTACAGAGGACATAATGGCCACTGAATCTTTCTCTTTTCACAAATAAGGTGAATAATTATCAGTCCCATCAAGGCACCTGAGGAAAGTCTCTCCACACCAACAAGCATCAACCAAGCCCAACGCTGACCAATGTTAACCCACCTGCCTGGAGCAACGTGAATTCCATTATTCTCAATCTCAATTAATTCGAACCCCATCCATCACATTCTCCCTGAGGGCTCGATGTCTTTGCTCAGATATAATAGTGACATAGTACAGGAGAGCAGTAGCATGCTGGGGTTGACTCCACCACAGAGCCACGGTCCAGTGGGCATCCTGATCAGGACACACTCACTCAAAGTCTGCACTGCCCTGATCAGTGTGCCTTTGCAAGGTCCACTTAACAAATTCAGTTCTTATTATAACCTTTAGAAACCTTCTGAGTAAAAGGTCAGGTCAGAAATCAAATTTTGCTGATTTTTTGTGCAAATATTCAGACACAGACATGGGAAATTCTTTGGAACACTGACACTTGATTGATAGAGAACGAAGGGATGAAAATCTCTGAGCTTAGATTTCAGCCTTTTAGGGGTTCATTTACAACAAGCTGGAGTGAGGTCAAGCAAGGTAGAAGGACCTAGAACTAGAGACCTTACAATGCTAGCTCTCATAAAGAACCCAGCATAGGGCAACTACTCTTCTCTCAAGGAGAGGAGGCAGCTGACCATCCAAGTGGTCCTGGACCACATGTTACAATGAGCGGAGCAAACCTGCAGCTGGTTTTTTGTGTTGCTTCTGATTCTTACTACATCAGTTCACCTCGATGTCAGGTGAGATTAAAACACTCTAAGTAGACAGGAAAAGCATTTACCTTGACAAAAACTACTCCTAGAGAAGAAGACTCTGTCTTCTGGACAACAAAATAGAAAAGCCAGCATCCGCAAGGGCCCGACAACACATGTAAAATTGTACAGCCAATTTTAATTCAGCCAAGCATGCACTTACCTGTTTTGATATTGATGGCAAAAAAGTTCTGTGGGTTTCCACTTGTAATCCTATAGGTCAGTTTTTCATTGGAACCAGAGTCAGGATCTTCAGCTTGTATCTGAATGACAGACACATCCTTGGGAGAGTTCTCCATGACAACAGGATAATAGATGGGTTCCGAGGTCAGTGGGGCATTGTCATTCACATCTTCAACTTCTATATAGACCTCAATGGTGGAATAGAGAGGGACCACGCCTCTGTCTGTGGCATACACCGTCAGCCAGTATGACCCTGTTGTCTCTCGATCAAGAATGTCAGCAGCCGTGATGACTCCTAGGGAGAAAACACAGAGCACATGACAGCTTAAGCAAAGGAAGGCAGTTAAGTGAGTCACCCAGAATTCCTGAGGGCAGCACAAATAATCTTGGTGTATTGAAGAAGATTAGCAAATGCATAATATAAGATTAAATAGAGATGTTACTCTTTACATAAGGAAACGATTTTCTGCAGAACTCAACTGTATATTTATTTATCAACTCATATTACACTTACTTTGTATTTCCAAGACAGATATGTAAGATACATATGTGCTCGTGTGTATGCACACATACCTTCTCCACATGCACATAGACTATATGAAGGAATGAGGGAATAAGAAGACAGTTGATCACACACACACACACACACACACACCACACCACATACACGCAAGAGACAAAATGAAAGAATGAGAAGACAGTGGGTCTCTCTTGATCTCTTTCTTACACACACAAAACACACACACACACTACATCCACAGACAAAATGAAGAAGTGAGAAGACAGTGAATTAAGAGACAAAATAAGTCCCATCTTGCAAGCCAATCTCTCTATTAGATGTGATGCTGAATTGATTTCATACAAAACAAACACTCTCCTCAGGTAAATTATTTTATCTACTCATTTACAGGAATCAAGTAGACCCTTCAAATATTTTCTTGTCTGTTAGATTGGAAAATGATTTACCTGCAAAGAGAGAAGCCTGCACCATACTGTTTTCCCAAAGAATCAAATGTCACAGCTATTCTGCAACAGTCAGGGAAGAAGTCATATCAATATACTCTCTAAATGAGCTTCATCTCCCTCAAGGACTCTCTGAGAGAGAGGCTCATGGGCAATCATTTTAAATTAGGTGGAAAAAAGTCACCTAAACTACTTTCTCATGGCTTTCTTATTTCATAGTTGAAACAAAAGCCAAACAGAAAATCAAGTAACAGCCAGAGATACCTAAAACGCAATATTGTGCTTTCTTATGCCACACCACAGCCATCACCCCAGTAGCCAAGCCACAGAAAGCTATCACAGGGATAGGGCCTGAGCACAGTTACTATTAGGAAAAACCAGATGCCCGCTTAGGACATCTCAAAATTAGTTAGGATGCTCTTACAAGGTACAGGGTTCACTAAACCCTCAAGCTACAGAAAGTCCCTGGAAAAAGCCTCAGGAGCCGGTTCCCCAGGAACCCTCTCAGCTCTTTCATTCTTCCTGGAATTTTTGTCTCCTTTGGCATACAATTTGACCTGCAGAGCCTGTGAAAACAACGCTCAGGTATTGCCACTGGAAAGGGAGAGAGCATCTGTACAGACCCAGGTTGGCATAGCCAATGACGAGTGCCCCTCAGTACAGGTGGAATATTCAAAAGAGATGAGGCAGCTGATGTTGCAGCCTCAGCACCAAAGTTATTCACCACAAAGAATTTGTCACAGTGATGTGCTGGAAACAGAGCTCACCATAGGCATAATGCAAGATTAAACTGAGATGCCACTCTTTATGTAATAAAAGATGTTTTTGATAATAAAACCCATGCTAAGAAAAAACATTTTTAACTCTATATTTTTCTATTCTTCTTTAAAACAAATTACTTTTTCCTCATTTTTATTTCATATGAACTCGTGTTTTGCCTGCACGTATGTCCCGATGAAAGCATCAGATCACCTGGAACTGGAGTTGCAGACAGAGGTGAACTGCCATTTTGGTGCTTGAAACTGAGCCCAGGTTCTCCGGAAGAGCAGCCAGTGCTCTCAACCACTGATCCATCTCCTCAGCCCTGAAAATAATTTCTTAGGAGTTAAATTTAGGAGGCGAAAGCATGTTTTGTGTGTTGTACGTGTCTGTGTGCTTGTTCATTCATTGTGGATGTAAGCACTTGCACACATGTGATGTGTACATGTGGAAACCAGATATCCACCTTGGGTTTCTTCCCCAAGTGCTAGCCACCTTTTTATCCCTCCCTCCCTCCCTCTCTCCCTCCCTCCCTCCCTCCCTCTCTCCCTCCCTCCCATCTCCCTCCCTCCTTTCTTTCTTTCTTTCTTTCTTTTCTTGTTTTTGACAGAATCTTTCATTGGTCTGGGATTTCTGGTTAGTTTAGGCAAGCTGCAAACCAGCCTGTCTGTTTTCCACCAGTGTCTGCATTATAGGCACGTATTTCTATACCCGGAACTTACACATGTTAGGGAAGAAAGGAAAGCAGTTCACCAAGTCATCTCCCTATTCCTGCACACCATTGCTGAGTGTGCTTGACTTGTTATCTCCCAGAATATGTGTACCAGGAGCAGGTGTGCTCGGGAAAATGCTACCGGAGATCTTCGTCTTTATTTATTTAGCAATATTTATTAGGGAAAATACAAGAATTAAAATACACTATACTCTGTCACCTGCAATGGTAACAATTGAATTCACTAGTCAGAATGTTTGGATCATTCTTTTAAATATAATTAGTACTTTTATTTATGTGTATGTATGTGTGTGTGCGTGCATATGTGTGTGCATGTGCCTGTATGGGTGTGTGAGTGAGCACATGCGTGTGTGCATGCATATGTGTACACGCGTGAGCATGTGTGTGTGAGCATGTGTGTGTGTGTGTGTGTCTGTATGTATGCTTGCAGGAGTTTACATGTGCCAGTTCAACTCAGAGGACTTCAGATTCCCTGGAACTGGAGTTACAGGTGGTTGTGACCTACATGATGTGGGTACTGGGAGTTGAACCCATGTTCTCTGCAAGAGCAATAAGCGCTCTTCGTTACAGAGCCATCTTTCCTGTCTTTGAATAATTCCTTCCCCAAGTTTAATGATTTAGCTCAATGACAAAAGTGTCCTAGTTGTAGTAAGACAAAAACCTATGATTGGCAGAGACGGTGCCAGCAAGTTTGTTATAGCTTGCTAGAGGTATAGCTTTAATTAAGTCAAAATGTGTCCACAGCACAGAATTCTTTTGACTTAAAAATATGGAGGGTTTTTTGTTGTTGTTGGTTTGTTTTGTTTTTAAAGGCATGCGCCACCACCGCCCGGCAATATGGAGGGTTTATTTATTTATTTTTTTTTTTTTTTAGTTTTTCGAGACAGGGTTTCTCTGTAGCTTTGGAGCCTGTCCTGGCACTAGCTCTTGTAGACCAGGCTGGCCTTGAACTCACAGAGATCCGCCTGCCTCTGCCTCCCGAGTGCTGGGGTTAAAGGCGTGCGCCACCACCGCCCGGAATATGGAGGGTTTAAATGAAATGTCCGAGCATGACCTTTGTCTCTTAAGATGAGCACGCCTTCATGGGATGTGCTGTAGGTATTTGCTGTACCTCCATCCAATCTTTAGATCTATTTGCTGCAGGTCTTCATCTTTCTAACTCAGGATAGTGTTTTGGAGTCTCCTAGAATGCAGACTGGGAATTCCAGCTTTGCTTAGAAAAGGCTTTCCTCAAAAGGCTCCCTGAACTAAAATGAACTCAGTAGCTGCTCTGGTGTGGACTCCGGACCCGCAGAGCTCAAAAGTGCCAATTTTATTCTTTTTGGGAGACTTCGCCATGGTTCTTTTACAGATAAGAAAGCGGCAAGCGAAGCGTTGTAGATTCAAACTGTATACTTAGAAGCTTAGAAGGCATAACAGGAGTAACAGCCTCAAATAACTACCCAATAAAGTAGTGAAAGCAGACACCTCGCACGTTCTTTCCCCAAAAGAATGCCTTCTGACCTGTGTGGTGATTTGATGTTTACCTAAGAAACCCAGGTCCTGCCAACAGCTGTGCACACCACACAGAGGCTACTCACAAACAAATAAAGAGCTGGCTTTATCTCCCAGATCAAACTCGTTCTAGGTAACAAAAATGAGACATACAACAGAATAAAAATGATCAGGTCAGAGTTTAGTATTGTTTCTCCCCCAATTACGAGCAGCGACAGAAAAAGTCCGTTTGTGTCTCCTAAGATGTGTTTCCCGGAGCTTCCCATGGGAAAACCCCTCCACAAAAATTCTGCTTTGTTTCATTTATTCATGGTGAACCTCGCCAATTTACTTCGTTTTCTTTGGGCAATGATGGCGAATCATGGAAAATCTCAAACTTTTCTAATCAGTGTTGGCTGATCCGATCGTAGGGAGGGTACAGACACAAGGCATTAGAACACGTGAATGACAGTGATAGCAACTTACCATTCTTTCCAATGGAAGTGGTAAGCCCTGTGATTGTCTATTTATTTATCATCAAATGGGCCGCTACAGCAGCATAAAGAAACCAAACCCCCAAAGGAGGAACGTCTATAGTTTTTCCTAATTGAGTTTCCTCAGTTCTCATCATCTGTAGATTTCTCGGATTGTTTTCCAATTTTCATTTGAATTTCATCCTATTAAAAGGCTGTGACCTCTGACGCTCCCCTGCCTTGCATTCTTCTCCTGCTCCTAATTGAGATGAAACATGCCCACTTGGGCTATGGACAGCGCCAGAGGCACTGAGGAGACCTAGATAGATACAGCACTAGACTATGCTAACAAGGGGACAAAGGACCCTGTGGTCCCCATGACAGAATTTTGGGAGGGAAGCTGGTGTATTTTTTAAGTACCTAGATGCTGACTTTGAATGAGGAGGGAAAAAGACAGGAGAGAAAAAGAAGGCAATTTTTAGGACCACGTTGTTACCATACTGACTTTGGTCGCATGTAAGAGAATTTAGTTTCTTAAAATATTTTTATATTTAAATGACTTCATGTTCACAAGCTATTTAAACAACAATGCGGGTTAATGATAGTTTTTGGTCACTTGACTGAGATCTGTGAGTTGATCATCCTGTATTCGCAAGTCATGGATGAAAAGTTATGTTGATTTTCCTCCTGTTGTAAAGACATCTTTTTTTAAGGAACTACCTATAAAGCAAAGTAAATAATATGTAAAAATCAGAAACATTTATGATTTTCAAAAATGATGATGATACTGGGGAAATACAAGATTATGCAAACTGTCTTAATTCATGTTGGTACTCTGCCTGTGTTGTCCTGGCTGGCACAGTTCTGACCTAGGGACAATCAAGGTGTGCGTGAAACTGTAAGACCCTGGGATCCGGAAACCAGCAGGCTGCCAGAGTGGCAGGAGGCGTGACTGGAGGTTAAGACCTCCACTCTGCATGCACAGCTCTCAGTTAATGGCAGAGCATTCTACAGAGACGCAAAGAAATGCGGGCAGATTCTAGAAATGAGGGTTTAGGATTCTTGCAGCTGCTGCTACACATCCCGTTCTTCCTTGTACCCGTCTCAGTTCAGAAATAAGCACAGGGAAGTTCCAGGATGCTACGTACAGAGAGGCCAAGACATAAAACTGTAGAGAGGCCAAGGTTGGGAAGTGTGACACTAGCAGAGGACACACCAGTAATCCCAGAGTTTCAGAAGATGACTCTGAACATAGGTTCATGGGACAGTATGTATGTGAGTGTGTGTGTGTGTGTGTGTGTGTGTGTGTGTGTGTGCACGCACGCATAATTATATGTGGGAATATGTGCACATGTTTTAAAATTAGGTGTCGTTCCTCAGGAACCCTCTTGGCTTTTGAAATGGTGCGATTCACTGGGCCCTTGATCATGCTGAGGGATGAAGGTGATGAGACTGCCTGGTTGGCAACTCCTGCTGTCCTCCTGTATCTACCTTCCCAGCACAAGGGTTATCATCATGTGCCACCATGCTCTGCTTTTCTCCACGACTGCTGAGGAATGAACTTAGGCCCTCAAACACTTTCTCAAATGAGTCGTTTCCCCAGCACTCACACAGGAGGCTGTTGGGGATGCTGTGGACCGGCTGTCTGTTCTACCTGTTCTGCATCTCATCCATGCTTAGCAGTCGTGGAAGCCCTGCCCTGTCCTTCTGAGGAGTGGGTTTATTCAGAGCCTTAATAATGGAGTCAGTGGCTCTCCTCCACTAGCCTGCTGACGCTGGGGCCCAGGGCATAGCAGACCCTGTCTGTCTTACTCAGCATGAACCCCATACCTACAGAGTACTTGACAGATATTGCATATGCTATGCACACAATGAATTAGGCTTTAGTATGTGTGTGTGCTGCTTCTATCCCCAGAGGCCCTGTGGCTCCTGATATATGGGAGGAACCGAGCAGAGACTTATCATCCTTCGTCACATCCATTAATGGTGTCCAACGTGTGGCAATAAGCTGTAACGCAAAAGAGTACGCGTAGACATCCCAGGAGAGCAGAGAGAGAATGAACTGTTCAAAGCAGGATTTAATTAAAATAGTAGGGGGCCCAGCTAAGAAACTCTCGGATCCTCACCAGTTGGTACAGGCTTTGCATCACCCACAGACTCGGCCGATGCAGACCTGTGAGGTCACTCTGCTGCAGAGACACCTTAGAGTCTAGTGCTACATACAAGAAGTGAAACACCGGCCGGGCCGTGGTGGCGCACGCCTTTAATCCCAGCACTCCGGAGGCAGAGGCAGGCGGATCTCTGTGAGCTCGAGACCAGCCTGGTCTACAAGAGCTAGTTCCAGGACAGGCTCCAAAACCACAGAGAAACCCTGTCTCGAAAAACCAAAAAAAAAAAAAAAAAAAAAAAAAAAAGAAGTGAAACACCATGTGTGACCTGTGACCTGTGACCTTCCAACATGCCTCTGTCACATGGCCAAAGGCCACGATCAGAAATGCATACAGACCCCTAAGTCATGGTGAAGGGTCAGAGCTGCTCCTCTCTAAGAAGATGACTCAAGGACGTAGTTGCTGGTAGTCTTCCAGGGTGGCCTAAGAGCCCAGTTGTTACCTAGAAAATATGGCCCGAGTATGGCCAGACTGGTGAAACAGCTTCAGAGTCCCTTGAGAGGAGATAGCAAGTGGGGTGCCTTCTACTGAAGGAGTCTCTGCTGGGTTTCTCCCATATAGCAGGAGCCACAGGGCCTCTGGAGATAGG
Organism: Microtus oregoni; assembly: GCF_018167655.1. Taxonomy (NCBI): domain Eukaryota; kingdom Metazoa; phylum Chordata; class Mammalia; order Rodentia; family Cricetidae; genus Microtus; species Microtus oregoni. The sequence continues at coordinate 33,577,849 of NW_024543067.1, forward strand.
AGCAGCACACACATCTCCTCGGTTCAGGCTTCATCCTCCAAGAATCTCCATGTACAGTAAACGTTCTGAATTCTTCTCCCCATATTACCATGTTACAATCCAAATGGAGTAAACCCTCCCCTCATGCACACTCACATGGGTGCGCACATATACATGCACGTCCGTATGTGCCAACACATATGGACTCACAAGCACGCACACGCATACACATGCACTCAGTCACTCACGGCACACACACACACGTAAGCACACAAGCACGCATGCACATGGGTGTGTGCGTGCAAATAATCTCCCTTCCTAATTCATCAATTGAACACTCTGCTTTGTAAAATTAGTAAACAAGTCTTCAAGCAGATATGACCTCTATTTTCCTATTGTCGTTACATTCAGGTTTGTGGCATTTAGTAAACAGTCCTGCAGTTGTCTTCCTGTCTGTCCATCTATCAGTGCCTTAAGGGAGCAATGTCCAACTCATCTTTTCCCCTCCCTGGGCCCGGCACAAAGCATGGATGAGAACAGGAAGCACTCCTGAGCCACTACCCTCCACAGCAGCTCCTTGCCAGAGACCACACTGGCAGGTAAAGACCGTAAAACCTACTATGACTACTTTTTACAGCAAGGATAGTGAGCAAGGGAGGTAAATGTGAAATATATTTATTCATAACAATTAAGTGCTTCAAAGACATGGCCGGCCCAGGATTCTTGAATTGGCTATAAAAATACTTTATTTTAATGAGTGGGCTTAATTGGCCATTTGTGTACATTCCTGCCGAGAAACAATATTAGACCTCTAACTAACAGTTGTTCACAGCCAAAGGCCTCAGACACACCGTATTCCCTGTTTCTACCATCAAACTGGAGTAGCACGCATAGACCAGAGAGGTTTCACATACTGGTCCAGTAGACAGGGGTAGCGACAGCTGGGAACCATCCAAAAATGATGAGAGAGGAAAAATCATTCCCCAAACAAGCCTGTGCTGCTCCCCTGCCTCGGCTAGGAAATGACCTCCCAAGAAGCCTGGCTCCTCAGGGAATCTGTGCGGCCCGCTGGCTTTCATTCTGTTTTCCATGGCCCAACTTATCTTTGGAGAGAGCTCTGGATCCAGCAGCCACAACTGTTGTACAGTGAAAAACTACAACGATTTAGCTCCCATTATGTAATAATTCACAGCCTCCAATGGACAGACACAAGTCATTTAGGATTCCTGTTTGGAACAGCGTGTCTCTTGACAGCGGTAATTCATTGGGAGAATGTGATTCATGGAACGTCCCTCTCCTTCGCTGTAACCTTTGCCATGATGAGCTGACGTCCCGGCATGGTACCATCTCAAAGGAGTAGGAAGCAAGTCCGTTTTTGTCCGTGAAAACTGAATCTAGCAGTTGGAGAGAGAACACTATTTTTACAGGAATGAGAACAATCAGGGCTTATTGATTTTAGCAGTAATTAGTAGTGATCAGTTTATAAGATGGGGAGTCCCTACTGTGACAGTTTCATCTTACTTTTGTGAGTGTATACTGTGGGTGTGTACATGTGAACTCAGGTCTCCACACTTGCATGGCAAGCAATTCTTACTCATATACCATCCCCCCAGTTTGGTTTGGTCTTGCAAAAATTAGAAACTATAAAGAAGGAAAAAATAGGATGCCTGCATACAATAAGAAAGAAAACACACTTGATATTTGCTTGTATGGGGGTGGTGGCAGACAGGCTCTCGACACAGCACAGAGAAAGTGGGACCAAATGCCTAGACTTTTCCTTTGTCCTTTGTTACTGATGTCCCCTTTAGAAGGCATAGCATCTCTCAATATCACTTTCTTTGTCTAGCAGGTGAGGACAACAGCTCATAACAGCTACAGCTTTGAGGACATGACATAGTTAGGCCGCTTTTCACAATTGTGAGAAACACTGTTTATTATGTTTGGTGTATAGCTAGGGGCCCAGTCAGTAATCAATACTTTAACTATTAGACCTTTTTGATGTTTATGTGAGTTTTGTAAAATAACTAGGTTTTTGTAAGGTAATATACATACTTAAACTACTTATTTTCCTAAATCCTAGGAATCAAATATTACTTCTTAAATTCTATGAGCATGACAAAACCGCAAAGATGGATGTCCACGTCTGTCGTCACCATACACGGAGGCTTCTTAGGAACAAATTACCCCCTCCCTCAGCTTTGCCCACCACCATACAAACATCAGGGGTTTGTCAAACAAGCTGACAGACTGTCTCTCCACCCTGCATTTATGCATCGGGGGACTTTGTATTACTTGGCACATTTTTTCTTGCCTTGCTTTAGGTCTCCATTTCTAAACTAGAGGCCATTACAACTGATAATTAAGTCTTTCACAAAAGTAACCATTCTTTTCTTCAGTGCACGGCACGCTGACACAGAGTGTTGTTACACTGGATGATTGTAAATCGTCAGCCCATTAAAAACAGGTGATTTATACACATATGCATGCATACATGTGTGTCTACATACAGAAGAAATAGAAATAATGAGAGGGTACCTTGCTTCTCTCATTAAATTGCAAAGTCTCTGAGCTCCTGAGTGATGCCTCTGTTTCTTCTGAGTATATCATGTGGGCCCAGAGGTCACCCCACTCATTTGGACTGAATGATTATTAATTTGCACGTGTCAAAATTCACCGGTAGGACAGATGACAAGCCGAGAGGAAAGATAAAACAGCGTGCGTCTGAAGTACAGGTTCAAAGGCAGCAGCATGCTCGTGCCACTTCCTTGAACTCAATCCATCATCGATGGCAGAAAGTGGAAATCCATATTAGAAAAAGTCAGAGGAGGGAGGGAGGGAGAGGCAGAAAGCAAGCGTGTATGTGCGTGTGTTCGTGTCCATACATATGCTCCATGCACAGCTGACTGCTGCGTTCCTGGATGGTGCTCACTTTACACACATGAACACTAACATTTAATGGCATCCGGGCCCTGACTCTGCACCACTATTAATAGGCACCCGATTAGGGCTTTTCTATTTACAGCTTTCCACAAGCTTCATGATTTCCCAGTGCATATTACCATTCATTGGTAAAGGGCACTCTAGGAAATCTAGTCAAAGCAATAGCTCAACCACAATTAAAACAATTGCATTAGCTGACCTGAAGACAAAGCAAAGGGGGCTGGGAAATTCCCTGCAATATTTTACAACCCGAACTAATTAAAGATCACATCCCCCATACAACCAGAGAGCAGACACAGGGAATACCCGCAGCTGAGGACTTTTTGGTTTGATGGTTACTATAAATGATTTGGTCCCTGAAGTATAAGACAACAGAAGGCAGCTTCCCGCTGAAGGTATCAGGATGAAAGTCTGGCTTCCCTCATTCTAGGGCACTTCCTCCTTGTGACCTGTCCATCTCACACGACCGCCATCAGCTAATTTTTCTAGGAGAAACACGGAGGTTGTAAAGGGGGTGGGGAGATCTCACTTTAACCTGTTAAATGCCTTCTGTAGATTTCATGTTGACAAAGATTAAAAATAGCATGTCATGATTGTCAGGCTAGGAGCTGGATGGATTTCCTTTATTAACTTGGGAGAACTGTCCCTCACTGAAAGCAGGCAGCAGGCTAAAAATGTTTTTACCATGGGATTAAAGTGCCTTTAACAGAGGCAGTCCCAGGCACCTCGAGTTATTGCTCAGATGCCTGGAGGTAAATTAAGGTGGCACTTTCTTTCCCCATCTCTAATAAGACTGTACATTCTGCATTCTGCTGCTAGCAAAACCGATTACACCATTACCCACCGCAAAAGCCTCATTTCTGAATGCCGGAGTGTGTTCTGTCACAACAGGCTTGAAAAAGAATTACCTTTGACTACTTTGTTCCGATAGGAGGAAACTTCCTGGAAGTGTTTTCCAGAAGACTGAAACCGAGAAATGTAAAGAGAAGTCTACATCCCTGCATCACGCCTTGAGTGTGCAAGCGGGCAGGTGGATGTGTTTGGGAACACCATGGCCTATTTCCTACTTTGAACTTTTTGCACCACCACACTGATCATGCTCATTAGCATTTTAGAACTGTAATGTCCCAATAAGTGCAGGCACTTTAATCACCCACATAAATTCATTCTTAGAAGAGAAAGCATCACATCGATAATACCACGTTAGATATGGATCTCACTGACATCGAATTAAATTAAATTACACAATTCAACCTAAACTAATGCTTTACAGCTCAACACAAATATTTGTGGAGTGATCTGTAAAGAACAAGAAGCCTGGGTGAGCTTGGCTTCACATTGTCAATGGTGCCTTTAGCTCTGGTCAACCAATGCTTCCAGCTACTCTCTCTGCTGGCCCAGGCAGCCTGCAGTGTGAATACAGAAAGGCCTCTGGAGCCTGTTGATTTGACTCCAGCTCAACCTTCAGCACATGTGTTAGTTCTCCCAGTCTCAGGGCCCACTGTAGACTCGTCCAGCTTCAGGCTGTCATTTTGCCGAGAGAAGTCACAGTTCTTGAACATTTTTCTCTAACACAAGGCAACTGACTGGCTGGCTTTCTAAGTTATCCAGGCTCAATCAAATAAAGGATGGTGGCTTCTCAGGAAGCAGCCAGGACTTGGTTTTTACCCAGACTGATTCAAACTGACACAGAAAACAGCCAAGGCGAAGTCAGAGGTAAAGGAGATGCCTGCTGCTTTGTTTGCAACTTCACTCCCTGCAATACCCCTACTGAAAGATGGACTTTGTGTGATGTAACGAAGTGGATGGAACCAAGGCCTCTCCCAGGAACCAAATGCAGCAACTGAGTCAGCTCAGGCCATGTGGAGATTTTCTCTATATCTTTTCTACTTCTTTTTCGTAGGTTTGGTCATTCCCCCTTCTGAAATTCCAAGGCAAATTAATGCACTACCAATAGCCAAGAGCCACTATGCATCAATTTCTATTTTGTTTTTACTTTATTTATTTAATTTATTTATTTTATTTTTCTATTTCAGCTGGGCATCAGAGGTGAATAATCAACAAATGGTATGGGCATAACTGGATATCAACATGTAGAAGAATGAAAATAGATCTAAATCTATCACCATGCACAAAACTCAAGTCCAAATGGATCAAAGACCTCAATATAAAACCAATCACACTGAATCTCATAACCACTTTTAGTAATGTAGCAGGATACAAGATTAACTCAAAAAATCAGTAGCTCTCCTGTACACAAATGATAAATGAGCTGAGAAAAAATCAGAGAAACATCACCCTTCACAATAGCCACAAATAATAAAATATCTTGGAGTAACTCTAACCAAATAAGTGGAAGACTTGTACGACAAGAACTTTAAATCTTTGAAGAAACTGAAGAAGTAACCAGAAAGTAGGAAGATCTCCCATGCTTTTAGGAAGGTAGAGTTAACATAGTAAAAATGCCAGTTTTACCAAAAGCAATTTACAGATTCAATGCAATGCCCAGCAAAATTCTTCACAGACCTAGAAAGAACGATACTCAACTTCATATGGAAAAGTGAAAAATCCAGGATAGCTATAATGATCCCGTACAATAAAAGAACTTCTGGAGGCATCACAATTCCAGAACAGCCTGGTATCGGCATAAAAACAGACAGGAGGACCAATGGAACCTAATCAAATGCCTGAATATTAATCCATACATCTTTGAATATCTGATTTTTGACAAAAAAGCAAAAAATATCAAATGGAAAAGAGAAAGCATATTTAACAAATGGTGCTGGCATAACTGTATATCAACATGAAGAATGAAAATAGATCCATATCTATCACCGTGCACAAAACGCAAGTCCAAATGGATCAAAGACCTCAACATAAAGTCAGCCACACTGAACCTCATAGAAGAGAAAGTGGGAATTACACTTGAATGCATTGGCACAGGAGACCACTTCCTAAATTTAACCCTAGTAGCACAGACACTGAGAGAAACTGGGACCTCCTGAAACTGAGAAGCTTCTGTAAAGCAAAGGACACGGTCAGTAAAACAACAGCCTACAGAATGGGAAAAGATCTTCACTAATCCCACATCAGACAGAGGTCTGATCTTTAAAATATACAAAGAACTCAAGAAATTGGTCATCAAAAGAACAATTAATCCATTAAAAATGGGGTGCAGTCCTAAACAGAGAACTCTCAATAGAGGAATCTAAAATGGCTGAAAGACACTTAAGGAAATGTTCAACAACCTTAGTCATCAGAGAAATGCAAATCAAAACAACTCTGAGATTCCATCTTACACCTGTAAGAATGACCAAGATCAAAAACACTGATGACAAAGTATGTTGGAGAAGTTGTGGAGTAAAGGGAACACTTCCGCATTGCTGGTGGGAATGCAAGCTGGTACAGCTACTTTGGAAATCAGTATGGTAATTTCTCAGAAAATTAGAAAACAACCTTAATCAAGACCCAGCAAAACCACTTTTGGGTTTATGTCCAAAGGATGCTTAATCGTGCCACAAAGACATATGCTGAACTATGCTCATAGCATCATTATATGTTCTATCTAGAACCTGTAAACAACCAAAATGCCTCTTGATCAAAGAATGGATAAAAAAGATGTGGTACATTTACACAATGGAGTACTACCTAGCATAAAAAAAATAATGACATCTTGAAATTTGCAGGCAAATGGATGGATCTAGAAAACACCATGTTGAGTGAGGTAACCCAAACCCAGTAAAACAAATATTATATGTACTCAGTCATAAGTAACTTTTAGACAAATCACAATCCCAGAGTACCCAGAGAACAAAGAGGACCCTAAGAGAGACATACGTGGATCTAATATACATGGGAAGTAGGAAAAGATAAGATATCCTGAGTAAATTGGGAACGTGGGGATCATGAGAGAGGGTGGGGAAGGTAGGAAGGGAAGGGAGCAGAGCAAAATATATAACTCAATAAAAACAATAAAAATTGTATCAACAACAAAAAGTCAATAGTAAGTGTCTCTGTGTGAATAGCACCTAGCACAAGGAAGGGCACACAGGTCTCCCATGAATGTTGCTAAAGTAGCAGCAAAAACAGAAAACTACCCCATAGATGTGAAGAGAAGGAGGTCAGTGAGTAAACAAAGGTAAAGTTGAAATTCTTTTACAAGTCAGGCTGCAGGAGTGAACTAGATGCAACGGAGTAATAAAGAATGAAGGTAGTTCTGCCCTTTCCCACACCCCCTCTCTGCTCCCCGCTTCACACCCAAGGTTGCCTGTAATCACAGGGTTATAAGGGAGACAGAACACCTCAGGAAAGAACTCTCAGCTACCCTGTATCTTGTAAGACTTTCCCAAAGTAGCCACAATTGCATTCCTTAATACAGTGATTGATTGACAGATTCTGACCAATTTAAGCTGTATTATCTCAGTAATTACCAGATGATGTCATGCCATAAAATCTAGAGACACACTCGGGTCAGGGTCTGACTCTGTCGTTAAGTGGTGGTGTGACCTTTAGCCAGCCAATAAATTTCTCATCATGTCTGTCTCCTTCTTCAGGAGATGAGAAAGATAACAGGAAAAGGACACCCAATCTAGAGGGCCACTGAGATAACTAACTGAGAAATGCCTCTGAAAGTGCTGGAAAGACAGATTGCCCTCTTTGTATAAAAAACACTGAACAAAAATATTTTTCCATCAGAAGCATTTTTGGTCTGTACCTGTCGATAGTGTTTAAAATGAACAGACTGGGTTTTAACTTGTGTCTTCCTGCGAAAACAACCCTCTGATACAAGTTTATCATGTAACAAAAATGGCTCAGACCTTTAGTGCAGCAGAGATCAGCCATGCTCCCTGTTGAGTTGGGGTGACAAGCTGCAGGAAAAGGGAAAAGGGGGAAGTGTTGCCGTGCCTAAGGGTGCTGACGTGTGAGTCAAGAAGGACATGAAGCTTCCCTTGGACCTTTAGAGAACAGTTCTGTGGAGCCTTGACTGGAACTGTCAGGTTCAAATTAGCACTCACAAAAGCTACAGAGCATCCCCACTGTTGTCAGGCTCATTACAAAACACCTTCCACCACAAAGGAGGAGGGGGAAAAATTGCCTCAGGATACTGTGTGTTTAAGTTGTGTGTGCCATGTCTGTGTGGTAGAAAGAACATGGTGCCAGACACTAAGCAGAATTTGATCACCTCCTGCCTATCAAATGTTCCCTTTAATGCTATCTCTGGATCTCTCCAGCCGAAGCAGGGCATGTCTTCATGCTCCAGTCTTCAATCATAAATGACATTACCTTCTGCCTTTTCTTAAAGTGCTTTGTGAGCAGGGGCATGTACGGTTCCTTCCATCTAATCGATGGGAAGCTAGCAAATGTTTGTGTCGTTTGACTACCATCCCAGAGAAAAAGCTGAATCCTGTAGACATGTCTAGATGTACCTTCACCTGTTGGTACAGTCTAGGAGTCTATGGAGATGCCCGAAACACTGGCAAGGGATGCCTAGGAAAAGAGGTATCAAGAGGGCGGCCATGAACTCTATCACAGATATTCTATATGATTTCCAGGAAGGAAGGCAGCTATGGGAGAATTGTAGCAGTCTCCACGTTGGACTACCTTTGGACTGCCAGCCCCCAACTAATAATGTACTTCTTATTAATTATGAAAGCTAATCTTTAGCTTAAGCTTGTCCCACTAGCTCTTATAACTTAAGCTAATGTGTGTTCTACCATGTGCTTTTTTATCCTCTTCTCTACTTCTGTACGTCCAGCATTCTTTGCATCCCCAGGAATATCTCCACCTCTCTTCTTCTTACTGTTCTTTCTCTACCCCGAAATCCTGCCTGTTTTCTCCTGCCTAGCCATTGGCCATCCAGCTCTTTATTAAACCAATCACAGTGACACATCTTCATACAGTGTAAAGAAATATTCTGCAACATTGAAGAGATTTTATAACATGGGATAAAAATACAGCATTTAGGTTAGTAATGGGCGAGTGGGAGGTCTGGGTACAGATCCTGAAGATCTAAAATAGCTCCTTATACTCATCCACATAGCCACTAACTAACGTATCTGTTAACTAACACATTTTTCTTTTGTTTTCAGGTGCATACTGTACATTTACTGTGCAAATGTTCAGTCTTATTATGAGTTTTCATACATGTATCGTATGTACTTTGACTGCATTCCCCTTGAACTTACTCTCTTTTATACGCACCTCTACCATCCCATGAGTCCACTTGCTTTTCCTAAAAAATGTTCTCCTACCACCCCACCACACACACACACACACACACACACACACACACACACACACACAATTTTTACATATTAGAGAACATATAGCATTTCTAGGTCCATCTATTTTTTTCCTGAAAATGACAAAATTATGTGATTCTTTATAGCTTGTTAAATCTTTCCTGTGTACAAAGAAAATGTTTTCTTTATTGATCAATCTGTTGACAGACGCCTAGGATTGTTCCATGAATTGGTTATTGGACTCATGCAGCAGTAAACATGAATGTGTACACATTTGTGTGTTGTGATAGTTCTGACACTTCTGAATCCCCAGTAGCCATTTAGTTTAGCTATACAATAGTTTTCTGGGGGAGGGACTTCTATACTGTGTTATATGAGCTAACATTTTCTGAACAGCTCAGAAAGGTCTCCTTTTCCTCCCACTATCAGCATTTATTATTCTTTACTACATTGATAATAACTATTCTGATTTGGAGTGAGATGGACTATTTTATAATTAAGTATTTTTATAATTTTTTTTATATAACCCGAATTTTTAAGTAAAAGTCTGCCTATGCTGCGAAGACCCTGGTCTTTCGTTTACTGCCCACTATGCCTGGGAAGCAGCCGACAGGACAGTTAGATCTGGCAGAGTGATCCTAACCCATGCTTGCAGCCATAATCTCCACAACAGATGAAATCACTCTTCAGCCCTTGAGTTTATGCACTGAATATTGTCAGTACTCATCTTTTGGATGGATCAAGAGCAGAAAAAAATGCCACATCTAATGAAGATTTTACAGATTACTAAAATAAATAGCCCAAACTTGGAAGCAGCTTAGAAACTCTGATTTAAACCAGCTGATTTGGATCTGAAGAGCTAAGGGTTTATGACCAAAATCATCTTTATCCCATGTGGTTTGTACTACAAAGAACTCTGCTAAATTGCTGGGTCATGGATCCAAAACCAAACACGCTGTGTCCATGGTTTCATTGCTCTCACTGGGCCTCCTGATGGATGCTGAGTCCCTGAAGTTGGATGGATGTCCTCTCTGTTTCAGTTCTGCAGGTTTATTGCTCCCGGCCACGCCTTTGAGAGGAGAACAGGTGCTCCTCAAAAGCTTGGACCACTAACGTCTCTGCTCTGAAAACTTTCTAGGTGCCTTGTAAACATCTTTCAAGCAGATCATTTGATATCCTTCTGCCTCTTTCTTGCACACCGGCAAACTGGAGGTAATGAGTTTGCGGCCCCTTTACAGCAGCAAGGAGAATCCCCATGGCAAAATATCTTCAATTGTCTTCAGTCAAACCAGCCAGTCAACACTGGCCAAACACACCATTATGTACAAATCGTGGCAGCTGTCTGATCCCTTGGAGATAGGCACCAGGGAGAGGCATGGTGAGCAGACCTGGGTCTCAGCCTCAGCTCTGGCACTCATTAGCTGTGTGACCTTGTATATCTCACCCTAAAAGCATCGGCCATCTCTCTTATTTACAGAGAGTAATGACTCTTGCCCTGCCCACCTCACCTGGTCGCTGCTATGTGCACTGAAGAAAAGTTGAATGAAACCCCCGGGAGGTACAATTTGCTAGCCAAGACACCCTTCTGCTATAAAAGAGAAGTGGCTGTTAATTCTTAAAGAAGGTATGAACTCACAAGAAAGAAACGGCATGCTAGGATGAGTTTTTAATTACAAATTAGTATATATTTTTTGCCATGTTGAGTACTTTAAAGGACGATGTCAAAATCCTCTAAACCAGCTTCATGATGGCCCTAAATTATATTCAGCTGTTGAACCAATTAACTGAAAACAAGCAAACATGTATTGAACTAGTAACATGTTGGGGTTTGTCTGGTGCTATGGTCCATTCCTGTGGGGTTGGAATTTGATGATTTGAGGTACAAAATTTTGCAAGGTATGGACCACATGCTCCATGTGTGCCATTAAAGTCTCTATAAAGTGAGAAAATGGGAATGTCGCCCAGGCCTTGGGGCTCTTCCTCATCCCACCAGGGTGCTTTCAGGACCAGTGCTCAATCTTGCCCCTTGTCAACAGTGCAGTGCTTGCTCTTCTGGTATCCTCACAATATACCAGGAGGGCAAACCAAAGCAACCCGCTGCTCGGCGGCACCTGTCTTCGTCTTTCTGCCCTTTCCTGTTTGTCTCTATCTCCTTAATAACTGCATCTAAGCTCACCCTAGAAGACTCAATGAAGACTCCATTTGTGTAATTCCTGTCCTCTATGACCTCTGTTTATGTTATTTTCAATAGAAGTTTCTCCCTGAGCCAGACTAGGCAGTGCTACTTCCTCTCCCTTTCTTCTAAGGTCATAATGACAAACTGATGCTTAATTCCATTAGTGTTCCCTATGAGGAGCCAATGAGCTTCTTGCGCTTACTTACAGTGCATGAGTGAGGGCTATTAGCAGAGTGTGTGACTGCCAAGCAGCCCATTGTAAAGTATTCACTGAGCATGAATGACGCTTTCCCATAGATAGATAGAGCCATAGTCTCATCCCCCCATCTTCCCCAGCCTACATACTCTAGTTTCCCCCCAAGACCACCGAGGATATTTTCAAATATGGCAGCATCTTCAGAATGAATGGGATCTTATCAGCACTGGAGTCTGAAAACATAACCGAAGATGAAGTTGAAGCTTTCCTAAGGTGTCTGCATCTGGGCCCTATAGGATTTCAGGCAAAATACCTGTAAGAAGCTGGTGTCTACAGTTCATAGATGACCACCAGTCAAAGGGCAGGATCTCTGAGCACCTGTTCAAAACATCATCCTAACGTCTAGGATTGAATTCAAGCAGATCTCAAAATGCAAGAGCAGAAATGTTGGAGCTGAAGAAAAATTCTGGAGCTCTACCCCAAAACAACACTATGGGCCGGGCGATAGTGGCGCATGCCTTTAATACCAGCACCCGGGAGGCAGAGGCAGGTGGATCTCTGTGAGTTCGAGACCAGCCTGGTCTACAGAGCAAGTTCCAGGACAGGCTCCAAAGCCACAACGAAACCCTGTCTCGAAAAACCAAAAAAAAAAAAAAAAAAAAAAAAAAAAAAAACACTATGCTGGAGGTAAGTAGGTTACACAGAGAATGGAAGGGGCTAGATGCTTCATCCAAGGTCAAAGTGGTCTATGATAGACAAAAATAAAGAAGTTAAGTTTCAACTCGGAGAACTATAAGGGAGCTGAAATCTCCCTAAGTTTGAGAATGAGAAGTTTCGAGGAAAACAAAGCTGAATAAAACAGAAATTTTCACCTCTGACTTTTATTTAACCTCATTTGTGTTTGCCAGTAGTAAAATCCTCAGAAGATCTTGCTGATGGCTGCCACAGGAATAAGGAAACCAATGTTGGTACAGAATCTCTGTGTGCCAAGAATGGGAAATCATTTGTTTCATCTAACTCTCCCACATCTTAGAGCACTGCTCAGAGAAGTTATACAAATCCAAAGTCATAAATCTCAGACAGGGCTGTGACCGTGGGTGGTGACAGATCTAGGTATCAAGACAAGGCCAGGTTAGGAGTCATGGTGGGTCCAGGTGAAGAGTTCTACGACTGAGCTCCAAAGACGTGGGTGGATCTGATTAATCCTTAGGCTTTTCAGACCAATTCAAATACTCAGCACACCTTCCCCACCAGCCCACAACAGAGATGAGAATAAAAACCCACCATCTGTTGGGCATGTCAGACATCTCTTTGGGGTGCTCTGCACGTCATTTACCTCTGAATACAACCTCTCTGGTTATTACTGAAGTCACAGCTGAGGTTTCACAACAAGGAAACAACAAAGCCAATTCAAAGCAAGGTTTGCCAGGAAACTGGTGAACATAATTCACTAAAGAGTTTATTTAACCAAACTGAAGCAAGCGCCTGTTGCAATGTGCCCGTATATAATTATAAGCTTCCTCAGAAGCACCCAGGTCCAACAAATTACATTGGCTGGAGATGCACACACTTCAGGCCTGAACTGGGCCCCTGAGTCTCATCCCACATGCTGCTCCGGCAATCATCTCTGCAGAGCTGATGTGATGTACAACAGACAGATACAGGGGCTGCGGATACAGAAGCCAGGGAAAGTATGTAACCCAGAATGGTTCCATATTGAAGACCATTTAAGAGAGCTAAAGCCTTTAGATGCCCACCTAAGGGAAGCAAACTGCGTGTAACTGTATGTCAACTGTGTTCCTTTAGAGAAACCCCTCAGAGACTCTTTTCAATTGCTGTGAAAGAAAGAATTTATCCTCAGGAAAAAAAAATGAATTTTCAATTCAAGTCTTAATGTGAAGCACTCCTGGAATAAAAGAGGTTTTCACACATTGTTCTTGTACCAATACCCAAGACTTCCTCCTTGAATTCTGGAGCGTGGTAAATTTTGTTTGTGCTCTAACAAATAAAACTTTCTAATGATCAGAGGTTGGAGCTAGTCACTAGTTAACTGTAGAGACCAGGCAGTGATGGCACATATCTTTAATCCTAGCACTTGGGAGGTGGAAACAGACGCGCAGGAGTTCAAGGCCACATTGGGCTACAGGAGATTTAACCAGTCTAAAAGAGACAAGGAGCTCATGCCTTTAATCCCAGCACTAAAAAGGTGGAGATGTGGCTAGGCAAAGAGAGGAATATAAGGCAGGAGGAGACAGGAACTCAACCCTTTTTGGTCTGAGGATTTTGTAGAGGTAAGAACTCTAGTGACTTGCTCTTTTGTTTCTCTGATCTTTCACCATTTACCCCAAAATCTGCCTCTGAGTATTTATTATTAAGGCCTATTCGAATTCATGCTATGCTACATCATAGCAACACCAAAGAGCTCAGAATTAAGAACCTAGCTCTAATTCAAAATATTAATGTTTACAATCTTGTCCCAAGGCGGCTGGAGAGATGGCTCAGAGGTTAAGAGTACTTACTGCTCTTCCAGAGGACCTGAGTTCAATTCCCAGCAACCACATGGTGGCTCACAACCACCTGTAATGAGATCTGGTGCCATCTTCTGGCCTGCAGACATACATGGAGGCTGAACACTGTGTACATAATAAGTAAATCTTAAAAAAAATCTCATCCCAAGTTCAGCATCATTAAGTATACAACCCAGATTCAGGTTAGAAAACAACATACCCATCCATACTCTGGATCAGGATGATGGCATAGACAGCCCTAATCCAGATTTAGAGTAGCTGAATATACAGTCCTGATTCAGGCTTAGAATAACTAAACACAGCCTGGCTCTAGGCTCAGAATGGCGAAACAGACAGCACAGCTCTAGGCTCAGACTAATCTAATACACAGCACTATTCCAGGCTCAGAATGACTAAGTGCACAGCACTGTCAGGTTAAGTTACTATAGAGTTCTACTCCAAGTTCAGTATTGATCACTGTTCTAGGCTCAGAGTCACTAAGTAGATAGCACTGCTACAGGCTCAGAATACATATACAACCGTGATTCAGGCCTACACAACTTTTCAAATGCCTTCCATGTTATCTTCCCTTCCCTTCCCTTCCCTTCCCTTCCCTTCCCTTCCCTTCCCTTCCCTTCCCTTCCCTTCCGTGCCTAGAGAATTATGTTTTAGATCCCAGTTTTTGTGTTAACTCCTCCAGGAACCTTTCTGACTCCTCTGGTTCTAGCAAACTCTCTTAACTGTTATCACTTGGACAGAATAATTCGTTGTCAGGAAAATGAATCTGTCCTGTTCATTATGAAATGTTTGGGTTCTAACGAGTAGAGACCCATTATTAGAGGCTAGGGACACCTGTCCTGTTGCAATAAAACATGCCTGGGACCTGTTCTAGTGCCTCCTGGGGAGCCACTAGTTGAAATCCCTGAACTGGAAGCCTCTGATCCTACATATCTTCTTTGACTATCCTGGTCATCTTTGGATCCGACCTGTAGAGAGAGTGAATCACTGATGGTACTTCTCAGCCCATATCCCTCTGTTAATACACAGAAAGGTTAAAATGGAAAGAGTTTGAATAGTGCTTTACTGTGGCAAACCCAAGACTCCTCACTGGTTTGTGTTCAGTCTTTTGCACCAAAGAGAACTCTATGAAAAGCCTATAAGGTCTAGGGAATATTTAATTCTAAAAATCAAAATTCAAACTGTGAGCCTAGGTCATCTCATCTAAAGAGTATAACTAATTTTAAGTAGCTCTCAAAGTTTCTGTGTTTAATAAAATACACACATTAAATTGCTTTGCAGGATTACTTTTTCCTGTTCTTGTAGACGACTAAGAACAGGTTACAGTTTACAAAGAAGATTTATAAAGTATATGACTCTTCATGATATGTCATCGTGTTTTCAAACATCTATTATAAGAATTAACCCGTATGCTCTTAGTACAATCCAAAGAAATTTTGAAGAAATTTTTGAAAGAACACTTTGGATTAGAAATAAAATCCGAGTAGTACTCTAATATGTATATATTCCATACTTTCTTCATTCATTCTTCCATTGAAGGGCATCTAGGTTGTTTCCAGGTTCTGGCTATTACAAACAATGATGCTATGAACATAGTTGAGCATATACTTTTGTTGTATGATAGGGCCTCTCTTGGGTATATATTCTCAAGAGTGGTATTGCTGGGTCCAGGGGTAGGTCGATCCCGAATTTCCTGAGAAACCGCCACACTGCTTTCCAGAGTGGTTGCACAAGTTTGCATTCCCACCAGCAATGGATGAGTGTACCCCTTTCTCCACAACCTCTCCAGCAAAGGCTATCATTGATGGGTTTTTGATCCTACTGCATGTACTGGCTTTGGGGGAGCCTAGGCAGTTTGGATGCTCACCTTACTAGACCTGGATGGAGGTGGGTGGTCCTTGGACTTCCCACAGGACAGGGAACCCTGATTGCTCTTCGAGCTGATGAGGGAGGGGGACTTGATCGGGGGAGGGGGAGGGAAATGGGAGGCGGTGGCTGGGAAAAGGCAGAAATCTTTAATAAATAAATAAATAAATTTTAAAAAAGATTAAAAAAAGAAATAAAGAAAGAAAGAAAGAAATAAAATCCAAGGCAGATGAGGGGCCCCTGGCTGCTTAGAAAGTCTTGTCACACAGGAGTTCTTTTTTTTTTTCTTTTTTAAATTTATTTATTTATTAAGGATTTCTGCCTCGTCCCCACAACCGCTTCCCATTTCCCTCCCCCTCCCCCCGATCAAGTCCCCCTCCCTCGTCTGCTCGAAGAGCAATCAGGGTTCCCTGACCTGTGGGAAGCCCAAGGACTGCCCACCTCTATCCAGGTCTCGTAAGGTGAGCATTCAAACTGCCTAGGTCCCACAAAGCCAGTACGTGCAGTAGGATCAAAAACCCACTGCAATTGTTCTTGAATTCTCAGTATTCCTCATTGTCCGCTATGTTCAGCTAGTCCGGATTTATCCCATGCTTTTTCAGACCTAGGCCAGCTGGCCTTGGTGAGATCCTAATAGAACATCCCCATTGTCTTAGTGTGTGGGTGCACCCCTTGTGGTCCTGAGTTCCTTGCTCGTGCTCCGTCTCCTTCTGCTCCTGATTTGGACCTTGAGATTTCTGTCCAGTGCTCCCGTGTGGGTCTCTGTCTCTGTCTCCTTTCATCGCCTGATGAAGGTTAATATTCCTGAGGATGCCTATGTGTTTGTCTTTGGATTCACCTTATTTAGCTTCTCTAGGAACATGAATTATAAGCTCAATGTCCTTTATTTATGGCTAGAAACCAAATATGAGTGAGTACATCCCATGTTCCTCTTTTTGGGTCTGGCTTACCTCACTCAGGATAGTGTTTTCTATTTCCATCCATTTGTATGCAAAATTCAAGAAGTCCTTGTTTTTTACTGCTGAGTAATACTCTATTACAGAGCTACAGTATTGAAAACAGCTTGGTATTGGCATAAAAACAGAGAAGTCGACCAATGGAATCGAATAGAAGACCCTGACATTAACCCACAAACCTATGAACACCTGATCTTCGATAAAGGAGCTAAAAGTATACAATGGAAAAAAGAGAGCATCTTCAACAAATGGTGCTGGCAAAACTGGGTGTCAATCTGTAGAAGAATGAAAATAGATCCATATCTATCACCATGCACAAAACTCAAATCCAAATGGATTAAAGACCTCAATATCAGTCCGAACACACTGAACCTGATAGAAGAGAAAGTGGGAAGTACTCTACAGCACATGGGCACAGGAGACCACTTCCTATGTATAACCCCAGCAGCACAGACACTAAGGGCATCATTGAATAAATGGGACTTCCTGAGGCTGAGAAGCTTCTGTAAAGCAAAGGACACTGTCACTAAGACAAAAAGACAACCCACTGACTGGGAGAAGATCTTCACCAACCCTGCAACTGACAAAGGTTTGATCTCCAAAATATATAAAGAACTCAAGAAACTAGACCGTAAAAGGCTAATCAACCCAATTATAAAATGGGGCACTGAGCTGAACAGAGAATTCACACAGGAGTTCTTGCGATGGTTCACACTGCTCAGGAGGGGGTAACCTGAAAGGTAAGCAGGCAACCAACAAAAGCTGAGAAATCATCCTGTCTCCCAAGGCTGAGACATTAGTTCCAGTTTGCAGCAACAGACCTCTCTCTGCTCCTGGTTCAGAACTCTGAAGCAATACTTAAATGCAGAACAAAGAATCATTCAGCCTCAACTTTCTGAAATTGGAATTGCATTGCTGTATGCAAAACCAGGTAGACAGTGGAGGCCATTAAAACTGGTTGTGTTGATGGTTATCATCGTTACTTGAAAACAAACCAGCATTAAGGATATGCAGACATTTTAAAAAGAGTCAGTTCTTTTGTCAAATGCAATTATAATTCTCAAAAAAAAATGTATATGCTCAGCCCAAATCAGATGAAGGAAAACGCCAAGGGGGGAGATGGGCTCCCACTGTACTGCACACTAAAATTCTTAATTAAACCCAGACTCTCAGAAGGAGTCTCAGAAGAAAGGTTAATGAAATGGGGTAGGAAAGGAAGACGTCTCCTGAGAAGCCTGCATATTTCAGAGCTGTCTCTCTGTTGCTCTTGAGCAGAAGTTTAAAAAAAATTCCTACAAAACTTATGTCTCTTTTTCCAATCAAGAAAGGCAGAAGGCTACTGTCTAGTCATCTGTGGAGGGCTATGTCACAATGTCTGGTTTTTGTTGTTGTTTTTATTTGTTTGTTTTTCAAGACAGGGTTTCTCTGTAACTTTGGAGCCTGTCCTGGAACGAGCTCTTGTAGACCAGGCTGGTCTCAAACTCACCGAGATCCGCCTGCCTCTGCCTCCCAAGTGCTGGGATTAAAGGTGTGTGCCACCACCACCCAATCCTTTTCCAGCACTCTTCCCAGCACTGAAAAGGGGTAGCAAGTTATGAACACCCAGTTCCTGATCTCCGAGAACAGCTCAGAGAATTGTGTTTGACTCAGTGATGTCCTGTTAGCATCTGGTAGATGTTATACTCTAGAAAAACTTTAAAGTAGGGTAGAAGATCCCAATAAGCAAAGACGCCCTAGTGTTTGACACAAGTACAAGTATGCAAGACTACATTGAAGATCTATGAAAAGAAACAGACTCCCATTGGGGACCAAGAGTTCACCTGAATCCCAGGCCAAGGGCCAGCTAAGAGGCTCACGGTATTCTCTCAACATAGCCAGTGAGTGAAGCGGAGAAAGCAAGAGTGGTGCTCAGTGCAGAGAAGTGTACTCCAAACAGGAGGATTGACCCCACGGTGAGCCAGGGCCAGGCTTCCTGGAGGTCTGTCTCTGCAGTGGACTGCGGTTTGCACCTCTGGGTCATCCACGTTGTCCAGGTTGCTCTTCACAGGCGGGGACTCTGTGCTCTAGGTAGGGATCCATGTGCTTTGGTAGGGGTCTATGTGTTTTATGCATTTTGTTCTCCTAATCTGCTAAATAGCTTCCAGTCACCATTCAATTTTCAATGTAGAAGACGTTAATTTTCTGCTTAAATGAAATTACACTTTAGTGTACAAAAAATATAAGCACAGAAAGATTAATGCCACTGTTCGCTGTCCACCGCCTGGAAGTAGTGGAATTGAGATCCAAACCTATGCAGGCGTGTTTCGAGGCACAAAGATCATGTGTCTCCCAGACTCTGTAACCAAGCACGGGTGAAAGAAGTGTTCACTGAGCAGGGGACAGCAAAGCTGAAAACAAGGGCACTTTTAGCTAAAGAGAGGAGGCAAAATACGGTGAGCAAGAGCCTTGGGGGTTTTTGAGGCAGATGATGGAAACGAGGAGACAAAATGAGGCCAGCAGCAAGGTATTTGGCAGATGGGGCATGAGCAGCTGTGGCCATGGGAACACACCCTAGCGGGAGGTTCAACAGGTTTATCTTAAAGCCATGTGGAGCGGCTGAAAACCATCTAGAAAACAGTCACAGAAGACCTTCCTTTTCAAAACTGTTTGGCTCCTGTGTAAAAAACAGATTCAGAGAGTGGTTGTGTAGAAAGAGGGAAAAAATACAATGGTCTAAGTCAAGGCCAGTGGTTCTTAGACAGTGGCCCCCAGGCCAGTAACATGTGTGACTGCTGAGGACCTTGTAAAAATATAGGTCTGTACGCTACATCTACTGAATCAGAAACTCTGGCACGGGGCAGGCATTAGTTACTATGTGATACATCAATACACATTTACAACACTCTACAAATAGAGTGTTTATCATTTCATAGTCCCAGTAGGTCAGGAGCCCAGGCATGGCTTAGTGAGTCTTTGCCTCAAAGTCTCGAAGGGCTGCAATCACAATGTCAGCCAGGCTGTGTTCTCATCTAGAGATTAAGTAGGTGGGAAGCTGCTTCCAACATTATCCAGAGTGTTGTCAGAATTAATCTGCTTATGGTTGTAAAAAAAGACAGTGCCTGCTTCTAGAAGCTGCTGTTGGTCCCTGGAGCCTGTCCGCAGCCTCCTTATCATTTGAGCATGCTTGACATGGTGCTTACCTTGTCAAGCCCGCTGAGAGTCTTGAGCAGGGTTAAAGTTTTTGCTACATAAACATAAGGACTCGAGCTTGATTCTCCAGTATCCCATCTACAGAACAGAAAAGTATGGTGGCCCATCTGCAAGCCCAGTGTCTGGGAGATGAAGATAGGGAATCTCCCGGGCAAGCTGCTCAGTTAGAATAGCTGAATTGGCAGGCTCCAGATTCAGTGAAAGAACCTGCCTCAGTAGATTAAAAAGGGGTATCAAGGATGATACCAGCATTCATTTATAGAGTCTATACGGCCACACATACTAAACATGTATATGTGTACCCACAATATGTGAAGACACACACACAAACACACACACACACACACACACATACACACACCTCTAGAATAAACCTGCTAGTAAGATGATCATATATTATTGTATTGCAATAATAAGAGTCACCTTGGCCATAGTCCAGCGGTTAGAAGGAAAACATCAATCGCTTATATAAGTGGAGAGTATTCTACCAAGACACGAACATGAAGGAGCACCAGACACCCTGCCAGACAGACCCAGTTATCTGCTGTAACATGCCTTCTTATTTGAGAATCTCTAGTTCAGTCAATGGCTTGGACAGGCATTTTCCAAGGATTCTTGAAATTTCAAAAGATTCTTGTAAGTTTACATTTGCACTGTATTTAACACAAGGACTTTGGAGGCAGAAAGATGTGGTTCAAGTCCCTTCCTTTTCCTGCATGACCTTGGCTAGCCCACTTAACCTCGCTGAGCTTGGACCTTTGTGTGTAAAGCAGCATTCCTCCAGGTCTACTGTGAGAGTTAGAGACCATCAGTGCAGGAATAACTGTATGTCTGCCACAAAGGACGAGTTCAGTAAAGTTTTCCCGCTGCTCTTAACAACTATAGGCTTTGCTTGCTTCTGTGTGTGGTGTTGGTACAGGGATTTCATAAAGCTCCCGAGTGGAGAGTTAACCAGGTAGGAACTCCTTCAGAAGGCAGTGTCTGTTCCCACAAAATACTGAAGATACAAGATTAAATACCCTTTAATCAGGGGGCACCCTGATGTCTTGGGAGGGAGAATTATTTTGGAAAACATGATATAATTTAAGATCTGCCATTCTGTGTCTCCTGCACTCAAGTTTCTACTTTCCTCCTCTTCAGGCAAGGTTGAACTCACAAAACTTGAGGTTTTCACTTTAAAAAAATGATGGCGACAAGGACCCTCAGGGAGTTGAGCACAGATATTGGTAGAATAAAATCAAATTAACTTCAGGTGCTCCTGTGGTTCTCTGTACCCATAACATAGGGATCAGAATTCATCTTTGTGGAAAGCAAGTGGATTGCTCACTGGGAAAAGGGAAAGAAGCAGAAGGTATGTCTGTGTTTGTGTGAATGTATGTTCCTGTGGATGCAGGTACCTGTGCACATGTATGTATGTGCAATGTATATACATATTCAACTGTGTGCACATCTGCATGAAAATGCATATGTGCTTGTGCATATGTTTATGAGTGGTGCATGATCATGCTTTCATATGTAACTGTGGGTGTGTTATATACATGTGGTACTTGTACATGTGCATACACATGCATGTGTTCATATGCGCTAACGTGAATGTGTGTCTGGGTATGTTTGAACATTCATGAGCGTATGCAACACTGAGAGTCTTCCTCAATCATTCTACTTCTTTCTTACAGCAGGGATTCTCACTGAACCTGGAACTCACTTATCAGTTAGGTTGACTAGCCAATGAGCTTCAAGGATCTTCCTGCCACCACTTCATCAGTACTGGGATCACAGAGATAGGTCCCCATGCCCAGCTTTAAGGGCATGCCAGGGATCTGGACTCGGGTCTTGTTGCTTGCATGGCATGCATTTTATGCAATGTACAATTTCTCCAGCCCCTCAGCAACTAGGATTTTAATGAAACCTGATTACGGCATCTGTCACAAAGAGCATGTCTACTAAATGCTTTTAGAACACACCAAGGCATGAATGGATGGGATGAAATCCCACATCCCTTTCCTGTACTCTTCGTTCTGACCTCTCATTGTTTACTACCAAGTTATGAGACAGACAGCATCACAGCAAACAGAAGGCTTGTGAGAAGAAAAACCACAACAAAGTGCTTGGCTAAAATAGGAACCACCATCTGCCTGGGTTGCAAAGTATAATTTAGTAAAACAACGGGCAGAACACGTGGCTCAGAGACTATTAATGCACAGTCAATAAAGTAACTAACCAATCCGTAGTAACAGCCCCCCAAAGGACAGTTCCGAAGTGTTTTATTCGGAGAGCAAATTAAAGCAAAGCAAAGATGAGTCTAGCAAAAAGCCAGCAGTTTCTCATCTCTTTCACATATGAGTCCTCAGAGACAGCGGTGAAATTATCCACGTCTTCCCTGTGTCTGCTTTGTTCAGGTCCAAACACACCATGTGAAATCTGCGCTTGTGGCCTCGCCTTCTTCAGCTCCCTGCACATGGCATGGGCACGGAGGTACCTGTTCGCAAACAGTATTGATCCATGTGTGGCCACACAGAGATTGACAAGCCCGTAATTACCCAGCAAACCAAGCAATTGTCCTGTTGTCAAATCATCATGGATTTAATTCAGTACAATTCGTAGGGTACAGAGACGCTGGTGTTTTCATTCTTCACATGGAGAGTAGTTCTTACCTTTCTGGGCTGCTCTGGCAGAGTGGGTCTCAACCTTCCCAATGCTGCGAACTTTTAATACAATTCCTTGTGTTGTGGTGATCACCAACCATAAAATTATTTCTATTGTCACTTCATAAATGCAATTTTGTTACTGTCATGTATTGTAATGTAAATAACTGATTTGCAGGATATCTGATATGCGACCCCCAAGGGATCAAGACCCGCAGATTGAGGATCATTGCTAGTTAGATAACTGAGAATTCCCATGGGCACTTGGTACATATGAATTTGTAACTGAGATTGTGTGTTTGTATGTGTAATGAAGAGAGAAGAAACAAATGTTTTCATTCAGATAATATGTGGCCAAAGAATAAGCTGTTCATGAATGGGCTGCTTTGGGCCCTTTTCTTTCCAACAATCTATTGAGTGTGACATCCTCGTTATGATGATTAAAATAAGCCATTCTGTCAATATACAGTCTACAGTGATCTCCATAGTCTAGGCAGAGCTACAGACAGGGCTCTTCTGTCTCTACGGAATGATTTTGCAGCTCATGTCTGCTTCTTTGAGCCCACACAGAGACTTTGGTCTCTGCCACCTCTTCCACATAAAATGTTTCAGCCAGTAAACAGGATGGAAGAGATGAACATTTTTTCTATCTTCGGCATTTATTTTTTTTATGTAGACTTTTTAAGTTAGCGTGGAAATAGATAGGTTTCCTTATGGCATTTTAATTGTACTTTGCTCTTATTTAGTCCTTCACCAACTGCCCTCCCCTGGACCTTGCCCTGGTCCCCTTTCTCCCCTGAAACAGCCTCAATTACACTTTAATGTTGCATTCGTCACATGACGCTCTCCCCCCTCGCATACGCCTTTCTGCACTCAACACACAAACACATTTTCAAAGACATGTCTCAAAAATTACTTGTCCAATTAACTTCTTTATGAACACACATAAATTCAGTTCACCAAAAACTCGGCACAATTACAGTCTAGCAGCCTGGGAGTCTGATTTCAGAATATTGTAAACAGTATTTATTAGCAGAAGATGCAAGGTAGAAGAGAACACACAGGGTGGAATTTACAGTTATTGCCCTACAGAGAAGAGGCAGGGGCGAACCAGCCTTCTAATAAAACTTCCATATAATAAGCTGGGGTTCGGATTAAGTGATTTGATTTTCTCCCCTGCAGCTCAGTGACTTACACAAGACAACACTGATGTGATCATATTATTTGTTTTTCTTCTTGCCAGAGACCTGATGAAAGCTAGATCCATTGTTCTAATGTAATTTTTATTTTCTTAGATTTATCTCCCTTTGAGTGCCGTTCTGCACTTGTCTCTTTCTATCTCAGAAAGGAAGATGGGTGTCCTTGACAGCGTCTTATGCTGTACCTCCCAGAGATTTTTCTTGTTCACTAGTCACACAAATTGCCCTTTCCTGGATGTTGTATTATAAGACATCTAGGCCAACAGAATAAAACAAATCTAAAAGCATAGTGGCTCATACTTGCAATCCTAGCCCTGAACAGCTGAGGCAAGAGGGAGGATTGCCATGAGTCTGAGGCCAATTTGGGTTATGTGGTAATTCTGAGATCATCCTGAAATAAACAGTGAGACTTTGTCTTAGACAATTAATAAATTAAATGATAATAAAAGTAAAAGAAAACATAAATCTGCTAAGATGGGAACAGAGCAAGATTGCTTTTTATAACTTATACAGCATGGATATAAAGGTAATTTGAAAGCCCTTTGTCAGCACGGCAGCGCTGGGAGCAAATGGTGATATTTGTTTTTTAAAAAGCCATTCATATATTCTTACTAAAAAAATGAAGAGGGCTGGAGAGATGGCTCAGTGGTTAAGAGCATTGCCTGCTCTTCCAAAGGTCCTGAGTTCAATTCCCAGCAACCACATGATGGCTCACAACCATCTGGCGTCCACTTCTGGCCTTCAGGCATACACACAGACAGAATATTGTATATATAACAAATAAATATTTAAAAAAAAAAAATGAAGAGAACTCAACCCCTGGTTACCTCTCTACATCACATGCTAAATCTTCCGTTATTAATAATGATGGAATGCAACGCAGACCCTCCTTGTGCAAATCACCAATAATTCCCTAAACCAGGAAGCCTCTAGGAAGCTCCCTATGGCAATAAGCAAGAAAATCTTGAGGTCTGCTCTGCAAATGAGAAACATCAGTGGTAGAGAGACTGGTATCACATCTCTAGGGATCAAAGTCATTTATGAAGTAAGTGGGCATTTATTGAGTGTTTCTCTGCATAAACACAACAAAAAGAGCTATGTTTTCTACATTTTTTTTGTAAGAGTTAATTTCCCATACCCACTCTTGTACCTCAAGCGATCCAAAGTGCTTGGCAGCATTTGATGTTGAAGAGGGGCTTGCTTAGTAAGCCTGGATGGAAGAAAGGCAGCAAGAAGGAGAGAGGCTGGCATCGGTGTAGATAAAAGACAGATTTGTGTGGACACCTGCAGATCTTGAAGTCTTAGCAGACAGGGAGCTACAAGAAGAAGTGTCACCTCTGTTCAGAAGAAAGCAAGTGACATAAGAAGCATGTGGCAGGGCAAATAGAGAAAGAATATAAGAGGGGTTGGCTTTTCCCGACCACAAAGAGAAACACTTAGCCGATGTGCTTCTCCTCCATAGGATACAGGGCTTGGCAAACATGAGGTGCTCTCTTGTTCATTTAGCTTGACCAGTTTGTTTGCATAGCTCTTTCCATGTTGGACTATAGCAGGAAGATTCAGAACACAGAAGAGTGCCTAGGCCTTCCTGTATTGCACATATAGTTACCTCATTCCCTGTCCCCCACTTATGTTTGTGGTGGCTACTTGCTTAGTCTACTTGCTTAGGTTAAAAAATGCCTCGGGCATCCTGAGACATCCCACAGAACCTGCCTGTGAGCACTTTCCCAGAGAGGATTAACTGAGGTGGAAACCCTTCTCTGAATCTGGGACACACCCTTTCATGGCCTGGAGTCCTGGACTGAAGCAAGAGGGAGAAAGGTCAAAGAGAGTAGACGCCTTCACTCATCTTTCTCCGCTTCCCGAGACTCCTAGATATGCGCAGGCAGCCTCAAGGTCTTGCTGCCACAACTTCCCACCATGACGACTGTCATCTTTCCAACTTCAGGATACGAGGAACCATTCTTCCATTAAGTTGCTCTCCATCTAGGATTTATCACAGAAATAGTACAGTAACTAACAGAAGGATCACGGCTTTTCTCTGGGATCCTTTCTGCAACTGAGGGGCGGTTGCTTTCTGAGGGTGGAAATCAAAGGCATTGTAAACCAAGAAAGCCTAGAAAGAGCCATCTCCTCCATCCTCTCTGAGGTAGGGAGGCTGCAGCTTCTGCACTAGCAATGGCAGCCAAAGGGGAGTGGAAGATAAGTCAGTGTAAAGGAGCAAGGGGTCCAAGCAGGGAGACACTCAGCCTGACTGCAGAGGTGAGAGAAGGAGAAAAGGTCTTGGAGGTTTCTGTATCAGGTTATCAGGACCAGAGCTGCAGGGGGAACCAGAAAACGTAACTCAAGTGCCATGTGCTGAGGACGGATGATTCCCACCTGCTGTGGGTATACAGGTGGGGATCACATAGCTAGGAGTAGATACAAGGTCAGAAAGATCTGGACCTGTGTCTGGATTCTGGGGAGCTACTTAATCTCTTCAAAACTTAACTTTATTCATCTACAAAGTAAAGAAACAAAGAACCCACACAGTCAGGTTGGTGTAATGTTTAGATACTGTATCCATAGCAACAGCCAGGCACTTAATGAAGACTCCAGAATTACTAGGGGATGTAGTTTTGTTAATTCTAGAAGAGTCACTCAAAGTTTTTATTTCCATGAGTATTCTGAATGGAGAATTGAAAACGATGAAAAATAAAAAAAAAAAACTGGGGCTCACCAATATGCACTGTGTGTGTGTGTGTGTGTGTGTGTGGTTTCCTCAACAGTGTTGGATCTGAATAATTATGAAAAGTCATAACTGTCACAGGAAACTCAATACATAATATTAAGAGGTTTATATTCTCCATAAACTGAATATTCCAAATTATCATTGTTAACTCTCAGTACTGCCCAGGGGTATTTATTGGATTATGAATCTGGGATTAATGAGGGCCTAGAATAATTTAGTATTTTCCTTGTGGTACAAACCAATACCCGGAAATCAACTAATAAAGCAGAGAATGTAAGACTCTATTGACGAAGTCTCCCTTCTCGTTGAGAGTTGAGTTTATTTTACAGGAGATCAGGTCTTAATCCTATTTTTCAAGGACAAATCCTCCAACTTTGTCACACTAGCTTTCCATTTACGGGAGTGACAGCACAAGGATGGCTCAGATGTGTGGTGGCCTCCCTCAGGCAAGCTCCGCTCATCCACAGGACAGATGTTCGCCAGGCATATCCATCACTACCTTCTCTAAACAAATCATAATGCCAACCTATGATTGATTTACATGCACGTTTGTCTACATATTAACACATGGAAATATTTTACTCTTAAGTCAGACATTAGGCAACCTTGTATGCTTCTAACTAAACATTTAAGTTCATGTAAAGCCACAATAATATCTGTATCGTTTCCATTCCCTAGACCATGATATATCTCTGATTTCTCAGGAAAATCGTGGAAAGCTAGCCAGTTGGGGACTATTGCCCAATTATAACGGAGAAATAGGAGACCTGTTTCCTCAAGATTCACGAGACCAGAAAACACAATATCTAGTGTTCTTGTCTTTAACCTTCTGGGGTGTACGCCAAAATCCAAGATAGAAGAAAAGAATAAACCCCAGCAGTGTGGTTCTAGGAACCTTTGGAAAGAAGTGTTTCCCTTAGGGAAAGGGTCTGACTCAAGTTTGCCAAGCTGATGCCAAAACCCTCTGTGAGGCTCAGCACCATGGCATGTTTTTATCACAGTATGACACACTGTTCCGATGAGACCAGAGGCTGTGTGTTAGTCGTCTGTCCTCACAGTCCAAAAGAAGAGGCTGGCACATGTTTCACAGAGCCTAATTTGTACACTTGGGAATGTAAAGGCAAGGGATACTTTTGGTGTAGAATCCCAGTGGTCCTGGTTGTCACAAGACGATTTGATTGGTTTGCGTAACTAATTTTGCAGACTGGTTGTGCAGGAATATGTAGGGAGTTTACGAAGCCCCTTTGATAAGCTGGTATACTGAAAATATTAAGAATTAATTAAGTGGTACACCACAATTACATAGTACATATTTATAAATGTTTCCAAAGTTATTAGATGAATGAGTGTGTTGAAAACAGAACAGCCTACAACTTTGGAATTTGCTGTATTGGAGCCTTGGCCGTGGGCAAGTCATTGCACACCTCTGTCGTATTTTAATCATTTATAAACTGTCGAAGGAGGGAGCTACTTGCCTTTCCTATTTATCTTGGGAAGTAGACTGGGGAAATAAATTGCTACCACATGTGGACAACATCTTGAGTCCTTTGAGAGTTCTTACAGCATCCATCTTATTCATTTTCTCTGAGCTCCGGGCACACCAGACTTCTCTCAATCAACAGCCCCCTATTCCTTCAAGCAACTCGCCATAGAAGGTAAAAGATTCTCTTTATATGCTTTCACAATACCCTAAACTACTTCTAGCATCTCTACAAGCCCAATTGCGATAGTTTATTGGATAAAATCCTCTCAATGCCTGCATATATTATAAGCAAAAAACATTCTCTTGATAAAGTAGATGAATAAACTAGGGGACAAGGTACTGCAAGAGTTTTAAACACTGACCTGACATAATATCAGCTTTTAGGACTTTTGCCTCACCCATCAGTTGTGAGAATTCTCCATCCTAAAATCTGCATGTGTTCCCTTTTCCCCACCTTGCAGCTGAGTTCCTCCTCCTCCTGCAAAACAGGGTCACTTCCTTTTGGTTGGCGTTCAGGAAGCTCAGTCAGTCCTAACACACATGCCCAAGCTGGCTTTGGCCAGCAACCATGCCAACCACCCACACCATGGCAGGTATATTTTCAACATTTGAAGATGACTATTTTCTAACAATGAAAAGGAATTTGGTACTGCCAGTAGAATGGGAGAAACCAGCTCATTCAACTGAGAAGTGAGGTTTCCATGGTGATTTCTCAATGTTTTTAGAGAGTACTCTACAAACTTAAAAATCTTTTTGGTAGAAGAGACTAAGGATGACATGCTTTCCAGTCATCCAGTCATTAAAACTAGAGAAACAAGCTTGGCCTAGTGGTTAATACTGCTAATTCTATCACTAGGAAGTCTGAGGCAGGAGAACTATCATAATTCAAGGTCAGCCTGGATAACAGCTAGAGTTCTGGGACAGTTTGATAGAGAGGGAGACTGCTGCAAAGAAAACATGCAAAAAAGAAGGAAAGATTGGAATGGAGGGAGGGAGAGAAAGAACGAAAGAAGAAAAAATAAACAGAAGTCAATTGTTGTTTACCTGAGGTAGACCAGTAGCCTGAACACAGGGATTGGAATCCACCATGCTCCCATCTTTGTTTTCTAGCTTTTTTTACCCTTTATCTTTATTTATTTGCTCATCAGGTGATTAAGAAAAACACGAATATGAACATAAACAAACTCAAATAATATGAGGAAAAAAACAAAAAACAAAAAAGAATCTTCACACATGTTTGAAAGTATTTACCACTGAGGAAATAGAATCTTTTCTTCTCACTGAAAATAAAAGAGTGAATAAAGATGAGTTTTTAATTGTCAACCAAGTAACCAAGCACACTGAGTGGCATTTTGGAAGCTGGGCCATTGAAATATCATGCTTGAAGGTGGAAACCCACCTACTATCTGGGACTCTAACTGTCCCTGGGACTGCACATGGACAGAAGTATGTTTACTTCCTTCCTCTAAGAAATTTCCATGGATGAAAAGTATAGGGCACTGGAATAGTGCTCCCCTAGGGCCCCCAAAGGTCTGGGGGCAATCTATCATAAAATAATGATGTTATTATTAATAGTAAGAATAAGGCAATAAAAAGGAAAGAAAATGGTTTATATGCTAGGGAGGATTAAAAACAAGACTAAAGCTTTCAGTAGAATCAAACTAACATTATAAGAAGACAGAAGAGGTATTGGGTTAAACTATATAACATTTTTATATGTTCAGTGATATATATTTCTATATCTGTGAGGTAGTCACATAAAAAATCTGGTTTTTGAATAACTATTTACAACTATGTCAACTCATCATTTCTGATAATAGATGGCATATTTGAGTAAATTCTATTTATTAAAGTCATAGAGATCTTTGCTTTCTAAATGTTCTTCATTTTATAGTCCCAACATTTTCATAACTATAAGGATAAGGTAGATTATTTCTTATCAGAAACAAATGAGGCTCAAGTAAGTCATCCTCATGGCTCAGTTCAAAGAGCCACCTTCCAACTCTACTTGCTGCTTCCTGAGTTGAGCTGTTGGATTAATAAATAGTAGTAGTCACTAGGCCACCAGAACTGAAGGATAATGATGTAAAATCTAGAAGAAAGACATGGTGTCAACAACAATGTAGACTGGAAACTCATAGTGAAGTCCTGAGAAGAGATTTTTAATAAGAGAAGTAAGCAAAATGCAATGAGTTAAAATGACTACAATCTGTTAGGACCAGGGAAAATTATGCCATGATCTGTTGAAATATTCATGTCTTAAACAAGCCTGGCTGTAGGGAGGGCAAAACAGTGGAAACTTTTGTTAGCTGTAGCCTCTTCCATTCTTTGAAACAAATATTTTGAAAACTGAAACCCAAGTTTTCAAGAACAAAATAAAAACTGCTTTATAAAGTCTGGAAATGTCCACGTGGCTTGACAAAGCCAATATTTACCTATGACTAGCTTCCTTAAACATGACTCTGTACTGCAAGTTTCTCCAGGAGCACTTCATGAAGGTATGCACCTTTCTCTCCTACTCGAAGGTATGGAAGTCTTCTGGTTTCTGGACTGGAAACATTAGCCAGGACGGTAACAGCGACTTCTAGTGAGCCAGGTCCTCTCACTGACCAGGTCACGCTACTCTTCAGCATACCTCTTGCAGTACATTCTCCAGGGACTCTGGGGCAAGGGTGGCTTTATCTTGCATAGATCAGAGCTGTATAACCGTCCCTATGTGCCAATGCAGACACAGAATACAGTGAACCATGAATGAACTCAACCTTCATGCTGACTCAACATCTGTTCTGGGATCAAGTCACAGCTGTGCTAAGTTTAAGAGCTCCGGTGCCACATACCACAGCTTCCCCTTCAATAAGTCCACAGCCATGCTTAAACACAGACGGTGAAGGAAACAGACAGACTAGTGAGCGGTAAGTACTAAGAGAGCTGCAGATAGGAACAAGTGAGCAGTTGACTCTAGTGACAATAAGGTCAGGAGGAGAACTCAGCAGAGCTTTGAAAGCAAAGATGTATCTACATAAACAAGTCTTTATGAAGAACAGGAACAGATTTTACCAGAAAAGAGACAAACACATTGACTTTGAAGAATTTAGATTGTACACACACACACACACACACACACACACACACATATCACTTTGGACCTATTTATTCCATCCCTAAACTAAGAGTCTGGCAGCTAGTATTTTTAGATGGCTGTGTTTGCCACCTACACGCAGCATGAGGCAATGGATAAAAATATGTATCACACCAGAAGCCCTCAAAATAGAGGCATCTTCATTGTCATCTGTTATCCAAAGCAAATGGCCTCATGTTACCATAGAAATCCCCATTCTCTTCTGTGGGAAGGTGTTTTAAATAAAGCTGTCAGACGGTCTCAATTAAAAATAACAAATGAAAGACCAATTATGGTCCCACTGGATTCACTAATAAAGTTCATTAATGAACTTTCCACCAGGTGTTCAGAATCTAAACGCTAACACATGGAGAAAGTCCCAAGGCAATGAGAGAATCTGACTACACACTGTATTCGCACCTCTGACTCCTGGCCTTCTGCACAAGACTGGAGCTCACAACATGGAGATGTGTTGGTCATGGGGGCAGAAGAAATAAACAGAGGAGAGAGTTACAGAAAAGATGATGCTGGCAACACCTACCATGTTCAAGATGGAACTTAGTTTTACACTTCATTTTCAACTGGTTTATCTGATACAACAGTGCTCTACTTACTTGTCATTAGTGACCACGGGTTTCTTGTCTCCGTCCATGTTGGTCCTCCTACCCATACTAGCTCGTAATGTTTATGAGCTTCATGAGAGCAAGGGTTTACATTTCATTCTCACAGAGCAGTAAATAAACATTTTGGTTATTTTATTCCTCACTGTGAAGAAACTTGAGGGAAGACAAGTTTACTTTGGCTCAGTATTTGTGTGGGTAGAAGCCCAGCATGGCAAGGAAGGCATGGTGATGGACCCAACTCATCTGTGGTGATAGAAGCAAGGAGCTACTGGCTCATCTCTTTACGAACAAAGGAGCAGAGAGGGAAAGAAGTAAGACCAGGCTATTAAACTAAGGGCCCAGATACCAGCAACCCACTTCCTGAAGCTTCCTCTTTCTCTGTGTCTCTGTCTTCCACAGGCGCTCTCTCATTCTCTCTCTCTCTCTCTCTCTCTCTCTCTCTCTCTCTCTCTCTTTGCTGGCTGGTCAGCTACCTCCAAATACATGGACCTTGAAAAGGAGTTTTTCTGTCAAGTAAATTGTCTCATAAATCACTTAACCACCTTCCTTTGCTCCACCATCACCTTTACTGTTTAATTTCTTCTCTTTTCTCTTGATTTTATGACCTCTTCTCTCCATAAAGACTTTTTATGACGGTTTGTATAGAACTGACTCCCTAAAAAGAACTTTAAATTTATCCTTCAGATTCTATCCCATAGTTTTAGAGTTAACATAGAAGGTTCCATGTGGCCACTCACAAACAAGGAGACACTGGTGGTCAATGCTTTCTCTCAGAACTCACGATAGCTCATCTGTTTGTTGCTCTCCTGACCTACTCTTTGGATGCATTTTTGGTTTGTTTTTCTCTGGTCAAGAAGGAGTTGAAGAACTAATGCAAAGTAAATTTTGTCAAGATAGAAGCTGGGAGCCCCAGCATTGTCTCGGAGGGAGGCATCTTGCTTGCTTTTCTCATTAATATTTGGATTCTTTCTCAACTGCTGTCCTACTTCTGACACCAGTACAAGTGCAAAGTAGCCCAGGATACACCTTCTCTTGTTTCCTAGTGACCCAAAGTAGCCCAGGATACACCTTCTCTTGTTTCCTAGTGACCCAAAGTAGCCCAGGATACACCTTCACTTGTTTCCTAGTGACCCAAAGACAACAACAAAAACCAGCCTGAAAAGAAGGTGACGCCTGGTACGTGGAGTTGTCTTCTGAGAGAAGAGCCATGTCGTGGAAGAAGCTGCTGAGAACAGGGTAGGAGGATGGCCATCTAGTCCCAGACTCTCTGCGCAGGCAGAGAACTGAGGAGCAGTACCTCCAGAAACCAGACAGACATATAGTTCCCACATCCTAGGATTGAGGCAGAGTGACAGTGAAGAAACAGGAAAACACAGTTTCAGTAAATTGGTGGTGATTAAACCTAAAACAGCTGCTTACTCCTGTCTAGGGGGTACAGTAATGGTGGAAACTGGATTGGATCAGCTAGCTTCAGGAAAAGGTATTGCTCCCTCAAGACCCTACAGGTACAAGTTGACATGATAATATTATTGCTAGAATTGTTCCAAACTGAGAAAAAGCTGAACTGAATCCATCTATGAGAACAAGAGGCTAGCACGGCAGCTAAGCACATTGTGAGCTCTCTCTAGTGACTTCCCTCTGACTGGCTTCTTCATGCTCGTTCTCAGTAACCTGGGACCAACCTTTTCGAGGTTGGTCTCCTCTCCAGCCTGCATTCTCTTTCTCTGTATGCTTTTCTTCTGGTGATGCAGCTTCTGTTTCTCTCTCACCCCTTTTTCTCCTTTGCCCCATTCCTCTTCTCTTCCCCCTCCATTACCCACTAAACAATCCAGTTCTCTCTGCATGGTGTATCTGTCTCTCATCTGCTGTGGTTTTCTACCTGCAAGAGGACCCGTTGAGGCCTTGGCTCACCCGCCAGCTGCAGCCCCTCATGGGACAGGCCTCGGAACACCCTGCCTTATAAATGATGATAACAACCACAGAGTGCTTGACAAGGGGACTACCAGAGAAACCAAGAGACTCTTGAATGGGGCTCCAGGAAATTGGGAATTACACACACACACACACACACACACAGTCACACATGCGCATGAATACATACAAACTTGCATACACATCAACATATATTACACATATATACATATGGGCACACACAGCCACATATGCACACATTCACATACAAACATACACATACACACATATGCATACACACAGTCACACATAAGCAATTCAGCATCAGAAGCATCCTGACACAAGCCTAGGCTGACACAGATCCCCAAATCAACACGATGCCTGTGGAGATCACTACTTCACTACTCTGTCTTCCCACGCATGAGGCCAAGAAGTCTAGGCCTCACTCTGGTCTATGATTACAGGAATTATATATTCCTGTATTGTGTGTGTGTGTGCATGTGTGTGTGTGCGAGCATGTGTGCCTGTGTGCATATGTATAGCATGGTGTGCACGTGAGTTCAGAGGACACTTGTCCTCAACCCTGTGAATCCCAGGCACTGCACTCAGGTCCTCAGTCTTGATAGCAAGTGCCTTGAGTTTGCTTTTCACTTGTAAGAATGAATATTTCTTTATCTATGTGGAAAAGTACATTCTGAATTTCTTTTCATTCTCTGTATTCACAAAGCATGTTCTTTACAGAACAGATTATTGGCCAAAGTCCTTTCATCAGAAGAGGAGATAAAAACCCATAACCTGTGAGATCCTCCTGTTTAGGGTGAGTATTTATTATAAATTAAAACCCAAGCAAGAGATGGGCAGTGTATTTTCCTTAGAAATAGGTCCTAAAATCCCACCCCTTCTCTCTAAGTTAATACCAAAATAAAGGAAGCAAAGCTTTGCCTACTAAATTTGGTGGCAGAACTAAATCAGGTAGCACTTCAAATACTATGAAAATCTGGGTAAAACTTCAACATCATTGTCATAGACTAAAAATATTTTCAAAAAAAAATGAAATGTCAAAGACAAATGGCTTAAAAACATGAACGTAACTGTTTTGATGACTGCCCTCCCTTTCTCCCTATTTCTCTCCCCCTTCCCTATCCTTCCTTGCACCTCTACTTCTCTCTCTCCCCTCCCCCCCACAATATACACAACTGAGGACATTGCTAATTCCAATTATATTAACAAACATTGACTGAGTGCATTCTCTGCAGTAAGTACTATGCCAATTAAGTGTACAAACATGAAGCCTGCGGTCCCCTACTGTAAAAAGCTTAGAAGCCTAATTAGAGCTCCACACACATAGGAAGGACCACCACGTGCAGACAATGATACTATGCAGGAGTGCAAATGCATTGTAACTGCAGAAGCTAGGGAAAGATCCCTCCCCGTCTCCCCATCCCCAACATTTCTGTTTAAGTCTGAAAGGATAAGTGGAGTAGTAAAGGAGAAGCACTCAGAACAGACAGCAGCTATTTTTAGAACCACAACCACTCCATACGGAGATGGGCCCAAGTGTGCCACTGCTTGACCATGAACAGCCTCTAAGGCTGGATGGGTGGTAGGGCTGTGCGTCTCTCAGCATCTCTGGAAGGGTTCAGTCCCAGCACATTCGTGAGTTGGGAAGAAGATGGCTAAGCAGTGGTGGGCAGGCTGGGAACCATGGTGGTTATGCTGTGTTTACACTGCACAAATTTGGACAAGAAGGACGTGTGAGGAGCTCAGCCTTTGTTTTAGTTGGTTTGATTTTGTTTTGAAGTTTTGCGGGTCCTGCCTGAGGCCTGACTTCTTCCCAGTTTCCTTCAATTAGAAGCAGTATTATAACGATCATTTGTGCTCATGAGGGTGTGTTTTCTTGGTGAGTGATTTGCATGAGTACATTTCACCTGTGCTTTTCTGGGTATCCTATAGTCTTTCTCCAAAGCTCCTGAAGACCCCTCTTGCCTCCCCACAATAACCTGAGCTTCTGTTTTTCAGAGGCTTAAAACAGGTGGTTCAGAATCCAGCCCTCTTTTCTAATTTTCTGAATATGTAATCTTTCTTGGCTGAGTCCTTGCATGGTTACTGAATATTTTCATTTTCTCCTATATAAAATGTTAGGCAAGACATTAGGCCATTTCTCTTTTAAGCTGCTTTGTTGAACTTGCTAGATTTCCTTCTACATAGTGATATTAATTATTTGTTGGCACTTACTCTGCCTTTCCCGGAATCTTAATTATTTTCTTTTCTAAAATTTCTGTGAAGGACATGACTCCTTTAAAAAATTATTTTCGTGTAAATATATCATGAAGACTCACAAGTGGGATATAGGAGAGAAGCTAATCTAAGTGACAGAATGTGGATAACTTCCCACTACAAGTCATGGTGAAAGCTAAATAAGACGTATGCGCACACGTGTGCAGGACTTCTGTGTCTGAGTCCGGACACGTCAGCCTAACACTCAGGAAATGATCATGTCGGATCAACCCTGTCTCACCTAATGGAAAATGATAACCGTGGAGTCCTGTGGGTTCCACGAACAGCAGAGCTCCACATTCCCTGAAGGCTCACAATCTAAATAAGATGGATGAGACAATTAAGACTAATAGATGAGAGTTGGAAAAGCGTAATTTGTACCCACACCATGGAGTCGGCATGTGGCTTCTAGGCACAGGCTCACATTTCAGGACAGAGTAAGGTGATTCAGACTAGCTAATTGGAATCAGAGCCAGAACTGGATTCTGGGGGTCACAGAAGAGAGTGTGCAAGCCATGTGACTGATGACAGGGTATCAACCAACTTATATGATACAAAAGACTCAGCAAACACCATGACCTCAAATATGGCGGCCTGCAACACTAGAATAATTGTCTTCACTTTATGAAGTGTATGCTTGTAAATAATTAACCAAAAATTTTTGCAGAATTAAAATCTAGTATAGAACAAAAGGAAAAACTGTCTTTAGAAGGAGACAGAGTTAAGTTCAGCCTTGGAACAATTACTAAGTCATTGTAGACTCAAATTATTCATCACAAGGATGGGGATAACAGCAGGTATCAAATTTGGTAACTATTGGGTCTTTAGTGACAATGAAAGTAAACAGGATGAGTGACCTGCCAGACCCACCCAGGAAGAAGAAAATATTAGTCGTGGAACCATAGTGATTGCTTCCAAATGTGAAATTTGATCACTGTACAATAGTTTCTAGATATGCAATGGCTACAAGAGAAACAAAACCAAACCTTGAAACCTTTGGTTAAAAGCCTGGTGACGGGGCATGAAGGAAGCTCAGTAGGTAAAGAACCTACTGGGCATGCAGAGGGTCTGAGTCCAAGTCCCAGCACCCACATAAAGAGCCCAGTGTAGAAGTGTGCTTGTGATTTCGGGGTTGGGATAGCCAAAACAGTGGCAGCCCATGCTGCTGGCTGAGCCCCAGGAACCAGTGAGAGATCACGTTAAAACAACAAGCAAACAAACAGCAAAAAGGAGCACAAGGTGGATGCCTCCTGATGAATAATATACAAGAGAAAACTCTGACCTCCTCATGCATCCCCTCCCACCTGTCCCCACACCCACTCCACCTCTTATGCTCCTCCCCGACACCCACCCCGCCACACATGTCCACTGGCAACATTTTCTAAGTTCTACTTTTTCTATACATTTTTTTATTTTTTCCTAAAATATCACTTTAATATATTACAGAAAATAGAACCCATGGTCAATGGCAAATACTAGCTCCCTCTACTTCTTACTCATGTAGAATGTACCACTAATATTTTAATTTAGCTCCTGAAATAGAATGTAACAATTTTCCCGTTTGTTCGGCCAAAAAGAGACAGATGGTGAATGAGCTTATAAATCAGCCCCCAAAATTTTTGAAGGCAAATGAATGCTTTATAAATCAGGGTTTTTAAAAGGTCTCATTTTTATAACAGTTATTACTTTGAAGCAATCTTTCCCTAATTATCTTCATAAACATTAAACAGGGCTAATTTATGAGTTCCTGAACAATTTTGGGTTTTCAGATGTAACCATCAGGACCCCACATGCCTGCTTTTTCGCTCTTAATTGCCTATAACATACAGGATGACCTTGATCGGCCTGATGGCTCATGAAGTTACAATCCTGCAAGACAATGAAACTATGTGGTGAAATTAGTATTTGGCTCTAAAACTCAGAATACATTTGAAAATGATGTCAAGATGAAAAGACATGTTAGTTGTTTGTGGCCTAAAAAAATGAAAATAAATTATCAGGGAAAAATAGTGATTTGTAGAACCTGCCACAAAGTCTGTAGATGCTCTGCAGTCACGTGCTTCTCCAGATACTCTGCAGTCACATGCTTCTCTAGATGCTCCACAGTCATGTGCTTCTCTAGATGCTCCACAGTCACGTGCTTCTCTAGATGCTCCACAGTCACATGCTTCTCTAGATACTCCGCAGTCACATGCTTCTCTAGATACTCCGCAGTCACATGCTTCTCTAGATACTCCGCAGTCACATGCTTCTCTAGATGCTCCACAGACACATGCTTCTCTAGATGCTCCGCAGTCACGTACTTCTGTAGCTGCCCCGTCTCATAGACGGAAGGCAGAGCTATGGACACCAGTCCCAGCTGTAGACACTAGGTCAGGCCAACTGTACTTTGATCTAGTCTATTTTATGATAAAAATGTATACTTTTGTCTAGAGAATGGAACACTGAATTCCTACAGCACACATGGCAGTGAATTATTTTAAACAGTGACACTGGTAATATAACAGGCTAATATTACTGTTCTCTCCACAGTTTGAAAAAATCAAAATCCCCAAAGCTGTGATAGCTCATTGGGCGACCACACTCAGGCACCGAGGTTGATTCTGTAGACCATTTGCTATTGAAATGTTTAAATATCTGATCAGGAGGCACTGCCTGGACCCTGCTGAGGATGCCACACATCTGGTACATGTGTGTGTCCTGTCTGTCGTGCTCAGTCCTTATTGCGTTTCTCAGTTCTGGATTCCAATACCTGTCTGATGCAAACGACTTAGGTACAGACTGACAGCTGTGTGAAGACTTTTGTTAGCACAGAAGGGCAATGCCAGAGTCCCAGGCCTTAAGCAATGATGGAGGACACATTTATCCCTGACCAATGCCATCACTGGGTTCATACTCTAAGCTATGTACAGGGCAGAAGAAATAGCCACAGGATAAAAAGGGGCTGGGGACATCCAAGAGAAGGATTAATGAGCAAATGCAGTTGTGCTTGAGGGCAGGCACCTTGTCCACAGAACCATCTGCCTCGCTCCTTTTATAGCATTTGGAGAAGTACTATCCCTTGGTTTCCCCAGAAGGGAGCGGGAACCATAGGCAAGGCTTACAGAACTCAAGACCATCATGACATAATGCATCTGAGAGACTTTCTGGCCCTTATGACTGCCATCATTACATCTGTGACTGTGTCCATGGCACACTCACTGGGATTGTCGTTAATCATCTCTCTAAACCTTACTTATTTTTGAGGGCAGTGTTTTATAACACAGCCAAAATCATTACTAGGAAGCCTCAGTTCAATTTTCACTTAGAAAATAATTCTGATAATTACATTGGCTTAGTATGAACTTTCTGGCACAAGTGCACCACAGTCTAACAAGAAATTCACCATCCAACATGCAATCCCATTAGCTTAAATTTAGTAGTTTTCACACGTACAGGAAAAAATAAATTGATTTAGCACCTTTCTCCTACCCACAGTAATACTGATGATTTTTTTCATACTGTTATTGTACCCTGGCTGCAGATATTAGTCACCCAAACTGCGTATCTCGTGAATCAAATAAATGCTCTCCCCCTCCCGTCATCACGTGGGCATCTGCTCTGGCATGTTTCAATGGCCGTCCACTGGAACTCATTAAGAAAGCATTATGTGTAGTAAATTAAAATGCGAAGTCTATGATCTTCAGACAGAAAGATGACAAAGCTTATCGAAAGTCTGCCTCGGCCGTCTCATTAGCTCCCGGGTTTAACTGGCATTGTCCTCTTGCACAGTCCCTGAGAGTTTTCATTTCTCACAGACACAGTGAAGCAGACAGGCTTTATGTGCTAGGAATATCTCAACATCCCAAAGAAATGACTTTTAAACAGAAATTGGAGGCGTAAAGGAAGAAGGCTGAGGATATTCTGAGAGCTGCTAGAAAGCAATGATTTTTTTTCCATACCCATTCTTTCCATATTCTCCCACAATTACCAAATCTATTCACTTTGACATCAGCAGCCAATTTGTTCCCATACAGGCCTTTGAGGAGGGAGTGCACACACACACACACACACACACACACACACACACACACACACACATTTCTTCTGAGGCATCAATGCCCCAAAGCCTTGGTAAAAGCTTCCCCAAGGCTGAAGGCAACCCTGCTGCCCATGGCAGAAGAACAGGGCACAGAGAAGCTGTAAGTCCCTAAGTGAGAATCAGATCATGCTGACTTGAAAATTAGAGTCAGGAGTAAATACGACATTGCCTTTGGATACTTCAAGACAGAAACTTCACCCAAGGTTGAGAGTTCCTCTGCGGGGATCTGGACGGACTGCTCTGAGAGAATCAATAACAAGAGAGCATGCTTTCATTTGCTGTGACATGTGACAGACTTGTCACTTAGAGGAGTGCCATTTGAGGGGGATGTTAAAGGACAATTCTTTTACCACATGAAAGTGCTTGAAATCTAACAGCCTTTTCCAACCGCTGGGTGTTATTCTACACCAAAGTACCAGGCATTTTCTGGGCTCCTGCGGCAAGCTTGAAAGCACCTCCTTTCTCTGAACCCTCAACACCTAACGCAGTGGCCAGTACAGGCTTGTGAGGACAGCAGCCGTGCTTCATTGTCCCCTAACTGTGTGCTGTGGACTTGAGATGGAATAGCCTTGTGCTTTCCCCAAATTGCGAAAGAATAATAACTCCTTTTCAAAGTTAGAAAACAGAGTGTGAGGGAAAGCAAGTACACATCCAAGTCACGGAGGGGGGCAGAGCTGAAGGGGCTGAGAAGGGCAGCATCCTTCTCTGTTTATAATGTTCAAGTTTAGGCCCTCTCTTTCACAGCCCCTGATGACAGACCTCAGGAAGGACGTGATGCCAGGTTACCTTGGCAAGAGTAAGCAGAACGCTTGCTGGATGCACAGATGCTGAGAATTATCTAGAAGAGCAGATTGAGGAGGTCTCTGAGGACCAGAAAGCTGGGAACTTTAACAAATTCCTCAAAGCAGTTTGGATGCTAACTAAACCAGCTTCCAGAGAAGCACTTGTTAATTTCCAGTAGCTACAACAAATGGTTCTTCCCATGGCTTATTTCATATCCTTTCACAGTGCCATCAGCTAGTGTCCATCCCACACTAGTGACAAGGAACTGGACTTGAAGGTCTTTGGACTTCCCAAGTCATGCCCAGGGCTGACAGGCAGAGCTGAGACTTGCTTAGACTGCTTTCTTCTGAGCTAGCTATCCGAATCATCATACAGCACTGTACACACCTTGGTGTGCACACACACTGAGGATATGATAATCTGCTAAATAGTATCTGCTACTCATCTATCCAGAAAAGAAATGGGAGCATTACAGAGACTGTATCCAACAAACAACGTTTGAGTCAATATCACACATGAGGCAATTTTTAAGTGTTGACATAGAGATTTTCTCCTCCATGAAGCTTTCCAAAATAGTCAGACAGAATAAGCCTTCCACTAAGCCAAACTCTAAGAGCACATTGAGTCTTTTGGCATGTCTCACTCCAACATGGAGGGACCCTTCATATGCCTAGCGTAGAGCTTGGTGCATAGCCCTACCCTGACCACAGCAGGCATCAACATGGATCTACAGAAAGGAAGACTAAAGGGCATGAAGGATGGCACGTGGGTGAAGAGCTGACTACTCTCTCGAGAGCGTGAAGTGAGAGGGAAAGACAAACACTGTCTTAACACTTTATTGTTTTACACTTTATTGAATTCTACTCCCTAAAACATGGAAAGTGTTGGTAGGGAAAAGCCAGTAACTTTAGGAGGGTGAAGCAGATGAGAGCTGATCTGTAACTTTGGTACGGGAAGCCTCCCAGAAGCATGAAGAAATGGGTGCATAGGCAGGCAGCACACACGTGAAGGTTCGCCAGAGAGTGAGAAGAGGCTGCTCCCGAGCGCTCTGACTGCTGAGGTCTCCCAGCTCTTCTTTGCACATTTGCTGTTTGTGGTGTAAAAGACACCATCTTCCTCTGCTGCCTCATAAACCAGAGCAAGGCTCAGTCCTTTCCAATGGACTCTCAAGGAAGACACAGTTGCTCTCATCAGAGGGCAAGGAGAAAGGAGATTCTGAAGACGAACCAGCATGAAAGTTCGTGTGTACTGAAGACCGCAGGAGTCTGACCCTAAGGCTCTGTGGACAGAGCGAGGATCTTTTCAGATCCTCAAATACACTTTTTATTTTTTATTCAAGAACTTTGCATTGGAATGTTTGTCTGCATGTACGTCTGTGCACCATGTACATACAGCGTCGACAGAAGCCAGAAGAATGCATCAGATCCCCAGGACTGGAGTTACACAGTTCTGAGACATCATCTGGGATCTGGGAAGCAAACCAAGGCCCTCTAGAAGCACATACTCTTAACCAGTGGACCACCTCTCTAGGTCCTATGCTCTCCAAATCTCTTTTAGATAAGTAATGGAGGCAACCGTAGGCACAGAGGGTGAAGGAAAAATGTGAGAATATTTCTCAGAGGAGTCTCCGTGGGGTCCACAGGCTTCTCTTCAGACTTCTGAATTTCTCCTCCACACTGTTTGCTTTCGTCACTGCCTCCCCTGTCCCGGGAACATTGCTGGGCTTCTCCTTCACTCACCCTCTGAACACTCTCAGGTAAATCTCTTTCTGGGGTATTTACCCCCACGGTGCCCTCTGCATGGAGTTCTCTGCCCCCATCATCTTGCAATGTGTCCCTTCTTGTCAGTGTCAACTTAACCCTCAGATCAAACGGTTCTAATTTTGTCACCAATCTCATCCCTAGCCTTTTGAACACTGCATGTCCCTGGCTCCATAGTACTTTGCATGCTGTGAAAAAAATATTCATAGATGACTTTCCTCTAATTTTTATAAATGTGTTTACTCTAATTTTAAATGTGTTTAATCTGATTCTGCCTATTATTGCTTCCAGATCATTAACTACATGAATGTGGGAACCGTGTCTGATTCGATTGCTGTCACATCATGAGGCGGGTAACTGGGCAACAGGAACAGTAGAGAGACAAAGCCCTTGTTTCTGGTGTCGCCCAAAGAAAGTGCAAGGTACCCCTCAGAGCGGCTGGGAGGAGGCAAGACAACTGAGCAACCTCCAGGGTGAGAAATTTAAGTGGTGAAAAAGAAAAAGTCCATACACACTAGTGAAGTAACATCTTGACGCAACACTGAAAACTAAAAATAGAATCCCCAATAAATGTGACACTGTTTTATTAGGATGGGAGCAACATTACTGATTTTTCCTTTAGGCTCCAGTAGCCTCGAGACTCAGAAAGAGTACCATTCCTATGGTTTGTACAGCTCAGAACAATAACAACCTCCTGTCTGCTTTCCAGGTGATATTCCCATGTATCTGTGGGGCCGGCAATAAAGGCGGTTCACAAGAGGCCCCTGCAGCTTATAGAGAAAGCTTTCCTGGATAGGTCTCCAACACATCTGTGCTTCAGGTGTACAACACCATGACAAAGACCGTCACAGTGGCGGCACTAGACATGTGTTATGGTGTGGGTGAGAATGTCCTCATTGGGTGCTCAGATCTCTCCCTTGAGATGCGGCACTAAGCCTCCTCTATGTAGCTGGAAGCAGTAAGTAGCTTTGTGCTTCTAGCAAGCTCTGTATCGCTGGGCCGCACCGTGTACAGAGATGGTTTCTAATACAGCTTTCACAATGTTTATCATTTCTTACAAACGCTGCTGACTGATAACAAAACCACTGTCTAAAAGAAAAGTGAAATCTTAGCTAACAAATGCTGTCACAGATAAGGAGACAGAACTCCCAGCTGTTCATAAATGTGTGATTTAGACAGCTGTGCGGTTAGTCTAGCTCTGCTGCTGCCAGTGGTTTAGGGCTGGACCTGTGCCGAACACTGGAAGGTGGGCGCTGGAGCCATGCTTAATTCTTATTTCCCGGATGACTCGAGCACTTGAACACCATCACGCATGCCCTAGAAAATAAAAACACATCCTGTCCTGTAGGGAACCAGGCAGGAGCTTACTTATTTGCCGTCTTCGAATGCACAGATTAAGCAGCTATGCTTCCCCAGCTGTCTGTCGCCCTTGGAAGTGATGCTGCAAACAAGTTCCAGACCTGACTTTACAAAATGCTGTCTAACCCAAAGCTGCACACAGACGCCTAGGGCAGGCGTCACCGCAGAGGGCGGAAGACACAGAACAAGCACTTTCTGATACTAAGTAGCAAGTAGAAGCATGGGAGCAACAAACCTGGGGCCAAAGACCAAACAAAACAAAAAGTTTCTTCTTTGACTTGTGCTAAGCATGGCTCCTCTTGCTGAATGTCATACCCCGGAGGAGCCTTGGGGATGAAGTTGGGTGCGGGCAGGGCATACAAAGGCATTTGAGGCTAAGGCAGAAATACATCCTGTCCTGTAACAGGTAGAGTCCAGTTCTTAGGCCCTAGGGAACTGTGGGTTTGATGTCTGAGCACTCAGAGTGAGTGCACGGTGCTACCAACCCACTCCTGGTTCTTCTATCAATC
Source organism: Microtus oregoni (assembly GCF_018167655.1). Lineage (NCBI taxonomy): Eukaryota > Metazoa > Chordata > Mammalia > Rodentia > Cricetidae > Microtus > Microtus oregoni. The sequence continues at coordinate 33,622,397 of NW_024543067.1, forward strand.
AGCAGGTCCTTTACTCCACGCTCAAAGAGGCAAGGAGCACAATGAGACCTCACCTTTCCAGATAATAAATGTTTGTCCAGAGTTAAGTATACAATGTTTTACCACCATTCTGACATGGAGAACTTCTGAGCATTCCCTCTTCTAGGCATAGGCAGAGGAGTCAGAGAGTTGTGGCCCCTGGAGTTTATTTAAATGGAATCAGCCCTTGGCCCTGCTGTAAGTATTATCAATGCCATGAATGCACAGGGTGTGTGGGGATTTGCTAGTCAACAGAGCTCGGAAAAAGCAAGGTACTGAGGTTCTCAGTCCTTAACTCACTCTGCTCTCTTTCACCCTAAGGGCCATGGAAAATCTCAGCTGGCCACTGGAACTCCACTGGAGAGAAAGAGCAAAGCCGGGGCTACCAATCCTGAGAAGGAAGGAAGTGGACAGCCACCGAGAGAAAATGACAGAGGTGACAAGAATGTTTTTGTAAGTGGTACCCTTCCTTCTTCACAGCCCTCTTAGACCAAAGAAACAGCAAAATCTCACAGCATCTTGTGGCTTTTTGGGGGGAGATGTATAATGTGTCTCACACGTTATAAAAACCTACCACAGAGGAACTTGTCCCTTGAAAATGATAATGGAGGCCACTTATCCCCTTAAAATCACAGCCACACCGTGCTACACCACCTCGGAGACTGGTACCTGGGAAGGGAACATTAGCAGGAGTAAGGGCTGCTGACTTCAGCATTAGATCCCCCAGTTCCACTGCCAAGCACCAGTACAAGCTTGCACGCATTCTGACACAACTGTTCTCCCCCACTGAATTAGCAGCAGAAGAATGCATGTTCCTATCTGTGAAAATTTAAAGAAAACTTTTTTTGCAGAAACTAGAGCTATATAAGCCCTAGAAAGACAAAGAGCATGAGAAGATGTCAGAACTAGGACCAGTAGGGAATATTGCTTCCAGATACAGATTAATCGGCACTGTGGCTGCTGATCTTTACCAGTTAGCCCTAAGTGAGTTTGACTATCGCTTCATGTCCCCAAGAGCAAAAATGCAACAGCATTTTATTAGTTAAAATATTTAAAACATGCCTGTGGAACATCATAATCTCACCACAGCCACGGACCATGGCATGAAGAAGGAAATGGAGGTCACCTAACCACGTGAGGGGTGTGAGTGCAAACTGGTCTGCTTTGGTCACAAGCTACTTTGAAGTGGAAGGCGAGGTTTTACTTCCAGCCATTAGTCAGGTGAGAGGCAGTTTGCTCTTTTGGGCCAAGCTATGTCCGTTTAGCTTTGCATTTGATGTGAAATACTAAGGTGATGGGCACATGACGATTTAAATGGATTTTTTAAAAATTTTGTTTTTAAGAAAAAGCTGAGGCTAAAAAGGTGTTTCAACTGCTGGCCTCGAAAGTCTGAGGAGTCCCTAGAATTTGATCTCCAGAGCCTATATAAAAGGTTAGGTGTGGAGAAAGACCGTTTCATCCCACCAACGGTAAAATGGGAGTTGGAGACAGGAGGATCCCTGAAAGTCCCAGGACAGGTTAGTCTGGCCTAGGTGGTAGAATCCCAGGCCATTGAGAGTCCCTGCCTCAAATAAAAAGGTAAAAGACACCGGAAGCCTGACCAAGGTTTCCCTCTGCCTTCCACAGTCACACCGTGAATGTTCACAGACACACACACACACACACACACACACGTCTGTACACAAACATACACACACACTAATAATAAATATAAAAAGAAAAATAAATCCAATAACGGCAATTGATTGGTTTTCCTTCCCCCATTTCCCGGATAACCAGGATTGGCCCAGTCCCAGTTTGCAAAGCAAATCCCAGGCGGTTATCAGTGATTTCTGAGAGTGGAATCAAGCACACAGTTACAAATGTGCTCCCCAGAGCTCGTAAGTGAAAACCACCTCAAATTGTACATACGGTCTCCCATCTCAAGTAGGGTTCTCTTTCCTTTTAACTATTTAAAATGGGTTTATTTCCAGAAGTGCTGCTGCCCACAACTTCCCAGATAACAAGATTATTTGTCTCTCTCTGTTCCCTGGGGCAGAAGTATGTTGACCCAAAGGCTCTGTCCAAGTCAGAGGACCACCCTTCCAGGAAGACTTTTTAAACAAGTGCAAGCTTTTCCAGGCTTCTTTCAAGGCATTCTGGAGTGTGTCTGATTGTTCTCACACACACCACACTTGCCCTGTGTCTAGACAAGGCCTCACTCCTTTGTGGTTAGCCACGTCTGTTCTGATATCCTCTCCTGCCCAGTACACGAACCACAGCACCAACTCTTCCACCTTGTTCTGATATCCTCCTCTGCCCAGTACATGGACCACAGCACTGACTCTTCCACCTTGCAGCTGAAACCCAGCCATGAATCTTTCTTAGTCAGGATGTCAGACACAGCAGATACTACAACAGCTGTCAACAGGCTGGATAGGTTTGAGATTTCAGTTTTTAAAACTTGATTAATTCAGTCATTTTAACAACCTGTGGCCTCCCTTCCCACTCCCCCCCCCCACCTCCTTTCCACTCCCACCCAATCCACGCCTCCTCCATATTCTCTCAGAAAGGGACAGGCCTCCCATGGATACCAGCAAACCTGGCATACCAAGCTGCAATAATACCAAGCATCTCCCTTGTATTCAGACTTGGCAAGGCAATCTAGGACGAGGAATAGAGTCAGCCAAAGACCCAATGACACACCCTACTCCCTTTGCCAGGAACACCACAAAGAGACCAAGCTAATCACCTGTCACTTATACACAGAGGCCAGGTCGGTCTCATGCAGGTTCCTTGGTTGTTGGTTCAGACTTTGTTAATTCTCATGAGCAAAGGTACCCTATTTTGTTGGTTTTCCTCCGATGTCTGATGTCCGATAACCCCAACCCCCTCCCTCCTACAGTCCCTCCTCCTTTTCTTCTGCAGAACGTCTTGAGCAAGGTCTAACATTTGCCTGTGGGTCTCTGAATCTGCCCCCACCAGTCACTGGATGACTGAGATTTCACTTTACAGTAGTTATCAAGGCATACGAGGACAAGCTCTCCGTTTCCATCAATGAAAACTCTGATAATGAGTCCCACTATGTCAATACAATAGAGTAATGTTGGCCCCCACACGAAGTGTTTCTGAGAAAAGTTTTAATGATAAAATATATATAATTTATCACTAAGTACAGGATAGGTTGTACCTATGAACCCAGCTTCAGTAGTAGGTGCAAGGATTGACACAAGTCTGAGACAGTCTGGTTTACACAGCAAGTTCCAGGTCAGCTAAGGATATAATAAAAACATAGGCTTGATTGTATGCAGTCCCCATAACATAACTTCATTGCGTCAAGTGGCATAAACACACAAAAATGAGCATATATAAATATTGTAGTGGGAGGTGTTCACAATTGCTACTTCAGAGTGGCCCCATTAAGGATTCGATTTGTCCCTCCCTTCTTGGTTTATCTATATATTTTGTTATCTGTTTGCAATGTCCATTCATTGATTTTATAGTCAGAAAACATGGAAACTATTTTGTATTGTGATTTTGCTTTATTTTTCAAGTCATTGAAGGAAGTGATGATAAGTTTTTATGGACAAAAACTAATGAGAAATGAATGTTTTTGTCTATCATCTATCATTTTATCTGTTATCTATGTATACATACATGCACATGAACGCAATCAGCAATGAATTATGGGTTACTCGTGTTGTGTGCTAGGTCATCTTCCTCAGTGAAACTGTGACCATGTAAACAGTCTAACTTTTATAAAGAACCATAGTTTCTTGGTTCTGAGCTTATATCACAGGCCAGGCATGGCTTTACATTTATGATGTTTTAGTGCTTATAGTGAGCCATCAAGTAGACACTTGTTACCTGTTAGAAGAAATCAAGTAGTGGATGACCTGCCAAAGCCACCTGGAAGGCAGTGGCGCAAAGAACCTGGTCACACCACTAGGAAAACTTAGCTGCAAGATTTTCATTCACAGGTTCTGAAGATTCAAGACCACCCATCTCTCATTTGCCACTCCCTTTCTCCCACTGTTTCATGTGCCTTTTCCTTTACAATCAAAAATAAAAGAGTACCAGTTTGTCCAAGTAACTTTTCTGTACCGCCAAGTAAATAGCCATGTGCTGATTAACAGAAGGTAACGTCTTTTGAATGTCCTAGACTAAGATTTCGTGCTTGATATGGACTCTGTTATCACTCTTCATGCTAATCAGGGCACGGAAGTGAGTTCATGGTTCTGAAGGGACGAGCTGGAGCGAGAGTTCCGGTCTGGCAGACTCTCACTGGACAGTTCTCGGTCTTGTGTCAGCCCCAGGACGAGACTCCTGCTGAACTGCAGCTAGGAGAGAGAGGTGTTCCACAAACGGCATTCTCTCCAGCCATAGTTATGTCACACAACCAAGCTAGCAGAAGCCGACAACTGCCAGTGCTTTTCCTGGCCTCCCAGATGCAACTTCCCAGGTCTCTGTCTACAGGAAGCCAGGCTTCAGCCTGGAAAACATCAGCCCATGAATTAACAACATAATTACTTCATGATATCAGCTGACACCACACAGCAGCAAGCAGGTGTCCCAGTAGAGTAAGATTAATGACGTGGCTGCAGCAGGAGCTTGTCGGAGCCACAACTTCTGGGGACAGAGGCATGCTGAAATTGCAAGGCAGGGTTCAACAGAAGAGAAACGCAGAGTGAATTTGACACTCTAGGAAAAGATTCAAATGGTCTCACAGTTTTCAAAGTTGGAATTTCACTATCTTCACATTCAGGTTATTGGAGAACATATGTGAACAACACTCTCATGGTGAGGACATCCAGGGATATTATCGCAAAAGATGCATTTTCCCCAGTAGTGTACAGTTAGACTATCCTGATTGAAGCTCACCTACCTGCTCCTACAAGGTTGAAATGGTTGGCTAGGTAGCATGCAGGATCCCCATGTCACAGGAGTCCCAAGAACGTGGTACTAAGCGGTGATGAAAACTGTGGAACAAGCCTACTTCCTATTTTCTTCTGCATCTTGAGGCACTCCAAAGTCAGATGTGTCAGAAGAATGTGCAATGAACACAGAGATTGCCCTTAAAAGGCATTAAGCATTGAACATTACTATGTTCTCTTGCCTATGACCATACACAGACCCATGCTAGTCACACTAGGCATGTCAGTTCTCCAGTCCTCAACGTCTGCTCTGTGGGTAGAAGGCTGTTGCTTCATTCCTGGCAGCTCAGATCTAAAATAATCACACAGAAACTACATTATTTAAATCACCACTAGGCCAATCACTTAAGCATATTGCTAGCTAGCTCTTATATCTTAAATTAACCCATTCTTATCATTTTATATTTTATCACAAGGCTCGTGGCCCTACTGGCAAGTTTCCAACTGGTAGCTCACATCTTTCCCCTCTGGCAGCTACATGGTGTCTCATGACTCTGCCTTCTTTCTCCCAGCACTCAGTTTAGTTTTCCCCACCTAGCTCTACTCTGCCCTATCACAGACCAGGGTAGCTTCTTTATTCATTAACCAATAAAAGCAACATACATACAGAAGGACTTCCCATACCATCACTCTGGAATTCATCTCTTAAATCTTGATATATCTTAACTATACCCAGCTATATATAAAGTTTTCCATAAACTGAAGGTAAATGGAAGTGTATATCATATCTAAGTAAGAGCAATAATGTATCCCAACAAGGCAAAAAGACGTTTCTAGATTATTTACTCCTGCTTTCATTAATTCATGAAGATTTATACAAAGTATGTGCCTTCCCTCTGATAAACTTGTTTAGGAGCTGAGTATAGTCATGCCCTCTACTTGGAGGCTTCACCAGTTAACTCCCGTGGGTGGTGGGATTCCAGGTGACATGGTGGAGGTGATATCAGACTGGTTGCACTACACAGCTGGAAGAAGGGCAGGGGACTTGTACCAAGAGGCTACTGAGTCCTGTGTGCTACATACAGGACATATGGGGAAAACAAGGATTTTGAGAAAGTGGTTGAAAAGAATAAAAAAATCTAAAATAAACTGATTACATAGAAATAATAATAGTTTGGGTATAATAGATTAAATATACTTGTAAAACTGTTTTACTAATTTCTCACTTTCATCCTAGAAGAGAAATAAATGATGTATCACTGGCTGCATATGGCTATGAGAGAGGGCTGATGAAGACGGGATGAGGAAAGAGGTGTGTGCTGACCCAGTGTAAGGCAAATCTGCTTGCCCACTTTGTGTGTGTATTTCTCTTTCTCTCATTTGTCTTCCTTCCTCCCTCCCTCCCTCCCTCCGTCTCTTCCTTCTTTTCTTCCTTTCTTCCTTCCTTCCTCCCTTCCTCCCTTTCATCCTTTCCTTCTTTCCATTGAAAAGGAGCTCTCACTGTGTTATTCAAGGTGGTCTCTAACTCTAGAGTGTGTGTTAGCCTTTGGCCTCAGCCTCCTCAGTGGCTGGGATTATAGGCACGCTCAGTTCATTGTTTTGCTCACTCACACAGAAATGCATTTGTTGAGTTAATATACCACCTGACCCCTGGATGGATGCTACTTTGAAAATAGCATAGAGAGCATGTAGTAGAAAGCCATGATTCTGCCATGCATTTCAAAAATGTTGACTCTCTATATCTATCTGCCTATCTATATTTCCATCATGCTGAATAAGGATAATAAAAGGTTTGATCATTAAGTTTTTAGACACATGATTTGTGTGTGTGTGTGTATGTGCGTATGTATGTGTGCATGCGTGCGTGTGTGAGCATGCGTCTGTGTGTTTGTGTGTGTGTCTGTGTGTTCCTGTGTGTGCATCTGTGTGTGTCTGTGTGTTTGTGTGTGTGTCTGTGTGTGTGTATATCTGTGTGTTTGTGTGTGTCTGTGTGTTTGTGAGTGTGCATGTGTGTGTATCTCTGTGGTGGGAAGACAACATAAAGGAATCAGTTCTGTATGTGGATTATGAGGATCAAACTCAGGTCTCTAGGCTTGGAGGCCAGAGTTTTTTTTTCACTTTCTGAGTCAGTTCCCTGACCAAACTATAAATTTAAATGAGGCAAATATCTTAGTGTAGGCCTTCCTAAAGTTACTAAGTGTATAGTGTATATAACACAAAAGACACGTGGTCACGGGCCTCAGATATGCATTCTTTCCTGTCCTTGGATTTCCCTTCACCCTCTCCCTCCATTTCCCCTCTCTTTCCTCTACTGTTACCCTTCCTCTTTCCCCTCCCTCTTCTATTCTCTTCCCGTTTTCTTTTATTTTCTCATAAAAAGATAGCAAATTATTGTAGTTTTAATTTTAAATCTAAGAAGTTATAAGAAATGAAATTTTTTATCTCAAACGAATGAACTTGGAGACTGATTAAAACAACACACTTCTAAGAAAAGGGAAAGACGGTGGTAATAACCTAGGATAGATACTTAGCTATGCCCTTTAACATGTTTGGTCACGAGGAAGATGTGCAGCCTTGTGTACCACTCTTCCTCCTGTCACTCCAGCACTGAGTCTGGGACCTGTGTTCATCCACTGGACTCTTTCTTAGTGTTCAGATCCTCTTAGCAGTGATTTATCTGGGGAGAGGAGCCCGCGGGCTATGATAAGTACATTGGTGGGTTAAGATAGAGAGGAAAAACATGGCTACAAGTTAAGATCACTGTGGTGAGTGTTTTGGAACATTTTATCTGCCTCTCCTTGAGTTCTCAACACTCCATTTCCTGTCCAGCAGCACAGAACCACGGTACAAAAGCAAAGTCCACGGGTGAGGTGTCCCTCTGAAGAACCTTAGCCATCCTCCCGGCCTGCTGATAAGGCTCATCAAATCTGTGCTCTGCTCTGCCCACTGTGCCCTGATTTTACCCCTCAGAGCAAATGTATTAATAATCCCGAAGGACTCTCAGCCCGTTGCTTCCACCATGCTCTTTTTTTGTAGTTTCCTTGAAGGTCTTAGAATCACTATGAAAACTGCACAAAGTCAGTCTTACAAACAGTTGGACAACCTTCGAACCTTCGTCATCACAGACCCCAGGTGATGGATACGCTGTCCTGAGAGTTCCAACAGAAAGCACTCATATTACAGGACACTCGTGGTCGCTGGCTGAGAGTGCATCCACAGCATGCTCTTCTTAACTCCTGTTGTTGAAAGCAAACCCATATCAAAGCAATCTGGAGATGCTTATATATAGATTTATATTCTCATAGGCTGTGAAGCTTTGGACTATATCTGCCGATCCATGAATGAACTCGTGATGGGAACTGCAGAGGAACCGGTGCTGTGTAAAATCAGAGCTGCTGGACCAAGTCTTTAGAAAGACTGATCAAATTCTCTGCTCAAATCTCAGGTGTCTACTGTGTGACCAGCTCATATCTGACAAGGTCACAGTTGGGGAACATTAAAGGCTCACATACAATTGTTCTGGTCTAATAATATATATAGTAATATAGTGTATTAACTAAAACACATGTCTTATGAGATCATGACTTTGATGGCCAGAAGCCACAGAAACCAAGTATGGGATTCATGTAATCTAGTCACACGGAAACTGAAAATAGAAAGATCCCTAGGGCTTGCTGGCCAACTGGCCTAGCTTACCCGATGATTTCCAGGCCAATAAAAGAGTTATCTCAAAATATAAGTAGATGGCATCTGAAAAACGGTCCTTGAGACTGTCCTCTGACAGACAGACAGACATACACATCAATAAATAAATATGAGACTGAATATCAGAAGTTGTTTTGTCCACAAAAAGTTAATAAGTTAATATACCATACAATTAAATTCGTCTCCCTGTAAAGGAGTTTTTAAGTTCTTATCTCTGGTCCTTGATTCAGATACCGATAGTTACTGTTCTGTTTCATGTGATTGTTACTCCGAAGGAAAATGAAGAGACAGTGCACTATCAAACTCCAGAAGACACAGATGTGCAGGACGAGGAACACCCCTGCACTCCAGCCCACATGACAATGTCCATTCCTCCCCTCGCAGAAACGCCGGCTTCTTTCCTCCTTTAATGTCTTTCATAAATTTGGTCTCCAGGGAGCTCAAGCTGCTGTTAATTACGCGTATCAAGTCTCTGCTGTGCCAGAGGAAACTTAATTATTCTAATTTTCAAGGTCATAGAAATATCCAAAGGGGCTAGTTTGATATTCCAAAGGATAATGCTCTCACAAAGGAATCAAAGACCGAGTCAGCCACGGAACACTGCTTACAACTCTACCTGCTGAGTGTACCCTGGCTCTCCCCGCAAGTCTGATTGTCCAGGACACCCAGTGAATCTGGCCACAAGCTCGAACTCTTCTCGAGGGAGGCATGGACACTCTGGGGAGGGAAGAATTCTCTTAATGAATTAGCATGTGTTTAAGCAATCATCTGATGAGGACTTAGTAAGGAGGGAGAGAGAAAACTCGCATAATTGCCTGAGCAAATTCTAAACAAAATCGATCGCATGCTTTCCCTTCACAAAACCGGTAAATCGTGAGCAGTAAAGATGGAGTTTCTTTAGTCAGCTTCTCAACTTCTGGAGGCTCTTGAGTTTGGAAGCCCACGTGAAGCAGGGTTTTCTGTCTCGTGACTGAAGTAGGACAGACTGAAGGACAAGTTTGCAACAGGGCCAGTCTGTCTGCTAATGACAGCTCGAGGGAATATGGCCTACAACTTGTCCTCTTTCAGGTCAGCTTAGCCACGAAGGCAGGGCTATTTCAGGATTCTAAAATTACCATGCATGAAATAAGCAGTCTTTGGTGATTTCTTGGTTTGCAGGAACGGTTCTTGGCTCTGAAGGAGTTGTAATTTAACATTCCCTTGTCTCAGTCTGGTACAGAAGTCCCCACCTCCACCCCACTGTACAGAAGTCCCCACCTCCACCCCACTGTACAGAAGTCCCCACCTCCACCCCACTGTACAGAAGTCCCCACCTCCACCCCACTGTACAGAAGTCCCCACCTCCACCCCACTGTACAGAAGTCCCCACCTCCACCCCACTGTACAGAAGTCCCCACCTCCACCCCACTTCTGCTCAGGCAGCAGTGCTCACTGCTGCTAATTGGTTGCCGCTACATGCTGTGTGCAAGGCCTTCTAGAAGCCAGTGACTCTGACTCGGCATCTCTACCTGTTCTCCTCTCCAGTCCATTCACCGAGCTCTCTCAGCCACAACAGCAACCGGTTCTTTGAGCACAGATGCAGACTGAAGCAGAGGCCATCCCTGCTTGTTGCCTTTGAAGAAGATGCAGTTCGAACAAGAAGGCCAACCTTGAGTAACTGTTTTGAAAGTAAGCATTTGTTTGTTTGTTTGTTTTTTCAGACCTCAAGGCCATGCTTACGCCTGCAGCTGAAACAGTTCAATGTTGGGCATCTCTCATTTGTGGCTAAGAAGCCAACTAGAATAAACCAAGATCAGGTCTGGGGAAGAGACATGAGATCCAGTGTGCAGTTTCAGGAGACAGAAGCTAGTGACCAAGGTAGCACCACGTGAAGGAAGTGATCAGAACCACAAGAGGAAAAGTAGCTAAATCCATAAAGAAAATGCCTGCTTGTTCTTGGGGAGTCATCTAAGGTCTCACCTTGATTGGAGAGTATGAGTGACCCTCATTCCCAAGAGCAGAAAGCGGGGAGCAGTAGTTCTGCACTGAGCATCTGACGAACTGGATGCCCACAGCAGAGAGAAACAAGGTTCTTCCTATGACAGAATTCCAGCTCTTCAGTTGGGCACAAAGCTCCCACTAAGCAAAGGGAGGTGAAAAGATACCATTCGAGTCTGCGCCTGCGTTAAGGAACTAGAAAGCCTTCTGTGGGTTGTTCAATTTCCCAGGTTTCATTTTCCTCTTCTGAGCTTCACTTTGTGCTGGTTTTCATGGGGATAGCTTTTCCCTGAATGCAGTCCTGGTGTCCTGGCCTCTTTTTGGTACTTGATTCCTTCCTTCCAAATCTAGGAGGGGAGGCACACTGATCCAGTACACAGAAAAGTGCTGCGCTGAGTTCTACAGCTTCATGCTTGCAAGAGCCTGCACTTCTAACATAGCCTACACCTGACATCTGCCTAACTCTGGAGGGCTTGGTGTTTGCAAGAGCCTTGCTTCTCATAGAGCCTACACCCAACATTTGCCTAACTGTAGGACTGAGGGTGCGGTTTGCATAACTGTAGGGCTCCGTGTTTGCAAGAGTCTGCACTTCTAACATAGCCTACACCCGACATTTGCATAACTGTAGGGCGGGCTTGGTGTTTGCTAATTGTAGGGCTCAGGGTTCCCAGGAGCCTGCACTCCTCACATAGCCCACACCAGGCAGTTTTACATCTGTAAATCACAGGTGTCTCAGCCACCACTTCTTCAGTATGGAAACAGTGGTGATCATCCATAGCTTGACTCAGGCATGTCACAATCTCTTGGAGCATGCCTTCAATTTTCAGATGGGATTAATTGAGGTATAATGTCCCACTTGAAATGTGGGATGCAATATTTCATGGATTGGGCTCCTGGTCTTAAAAGGAGACGGTAGGCCGAGCATCGGCACCCATCATTCCTGCTTGCTGACTGTAGACAGAGTAGCCAGTTGTGTCAGTGCCCGACCATAATGCATTGATTGTTGCACCTGAACTGTGAGCCAAAGCAAACACTTCCCACTTTGCTATTGTTGGGTATTTTGTAGAACCCAATGCTGTCCCGAGGAGTAAATCAGCAGGCATCTGAAACCAGCTAACAAGGAGCCAATTCTCACGAAAGATTTCCCTGAGTGATGGATGAAGCCTACTCTCCTACCCTGTTGAACTACAACCCACCGAGCACCGCCTGCCACCTAGCAGTGTGGGTCTCCAAACACCCAGCAGAGGCTGACATCTGAGCAACCCCATGCTGCCATTTAGAACTATCTTGGTAGCGACATCTGTAAGGCTCTTCTGTGGAGACAGCCTGAGCACAAAGCAAGGATCACTGGCTCTCCGGGAAGCTCGGTGACAATAAAATCCCTGATATTGTGATACAGCCAAACAATTTATGTCAGAATGGGCTCAGGACTTCTAATTCAAAAAGCCTCCTATCGATGCACCCGCAGAAAAGTGTGACCTGCCAAGCATCATCTCTCACATGGAAATGCACATAGGCCAAGGTTCAATTCATGGGAAAAAAAAAAGACAGCTCCTTGAACAGTAAGAAGAGTTGGCCACGCAACCCTTGCATATGTAGGTTTGATATGTATGCAGAACACTGGTGTTTCTTAGTATATAAGCTCTGAGCATTTTTATATGTAGATTTAATCATGCCTCCTTATAATAACCCTAAAAATTAAGTGCTATTTTTATTCTCACTTTTAAAATAAGGGAACTTGCCACAGAAAACAAAACAAAACAAATAAAACACTCAAACAAAGCCATCAGCTGTTCCAGGCTTGAGCCCCGAGATCCTGCAGCCCTTCTCTGTGGTGTAGACTGATCTGAAAAACAGTCTGAGCTGAAACCTCTTCCTAGCTCAGCCTCATCTCTACAAGCTTGTATTCAGCATGGACCCTTCTGGGCCACCCTGGCTTCCTTTCTGGCTTTCCTATCATTCTTTACTCCTTTCTTTCAACTTCTGCCCTTCACACTCCTGAGCACTGCTATGCCTTGCTTGCCCACATGAAGACCCTTACCTGGATCTGTGCACTGGGCAGTCTTCCCTTACAGGAGGACTCTGCTTAGGTGTAACAGTCACCTCTTCCAACTCTGTCCTATGAACGTAAATGATCACTTATTATCAGTCATGACACATACGAGTTATCATTGCCATATCTTGTTTGTATTTCCAAGGGAATGTTTTTCCCCATCATTTCAGATCATAGTTTGTTTAGTTGAGGGTCACAGAGTTCAGGGTAAGGGTACTACAAACCATAATTTCCCCCAAAGACACCAAACAGTATTTGATAAAGACAGGATTATTGAACAATGAATGAGGAATTAAACTTATACGTCAGAGGTAAGCAGCACAATTGGTTAGCCCCAGCCTTCCCCGAAAGCACTGATTAACCTGAGCTCAGAGCTATGAACCACCGTGCCGAAATGCCGCATCTGTTTGTTTAAATCAGCATCAATAACCTCTATATCACTGAAATAGCTACCACGGAGAAAACAGGCCTCCAGAAACAGAGACCAGAAAGTGAGCAGGCTCTTTGGTGGACTGAGAAGTAAGTTTTCCTTGCTGAAGATAAGGTTTACATAGGTACATACCCAACACACAAATGTCAAGCCCTTCTTAATCCATCCCGCTACCACAGTCACTGTCACAGAGATCATTGTAGGTACACACCCCCTGGTGTGATCCTGCCAGACTGAGAATGACAGAGCTAGTTTCTATGAATTGTATTTATAGATACCCAGGCAATTCCATGGAAGCCTGGTCTAAGCTGGACCACTACTGATACCCTTAGGATGTCTGATCTGAGACTGATGAGCATCTGTAACCCAGGCAGGGGGTAGAAGGTTTTCTTCTCTCTCTGATAACAACTAGGAGGGAACAGCCTTGAGAAGAAACGTAACCTAGTGATTCTCAATACCAACATCTTAAGAGACTCCTGGGAACTAGGAAAAGCATGTGTATATGGCAGAGATCATGTGCCCTGGGATAGTGCTTGAACCATAACCCTGTGTGGACTGCTAAGTGACCATGAAACACTGTGATGGTTGGCTAGGACTGTCACCTGCCGTGATCAAACACACAGGCCGGTGATGTTGAATAGCATAGTTTAATTCCTTATGCTCACACCTCTGAAGTGAAGGCACCAGCAGCTTTATCTTTTGTAGCCTCCTAATGGATATTTTCCCACTGTGACTTCATTCTGTCTTCCCTCTTGTTTCTGATTCCAAATTCAGTGACTTTTTAGTAGATAGGATCTGGTGATAGATCCCAGTCTGGCCTCAAACTCACAATCCTCCAGGCTCAGTCTCCAATTGTTGAGGTTTCAGTGCAAGCCAATTTTCCCTTTTCATAAGGATGTCAGCCACATGGAATCAAGACCCACCACGCCTCAGCCTCCCAAGAGCTAGGGTGGCTGTATTTTAGTTCTTAAAAGACCTTTTCTTTTAGTACATCAGCTCACTCGGAGGTTCTAAAAGATAGGAATTCAAGAAGTGGTGGCCATATAGTTTTATAGGGCACCAGCAAAATGACAGAAACTTTCCTTAGGTGGCAGCATTTCCAGTCATAGCGTCTTTTTTTTTTTAAAGATGTTTGTCCAGTTAATTTTATTGCATTATTTTATTTGAACAATCTTTATAATACAATTTTAAAACTTAAAACAATCAAGGGATATAAAATTATAAAGACCAAGCAGCATCTGATGTGTGCTCAAACTTTGTATAAAACCTCATCAATCTGTTAGATTTTACAAATAAATGCAATTTTTTCTAGGGTGGGAGGGATGCCATGCCTCTATGTTTTTTTTTCTTATTTTTTTAATTTATTTATTTATTAAAGATTTCTGCCTCCTCCCCGCCACCGCCTCCCATTTCCCTCCCCCTTCCCCGATCAAGTCCCCCTCCCTCATCAGCTCAAAGAGCAATCAGGGTTCCCTGACGTGTGGGAAGTCCACGGACCACCCACCTCCATCCAGGTCTAGTAAGGTGAGCATCCAAACTACCTAGGCTCCAACAAAGCCAGTACGTGCAGTAGGATCAAAAACCCATTGCCATTGTTCTTGAGTTCTCAGTAGTCCTCATTGCGTCTTTGAGAAAGAAAAGGCCAAGTTCACTGGAAGCCACCATGAAGCCGTCTCCTCTACTGGGTCCATTTCTAGAATGCTGCAGGAAAACTGTACTTACTGGGAATCTCCCTGGCAATGCAATATTCATTCATATAAGTAAAGTGTTTCCTATCCAGAAACTTGATGGGTTCTCTGTGGCTGAAAGGCCTGTCATAGTAGGTTCTCCTTTCTGCCCATAGCTTAATTTTTGCTTTTTTAATTTTAATCAAATTTCTTTGTTATACCCACATGAGTAGGACATGGACTTATAGCATAAGCTCGCCTTTGGTTAGTTACATGAACAGCTATTAAATAAACATGCATTCCACAGCCACACCATGGTGAAGATAAGCTGTCAGAAGACAGGAGCTTGAGCTGAGGCTGTCTGTTTCATAAATGTGGGACTGATCTTCTTCTCAATCAGCCAGGTGGCTGTGTAGAATAAGTCTTTTTATTTATTTTGATTTTTGTTGTGCCTGATGTCAAGGATAGGGCCTGATGCATGCTAGGCAGGTTTTCTCTCACTGAGTCACATGATAACCTCAGGTCACTACCTAGCCCAGGTGTAAATTTCCAAAACCGAATGCATGAGACAGAGGGGGGAAGGAACAGTTACCTAGAGAGCATGTGTACAGTCAGGAGGAAGAAGAAGAGGGGGACAGTGTGATAACTGAATAGGGACACATTCCCCCTATTTCCAAAATATTCTATTTACATATCATTTACCTTGTATGGTGTATTATAAAAAAAAGAGTTAAAAACTAAAACAAAACCTACTCTTAAAATATGGGACCTATTGACATCAAAATGAAAAAAAAATTCTTTTTTGTGTATTATTCTTGTGTAGCACAGAGCATTATAACTTGAGCTAACCCAATATTTTTGATCAGCCAAATCTTTATTTCTGTTTGCATGTACAAACCAGATTCTATGACTTATATAGGGTACCATGCCCCTCTATAAATCAGGAGACAGGATGTGTGTTCTTGTCCATCAGTCCTGATCTCATGACTCTCTCCTCCCCTTCTCCCCTCTGCATCTCTCCTCTCTCAGTGGCTCCCCTTCCCCTTTCTGTCTCCTGTAGTCTGCTATGACGATTCACACTGTTGCCCAGACTAGCTTCAAACTCTCTGTGATCCCCCTGTCTCAGTCTTGCAAGTGCTGGGATTATAGACCTAAGATACAATACCCGTCTTTATTGTCAAACTAGATGAAAACGCATGCAATCACTTTGTGATAGAGGCATGAATGGTTTGAAGGGTGTTATTATGATCTTCACTTCCTCGCTGCTATTCGTCTGCCTCCCTCTTCTGCCTATAATGTCAGCATGATGATTTGGAAAAGGATCAAGGAGAAGATCTCACTGGGAGACTGCCGTCCTTCTGTGGAGAAAGGATTGGTTTCTCGCAGAAGCCTTCAGGAAATATCTCCAAATGTCATGTTTAGAACACGCTTCCTGGTGGACTGGCCTTGTGATCGAAAACTAACTGGGTGGCTCTCCTGTGGTAGAGACTATGTGGCCCCTTGTCTTTGGTTTTTGGCCTCTTATGGCCATGTCAAGAGCTTAAGTCACATCCTGCTAATATTTCCAAAGAGAGCAGAAGAAGCTGAACATTTCTATGAAAACAGATTTAAAAGACAAACTGCGTGAAGTTGTTAGAAGAAAACACAGATGCAGGGAAATTGTTTGGTAGTTCAACAAGGAATTGATAACCCAGCACTGTGTATACTCCGGGCTTGGGGTTACTGGCATCCCAGATCTGCTCCCCAGTAGCTGTGCCAAATTAGCAAAGGTTCTTTTTAGAAACAATAAACTAAGAACCTCTCCTTTTGCAAAAGACTGGTCTGATAGTGTTGTTTGCTTGTTTGTTCGTTCCCTAGCTTGGAAGATTTCAAAGTTGTATCTCTAGCTTGGACAAGATAACACTCTACAAAGGTAGGGAACATGAAAATGTTTCTTGTCTACACCTTTTCCATAGTTGTAGCTGTAGATACAACAGAAACAAAGCAGACATAGTCTAAGGGAAGGGCAGTAAGAAACAACGAGAGAACATGGGAATAATGAATCTGTCATGAGAGCAGGGCACCAATTTGGGGGAAGAAGTGGACCGGCGAGGAGATGGAAAGAAATGAGGGAACTGGATAAGAACAAATCATATTGCTATGCATGGAAAAGTCACAATTAAACCCATTGCTTATGTGCCAACAACACTTTTGATTTAGAAATAAGAGCCTTAGGTTAAAGTTAAGCCTTGACAGTTGTAGACTGGCCTATCTCATATGCACAGTGTTCCCTGTTGGGGTGCAGATACCGTGTTGTGTATCAAATATTGTTTCATTTCTTATTTTATTTTCTTAACATATTTTTAAATTACTTATATGTCCAATTTAAATAGACACTTATGCTCTCGGGAAATCAGTTTCTGTAAAAAATAGAAAGAAATAGAATGAATGCTTTTCTTGTGCATATTAAACAACCTCAAGAATATGCAGTATCAAAAATTAATTTAATTTGTGGGTAATTAATAAAATCATTAACATTATTTACACCAAAAAATTTACTTATATGTGAGTGTGTATATGGATATACAAGCCTCAGTTCGGGTGCCAAAGGACGGTGAGGCCAGAAGCGCTGGCTCGTAAGGAGCTCTTCATAGACAGATGTGAGCAGTGGAATGGGGCTTCTGGAAAACAAACCAGTGTCCCCTGGAAGGAGAGTTTGTGCTTTGAATCACTGAGCCACCGCTCATTTCTTATTTTAAAAACAAGACAGAGTAGAAGTTGATTCTGTTTTTGAGGACATAGAGCTTGATAAATACAAGTCCCTCAGCTTTAGTTCAACCAAGTCTGACTCTTCAGAGATATATGACCTGCTTTTGCTGGTGTGTGTGTACATGAGTGTGCACATGAGTGTGTGCATGAGTGTGTGTTTGTGTGTGTGTGCATGAGTGTGTGGATGAGTGTGTGTGCGTGTGCACATCAATGTGTATGCGCATGAGTGTGTGCATGAGTGTTTGTACACATGACTATGTGCATTAGTGTGTGTGTATGTGTGTTTGTGCATGAATGTGTGTGCACATGAGTGTGTGTGTGCATGAGTGTGTGTGTGTGTGTGTGTGTGTGTGCGCGCGTGTGCGCGCGTAGGCCAGAACTTGAGTATTAGTTCTCAGTTGTTATCGACTTTGTTTTATGAGACAGGGTCTCTCACTGGGACGTATAGATAAGGCTAAAAAAAAAAGGTTGTCAATGAGCCAGAGGGATCCTCCTGTCTCTGCTTCCCAAACACTGGGGTTTCAAATTTGTGCTGCCATCCTCAACCTTTTGTGTGAGTTTGCAACTCAGTGCTTATGTTTGCACAGCAATACTTCCTGGTAAAGCTCTTGGACTGGTCTTCATCCTACACACAGCAGCGGTGATTCCTACATATTTTAAAGAAGATGCCAGGTGCTTTGTTCTTGGTGGTGTGATAATATCAGTCTGCTATGTCCCAGAGAAGAAGGAAGGTGTGTGCACTGAGCCCCAGATGCATGAACACCAGTGTATTAAGGAAACCTCAGTTCCTTTTAGACCATAGTTTCGCAGAAAAGTCAGTGTCTGAGCCACATAGCCACTTTGTAAAGAATTCTAGAGCAGGGCACAATGACACAGAGGAGAAATCGTAGGATTCCATATTCACAGCCTATCTGGGCTAGATGGCAGTTCAAGGCTGGGTGCAGCCTCATACCAGATTCAAAGCAGCCTGGTTTAGTGTGCAAGCCCCCATCACACAAAGAGAAGAATGTTATTATTTATATATCTATTTACAAACTATCATATCTCTTATTGCTTCACAACCTGAACGCAGCTGGTATTTAGGTATATTTCTTAGATCTTGTGTCTGAAGAAGAAATGGATCATTATGTCAGTGATTAGGGTTTTTCAAATCCCACAAAGCACCTTCTTAGAGAGATTCACTCAATTGAAGTTATCCCTGCTCTACACAAACCTGTTAAAGGGGAGGCACCTTCACGTAGGGAAGAGTGTCTCTGGATCTTTCTGGAGTTCTCCAGAGCAGGTTGCTGAGGAACAGGGGGTAAAACATGCTTGTTGTGCTCCCTGCCTGGTGGCCGAGGCTTTATAGTGAATCTGGGCTGTTACTGTGGTACCTCTAATGCTTACCTTAGGTCTGCCACTAGCCAGGGGAGAGGAGGGAAACACCAGAAGCTTGGCATTTTATGTATGTGCTCCCCTAATTGGCTCAAAATGCGATTTTCAGTTTCAGATCAGTAGGAAGACAGCAGAGCGTTTGGCTCTGCCAGACAGCGGCAAGATGAATCGGTACAGCAGACATATGGCTGAGAACTAACGGGCCCTGGCCTCCTAAGCGGGGGTCAGCCCTAACTCATCCTCGCTGCTCAGATTCTTTAAGGGTGTTTATTATCTTCTAGACACAATCTACTCTTCTGATTATTCATTTTTCATTACTATGGAAAGCAAGATTAAATTGTTTCAGCAGCAACTGCTTAACATTAATCTTTCAAATATGTATTCCATGTAAAACTCTTGTCGGGCAAATGGATCTAATTGCTGCCACCCATACAGCCACAGATAAAAGTAATCCCGTCTGAAATAAAAGGAATTCTGGAATGTAGGGTTCCGTGAAAAACACAGGCACAGACAGCACACACCCAGTGTTGGATTCAGAGGGTGGGTGGGGGTGGGGGAAGGATGCTGGAGAGTTCATTTATTAGACCCAGGAAATTTATTCCATTAACATTTTAATTTCAAAAGTAATTTAAATTAGCACTTTATTTAACTGTGAAATTAGATTACTCTCTGTTTAACATGCAATGCACTTGTGAGCTTAATACATGGCAAGTGCCAAGGAGGAAGACCGTTTCTCGAATGCCTTTAAATTGTATTTCAGTGTCTGTGAGACTGTCAACAACTGCCTCGTTTCACAAAATGAGAGGCGGCGCCACGGAGGACTTGAGGGACCAGCCTGAAGTCGCACAGAGAGGCAGCATCACATACAGAAAGAAACAGGGCCAGTGGAGGAGCAGGTTTGCGTGTGTTTGGAGGGCTTGGTGATCAGAAGGAGTTATTTCTTCTATTCCTTAGTAAAATACTTAACTCTTTTCCATTTCCCTTCCTATTTCATCTCTCCTTGTAACCAAACACGCAACTTTTGAAATAAAGATGAGTTTATTTGCTACCTTCTGGAAAGACTCCGTAAATAAATAAGATGTTGACTGTTAAATTCACTGGAGACAAGAACGAAAACAGTCGCCATGCACTGAATAAGCAGCCACGTTCTGCTGTTCCTTCTTTGAGCTCAATCTACTGTGAGTATGGCAGCGAGCATACGAACCCACTGCAAAGACAGGGCAAGGGATGGAGCCATGAAGCCAATGTCAGAAAACTGTGTTTTGGCAAGAATGGAAGCCCAGCAGTTTGCTTACTTTGGGGTTTGTTCTGAAGCGCATCTCCTGACTATGGCTTGTGCATAGGTAGCAAGGGCACAGAGAACAGGGAACAGGATATGACAGTGTACCTGTCTGAAACTGGAAACTCATAGGGCAAAGCATGCTGTTAGGACCCAGGGCAGAGCACAGAGACTCAGGGCAGAGCACAGAGACCCAGGGCAGAGCACAGAGACCCAGGGCAGAGCACAGAGACCAGGGCAGAGCACAGAGACCCAGAGCAGAGCACAGAGACCCAGGGCAGAGCACAGAGACCCAGGGCAGAGCACAGAGACCCAGGGCAGAGCACAGAGACCCAGGGCAGAGCACAGAGACCCAGGGCAGAGCAAAGAGACCCAGGGCAGAGCACAGAGACCCAGAGCAGAACACAGAGACCCAGGGCAGAGCAGAGAGACCCAGAGTAGAACACAGAGACCCAGAGCAGATCACAGAGACCCAGGGCAGAACACAGAGACGCAGGGCAGAGCAGAGAGACCCAGGGCAGAACACAGAGACCCCAGAGTAGAACACAGAGACCCCAGAGCACAGAGACCCAGAGCAGAGCACTGAGACCTCAGAGCAGAGCAGAGAGACCCAGGGCAGAGCAGAGAGGCCCCCAGGTTAGTGCAGAGAGGCCCCAAAGTGGGTTTAGACTTCCAAGCTAGAGGATGATATCTCTGGAGCTTGCTTTAGGACCCGAGGAGCAGTCTTTACCTTTACCCATAAGAAAAGCAAACCTGACCAATCTGACCGCTCAAGACACAGCTCCAGGAACTGGGTCTAAAGAACTGGGCCCTGAAGCGCACTGAGATGGCTGTGCAGAACCCTGTGGTTCTAACCTGTCCTTCTAGAAAGGTGTTCTGAGTACTGAACCAGGAGTGCCTGAAAATCAGCCAGCAGGTGTAGACAGAGGAAGGCAGACAGCCATGAGACAAGACACATTTTCGTATGTTAGTAACATCACAACAACACGGCTCCATCCGGAAGTCAGCAATCGCATGTAATTTAGTTTAAATTTCTCTGTGTGGGGTGGGATCTCTCAGGGAGCCTTGGCAAACACCTTGAAGTCCTTCGCTAGCAGTTGAGAAGGCAACTTGAAAAGGGATTACAAATTATCTTCCTCTTTCTTTCCTTTTAAGACGCAGTGTTTAGAAACATTCTTGTTCAAATAGTTCATAAATTATTAAGATATCCTTGGTTAAATAAATACATACAATTTACATCTAGTTAAAAAGATATGTAAATTAGCAAGATGATTTTTTTGGTTATTATTTCTAAAACTAGCAAGGCCCTCATAACAATGATCAAGAATCACATTGCTTACGACTGCAATAAAGGTGGATGATGTCACCATCAGAAATGGAGACCCAGGAGGATGCCTATATATTTTTCTTTGGGTTCACCTTCTTATTTAGCTTCTCTAGGATCATGAATTATAGGCTCAATGTCCTTTATGGCTAGAAACCAAATATGAGTGAGTACATCCCATGTTCCTCTTTTTGGGTCTGGCTTACCTCACTCAGGATAGTGTTTTCTATTTCCATTAATTTGCATGCAAAGTTCAAGAAGTCATTGTTTTTTTACTGCTGAGTAGTACTCTAATATATATATATATATTCCATACTTTCTTCATTTATTCTTCCATTGAGGGGCGTCTAGGTTGTTTCCAGGTCCTGGCTATTACAAACAATGCTGCTATAAACATAGTTGAGCATATACTTTTATTGTATGATAGGGCATATCTGGGGTATATTCCCAAGAGTGGTATTGCTGGGTCCAGGGGTAGGTTGATCCCGAATTTCCTGATAAATCGCCACACTGCTTTCCAAAGTGGTTGCATAAGTTTGCATTCCCACCAGCAATGGATGAGTGTACCCCTTTCTCCATAACCTCTCCAGCAAAGGCTATCATTGGTGTTTTTTATTTTAGCCATTCTGACAGGTCTACCTTCATCAGGCGATGAAAGGAGACAGAGACAGAGACCCACATTGGAGCACCGGACTGAAATCCCAATGTCCAAATCAGGAGCAGAAGGAGAGAGAGCATGAGCAAGGAACTCAGGACCGTGAGGGGTGCACCCCTACACTGAGACAATGGGGATGTTCTATCGGGAACTCACCAAGGCCTACTGGCCTGGGTCTGAAAAAGCATGGGATAAAACCGGACTCGCTGAACATAGTGGACAATGAGGACTACTGAGAACTCAAGAACAATGGCACTGGGTTTTGATCCTAGCGCACATACTGGCTTTGTGGGAGCCTAGGCAGTTTGGATGCTCACCTTACTAGACCTAGATAGGGGTGGGTGGTCCTTGGACTTCCCACAGGGCAAGCAGGGAACCCCAATTGCTCTTGGGGCTGAGGAGGGAAGGAGACTTGATTGGGGGAGGGGGAGGGAAATGGGAGCCGGTGGTGGGGAGGAGGCAGAAATCTTTAATAAATAAATAAATTAATTAATTAAAAAGAAAAAACGGAGACCCAGACTTGGCACAGTACTTGTAGTGCCAAAAGCCTTTAGTTATGGGTAGCCATTCTTTTTTCTTATTTAAATAGCATGAGGTTAACTTTCTATGACTAGGTGATAGGATTGGCATTGCCAACTGGTGGGTTTGTCATAAACCAAATTCCTTCCTAATGTAGATGGGCCTCAGCCAGTCAGTGGAAGGCTTTACAAGAAATGGTTTAGGTTTTTCAGAAGAAGCAGATCTCAAGATGGCAACTCTGTCAGCACAGGCAGGAAAGAGGGCCAAAGCCGAGTTAAGTAGATACTACTTGCTGTATCTACTGAAGAGCAAAGGAGGCTTTTCTCTGAGTAGATCTTGCCTGTTCCCGAAATCGTGGGAGCTAGTACTTCAGACGATATTTTAACCTTTTCTCTTTTCTCTTTAGTTTCTCCTTTCCCCTCTCTCATTTTCCCCCTTACTCTGCTTCTCATTTACACATCCATAAATGTCCTCTGCTCTCTAGAGAGCCCTGACTTCTGTATACAGCGTGATACATCTCTTTATTAAGTCCACTCCGCTGTTACATGGCTTGAGCCAAGAGTCCCTTCACCCTCAAAACATAGGTTGTGTCCTGGGTTGGATAAGTTCTATGCCAATTTTATATACAAAGCTAAGGATATTTAAAGATCTTGATATTTGATAGGCACAGGTTCCTTCACCTATGGTGGTGTTTTCAAAGTTCTGTGCATCTCCCAATAATATCTAAATACATATGTATATATATATATATATATGTATTATTGTGAGTTATAAAGACTCATATATATATGTGTGTGTGTGTGTGTGTGTGTGTGTGTCTGTGTGTGTGCATGTGTACACACACAAGCATATGTATGCATCTATACTGAAAAACCAAAGGGCTTAGTGATGTTCCTGTCAATACTCTACAGTGTTTTCAGTTGCTTCTGATAGATAAATGAAGTGGGATTATAAGAGATAAGCCAGATTAGAGTGTGATTGCCGAGTGTCCTTCCTTTAGTACCTCACCAGGTGCTGTGTGTTTTGTGCACATGGAGGGGCAGACTGAGGTTAGCATAGTGTGAACAGCTACATGCTGTCTCAGACTTCAGTCTTCTCTAGCCTATTTCCTTTCCCTTGCATATCCACAAAGTTTAGTTAGATTGTCTGCCATGCACTGGAGTCACTGATGGTGGCCAGCCATGCATCCCTCCTAAAGCCTCCAGGCAAGCTCTGTCCTCACCTACCATGTCCTCCTCCAAGTTCTCATTCCTAAAGCTCCACTCAACACCCTGCCTGTGCTGGGTATACTCAGACAATAGAAGTACCTGAAAGGGTCCCATCACTCAATATGGAGTCTGGCTTAAGACAAAGGAGACCAAGATGAACATAAACATGTTCTCAGCAAATACTGCTTCTAGACATTGACATACAACGGAAGCTCTAGGTGCATGGGCAAGAACCATAGGGCAGAAACAGGAGTTTGAGTGGCAATGGAAGGGACAGGCAGCTGGAATGCTCTCCTGGAACAGGTACCCAGGAGAAGTCCTTGCATATGAGAAAAGAAGCCAGGCTCAGCTTTCTGGTTAATCAGAGCACAGATGCACAGAAAGCTAGGTGTTTCTGTCATGTTACTGTCAATAAGGTCTGACTGGAACCCAACAGACTGAAGCAGAGCTTGTTTATAATTGGATAAAAGAGCAAAAAGGTCAACCATCGATAATGACAGTGCAATTTTATCCCAAGCTGAACTGTGTAGACACGTGGGACCTGAGATGATCATCTCAGTCCAAGAACCAGCATTTTCATTTATCTGGAAGAGCTCAGGATCTTAGAGGCACTGGGAGAGCCTGTGAGGGCCTCTCTCTCTCTCCCCAGTATTCCCTCCAATGCTTCTCTCTTCCCGTAGTTCACCCACCCTGTCATTATAGTCACTCAGCCTTCAAGAGAACAAACACACAAGATGCATTTAAGAGGAAAGAAAAATGAATCATTATGGTTGTGAGGTTGTCATTCAACAAAAGCAAAATGCATTTTTAACTAAAATTTAGAAGACGCTACATTGGAAAGCTTCCTTTCAAATTATGTTTAAAGCAAATTTAAGATCTCTAAAAGCTGCTACTACAAATTTCATAAGCCCACGTAAGCATACAGTAGCTCAATTGCCATATACACAAAGGCACATGCCAATGAAACAGGAGGAAGCCCGAAAAAGAACTCCAAAGAGTTCTGCCTATAGACAGATGGAAAGATACTGAATAGCAAAAAAGCAAAGCTGAAAATTTAAATATAAGACCAGACATCTTCCCAATAAATTTTGCAAACAATAATAAATAAAGACTGAATTATATCTAAAACAACAAAAGAAGTATAAGTTTTCAGAAGCAAGAAACTAAAGCAACAACCAGCAGGATCAGTGTGCTTAAGTTCAAGACTGTATTCCAAGGATTCGACAAGCCGTGACAGAAAGATTGGGTTTGACTAAACAAGCTTTGGGATGTGCTCAAGCAAAACCATCCGAACCTCAACAGATAATTCTGTTTTTTCTCCCGAAAGATGCCTTCCTAACATGTTGTGCAACATCAACAGGCAGGAGGATTAGCCACAGACAGGAAAACACCAGCTAATGGAAAATGAGGAAGTTAATAAATGAAGTCAAATTGAGTATTTTACGAGCACTGCTGAAAACACACTCAATGACATAAAATGCCATCGTTATGACTGAGCATAATAAACTCATTACTTGTCTTAAAGGCTATGGCGATAGAAATCATTTAAATCAATTGAGTTACTGTTTCTTAGCAATTTGATAAGAAGGAAAAATAGTGTAATTGGGAATGAAGTACCCCTCTGGGAGCTGAAGACAAGCCAGCTGGGTTCTAAGTGTACTTTAATCTGTTTGTGTATCTCTCCCACCTTGTTAGAAAGACAAGGAAAGCCAGAAGAGAGCTACTCAGTGGAGTTGCTGAAGCCCTGGGATTTGTAGAATTTCAGTTATTACCAAAGCTTTAGTCTGATGGACATCCTTTTTAACTCCTCTATTCTATCATTATGGAAAGCTGACGGATAGTGTGGGTGCCTGAGATTGTGAGAGAAATTACACTGGGTAGTAAGTAAGTAAAGGCAACAAGGTCCCTCAGGGTTTCTAGGAGGCCAGGGTTCCCAGAACCATGTCTGGGTGAAGCTGTGTTCATGAGATCTTGAGTCTTTCTTTTCTACCACCCCATCCTGTATGGGTGTTAAGGAGAGATTCAGCCACTCTGAAGAAAGTAGACATAGATAAAATATTTATTTTATTATTGATAAAATATTTTCTTGGTATCACTTATAATCACCAAATAAGAGAATCTGATGAATAGTAAGTATCATTAACACTGTAAGGCATACCCTGGACAGCTTTTGCTAAATGGACCAGACTGGGAAAATCCACTCTTTATTATACATCACTCTCATAGTTAAGTATTAAACTTCGCGCCTACACAGCAGTAGCTGATTTTCAATAAAAGCATCCACACGTCAAAAGGAACTTAAAATCTAGATGATCTCTCTGCTTTTCCTGATTCAAGCATCCTTACAGAAATGATCTTCACAGCAGCAAACTTCCTATCCTCACAGTCTCTGAGATTCTAGCCTAAAACATTGACAAAGCCTCAGGAGCTAAGAAGGCTGAAGGATCACATGATGTAGGTTAGTAAATTAAAGGTGACTCCAATTGACTCACTCTTACAAATTCTTCCTTATATCTGTTAAGACTGGTCAGGGGTTCTGGACTTTAGTGATAGGAATGCAGTTGTAATAACTATCAATCATGGAGGAGGCATAGGTAGAAATTTAAAACCCTTCCATCTTACTGGTAGAATAAGTCCTTCCCCAACACACCCAATGATCATCAATAACAAAACAATTTAAAGTCTAACAGAATGACAAGGAGTGGCCCATCTCTTCTCTGCTCTTACACTTGACCTTTAAGAGAGTCTCCAGCTTTGCCAGCGTGCAGCCTCTACCTAAGTCTCTTATTAACAAAACTGACAAAAACAGGAGCCTGTTGGTCCTGAATGTGTGTAGGTTAACTAGATGTCTGTCATTTGCAACATAAGACAATGCTTCTGAAAAGCCATGTCTCCTCAGATATGTGGAACTCATTTCTGTTGAGTCTGAGTGTGCTTTAAGATAGCAGCATTGGAGTGTGACACCAAAGACATAGAATTGGGTATAGCAACAGTAGTGTTGGCTGCAGGAAGACCATTTTATAAGCAGAATAATTGTATAAGGAAAAGAAAATACAGAGTTTTCAGGGAGTCTTTATAGGCAGCAATAACAAGGTAAGGTAGAGTAATGCCTGGAGTCTGGAGGTGGGGTGGAAGGAGCTGGTGCCCTAGGAGTGAACATATGGAATTTTAAATCTGAACTCAGCCATGGAAGAGTCAGCTACGAGAAGGACAAAGCTTGTGTTAGAATCTTTTCTACTTTGTCTGAGGTTTTAAATGATAGATTGTTTGGCTGGAGATCCAGATATGATGAAAATGTTTTTGGTATAGGACTAATGATTTTCTATAAGCTACAATAGGTAGATCTTTGTTTTGCAAAGACTGAAAGTATTATAAGGGCAAAGATTTATGCACACTGCCTAAAGGCTTTTTCCGAAGGAGGAGCAGAAGAAGGGAGAACATGAGCAAAGAAGTCGGGACCACGAGGGATGCATCCACCCACTGAGACAGTGGAGCTGATCTACGGGGAGCTCACCAAGGCCAGCTGGACTGTGACCGAAAAAGCATGGGATAAAACCGGACTCTCTGAACATGGCGAACAATGAGGGCTGATGAGACGCCAAGGACAATGGCACGGGGTTTTGATCCTACTTAATGTGCTGGCTGTGTGGGAGCCTAGTCAGTTTGGATGTTCACCTTCCTAGATATGGACGGAGGGGGGAGGACCTAGGACTTACCACAGGGCAGGGAACCCCGACTGCTCTGTGGACTGGAGAGGGAGGGGGAGAGGAGTGGGGGGAGGGGGAGAAGGGTGGGAGGAGGGGGAGGGAAATGGGAGGCTGGGAGGAGGTGGAAACTTGTTTTTTGTTTATGTTTTTTTCCTTCTTTTCTCAATAAAAAATGTAGCAAAACAGCACAACACAACACACAGACTTATACACATGAACACACACAGGGGTGGAGGTGGGAGGAAAGTACTTTAATGCACAAAAGAATCTAAGGGAACTCTTTAAACAAAGTCCATTATATGTCTCTCACTTCAGACAGGAATGACTGGGTCTTGGCAATTGGGTGGTGCTCCGGATGCTTCAGATGGGTCCCATGGACCTGCAAGTACAGTGAGACAGACCTGTGTAAATTCTGTCTTCACCAAGGAGGTCAGTGCCTTGTGATGCCTTCCCATGCAGGGTCACACCAGAAGGAGGAAAACCAAGGAAGAGTCTTACAGACACCTAGTGTTGTTATGATGGAATTTGTTTCTCTTATTAGGGGAGAGGGAAGTTTTTTACTTTTAGTAAAGATGTTGTTCCTGCTATTATAGTGATTATCAAATAATTATTTTTAAAGGTAGCTTCTTTTCCAGTCTAGCAAAAGGTACCATTCAATGTTCAAGGCTACTATTATCTATCTATCTATCTGTCTGTCTGTCTCTCTATCTATCTACCTATCTATCTGTTTATTAATTAATTCATTTATTTATTTTGAGGCAGAGTCTCTCTACATAGCCCTAGCTGTCCTGGAATTCACTATATAGACAAAGCTGGCCTCAAACTCACAAAGATCTGTCTGGCTTTGCCTCCAGAGTTTTGTGATTAAAGGCATGTACCACCACACCCAGTTTCCACAACTATTATTATACATACTTTCAAATGGAAACTGAACAAGAAAAAGAAAATCACTGTGACTTCTTCAGAACTGTGAACAAAATCCTCGTGAGTTCCTAAGAATCGTCAAGCTAGTGGATTGTACGAATGTACAATGGCAAGAGTTTCTATTTGAAATCCCCAATGAAGTCCTGTAGAATCAGACAACTGCTTATTGCTTTCCTTAGTTACCACTCTCATGCTTTGGACTCAACTTCATCCTGCCTGACTCTATTTTTTAAGTCAAACATCTGAGAGCCTTGGATTGATGCTCCAGGACATGATGCTCACTCCTTCATCTGCATCTTTCCTGGGTTCTCCCATGAGAGACCCATTGAATGAAGACATCTGCCAGCTTACCTTTTACCTCAGTGAAACAGCATTCAGCAGGCAGTGTTTCAGAGATGATTGCTAAACTGCAAACATCTTCCCAAGGATGATGACCACTTCCCTTTGGGTGGTTTTTATGCCCAAGCAAGGACAGCATCAAGTGCTGATTAAGTTTAGAAAGGTGCCTCCGAGAGACTCTTCCAGTGGTTTCTCATGTATAGTTTAAAACAGAATTTTCATTGTCCAAATTGGAAAAAAATATATAAAACACAGTGGTTCAACTATTGTATAAGCTAATCATGAGTCAAGTTATTATTGAAAGCTTCTTTTGAAAAGCAGGTTTTGAAAATTATACATAACTGTGTAGAAACAGTTGGCACTGAATTGCAAGGGGCCGGGCTCAAAACAACACAAACCTCATGCTGAAATCTGAACTCTTTCCTAGACATGGTTATTCATGTTCTTTTGCTTTGCTAAAACAGTTGAGGCTATAAGACACCGTGAAGGGTGTGCTCCTGTGAGTGCATATGAACAAGGGGGTAGCTATAATACAGCGTGAGGGGTGCGCTCCTGTGATTGCAAATGAACTAGTAGGTAGCTATAAGACAGCATGAGGAGTATATTCCTGTGAGTGCATATGAACCAGTGGGTTGCTGTCAGAGGAAAATCTCAATGCTATTACTTTGGTGGTCTCTACCTTTATTATTTTTTTAACATGGTCTCTTACCTGGAACTCAGCTAGTAGGCTAGACTGATTGACCAGTGAGCCCCAGGTTCCAATAAACTGGAAGGCACCTCAATATCCAGCCTCTTTACTTGACTTCTAGGGCTAGAACCCAGGTTCTCATATGGTGTGAGAAGTCCTTGTGTTTATGTGTTGCATTTATTGGTTAATAGATAAAGAAGTGATTTGGGCCGATGGCAAGGCAGAATAACAAGGCAGGAGTTTCAAGCAGAGATACAAGCAAAAAGAAAGTGGAGTCAGGGAGATGCCATGTAGTTGCTGAAAGAGACAGATGCCAGAAACTTACTTGTAAACCACGAGCCTCATGGCAATATACAGAATAATAGAAATGGGTTAGTTTAAGATATAAGAGTTAGTTAATAAGAAGTCTAAGCTAATAGGCTAAGCAGTGTTAATATTATATTAATATAGTTTCTGTGTGATTATTTTGGCTCTGGGCAGCTGGGAAATGAACAAGCAGTCTCTGTTACACTTATATTGTAAGGCAAGAACTTTATGAACTGGTTCATTCTTCTAGCCCTGTGAAACTGTTCTCGAGAGCCTGTCTGTACCTTCTACATTCAGCAAACCCTGGGAAAAAGTTCAATATTAATTAGCCGTGGATTTTAGCTTCTGTGGCCTATCTGCTGTGAAGTAGTCTTCTTCTTTTCAGTCTTTACTAATGTCCTTTTCAAAATAAAGATGACTGTCTTATTTAGCTTCTTACTGCCATGACAAAAAGTGCTGGAGAAGAAAGTATTCATTTTATCATACAGCTTGTAGTTCATCATCCAGGGAAATCAGGGCAGGAACTCAAGCCAGAAACTGGTTCAGAAGCCATAGAGAAATGGTTTTTATTGACTGGCTCATTCTGCTTTTATATAGTACCCAGGTCCACCATTACATGGCTCACTGTGATCTGGGCCCCCTACATCAACCATCAATACAGAAAATACAGCACAGGCCAATCTGATGAAAACGGGGACATTTTTTTTCAGGTGTTGCTTCTCAGATGACTCTAGCTTATGTCAAATTTCTAGCAGGGTCTCTTATCTGAATATAGGATGCCACCCTAAGCATCCTGTGTCTTCTCAAATCACAGTCACTGACACCTGAAGCATGGGGACAGAGTTATCTCTGAATGTGGACAGCATGAGACAAGTCAAATACTATCCTGCTGCTCCTATGAAATGAAGCAGGCTAGTTAAGAGTCCTGGGCATCTTCCAAAGATTCTGATTCCATGCTTTCCCTTCTCAGATATGTCAGGAACACATGACAGTTCAGGAAAGAGGCACCCTAGGCATGCAGCACATGGATGATTGATCAGTCTGCACGAGAACTCGCTGCTGAAAAAATTAGATCAGCTGCGAGCACATTTTAAATTGTGAAATGGTAGGATAATTTTAGGCTTGTAACTCATAAAAAGAATGCATTAAACAGGTACTGAAGTCATTCATGCTGGAATTGGCAGGAATGTCTCCCTCCCCCACTCCATCAGGGAAAGAAAGTTATGTTTTGCAATTCAGAATGTTCTGCAGCTGAGATGTCACTACAAAAAAATATAAAAATCCATGCCAAATTTGTCTTAGTAAGTGTATTCTTTAGGTTTTATAAAAGCCCATTCTAAATAGGGCAGTGTATTTGGCTCTCCTGCCGTGAAAATTATCAGTTTATCACACACAGCTTTGTTGAGCATTTTCTAAGGAAGCAAGCCACCCACATTCTTAGGTTGCTTTCCTTGTAGGCCAAAAGGTAGAGGAGGAACACAACAGCGATGCCATGCCTGGAAAAATACCATGAGAAACAAGTTACCTATAAGATAAAACCTTATGGAATTAATTATGTTCTGATTTGCAATGCAAAACAGCCAGTACCCTTGAGTTTGGAAAAGGAATATCACCTTTGAAGTCCAACATTACCACTAAGCTAGGTCATCAATTGCATGAAGATTTTTTCCTGAGTCCTGTTCTGTTCAAGGATATTTCATAGCTGATTTCAGATCTGGGATTTTGTTGCCAGTGAAAGAACTCAGAAGGAAACCAAAGGACAAAAGAGATGCATGCAGGACAAAGAAAGACAAGGATAATCTAGTATACACACTAGGAAAAACAATAAGGCCTGAGCATCACCGACCATACAGCAAAGGTACGTGCTCAGACCTCTCCAAAAATACAAAGTAAGAAGAGAGGTCAGGCCGCTGCCTGCTTTACAGTAAGCACTTAAGGTACAATCATGTTACTACCAACTTTTATACACAAATTCCAGAGTCAGGAAGAAATGGGGTCCATAAAAACACGCGTGTGTCTTGAGATGGGTCATTGAGGCCAGCCAAACAAACTCACTTCTGTGAAAAACCTCCATTTAGTTTTGATAAATGATGTCCTCTATCAACATGCATGGATATAATGTTCTTGGTAAAAAATATAAATGATTATAGAGAAAAAATATCTTGTTTTTATTTTTGTGCAGTTGAACAAACCCAACTAAGCCCTTTAAGTGCAAGCAGGAAAAGCAGCCATCTAGACCTAGGGGAGAATGTAGTAGACGCTTTGGGTGGAGAGGACACACAGGAATACCAGCTCAGACTCTTGGAGCTCTCACGAGCAAGCCTTCCATCCATTTCTGCCTGAAGAAACATAACCGCAAGGACATGGTACTATAAACAGATACAGCTAAAGATTGCGCAGATGTTACCAAAATCTAGTCCAGTTAACCAAGCAAACTACCAGGGTGGGGTAAAGGCAGATATAAGGTGGAATAATTTACATACAACATATCTACCATTTGTTAACGTGCACCATGTTCTCTTGAACATGACCATGTGCTGTCACAGTAGATTGCATGAGAAATGGTACTCTTTTTCCTAATTAATGGTACTTAATCTCCTGTGGAGATTAAGGCAGGCCACAGCCTGTCTGGTCTAATGTACAAACCCATGTATTCTCATGCACAGGACATTTCCTTTATTGATTTTCAAAACATATCACATATGAGTCCATCCGTTTGATTTATAGAAAAAAAATAGTTGTGAAGAACCATAAAGAATGACACAATGTAAGTTTACCAGTTGCAATAAATGCACCAAGCTAGTGGTGGAGGCTAATAAGTGAGGGGAAAGGCCAAGCATGGGGGGAGCCAAGGACATGGGGAAAGTTCTGACTGCTTCTTTGTTGTGATTTAAAACTGATCTTGAGTTATATATATAAATATATAAATAAAATACATGTATATTTCTACTGTAATGGTTGGATTTTGTAGTAACAACAGAAAAAAAAATAAAACATCTTTTGAATTGGTTAATCCTTGTTACAGTTACATACATTATGTGAAAAAGCCATGCATGTGGAGATCGTGATAGAGTTTCCAGACTCTGTTTTGAAATTAAATAAATCTTAGAATTTAGGAACATGGCGGGAATGAGCCATCCATCCTCTGTGCTTATAGAGGCAAAGACCTCAACACAGCTTTGATTTGAGTTTTGTAACTTTGGAGAAACACAAATAATTTTGGAAAAGTTCAGGCAGGGGTGATGAAAGCAACAAAAGGGTTTGAAGGTAAGAAAAAAGGCTGACAAATGATTATTAATTACCCTCCAACGAAAAGAGCACGGGGAACTCAGGAGCCTCCTTAAAATGCAGCAGAGGTTGTTGTATAAAATATGATCACCATGATTCACAATTCCATAGAGAAGGAAGACAGAGGAAGCAGGCTTAGGAGGAAGCATAGCGAATTTAGATGAAATAAGGAATAAATCTTTCATTCTAAGAGGCAAAGGCACTAAAACCGGCAACCGCTATAGGCCTTAGAGCACTGTTTCCCCCCAGAGCCTTCTCTAGTTGAGCCAACTGCTCCTGCTTGCCTTCCACACCACCTTCTCCGAAAAGCCCGTGTTCTCCCCTTCACTGTGTGGAGCGCTTCCTTAGTATGTAGCAAACATCAGATCATTTCTATAATAAATTCTACAGTGCCCTGGACATGAAAAACCTTACAAATGTTCACTTTAACTGTCTTGCTAAAATGTAGGGTCAAATCAATTGACTGATATAATCATGGGTTACACAACTTTTAGTCTTTCTTTGTTGTTTCTTGCCTATTTGACTTTAGGAAGTGCTTCAGAAATTCTTATCTATACGCATGAAATTGTTCCCTGAACCAACTGTCACTAATGTTCAAAATAAACTGAAGAATAAAAATCTCTTTGAGGCTAGAAAGATGTCTCAGTGATCAATAGCACATAACCCTTTTTACAGGGAACCCGAGTTTACTTCCCGGTATTGACAGCAGGTAGCTTCACAACTGCCTGTGACTCCAGCTCCAGGGAATTCCATAATCTCTTTTGGCCTCTGTGAGCACCTGTACTCACATAAACACCTTTACCCGTCTACACACACACACACACACACACACACACACACACACACACACACAGAGAGAGAGAGAGAGAGAGAGAGAGAGAGAGAGAGAGAGAGACTTACAAATCTAGTGATGTATGAAAACTTCCTTCTTCTCATAAGGCTTATATCTCCACCAAACAGTAGAGTTTGGGGGAAATTCTCCAAGATTATTCCAAGAGAGCCGCACAAAATGAACCATATTTCCCACTTTTGCTTACTTCGCCTAGTTTTGGCAATGGAGCCAGGAAGGTCAACGCACAAATAAGGACCTAAGGACCTAAAGTGACTGAAAATGTGCGCTTACAGCTGGAGTCTGTGCAGAAAGAGATCTGGAAAATTATTCAGTAAGTTCATCCTCCTTTCCCATGAAATACTAAGGTAGCTCACTGGCTACGAATGACAAGAAATAAATAGCTTAGAGCCTGCAGCGGCTGACACAAGAGTCCTTAGTGGAAAAATCTGGGGAACATGTCCCCAGCCTTGAGTTCACTCAAACTGACTTCCAGAAAGTCTTTGTCAGGTTGTATTGTCAGCACCGGGCATGCGCTCTTCATCTCTCAGTTACTGAAGAAGTAGAATTAACCCTGTACCTACTTCCAGGGTAATGCCAGAGTGATTATTCACATGTTCACCTGTATGTAGGCACACATGAGCACACATGTGCGCGCGCGCGCACACACACACACACACACACACACACACACACACACCATTCAGTTACAAGTGCTAGAGAGAAAGTCAGCCAGTGCAATGCTTGCATAGCAAGCATGAGAAGCTGAGTGGATCCAGCAGCCCTGCAAACACTGTTGATTGCCACATGCGTATAAAGGCAGCACTGAGGAGCACTGATACTATGATTATGGAGATTCGTTGACTGAATCAGTGACCTCCATGTACATTAAAGGACCATTTCTTAAAAATAAGGTGGAGAGTGACAGAGTATGACACCCAACTTCAACCTTTGGCCTCCATATGTACACACACGCAGGTACAGTCCCCCACATACACGTCTGCCTGTACTTAGGGTGTAGACCAAAACAAAAATGTACACATATGCTTTTTAGTTACAGAGCTTTTTAAAATGGCAGTATAATAGAATTAGCTCATCCTGGGGAAGGAAATGACATGAAGGATTTCTTCTAGATAGGGTATCACTACTGCTATGACAAAGAGGTCACCGATCACCTTTTGCAGGGGAAGGAGTCTGAATCCTGAAAAACCCTCCATGAGAGAAATAAAGCAAGTGAATATCTTTATCCTTATATTTCTATTCAGGTGATTACACGTGTCTTGTATTCCTTTCAGTAATAAAACAATGTGTGTTCCTTTGTTCCTCTTCTTATAAATGGACAGATGAATCTACATACCAGCACATTCGCCAGCCATAAAGGGAAAGTCTGTTTTGATGCTCTTTAGCCAAGAAAATGAAAGCCCCCCCCCCCTCACCACCACAGTACAGAATGCTGAGCCTGACTAGGCACAGAAGACATTCCTCCTGCGCCTCCTCTGCAGAACTGCCCAGAGAAACACCTCGGAGCCTTAAGCGCCACCCTGCAATCACAAAGGCTCACACAGCAAATACGGTCATTATCTCCTGGAACTGATCTAATCTTGTGCCCTTACACCATAAAATAAAGGTTCCTTTTGAATACCAAATACAAGGACTGGGACCAAAAGAGGGGGGAAAAGTGACAATAATTTGACAGCGCTTTAAGGAAGAGTGGGTCTTTCCCTCCCTCCTGTCACAGCAAATCACACCAAATGATAACGGCTCTGCAGGCTGAATGAATGGAGATACATTTGCTGAGCTGAGGAAATTCCACAGGCAGACTGCAGCAGAGGAGTTCGCTCATTAGTGGCTCTCGTTCTCGGGTACACACAGCGTATTTCACAAACCTACAAGGGTGTTGGGCTGCAGCTGTACATACATGCCGGCATTTCCTTTCCAAGTACAGAAGGAGGAAAAAATGTGCTTATCTCTTTAAAAGTCTTGACGCTCGCGTGGTGCTGATGTGTTTATATGTATTTATAGATGTGCATGTGAGAGCTCCATTAATTCAACTTAACAAAGAAAGCAGATACACTATGGTGACATTTATGAACATCTGTGCTAAAATCATGAACAAGGATTATCTATAACACTTGGCCGGAGAAAGTTTATTTCCAATACTACGAAGAGAGAGCACAGAGAAGAGGGAGACTCTTTCCTCGTGAGACTTATTTGCTACTTAGGAGGCATAAATGGCCCTTCTCCACGTGATGTTTCATTCATTAGCAGTTGACAGTGTCACTAACGAAAAAATATTTCAAGATGGGGATCATTTAAAAATGGGATTCTGCTGAAAATATTCACTTTATTTTTTCATCAAAGGTTTCTGCCTAACCCCATAACTTAGGGAATAGAATTAGGCTGACCCTGATATCCAGGAACAGCTTAAAATGCTGTTCTTTTAACCACCTCAAAAATTAGCCTCTGTGGTAACCATCGTCTTGCCTTCACACCATCACTTAATCTACATTCTTGCTAATCTATGATTTTGAGGTGTTTGTGCTCTTCCCTGATGAAAAAGAACCCAGTTACTGAGAGGGATGTGGGCACACAGGCTGTCTCTGCAAACCCCTAACTCTGTCCAAGCAATGGACAAGTATCCATGCATCCATGGGCTTCCATACCAGAAGTGCCCACATTGCTGCCCATCCAAAGCAAGGCATTTTGTACAATAGTCTCATTCTTTGCAATGTTCTGACAGTGATGAGGATTATTACTGTCTCTGTAGATGGGATGTAGAATTTTTGTTTCCAAAGGGATTGCATCAGGAACACCTAGGATATTACTTGCTTGTGCCTTGGTGTATATGCATGTATTTATGAACACATATTCAAAGGGTTAATGGCAAGTAGAAGATCTTCTCCTGAATTTGAGAGATGCTACCACATGGTGTCCCACATTGAGTCCCAGAGTGAATAGCAAGAGGGAAGTCTGCTGTTCCTCTTTCTTCCCTTCTCCCTGGTCCACTGTGATGTGAACAAGCAGCCCCCTGAAGCTTACTGAGAACTTTCTATTATTATTATTATTATTACTGAAAATTTCTACCACCTCCCCTTCTCCCATTTCCCTTCCCCATCTTCCCACTTCCCCTCCCCCCTCTCTCCAGTCCAAAGAGCAGTCAGGGTTCCCTGCCCTGTGTGAAGTCCAAGGTCCTCCCCCTCCATCCAGGTCTAGGCAGGTGAGCATCCAAACAGGCCAGGCTCCCACAATGTCAGTACATGCAGTAGGATCAAAACCCAGTGCCATTGTCCTTGGCTTCTCCATCAGCCCTCATTGTCCGCCACGTTCAGAGAGTCCGGTTTGATCACATGCTCCATCAGTCCCAGTCCAGCTGGGCTTGGTGAACTCCCATTAGATCAGCCCCAATGTCTCACTGGCACCCCTCACAGTCCTGACTTCCTTGCTCATGTTCTCCCTCCTCATTTGGACCTTGGGAGTTCAGTCCTTACTGAGAACTTTCTAGTTGCTCTGACTACACTGTTTCAAGCACAAACTAGGGCCAGTCTTGCTCCTTGAGACTACTTTGTACTGTGTCTTGTCACAATTGGTGCATTAGAATCAGAGTAACCAGGGCTCTGAGGGCCTCAACAACAGCCACGTAACTACCCCAGTGCCGAACTGCTGCAGCACCTTTAAAACACACACGTTGAAAGGTCCCAAATCACTGAATCACCACAAATCCTGGTCTATAAAACCCATAACTTAAGTGAGGCCATGGAGACAGGCTCTCATCTCCTAGGCTCAGTGGCCTCAGAGGGAAGGACACCTGAGTGCTATCTTGCTTACTTTTTATCTGAGTAATCAGAAGCAAATCCTTGTGTGAATTAATCCCATCTACAGGCTAGGAAGAGTGTTAGTAAATACTGAACATTGGAAGTTAGATCCCTGACCCTGATCCGTTGTGTTGTAAGACATGCCACGCCATTTTCTGAAGCATCTGCTACAGCAGCTCAGCAGACAAACAGCAGTTCACGGGGACACGCTCTCCCTCTACTCTGCCAGCTAGCATGGAAAGACCCATTCCCCATCAGTTTCTGTGGCAAAGCTTCCCTATGAGCCTCATGGTTTTTCATTGTCTCTATAAGCAGCATCCACGCGAATGAGATGCATGATGCTGCAGGAGGATCTTCATCGTAATTTAACTGGAATTAGCACCCTCTTATTATAAAGCACCGTGCCCGGCACTGTCTCACAGTCAGTGACAACTGGAATTAATTCATGTCAGATGGACGGCATGGAAAATCCATTTGTGACCCCAGAGTTACGGAATTTAGCATAATCACACATGCTCTTGTTTAGGTAATTTTTTTCTCTGCTCATTGAATTAGTTGCCTACATTAGATTTTAATCTGATCAGTCCTAACCAGTTCTATTTCTGTAATCAAAGGCATTTCCTCTCAAATCAGCCCACATACACACAGGAAATATAGTCAATGTTTAAGGCCCAGCTAAGGTACAGCACCTAAACATTCACAAACAGCAGGATATGTAACAGATAAATTTAGTCAAATCATTTACCCATCCCATCCTTAATAAATATTTTCTGAGTAATCGCCTTGCGGTAGGCAGTATTGAAGGTGTTTGAGGGTTGCGGAGTAAAAAGACCTAATTCTAAGAAAGGCTTCAAGAGCATATTTGGCATTTGTTCCATTGCTAAAGGAAAAATAAAACAAACACACTTCTGAAAAGATACCATGAAATCTACCTAGTCCATCTCCATCTCCCTCTTTCTCCCCGCAGCCCATCACCTTCCTGTTGTGTGACTTTTCCTGGATGCTGTATGGAAATGCCATTAACCTTGGGTAGGGCATGGATGACCGTTTACATCCAGGGAGATTACCTGGCTTGCTTACAGGAGCATGAATATCTTTCTCATGAGAGCTGCATCCCTGAAGCCCCCTGCACAACTTGCAGGTAACTCACCACAGGGCCTCCCTCTCCAGCATTGCTGCTTCTTCTATAACCTGGAAGCTAGGTACATAAGTCTCTAACCTTGAAATTCCTGAGCCAGGTAAGATAGACAAAATTCTCTCCATCCTCTAGGAGGCATGGTTTCAGCTCAGAGGGATATGACTATATAATACTCTCACAGTCTACGGGAATATCTTTTAAGGAGATTTTCTGATAGGATCCTGTGGGTAAGCCTGAACATCGGGGTGCCGTGAGGTTAGTGCCTGGAATAACTGTTTTGCTTTCAAAAACGTTTAGTTTACAGTAGCCCTTTTTGGAGATAGTCCCCAAGGGTGGAGCCTTCTAAGACAAGATGAAGAGAAACTATAAATCACTGGCTGAACACATTTGAGAGAAACCAAAGCCAGGAAACAGTGCATAGCCTGTCAAGTCTAGGCACTGCCTGTCAGGACAGCTCTATCTAACCCACAGGGGAAGTTTCCATTGCCTGAGCTCCGGAGCCACCTGGCCTCTACACACTAGACAACTTCCAAGATCTGCTGTTGCTGGTTCCTGAAAGGATGTGAAATATAATGTTTCTCCAAGTATGGCTCACCCAGAGAACCCTACTGGAATAATACAGACAAATTACTTTCCTTTTTAAACAACTCTGACAGTCCACTGCAGGCTTTTCACACCAACAAATTAAACGTGGTAAGAAATAGAGACCAGATTCCATCCAGGGAAACAGGAACACCATTCCCCTGGTTACGCTAATTTTGGATGCACTAAGGTATTTCCTTAAAGAAGGGAACAGCTACTTTTGAAGGAATATTTAAGGGCTCCGTGTGTGCTGAAAATAGAATCAGAGAGTAAGATTAAACTGTTTCTCGAATGTGGCCACATTCTGTGAGGGCCTGGTGTAACACATGGAACCAGAAATAAAATAGAGCTGGTCCTTTAGACTACAATTCTAAAATAGTTTCTTTCTCAGAGCGTATCACATTCGATACAGAAACCGTTTAAAGAGCCATAGAAAGTATGCTGTAAATGGCAAAGGAGGCTTCCTACCAGATTTTTAAAAACCTGAATTTAGTGGAATCTAAAAGGGATATTTTAAGTAGTTTGTTATAAATCAAGCAATGTGTCACCATGAACCAAACAATGAAGGGATTTTTACAGCCTTTACAATAACAAGATGTATTTTAAACTTCAAGAACATGTCTTGAAATAGTCAGGGTTTAAAAATATTCGCAGATTTGACTGGGGAATGGGAAGAAGACCAAAATAATACAGTTTTTCTAAAAGAGAGTCAAATGGAACCATTGAAAGAGTTCTCTGGTAGATTAACAGATCTTACTGTGTAAACAGGAGCCTTACTCAAATGACATTCCAAGATGGCAGCGGAAGAGGTATTTTAAAAAGATTATACTAGAGAAACTATTGCCAAGCAATACGTCTTCTTAGACAAAGGCTTACAAAAGATTGTCACTCTGAATTTCAGGTGTTAATCTAACAGTGTTTCAGGAACTCTTCGAGGACATAAAACCACGGAAACGCAGCTCCCAATAGTTCATATCAGGGCAATAGGAAACTGCCCAGCACCTAGCAGTGGCTCAGCTGCCAAGCAAGCAGGACAGGGCTGATGGGGCAGGGTCCTCGTAATGTTGTCCCATACACGGCCAGAGCCAGGCCCTTAGCAGCGCCACTGCTCAAACTCTGTGCCTTCATCTCATCTTCCTGGACTTTGTCTCTGGTCCCTACTTCCCTCGGGTGCTTATGTTCTCTGATGCCCACCTGACACTTCCTCACGTTGCAATGGTTTCTGTCTAGTTTGCTCTCTCTGGGGATCTTATCTGCATCGCAGAGGTCACAAGAGGAAAGAGACTGGGTGTGAAAAGCACAGCAAGTTAATAAGAAAAAAAACTACAAATTAAGACATTAAGAAGACACAAGGTCAGACTTGGAAGATTTGGTAAAACAAAGGAAAATAAGTAGAAAGCTAATGGACTCTGTTTTTGTTTCCCCATGGCCATTACAACTGTGCCCTGACCTGTCACCATCGAAAGGTTCTGCTGTCTTTTGCTAAGAGAGAATACTAGAGGAGAGCTTCGGCTCTGGTGTGCAAGTCAAACTCACAGTTCAAACAGTTAGCAGCTGTATGACTCAGTAAATAGGTTAGCTTCTTTCCTTTAATATATTCAAGAGTTTTTAAAATTGTCAAATTTTTTAATGATGAAAAACACTTAGAATGAATAATACGTGGAAATACTATTATTTTCTGGTTACAGTTAAATTTGTTTCCTTTGCTAATATTTTACTTGGGATTTTCATGTGAATGTCTTTCTACAAGAGAGAACTACCTGTAGTTTTGTTATCCAGAGTGCATCCGTTTGGCTAAAAATGTTAGCAGGATAAAGCACATTGCAAGACATAGTTTATAAATGCTAATCTCTGTGCCAGGCACAGGTTTCCTCTCTATGAGCTATTACTCAGAGTGGCTCCAAAGGCAGCCAAAGTAAGACAGGCTGCTGCCACTGCTCTTGGTTGCCGCCCATAAAGGCATGGTAAGACATTTGCTGAAGACACCACACTTGGGGTATAGGGAATAGAGACATCAACCTTAAACTGACCAGGATACTCTTTCCCTGATAGCTAACTTTCATAGTTTTGGAAGGTGCCATGCAGGCTGCTAGGGGAGAAGGATCTTAGTGGTCTTATCCAGCACAGGCTCTACATGTTCCAACATGCACAGCCTCACAACCTGTTCCCATTGGTGCCATAGTGGCAAGACTGTTTATGGAGATAACCAACTGCTCTTCTGATTGTATTGAGAGGACTGTTCTGTGGGATGGGATTCATACCTGGTAGTGTAACATGGTTAAAACCATGGTTAGGGAAATGATAGGCCTAATGATAGGAGATAATCCCTTTATGTTGTTTTCTAAACAGTCGTACTGTGAAATTTCCTTCTAAATATTTATGATTGTACGCATGAGTTTGTGCTTCTCCCAATCTTGATTTGAGAAGCCAGGGTAGTAGTCAATGAAGAAATTTGTTAGTGCTCAATGTGCTGAGAATAAGTAACTGTGAATGCCTCAGATGGGATTCTATATTAACCCCCACCTCTGGCCTATGCAAGGCCCAAGGAACATTGAGGAAGAGGAGGCGGAAGAATGGCAGAGAATGGAGACAATGCTATTATATGGTATCTTTGGATATAGATGGGCTGTTGCACATACAAATTCCAGCACCTACAGCTATATATACAGGGGATCAAGGCAGTTAAAAACCCGAACATGACTTCAGGAGGGCTTCAAGAGCTATAGAGTTCAGGAGCTTTGGCAATTGATGGCACATGAGTGGGTCTTTTGTAGTGGGTCAATTGTTGGGTGTCCCATATCCTAGTGAATGACCCTATGCCCATGAACATATGGACAACACTAATTGAACTTAGCTGGCTAATAAATGGATAAATAAAAATAACAAATAATAAATAAATATAAAACTTACAAAACATGAAATCAAGAGGGGGATGTGATGCAGGGTCTTTCGAGGAATGAGGGATGGATACGATGAAAGTACATTGTATATATGCATAAAACTTTCAAATAAATTTTAAACAAAAACAAATATAAATGCATAGTTTTTTCCTGCTTTGTTTTTCCTTTCTTTCATTTTCAGAAAGACAATTTCTAATTTCTTAGAAAATTATTATTTGTCTTGAAAATTAGATAGATACTATTGCTGTCAAACTGGTAGCCCTGGTCTTGTCAACGAAGGAAGCATTGCTGAACGGAGTAGACCATGGATGATGGAGGACACTCATGTCTGGATTCGGCAATGGTTCTTCCACAGCTTCTTTTACGATTCTCTCTTTATATTTGGTTTCCCCAAGTTTCAATATGACACGTCTAATTACGGCTTTAAATGTAGGATTTTTTGTTGTTTATTTACAATTTTTCTGCATGGCTTCAGAGCATCTTTAAGTGGTATTTCCATCATTACATTGGGAAAATTCTAGAATCATTTTACTTCAGTTATCTTTCTTCTTCTGCCCCCCTTTTTTCCTGGCACAACAATCATGTGCCTACTATATCTATTAAAAAGTCTCACAGTTCTTGAATGTCCTGCCAGTCTTCTTTTTCCTATTTCATTTTCTGTTCACATATCAATTTGGCAAATTCTATTAATTTACTTTCAAACTCCACTCTTCCCCAAGCTGTCTGTTTTCAGTCTACCTGTGGGTCTTTCGAAGGTTTGCATTTTCTGTTAATGTGCTTTCTGGTTTTATAACTTACTTGAATTTCTTTCTCATATATTACATATATCTCTGTTCTTACATGCTTCACAATGTTTCCACTAGTGCCTTTAACATAATAATTATAATAATTTTAAATTATCTGATCATTGCAAATTCGGTGTTACATCCGAATCTGCTGCTGAAGATAGCTTTGTGTCTTGACACCATTTTCTTCCTGTCGTTGACACACTTTCTGTCCTTTGTTGCTGTGTTGGAGGCCACAAAAGCTGTCCAGGATAATGGGCACCAAGGTAGCAAGGCATTTAGTGTGGAGTATTTCTGCTAAACTTACACCAAAGCCTTTGGGTTTCAATGGTAGGCTTCTTGGTTCGCCCCCGCAGAGCCCTGAGGATTTTCTCTGCACAGCTCCTCTGGCAGTCTTTCTCAGAGCGTTCTCAGTAGAATTCTACAGTTTGCAATGGAGTGTGTTCCTGGACACACAGGAGTGGTGTAAGAAGTGTTTGTTCTTGAACCATCCAAGCCTCATTGTGTGCAGGAGCCAGGGCTTCAGTGTAGTGTTAGGGCCTGCTTGTTAGGGTTTTTGTCCTGCCCAAT
This sequence comes from Microtus oregoni, assembly GCF_018167655.1. Lineage (NCBI taxonomy): Eukaryota > Metazoa > Chordata > Mammalia > Rodentia > Cricetidae > Microtus > Microtus oregoni. The sequence goes on from NW_024543067.1 coordinate 33,666,075, forward strand.
TCCCACAGCTGGTAAGCCCCAAAGAAACCACACAGAGAGTCTACATAAGATATAAACTGATTGGCCCATTCACTCAGGCTTCGTATTAACTCTTATAACTTATATTAGCGCATTATTCTAGTATATGTTGGCCACATGGCTCGGTACCTTTTTCAGTGGGACAGGTCACATCTTACTTCTTCCATGGTCTGGGCAGGACTGTGGAAAGACCTTCCTTCTTCCCAGAACTCTCCTGTTTTCATTGCTCTGCCTCTACTTCCTGTCTGATTGTCCCACCTATACTTCCTGCTTGACCATTCAGCATTTATTTAAAACATGATTGACAGAATATAGACAATTCTCCCGCACCACTTCAGGGCTGTGAACTTCAGGGATGTGTCTATACTCCATATTTCTAGGCTCATTCCTTGTCTAGCTACCACACCTTCGTTCTAGATCCTTGAAGCCTTCTTTACTTCTGACTATGGTCATAGTGGTTGTATTATTTTCTCATTAACGAGGAAGGAAAGCTGGTGGGGTTGAGAACCAAGTGACTCCCTCCCAACTGGAATAAGGTTTCAGTGATAGTCCCCCCAAGAGGCTTCCCTTGCAGACCTTCCTCCTGCTGTTGGGGTAGCACTAGCAGGAGCCACGATGGCTGGTATGTCCTTTTTTCCCAGATAATGAGACAATGTTTTCAAACTGTCCTCCTGGGGACCTGGTATGGTGCTGCAGAGAAAAGCTTGTGAAAGTGACTTAGCAGGAGGTGGTAGGAGTTCAGATTTCTTTCTGGTCCCCACATAGCTCCCAGTAACTCATCAAAATTATTTTTAAAACATCTCTGGCAACTATGGCACCTGACAATTTCTGTTCCAGGGAAGCATATTTCACAAAGACCCAGATTGCCTACATTTTTCTTTAATGGAAAAGGTTATAGTTTTCAAGTTTCTGCTTTGTTAGAATTAAAGGGAAATATACCATTCATGATTTTCAGCTATTCAGGATTCCTAGTTTTCTGCAGTCGATTTAAGAAAACTGTGATTTCCAGAAGTGTTTTGATCTTAAAGCTTTCAATATTATGAGGACACATATACTGAAAGTCACTGAGTTAGCTGTGCGTGTATTCATACAAATACCTTAATTCCCACTAACCTGCAAGGCATGTATTCTTTTGGTTTGTGCTTCCTCAAGGTTTTGACCATACCAGTCTTTTTAGACATTTCATTGGATGTAGTATTAACTTTCATATTTATCTTTTCTTGTATAGAGATCTCTCAGCATTTTTACTGATCTATCACTGAGTCCAGGCAACCATTGTTAAGATGGTCTCACACATATCCACAGATGAACCCTTGAACTCTGCTGCCTTAACGGATGTTTCAAGGCATGCATAGGCATTTGGACTGTGACAAGCTAGAATTTTTAGAGAATTGCCGCTAAATATTTGTGAAAGTCTCTAAATGACTTAGAGATTGAAGTCACACCCAATCCCAGTGCTATAAGACAGCATGGCTTTCTTTTTGTTTTTTTGTTTGTTTGCTTTTTGCTTTTTTTTTTTTTTTTTTTTTTTGTCTGTTTGTTTTTCGAGACAGGATTTCTCTGTAACTTGGAGCCTGTGTTCTGGAACTAGCTCTTGTAGACCAGGCTGGCCTCAAACTCACAGAGATCCACCTGCCTCTGCCTCCCAAGTGCTAGGATTAAAGGTATGTGTCACCACAGCCCAACTGACAGCATGGCTTCTGTCAGGACCAAATACATTACCACAGAGCAAAAGACGAACCCACTCTTCCCCTTCTGGTTTTAAGAGCCAAACACAGTTACCATCTTCATTGTTTTGTGAGTTTTGGAAGTCAATTTTCAGGACCTTTAACCTGTTTTTCTATATGGTTCTTCTGATTATCCCTTAAATAAATAAACTATTTATTTCCTTTGTTCTCCACAAGACACCATGAGATTTTACTGTAGGAAGCAGGGCCTGGTTCATGTGTGCGGGAAGCACAGTGTCTGACTAAACAGAGTGGAACTGTCAGGCGACACAGCCACTCAGTGCTGTTCACAACACTTTAATTTCAGATACCCGCACCTCGGATTCTCTCAGACCTGCCTCTTGCAAGTATTTGCCATTTGTAGGCCACCTTATCTTCTGAGCATTATGCACGCTTGTTGAGGACTGTGACCCGTGGGAAAACACTTGGAAGAACACAATTCAAAGCAGAAAGTGCGTTCCTTCTCTTGGTAAGCCATCCAAGGCTGGAGCAGTTACACTGGAAACGGCTCACTGTGCTTCTGGCCAGCCTGGAAGCCTCCTGTGGGCTTCCTTGCCATTGCCCTGCCAAGCTAATAAATCACCATCTGACATTTCATAATAAATACCTGATGAAGTTATACATCTGTCTTCCTAAAAGTTCAGCTTATACCTATTTGCTAGATAAAATTATGAACACAGGCAAAGAAGAAAATGTTACATATCCAAGTAATGAAGGCAGCTCCACGACGGTGAGCATTTAGCTCCTGAGCACCTCAGAAGCCAGAACCAGCAACAGCCAATAGTCTTTGCCCTCAGATGATAGCCTGGATCCGAACTCATACCAAGGTCACCCTTGGGAGACAACAGGTACAAGCAGGCACAAGTCCCAAGCCCACTTTGTCCTCCTTATTGCTCTCCAGATGATGTTCCTCCTGCCTGGTCTCCGTGAAGAACACTTGGTCCAGAGATGTGTAGGTCTGGAAAAGCCCCCCTCACCCACCTACGCTGCCCGTGGCTGAGAAGAGACCAATGTAAGTGGTGGTTAAAACATGAAGGAACCCTTAATCTACTGCTCTGTATCTAGATTGGTGTATTGTTCTCCACTCTGTAAAACAGAAGCCATGCCCTTGGCTAGGTTACATCAGTTCATCCCGCAGGTCATCTGCTCTCTGTCGTTAATGCTGGCTTTGTTCTGTAAGCAAGCTACCTTAATTTATATATTCTAGCATAACTTGCTAGGAGTATTTTGTAAACGAGTTAAACATTTCACAAGTCAAAACTATCAGAAAAACAAGTTTATAAAATCAGGCATCAGTTTCAAGTGGGGGCTTCATAAGAAAATAGCTTTCCATGTATGAGTACAGAATCCAACACTCAGATTATTGGGGATTTTCCATTTCCAACCCATTTTGGGGAGTCTGCAAGAGAAAACTGCAGATGACCTAGACTTTAGTAAAGGAAAATTATGTAAACAATGGGATTCTTAACTAAATAGGAGTGAAAAAACAAAAGTGAAGCTCACAGTGCAGCCTTAAAAACCTCTAGTGGGAACATTCACATACTACATGTAATTGTAAACGCATGAATTGGGCATTAGCTGGCCATCTTAATTAGCAAACAACTAGAGGTCTTAACTGCATCACATTTACCAATGATTCTGTGCGGATTCTCGGAGCTGATTAATACTTATGGATACCTGATGATTTGCTTTGCCTTTATTCTGTTTAAATTACCAAGTACTTTCTGCAGATTCTATCTAGTTCTTGCTAGAGTCCCGTAAAGTGAGACTGAGTGACCTATGAGAGGAAAAGAACATCAGCAAAGCCCCAAGCTCCGGTCCTTGGCCTGGCATAAGACTTTCAAACTGATAGGGAACTCACTTTAATGACAAACAGCCGGAGTTTTCTAAATGAAAGATGAAAATAGAATAGCCAAGAAGATATTTTTCTGTGAGTTACTTTTTCTGTTATGAGTTGAAATGTATCTCATGAAAAGTATTACTGGGTTCATATCCTCTGCCTCCAGGCTTTATGTGCTGTTGAGATCTTTGAAGGGGTCATCAAATTAAAAGTCAACATCGTAGGTGCTGTGTGATGTGTCTGGAGTTCTTATCACAAGATAAGCCTGAACACAGACACAAAGCAGTGGGGAAGCTTACATGCTAGAAGACAGCCATGGGGCTGGAGGGACCACCTTTGCGCAAGGAGTGTGAGGGGTGCTGGGGACCACCTGAAGTCAGAAGAGACATGACAGCATCCCCAGGGACCTTAACTGGAACCACATGCCTGGTCACAGCTAGACTCGGCAACTTCAAACCTCTGTTACATGGAACTGAGAGAACAGATTTCTATTACTTACCCACCCTGTATTTGGAAACTAATACTGTATTATTTTGTGAACACTTTTTGTTTTTGATTTGTGTGTAGGGGTGTATGCTCATGTGTGTATTCTGGGTCATAGTGTAAAATTCAATTTCTACCATGGATTGCAGTAAAAGGAAGATTTCAAAGCAGTCCAATAAAACAAGCAACTGGATTATCTCTCACCTTTCAAAACAGGATCCAGAACAAATGCAAACCAGAGAAAGTATGGGGAAGAAGAAATGCTGTGTCGGAGGGTGGGGGATAGAGAGCTTATGAAAGGGGGGTGGGTAGGATGAGCAACACGATTAAATAGCGAGGCTCGTGAGCTGGTGACACGCTGCGGGAGACTAGCGTGCGGCCTGTGCAGGACTGCAAACAGAATGAGCTGCTTTTGGCAGGTATTTGGGGAAAAGGTTTTAGCCATCTACTTTGCATAAGTAAAAACGATTTAACCCAGCCAAAGCTGCAAAAGAAACTATGTGAGGCATGTTAATGATATTGGGATCTCCATGCAGACAGGGAGGAAGTCAGAGTGACCCAAAGGCAGACCTTCAGGGACCCACGTGCTGTTGACAGCAGACGGTGGGAGATTGCTTAATATTCTTACACAATTAAACTAATTCCCTCTAAGCTTCCGCTGTATACCACGAACAAGACATCCATACCCCTCAGAAATTAGCTTGCTGCATGTGGGAAAGTGTACTTCTTAATGCCCAAATCCTCAAAAAAAAAAAAAAATCCTGGCTAAATTTTATTTTTACAAAGGCCAAACCAAGAAGCACTTTGCAAACAGTTTTAACCTGGATGCAGAATAGGGTAGCACACGTTGGCAATACAAATCATGTGACACCAAATGCCTGCAATATAGGCTATGATTTTCATTGGATGAGAAAACAGCACTATCACAAGGCTCACTTATTTATAAAAATGTGGCCAATAAGGCTAGCAAAAGGACACAAACAAAAGCTAAGGGCTCATTCTATCACATGATGGGCTGGGTAGGTGGTATGTAGCTGGCTCCTCCCACCTGCAGTTTCTCATCACCCCCCAGCCCTGCATGGGGACCTGATAATGCTCAGCTCTGAGGAGAGGAGGTCTCTTCAAACCTCACTCCTCCCTAATCCCCGCTATCAACAAAGACTTTCCATGATGATACCAAGCCCAAGCAGCGGGAGCAAGTGTTCAAATATTTACAGTCTACAGCTTGGGATACAAAACTCTTCCTTGAAGGTGTTGGAATAGCAGAAAAAGCCTTGTGAAAATGGTTTGGATGAAGAAGCAAACCCCAGCTTTGCTCTGCTCTCCTTTAAGGTTCTGCTAAGTATCCATACCTGAGCCTTCTCTACATCAAGGATTCATGGCTTGGAGATTCATACCATTCCCCTCAGATTTATTAAATGCAACACCCTTTTAAACCTATTCTGTATGTGATGGGCCCAACCCAACACCTTGTCCTGAGCGCATCCCAGTACTGGGATTACAAGAATGAGCCACTGCACCCCTTCTGGTGCTGCAGCCTCTTGACCATGCAGAGACTGACTAGGTTGTGGGGAAGAAAACAGGAAGAGCACAGTGGGAAAATTGATCTCACTCATGAAGAAGTATGGCAGGTATTGTTACCCTACAATACAACTAGAAAATATGGACAGGACACACAAGAGGCTAAGGGTGACAAGAGAGGGGTTGGAAAGGTGACCATGAATCTTGGTTCCAGGGTACCAACAGAGGGACTTGAAAACACTGAGCAGTTTTGTAGAAAATTGAGGAAAGTGGGATTCTTGGCAGGTTATGTGGAGTGAGAATCTGTCACTCACAGGGAAGACCTGGGCCTCCTTGCACAGTCTTGCTTTTTAATATTAATGCATGGCCAGAAGCCAGGCAGAGAGAGGAGGAAGTCAATAGCCACACAGCTAGGCTGCAATGACCCAGGAAGTACTTAGGGAACATCCACTCCTCTATGAGTGAGACTCACACATATGCCCTCAATTCATTTGGTTTCCCCTTAAAACCGAAGTCTTTTAGTTTTATAGAAAGACAAGGAAGAAATCCGCGAGGGATATAACAGGAGTAGTGCTAGGAAAATTGTGGGGAAATCCTTAGGACTCTGGTTTCCATTGTGATGAAAAGTGTTAAGCAGGGATGCAGTCATACACGTCCCTCATGGGGTCCTGACTCTCTCGCGTGCATGGGTGTAGCCAGGAGCTGCTCACCGCATGCACTGTTTGTGGGTTCCTGTGTTGTATTCCCCACCCTCTGCCAGAACATCTATTTTTTGGGGAGTAGGGGAGGATATAAAACAAAGCAAGCACATTGTAACAAGCATAAAACAATCTCGATCAATTCCTGAAATACTGCAAGACAGCAAATATATAAAATTCCTGTGTCAGCACCCCCCAGAAAGTAGATACCCGCCCCAAACAGAAGTTTAAAAATTCTCCCACGTAGCTAAATAGAGATTTCGGAGGGAACCCCTCCACACAGCCCTTTTCAATGACTGCTCACCAACAGGCAGCCAGCAGATTGTATCATGGAAAATACTGCTCTCGTTGAATTTAATTAACACGTTAATTACACTCAATAATAGCAAGTCACAAGTAAATTCAGCATTATTTTTAATATCCCTCCCATCTGAAAGTAAAATTGCTAGCCCTCTTTTCCTCCCCTCCATTATTTAAATGAAGCAGGAGCCACATTGTCTCCCGATCGCCATATCGACCATTGATCTATGATGCCTTGCTCCTGCAAGGCTTGGGCTGAGGGCGTTCCTGCTGATGAGAACATATGGTTTGGATGGCTTGGCAGGCAGAGTCCTGGCAGAAGAGTCTGGAGGCACCGGCAGATGCTGCTCAGCTCAGACGTCCCAATGTTGGCCTAATTGCCGCTGCGCTTTGATGCCACATGTTTCCTGCGATGACAGCGATGTTTCTCACAAGGAGACTGGGGGCAAAACAGAAGCCCTCCCCAGTTCCCAGACAGCCAGTGTGAGTGTGCACACACAGGCACACACTCACACACGTGAACACACACACAGATAGACAAGCAAACATGTCTGCAATAACAGGCAAGGTCCCCTTTCCTGCACACCTTCTATATCTTCCCAAGGGTGTGAAGCCAGCTAGGAAGGGACTAGTAACCAGAAAACGAGCTTGTTTTTTGCCCCCACAGCACTGCTACCATTTTGCATGCCCTTAAAAAAAAAATACAACCAGCCTTTCAAAGAACTAGCCAAGATCAGGGAAAAGAAGGCCTGTTAACAACTCAGACAGATTGCATATCTGTGCTCAGCCCCAGCATTCAATGCTAAGCAAAACAATCTAGACATCTTCTCTCAATGAAAAGACTGAACCAGGTAAACAGACCAGCATGAGACAGTTCATAATCCACCAATAAGGAACGGTGGTGTGGACCCTACAGGGGGCATGGCACTTCACATAGATGGGGAACTAGGGAGGCATGGGGGTAATCGGTGAATCCCATGAGTACTGAGAGCACGTTATAATCAGGATATCTAGGAAGGACACACAGCCCAGCATAGTGGATAGAGGAATTGGTCCATCACGTCAAATGGGAACATGGCATTAAATCATGGACAGCCACCCACAGACTGGGGTGAGAAGGTGAACGCTGTTCAGCTGGGCTAGAGCAGGAAGCTTATGGTCCCTGTTCTCTGTGGGTAGAATTCTGAGCTTGAAGGACATCCACCTTGTGTAGGGGTCTGGAGGCTGGCAAGGCAGCAGCCAGCATTTGAAGCAATGAACACCACCCAAGCAGCGCCAGGACACATGTCCTGCAGCCGCTGACATGATAGAGCATTAGGACACTGTCTGTCCATCTCAGAGGCAAGCTGGCGTTCACAGCCCTGCTTCCTGGCACTGAGGCATCAAATCTGAGTCCAGAGCGGACAGGTACAAATACTGGGAAGCATTGCCACCACTGCACTAATTTAGATAAATCTCTAAGTCGGAATGAGAAAATGATTTAATAGCACAAAACTGCCGAGCTGTCTGTTTTGAATGTCAAACATTTGCATAGCCCACATTTGTCATTAACCGGATGAAAAGTAGACAAATTAATGAGCTGACAGAGTAGAGATCTTACCCGCATTTGAATAATAGCCCACAGAAAGCACGGCGCTGTCCCCCTTCGCAGAAGGGTGAGCAACTCTGAAGGAGTGAGAAGGAAAGATTATACACTGGGGTTTTCAGGATGTGGGCCCAGGACCTGAGAGGCTGACCCTTTGTCTGTCACCCCAGCAACAACGGACCGCAGTGGCTCACATGAGGATGAGGGCACACACAACCTAGAAATAATCAAACTAGGAAAACTTGGCAGGGTGGTTGAGTGTCAGAGGGGTTATTTTAGTTTTGGGGGTTATAGGTATATCTCTGGTTCTGCCACAGCTGTGGACAAGATGCCAGCTGCCACGTGCCTCCCAGTGCAAGCACTAGCAGAGGTGGAAGAGGGCGGAAGGACAGTGTGGGTCCTGGGTCATGCAGATGGAAATGCCAGTCATTTCCTCCTGCAGCTTCTCTCTTACACAGCATTGGGCTACGTGAAGTTGTTAGCTCCTGCGGAGTTTGAATGCTGAATCTCAGGTCTGTGTAAACTAACTAATAAGGCCTTCATTAGGCAGTTCCAATACCAATACAAATTGGGTAGTTCCAATGGCTACTCAATGCCCACAAATTGAAGTATACTGTCTGAGCTGCTGCTTTCACACTCACATGACAGACTGTAGCATCAGTTCTTAGCTGCAGGGTTCCCGCCTTTACCAACCCAGCCTTTCTAATAGGTCCTTACATATTCTGGTCCACGACACCAAGTCTTCTCCCTTGTCTGTCCTCCCAGCACCTAGTCATCCTATGATGTCTCCGCTTATCTGGGCTCCACCAATCTCAGGAGCCATCTCTTTTATTTTATTTCTTATTAGTGTGTGTGGAGGCACATGTCATAGCCATGGTGTGCACATGTATGTTGTAGAGTTGATTCTCTCCTTCCACTTTCATATGTGTTCTAGGGTCTGAAACCAGGTCACAGGGTTTAGACGAGCAACACCTTCACGTTATGAGACCCTGCACCAGGTCAGGAAATCACCTCTAGGCATTTTCACTCCTCTTGATGTACGGAGATTGTGAGAATTGCTTTTCTTTGCGTTGTTCTGATTCTTCTGGTCATAAACAATGGAACGGAACTCCCCAATAGGGTGGCTCACATCAAAGTTTGACGTAGAATTGGAGATACAGGGAAAATGTGTTGATTCCGGTAGGTGATTCACAGGCAAAACACAGAAAAACATCAAGGCCCAGCTAGCCATGACAGGAACTGCAGTAGCTCCTTGACGCAAGCAGCTTAGGGAGCTCACCGAAAGGTGATGATGAGGGGTTGAGCAGGGCCCCCACCCAGACGTGCCTGGCTGTTGCCTGGCACATTCTCCACACCTGGTTTTGCTCTGGTCTCTCCAGTGTCACACTCTAAGAATCCCAGTCCTAGCTCAGACCTACATAACTCATTTGAGAGAACTGAGAGAGGGAGGAAAGCTTTTAGGTATCCCTCTGGCTCTCTCTAATCCATCATATCATAAGCTATATTCCTAGCTGTTTTAGAAGCTTTTCTTTTTTTTCCTGTATTTATATATATATATATATATATATATATATATATATATATATATATATATATTTCAGGAGTCTTTTCTCTCCCCAACAAAACTTACCTCTTAAAGATCAAAAACTTTGCTTTCAAAACTGTCATTTTGATGTGGTCTTCAAAAGCCTATTTTAGAAAGGTTTTTTTTTTTCTCTCTTTTTTTTTCCAAGCAGTTTTTCTCCCCCTTCCATTTGGCTTTGCTCTAGGCATGCCTCCCTACCTGGAATTCCTCTGATTCTCAGAAGGTCCTGTGAAGACCACTGGCTGTAGATAAGACAGTGGAGAAAGGGAAGCTCAAAGCTTACTACCATCAAATGTGAGCTGCTGCAATCCCACACTGTTTAAGAGACTAAACCCGGGAAACAGCCCAGCTACCACACCTGACACTTCCTCATGGGCAATTAGCTCCCCAGGGCCCGTTTCATCATCAGTAGAAGGAAGAAGTAATTGTCTTCATTTCTGACTGCTATCTGGAGACCAAATTATTCTAAAGGGCTTTAGTGAGAACACCTCATGTCTAGAACACCCACGAAGTGATGCTTCCTGAGAGACACCAGGCACGTGGCAATGGGGCTTATGCCACCTAAAGGAATCAGTCTCTGTTACTTGTATCTGTTTTTCTTTAACCCTCTTCACATGTAAACTTTAGCAAATATGACTTCAACTTTTCATGGTATTTTCTCACTTGTAGAGCAGGACTAAGAATACTCTGCCTGATGAAGCTATAAACATTAACAGACCTGTTTGTGAGTGTTGCCCCCAGTTTAAGGCCGAGAATAGAGGCCCTCCTGTTACATTCCCTGTAGAACAGCTAGGTGCCCAAGAATGTTCCTATGCCTAGCTCCAGAAATTTGTTGCAATCACAGGAGATGATCCAGAACATCTGCAAATCCTTGGGTCCTCCGTGTCACACAGGACATGCTCTGTGACAGGCCAGGTCTTTGGAGTTGGTTTTGTTTTAATGTTATGTTTCTGTTGTTGTTTCTGGAACTACTCAATGACACTTTGCCAACTCATAGAAGGATGTCTAGATTAAGGAATTTAATCTTTCCATCACTAGCAATCTGTGATAATGCCTGCTGGGGCATGGCACCCCAGAACCCTGTTTTCCTTTCACCTTGTCCAGTGTAACTCAAAACTGCACTTCAGTTTCCAGACTGTCTTTATGTGTTAAGCGTCGTGTTCTCACTATATAAATGGCCAATGGGACAGCCCCCTTGGATGCCTACTTCCCTTCAATTTCTTACCATCTCAGCAATACTCAGTGTTATTCTAAATTACCTCTAAACTCAAAGTATTGGATATTTGAAGGCAGATGTTCATATTTAACACAGCACAACCACACAGTGACTGTCTCCCGACCTGGGAGTTACAGCTAATGAAGGCAGGGCTTCAATGCAAACAGATGGACAGAAAATACAGAGTTGGCTTTTGCTCTCAGTGAAACGTGTGACTTTGTGGGCTGAGTTATGTGTCTGTCTAAAATTCATAGACAGAAAGTCTTATTCCTAGCATGATGGCATCAAGAGGTGAGTCTTCAGATGCAAATAAGTCGTGCGGGTGGAGCACTCATGAAGGAAACCTGTCTTAGTCCAGATCCTCTAGCTATGAGGTAGTATCTGAACTACATGTGGTGGGGAACTACAAAGAAAGAAGTGTAATCAGAAGGCAAGGGAAAGGGTCTACAATACTTAGCTTCTAGAAAGGGACTCAGGGCAAGAAAATAAGGTGCAACAAACACATGACCCCAGCCTGGCAACAACTGAACCAGAGGTGTGAAATTGAGAATTTCTTTCTTCCCTTAGGAAGGGTGGGACATGAATCCTATCCTCCTGATTCAGGCTGTGCTTGCCATCCAACTTCGTCACACTGAGGTACAAGCCTCATCATAGGCCATCCTTGCAGCCATCAAAAACAGCTCTGTTCCCCTTGCCACGCACGAGGACATGGACAGAAGACAAGTCTCTATGTCAGGAAGTGCACCGACCAACACCAGACCTGTCTGTGTAGAATCTGATCTCCCATCCCAGACACATAGGAGAAATAAATCTCAGATGTTTAAAGCCGGCCATCTGCTGTGTTTTACTAAAGCAGGCCAGGCTCTCGAAGACCCTCACATCACGCTGTGAGTTTTACTTTACTGTAATACAGAGGCTATCGACAGCAGCAGTGTTCTTTTCTGAGCGTACATTATCAGTGGTCACACAAAATGATACTTGCTAGGAAAGGCATGGCAGAGAGAGCTGGGCAGAGAGAGAGATCTTGTCTGAAGATGTCCTGGTACAAGGTGTAAACAGGACGTATATCTAAGAAGATGATAAAGCAAGCAGGACCTAGGCAAGGGATTGCAGGCAAGAGGAGTGCTTGTTCCAGGGCAAGTCATGACCTTCGGCAAGATCAAACCTACTAAGGTGTTGTGCAGACAGCTCTCTCATGGCTGTCTGCTCTGATCCCTGTTCCCTTCTCACATCATCTCTCCAACAAATGTTTAGAAGGCATTTGTTCAGAAGACCATCTTTCTCGGGAAGTTCAGGCTCCCTCAGGATGGAGCTTCTATTCAGCTGGTCTGTATACGTGTAACCCATTATTCCTCTGCTAGGAAACTCACTCCTCTCTGACACACAGCAAGAAATCCTAAATAAATGTCATTGAAACAGAACCAATTCTTTGTCTTATATGTCTGAAATATGTAAGTAGCAAATTAAGAAATAAATGATAGTTATGTCTTCATCTTCCTTACACAGTTTCGCTGAAATTTCTCCTCTGCAAAATAACTTTACCCGAGGCAATGTACATGCTAACACAAATGAGTAATATTAGCAGGCATCTCCTCTGGAGGGTTTCATAAAACAACCCCAGCCAAATAAACAGGAGGTAAGGAAGAAGTAGGCAGGACCAAATAGAGTCGGCCACCAGATGAAGACAAATTTCTGCAACAATTTCATTTCCTGGATCAAGAGAAAGCAGATATATAATTGTGGTATGTTCACAAAACCATTCTGATATAAAAATTTTTAAATTTCATTACTCTATCAGCTTGGAACAAAAACATCCAAACCTATAATCAGTGCTAATTTACCTCTTCCAATTGCTAAGTGCAGCTTCGCACGACTTGGTGAAACCTCAGAATGGGAACAAGCAGTTCAGATGAAGACCCTTGGCTAGAAAATATCGTTGTTCCTTATTTAAAATAAGAACAGAGCACCGTGACTCTTTGCTGACTGGACAAGCACTCTAAGAAAGTGACCTAGGAATGACCGGCACCACAGGTAACTAATGCTTACACAGAACACACTTCTTCAGCCCTGGCCGAGCCACTTCCATCAGGTTCTGAGTACTGCTGTCCCCACTGAACTGGGAGCAGAACCACAGACAGTGTCAGCCACACGGGAAGACCCCGTCCAAGAGCTCATTTAACGCCTTCTCCAGCACACGTTTATGGGACACTCATGGGAGTGAGAGCCAAGGTCTTTTTTGTGTTCCCAGGCGTTTACTTGAGGCGAATGTCTACGGTTTACCAAGCAGGAAACTGAAACACAAATAGCATTAAGTTGTCTAAATGTTGCGACTGAGCAGTCGCAGAGATGCATAATAAATCAGGTAGAAACGGTCTCTTGTTTATTACCTCAAATATTTACAGTGGTAGAAAGAAGAATCCTTAACTCTCTGAGCTATTAATTTTATTATTCATTCTATTTTGCCAATTTTTCTCTTTGGGTTTTTCTACAGTGAATATGCAATCTTGGCTATAATTTTTATAATAGAGAAAACGCTGGCTGTGACATGAGACCAGTCACTGCATGATGGAGAAAATGTGCAGAGAGCTAACGAAACGCCAAGATGAGTTGTCTAAAAGGCAGCCTGAATCCAGTTCCAAACTGACCACCCATGGGCAGTCGTGGTGGCCTGCCTGCTTCTCCCCCAGAGCTGTCACAAGCACAGACTCAGTTGGGAAACATTCATTTTGTTGAAATGCAGGAAAGATCTGACTTTAGGAGGCAACTGAGAAAGAGCTGATAGTTGTTCTTGGTTGAGAATGAGGTCTTATGATTTCTAGAAGGAAGCAGTCAGGGCCAAGTGCAGCTGCAGTCCCAGAGGGGACAGGGACCAGGCATGCCATGATGTGCTGCCTGCTAGGAATCTCCACCCCTCTCTCTCTCTCTCTCTCTCTCTCTCTCTCTCTCTCTCTCTCTGTCTGCAGGAATCTGGGTCACTCCATCACAGGACTGACCCACATCTCCAGACAAGCAATCTTCTGCTCCTATTAGAGAAACATCAGCTCGGTGGAAGCAAGCCTTATGAATAAGTAAATTTACAGATAAGCCTATTTTAATTAGCTGGAGAAGACGAGCCCCATTCCTTCTCCCACATCAAGCCCACACTGATTTCCTTCCATCTAGGCACATCTGTAAACAGCTCCCCACCTCTGTCTCTTCCACCACGCTGATTAGTCTCTTTTAAATTCCTTTTGAATGTAATTAATTTGCTTTTCCCACTTTTTCGGTCTGTACATCAGCAGCACTTTGAAGACTCACTCTTGCGGGATGATAGCTGGGTGTGATTTCCCTGAATCGGTTTGCTTAGATTTCCACAATAAGTTCGCCAGGCCATGGGATACAGAACTCTGGGAGGAAAAAGCTTAAACGAGTCAAGAATGGAAATTCTTTTCTGTGCCTTCCTTAGTCAAAATATGAAGCACACACCCATCCCCGCTCCTTGTTTCCTCCCCTTTCCCCGCCAGAGAAATTCTGTTTTTGTCATTCAAATCTGCTTCCCAATTGCTCATTCTCCTCAGGGCAGCTACTCACCCTGATTTCCTACTTGATGCACAAAGAGAATAGACAAAGTCATCAGAACCAATCAGCGGTGATGGAGGAGGCAGGGTGCACCCTCGGGGTGGTCTGGGTGGGAAAGTGAGGCATGACCCCTTTGAAGCCTTTGAATTGTTTTACCCGACTGTCCCTCTCTGCACCTTTCCCCAAACCGCTGCGTAAGAATTAGCGCCCCTTCCCATCACACAAAGAAGGCTGAGATTAATGACATTCTAGGTCAGCCTGCGTTTCTGTGGGGGTGGGGCTCTGTAAAACGCACATGGATTTCTTTGTTAAGCTGTTAGTGGCGGCTGGGAAGCAGCCTTGCAATCTGAGGGTTCCATAAAAAGTAACTCACTCATTACTTTGCTGCTTCTAATTCTACAGTGGATTGGTCCAGAGCAGGAATATCATCTAAATTAGAGGTCACACCACCCCTTTTGCTTTCTCATGAGGCTCTTCCTCCCTACCCTCTCTCTCTCTCTCTCTCTCTCTCCTTCCTTATTTTCCTCCCCTCCCCCCTCTTCCTCTACCTATGTTCATTGTTCATCTTTTAAAAAACATGTTTGTGGGCCTGAATTCAATTCCCAGCCTCACATGGTAGAGAACTGATGATCATGCGACATGCTCTGTCCCCCATGTGTGTATCCTGACATGTACAAGCACGTGCGCACACACACACATACACGCATACGCATGCACACATTAAAAAACAATTTAAAGTAAAATATAATTGCTGAACTGGTGAAACAAGAAAAAAATTGTTACTTTGACCTGTGTTGATGTCAGCAAAACAGTGGTCTCTCTCATGAGACTCCCTGGGCAAGGAAGGGGAAATGTGGCACCAAAGGAGACAGAGGGGTTCCTAGAAGACAATGCCAGCATTCGCTAGGCAGAGTGCCCCCTGGACTGAGTGTCTAGTGGCTTGCTTTGGGCTCCCAGTTCAATCTTCTACCTGCAGGAATGTCCCGGATTACGCCACCAAAGGCTCACGTGATGCAAACTGGGACAAAGAACAAACATGCAGATGAAGCTCAACTCGGCCTTTCATATTTCAATCCAGGGTTTCTCAGAGTGTGAGTGGTCTTCCTGCGGGAGAGAAAGGCCAGTGCACTGGGGCTGTCTTAGACTTGGACCTGAAGGAAGAGACAGATGTTTGGCTTGCTGTTTTTGAAAGTTCTTTTGGGTGCATACATGTGTGTGCGCGCTTGTGTGTGCATATTGTGTAAGGAAACCAGAAGGCAGCCTCCAGTAGCCTCCTCCATCCCTCACTACCTTACATTGTTTTATTTTGTATATATGAATGTTTACCTGCATGCATATATGCGCATTTGCATCACATACATGCTTGGTGCGTGGGGAGGCCAGAAGAGAAGAGGGTATCAGATCTCCTGGAACTAGAGTTAACTTCTGATTTTGAACCACCGGGAGGGAGCTGGGTACCGAACTCTCGTCCTCTGTAAGAACTACAAATGCTCTAAATTGCTGAGCTATCTCTCCCGTACTTCTATGGCAGTTTTTGAGACAAGGTTTCTCACTGAACCTGGAGCTCATTGAATCTCTAGACTAGCCGATGGATGAACCTGCCTCTGCTTCCACATTGCAAGGACTGCAGGCACTCGGGATCGCGGCACTGTGTTCACTTGGGTGCTGTGTGTAATGGTAAAAGTAAAGGCTCCCTGCCCGGAACTAGCTGCCTATATAGACCTGCAGCATCGTCTCGCGGTGTGCCCATCCATCTCTCCTCATGGGACTGGCTGCCTCGTCGAGGTCTCTCACCCACCATGTGGCTCCCTGCTTGGGACTGGTTGCACCCCGTGGCCCACTGCAGCCACTTGGCGAACTGCACCATCTCTGCCT
Organism: Microtus oregoni; assembly: GCF_018167655.1. Taxonomy (NCBI): domain Eukaryota; kingdom Metazoa; phylum Chordata; class Mammalia; order Rodentia; family Cricetidae; genus Microtus; species Microtus oregoni. The sequence continues at coordinate 33,682,481 of NW_024543067.1, forward strand.
GGGACTGGCTGCTCTAGGGGCATGCAGCCTGCTGCCTGCCCCCTCCCCCCCAGGGACCTGTGGCGTGGTCTCATGGCCCGCTGCCCACTGCAGCCATTTTATTTTTACCATTACACTGAAGATTTGCTGGGGACTACTTGCCTGTACAGTGCTTTACCCACGGAGTGCTTTTTCCAGCTCTTGTTCTGATTTTTAACTTTAGGGAAAAGCCAAAGACTATTCAAGCTGAAGTCTGGAGGGATAGTCACTAGGAGGTGATGAAAGACAAGGGGTTAGCGGGTAGCCTCAAGGCAAAGGGGGATGCACTTCTGGGTAGGACCTCAAAGTGCGCCCCTCTCTGAGCACTGGAAAGGGCTTATTCCAAGTCCTTCCTGGATGAGAACACCCCAGCAGGCAATTCCCTCAGCGTCAACACTTCGATGACCCCCAGACTCACCACCCAAGCACTGGAGGAAACCCCGAGCAAAGAGCAGCGGAAATATTGCCTGCTCCTTAAAATGACACTCCGGCAGAGCCCCCACCACGAGGCCCTGTGTTTTTTATAGTTTAAATACTGGCTCTGAACCCCACTTCGGAGGGCCTGTGCAACATGCATGCAAAATTCACACTTGGGAAAATAAAAAATACATGTGAAAACATGCCTTTTTAAACTACTAAGTACTAGAAGCTCATATTAAAATCCCAAATCAAAAGAGAACCCAGCTCTTTCCCCTTGATGTCAAAAACTGTAGAAGCCCAGACGCCAGGGTCTCCTAAAATAACACATGATTGATTGCAAGCAGAGTTCAATTTTCTCCCAGAGTTCCTCATGCTTTTATTAGACTTTCTTCCCCTGAAGTAACTTCAGCGTTGCAAGGAAGAACCAGCGACACCAACGAAGCTTGCTGGGAGGACATAAACTGCCCTCCGGTGTCTCAGAGAACACAGCAAGGGACGCTCCCTCCATTTTGTCTTTATCGTCTGCATACCTTTCCATAATGGGTAACCAATCGATGTCTCAAAAATACTGCCCAACATACTCATGTAGCGTGGGGTTTTAGATGGTGAATAATCACAATGTGGGGGCAAGCATGGTGCATACTGTGTAACCTCAGTTACCTGATGTGTGTATACTTGCAGCACCCAGAGGGACATAGCAAGCTGAGCTGCATGTGGCTGGGTGACTGTTCTTGGCTTCTTGTGTTTTGTTTCCTGTAATGCACATATTACAAAATAAGTAAAAGCTTCTTTTTAAAGTTTTTTAAAAAAAGAAATGGATGGAATTATGCACTTAAATGGAGTATAAGTTGCAATTTTCGCTAGACTGCTGCTATGATTAAGATTTTTAAAAATAAATAAGAAAATAAAGCATAAACAAACAAGCAAGCAAACAAACAAAGGTTTAGGATGCTTGGGAACAGAGCCCAGTGGAAGAGCACTTTCATGGCTGATGTAAGGTCTCAGGCTCAATTCTCAGTTCCCCACAACAAACAAACAAACAACAACAAAACAAATAAGAATCTATTTGGGCATGGTGGCTCACATTATAATCTCAGCATTCAGAAGACAGAGACAGGAATGTTAGTCCCCATGCAGTGGCGTATGTCTCCTCTGCTGAGGCATTTAAATCATCACGTGACACCAGGACTTTCCGGAAACCTTCAGCTATGCTACATATCACCTCTTAATAGTGCCTGTCGGCTACAGTTCTCTTGCTTGCTCTTCTTGTTCCTCTCTTGCTTGTTCTTTCTGTCTGCCTTTCTCATGTCCCAACTCTGAGATGGTCTTTCACTCTTTCACTCCCCCAATAAACCCCCTTGAAATGCCATGGTGTACTCTCTTAGGTGAATACCGTGGCAGGACCCATTGAAGATACACCCGTGATGTGGGAGTCTCCTTTGAGTGCTGTGATTACCATTAATGAATAAAGAAACTGTCTTGGCCTGTTGAGAGGGCAGAACTTAGGTAGGCAGAGACGACTGGACTGAATGCTGAGAGAAAGAAGGGCAGAGTCGGGGACGCAATGGAGCCATTGCCAGAGTCAGTGATGCCAAAACTTTGCCAGTAAGCCATTGCCACATGGCAATACACAGATTAGTGAAGATGGGTTAATATATATGTAACAGTTGGCCAATAAGAAGCTAGAGCAAATGGGCTAAGCAGTGATTTAATTAATACAGTTTCTGTGTGATTATTTCAGGGCTAAGTGGCCAGGAACGACACAAGCAGCCTCCTCCAACACACCTATTCCTCATTTTTATCTTTTCAGAGAAGATCATTACAAGACCAAGTCCAGCCTCATCTCCACGGTGAGTTCCAGGCCATCTAAAGCTATACAGTGTGAGTATTTCAAGAACAACTGGGAAAAAAAATGAAGGAAAACAAAATAGCTCATCAGTTCATTACATTCTAGCTGTTTGGCTGCTTGTTTGAACAAAATTTTATCTGTTTAGTTTCTAAAGTCAGGCAAGTGTTACTCTCAAACCTCAACTCCAAGATGTGTAAGGACCTAAAATTCCCTAAAAATAGATTTAAGTTTCAGTTTCTAAGATTCTGCCTTCTCTCCTGTCACCACAGTAAATGCTATATCCCATCCTTCAAGATGACTGGGCTCTGTTTGGTTTTTTCTTTTTTTAAGGCAAGGTCTCATGAAGCCCAGGCTGACCCCAAGCTCTATATGCAGCTACCCACAAACTCCTGACCTCCTTGCTGCCCCCTCCTAAGTGGTGGGATTACAGATGGGTAACACCGTGTCCAAACAACACTCTGTATTTATAAAAAACATAAGCAAAGTCAGAGAACGGATTTGTGGTTGCCAAGGGGTCACAGGAAGGAGCATGGAAATGATTACCTCTCAGGTTTAGTGTTGCTTTCCAGGGTGAGGAAAATGCTAAAAATAAAGAGAGTGATGGATGTACAATTTTGTGAATAAAGTAAAAGCTACTGGAGTGTACACTTGAAAAGAGAAATGTGAGCTCTCCGAATTTCCTCTCAACAAAACAGGCAAACAAAAATCGTAAAAATCCTACTTTCTCTGGGGATTTTGTCTCATCAGTAGCTCCCAGACCCAGAGATGTCAACCGGAGGCTGAAGGAGGAGAATGCAAGTTTATTTTGCAGCACCTACTGATAGAAATGTGATCCCTATGTCTTTCCCATCCTAGAAAAAATAAGTCTAACAGGGAAATCAAAGGCTAATGTGTCACCAGGAAGAAGCCATCTCTCAAACGGTAGGTTGCCTGAAGGTTAGGGCAACTGAGTCTGCTTCAGGTCCTTGAGAAAACTAAATCATGCAAGCAGGGTTCTCTTGTTTCTGAAGCATGGGTAATTGGGCCTCATGAGGCTAACAGTTGGTCACATGGGTACTGTCTCACAACATGATGCTCAGTCAGCAAGGTTTCTGTTGTGGTGCTCAAGAAAGAAAAGATATACTGATATGAATGAACGGTGTTTGGCAGGTGAAACAAATATCATAGAGAAAGAAGGGGAGGAAGAAGTGAAAGGAGGCTCCAAGATACTGGGACCCATGGCTACGTAGACTCAGAGAAGGCCATGAATGCCATTGAAAGCCATGGGAAACATACTTCATGTACCAGTTGAAACTGTTCATTCCAAGCATTCTGGATAGGCACAGGAAAGGTCATAGGCCACCAAAAAGAGCATTTTAGATATGACCACATTTACTGCAGGTGGCACGTGAACTCACATTCATTTTCTGGCTCTTTCACAAATCTCCCTAATAAAATTGAACCCCAGTTATCTGGAGAACAAAAATCTCACCTGCTGTATTTTCATTCCTGTCTTCCTTGGGCATCTGCAGGCATGCAAGCACACACACACACACACACACACACACACACACACACAAGCATGTACAGGTGTGGACACAAAGCTGTGATTATCTGGCGGCCTTGCCAACAGTATTGTCAGGCAAAGGTGCGATCCATTCATCTCTCCCGGGCTTGTCCTCCAAATCTTTCTCCAACTGATAACCAGATCCCGTAGTGTGGTCCCCAGCCTCACCTGACTTCATAGGCACAATCTTCTTCTACAGCCAGGTCTGATCCCTTCTTGAATTTCCTCCTCCTACAATGTTTAGAAATTACAAGCCCAAATTCCTCTACTTTAAAGGTTCTGTACCCCCAAAACAGTGACACAGAAAAGCTAAAAGTCAAATGGAATGATGAATTTTGGCTCCATGGTCTCAACCTTTACAGATTATGACCTTGACTTTGAACAGATGGAGACATCAAAGCTGAAAGATGACTTACAGACCTATACATCACAGCTGCCCAGTTAAAACAAAGCCAAACTGCCTCGCCTGAGGCTTAGCTGTTTGTTGTTGTTTGGTTTTGCTTTCATTTTCCGCTCATCTACAAATCCACCAAAGAGATTTTTCAGGGCTGCAGGGAAAGAGCATTGGGCAGTGATGTGAGTTACCAAGCAACCACAGCACTGTGGGATATAAAGAAAAAAGAGGAGCCTTATCCAGAAACATGTGGCTTCTCCTTAGTCCCCAAAAGCAGAATAAAGCTATCCAAACTAGCTCATGCTATCTGCCAGAAGAGAGAAGTGGCTAGGGCTTGTTTAGTGTGGAAATGATTAATTCTTTACAATTGTCTGTTTCAAAACTGGGGTTTCTTTTGGAATGAGGAAGTCTGGTGTAAATCCATGAGGAATCCGTTCTATACATAAAATTGCTCATTACAGTCCAGGATGGAAAGGATGTGGAGAGAATATGCTAGCATTTTTTTCCCATGCTGATGGAGAAGACGCAGAACTCTGAAAGGGTCAGAAATGTGCTTGCCTACTACAAGTGAATAGACCGTGGGTCAGAAGGGGTGACGGATGGCAAGGATGGAGATATGGAAAAAATGTAGCTCTGAGGTCTGCATGTTTATCTTTCCAAAATTAGTGTGGAAAGATCTTCACCCTGGCAACAAGACTAGGAGATACAGCCGCTGGGAGAGGAAGAAAGGATGGGACAGCGTGCCCATGAAAGGGATAACAGCCCTTGTGAAAAAGGCCTGGGAAAAATTCCTCATCCTTCCCACTATGTGAGGACCCAACCACAAGATGCTGATGAGGAAACAGAAAGCAGACCTCAGCAGACACGGTTCTTTAATAGCAACCCAAATGGACCAAGAAAGGATTTTTGCAAAGAAAAATCAAAAGAGGTTAATGCATAAAAAATGTGTATATATATATATATATATATATATATATATATATATATATATCTTGGAACAGTGAACAACAATATCCTGGCACAACTGACTGAGATAATATGGATATGGACAACCTTACTAAAAAAACTGTAGTCAAAGCAAACCTGAAGCTTCACTCAAGGTAGAGAGTGCCTCCTGAGGCAAGGCTGTGGTGCTCAGACACAAGGCTGTGGGGCTGATGAAGAGTAGAGGCTTTACTGATGGGTAAGAGAGAAAAGATGATGGCCATCCTGAAGATAAAGCCTCCTAGATAACAAAGCTTTAAAACCTGGTCAAGAAAGTGTTAAACACATCATTGTGGAAAAACAAGCCAGGTGACAGAAAAATACCAGGAATCCGAGTAGATCATGTACATGAGAGTGTACTGGGTAGATCTGGGATTTTCTTTTCTTTCTTTTTTTATTTCTTGAGAGAGGGAAAGAGGAGGTATAAGTACAAGCTGGAAAGCTCTGTTGGGGGCCATGAAACACGGTGAAAGTTATCCAACAGTAATCATTTTCAGTTTGGTTTCTCCAAACCTAACGTGTCATCATCTCGCTCCTCAGAATCTTAAGTGGCTGAGAGAAAGTATGAAGAAACCCAGTGTTGCAGTCCAGGTCTTCAAAGACCCCCAGTGTTTCAGTTATATTTCATGGACATATGCATTATTCAAAGCTTTAACCACGAAAGAACAAAGGAAGCAGAGCGGATTCTCTTTGCCGGATTTGAAACTTGTGTGCACATGGCATGGCTTCTTCATGTTACTCAGAGTTTCAAAACAGCTACACCAAGACCCTCAGCTGCTCCTGCCGGTGCACAGGAGGCTTCCCCCGGCTTCTTCCACGCTTACCTACAGTGCCAAGTGGTGAATGACCCAGACACAGGGGTTCATCAGGGACCAATCCTATCTCGAAGGACTCACACACAAGTGGGAGGAGATCAAACAGACAGCTGATCCTGAGCTATGAGACGGACCACCAGGGTAAGATGGGTTCTATGCCTGCAGCTGGAGTGTGCTCAGCACCCTGAGAAAGGGAGTGGACTGGTACGGCTGGTGGACAGCACAATCAGGAATCCTGATAGCGTGAACATCAAGTGGAGAAGCCCTCTCACTTGCAAGCTGGGCAGCTGAACAGGAACGTCGTTTGTACTATTATTGTTGTTGTTGCTATTATTGTTATTGTTATTAATATATGAAACATTATTTCATTTTCTTAATATAATAGTACATTTTATTTTAAAAATAAAACAGATTTTTAACACAGACAAAATACATATAAGAATCTGATTTTACTTTGTGATCCGACAACAACATTTGTTTCCTAAAACAGTGTGACTTTCCAAACATTACCTAGTGTGAGAATAGAACATTTAGAGCTGTGTGTGGTGATACACACCTTCACTCACAGTATTCCAGAGTGCAGGCAGGAAGGTCAGCAGTAGCTGGCTACACAAAACCTTGCCCAGAACAAACAAGCAAATAAACATTACACTACCTTTACCCATGAACAAAATCCATGCTTCTGGTTGGATGTTACCAGAACACCCTCCTACTCAGACGGTCACTGAGATAATTTTGCATTCATGAGATGCACAAAGAACTGAGGGAAATGGCTGAGCCATTGGGCAAACGTCTAAACTTTCCTGGGCCTCTATTTCCCCACCTATAAAATGGGAAGAGGACTGGGTAACTCATTTAGTACTTGTAATAGTGAAATAAGCATGAAATTAGATGTTTGAAAGCCTTAGCGTGTGTCATTCCAGAGCCCTATGTGAAGCTGGGCCGATGTTCATATTTGCTCCCATGCACGAGCCCTTGTGGAGTCTCACCCACTTCTTCACATTCTTGCGTGGACAGAATGCTCTGGGTTGGAAATCTGTACCTCAATATCCCTATGCTCTTTCAAAAGCTGCTTACAATTGAGAGTCATCGTTTAATGTTCTCCAAAGAAAATTTATACTGTATTTATGGCCTGGACATAATCATTACCTTCCAATAAAAATGACTCATTAAATAAAAAGCAATTTTCACTAGTGAGTTCTTAAAATATATTTGCTTACTTATGGAAATCCAATAGCCTCTTGCTCAATATTTTCTGCATGTTTCAGTACAATTATTTGGGGCCCATATGTCTCTTCAAGACTTGTCAAATCAGAACAACTTAGAAACACTTGGATGACAGAAAACCACAGCAGCAAGCAACCAAGCAAAAAAAAAAATCACTATCTGAGGTGAATGGTTCCAAGGTTCATCAGAGAACAGTAGCCCAAGGCCTTCAATCATCTTCAGGTCAGAAGCCAACATACAGCAGGACAGCTGTGCCTAGCGTCATTATTGCGAACCCCACAGACTAACTGGGAAATATTCCCCAGCACAGAAGTGTGTTCTTGAGGGTAATAGCTGGTTGGCAAGCTCTGCCTGTCAAGCAACAGTCCCATCCCAGGCCTGGAAGATGATCACCGATTGGAGAGCCAACAGCACACCTGCTCATTAGGACTCAGGATGTCTTCCAGGAGGCTTTGTCTGCCTGGAACCAGAGCAGACCACAGAAATAGCCACCAACTTAAATGAAGTAAGGGCTGAGAAACTGTCCTCACAGCTGGAGAACCTGCAGATGACCACGAAAGTCCCTCTTCTCTGACCCCAAGAAGTGGTCTGGTCAGTGAATTCCAGCAGAGAAATTTTAGCACTCTTTCTTCCTCATTCAGCCCTGAGGAGACGGGGTGCAGAAGGGCCAGACTCCCGACATGCACTGCCTGCAGTCACAAGTGCATGGATTGTGTTTTCCATAACCTTCTAATATTTGCTAACAGCACAGTGGTTTGCATTTTAATGCTGGCGCTTTAAAGTCTGACTTACTTATATAGCCACAATACAATAATTAGGGAATGAAAAACTTTGAGGAGGCTTTGCATGTGTTAATGGCTTAGAAATCTTGGCAACTAAAAAGCTGAAATTGTGTGATTTTTAAAAATGCCCTTATATCTTTGTTCTGAATATTACATATTGGTTTTTTGTTTGTTTGCTTGCTTTTTAAGTCAGGAAACAACAAAATGCAAAACACCAAGTTGTGACACAAAATCAAGATGGACTAGAGAGGTCTCTTCAGGGAGTGGACTTGGGAGGTGGCCCAGAGGTGAACTGGGGAGAGGTGGCCCAGGAGGTGAACTGGGGGAAGGTGGCCCAGGAGGTGAACTGGGGGGTTGCCCAGGGGGTAAACTGGGGAGGTGGCCCAGGGGGTGAACTGAGGAGTGGTTCAGTGAGTCAACTGGGGGGTGGCTCAGTGGGCAATTGCTCTAGCTTGAGGGCTTGAGTTTGGGTCCAGTCCATGTTAAAAATAAACAAAAGCTGTCATGGTGGCATATCTCTGTAATCCCAGCACTACAGAGACAGGCAGATCTGCAGTAGCATTGGTCATCCATGTCAGATAGACAGTAAGCTTCGATCCCTCCCCCAAAGTAAGGTGGAGAGCAGCAGATGAAGACACCCTGTGCTGACTGCTGACCTACACACATACAGACAGTAGAGAGAGACACACACCTACAGGCATACATAGATACAGAGAGAGAGAGAGAGATACAGACATACAGATACACACAAACACACACACAACACAAACATCTACATACACAGAGATACAGAATAGAGACACACACAGAGACACACATACACAGACACATGCACATATACACACATAAATATACACACAAATATGTATACACAGACACACAAAAACACAGACACATATAGACACACACACAGACACACACACACACACACACACACACACCAGGACTACCCCAAACATCACTGGTGCAGGAGAATTGTCTGTATTCTGTCAGTCATGTTTTAAATAAAGGCTGATTGGCCAAGCAGGAAATATAGGTGGGACAACCAGACAGGAAGTAAAGGTGGGGCAATGAGAACAGGAGAATTCTGGGAAGGAGGAAGCCCATTCCTCCCAGTCCTGCCCAGACCACCAAAGAAGCAGGATGTGATCTGCCCCGCTGAAAAAGGTACTGAGCCACATGGCTAATATAGATCAGAATAATGGGTTAATATAAGCTACAGGAACTAATAAGTAGCCTGAGCTAATGGGCCAATCAGTTTATAATTAATATAGATCTCTGTGTAATTTCTTTGGGGGTTACCGGCTGTGGAAACTGGGCAGGACAGAAACCCCAACAAAGCAGGCCCTCATGCTACACATCACAGTATAAATATGAAATCTAAACACTGGCACCAATTCTAACAAGAAGCAAAGACTTTTTTTAGAGCCTTATCAGAAACAAAACCTTTGTGGATGATAACCTCAAACATCAAAAGTACTTTCTAGATTATGAAGATAGCCTTGAGCAAAATAGTGGCCATGTTGGCAAGTACTGGGTTCTAGGCCGAGCTGTCCCATTCTTCAGTAGAGAGCTCTGGGAAAATCATTTCACCTCCCTAGTTTCAGTTCCTGAAATACTGACTCTGGGTGTTTTAAGAAATCAACAGTTATAAAAATCCAATTCAATCACAATTTAAGTGTTTTGAATAACTAATTCTTTGGAAATTGGCAATTTAGCCATTGTGTTTATTAGATAAACTGGTATCCTTTCCTGTTGCCTGCATGGATGTCTATTCCCCAACCTTGATGCCAGTCTTCTCAGTCATGGAGGCAGCTCCACTCCCATGACATCCTACAGCTGGCTGTTCCAGGCACTGTGTTTAAAGGCAATAGATTTTATAGTAACAAAACCAGACTTGGTAAAAACAGCATATATGAAATGGGTCCACAGTGAGGAGACGAGGTGCGCGTGCATAGGTAAGAAGAGTGTGGCATCCAGGTACTGCAGATTTGCTGCAATGGGACAGATTTGATATTGGGTCCATCTACATGAAATCTTGATTCATCAGAAAAATATATTCCAACAGGATGTTTTAAAGCCTAAGAAACCTCTAAGTACAACTGTGTTTTAAGCCACATTCTTCCTACGGTGTTTTTTTTAATATTTATTTTTATTTTTAAAATTTATGTATATATCTCTGCGTGTGTGCCCCCATGTGTGCAAGAGACCAGAAGAGGATGTCAGATCTCCAGTGCAGGAGTTACAGGGAGTCGTGGGACACCCAGTGTGGGTCCGGGCTCCCCAGAAGAGGATGTCAGATCTCCAGTGCTGGAGTTACAGGGAGTAGTGGGGCATCCAGTGTGGGTGCTGAGAGCTGCACTTGAAGTGCTGCTGAGCTATCTCCCAGCCTCCTTTTTATCTTTCTTTTCAGACCAATTATCAGAGTTTGTGGCAAGCATCCAAATCTGTTCTAATCATTTTTTTTCCTTCCTGCAAGTTAGAGACGTCATCAGGAGCCTTCTTAGGGGAGTCTCTTCCTATCCCTCTACTACCTAGGTACTCCTTTTCCTTGTTTGTGTCTCAAGTCGCCTGGCTTACTGCCCCTTGCATTTATCTGTGCTGATAATGACTGAACGGTAGGGCACTTCAGGTTGAGGGAGGCTGGAATAGCTCAGACTGCTCTACTTCTGAGGATGCCTTTGAGCACTGCTGGGCACTTGAATCAGTGAGAATGAGCAAGATCTACCTTCACCCAGTGTGAGTGAGCACCAAGCAGAGGAACAGAGCAAAAAGAGCATGGAGGTGAACTTTCTCTTCTGGGTCTGAAACACTGTATCTTCTCCCAGGACAGCAGAACTCAAGGCTCTTCTGCCTTTGATCTCTGGGATTTCTACCAGTGTACTCATCTACATAAGATTGTTGCAGTTTGTTTATAGACAATCCTTCTCCAAATGATGAAGTCTTGGTTTCCAACTAGTGGTACAATAAGAAGACTGCTGGGTCATAAAAGTATTGACTTCATCAAAGAGTTAACCCATTGACGAATTCACAACGACTGGCTGGCTATCAGGAGGTGGGGCACCTGGATTACTGCAGGAAAGTTGCTGAAGGTTGTCTTTTATTCCTGGCTTGTTTGTTACTCTTCTTTCTTTGATCCTCTGTCTAATTCCTGGTTCCCAATGAGCTTAATGGCTCTGCTTCAGCAAACCATTGCCCTGTGATGTATCCCAGCACCAGCCCAGGAAAAAGGATGCCAGTGGATAAAGGACTGAAGTGATGAGACCCAGCAACTCTTTCTTCTTTTAAAGTTGTTTGCCTCGGGCGTTTTGTGGCAGCAACAGAAAGTAAATAAAAGCCTGTGGAGCAAGGCTGTAAGCCTAGAGCTGTAACCTCTTTCTGACTGGAGCTTCACTGGATCTCCTGCTTAAAGACCTGTCCTGGAGGCTCCCAAAATCCTGTACGACAGATCCTTTACTACTCAGCCCCCTCCACTCACACGGGGATGGCAGGAGGGGTGAAGGCTGAAGCTCAGCAGATGCCATTCCCTTAGATCTCAACCCCAACCTCTTTTCTTTCTCTCCATGTCCTACCCGCAAACTCACACATGGATGTTTGATAAAATTACATTCTGACTGTAGATGCTCACAAGAAAGGAAGGGCACGAAACTGTTCTAGTCACACTGATCAAATCATAAATTATCCTGTTCTTTTTATTTTATGCTTTTAAGGATTTTATGGTCCAGAGATGCACATTGTGGGGTTTTGACACACCAGAGTCCTGGGAAATGTGTCATTTGTGTCGTGGGTTTCTGAGTATCAAAATGCACTGCTCCCCAACACACACACAAGCCTCACAATGTGTGGGCTCTTGCCTTGCTTTTCGGTTTTCCTGTGGGTACAAAATCTTTCCACGCACAGCTCATTCCTGCCTGCTCTTCAGATGGTGCTCTGCCAGCGTCAAGCCTGCACCAAGGCAAATACTGCTTATCTTCTCATCCTGCTTCCTAAGTGCAACTCTCCACTGAGGCAGCATAGCACAGATCCCTGCCTGCCACTCCCAGCAGCCGCCATCAGAAAACTGGAGGTGGTGATAGCTGCAAATGGATGAACTGGACTGAGAAGTCCTGGCTTCCCTGACAGGTACCCAGACATATCACACTGCACAGCTAAGAAGTCTTAGCTGAGAAGTTGGTTCTCTCAGCGATCATAGGAGGCCAGGCATGAAGAGGAGACAGCAACGCTAGCCTCTGCTCACTTTTCTTCTGTGTCCAGGCTGAAATCGTTCTACCCTCTGGTTCCCCGTGACTTCCTGAAGACACACAGGGGACTGAGAAACAATATGGTACTGTGAAGCTGAGGCCAATTTAATAACATGTCAGTATGTAGTTGGCCTCCCTTCTATCTGACCTGGTTTCCACTTGTCCTCACCTGTGTGTACTCCCCTGGGATTGCAGCCTGAGGACATATCAGGTACTGTGGCATCTCCCAGCTCTGTTTTAGAGGGATCCTGGACAAGGGTGATAATCCTGGCTTTCATTAACATTACTATCTCACTGTGAGGTAATGAAGTGATGAACTCTTTCTGCCTTAAATCCACAGGGGAGGCTCGGGGCTGTTAATCCTGAAAATGGCTAAAGTACCCTGATTTAGCTCTCAGAATCCACTGCTGACCTGCCTGACCCAAACTGCGGCTCCATCACAACACTGGAGGACTCAGAAAAGAGCTTCCAAAGCAAGCTTGCTTTCTCGTGGGAGAGATCTGGAAGGCCGTGGTGTCCACCTGCAGGTGTTCATGAAGGAGAGTAAGATAACACCAATTCACTGCCTAGTTATAAAGTAGATAGTGGGACCAGTCTAGGCATCTCGCTGGCCTAGGTTCACAAACCTTTTTGGGGAAAAATTTCTGCTTTGCAGCCTCTGAATGTCACAGGATTATGTGTGTGGTAATCGATTTTATTAGAATTATGTACAAACTAACATAACCAGGTTATGGCTAACGTATACATTTCCTATAGATTAGAGCAGATTTGTTTTGAGGGTGATTTTGGAAACTCCCAATAGTAGATTTGCTTACATTCTCCTTCAGGGTGCCCCACCAAATTATGAACCCTAAATTAGCCAAGCTATGATTATATTCTTTGGAACCATGTTTTGTGTCTCTAAAGTTTAGAATTCTGACCTAATATTAACATCTGTGAGCATCCTGCAGCTATACATGAATGATTCAACAAGAGCACACCAGCCACATCTCCACACACACCCAGGTGAAGTGGGAGAATGGTGAGTTCTGTGTGTGTGTTTGTATGTGTGTGGGGGGGTGTATCTGTGTGTGTCCGTGTGTATGTATGTGTGTCCATCTGTGTATGTGTATGCATGCATCTGTGTGTGTGTACATGTGTATGTGTGTGTATCTGGTACGTGTGTGTATGCATGTGTATCTGTGTGTGTGCATCTGTGTGTATGTTGTGTGTCTGTGTGTGTGCATGCATGTGCATGTGTATGTATGTTTGTGCATCTGTGTGTATGTGTATGTATGTACGTGTATCTGTGTATGTATATGTGTGTATGTGTAAGTATGTGTGTGTATCTGTTGCATGTGTATGCACATGGTTTATGTGTGTTCATGTGTGTGTGTGTACATGAATAGAGTGTATGTAGACTCAACGATTGATGTTGGTGTCTCCTTCAATTATTCTCCATCTTTTTAAAGATTTTTTTTTTTTTTTTGGTTTTTCGAGACAGGGTTTCTCTGTGGTTTTGGAGCCTGTCCTGGAACTAGCTCTTGTAGACCAGTCCATCTTTTATTTACTGTTTTAAGATCTGTATCTGTGTCTGTGTGAGTGGATATGCACGTGTCTGTAGATGACTGTAGAGGACAGGAAAGGGTGTTGGGTCCCTTGGAGCTGGAACTATAGTCATCGGGTGCTGGAATACAAACTCCAGTTCATACAGTTGACAGCACACACTTTTGCCTTCTATAGCATTCCTTCGTTCCCTTCCATTTTATTCTTTGAGACAAGGTCTCACTCTGTACCTGGAGCTCACCAAGTGCAGATAACCTGGCTTGGCAGTCAGCCTTCGGAATCCTTCTGTCTCCCTTTTATGTCTGCCCTGGGATCCCAAACTCAGGTGCCTGTGCTTGTCCAAGGAGCATTTATCAAGTGAGCTATCTCTCAGCTCCGAAAGTGTCGGTTTTACTGATATGGTTCAGTGTCTTTGTCCTTTCCCTCCAGGTCCTTTCCGCTGTAAATTTCTTATGTAAGGTAAAGAACCTATAAGCATTCTAGGGTTCTGATTATCTTTTCTATATAAAGGAGAAAGACCCAGAAGGCTATCTAAAGAAAATTATCAAGGCAAAAGACCAAACACTTTCTCTTGGATATTATGTGTGCACTGTGGTTTGCTTTCTCCAAATAATCAGATGCATAGGAAAAAGAGTTTGATAGAATATCTTCCAAAGTTTGATAGCAAGGTTGAAAGTTTACATTACATAAGCAATAACAAGTAAGCCTGGAAAAAATACATCTTAAACTCTCAATAATAAAAAACAGATTTCAGCTGTCCACTGTGGAAGATAATTAAGTGATATTTCCATGCCTTTTGCAGCAATTATAACAAAACTGCTGTACTACAGAGAGGGAAGCAAACCAAAGATGCAGCCAAAAATGTAGGAAAATGTGAGGATTTGATCAATAAGTATCATATCGCTTCTGTGGGTTTAAATGATGCCTGTGATATTTATGAACTTTCCAGTTTATCAAAGTGTAATTTTTTTCCTCACTGCAAAGCATACAATTTTTCTGTCATAACTTGTTCTTTCTTCAGTGCAGTCACTCGATGGTGGGTGTTTGGCCCTGAGGAATCTGGGTTCATTGCTGGGCTTGCCTCATAAGACCATCTTATCACTAACTCACTTCAGTGTTCCAAGTCTTTCTCAAATAGTCTTCCCTCAGAACGGATGGAAACCATCTCCCAACCCAAAGGTGATATTAAGGCCACATGACTGGCTAGCAGATGCTTACGGCTCTTGTGCACAATATACTTTGCTGTATTATGTTTCTCTGTCCGTATTAGCAGCCCTTGACTTGACCCACCATTTGTTCTGCACAAAGCTCTATAGCAACAAAGAACAGGTGCATAGTTAGGATGAGAACTTGGGAGGAAAGAGGCAGAGGGTCAGAAGAACATTTTAGAGGCCTCAGAGGTAAACCTCTATGCTTTAATGTTTTTATCAAACTATCTTTTAAAGTGTGTGTATTGTGTATACCGAAACTTTTTATCTTAATTTCCTCAAATTTTATGCACTTTTTAGGTTCCTATGTGTCATAGTCAATTTATTTTACTAGCTATCGTTTTCGCCATTATGTTGCTTTTTAAAAGCAACCAGAATATTAACTATGCTATGCAAATGAAAATCTGTGAATTTAATCACAAAGAATGGCCCAGAGGAACCAGTAAATCCTACAGTGTCCAGTGGGAGAATTTGGAGAACCCTATTATATTTAATAACTCATAGAGCAGCTTGCAGAATGGAATCTAAATCAAGCCAGCTTCTACTCACAACTCTTTGTAGATATTCTCTGGATAAGAAGATGTGCTTTCCCAAACAAACAAACAAACAGCAGCAGCAACAACAACAACAAAGAAAACACCAACCCTGGCAAGTTGAAAATACAGAGCACAGCCCATTTTCATGTGCATTTTGGTAAAACACTGTGAGGATAGTAGCGTCACATTAATATTTATCAAACTCTATAATTCTTCCAGATGTAACGATAAATGACAATATCCTTTAAGGTACATGCAAAATACTTCCAAAAATTGCCCTGGTTAGAGAACTGAACTGATGAAAGTGATCTAAAGTCATGGAGGACACGAAATCCATCCCTACAGCTTCTGCACAGCCTGGTACACAAATATGAATAGTCCCTGATATCGTGTGCCTTTCATGACTGCCCGTGTCCATTTGTAAATGTAAAAGGAAGATCATACACAGAGGAAAGAGCACAAGCACAGGGGGTCGGCTTGCTACCCGATTGTGGATTACTTCTTTATGGTTGTTGCTACTCTCATCATTTCCTGGTTATCCAGGAACAATAACAGCCCAAGACCGATACACAATGCAGACATAAACCAGCAGACCTCCATTAAAGCTATATTGTCTTCAACCAACAGCTGAAAATAGGTCAAGAAAAGAGCAGCTGCTGAAAACTGTGGTAGACACTCGCTCCCCATCATTTCCCAGAAGCTTCTCTTGCCTTTCCTGCCTGACTTACACGACAGCTCCTAAGTTCAACAGAGCAGTGTGCACTGCTCAGTGCTCCTCCGGGAGGCCTTACTGTTTTTCTTGCAAATCATTACAGTCAGAGATCCCAGAGCCAAGAAAAGTTTCTGTTGTCACTTGATTGTAACTTCATTCCTCTCCTTTGCTTGTTCGGGTCCCAAGGGAAGCAAGGGCAAGTCTGGGCCAGCATCTGTGCTTTGCTGAGTCAGAGGAGCTCTAGTAAGATAGCACAGCTGAAGCAGATGAATAAAAGGAAAGCAATTGAGAACTAAGTTGGCTTGAGTTGCACCAAAATCTCCAAATTCATCCTGAGCTTATCCAAGTGGAGTTACCAGTGGTTTGAAGAAAGGTAGGAAAGATAAGCAAACATCTGTAAGATAAATAGAGTTCCCATTGCATCTGAAACCAAAGGAAAGGAAACTCAGAATGCAGTAAGTCAGAGGTGCTATGGTAGGGATCAACCATCCTGTCAATACCTGGGCTGGGATCACAGTTTTGCAACTGCACAGAACTCTTCAGTTTTTTCTAACAATGCAATATTTCCCTTTCTTGGTTTGCATCCACCTTCTGAATTATCTGGTGATTAGACACTACAGAGAAATCATTCTAAACATAGCACTGGCCTCACTTCTTAAGCGGAACTAAATATATGCTACTAAGCTCATGTCTTTATTGTTACCTTGGCTACCAGGTGAGATGCAGCTGTCTTTTTGCAGAGAACCAAAAGCACAGCATGACAATGATGGAGAGTTTGAAATATTTGGGTCACTCTATTGTCCGCTGAGCCCCTTTCTCTTGCAGCTGGTTGGACTGGGTCTTTAGTAAAGCAAATGATGTCCATTTGTGATGGTAGAGATGCAGGGCAGGAGTTAGATGGCAAGGTAAGGAGCTGCTTTGTTTTCCTCCCTGTGAAATAGATAGCTATCATCTCCATGCTGCCTGCAATCCATCATATCAGGGTTATGGAAACCACACTTAATAAAACTTGCTGGAAAAGTCTTCAAAATACATTTAAACTTAAATCTGTTTTAAAAGCATTTACCTAAGAAAAATATGTTACAAGTTAGGGTCCTGAAAGAAGGCAGACAGCTCACATTACTAAAGCGAGGAAGAAGCATATATTCAATACTCCCTGAACAAAGGCAGGGGTGAAGGTCAAGATAAGTCAATAGTTTATACTTGATATTCCAGGACTAGTAACAGCCCAGTCACCATGGGATGCCCACAGCACCTAGTGTGAAAAGAGACCAAAGAAGAAATACAAGAAATACCCCGAACCCAGGCTTCCTCATGCTTCTCTTAATATCAGAGAACAAAAGAGCAAACTTGCCCATAGTCTTCTGGACACAACAGAGTAGATTTGAAGAGTCAAGTGAACATACCTATAAAGTTATAAAGTTTTATTCATTGGTTGTTGGAATAGATTGTCTAAAAGAGCAACAGCTCTTTATTTATTTATTTACTTATTTATTTATTATGTCTCAGACTCTTCTGTGCCTGTGAGCTTCCCCTGCAACATCAGAGGAGTAAAATCTAGAGGAAACAAACCATGGCTCCTGAGACTTCGGAGTGTGGTCACACCATGAGCATGTTATGAAAAATGTGTCATGTAAACAAACATTAGTGTTGCTGTCCTGGAACATTCTGGAAAGGCCACCACTATGGAAGGTCCATCTCTTTGACATCACTAGTGTCTGCCCAGTGTTTTTCCCTTAGGTAAAATCAGCTCTTGTGAGAATAGATAGATAATAGTCTCTGTTCTCACCACTGCTTCACTGGGCCATCATTTAGCCATGATTCATTTCTCTTCTCTCTGTCTTAGTAAAGGAGCTGTCATCTACTTGGACTTCTATAACAAAACGCCTTACGCTGTGCAGTTTATTGACAAACACAAAAATACTGCTTACAGGTTTAGAAACTGGCAAGTTCAAAATCAATGTGAGAATTGACCCAAAGTCTGGCAAGTGCCCCTTCCTTGTAGGTGGTTTCTTCAAAGGTACTCTCACACAATAGAAAGGGAAACGAATCCACTTGTACTGCTGTCCTAAGGTTTATGTCCTGTTTATGAGGGTGGAGCCTTTCCACAAAACCCACCTCATCATACTACTCCCAATGGCTACTAGATCCCAATACATGGATTCTGGGTGGATGCTGACTTTCAGAGACTTCCAGACTGTCTTTCTTTGTCACAAATCAGTGCTGAGCTTGTCCTAGGGCTGTGCTCTGACTTTCAGAACATCAGAAGGTTCTGTATGGAGTCTCTGAGTCCAGCATTCCATCGTGTGAGGAAGACACAGGGACTACACACCATGGCTTGTTGGGTGCAGGGAGGGGAATGATGTAAGACTGAGAAACTTTTTCACTAGGTTTCAAATCTCAGAACTTCTAGAGACCAGATATGTGATCCTGAATGGGAAAGCCTTTGAAACTAACTACCTCATTGACTTTGATAGCAACTTCTCCTGGGCCTGGCCCTTTATAGAGATTCAGTGAATGGAAGAAATAAATAGTAACGATAGATAATACAACATCTTCTCAATTATCTCTGACTAAAGTCCAAGGTAGGACTAGTTTGTCTTAATTAAATATTTCTTTAATTAACCTTAAATAAGCAAATTAATAAAATTTGTACTGTAGTTTGTGGTGTACAAAACAATCTGATATAAATTCACAGTTTAAAACATACATTGTGCTCTTTTGAGAACAATGTTATACCTCTGAGTAGTCATGAATATGGATTCCTGTTGTGCCAAAGAGTAAGAATTCATTCTTTGTGAAGGAAAAACTGATTAAATCGCATCTTACACACTAGTGATTTAAATTGTGATCAGACTCAATGTAGCATGAGCAGAGTTAATCCAGCTACTGTGGATATTATTAAACATTTCATAAACGCTGGTGCATGGGGAAGAATTTAAAGGTGTGGTTTTGGTTCTGAGTGCCGAAAAGTCAAGATCATAAATCTACAAAGAGCATTACCTCTCTCAGACACTTCCCCTCGTGAGGTACAAGCTCCCGCAATATAAGAAGTGCATTAACTGTCCCAAACACTTCCTCTCACGAGGTACAAGCTCCCATAATGATTGAAGCACAGATAGATTTAGGAACCATCAGAAAGACATTCAGAAAAAGATTACCACTGAGGAATAATAAAAAGGTTTACTTGAGTTATAAGATTGGATTAGAAAAGAAATGTGTCTAGTACCTGAGTTAAATCATCTGCTATTTAAATGGATAAAAAAAAAAAGACCTGAGGAAAAAATGCAGACTCTGCCAGCCCATTTCTTGGGAGCTTAGGGTTCGGACGTACTTTCAAAGCCTGTATGGCAGGAGCACTTACAGAACTGACATGAAGTTTCTCAGCTCACTCAAGATCTACCCACTTTACGGTCTGGGGCCTTGCCAGGGATCACACATTGTAAACAAATCCCTGGGATTCTTGCTCCAAATCTGCAAGCTGGTGAGTAATACAGGACCCTGGCAACCTTTGGCAGCTGACTTCAAACTTTTAAAAGGCAAAAATAAAAACAAGCAGATATCATGTCTCCTTCATGGGATGTAAGGGCACAGAAAAGGACAGGCCTGAGACTCAGGAAATTCTGCCAGGCTCAGGTACCACTCTCTCAGTCTTGGTTCTGGTGATGCTTTTCCATACTTAAGGGCAAAGAACAGATGAATCCTTAGACTCACGTGGGCCTATGAACAGTGCGCTGGTGGCTTTTTTTTTTTTTGTAACCTTTCCAGACCCTGGACGGTGGCACAAGTGCACACAGCAATTACGCAGGAGCTCCTGGGCTTAGACCCTGAAAGTTAGGGTTAGTGAGACCCAAGGAAGATATATGATGAGACTATTATGAGAATTCTACTCTTCAACTTCATGTCCAGGCATTGTTTCTATGAGACAGAGGATGGCTTCCATTGATTAAGAGAAGAGAATGGGATAAAGGGGGAAGGACACTTGCTATGCCTTTACAAACTAAAAGGGGTTCCGAGAAAAAGATCTCAGAAACACAGAATGAATGTGGACAAACAGCACCGTGTTCAGTCTTGGGGACGTGGGCTCACTGTTCGACTGACTTCCACATTTAATGTTAAGGCAACCTTCACAAGTCACTGAGCTTTGACCCAGTGGAGCTACTGTTCACATCAAATGAACTTTGAATCTATCAAGTAGTGTTACAACACAATTGTCATTATTTTTATAAACAAAAACGTCTATGTTTCAAAGTTCTGCTTACAATGAAACAGATATGAACCACTGAGGGTTTATTTGTAGTTTCTTGTTTGTTTGTTTGTTTGTTTGGTGGGGAGTTTCCAACAACAAGAACATTAAATGTTTGGAGTAATTTTCTAAAATAAAAACTCAAGTGAAAACAATAAACCATGGAGCATATGGGCAAAGTATAGGCTACTCTTGACAGCTTCTCCTGCCCTTGGCTCTTTGAATCAAGCCCAAGCTGTAGCTTCCCAATTGGATGAATCACTGAAGCTTTGACAGCAGTAGTCAAGGACTTAGCTGTACCTCCTCCTAGCGACATCCACCTGAGTTACAAGCCTAAAATTGCTCATTGCAGGAGGAAATTAAAGCCCCCTCCTTAGGGGCATAGCAAGATGGAAGTCCACAAGTTCAGAAGAGGCCCTCTGCCTTGACCATGTGGTTACATTGACCTCAGGCCTCCAGCATCCATAACTATGAGAATTATGTCTTTTAAAGCCACCCACGGTGGTGGACGACTTTTATAACAGTCTAAAACTGAGTAAGATAGGTAGCAAGCAATTCTATGACTGTTGTAGAAAATTAGTTAATATGTACGTATTTGTCCTGAAAACACAACACACTAATGCCACCGCTCATAGCAGCAGAGAAGATACATTTTCTTCTTTTGAAATACTTAGAATCTACTAAGACTAGAAAAATATGTGATACTAACAATAGAAGATACATACGTGCACGCACACACATGCATGTACACATACATGTCCCAAAACACATGGGTATAAACTCACACACGGAAAGGGATATACAAACATTCATGCACATATACATATACACATGTGTCCAGGCATATTTACATTTGTACAAATCATAACCATAGCAAACAGTTGCTATCTATGATGAAAGGTAAGTAGATAGATTCGGGCAATAAAATATTTGTCAAATTTGCTCTGTATTTCAAAACATTTATAAAATCAATTATAAATAATGTGTTATACAAAAATCTCAGATATTTTCAATAAAAGAGAAAAGATATAAAAATAAACTATTAATGGTCAAAGATGTATTATAACCAAGTTTTTATGACTAGAATTTATAGCATGATTCTCCTCTCTTATAGAAATGCTTTTTAAGTCACATGCATGTCATGACAGAGGATGAATGCCCGTTGTTCAAGGGCTGGATGTACTGGTTCAACATTAAACACCAAGCAATGATTCCCTGCAGCAAAGCTTTACTGTAAAGGGAAAGATTCGCAT
This sequence comes from Microtus oregoni, assembly GCF_018167655.1. Taxonomy (NCBI): domain Eukaryota; kingdom Metazoa; phylum Chordata; class Mammalia; order Rodentia; family Cricetidae; genus Microtus; species Microtus oregoni. The sequence continues at coordinate 33,704,257 of NW_024543067.1, forward strand.
ATAAGATGCATTTGAAAATCAATTTCATACTTCTAATTTAAAGCTAATTCAAATGTAATTATTGTATCAGTTCCATTCATTTGGTGAGAGTCAGGAACACAATCACCAGGGGCAATAAGGATGAAAGTTTCTCAGAAGATAGCCTCGGAACAGTCGTACCAAGCAAGGAAACACAACACAGATAGAAGATGCACTGGATACCGTGTGGACTGATCATTTAGAAACCAAGACACTCTAAGACATGGTTCATGCTCTGTGCCTTGCATCCTCTAATAGAGAACCTTCCTCGTCTGATCTGAAGCCCTGATTCATATCCCATCTCCAACACCGGCAAACAGAAGAAGTGATAGGAGACATTGAGCACAAAACTTCACACTTACCACTCTCATCATCTATGCTGAATCTCCCGAGACCACTTCCATCTCTGATGGAGTACTGGATCTCTCCATCCCTACCAGAATCCTCATCATGGGCAGTCACCTGCAGCACGCTTGTTCCAATCCGTGAATTTTCTTTTACAGATCCAACGACAGCAAAGTCTGGGAAATAGGGCATATGGAGGTTTTCATTGACATCCACCACCTCCACCTCCACGAAGGAAACTGATGACAGGGAGACAGGACGCCCTTTGTCTTTGGCCCTGACTGTGAGGTTGTAGAATTGCTGCTTCTCATAGTCCAGCTCTTTGCTCAAGCGGATGGCACCACTGGCTTTGTCTATTTCGAATCTCCCATTATAATCATTGACCAAAGAATAGCGCACTTGACCCCCTAATCCAAGGTCAGGATCCTGAGTCTCAAGCCAAGCAATGACTGTACCAACGGGGAGATCTTCCAGAACCTTCACATTGTAGCTAGTGGGGATGAAAGCTGGGGAGCAGTCATTGACATCATCCAGAAAGATCTTTAGGGTGACAACAGAAAACAGTTGCTGGCCACTTTCTGCTTTGTCCCTGGCTTCAATTTTCAAAGAATAGTTGGCTTTGGATTCCCTGTCCAACTGGTCAGCTACATAAACAATTCCAGTTGAGCTATTGATGGCGAACTGCCGTGTGTCTGTCAAAACTGAGTACGTTACCTCACCATTAGAACCCAGGTCTTTGTCTCTTGCTTCCACTTGAATGATCTCCGTGCCAATACTTGAACTTTCAAGGATGCTGACGGAGTAGCTGTCCTGAAGAAACACTGGACTGTTGTCGTTAGCATCCTCCACGTTGACGGTCAGCAATCGCCATGATGATTTCTGTGGCTTTCCGAGGTCATAGATGGTTATGTTGAGGAGATAGAGGTCTGTGTGCTCTCGGTCCATGGGCATGAGAACTTTAAGCTGTCCAGTCTCCATGTCAATATTAAAGCAGCTGTCTGTGTTCCCATCTGATATTGTAAACAGTACCTTCCCATTGAAGCCAGAGTCAGCGTCATATGCTTTAATCTTCAGGATGTTAGTCCCAACTGGCATATCCTCCTTCACGGCCACATCAGAGGGGAAAGACTTGTCAAAATGTGGTCCTTGCCTGTTAATTGAATAAAAGTCAAGAAATCCATCTTCTACATTCAGCTTCCCGTTAGCTTTTGCTTTAATGAGTAGTTTCTCTGCCAATTTCTGAGCCACTCGAGTTTCTCTGCAGCTGAAGCTCTTTGAAGACACTTTCCCATGGAGGACTGAGATGTTAATGGTCATGGGGTCTGCAAAATTCTCCCCATCTGTAGCTGTGATTCTGAGGGCAAAATTACCATTTTTAATGCCAGAATTCATCAGTGGCTTTTTAAGCTGTAAAACACCAGAGTCTGGGTTCAAATAAAAGAACCCAAGTTCATTTCCTGAAATGATTTTGTACTTTACAAGTTCGAGTTCATCAATATCAATCGCAGAGACAGCTGTAATATGACCCCCAACAGGAAAGTCATATGAAATGACTCCCTGGCAAGCCACTTTTTCGAAGAGCGGGATGTTGTCATTGACATTTCCTACCCGAATGGTCACGTTCACCTCACTTTCATGGCGGTATGGTGAGCCCCAGTCAGAAGCTCTTACAACGAACCTGTACGTCTCTGGGGAGGATTCGAAATCTAACTCTTCAGTGGTGCTGATCACACCCGTGAACTGGTTAATGACAAATGGTAAAGGGTTCAGACTGGCAATGCTATAAGTGATATAGCCATTTTCTCCTTTATCCTTGTCAGAGGCCGACACAGTCAGAACATTTGTTCCGACAGGGATACTCTCATTCACAAACGTCTCATACAGTGTCTGCTGGAATTCTGGGGTGTGGTCATTGGCATCCTCAATCCCGATGGTGACTTGTGCCTTCACCTCTCCCTCCTTATCTGTCACCTCCAGCTTGTACACTTCTTTCTTCACCATATTCAGGGGCTGCGCTGTGACAATCAGACCTGACCGAGGGTTGATCTTGAAGTACTCGGTATCTTTTCCAGGAGAGAGTTTGTATTCCACATCCAGAGGCTCAGGATTTACCTTGACTATGGCCACCAAGACACCAGGAGGGGAAAATTCACTTATGCTGACTTCATACACATCTTTTTCAAACCTAATTGGGATGCTGTCTCTCTTGGGGTTCGCAATGTGGACTGTCTTTAGTTCTGAAAACTTCTGCGGTGATCCTTTGTCTTTCGCTTGAAGAGTGAGGTTGTAGCCATAGGAGAAGCTTTCCCAGTCCACCTGCCTCCTCTCCTTGACTTTATATTCATTCATCCACTTGCCTTCTTTAGCCAGGAAGAATTGATCCAAAGGATCTCCAGCCACAATGGAAACAGATTCGATCTCTCCATTGGCCCCCTCGTCCAAATCATCAACTGTCACTACTGCGTATGTTGGCTCCTTGTCCAATGAGAAAGGGGTGTGAGTGACCACATGGATAATGGGAGCATGTTCATTTACACGTTCAATGTGAACATAAAGTTTAGCAGTACTGCTAACTCCGTTATTGCCATAGAGTTTCATTCCCCGATCCACTGCTAAGATTTCTAGGTCATACCTGTTCTTCTCATCATAATTTAAGCGTCCACTTAAAGAGATGACACCACTTGTGGGGTGGACTGAAAAAAGCTCAACCTTGTTCTTAAAGTAGTAGTAGAACTCTCCATTGGAACCGATGTCTGCATCTGTGGCTGTTACCTGGGCAACGCTAGTCCTAAGTGGTGTGCTTTCTGCAATGGTGACTGAGTAAGTGGTAGGGGAGAACAGAGGCCTCAGGTCGTTCATGTCTAAAACCTGGATGTTCACTTTGGTCCATGCTTCCAGATCTTCTCCTCTGACTGAACCTTTTATGATTAATAAATAATTGTCTTGGATTTCCCTGTTCAATATGGCAGAATTGCCACCTTTAGTTCTTATCCTGAGAAAGCAGAAATCTGCAATGATGACCTCCTCAGCTTTGAAGAAACCTTCCTCGTCACCAGACACTATTCTGTACTTGATGTCCCAGGATAGGTCGATTAAGGTGATGCCCATTCTGCTTTGGCTGTTGACATAGGTCCTCGCTGCTGAGTTTTCATACACGGTAGCATTGTACACGGAATGTGTGAAGTGGAAGCCCAGGGGCCCCGTTCCTGGCAGTCCCTGGGAGACAGTGGCCAGCAGCTTCAGCAGCAGCAGCAGGAGACATGAAGGAGGCCTTGTGCACACACAGTGTCCCATAGTCACACCTATCACATCACATGCCCATCCTGGAGGGAAACACAGAGGAAAGGGATAAATTAATTCAGAAGACAGAGCGGGAAAGGAACACAAAATAATTGTCCTGAAATGATGCTTTCAGAAGGCTCTATTTTAAAATCTTTTTATTAAAGCATCAATAAAAAATCTGAACCTTCACTGGCACTAGATAATAAAGAATTCAAAGTCACCAGGCTTTAACCGTATCTTGATTGAACTTTGTTAAATGATTCTTTTCCACTTCTTTTGGGATTGGTTTAGGGCACCAAATTTATTATATGTTGGAGGTCAACTTAGAAATGGATAATTGGAGACCTTAAATGCATTTAAAGTTGGCCTATAGTAGCCTTTCATATAATTATACTAGGAAGCTATTTAGTTATCTTCATTACTGTACAGTTCAACATTTAAAAGAAAAAACTCAGAAGATAATAAAAGTCTATCAATAGAAAATTAAATAATTTAGAGTACATCTTCAAATACAATGTAGTCACAAAAATGATGGATAGAGATAGACACTTTCGGACGCTAAAGATGAAGAGCTAAGATAAGAAAATTGGCCAGGCTGGATTTAAGAGTATTCTGTTTAGGGCTGGCGAGATGGCTCAGAGTTTAGGAGCACTGGCTGCACTTCCAAGGGTCCTGAGTTCAATTCCCAGCAACCACATGATGGCTCACAACCATCTGTAATGAAATCTGGTGTTCTCTTCTGGCATGCAGGCAGAACAGTGTATATATAATAAATAAATCTAAAAAAAAAGAGTATTCTGTTTAAATATGGACGTGGACAGTTGCATCTTTAGCTTTGAAGTGCCCGCTACTGAGGTACATGGAGACATCATTTCACTCCCCACTTCTTTCACTGAGCATTGCTCAACAATGGCCACTTAGTTCCTTCCACACGATTTTAACCTTGTAAAGGTCTGCTTCAAGATATCACTGTCTTCTACTGTGCCTGTTTCAGAACTGATCAAAATGAGTGGACAGTTCAACGTCTTGAGAGTAAACACTTGGTAATGAAGCACAGCTGACAATCCCTAAAGGCACTGCATCACCCAAGGGACCCTCCTTGGTGGCTGCCATTCATTGCAGAAGGTGGGTAAAGGCACTTTCCTGAAGGTATATAAGGGATTACAAGACTGGCTTCAAGCTGCTACTTTCGGCTTGGTTCCAATGAGGCAAAACTCTGAGTGTGCATATGCTCAGTTCCTATGGGATGGTGTGCCTTGCTGCTGTCACCAGCTGAGCCATCCGAAAATGCTGAGCAGCAGGGAGGAGAAAGCAATTCAACACAGGGATCCCATAAGCTCATAGACAGCACAGAGCACAGTGAAAAGCAGAGAGAGGGAATAGCCTTCTATAAAAGAAGGTAATTTCACATGCAGCTTCTCTGAGTGTCATCAGAAAATGTCTCGTGGGCTGAGAACATAAATAATCAGAGCTGTGCCATTTATTGCTCCTAGAGCCAGGAATAAGACCAGGCAGAAGACAGCCAGCGAGCTAGTCAGTAGGTTTCAGGAACAGACTATTTGGCTCCTGGGCATTTCAGAAGTGACTTGATTTGTATTTTGTGTTGTACACAATTAAAATCTGAGTATGGTAGCCCCTTCTCTAACAATCACACTCTGAAGCTAGCAGAAGCTTTAATGATATTCTGTATGCATTGATGGACCGGTCTGGTCATCTTTTGAAGATGCCTAGGACCAGTGGAGATGCTGATCTCAGCCATTGTGACTATGAACGCAAGACAGGCTCTCAGAAGCAGGTGCAAAGGCCACATTCTATTCTCTCAAAGGAAAACCCTGTAATCCCCACAGTACAAATCCAGTGTCTGCCTATTTCTCATGCATCCTGTTAACTTTGGAAGCTGTCTATGGGAGCACTTTGTCCCATCCTCTGCTGGAAGAATCTGAAATCTACAACTACAAGAAAGGAACCATTCCCCAATGCTTAGCTACTGTCCTTCCATCCCGGTCAGAGCTCCAACGGCAGAAAAGCTGAAAGAAACCCCGCTTGTGCCCAGTTCTGTCTCTGGCATTCAGTGCAGCACCCACTTTACATTAAACAATCATGTTAGTGCAGTGAACAGCACCTTTCAGTACTAATGTAACTGGAGGGCTTAACTCGCTCATTTCAATGGCCCCAAGAAAGGACAACTTATTTAAGAGAGAAACAGAAACAGAGAGACAGAGAGCAAAACAGAGATGGAGAGAATCCAGAAATTACATAGGTTAAAAAAGCAGCTTAAAAACACAGTTTTCATAAGGGGAAACTGAGGCCTGAGGAAGGAAAATATTCCCCCATACGGAGTCCTCAGATGTCCCAAGAGCAACAATGTGTCCCTTCCAATCTCATCCACTGACCAACCATGGGACAGTCTGAGAACCAGCACTCATCAACATTTGGGATGATCCTCGCGCTCCAACCCCTGCTTACACCTCTAGGATATTGTCTCTTTGGAGTAGTGTGACCCAGGGGCGGTCACACCAACAAAGGCTTTTATGAATCCTTCACAGTAAAGAAAGCTGCCATAGGAAATTGACTGTTCAATTTAACTAATCAAAATTGATGCTTACAAAAACTGAGCTATTTTTTCAGCAAGATCACTGTTGCTTCTCTCTCTTAGAAACTCGAATGAGTGGTGTTCAAGACAATTGGAAATACTTCAGAACAGGTTTAAATAGAGTTGTATTACTGTGCATGGGAATTTGTATTGAACTCACAAAAAAAAAATCAAAAAAACAAAGTGGAACACTAAGCAAGAGTACTTTTGTCAGCTTCGGCTGTCAAACCCGAAATATCTCATACCACATTTCTATCTGTGGTTTTGAAGGAGGAAAACAAAACCTCACCTGGCAGAAAGGCTGCCTGGCAGTTTTCCTCGTGGGTTTCAGGAATACATGTGTGCTAAAAGTTAGGGATTTGGTACAATTGCAAAGTAAACACTAGAAGAAAAGTCTAGCTTCTGTTTTTAGCATGTGAAGATAACAGTTTTTATTATTTCAGCAAGGTATTAGTTTTTCCATACACAAGCCAAATCTGTTGAAGCTATGATAGTTATGATGCCTTAGATGCCCTGTGCATTGATTTATCCTCCTGATTCTGGATTATTTTAAAGAAAGCACCTATTTCTGAACCCCAGAGCCTATTTTCTACAACTTAGCAACATAATCAATATTTTTATACAACCCCGAAAGAGATCACTGAGCCATCAATCTCAGAGACATCCGTCTTTTGGAGTTAGTGCTGGCAGGCTCCCAGCCAGCCCTTCTCACTATGAGTGTGAATCTCAGTGTGGGACTGAGATGGAGTGTGCAGATCTGCCTTTCCAGGGGATGAATAAATACGAGAGACACTGGGGCAGGGACGGTAGTAACTGGGAGGGCTGTGACCCTGTGCATACTCAGGCATGAGCTTATAATGCTGTTGCTGATCTTGCTTTTCACACCTAAGACTGTTAATTAGGTCATTTGGGAACGGGGAAAACTACCTGAAAGGATATTATACTTTCTCTATTTTTTTGAGTTACTTATTTTGAAATGGTGCATTCTCCTAGATGTACCTCAACTGAAGAATGGATAAAGAAAATATACATTTTACACAATGGAGTACTACTCAGCTGCTAAAAATATGGCATCGTGAAATTTTTGGGCAAATGGATGGAGCTGGAAAAAAAATCATCCTTAGTGAGGTAACCAGACCCAGAAAGACAAACGCAGTATGTCCTCACTCATAAGTGGTTATTAGATGTAATACAAAGGATAACCATGAAACAATCCACAGACCCAGAGAAACTAGGTAATAAGAATAGTTCATAGGGGGAATAGATTTTCTAGGTGGACTGGGTTCAGGTGGGTGGAAATAAGAGAGATCAGGTGGGTAAATGAGAGAGTTGACTGGAATTGGGTTCACTTGTAGGGGGCGATGTGGAAACCCAGCGCAAAAGGGACTCAGAGGATAATACATGTTAACTAACAAGAAATCCTAGTAATGGGGGTTTAGAGCCCAATCTAGTCATCTTTTATAGGCAGGCAAGGCTTCCAGTGAAGGGGCTGAGACACCAATCTAAGCCACAGAACCTAAGCAGGGCCCTCACAGGGGCTCACAGGGGCCACGGGTACTCACGGGGGCTCACAGGGCTCACAGAGGCTCACAGGACTCACAGAGGCCACGGGTGCTCACGGGGGCTCACAGAGTCTGCAGCAGCTATCATGGAGCCTCCATGTGTTTTTACTAGTTCTTCTGCACAGATGCTGTGCTTGTGTAGCCGGATATTCTTGTTGACTCCTAACAGTAGAAGTGGGAAGTCTTTGACTCTCATGCCTCCTCTTGGGGCCCTTTCCCTCCCACTGGGTTGACTCTTCCACTCTTGACAGAAGAGTTTGTGCCTAGTTTTATTGCGTCTTGTTATACCATGCTCAGGTGTTATCCTTGGGAAGCCTGCTCTTTTCTGAAGGGAAGCAGAATAGGAGGATTAGTGAATCTAGGGGAAAGGGGAAGTGGGGAGACTGGGAGGCTGTGGACAAGATGTATAAGAAAAGAAGAAAGAAAGAAAGGAAGGAAGGAAGGAAGGAAGGAGAAAAAAAAGAACAAAAGTGTCTGCTCCCCAGAAAGTGCTCAGAATGTACATCGAGAAGCTGTATAACATGCAGCAAAGTCAACACATGCCGTATCTCCCCTACATGCGCCGTTGGAGAAAGATGTGTGAGTTCTAACTGCGCCAGGCTGACTAGTCACCAGTCGGAAGTACACTGTGGCAGTGCTCTCAATAATAAAAGGCTGCTTAAGTTACAGAAAATACCCTTTGACACATAACCTGGGTTTAAATCTGAACTCTTCCATTAGGTGTGCAAACATGGACCAACTTTGCTTAATTTTATTAATAAAAAAAATAGTGCCCACTCAGCAGGATTTGAGTTAAAATCTGAAGAACTTCAATTCCTGGCACAAGTAATTATATGAATTCAACCAGCCATCATTTACTAAGGTAGATGTTAGAGACTAGAACTCTTGAGTCTGTGGAGGAGATCCATGACCTACTCCATAGTTTCTTCTCTATCAGGTACAGGGACACTCAGGTCAAAGGAAAGGAGGCCTCATTCTTGGGCCAAGGCTATGGAGATTAGTGTCCCCATCACAATGACAAGAGAAACCTGAATCAAATTTTGTTTGCATTAAGTCCCAGTTTTCTTGTCTGACAAATGGAGTTTATAACAGACCCTACCACTACTCCCAAGGATTAGCAATGGGTGGGTGTAGTGTTTGACACATCATTCCAAACTTAGGAGGCTGAGAAAAGAAGGATCTAGTTGAGAGGCCGGCCTGAGCTACATAGAGAGCTTAAGATCAGCTTGCCTATAGAGCAAGACCCCGTCTCAATAAATAAACAAACAACAAACAGTTCCATAAATACTGGCACTATAATTACTTAGATGCTTAGGAACAATACCAAAATACAGGAAACCAGTGAACACCAATGTTTTGCCCTTAGCCATGCTGACCATCCTTCTTATGAAAACTACCATTCTCAAATCCCAAATGCACACCAGTGGGTGAAGCCAGCATCCCTGAAGAGACAGGGCTGTGCAGGGACATGCTCTAATGGGCCTTATGATCACAAAGGCAGATCTGGCTTGAATTGCCTAGACCTCCCTTTGTGGATTGCTTGTCATCGCTTGGCACTCCGGGCCGTTGCTCCTGAGGTTAGCTATAGGCTGCCTGCTGACACATGAGTGAACAAAGCTATGCTGTGGGACTCATGTTAATAACCACCTGAAAAGAAGAGTTGTGTGTGTGTGTGTGTGTTTGTGTGTGCTGAAGCATGCTTACACACATACACACACACATGCACACACACGAAACATCAGCTAGAGACAGTACAGGATATAACAATAGCTATTTGGATCACAAATCATTAGTGCGGCAACGCTGTCACAGATCATATAATGACATATTGAACGAAAGCCACTTAAAATCAACGAATGTTACAGTCTTAACATGAACTAGCCTAACACTGAACTTTTACCACACAAGAGAGCCACCAGTTTACACATACGGTTCACCAGTCCCAAGGCTGAAAAGGGTCCTCAGAACTCCAGTGTGAACCAGACATCAACACTTCTCTGTCTCCTATCCTGGCTCAGATCTGTCATGGCTGTCTACAGATTGTGCTTCCCTTCCGAGGTTTAGCCTATGAACTACCTCAGCAGGGTCCAGGGTGCCCCAAGCTGTCACTGAACCTGTTACACCTGTTTCTGGTCCCTTCTCCTGAGGTTCTGACTATTGACCTAAGGCCAGTGGCTCTAAGAATTCAGAGCTCTAACAAAAATCGGAAACACAGCTTGGCAAATGGTCCAGATATTTCTAAAATTTGTATTATCTATTTTTCCTTAGCCAAACCAAAATTACCCCAATTACTCTGAGATGTTAAACCAAATACCAGTTTCATGTATTCTCCATCTGGAAAATGTTGCTTGCTTCCCCTGAGTGCTCATCTAAGCAGTGCTTTCTAAGTAACTAGAATATTCGATTCACAAGGCTCCAACACCTATTAGTGTGCAACATGAACACGGAAATCCCAAAGCCCACAGCGGCTTTTGCCAACCAGCCAAAGATGCAGTTTTTTTCATACTTATAACATTATAAAGTCTAACTTGTTGCCACTGTCGCAAAGCATTTTGTTGCCACAGAGTGACCTCCTAGGAAAAGTCAGGCAGTCTGAAGTAAGAATCATTTAAGTTTCTTCAGAAGAAAATGGCCACATAGGCCTGGATTATGAATTCCCTCCTTTATTTCCTCCCCAGGTGCTGGAAATATTTCCATACAACACTGGTTAATGTCAAGTATCATTTCATCAGTAAACGCTTCAAATTCAGGGGTAATTCAACCAGGGGCTATCAGAAGGAAAGATTAGTATGTTGTTCAAGGCTTTCAGAAATCACTTCTCTCTCTGGAGAAAGAAATTCATCATAGTAGAAGAAAAAAATGTGTGGAGAGAATATCATTTGTTCTTGTGCTTGGCTGTCTGGGAAAAATGCTTCAGAAAAATATAATAATAAAATCCTGATTTCAGTTTTCCTCTGGTGGCCTCTCTCACTGAAAGCCAAGGGTAAGTAAACACATTAGCATTCTCTTCAACTCAAGTTTAAAACGAAAGCACAACAAACAAAGCCTTTACACAATGACAATGTTTACTTTGTAATAACCGTGTAAAAAGAAAAGAGCCAAAGTGTTACAATGGAACAAACAGCCTTAAAAAGTTCCAGGAGTTGTAGGGACAAAGGCAGCCTAGAGGGAGGGTGCTCTCTGTCCCTGCCATAGATTCTTTTTTTTTTTTTTTTTTTTTTTTTTTTTTTTGGTTTTTCGAGACAGGGTTTCTCTGTGGCTTTGGATCCTGTCCTGGAACTAGCTCTGTAGACCAGGCTGGTCTCGAACTCACAGAGATCTGCCTGCCTCTGCCTCCTGAGTGCTGGGATTAAAGGCGTGCGCCACCATCGCCCGGCCCCTGCCATTGATTCTTAAACAGTAGAGGTCACCTCTCCAGTTTCTGTCCCTGCTGTTCTTCTAAGTCATCATTTCCGTAGTCATCCATCCCATGTGCCAGAACTGGTTCTTCTCTGAGGCAAAGACTACTCTGTTAGAAACATCTAGGATGGGGAAGGGTACTGTGAGAGCTGACACACAGCAGGCCTCTTTCCTGTGAAGAAAGGAAGCCCTGGGGGTGGGAAGAAAGGAGGTGCATGTGTGTTTGTCAGACACAAGCGGAGAAGGGGGAGTTGAACTGAATATTAGATATGTGCTGTTGGGCGGCCCAAAGTTGCAAAGGATTTGATAAAAGTAACGAGATTTTCAGTCTTTCCAAGGTTACACGTGGGTCAGACCTCCTGGACAGAGGAGACGGCAGGTGCAAGTGGGCTGCTTTGAAGGCACTTGTCCATTTGGACACTTACACCAGAATATAATGCAGAACATTGAGGTCTCCTATGATAGACAAATACTGTACAATTGTTGCTAAAGGAATCTAAGGAGCCAAGAGATGCTGAGCTTGCTACAATATGATTCCATGTTTTCTGTGGCCTCCTAAAGGCTGAGAATGGGTGGATGGAGAGAAACTAAGAATATGGTGCAGACTATCTCAGGGTAACAACTGGTATGAAATGAGAGCTGGGAAGAGATGCCAAAGAACTTTGCACAGAGAAAGATGAGGACATAGTGGAGAGATTCAACAAAGCAAGCAGAAGCAGGAGGAATTATTTAGAGAAATATATCAAGAAATGTCCCCCCTCCCCCGGGATTCGAACTAGCCTGTGTGTGGACCTGGGAACACGGTCTAGGAATCTGCTGAGTATTTGGTATGCCAGTCTCGTCTCATGTTGTCATCACTGACAAGCGTGTCTCAGCAAATGTGGGCTGGGTTGCTTTAATTCACCCATACCCCACATCAAAATTCCTAGTCACGGATGGGTTCTGATGTGGGAAATACGCTCTGGGCTCAAGAGCCCTAACGGCTGATTTAGCAATCCCGATCAGCAGCCGATAGAGTCAACACAAGAGCACTCGGTTCCTCAAAATGGGCCTGAACAAGCATTGTCCCATGGGAGCTCTGCCACAGAGCTCAGGACAAGTGCCTGGTGTCTACGTGGCTTCTGTCCTGGCGAGTAAAGAAGAGCAGACATGCGTTTAGCAAAGGGGTGTGGACCGACTTCCTCTGGATCTTTGTGAGTGAGTCTTGCTGCTTCTGTGAACCTGAGGATTCAGTATTGTAGAGGAGGATGGTTATTTGAAATAAAGTTACTCTGTTATCTGAGCAACTACAAAAGCTAATACGGGAAGATTGGAACTGCAGGCCAGTGTGGGTCACAGAGTCCCTGTCCAAAACAACCCAAACAAAAAGCAAATGAAACAACCACAACAAAAAAGTTCAATTACCAAAGACCTTGTTTTTCTCCTGATCCCACTCCAGGTATCATTTTGGAAAGTGAAAGCCAGATGTGGAAAAGTTCAAATGTATCAGTGTGTAAAGAAAGGAAAGCAGAGCGCAGGTTCAAAGCCAGGACCTTGGGGCAGAGCAGCTCAAACCTCAGATGGAGCAAGAAGGAGAACGGTAGTATGCCAGGCAAAAGAGAGCAGCATCCTGTTGCTTCAGCTCTCCCGCTAGCCTGGTGTACCTGCTCAAACAGCCCCAGCATTCCTGCTGTCCCCTGTCAGTCCCACACCTCTCCCTAAGCGCATCTCAGTCACCAGGTCAGGTGGCCTCCTGTCAAAGACTTTCTGAAGATTCCAGAACAACAAAGTTCAAAGTTGTCCATATAGCCGAGGGATTGTGGTAAATCTAGCACTGGTCTTGGGCCCTATCTCAAGCCTTTCTCTGCCTCCTGGCCGTACTGGCCTTTGTTCTGTTGTTGTTGCTGTCTTTCATATGCTTCTTGAGTTTAATTCTCTACCCTTCCCCAATGTGCCATCAAAACAGACACACAACCAACAGATTACATGCATTACAAAAAGAATGAGACTATCTCTAAGGGATGTTACTGTCACCCACATTAAACGCTGTCCGTCCAAAGTGGTAAGTATTCAATACATTTCTACTGTCTCATAATGTTAAGAAAATTATCAGATCATAGAAGATGAGTTGGGGGTTAATTTTTCTCCGCAGGAAGTACTGGGTGATGAATGTAAATCTTTTGCTGTTAGCACAGCATCAGGACGAGTAGGTCACAGGTGATATTGTGGAATCTCATGGGCCAGCCTTAGAGCTGATTATTATCTTAACATGCCAGCAATCCTGACTCCAAAAACACTATATTAGAGGAACCAGTGTCGTTATTTTGAGGACAGATCCAACCAGGTAGAAAAACCACAGTTCTCTTTATCAAGGTGACTACCTAGAATATTTCTGCTCCCACTGAAAGGTTCCCTGGAGAAGGTCAATTCTCGGGCCTTCAACAAATGGGGTTCTCTTTTATTAGTGTTGAGATGGATCCCATCTCCAGTAGGCTAACCCAATGGGTTCTGAGCTCCTTGCTTACAGCAGAGACTAAAGGAACCCCTGCTGCTGGCGGTAGAACCATTTGACCTCATTCCTCCAGGAAGCATTCACATGTGGCAAGACCATCAGTCACCCTGACAGCTAGAATCCCCGTTTGCTCCCACCAACCAGTGCTGTATAGTCTTCTCCCAAACTCTGTTGGCTCTCACTCTTTACGGGAGCATTTATTCTGCCAACAAAATCAAGACCTTGGAAGATTGATCTTTCCAGGTCAACACAGGGTTGCGTCTCCAGAGGTTTGCTTAATTTTCTTTGCCTGTCTATGAAGACTGTAGACTAGTATCTGGGAAGCCACAGCTATCCGCAGCCCCGGAGGTTGATTTGGTTCTGCAGTTTGGTTCACAGGGCAGGGGCTGTCAAACTCTGCACTGGATGAAGGACTGAGCACAACTCCTCAATTCCACCCTAAGCTACAATAACCCAGACACGGTAAAAACAGCGCTTATGATCAACAGCTGCTGGAAAGGAAGTGGGATTGTTGCTCTGGCAAGCTTTAGACCTCATAGACTCATTTCACACAGTTAAAGAGTTTTCTTTGAGTCCACCCCTGAGTATATGTAGTTAAAAACCAAGTGTACCCTTTACTGCTAATTATGTATCACAAATAAATAGTTTACACGCGCGTCTGTAAACTGTGAGGGGGGCGCCCACAGCAGATGTTTAGGGACAGCTGCACAGTAAGGCTGACACGAACGGAGATGAAATTTATTTTAAGCTCCCTCAAGAGTGAGAGAAGGTTTGTTTAACCTTTTACCAAACTCATCTCTCTAGGGGTTCAGGTCTGAATGCTCCTTTCGAATAGATTCCCATTTTGTTTAACATGCCTACATTTCCTCTTTTCTCCCCCACTCTAGAAAGGAGCCCTGGCGATTTGACCACTTTGAGCAAATGTCACTCAGACATTACAAATATAAGCTCAGAAGCTTGCTTTTGAATGCCTGTGTGCTATTAGCAAATCCTAGGAGACACGACTAAATGATATAAATTTAGAAACAGAGAAGTTTGTGTGCCAGCCCCTTAAGGACCCACTAGGCTACACCGCTGTTTTTAAAGGACCACAACATTCCACATCAAAACAAAAAATGTCACCCCTCAGTGTCCCTGTGACAGCAATGCCACCCACTCGTTAGTCACGTTATGCACTGCAGGGCTAGTGAGAAGCTGTTTAAAGTAAACGGCCTTGACCCTATGATTGGGTACATTCCTTTTGACTCCTGTGTACGTACTCTCCGAGGATAAATATTTGGCATCTACGAAGTATTCAAATTGGTAAGTAATAATAGATAGCACAGCAGGAAGGCTCTTCTCCTTTCTGCGTCTCTTGAATTATTGTTTTAAGATGTTCTGCAGTTTGGTTCACAAGGCAGGGTCCACATCTTCCTGTTTAAGATGGCCCAAAGGTGGAGTGTCTAGAGTCAGGAGTGGTGCGTGGAGCTGAGATGGTACTCCACAGCAGACCCCAAGGGCTGAGTGCACAAGTCCCAGACCCAAACTAGGTGGCTACAGTAATACAGCATTTCAAAGCGATTTTCTCTGGGTTGAAGGAATATGCTTATTGATCATGCTCTCATAGACTCTCAGAGGAAAGTCATGTGGTCTACAATCTCCTTAAGGTCTTCTCTGAAGTCTGCCCGTCTCTCAGAAACCCTCAAAAAACATTATCTGATAATTAAATTATCTGGTTCCACTATGAAACAGTTTTGCGTTATTTCAGTTTTTTGTTATGATTAAACTTCTTTTTGTTGCTGGCTATCATAATACTGATCTCTTGTTAAGTAATTATAAGCAAATCAACTAATTAGGTGTGTAATCGTATGACAAAAAAGTCACATAGAATATGTAAAGCCATGATACTCAACACATATCAACCTGATGCTTTTGAACTTTTGTTTTGCTATATTTGATGTGGGGAGAAAATTTAAAATGAATCTTTGTTATATTTCTACTCCCTAAAGATTCCTTTCATTTCCATCTTACATGTTCACGTCGATGTGACACCAAGTCCCCTTATTCCTTTCTTAAGGCCATTAGTTGAAGTTAAAAGTATCAGTGCACATATACTAAGTGAGACCTGCAGCACTCTATTCCAAAGGGGATAAGTCATCTTTATATTTTATGTGTTTATCTACTATTTATATTTTAAGATGTTTAAATATAAACATATACACAAATTCTTCAGGATTGTGCTTTTAAGCCTTTTGTGTGAGGGTTCTTTGCTTCCATCATTCAGAACACCTGAGCTTGTGGCAAAGCCTTACTTAGTTTTCCTTTTGGAAGACGGTAGAAGTGGGCAGTTATTATAGAATATATAATTTCAAGCCTTAGCAGAATCCCAAGGGAACTTACAATAACTGCAATACACTAGTAAATGTCCATCACCAAACTGTCTATAAAAGTCCTTTAACTTAGAAAAAAAGGTTATAATCAATCAGTTAACTTAAGTGAAAAGCCACAGAGTAAAAACCTTCAATTTGAAATAATTTAAGATGTTTGGAAGCATTCGGTACAGGGCTAAGTCAGGAGGGAGAAATGGCCATGATTCCCTGACCCTGACGTTTTTAAACAAAAATGAATATTTAGGTTCCCAGAAGGTCAACAGAGAATGAAGCTGTCAGAATGAGGGCTGTGAGTTGTGGGAACTCTACATCCTCGAAGGGGGCAGGTGACCGACAGGGGTGTGGCCAGTCTTGCTGATGAGCGTGTCTACTACATTCAGAGTTTAACATGATCCTGATAACTCATGTCCTCTCTGGATAAGAATCTCCTCAGGTGTAATGTGTGATGAGCACACGCTCCAGCATCCCTGACATCCCTCATGCAAGCCTCATTTAATTGTGGATGAATCATATCCGAGTCAGCGCTCTGCTGACAGGAGAGAACTCTGAGCAGGCTTCCTGGTGCCTTCCAGAGGCTGTTCAAGGTTTGTCAGGAGTTGAGGCAGATGTCGTTCTCCTTAAGGTGGTATTTCCATATTCTACTGTGAATGGGATAATGAACTCTGTAAGAATGAAGATGTCTATTTGTTATGTCAGAGGGAGACCTACTTCTTGATCTGCAATTCCTTTAAAGAAAATTGAAATTAAAATATAAAGAAAGAAAATCCAGGTACTTTATTCACCCTGTGATGAAAGCAATAAAATGAATTCTGAAAAAAGCCATAAGCCATAATCTTATTATGATTTTGATTACATTAGCATTACTCTTAATTTTAAAGATCTACTAAATATAATGTTGCTACTCCCCTCAAATTATTATTCCTCCTTCCTTTACCTCCTTCCAGAGGAGAAGAATATGTGTTGTGTGCTTACTGAAATAGTGAATGACCAGCTACCTTGGTTGGGTAGCAATCAACCCCTTCCCCTCTCAATTTTCGTCACACTTAGAATCCAGTTTGCTAGGGAAATAATGAAAACTCTTTCTCCATTTGATTCTCCTCTGGTGGGGATGTTAGGGGAGGCCATGATTACTAGGCACTTTGGGAAGAACTTTAACCCTTTGCTGCTCAAGTATGGGACAAGCCAACATTTAACTCTTTGCAGGTGACTTTCACTTGACTGAATGGACTTGACCTAAGGCATATTTATATAGTCAGGCTCAGTGATACCTATCTGCATCCCCACTACTCAGAAGGCCAAAGAAAAAGGATCCAAGTTCAAAGCCTGTCTCCATTTCATGAAGAGTTCAAGACCAGCCTGCTCTACTGAGTGAGCTTCTATCTCAAAAAACAAAGAGGGCCGTAGATGAAGCTCGGCAGTAAAGCACCGGTTTCAGATCCACAAGGCCCAGACTTCAGTCGCCAATACGGGGGGAACAAACAGGATGCATTATAACCTGAAAAAGATTAGGGCATGAATGAAATTTCTATGGGTTTACTATTCATTTTTGGTGTTTCAAGACCAGAATGTGGAAGATCTAAACATCAGGAATTGGATCTTGATCTCTCAAGACTAAACTCTTCAAGACTGCAGAGATGGCCACACCAAACTCAACACACCTCCCTGCTGTCAAAGACCAAAGCCAGTCACTGTTTCCTTGAGCTTCATTCTCTTGTTTCTAGACTTTCAATTGTCCCAGGGCAATTAGTTGTTTCAATTAATACATAAATCATATTGCTATTATGACTTGATGAGAATCTAGAACTCACAGCAATCACTTTTACAATAAATATCTGTTGCTTTGAAAATAGTGCTGCATGGTTGAACGAACTCCCCAAAGTTCTTGTTAGAATAAGGCCATGTTGGTAGGTGAAGACTGATAGGAATCTAGACCTTGGGCCCACCTTCCTGAGTGGATGAACGTGAGTCTTGCTGGAATGGGTGTGTTCTCCCAGAAGGCAGCTCCTGCTGCTGGCTCACTCTCACCCTTTCATACTGTGCCCTGAGATG
Source organism: Microtus oregoni (assembly GCF_018167655.1). Taxonomy (NCBI): domain Eukaryota; kingdom Metazoa; phylum Chordata; class Mammalia; order Rodentia; family Cricetidae; genus Microtus; species Microtus oregoni. The sequence goes on from NW_024543067.1 coordinate 33,722,365, forward strand.
ACACAACATGCCAGATGTTGGCACCATGCCCTGGGACCTCACAGCCTCCAGAATCATGAGTCAATAAAGTGCACAAGTTACCCAGTCGGTAGTACGCAATTACAACAAGAGAAAAGAAGGTAAAAAGACAGATGCCAATCAGACCAGAGGTGCCAAAGCCAAGAAACATAGAGACAATTTCGTAGCCAGGTGAATGACTCCATTCCTTTCCAGTCATCTGAGGAGATCTTTCATGTAAGTAGCTGGCCTTCCATTCCATTGCTTTACAGCTTCCTGCTCTTTCTATATTATGCAAGTGTGAAGTTTATGCTCCCACCACGTCTTTGGAACTATTAATTACACACAAAGAGTTATATCTTTCCCACTAAACACCTGGCAGAGATGAACCTGTAGGAGCTTACAAAAAGAAAATGGCAACAAAGCACTATAGAGTGAGTAGAACACAGCAATAAAATCTGTGAATCTGGAGACCCTGACCAGTATTAGCAAGGGCCATGAAATGGCAAAACTGTGGTTGTACACTGTTACAGGATTGTTTGACTTGATTCCCACAGTAGCTCATTATGTCCACACAACAGATGGGGAGACTGAGGCTGGAGAGTTTAAGCTCATGGCCCACCTTGTGTTTCTTCATACCTATTAAGGCTGCATGTCCGGCATGGTGTGTCTGAATTCCTTGCCTAGCTTCTTGGCACAGCACTAAATTCCTATCTGAGGTGTTCACATGGGCAAAAATGATTCTAATAGTGGGTGACAATCTTTCAGTTCAGATCCAGAGAGCACATAGGACATAAATCCCCATGTGGGAACAATGATGAGGGTGTTCAACGAGAATTAGTGACCTAGGTTCCCTAAATCAGAGGAAGCTGAAGGGCAAGGTAGGTAGCACTCACACGCTAATGCTACAGAGCTTATTTTGGGGGGCAATTTTGGGAGCTTTCCTGATAAGTTTTCGCTTTTAATGTCCAGGTAACCTCTGTGAAGGAAGCGTTGCCTCAAGGAGGCAGGAATTTCTCAGGACTGGGATAGAAAGTTCCATATTGTAAAAGCCAGCTTCCCATTCAGCTTCTCATTCTCTCCAGACTCTACTCCCTGAGCCTGAAGCAAGGGGGCTAGGGATGCATTGGTCCTGGACTAAGAACAAGAAGAAGCTTTGGTTTTATATCCCCTTTTGTTAGAAGGTCAGCTGCTTCCAAAACCCTGGTGATAGACACTTTAATAAGGGAACTTTACGGCTGAAATACAGTCCTCACCTGCCCTGGGGAATGATGGCCGCTTGTCTTCCCACTGCCTTTATTCTGTTAAACAAACTGCAATATGACCTGCCTGAAGAGAAAATATTTATTCAGATCAAGGAAAGGACTTTAATATGTGAAAGAGGTTTGAATGGAACTCTCATGGAGAAGGAAAGGAGAAGAAAGAAAACACTTCTTGCAAATTACATTCTGCTAGCCATTCAACCATGGACGATACTACACAACCATGCTAAGGCATTGTGCAATGAGATCTTACTCATCTCAGGGATAGGCTAAAATCTAATCTCAAACAACAGTCCCTAGTGTGTGTTTTATTAAACACAATAAACCTTTAATTTTAGACCTAAATACATTAACATTTACAAAACTGTGCACACCATATAATGATAATATTTTTAAAAAGTTGTACAACCTTCACACACAAACAGGAACACATATACACAAGCACACAGGCACAGGCACACACACACAGGCACACTAAGCACAGTGTTCTCTTGTCAGTTTCTCTAGCAAAAAATTCCTTCCTGCCGGGTGGTGGTGGTGCACGCCTTTAATCCCAGCACTTGGGAGGCAGAGGCAGGCGGATCTTTGTGAGTTCGAGACCAGCCTGGTCTACAAGAGCTAGTTCCAGGACAGGCTCCAAAACCACAGAGAAACCCTGTCTCGAAAAACCAAAAAAAAAAAAAAAAAAAAAAAAAGAGTAAAAAAAATTCCTTCCTTTTCTGTTACTGTAATTCGCAAACCAGTCAATGGAAACTCATTAAAATACTTAATATTACTAAAGATGTCCTGTGTTTATCAGGCATTGCTACCAACGTGTTAATTGTCTCAATAATAAAGAGCTGACATATTGTGATGTATAACCACACTCAAATAAATATTTGCTTATAATATATTCAGGGTTCTGAAATGCCTGTCTCTGGCCTTTTTCCAGTTTCTTGCCATTTTGGTTTTGGTTTTCTGAGAGAGCATTTTGTTATATAGTCCATGTTGGTCTCAAACTTACTATGTGGCCCAGGCTGGCCTTGAACCTCTTGCCTCAGATATTCAAATAGGACCTTAGGACCACAGGCAGAAGCACCATGGCAGCTGACAATTCTGTTTTCTTCCTTCCTGTCTCCACTATCCTTCAAGGGTTTTGGAAGTGCCTGTGAGTTTCCCCATATGAAAGATTCCCAATCTTCAGTTGAAGACATGGGAAGCAGAAAGTCATTTTAGAGTATGGCTTAAGAGCCGGCTTGGTTTCTAGTAATGGAGAAAAATACATTCAGATGAAGTTGCAGTTTATTAAGCCCAGCTAAAGACTCCCTATTTATCAGCCGGCCAGCCAGCTTCTTTCCTCAGGGACATTTATTACTGTAGAAGCAGGCCAGTTTTGGACTCACTGATAGGTAGGGACCCAGAAGCTCAAAGAAAGCTGCAGCCAAGGGAAAGGGCTTCTGTCCTTACTTTTGTTTTCTTTGTCATTCAGCAGCAGTCTTTCCCCCTGCATGTTTAGGGGCCTGTCTGAAGCTCACAGGCTTCACAAAGGAGCTGGCAGCCATTCCCCTCTGTTTACCGTCTAGGCTGAGAAACAAAGGAAGATAGGCGCCCAGCAACAGAAGCACAGCAGGAAGAATTTAAGTTGGCCCCGATGTTCAGAAGCCAAAGTTAAGCCAGAGAGTCAATAGCAGCCTTCTTCTCCCAGAAACCCCTTGACTCTGCTCTACTGGCTGGCAGGGGCTTTAAGTGAGGAAGTGCGAACAATGCTTGCAAAGGCAGAACTCAGAGAGCAGAGAGGTTGGTGCCTGTTGAGAAACTGTCTGCTATGAACAGGTTCCCCTCAGCTCTCCAGTGTTGAGGTTTTGGAGGCAAATGAGATGTCCTATGCCTTTGCAGCAATTTATTGCAACGTAGACAGATAGATGTTCACGTGTCTACACAGCCCGGTAGCTCCAAATGGAAAGAGGTGGGGAGGCTTCCTGCAGTTCAAGCATTTGTAATTTGCCTTTTTCAGACATAATCCAGAGACACTGTGAGAGTCTAACAGGGACATTAGCAGGGCTCTCCCTAACACAGGTAAGAGTTTCTCTTACCTGTGACCACCAGCAAACCACTGTGTATTACCCTGTGTGTGCTAGTCCTCTGACACTGTCCTTCAGCAGACAGGATGAGCGTTGCCCTCTGAACCGCAGCCCCCCACATCCCCTTTCCCTTCTGTTGTCACACTCTTTAAAATGTATTTGAATGTCACCTGCTTCAGGGTGCCAGAATACAATGCAAAACTTTTCCTAACATCAGAAGAAACTTGATCTATACCGAACATATATCCAAAAAAAATGTTTCCCGACCATTTATAGCACTAATACATGAAAATCTCTGCCATCTGCACAGTTTTCAAATTCTTCAGGTAATTTTTCAAGTTTTTCTAGCTTTTTCTCCAAAAGCACTGTTTGAGTGGGGCAGCAATTCCCCCTTGCCTGCAGCAACAGTAACTGAAGGTCAAATGCCATCAGAAATGCTCAGACAACAACCTGAGGATAACTGTCCTACGTTGTAAATCACACTGGCAGGGTGTATTGTCACGGCTCTTTGGCTGTCCCACAGCATAAGCCACATTGGCACGATGTATTGTCATGGCTCTTCGCTAAGCCACTAATCACTGTTCATCTTATCTCGTCTCTTGTATAACTCAATTAAAGTCTGTCATATGTGTGAGTATTCGGAATTGGAAAACACACAATATATTGCTCCTCACTCTGCTCATAGTGTCTGGCACTAATTGGTACTCTCAAAAGTTGTCCTCCATGGACAAGAGGGGAAATGTGTTTCTCTTCATACAGTGGAAAGGCCAAGGCTGAGAACAAAGAAATAACTTTTGCTCTAAGACCCAGAACAAGGACTGATCTCCCAGGTTCTTGGCACATAGAAACCCTACTCTTACAGACATGGAGGGTTTTAGTCCATTTACAGCACCACAAATGCCACAGAGTCAATGATTCTCAAGAGAAACCAAGCACAGTCTGAAAGAACCAGCAACCCACCAGAGACCTGTTGAAGTGTGGGGTTGTAATATGGGCTATGTTCCTGGCACTCGGCCGCCCGCATGGCTAGCTTTATACCCGAAATAATTATATGGAAACTGTATTCATTTAAACACTGCTTGGCCCATTAGTTCTAGCCTCTTATTGACTAGCCCTTACATATTGATCTAACCCATTTCTAATAATCTGTGTAGCACACGAGGAGGCTTACCAGGGAAGATCTTAACCTGCGTCTGTCTGGAGTGGGAGAATCATGGCGACTGACCTGACTCAGCTTCTTTCTCCCAGCATTCTGTTCTGTCTACTCCACCTACCTAATTTTCTGTCCTATCAGAGGCCAAGCAGTTTCTTTATTACTTAACCAATGAAACAACAGATAAAAAGATGACCCTCCTCCATCAGTGTGGCAAACTCATGGATAGAGAGCAAAGAATAGAGATATGGGTCTCTCTGCTTTTCTTCTTTTACAGCCACTAATCGCATTCTGGAGTCATTGGCTTCCAATGGCACACATACCATCACCGTGAATTTGGAGATTAAGTTTCAAACACAAGAACTTGGAAAAACACAGACAAGCCAAGCTCTGCCATGGTTTCAGACAGAGAAAGGAAGCATCACTACACAAGGGAATTTGTTGCTCCTCAGTAGATGGTACTTCATGTTATAGTTGACTGACTGAAAGACGAGTCATGGACTGTGTTTTCTGAAAGAGTGTGGATGTAGATGTGATGGGTAGCATATGTGTGTGCGGGCATCCCCCTCAAACAGATGCAATGGGGAGGAGTTGAGGGTGCTCTCAGTAGGGGGCTTCATCCCAGCCTCCTGGCATCCATCTTTAGGATGCTGGGCAGAAAACTCCATTCCAAACTTCCTCCCCTGAGAGTTGCCTCTGTCCAAACTCCATGTCCAAGAAAGCCCGCCAAACGGTGACCCCTCCCCAGGGAGGGTCAGGACCACTCCCACATGCTATTTAAACTGCCCCCAGAGAATAAACATGTGGTCTCCCCTTTTTCTTTCTTTCCCTCCGTGTTTTCCCAGCACCACCCTGGAGCTCTGGCACCCAATTAAACATAGATATCTTTTAATTTGGTCTGATTTGATCTAACTGGGATTATTTGTGTCAGAAGAGAGATTCTTCTTAATAAAATACTTAATAAAATGCCAGCATACTTCAAATTGTTTCTTACTCCCTTCCGCAGAACTGCAGGTAGTTTTAGAGATCTCACAATAGATCACAAGGTCTTAAGTGAGCTAACTCTGATATTACACATCTGTAATCCTAGCACTAAAAATGATGAGGCAGGAGAATCATGCCCAGGCTGGGCCACATAGACAGACATAATAACACAACGAGCAAGAAAGGATCAGAAAACTCAGTTTTCTTTTTTCGAAGAAAGGTTTGCTGAAGTAGGCACTATCTCTGTGTAGCCTCGTTTGTATAGCCTCATTTACCTTATTTACATCCTAAAGGCTGATGCTACTGTCTGAGTGTACTCTTCTGACTTGTGCTGTCCTTCCATTCTGCACAAGTAGCTTAGGAACCCGCGCTATGAAAGCCCAAGTGTGGTCTGCTGCCCCCCACGTAAACTTCTCTTTCCTGTAGGAAGTTGCCCCTCAGATTAAGCTGCTCATAAGGAATTGGCACATGTGATCCAATCCCTTTTATCAGTTCCCAAACCTAGGGAGACCAGTCTTAAAGCACAAGTCAGGGGTTGGAAACAGGGTTGCTCTGTGGACAGCTCGTGGGATCTTGGTGGTTGAACTGGGGTAGTAGACTATCAGTTCATTCAAGTGACTTTCTGGATCCTGGGTCACTAGGAGCTCTGTGGGAGCAATTCCGGGCTTTCCTTTCTGAAAATAATTAAACTCAGAAGCCTACCAGGAGTTCTGTTTGGATAGGAATCTCAAAACCAAAACTAGTCAACATACATAACCAAAATAAGAAAGTTAAGAAAGAATGGAAGTGGAGAGAGGAACAGAGAGAGAGGGAGAATATGGAGCGGAGGGAGAACAGAAAGGAAGGAAGGAGACAGGTTGGTTGGCTGCTAGAAAAAAAGTCACAGTAATTCTACTGCAAGGTAAATAATAATAATAATAATACAATAAATACCTAGCTTCATTTGTTACCCTAGGGTTAATTACTTTAGTAAAATCATACAGGAACTCATTAGATTTGTTTTAATGTAGAGAGCATGGAGAAGCTGTCAGGAGGCAAGGAGTTGCGTTGTGAGGCAGAAGACAAGTCTGAGTTTAAAGTGGGAGTTGACAGTACTACAGAATGCCCAGACAGAATGAAGCCAAATGAAAGGGGGAGCAACAGAGACAAATCCTAAAAGGAGCAAGGATAAAGAACGGAGCCTGTGCAGAGAAGTGCCCAGAGAAGGTCAGGAGTGAAAACCTCAGTGTCTTCTGTGGGGAAGGGGAAGAAAAACAAAGGCCATGGATGGATGGCAGTACCATCCCCCCCCCCCCCCCTTTAGTAACTCTTAGAGAAACGACCTTTGGTTATCTTAAGAAGATGCACACTCAGAAGTGAGATGAATGCTGTCAGTTTAGAAGTTCAAGTGGTCAAAGAGCTGCTCTGTTTCACATTCTCAAGGTAAAAGACTTCTTCGAATTCTCTACTCCAAAACCTGTTACCAGAAGACTAAGGAAGTAGTCCAAGGCCCACTGCTTCAGCTACGGAGGCATTAGCAATTCCAGAACTCCTGCAAGGGCTCCAGTCATGGGGAAGGATATGCAAACACCGCCAAACCCCAGAAAAGTGAGGAAGTGTATATACACAGTGATTTTTTAAAATATCTTTCTGGCTGTCATACAGTGTAGTGTTTGCGTTCCAATTTTTCTGAAATCCTCATTTCCCGAATAAGAACCCACCAGTGTGAGCTCCTGCGACTGCTAGCTTCTCTAGCCTTTCAAGTTGTCTGACCTATTTCTGTCCATTCTCTGCTTTGCTCTGCTCAACTACAAAGAAACTTGGATCCTCTGATTCCATGGTTCTGACTCCTGGCTTTGCAAGGGGGGAGGGATAGATTAATAAAAGGAAATCCACCATTCGGCCTAGATGCCTTTTAATATAGACTCTAAAGAAGTCTTAAAAGGAAAAAAAATAACCTAAAACAACTTTCATGGAGAAGGAAAGACACAAACAAGCTGCATGATAAGCAAAACAACCTTGGCTTTTAATAAATAAAATTTTAAAAGACTCTCCACTCCATAAGGAATTCCTTCAAGTCATAACCACGCCGATTTCACCTTGAAAAATGGCCAAGTGAAATAAAAAGACCTTCAATTTTGTTTCTCTCCCGCAAAACCAGGGTAAGAGAGCAGTTGAGCTATTCTGGGTCAGTGAACACCAACTCCAGAAACCTCCATCCCTGCAATTACTAAAGAGTTACTATGTGAAACTACACAAGCCACACTCAGAAAAATGTGCATCAATGAGGTTTTCTTTATAGATGCTTGTGTACACACACATCACATGTGTCTGTTGGATATGAAAGTAGACAATAGAAGGAAAGGGAGAGGTCTATCGAAGAGGGAAGACAAGAAAGGGTGTTGTCATATGTGATGTGGAAGCAGAAGGACCATTTGTGAGTGAAAGGGAAGCAGCCAAAGGGTTAGGAGAGGGTTGGAGAATGAAGGGGGAGATGTTAGGAAATAATCTTTGTATACTGTGAAAGAGTGTCACTTGGATTGGTTTAATAAAAAGTGAAATGTCCAATAGCTAGGCAGGATTTGGGGGGTAGAGAGAATGCTGGGAAGAAGAAGGGGGAGTTGCCGTCAGACACAGAGGGAACAGACATGCAAGGAAAGAGGTAAAAGCCACGAGTTGTGTAGTAACACGTAGATAAATAGAAATGGTGAATTTAAGGGATAAGAGGGAGCTAGAAACAAGCTTATGTATGGGATGTGCTTTTATAATCAATAACAAGTCTCCATGTCATTTATTTGGGAGCTGACTTATGGGACAGACAAAGATTAACTACAGAGAGAGCATGTGGGGGGGGGGTCAAAAAGAACAAAGTAAAATGGTGTAATCATGTCACAGTGAAACCGTGTCTTCACATGATAGCCACAATTTCTTAGAGTCAGTTGGTTGACAGAAAGAGAGATATTTCCAAACGGACTACTGAGCTAGGGAAAGCATGTGCACAAAAAACCGACAAAGTCAAACCAAAAGGAACTATTAGACCTGTCAATAACATGGATAATAACTCAGTTTGTACTGGTTTTAATTTGTGCATTAGGTGCCTAGGTGCTAGGAGGAAATAACCCACTTTGTCACTAATGAAGAAAGGGACAGGGCTCCTAAAACTGTGCAGCGAATATACTAGGTATTGCCCTTCATAGTGTAGATCAGAAACAGCAGGTGTCCTGGTTGCTTGTCTGGATGTCCTTTGATGAGGACCATACACAGCACAACCTCACATCCATTGTAACCTCTATCAGCTATCCTCATCCTAAAGTTTGTGATGCAGGAAAAGCTATTGCAGTGCAAAGTATGGGACTTGAAACCAGAATTGGCTGCTCTCAGTGGTTTCCTTTTTGTCCATGATACTTAACACAGAATACAGATGTTCCCTGTAGCCAATTCACATACAGAGAGTTGATGAGCTAAAATCAGCCATGTTTTTGTCCCTCTAATTCATTAGATTGATTGCACAGGAAAAAGATAGAGTCTGCAGTGTGGGGTATGACTATTCTAGACTGTCTGACGTTTATGGCTATGGTGTTGCTTGGAGAACAGTAATTTCATTAGAGAGCAAACACTGAACCCCAAGAGATGATCATAGTTGATGTCTTTTATAGATAATATGTGAACCCTTCAAGCCAATGTGGATATAAAATTATGGAGCAGAGAGTGAAGATGCCCCCAACTAGATACTGAATGGCAGACAGAAGGACCCTCCCTCTCTTCCCCTTCTTCTTTTGAATATGGCAGCTATTTTGCAACCAGGTAAAGAGGAATCTAAGACAATTTCAGAAACACTGACCCTACTATACTGACGCCCTGGGTTACTGCTGGACAACTGGGTTAGACAAATCCCTTGCAGGCTACTGCAGTGGGCTATTTCTTGTCATTAAACTGCTTACAAATAAAGTATACATATTTTCTATAAAGATACTTTAAATATATTTATATATAATCAAGGGAGAATATCTCTAAAATTGGGGTCCAGTAAGAAGGCTTTTCAAAATGTGCAATAAAGCCTGACTGTTTGAAGTTCAATTTTTAGGACCCACAAAGTGGAAAGAGACCCAACTCCCACAAGTTGTCCTCTGACCTCCACAAACATCTTAGCATATGTGCACCCACTCACATATCTTAGCATATGTGTACCCACAAACATATCTTAGCATATGTGTATCCACAAACATAACTAATTAGACATGATTTTAAATTTTTTAAAGAAAAGCTAAGAAATAGCACAAGCTATAAGAATGCTAGTTAGCTCATAAGCCAAGGCTTGCAGCTACTGCTGAGTGTTCACGCTCTCCATGGTATCCTGAAAGAAGAGATGTGTCCATCAAAAACCTTGCCCCACTTTCACAGACAGATAGACTTTCATGAAATCACCCTTTCTCGCTAAGAAGATGAAAAGTACAGCTATTTTACATCAGTACACCTGCTTACTAATCACAGAACTGTGTCTGTGTGCTTAGCACAACCGAGCATGTTCAAGGCCTTGTCTTGTTTCCACCATCATAACGCTACAAAGTAGCTTTATTAGCTGTGCGACACAAAGGAGTGGATGGAGAGACAGGGCTTTATATTAAATGGCTTGGTCCAAATACATAGCTAGCATATGATGCAGTGTGTGCCCCAGGACTGAGCACAAGCTGTACAGTGCCACCCTGTGTATGTTTTAACATGAATATGCTTAGGAACCAAATGCATTCACACTTCCATACAATAGAGAATGGGCCCCCATCCCCAACACATCATGGTCTTGTGTTCCAAGAGCACAAACACCATCTTAACCATGTGTCAAACAGGAGTTAAGGGAGGCAATAATTGCTAAAAACGAGAGAACACCTGCCTTCAACCACAGCATATGAAAAGAAAGAAGAAACAAGCCAGGAGAGAAAGGGGCAGGCAAACCACTGTGATTTCTACTCAGTGCCCCTAGGGGACACTGATTAACAGGCCCATTTGACAGGACAGCACACACCAACTTCAGAATGTCTTTTCTCAGGAATGATGTCCTGGAAGCATCTCTAGCCACAGGGTGTTTTGGGTGGTTACCCTGTTTGTTCTCTGAGGAATAAGAGCCCTCTTTGGGCTTCCACCAATTGCTCAGAGCTGTTACAGCAAGCAGGAACATCAGAAAGATCAAGTCAAGCCTGTCATCATCTTAGCAATTTCACATACTACATGTGGGTACCTCACCTGCTCTGAGCATCAAACAACAGTCTCCATAGCATGTTCCGATTCCAGAAGTATTTTTCTGGAGACTTGCTGTAATGAACAAAGCAGGTTTGAAATAAGTCTTTAATGTTATTACTGTAAGAGTTCAGGTTCAAGGATATCTCAACAGACTCCTCATCCTCGGATCCTGATGTAAGCATCTTGTAAAAGTCTCCAGAAATCTCACAGAGGTTCCAGCTTGCAGCGACATTTGTAAAGTTTTGTCTTTTCAGCATACATTTAGGTTGATAGTACCAATCATGATACGATTACCATTAGTGCCCTGATATGATTCTCTATTACCCTTGGACACTCAGATAAATCTTACACCTAGCCAGAGTCCTTATTTCAACAACCGAGACTTCTAGTGACTATAGACACATCTCCAGAGGATAGTCAGTGCCTTCTAGTCTCAACGTATCTGGCTTTGAGCCTCAGCCACAGTTAACTATTAGGAGTGATGGTGTGGGTTACAGTACCTTAGGATGACTTCACTGGATAGAAATGCAAGCATGGGTTTAACAAAAACAATGTAACACCAGACAGCAACACACTGAATATTTAGTTGCAAGTTGCACTTAGATTTTACTAAATGTTAACCATTGTTTCTAGAGTGATCTATAGTCATCTTTTTCTATGGCGGTGCTGCCAGGTCCAACAAAATGTAATTAGTTTAAGGTTGCAGCTTAGCCACAAGCTTTATTCTTAAAGATGACAGGAGAGAGAGAGAGAGAGAGAGAGAGAGAGAGAGAGAGAGAGAGAGAGAGAGAGATGGGGGGAGAGAATAATCTGTATCTTTATAGGCGATTTTCCACTTTTCTGCCTGCTCAAGTTTTTGTTCATGTTATTATGATGAAGCACCCTGGACAAGAACAACATGGGAGAAGTAGGGGTTTATGAGACTAACAATTCCTGCTCATGGTTTCAGGGGAAGTTGAGGTGGGACCTGGTGCAGCGACTACTATCACATACACAGTTAAAAGCAAAGAGAGAACCTACAATGAAGGTCATCACGCACAGGCTTGCCCTCAGGCCAACCTGATCTAGATAGCTTCTCCTTAAACTTGTTTCCTAGTTGATTCTGATGGTGTCAAGGGGTCAGTTAACAACTCACCATCACATCCCTGCACAGAAACACTGCTTTCCCATCCGGGCCAGAATTTCTTCATTTTTCTGCCAGTCTCTTCTGCCTTTTCTCCCTCTCTTTCTCTCTCATTTCCTTATTTCCTTCTTTGTCTTCTTTCTCCCTCCTCTATCTTTTCTTATTTGACTAATTAGATCACTTTTATTATGTCATAGAACATCATTGAGGAAATATTTTTTTATTATTCATCTGACCCACCTCTCTTTAAAGACTTACCCACTTCATAAAATTCTTGCCATATTTTCTCCATATAATTTTTATCTCTGAGGAATTGCTTTTTATAAATGCATTACCTCTTAAGCATTTTCTCTAGAATAATTAGAAAACATAGTTTTCTTCTTATTACTCAACCCTTGTGAACATGTCAGCTGACAAAAAGACAAAAAAAGACTAAGAATAATGAATTATGCGCCATTTCAAAAAAAATAAAACATGTGTTCCCCCACAGAAGCATGCTTTTCATTGGGCCCTGAAAGTCAACACACACACAAAGTCAAGACTCAAGCTGACAACTTGCCAGCTATATTTTAATCCTGTGTAAGGGAATGTGCTTGTTAGCCTTTTCTAAACCACTACACCCCAGAGAGTCAGCATGCACTTTTGGAAGAAGAGGGCTTCCACTGTGTCAAGCTGGGCCAGTGCTTCCTGCAGGTTCGGGGTATCAGGGTCATCTGGGGCCAGGTCTGAAACATATCAACTACCTAAAAGAAACTAGAGTTACCTAAAAGGAGTCTTCCAGATGTGTCTTGAATACCAGTCATCAGCTCTCAGTTGCTGGAGTTTGGAGTCAGTGAGGCTCTGGGGCCAGAACTTTGGGATCAGAAGGGAAACTACTGCCCAGGATAGAATATAGTACGTGCCTCCGTGGAAAAGCCAAGGACAAAGCACATGGAAGAACAATCCACTCACTTCCTTTAGCCCAGTGTTTAAAATTCATTCAGCTATGGAAAACTCATCTGCTTTACTCATTCGGCCTCCACTCAGAACCAGAATCTACCTAATAACAATATTCCATTAAATACAATATGGGAAAAAACCAAATAAAAGTAGATTCAGGGGTGTCACAACCTTCTACAATTATACTCGGGATCTTATTTTCACATATACTTGACTAGAAATGACAGATAATTCTGGCAGATAGCTCTCAATGCCCTGGTTCCCATCCAATGTCCCTTATTCTCATGTACATATATTTTCAGAAAGGTACATGAAAAAAAATGACTTTTTAAAAGCCAATTCCCATAATACCTTGAATTCCCAATCTTCTAAGTTTCTTAAGTGTGGGAATCAAGGCTTTCATTTTCCCATCAGTATCACATTGCACAGGATATAAAAGGAATCAATATTTGGTATCAGTGCTGATGGGAGAGACCCACGCTACTGAACTTTCTGAACATGGAAAATGATTAAAGCCGTTGTAAAAGGAAAGAAACAAACTCATTTAAAATAACACATAAAGGACCATGAGTGGAGAATGGCTTGATGCTGCCTAAAATCTCAAGCAAGCCAATCGTGTTTGAATTAAGTCACATGCATGCAAGCACTTTTCCACCATTGTCTGTCATGCAATGAACGAGTTCTGTATCACGTCCACCACTTTGGCTCCAGAGTGTCAAGAAATTACCTCTACCCCCTCTCCCATCAAGTTCAGCAATTAAAGGAAAACATAGACCACTCTGAGGAAGGCATTGTGAAGCAAACTAATCACTTGACCTGTTACTGCCCGAAATCTTCCATAGTTTCCAAGAATCAATTGACCTACTAGATGAAGGTTCCACAAGAAGGTACTTGCTGTGCTTGCTGCTGCAACAATGCAGCGCTGATCACATGCTCTGTAATATCCACCTGGATGAATGTTGCATCAGACTTTACAGTTAGCATGGCTATCTTCTGACAGTGCAGAATTAGAGCACAGCCCCTACCACCTACCTCTATTGCCACCACACGCCCATCTTGCATCACCCGTCCAGATGTGAGCCTCTTGGTTTCTGAGGCATGTTTCTTAAACATTTATCTTCAACTAGACTTATCTGGGACTTTTGCTTATTCAATAAAAGGGCTCATTAATGTTGACTGTATTTCAGCAAAGCAATGCTTTTACCTTTATGGATATTTTAATCCAAAATCCTATAAATACATTATTTCTGCAAGTTGGAATTCTTCTACCTGACTTCATGTCCCAAGAATCTAAAGCCAAGGGGAAATGGTCAATTAAGATTAAATGAAAGGAAAAGGAGGAAGATCCTTTTCTTAGGGCAACAAGCATTCTAAAACAAAATATCTCACTGTTAGACATCACTAAATTCTTACCCTTTACATATACCTCTAATTTTTAAGATGAAGCCCAGATCTCCAGGACCTTAGCAATAATATAAAGTTGTAAAGGTTGAGAAAGCCTGGAAAAGATTAATTTGGAAAACACAAAGAAACCAAAGGCATAGAACACCATCTTTCCATTCGTGGGGAAGCAGTCTTTATACTCAGAAGTTCCGTGGGAAATCACTCCCTGATTCGCTGGTTGATTGGTGAGGGATGGGACATCAAGGTTGTCACTCCTTTGTCTAGGTCTCAGTTTGACGCACACTGAGGTCAGGATTTGCACTATACTGTAAAATGTCGAGGGACCTGTGGTTTGCCAAGTCCTTCACAAAGCATTTTGAAATAAAAGACAGAGATAACTTCCCTCAAAAAATTCTGAAATTGGCAGGAGGTTTATAATAACCCTTCATTTCTGTCTTTTTGGACCAGGCTTCCCTGACAGGTGGGGTCTTCTCTACTGAATAAATACAAATAAAACATGGGATTTTTAGGATCATAGCATCATGTTGGTAGCTTGAGGAGGCAGGGTCTCTTAGAAGAAATCCTCCAAGCCAGTCGGTTCAGTCTCCCAGCAAGGTCAGACTCCTTTCCACAGGTCTTAAGTAAGTCAAACATAGTGTCTTGGAACTGTAGAGCTGCCAGGAGAAAAAACTGTGGGAAAGACGAACAATCTAAAAAGATATAAGGTGTCACTATTCAGCCTTGAGTGTGTGGTGACTGCCATGGAGAAGCCATAAGCTTTTGTAACAGATGTTGGTCTAGTAAAGGAACTTGGTAATTGGGACTATCCGACCTCTTGTATATATTCCTCACAGCACACTTGCCAAGTGTCCAGGACTTTGAAGAACGAATTCCTTCCTCAATCAACAGCCATGTCTTTTCCTGAAAAGTGCCTTTTGCTAATTCCAGAAGCAAATACCTTTAAACAACAATAACAAACTCAAAATTCAACCAAGCAAACAAGCAAAAACCCTTTTAACCTCAGGCAATGTGGCAGATCTGTAAGTGCTGAACTCTAGCAGAAAAACTGAAGGGACTTCCAGTAGGGAAAAGAAAAAAAAAAGAACAACTCTGACGTTTTCTTAAATCAAACTAATGCCAACACCGAGGAAGAGTAGCCCAAAGTCTCCATGTCCTCGTGCTCAGAAGGAAAGGAAGGGAAGTACTTTGCTCTTGCAAGCTCCTGACTTTATTTATTCATTCATTTTTGTTTTCACAGCTGCACTGGGGAATACTTTTTTTCTCATAATTCTAAGTAATCAGAACACTCTAGAATCTTGGCCATATTGAAGTGGATTGAAAACCATGTCGTGAAAAAGAATAATTCCCTGCGGTCCCAAATTTAGTACCTTTAATGATAGGTATGGATGACATGACAAGGAGTCAGATTTGAGAGGAAGACAGTGTGGTCATTTATTAGTTTCCTTAGCTCAACACACGGCAGTTTGATGTCTCCTTGCTCTCTCCTCTCCTCTAGGACTAAGGGCAGAGCAAAACTGGCTGAAAGACCATTCCAAATGTGACTTGATCATTTTTTCCTCAAAACTGGTAGAAAGTAGGAAGTATGCGATTCTTCCAGCAACTTATTTTCATGTGCATTTTTAACTTAATTTTAGAAAGCAGTTAGAAAAATTGATTGACAGTTTGGTTATATAATTTGCCAAGACTAACCTAAGCAGTTAATTGTGATGGAGTCAAGAAGTGAACCATCTCCAGTTTAACTCACATGGGTAGCCGAGGGCATAGCTTTGGCATGATATTGAGAGAATCATTTTAATAGAAATTCATTTAATTTTTTATACCAAAGCAGCCAATAAATATGCATTTGGTATATATTCTGCACGAACAAAGAGTTAAAACTGCCAGTAAGCGTGTTATCACAGGGCACAGGTTGGTTCTGAGTCCAGAGCCCTCACTTTGCTTCAGCTGAATGCGACCTCCTCTGCTTATGAAGCTGCCCACAGAGGGCCTGTTCTGTGCATGGGATAGTAGGCTCTGCAGAGCCTCAGAAGGTCGGGCAACCTAGCACTTTCCGCCCATTCTTTACTCGAGGACTCATTTATTTTCACGATAAACCCTTTGGGAAATCTTTTAATGATCTCATCATTTTTGCATGGTGTGTGAGAGAAGATTTAAAATAAAGCATTTCACTTGAGATCAATACATTATTAAAGATTTTATCTCAAAGTTCATTTAATACAACTTTAATAATATTCATTATGTATGAAGACAAATTTCAACTTTCCCTCATGTATAAGTAATACATTCTGTTTAATTTACTTCACATTTATTTTATAAGAAAAAATTGTATTTTGTCTATAATTAAAATTTGAAATAATATTATAGCAGGTATTATTTATTTATCTAGGATCAAGTGTTCAACTATTGAATATCTTATCAAATATAAACTTGATTTTTGTTGATGGAAAGGTATATACCACATAGCTTAAAAATTTACCAATATTTTCCATTTTCATTATTTCATGATTCAATTTGCAACCTATTGACAAGCATAGAATACATGGATAGTATTTAATCTCCATGATTAAGAAAGCAAATGAGACAAAACAGGCACTTCAGTTTGCATTTTTTACAACCTGATATTCAGTATTAGCATGTTGATCAGCTCAGCTTGGAAATATGCTCAAGACGATCTCAACAGCATCAGCAGGAATACCACTTCCCAGTTTCTTGTCAGTTTAAGGGTGCTTCAATGTTTCTTATGATTTCTGTTCTCAATCCATCATCTATTCATGTAAAACATCATGCATGCTTAAGAGTTAAAAATGAGGTTGAGTATGTCAAACACACAGGCAGTGAGCCTGACTCTCAGGCAACTGCGCGTGCCCATGTGATCTTCCTTTACTATGGTGCCTGTTGCCAGGCAAAAGGTCTAGTGAAGAGGTTGGAGAACTCTTTTTAAGAAGTAATTAATGCCCCTAGTTATTGGCCACAGAGATAACACATTTGGACACTGGTTACTACAGCCTTAGCAACCACACTAACCCCCGCCCCATCCCAGCACCAAACCCTCAGTATTTTACTTTGCCTGAAGTACAACTTTAGAGGTGAAATAAAAAGTGGCCCAGCATGAAGGGGCAAGGGTTTCCCTTCAGCAGGAAGTTGTATGGAGTCCCCTGAGCACCATCAGGCTGTAACTCCTTAGGGTCTAAAGTCTCTTGTGGCTAAGGAGATGACTCAGTGGCTAAGGTGCCTGGCAATACCATGAAAGCCAGCATCCACAGAAAAAGCTGAGTGAACACCGCGGGCCTTCTCTGAACCTATGCCTATGAAGCAGAGAAGTACAAGCTGACCAGACAGACTAAAGAATCTGTGAGCTCTCAGTTCAAGAGACCTGGCTTCAGTGTGTAAGGTGCAGAGTGATCAAGAAAGACACGCAACCTCCAGTCTCAGCCCCCAACACACAAACACACCACTTATACTCGTGAGCAATAAAAAGAATGATAAAGACAGAATCAGACAGGAAAACCCAGCTCCCATCCCAAGACCCACAATAAGCAAACACTGAAAGCAAATAAAACAAGCATCCAACATAGGGTTCTTCCTAACTCAGTAAGACTAAAATTCCCTTACCTGCCACCAAACCAGGACAAAATTGGTTTTTTCCTTTGCTTAGTCCATCGAAAAATGTAGCAATTGTTATAGAGCCTTTTGTTTTGTTTTGTTTGCAATGCCTGAAATTGAACTTAGGACTTTGAGCATGCTCGGCAAGTACTCAGCTACTGAACTATAGACCCAGCCTTTCTGTAAATGTAAAAATTACCAAGTCTGAGTTTGTTTGAGGAAGTTTCATACCAAAGCATACACCACAAACATCACTCCGCTCTCCTCTGAACCTAATTGTCTGTTAACTAGCCAAATATTACAAAAGTTCTTAGGTTAGAAAAAAATCTGAGAGGAAACTACACTGTGTTTTGTATATGTGTAGAGAAAGACATTAGAGCATGATAACTATGCTTAGCAACTAGTCTCTAAGAGTTTATTATACAGTTGACTTTACACTAATAAAGCATGTGCATTCTTAAAATTATCTGTATTCTGCAACACCACACAGTAAATCAAATAGCTTATCAGGCAGAAGAGGCTTGGGGAAAATCATCATCAAAACATTGTGTAGAAGTTACCTTTCGGAAAGCAAGAAGCTCTCCAAACAATAACAAAATGGTAGCAAAGTGTATCGTGTTAAATGGTTAAAAGGTATATGAATACTACAGTAGAGGTTGTGATTTATCTTGTTAAAAAGTCCTAGAATTTGTTGGGAATATGGCAGGGAAAGGGATGTGAGCCACCCTGAATTTCCTGGTTCGTTACTGTGAAGTAGTGGGAAGCATGTTCTGAACTCGGATGGAAAGTTGCTGAACCAAGAGGATGGTTAAGGTTCATAAGATGGACAAGGGTGCCCTTGCGGCATTCCTGTGAAGCTTCAGTTCTGGTTTCTACATCATTTGGTGCTTCTAGAAGGATCTCCATATTCTGAGCTTTGCTGCATTGCAGAGCATCAAGAATCTCAAGATTTTCAAGACTGTCTGAACTATGGAAGGTACCAAAAGGAAGAAGTTTTGATGGGAAAAACACATGCTTTGGTCACAGATCAGCCCTTAGTCTGTGGTTAAGAGGCCTCAGTTGGTAAATGAGGAGCACCTGGGAACCTTCTGCGTAGGATAAATATTTCTCTGCAGGAAGAACATTCCTTCTGTTTAAGGAGATGATGAAGCTCACCCAAAATACACAGGCAGAAGAATGTTTTCAACTGGCCGTGTGTTTCCCACCCATCACTGTGAGGCTTCTGTGACAGTCAGACTGGAGTTCCCAGCAATTTCCAAGGCAACCATTGTTAGTATTATTGACACTGAAGCCAGTTTGTGTCCTGTGTGGTAGAAAATGACTAGTGGACTCCAAGAGTCTTTCAAAGATAACTCAGTTGTTTTCCAAAACTAGGGTATCATTCTGTAAGAAGTCCCATTTTCTCAGCTTATATATAAGACGATGTATGTATGTGCCTTGCTCTTCTCCACATGCAACAAAAGTGGGGCAAAAGAGAGCCACTCTTACTCAGTAGGCTTGTCAGACTCTAAAAACCCCCAGGATATCACATTCCATGAACACCCACTGTGACCTTGACAGTGGAGCAGATTTATCAAGGCTGCATTATTTATACTTCACAAGTGAGTCCATTGAACACAACTCTAGGTGTGGCATGTGTACTCTGACCTACCGAATGGCCTGGTCTCTTGAGGGAGTCCTCTCTGATGAGATAACCGAGAGGTGATGAGAGAGAAGCAACACTGGACAGGGTCGGGGGACTCTGTCTTGCTCTGCTCCCTTCTGATACCCTCTCTATGTTTCCTAGCTGCTGGGATGTGAACTGTTCTTCCTCGCCATGTCCTCACCATCATGAAGGATTGATGCCTTTGAAATCCTGAGCCACAAACCTTTCCTCCTATAAGTTGGGTTTCCTGGGTATTTTGTGACAAATAAGTCCAACTAATATAAAGAGGTTAGTGACAAGGTCAGGGTAGGGTTAATGATCCTAAAACCAGGAAACGACCCCACATAAGTGCCAGGAGTCCTGGTCAGATCAAGAAAATAAACCTTCCCCTTTAATGGGTAACCTCTTGGATTTGGTATCTAGATGGCTCTTGGCTCTGCTCATAGTTGATTCACTAAGTAGAAACAGTGCACTTTACTCCCATCGACATATTGCTTAAGTGACTGAGTCAACGAATTCTTCTGTAGGAGAGAGGCCATGCATGCTCTTCGAAACAAATTCTATAAAGAAAAATATAAAATAAGTTGGTCTAAATTGGGTATCCAAATAGAAACTCTCCTTCATTTATGATTCATTGGATAGATTCATAAACAGAACTACAAAGTAACACAGGTCACACACTGAGCAGCAGCCTTAAAAGAAAATGCCATTAAAGGGATCTCTAGCAAAATGCATCAAACTCCCCTACCAAATACTCCCTGTAAGTCACCAGCTCTTGCCAAAATTATAGAAAAAATTGGAGTCTTTGTAAAAATAAAACAAAAAAAAGTTCAATTAGTTTCCAACTGTATGAATCCAAGGGTGGCATCCCATATTTTTGATCTCGGTCTAATTTTTCTATAAGATAACTAGCTACAGGTATTCAAGTTCCAATTGTTTTAAGGAGGTGAGGTTGAAAAAACACAATCTTAAGATCTATATATTTCTCATCTGATTCTTATAGCTAAGAGTCTATTTACTTATGGTTCAATTTCTATTTGCATTCTGGATGGCAATTTTCCTCTATCAAACTAACTAGCCAATGGGTGGGGCTGCCCACCCATTATTAATGGTGTGACTCCAGAATATCTTCACATAGATTACCAATGTTCTTTGTAATTTTTAATTGGCAAGTCACAAGACAAAAATAGTTTTGTCTTGGGAAGATCACAGTTCCTGTTCCCAGAGTTTACTGGCATCATTGTAAAGGTGGCCTTGTATATACTACATGTCTTCAAGGCCAAAAAAAAATTGTAAATGGAAAAAACAGGGAATCAAAAGTTTGTTGTTTGTTTTTCCTTTAAGACATTGAAATACATTCTGTCTACAGTTATAGATTTCTCTGATTGCTTTCCACTCAAATATTAAAAGAAAAAAGACCCAGAGAGGTCTAATAAGATGAGCTATAGAAGTCAAGAAAAAAAAAATCTCATTTCAATCTTCCCTCTAGACCCAATTAGTTGGAAGCCTTAGAAAGACAACAATGCACCAATTCTTTGCAGCAACAGATTACAGAAGCCCTTCCCTTTTAGTCAGAGTAGTGACAGATAACAGCATAATAAACTCAGCAGGCATGCCTGCAACACACACTTCTCAGTGAGCTCCTCCTCTGGTCCCCAAGGAATGTGCGCCAGAACTCCTGCCTGCCTGCTCCATCCTTCCTTCCCTGTCTGTACAGCAGGAGCCAGGCAAGGCAACCACTCTCTCTTTCTTAGAAACCTTGTCCTAGAAGAGGAGAGAGGAAGAAGGAAAGAAAAATGGAGAGGGTCCTGATAATCACTCACAGAGTTGAAGTACTACTGGCCATGAACCCAATACACAAGAAGAAGCCCCTTATCTTGAATGGTGCTGCTTCCAAGTCCTGAGCCTGTCCTTCTTCTGTCTCTCAAGGAAAAAAAAATGTGTACAGCTCTCCTCTCCCTCCATGTGTGTGTTCATGTGTGTGCAAGAAAGAGAAAACGCATGCACCAATGCATGGATGAGGAGGAAAGGGCCAGAAAGAGAGGAGTGTGCTAACCACATATGGAAGGAGCCTCAGAACAATGAGGCCAGGACCTCCAAGGGCTGCATTCTGGGGCAGCAGGTTTTCAATACAAGACTTCATGGCTTTGCAGGAAGACGGGTTGTGGGGACACATAACACAAAACAAGTAACTGAAAGAAGAAATCAGACACAAAAGGAACTGGCTGAACTACCTACCAGTGATCAGTTCCCTATGTGTTCTCAGTTTTCATTTTCACGCAGCCTGAGGATCGACTCCACCCCCTTGCTAAAAAGTTTCAGTTCCCCAGGGTGCTGAATTCCAGAGGACCCAATTAACACCATACTTGGCTAGCTCCCTGGTATGATCTATATGAAATAAGCTGCCTTTAGCAGCACTTGAAAAAGAAGAGAGCCTGCTCTAATTTATACCCTCTGTAGAGTGACAGCCAAGTGGGGTGACAGGAGGGGGTACCCACATGTCAGACACGAAATAGGCTCTGAGTCAATGGAATCTGCTTTAGCCCTTCATGTTGAAGGGAGTTCTAAGTCAGTGAGTTGCCCAGAGGTACTTTCAGGCTTTTCTAGGTTGGGCTGACCACTGGTCATGACCTCATCCTGGTGTTTCTGCCTGGGAAGTGTGACCTTCACAGGAGGTCTTCCTTACTAGTTGGTGTTTTGTCCCACTGGTTTTAATTCTGTTTTGTTGTCAGAAGACTGAATTTTGTCATACCCAGAGACAAAGCAAGATGGCAAACAGCACAGCATTTACATAGTCATCTTGCTGTCACTGAAAGAAGACTGCTCTTCTGAAGTTTGCCTTGGCTCATTGTATTGTTTTCAGGATGACTAGCTTCATCTGGGATACACTGATTTCTAGACCCTGTGCTTCCTTGTTCTCTCTCTCTCTCTCTCTCTCTCTCTCTCTCTTACACACACACACACACACACACACACACACACACCATAAGGGACTTGAAAGAAAAGACCATGCTTTTCCTATTATAGTTCTAATCCTCTGGGTTCAGGAGCTGTGTGGCTAGAAATAGAACGTGCATGTTTAAGTTCAGAGCTTCAATAGGACACACACATCTGGCTACATCACCTTCTGATAAAATTGTTAAGGATCAAATTTCCATAAGAATGAGCGCAATTTAGAATTTTCATAAAAAAGGAGACCACTAAATCCCATGAGTCAGTAAAGGTCTTAAAGAGTTAAGTCACAGATTCTAAAAGCCTGTGTTTAAATAATCTTCAAGCAATGACACAGGCTGAGAAGGGACATAAAATTAGTAAGTGCCAGGAATGAGGGGCTGTCAACACTAACCCTGAATTTCATGCTTCTTGGCCTAATGCTGTGTTTTATTTAATACAGATCTCCCTATGAATAATTGGTCTCTTCTTGTGGGGTCTGGTCCTTTAGCATCTACTATGGAGGAACTTGTACTGTGAGCTTATTTGAGAGACACATGACCCAAAGAACCATGTGTGCAGGGTTAGGTCTGGGCTGGTATCTGGAACCTACAGCGGCCTTTCATGGAACGCCTATGATGCATCTCTCCCCAGCCTCCTTTCCCAGCCTCCCTCTCCAGCCTCTCAGGGGCATCCCTCAGGAACACGATGGTTTGGATGAGCAAAACTGGTCACTCTGCTCTCTGGAATGTTGCTTATGTCTCACTGGATTATATTTCTGCCTGGCCAGGGAGTGAGCCAAATTAAACAAAGGAAAGCTTCTGAAATATTGCATTTTGGCTTATAGATCATGTTGTTTTCTCTTGTGCTGTTTTGGAAAATGAGTTGGGTTGAACTGTCCTACAGGGGCTCGTGAGAGAGAATTCTCTGGCATCAAAAGCAGTCTAGGTGTTGAGAAGCCTGATGCTAACCCAACATGGGAAAAATATAAATTTTTCCAACTTAAATGTAAGTAAAGATCTGTGGGAGAAACAAAGCCTTTCAGAACTTCAGCCAGGAAAAACTGGGGAGCATCGCTATGGATGACCATGCCACTGGACAAAGCTGGAAAGCTCTTCACCGAAACAAGACCATGGAAGATGGTAGGAAGACAGCCACCTTACAAAGCTAAAAGTAAAGTAGCATCAAGGAGATGCGTATTGTCTACTTCTGGAACACAAAGTTTCCATCCACCCTTCCCTCAGCCCTCCCCGATGGCTGTTAACACACAATGATTGTCACATGCTAATTATATGTTAATTATTGCTGATATCAGGAATTAATAAGTACCTCGCTGGTTCTTATTAAAGGTTGCATGTTATGTCATTTTGTTTGTTCAGAATTCAACACAGGAATCTGCGCAGACATTCCCTGTTGCGCTACCTCTGTCTCCCCAGTCTATAAGATCTTCTTAAATTTTGTCTCTCACAATGTTAGCATTTGAAGAGTGCTGGTTTGTAGTATTGTGAACTGCCTTGTTGGAGGAGGCTGCTTGTGTGTCCCGGCCACCCAGCCATGAAATAACCACCCAGAAACTGTATTATTTGCAATACTGTTTGGCCAATGGCTTAAGCATATATTTGGCTAAACTCATATCCTAAACTAACCCATCTCTATGAATCTGTGTATCACCACATGGCTGTGGCTTACCAGCTAAAGTTCCAACCAGCATCTGTCTCCAGTGGCTCTATGGCATCTCTCTGACTCCGCCCTTCTTCCTCCCAGCATTCAGCCTAGTTTCCTCTGCCTACCAAAGTTCTGCTTTGCCATAGGTTCAAAGCAGTTTCTTTATTCATTAATGTAATCACAGAACACAGAGGGAAATCCCACATCACCATCTCTTAATTTGGTTCTATCTGGTGCATTCTCAAGATTAATTCTATCACCATTGTAGAGCCAGCTTAGCTACAACCTGTTGGACTTAATTTTCAGTCATAGAAATAAAATTAATTCTCCTAGGAGGAACCTTTGTGAGTGCCACACTGTTACAAAGAATAGACACCTTTCTCACTAGCCAGTCCTCAGCATCTTTCCCTTACAGCCAGGAGGTCAAGACGCTAGCCCAGAAGCTTGCATCCATATCGATCAGATTTCCAGAAAGATAATATGTGAGAAGCAAGTGAGATCAGTTGCTCCTAAGGAAGCCGGTCTGGAAACTGGCACACAGATGCAGACAGAGCCAAATTTTCACTGAGGCAAAGGTGCAGGCCACAAAATACCTGCTTCCAGGTCTGCTGAGCCCCACAGCCAGAGGCAGCAATGCACAATTAGCTCATCTCCTCCTTGCCTCTGAGGAATAGAGCCCCACCTGAAGAGGATTAAGGGAGAAGTCTTATGAGGCAAACAATACAGAGAGGATTGGAAACCATATTGCGTAGTTCCTGTATTTTCCAGATACATATTTTTAAAACACCCTTTCAAAACTTGAAAACACCAAACAGAATATGTTGTCAAATCTTTTGGGCTTTCAACTGAAGTCTTCATATAAACATGCAATTCCTAAAACGGGGTCTTGTTTCATTATTTATTATTGGTTTCTAAAACCCTCTAAATTACACTTTAATAGACTGTCAACACTTTCTCATGGTTTATAGCATAAGCTGCTAAATTCTTGTTCAAAACGAAATGTTTGAGCAATAATTTGATTCTGATGAACTCAGTTATGACTCTCGCTTTTCTGACTGTGCACCCCAAATACAAAAGTCTCAAGAAGAAAACAAAAACAGGGAGAACTCTTCAGCTAAGCTATGTAATAGGAACTCTGAAGTGAATACCTAGTTTTAGATCATAGGAAAAGGGACATAGAACTAGATAATGGGTGTGGGGGTTGATGGGAAAGCATGTCTTCTTGACGTGACATGGCCTCTTCACCGTGACATAGACTCACGGCACCTGGGCAACTGTCTCAAGATGTAAGCCCAATGAGGCCAGTCAATATTCTACTCTGAATAGGGAGGGGCTTTGGAAGTCACCAGCTCTTCAATGACAGAAAGTCAGTTTCCCCAGTGGTATAGCCACTGGTGAGTGCCTAAACTCCAGCAAACAGCCCCCTCCATGCTTATGCAAACAACCCAAATTAACCTCAGTAGGACACACATACACACAGAGATGTGAAAATAGGAGTGAACCAGCTAGAAAAAAAAGGTTTTAACAGAAAAAAGAGCAGGTCTAAAAGGAGAGGGGTGGGGTGGGGGAATGAATTTGATAGAAAATATATTGTATGCATGTCTGAAATTATCAAAATGTTTTAAAACTTAAAAACGTTTCTTGCTCTTAAGTGATTTTATATGGTAACAAATTTAAAGACCTTCTAGAGTCCAGAATCAAAAAGAACCAAGTTCTAAAGCTATCTCCACCTGACTAGAAGTGTAGGACTCAGTTCTTCAAATGCTATGGCAAAGTGCGTGAAAACCTTGAGGTTTTCAAAGACCCCAAGGACCTGTGCTTCCAAGGGTCTGAAAGGCAGATGATCTCTGAGTAGATCCTTATGGCAATGTTTACACTGTCTGTGGCTGCTATGTAGTGACAATAGTAAAAGTGACCAAAAAAAAAAAAATCATCTTCTGTCCCTGCAGAAGAGAAAATGATGCAACAGAGGACAAAACCTGGGCCAAAGTGTTCGTGTAAGATGTTCCGTCCCAATTCAGAAAACATCACAGCTTGGAACCCATTCAACTACACTTAAAGAAACGCCATGGGGTTTTGTTTGTTCATTTTTGTTTTTTGCTTGGGAACCAGTGGCTTCAAGTTGTCCAGAGTACTGCATCTTCCTCCAGGATGGCTATCCATTGAGAATCCATGGACCACTTCACACTGCAGTGATGCAGGAGTCACTGATCCATCACACAGCCTGTAAAGAGCTTGGAGACTCATCCACGACTCACACCCTTGGCAGGACTGGCTCTGCTAATTAACTGTGCACAGGAATGAAGACAGCACAGCCTGGATCTGTGCTCATCCCCATCATTGTTATTAAGTAAATACCATTTTGGTAAATAAAATTAGACTAAACCCACGTAAGCAAAATGACTTTTTTCCCTTCCTGGAAATCTTATTAACATAACACAGCTAGATAATTAATCAGTACCAGGCAATTGTTAAATGACTAATAAAAACAGTGATTAAAATAATAAACTCCAACTTGAGACTATTTCTTATTCAAAGAAGACTGTGTGCTGTGTTTGGAATTTTCTACCAGTAGGAAAGGAAATGCATCTAACTACAGAGCCTGTTTGTACACACAGCAATTTCTTTGTCACTCGAGTGGGCTAATATTCTACCTAGGTGATTTCCACTATCTGCTTTTAGCAATTGTGTTAGACTTTTCCTCTAAGCTAAATGCAAAAATCCAAATAAAATCCAATAATGCTAAAAGAAAAAGGGTGAAAGAACTTGGGAAGTAAAATAAGAACTTGGGTGGTAATTACAGTTCTCCTCGTCATAATAAAACTGCTTGAGGGTTCAGCCGATTAAACACTAGTTTGGTTCATTACGGGATCATTCTAAAACAAAGGCTATCTTTTTCTTCTCTTAGGATTCCAGTTTGTCTCTCAAAAAACCGGTGAGACCTTTAATTATTAATATCCAGTAGTATTTTAATCTTCATAGGGAATAGTCTACATCTTCTGTCAGGCACTTCTTACCAGTTTTACCTTCAAAGAAAAGGCAAATGTGATTTTCTGTGCTGGAGGTCATGGTGTACACACACACACACATACACACACACACAATGCATGTGCATATTCACATGTGAGCATATATCTAGCCCTAGAGTTGAGGTCAGAACTGACCATGGCCTTTCCATGGAATTCTTGAATGTTCTCCAGAGTAAGGCTGTACACTGATGACCCACAGCTTCTCCAAGTCCCGTGAAAACAGGGGAAAAGCACATCTTAACCTAATCAAGGCACAGACAGCAAGCTCCAGACCTAACATAAGAAATAACACAGAAATGATGAGGCCATACATCGGATGTGTCTGTCAGTGGGAACTCTGCTTCTGTGCAGAGGTTGTAAAGTTTATGTTTGAAGCTCCGTCAGCATAAAGGAACGTTGTTATTGAACTGGCTTGTCTGAGACTCCAGGCTGAGGCTCAGAGGGAGAAGGGTACTTACTTGCTCAGTCTACACAGGTCTTGGGCCTGCTGTGGAGCAGAGTCGGCTCTGCATCTCTTTCCTCCTCTCTCAGTCCCAGACCAGAGGACTCTGACACAGACACGTGGAACAAATGTAAGGATGGCTTGGCTTGCTGGTGGAGATCTCCTGCAAAGTCACCTCTGGTCTTTCCTCTTCATAAGAGCAGTGGCCCCTCCAGGGGAAGGAAGTCACGTACTACTCTCCAGTCACCTCTGCATCCAGTACACTTGTTAGTAGCCCCAACTCTAAGCCTTCCTGATGATGTTAGTCACCACTTCGGAACTGACCTGTTGCTTTTGTTTTTGTCAACTCAACACAAGCTGGAGTTGTCTGAGCAGAGGAACTTCTGTTGAGAATATGCCTCCTTCCAGGTTGCCCGTAGGCAGGTTCTGAGAGGGTGTTTCCTTGATGTAATGATTGGAATAGAAGGATCCAACCCACTGTGTATCAGAAAGCAAATGAGCAAACCAGAAAGCTAGTAAGAGACTCTCCTCTGAGTTCTTTTATTTAGTTCCTAATTACAGGTTCCTGCCATGAGTTCCTGTCTAGGTTCCCCAGTGATGGACTGCAGCCTGTAAGCTGAACAAACCCTTTCCCCCTCAAGCTGCTTTGGTCGTGGTGTTTTCTCACAGCGAGAGAAACACAACTGAGACACATGCCTTCTCTCTCGTGGTAAGTTCCCATCCTCTTTCACCAAGTGTCTGCTCCTAGCGGCATTGCTGGCCATCATAAGAGAAAGACAAAGCCTCTTGAATAACTGCTACCCTCTCAAGTGTGGCTTTTGTCAAGTCTGAGTCCCTGGCTGGGTGGAGACGAACTGTAATGAGAAACACAAGTGAGTTCCAAACCATACCATGGCCAGTACTGCTGGTCAGCAAAGGAAGAGGAATGATGAGCAAATGGGTTCTGCAAGGCCAAGATTCAGGGAGACTCCATGCAGCACCTCCTGAGGAAAACCCAGGCACTGTTGGATCACAGACCAGACGGGACAAACACAAAATAGCGTCACGCTGCTCCCAGAGCTCCGGAGCCAGCACCAGTCCCCAGCAAGACATCGGAGCTCCCGCCTAGCAACTAAAACTTTGTGTTAGTCCAGAACCACAGGCAGGCAGGGGGAATCAAATGTCCTCCACATGTTTGATAAACACCCACCAAGGCTTTCCACAAGCCAGCAGGGCTCTAGCTGCAGAACACATGGAGAAGGAAAAACGAAGTCACCAGCACTCTTAGATCGTGTTTTGTAGCGATAGACAGAACCAAATGCAAAATGCCACACAATGGCCCATGCTAAGATGACAATGTACCTCACAAAATGATGAGAGGAGGCTAGGGTGAGGGAAGCAATCTGCTTTAGGTAAGGTGTTTCCAGGATGCCTCTCTGAGAACAAAGGCGTCAGTTCAAAGATTTATGGAAAAGTATACAAGACAGAATGAACAGCAGTTCAGAGCCTCAGACAGAACAGCTTGGTTACCTTTCTGTGCACGTTCTTTGAACTCTTCTCAAGAAAAACGACAGACTTTTGATATTCTCCTAGACTCGTGGGGGTCACAGACTTAAGACCATAGTAAAGAATACATGAGCATCCATAAACACTAATGGAATGACCTGTAATTTTAGCCCTTGGGAAGCTGAGGCAGAAAGATTGACATGGCTGAGAGACTACCTGGGGTTACCACGTAAGCTCCAGGCCAGCTGGAACTAGAGACCCTGTCTAAAAAAAAGAATGGTTCATGAGAGTTTCCTAAAAGTGCAAACTTGATTGAGCTAATGTAAGAGTGATGATTAGTAAGACACCAGCATGACAAGCAAAGGCAGGAACTCCAGGCCACCTCTGCAGCCAAGCTGTGTACTGTGGGCCGATGAACACGGGTGAGGCTATTCTACACAGCCACAGTTGATGGAATGTGAAGGCCTGAATCTGCAAGGCTACAAAGTAGGGTTTCTTTCTGTGCACACTCGGACCACTAAAGGCTTTACAGTTCACAAGAAAACCTGGATGCAGATGAATTTAAGCTATTGACCCTAAAGTCTCCCTTATATAGCTCCCATGGCTGCTAATATTTTTATAAAACTCATGATGCTTCTTTACTATATATACTTTTTAAAAATTTATTTTATTATTATTTAGTTGCATGAGTCTGTATGTGTACTGCATGCATGTCTAGTGCTCTCAAACTCGGAAGAAGCATCAGATCCCCTGGAACTGGAAATGCAGACACTTGTGAGCCTCCATATGTAGGTGCTGGGACTCAAACCCTGGTCCTCTGCAAGAGCAGCCAGTGACCTTCACTGATGGGCCCCTCTCCAGCCCTACTGATATTATTCAAATGATAACATGGTCTTTTGTTTTCTTCACTCAAGAGACACATTATTTGCAGTTCGTTTGAAGACATGAAAGGTGGTTTTAAAAGATTGGTAATTACTTCCAAGCAGATATTCCCGCTGTTATTACCACATCTAAGAGTTCATTTATTCCCTGGGATCCACCCTCATGATTATCTTGTTCATGTGGAATCAGTCAGTCCATATGAAAGGTACACTTCTGAGTCAGAAAGAAACCGTGATAGCCTTTGGAAATGGCAGAAAGGTTTATGGCATCTCTGTTGCTAAGGAAGGGCCTGTTTGGGGACTTCAAGCATGCACACCACACCCATTTTATGCTGTGATAAGGATCTGACCTAGGTGCTTTATGCATGCTAGGTTAAGTATTCAACCAACTGAACTAACTATATCTCCAACCTTGTCCCTTGGCTGAAAGATCTAGTCCAAAACAGTATCTCAGTATCAACAAGAACTCAGAAGATTGAAAGCTGATGCATTGCTTCAGAATGACCAATTCACCTTGCAAGCCATCATTACAGGAAGTTTATATGTACTTTATTTACTTTCCTGGGCCTTATTGTCTCACTCACAGCCTCCTGCTTTCTCAGCCTTAGATAGACTTAAAGCTATGAGAAGACTGTGGACAGTCAGATTCCTACACGGTAGCTGTGCTCACCAGCAGGAACTCTGGCGTTGAAGATGCAAGCGACACTTCTCTAACCACAAACAGCACAGCTCAAGTCCTCAGGGATATAACCCACCGTGTGAGCTAAGTGTTCTGAACATCAACAAAGAGGAGGCAGAAAGTGTGGAGGGCAACTGCTGGAATGAATGAATCCTTTCCTTCAAAAGGCCTGTCTCCCTTCCAGTGTGGGGTCAGGGGTTCTGTTCACAAGGCTCAGTGATAGTCTTAATTTCCCTCACACTGGGACAAGCTCAAAACATCGATTTACCTTTGCTGAGATTAAATATTTTTAGCTAATTAGAGGATGGGGTTGATATGCCTGAAGAAAAAATTAATTTTAGAAGTGACTTAATGGCCATCTCTAATAACATGGAGGTTTATCATCAAGAGTACAAATGTATATATTCATCTTGGGGTGTTAAACAAAGACTAGAGCGATCAGAGAAGGTGGGAACTTCAGTAAGAACAATGGCACCACTTCTACACTACCATTTTTAGCTCCAGTTGCTTGCAAACGACCTGATGTAACCCCGGTTTTAAAAGTAGTTTAGAGGAAGGTCCTGTATATGAAGCTAAAACAAGGGTACACGCAGAAAAACAGACAGCAGTGAAGTGTTAGCCACTGTCTCAGGGCACCTCATAGGGAAGGATTACACATTGTTCTTAAGAGCACAGCAAAGACCCTCCCCAACAGTTGAACATATTTTCATTGAATGTGCAGAGCCCTGTCCTTAAACAGAGTGCATTGGTCTAAAACGGAAAACTCTAATTAAAGTTCAGATGACAAACCAAAGACATGCCACACTCTCAGATCCCTTTGAAAGAGTTAAATGTTCCCCTGCTTGGATCCCCTCTCTTCCTGTGCTTCGAGATAAGTACCGGGAGATTTATGTGCCATGAATTTCCAATTACCCATCTCCACCAGCTGGGCTGTCAGTCATCAGCCTCATCCTGGATGCCTTCGCCACCCCCACAGAAACAAGCTAATTCCTCCAAAAAGAGCTTACCACTAGCCCTGTAAAGGCTGGTTTATTATGTCCAGCACATACTGGACAGAATTTCGTACTAAATGATTGCTATTCCACCTTCTCACCCTACCCAATAAAGCAATACTTTGCACCGATTGCGAACAATTTAAGATTTCAAAAGGAATTGATAGGCAAAATTATCCACCCTGCATCCTCCCAGTATCCACTGAAGCAGAATTGATGAGCTCTCAAGAGTAATACCCCCTGCTCTGACATCTGGAAGCAGGTGGGAGAATTCTAAATGGTAACTGCACGCACTTACAAACCTACAGAACATAGGAAACAATATGTTTTTACATTCATGCTCAAAAAAATGATTGTGGGTTTGAAAGGAAAAATTAATATTGGAAGATCTCCACTGAGTTTGGCCATGGGTTATGTCTAGAGACCGGATTAAGGTCTAAAGTAGTATTAAAGGACTCTAAATGATCTGGACACCAGCCTTGTAGTTAAATATCTTTTTACAAAAAGTGGTAGCTTTTTTGTATATATTATAGGGATACATCTAAAAATTATTCTAATTTTCAAATTATCAAATACTTCTCAACTAATGATGGAGTCACAGTCCAGTAAACTAATTGGGAAAAAATGGCAATTGTCATTTGCTGATCAGAATAATGGTGAATTCTCAAATGGTTCAAATTCATTTCTTGTATTGTCTCTGTGTATATTGATCTAAGTGATGAAAAGTGAGTTCTTAAATGTAAAAGAATGCATTGGGTGCTGAAAAAGACTAAAAAGCATCAAGTGCAAAGCCTTTTCATGAGATTCTTGCAGGATTTTGTTCAAGGCAATAGTTAGAATTCTGCAGATTGTGCATCTGCTTAGGATTGAAAGATGGCTTCAGGAAGGAGGATTTTGCCAAAGATGGGCAGAATGCACTCAACTACCATCTTCTAGTAATGCAGAGGCATCTAAGTTCCCTCCTCCTCCCCTTTCTTTGTCTCTGCTGCCCTGTGCCTCCCCTTCTTCCTCCTGCTCTCATCCACAGCAGTGTTTGTTACTAACTATGACTCTCTACTGTTTCCCAAACTCTGTGTGGGAGCTGGACGTGGAATTCTGAATTTTAAGCCTGAGCAGCAGAAAGGTCAAGGTCAGAGCTTGCAAGGAAAGATCAGTCGTGTCTATCCACCTAGGGTTTGATTGACAGCTACTAAGCCAGGAGAAGCCTCGATTCATATTTCATGTCCTGCATGTTCACGAGACTACGACCCCATCCCAGCTCTGCGCAGACCAGACCTTGGAGCTCCCTCCTGTCATCAGATCTCCAGACTGCACTGGAGACTAAGGCTTTGGTCTCATCCAAATGTCATGGTCTTGTGTGGCTCTTGGTGTTTGTTTTCAATGTACCCAAGATGATATCTCCAAGAGCATTTATGGCTATTTCACAGATAAAACCCGAGGGCTAAAGGTCCATTCTGGGCACATTCAGAAAAGCAGCGGAGCGAGAGCTGGCCTTTGAAGGATGCACATTAGTACACCTTTGCTGAGAGGATATGGTTCCCCCAAGAAGAGAACAATTTCCCAACTGTAACCTAAAATTTGAGGAGCAATGGGAAGAAAATCTTTAGAAGAATCTTTTTTTTCAAAATATCAATACACAGCTATAACCAAGATTTAAACTTTAAATCATTGATAATGGTGGAAGATTGATTTGTGTTTCCTGTTAAAGATGAAGCTGATTTTGATCCTGTTTTCATAACTCAGTGGAAGAACCATATTTAACACAGTTCAGCACAGGATAGCCAACATACAGCTTGCAGGTCACACTCTTCTCGCTCCTCAAATTCCTTTCTAGTGATTGTTGGTAGCCTCACTAACCCAACACTACTTCCCTACTGGGTCTCAGTCCCATTGTGGCTTCACTAAGCCACCACTACCGCCTGGCTGGGTCTCAGTGCAGCCTTAGAAGATGTCTTCATAGAGAAGAGAGCTTCCTGGGAGCAGGAAGGAGATGAGAAAGAGGAAGAAAAGAGGGACAGGGCAAGACTATAGGGAATGAATCAGAGCCAGCTACAATGATATATAGGTATGATCATGTTAGGAGCGAAACACTGGGCACAGGGTTTCAATCAACCTCAGTGGATCCATCCTGGGTGGTGTCTCCTACCTGCTGCAGCCTCCCTGCCCCTAAGGCTGCAGAGCTCTCGAACGGACTACAAAGTCAGTGGTCCCTAGAAGTAGTGAATAGCAAGTAGCAAGTGCTCCATAAATGTGACCTGAGTATATGAGAGCCTGACAGGAAGCTCCACTTTGTGGAAACCTCCAGCCCTCCCTGTCCTTCTCTTAGGAGATAAACTGAGACTTCTGGGTTCCTCCTGGCAGGCTTCTGCAGGAGATGCAGGGGGAGAGAAGAAGCTATGCCCACAGCCTCTGACTAAAGCAAGCAAATGGCATTAAGAGAGATCAGGAAGGATTGTTAGAGATTATGCAAATGCTGCTATATATTCAACCAGGTCTTTAGAAAAGAGGAGACTTGGAAGAAGGAACAAAAGGATGCATGCCTGAAATGAATATCCCACAAATAGCTCCAGGTTGTGCATTTTGTTTTATTTATTCATATTGCCAGCAAAACCAAAAATAGATTATGGGATAGAGGATTTTTGTGACTTACGAAGTTTGGTTTGTTGTAGCAAAAATAATGTTAAATACAAGAAAATAAGAAAGAGAAAACCAATTGTTCCATTCTTTGGGATAGTTACTCCATCATAAACTCTTATTTCTTATGGCCGACTCATCAGTTTCCATTGGAAACCATGCTTAACTTGTGGTCCAATACACACTTATTTCCCCTTCAGTGTGATGTGGCAATGGCTTGTGGTACATCTCTGTTTCTCAGGACCCTGAGCAGTTCAGCAGAAATAGGAAACGGCTAGACTCTGCGGAGTAAGCATTGGGTATGGGTGTGTGTCCCCAGTTCACATACTGACGCTCCAGCACACTGGCCTTACTAGAGATGGAGTCACCACAGAAATCAGGGCTCAAGTTTGAGGCTTTAATGTAATAGACTTGGTGTTCTCATAAGAAGGGGCACCAGAGAGTGTTCTCCCTTTCCGTGTGCAAAATCTAAAGAAAATACAGTTGAGACAAACAGAAAAGTGTGTGTGGCCTGGAAGTAAGATCTCAGCAGAGACCAGGTGTCCCAAGAACTGCTGGCTGATTCCCCAGCCTCTAGGGCTGTAAAGAAAACCAGTATCCCTGGTTAACTGCTCTGTGGTATTCTGTTATGACCTCCTGAGCAGACAAAGACAACCACAATTGACAAGTTTAAGTAAGGTGGGGAGATCTGAACAACCGTTCTACCATGTCAGTGTGGGCGAGTCCAAGAGATCAGAGCATCTGTCCGACCAGGTTTAGTGCTGACTAGATAATAGCCACCTCGTGTACTTTCAGTGTCACTATTGGGGTCTGGAACCCTAAATAACTGAAGGTCTCCATGGACACCGACTTGTGCTCTTATCACAAACAGAGCCAGGTCCTTCCTCTGGCTCTGATAATCAATGTCCATGAGTGAAGAAGGCACAGATGTCCCCACTAGACTCTCACTTTGAGAAGTTTTGTACTACAAGTCTATCATTTTTAATTGCTCAATCAAGAAAATCGATTGCTGGTAAATTAAGTAAAGGGTATGCACCATATATTCAAACTTAATAAGAAAAAATGTTCTATAGGTGGCATTAAAGGTTTTACTTTGAAACAGAAGGAGTAATTATATATCAGAGTGACTGAACAAGAAGTATGAGCATAATTTTCTTTTTATGAACTGAACCAAGCCCCAGTTCTCTGCAGGAGCAGCACGCATTCTTAACTTCTGAGCCACATCTCCAGCTTTGGATTTCTTCTTTACAGTCATGTGTACTTTATATATTTCCAAAAATGGTTGAAGTATGTTTGAATTAAGAAAAAGAAGCTAAAGGCTCTCAACCTTTTGAGAGTACTAGTGACTTCATCCTGTTTTCAGAAAATGCAGGGAAGGCACACACATACAAAGAACAGCTACAATCAGACCCACAATCTCACGGATAACCAAGACCGACATTTTGAACACAATAGAATTGCTTTCTTTACACAGTTTGATAAGCTCCCTGCAATCTCACAACTAAGCCTTTTTACCCAGTAACATTGGTACCACCTTCATTTTTGGGTCCCAACCTCTGCCTCTCACAGGCACCAAGAAGGCTCTGGGAAGCTATGTGCTCTGAGTCCCTCAACTTCTACTCCCCTGCAGCAGCTCAAGGAGTAGAGAGCTTTTGTTTTCAGAAACACATAGGTTAGGTCAGCGCCTGTGGTGTTGGTGACCAGAAAAATGTCAATCTTTGTGCTCCCAGGCACAAGAAAGATTCTCCATAAATGTCAATTCTTTCTTCTTGCATCTAGCCCCGGGGCTGGCACATAGGAGGCTTTTGGTAAATGTCACCCCCTACCCCCCACCCCCAGTTCCACACTTAAAGATATCTTTTAAGTAAACGTGTCATTTCAGGTAGGAAGAGTTTTCAACATACTGTGTGACTTAAAAAACCTTATGCAGCGTCACACAGCTGTGCAGAGACGTAGTTGGGTTGGCTTGGTAAACGCGGTGGCAGCCCCTTTTGTGTTTTAAAGATTCACATGCTCATATCCTGGAAGACATAAGGCAAGTGTCACATAAATGATGTCTTCACAGGCAAAAGCAAGGGTCTCGTCTCACCTACCATCCGGTGGTCATGTTCAACCTGCTCTAGCTTTGAAATTGCTTCTGTTAGGTAAGTTTAAAATAAAGAAAAATATATTCTGGACATCTGGATTCATTAAAAAACAGCCTGCTGCCTTCTTTCCCTACGGGTGATAATGATAAACGTATGTTTCACATAGTCACACACTTAGGCTAAAGATACACACTTGGCATCTTTTACAAATTATTCTTCAGTTTGGCATTCATCAAAGGTTGTATTTAACCAACAGGCTCTGTTTTGGTTACAAGCCATCAATATCTGTTAATGGATGTGCTTGCCTGTGGTCCATATCCATGGTTACGTTTTGTCTTCTATTAGGTAAGAGGGATTTAAGCGTTAGCCAAGCTCTTACTGGCATTCACATATGTCATTACGCAAATTAATATTTCATCTTGAGGAATAAACAGTAAACACAGAAGGACATTGCTGTCTCTATTTCTTTGGAAACTTTTGGAAACTAATCCTGTTCTCTCTCATGGACACAAGCATAAAGTTCAGGTGACAGTTGCCAGAGGAATAGAGAGAGAAGGTTTCATCGGACAGGGAGGAGAGCATATCGATCCAGGCTCAGAAAGACATCACCAGGATGGAGAACTTACTCACTGGGTACCTTTGCAAGATAAATGGCACAGATCTTCACACACCAAACCAGTCTGAAATCTCGTCAGCTTGGAGACCTGAGTGGCTTGGACTGTTCTCTGTGGCTCAGGTCTGGGAAAGAAAAATTACTTCTCACTACCAGAGTATAGTGTACATTTAAACCAAATCTCTCTGTTTAGAGAGAGAAGGTACAGGCTATACCTTTGTCCAGTTATGATAGTGACTCTGTATTCTCCTTTCTTTCTGGATTCCTAATTAGCTAATGTTCCCCTTCTCTGTAGGCTAGAGACAAGGGCTCTGGATTACTTATTGTTCCAGCTCTTGCAGTACTAATTTGACAACATCTTCTCCCTGCCCTCTGCACTCCAACCTAAGCCTGATTTCATGAGGGCAGACAGAAGGTTTTCAGTGAAAGCAAATAGTAGCTCCTACGTAGGAATAATTCCTTCAGCTAATATGTTTGAGAGAAAACACCTCTACTAAGTGAAGTATGCAGCAGACACTGAGGTTAGCATCCTGCTGCTGTTGCTTGACTTGTAAAGAACGACAAATTACTGTCTGTCTTTAACTTTCAGAATATTTATTTGTAAAATGGAGACTATCTATCTACCTCCCCACCCCCAGGAATGAGGGAGGGAGAGAGAGGAAAGGGATATGGAAAGGTATGGAGAGAGAACGAGAGAAAAGGGAGAGGGAGAGGGCAGGGACAGAGACAGAGAGAGAGAGAGAGAGAGAGAGAGAGAGAGAAGGAGAAGAGAGGAGAGAGAAAGAGAATAGCTTAGAATAAACAATGAGTGTATCTTATCCAATTTGGTTATGGCTGGTCTCTAGAAATATCATTTGGGGCATCCACTTTCTTGGATGTCTCTGTAAGCCCAGACCCTCTATGTTAGCATTATTATTAACGGTATAACTGAGTGGAAATTCTATGATTAGGATGTGAAATCTTGATGTTACAAGGTGACTAATGTGCAGCTGACGAAAGCCATAGAAGCTCAATCTATTCCCCCATCTATGATCTTGGAATGTCTCTTATTAATTATTAACACCACAGAAAACAAAGCCTTTGAGCCATGAAAGTGTAGACTTTTTCTGAAAACATCTATTCATTCATTCAACATGCTGAAGGCTTTTCATGAGATAGCCTTGACTTACGAACGACTAATATAGGCCCAGACAAAGATAATAGGCTTTGTTCCCTGGGAATCTATGATCTAGGTGAGTGAGAAGGGAAAGAATGAAGGCAATACCTAAATAGATGGAGGTCAGAGATGCCAAGGACAGTGAGAGAGAAAATGCAAGAAAGAAACCAGGCAAAGCATTAAAACCAGGCCTTGATAAGAAAGAGACCCACATGTATGGATGTGGAGCCAGAAAGAGTGAGCTACAGCTGGGAGGAATGAACGAGAACAAGGCTCGCAGGCAGGCCTAGCAAGTGGACAGTGTGGCAAAAATCCATTCATGGAGAAAGGTCAAACTAGTTCAGTGAGAAGGAGACCAGATTATGAGCATTTTTGCAAAGGTTACTTAGGATTAACTAGGAAGCCCTCGTATTTATAGCCGACGGGAGATAGAAAAACATAACCAAGGTTTAACAGGTTTTTCAGCTGATTTGTTACTAGTCGAACACAACAAAGAAAAACAGTGTGTTTGTCACTCTGCTCGCTGCTGTGACAAAACGTCTGATAAAGGTAACTCAGGGAAAGAAGGTGTTTGGGGGCTTACAGATTGCGGGTTCAGCTTATTATGGTAGGGAAGACAAGGCTGTAGGACCTAGAGACAGCTGCTTACGCTGCAAGTGCCTTCAGGAAGCACTCAGTAGAAAATGCGGGCATGCATCCCAGTCTCTCCTTTGGTGACACACATGTTTAGGGTGGGTCTTCTCACACCTCAATTAAACCAATCTGAGAAATTCCTCACAGAAATGCCCAAAAATGTGTGACTTTAGGTCCCACCAAGATAACAAATATTGTAACCTTCACAGGGAGAATCAGGGGGACCAGTTAAAAGACAATGTGCGAATTTCAGTTTTTAATTAAAAAGGGGAGGGGAATGGTTATTTTATCTACATATTATGTTCACATGGCATGTGCATACCTAGTTTCTGTAGATGCCAAAGGGCATGGAATCCCCTAGACTCGCAATTACAGACAGTTTTGAGCCAGCATGAGGGTTCAGGGAATTGAATCCAGGTACTCTGGAAGAGGAGTTAGTGCTTTTCATAATTAGGAGGGGGATCTCTCCAGCCCCATTGCAATGATTTTTGGAAAGAGTTGGTGATGGACTGGATGAAGACAGTAACAATGAAATATGTCTAGACTTGGAAATATTCCAAAGTGAGGGTCATGGGATTTGTTCAAGAGTTGAATATAGAACAACACACGCACACACACACACACACACACACACACACACACACACACACACATCAGAGGCTCCAAGATGAAAAGATGATAAAGCATTTACTGATTTACTGAGATGGGACAAATATGAGGAGGGAGGAACTTGAGATCCATTCGGGACATGTTAAATTTCAGATGCCCATCGAAGAAGCCGTCCAGTATGTAACTGAAGGCTGTTCTTAACAACAGAGGATGTTGGACAGCGATTAGAAGCAAGGAAAACTGATCACCAAAGCTCATCACTAAAATCATCCAACACAACCCTTCAAAAACTGGAAGTTTCTAAACCCAACATGTGTGCATTAAATCACTAAGGGCATGATTTAGGGAACAGACATTCTTGGATAGATCAGAAAGGCGACATAGACAATTGTTTTCACAGCCTTCCACAGTTCTGCAGTAAGGTCTGACCTGGCCCTCTGACCTCAAGGCAATGGGGAGCCCCCAAACAGGGCCCAAAGCATACAGTGAGTTTTTGTTCAACTCCCACAGTTCTAAAGGAGAGTTCTGAGCACATTCACAAGTTATGCAAATGAAGTCCTTGCCATGGGAAGCTTTTTTGTTTTTCTAAATCAGGCTTAACAATCTGTCACCAAACAGCTAAGTGTGTGTCAGTAAACCTTGAGTTTGACGCTCATACCCCGGCAAAATGTTTTGAGTTCTCAGAGGCACATGACAGGGTTTCAGAAGTTGTCAGTTCCTCCAGTGTGCACAGTGTCCTGGACTTCATGTATCTCTAAAGCTCGGTAACACAGAGGGGAAGCAATTCAGGATCAAATGCCTGTTGATGCACAGCAGAGTTGCAGCACCGGGTTGATGAGCCAGAACACAGCAATGCCCAGAATGTGAACATGCATTCCTTTGTGCGCTGCCTGTCCTGGGAAAACATTCAACATGAAAAAATGCACGATGCACCACCAGTTAGAGCAAAAGGACAGGAGACATAAGAAGCAAGCTTATTCTTATAGGTTGATGGCTACAGGGATGTCTTTTCATCACTCTGAGCCATTTTCTTTATCTCTAAAGCAAGGGACCAAAGCAGATGAACTTTCCTTGCTGAGTATTTGAGGGTAGGTTAGGGTCACAGTCTACAACATTCTGTGTTGGTTTTATGAATCCCAATCATCTCTCTCTCTCTCTCTCTCTCTCTCTCTCTCTCTTTCTTCCTTCCTTCCTTCCTTCCTTCCTTCCTTCCTTTCTTCCTTTCTTTCTCTCCCCCTCTCTCTCTTCCTCCCTCCTACTCTCATTTTCTCCCTTTCTTTTTCAGATTTGGCTGGTGTGTGTGTGTGTGTGTGTGTGTGTGTGTTTCTGTCTGTCTGTGTGTGTGCGCATGAAGAGATCAGAGGCCAACCTCAGGTTTAATTCCTCAGAAGCCATCTATCTTGTTCTTTATTCAGGGATCTCTTCATGGCCTGAAGTTCACAGAGAAGGCTAAACTGGTTGACTACTGAGGTCCTTGGATCTGCTTGCCTGTGCCCCCTAGTGGTGAGATTACAAGCGTGTGCCAATCAGTTTGTGCTCACACAACCCTGCAGGTACTCTTTCATGTGCACATAGTCCTCCATCTGTAAGTCCCTGGCAGAACACATTTAGTCTGCGTTTGTTCTGCCCATGTGGCATACATACCTCTTCACGTTGCCACTTGGGAAAATGCCAACATCCTCAATTTGGTGACATCCCAGCGCTGTCATTTCACAGCAGAGATGCTCTTCGGAAGAGCTGCCCCTGAGAACCTGTAAACGATTCTGAGCAGCTCCACTCGCTCATGGAACCAACATCTGGGGAAAAGAGATTGCTTCTTCAGTGAACACCAGGGCTTCTGATAGGCAAGTAAGAGAAAGAAGCCGCCCACTAGAAGACATCACAGGGAAGCCTTCGAATGTGAGAAGGCAGAGGGACATCTCTGCAGCCAGGAAGGTCATAGAACAGAAGGACAGCTGGAGGACTCTGAATTGGTTTATTATCTCTGTATCCAACGCTAACTGGCAACAACACTTCTGATTTGAACAGCGAGGTGGGAAACTCAGCTCCACAAGAACAACTGAAGATGACAGGGGCGTAAAGTGTTATCCTGTGTGGAAACGGAACAACTCTGAACGACTTCGGAGCCTGGAAACGAGTTTCTCAACTGTGTCA
The DNA here is from genome assembly GCF_018167655.1 of Microtus oregoni. Classification (NCBI taxonomy): domain Eukaryota; kingdom Metazoa; phylum Chordata; class Mammalia; order Rodentia; family Cricetidae; genus Microtus; species Microtus oregoni. Next base: position 33,763,739 of record NW_024543067.1, read on the forward strand.
TATACTTCCTGCCTTAGGTATCACAGCAGGCCTTTACTCCAAAACATGTGGATGCTTAAACACCACTTAAATGACCTTCTCCCCAAAGAATTAAATTACCATTTACAGCCTATTCCTCTATTAAAAATTAATGAATTTACTAGCTCCTACGATGAAGGCCTTCATTTGTTTCTTAATGAAGAAAGCTTTGATCTTCAATTCTCCAGGGCTATGATTGTTTTTTATTCTTCTGCTCCCCTCATTAAATATAAATACCTTCATTCTCTGAGATACACCTGCAAAGCACTTACAGCACTCATTCGAACAATAGGAAACCTATTTTTGTCTCTTGTTAAGAATCCACCATTTAAAGTTCTGCTGTAGCAAAGAAGGCGCTTTCCTCCAGTACCCAGGCACCAATATGGGTGGTGGAATACCAAAGTGGAAGGTTTGCAGCTAATCACTATTTACAGAGTACACTCAAAGGGCAATTTCTCCGAGTGCCAGATCTGAGCTGTAATAAGAATTCTTCACGTATTGTCTTTAGCAGAAGGAGGAGGGACCATCCAAGCAAAAGCCACAGTTTGATTTATTCAATATTTCAGGCTGCAACCCTGATGCAGGACCAAGCACTAGGAGTGGCCTTCCCTGGCAACAGCAACAGACCTAATAGCAAAAGGCAAATGAGCCCTTAGTGTGCACTGAGAGATGGCTGACAGCCACTAGAATTCTTCCTCCCTTGCTGCTGTTGCTACTGCAAAATGCCCTTAACCATGTCGTAGGTGTTATGTACTATTAAAACAGAGAAACGATGGTGCTTCTCTAAATTAACTAGTTATCAAAGACTATTGCTTATTCAAGTGTGGTCACTCCAGAATACAGCTACCATAAAAAGAAAGTCTCGTTCTGTATTTGAATAGTCCAATTCATTTTACTAAGTTACCATTTCCTGGTTACACTAAGGATTGTGTGAAGCATGCGGTGTTTTCCTCTGTGTGTTTAAGATGGCGGGACAAGCTGTTTCCAGGAGTTCACCATTCGCACCCATTACTCGCCGCTAGATGATCCAGGCTTTGATGATATGAAATTTGGAATAAGCAAACACCCTGGCGCTGTGATTGCCTGCCTAGAAGTCAATCAGCGAGACTTGAACCTTGAAGTCCTCGGCCCACAGACCCTGCATACAGATTTCGGCAATAAATCAGCAGTTGGAATGACAAAGCTTTATCAGCATCGTTTTTTTTTTTTTTTTTTTTTTTTTGACAAAGTTGGGGGGAGTCGGAATTGTGTCTAAGCCGCAGCCTGGGGCTGACAGAGAAGAGAATTTTCTGTCTCCAGGGAGGGAAAGAGATGTGTTCTGAGGTACCAGCTCCTGCCAACCCTTTCTTCAGAAGGAGCATGAGCTCTGGCACTCAGAGTTGCTGCCAATCTGTTTACACACTGCCTGCCACGCTGCCCACCATATTTTGTCAAGGCTTCTGGATAAGCAAGGTAAAATAGTCAAGAAAGCAGAAACAAAATTCCACCATGAACTGTCTCGACACAAAACACAGATACAAATACATAATTGACTGAGAAAACTTTTTCTTAACTTTGACACTGAATTAAAAACATATGAACGCCCTTATTTTGAGACAGATCAAGGAATGTGCAAAAAAGGGACCAGATACAAGATCCTTCTGCCAAGATGATTGCTTTTCTCGGAGCATAAAGGCGATAATTTCAAATTTGGCTGAGGTAGGTGACTTTATAAGAACAGAAAAGACCCAACTGCCTGTCCCCAGATGTCACAAGATAATCCAACAGACACTGGAGTGACTTCACTGAAGAGGCAGGATTGGAATGATAGGCCAAGTTTAGCTCTTGACGGATTCCTGAGCTGCCTAGTGTCCTAAGCTTCACACATACACACCCCGCAGTTGGTTTATTTCCACCACAAAAAGCCCAAATATTTGGCATAATAATAATGTCAATAATAACATTAGAATGTCAGTACCAAATAGTTTTTCCATACTTAAAAACTTAAAAACTGTGGATATGACCGGGTGGTGGTGGCACATGCCTTTAATCCTAGCACTCAAGAGGCAGAGACACGTGGGCCTCTGTGAGTTCAAGGAAAGCCTGGTCTACAGAGAGAGTTCTAGGACAGCCATGGCAGTTACACAGAGAAATCCTATCTCAAAAACCAACAATAAAAAATAGAATAAACAACCAAAAATCAAAAGGAAAACAAAAGAACTGCGTACAGCGTGAATATGAGCAGGGAAACAGAAAGAGGGCACCTACTTTCCGAAGATGCACCCTCATTGCTGCACATGGTACCCGCACGCAGGGTCTGCCTTGCCATGCGGCCCCTTCTCCCACTTCTCCCCACCAGAAATGGTAGGTGTCAATCTTCTGTCTTCAGCACAGATCTCAGTTCTTGCGAACACCCCAGTCTGTGCCTAGGAAATGATGAGTGACAGCAGTCGCTGCCCTCTGACATCTCTGCTCACCACCATTCCCACTGCACAGATGAGGCACAAAAATCATGGCTGTAGTGCCATTTTCCTAATAGACACTAATTCTATCATCCATGAGCTATAAGCATCACACATCAAGCTAGACAAAAACTCCCACTTCTGATGTCCCCAAGGTGATGGTATCTTTGGCTATATTTCAGGAGCTCAATTCTACTCAGAAGATATTTATAGGGGACCGTCTGTGTGCCAGCACTGCACTCAGCTCCGGGGAGACACAAGAACATCAAGCTGCCATTCTGCTCATGGGGAATATTGACTGGCCAGTGTACTCAGACTTGTGTTTGGAGGAAGAACAACAAAATTAGCCTAGGACTTAGGCTCTGCAGAATTCATCTTCTAAAACATCAAGAGCAGGGCTTGCACACATGTTTTGTACCCCAAGATTGACAAACAAGTTTTGCATGCAAGAGCTCAAAGGCCTGACTCCCACCCACCCCAGTCCTTCTGCTCCACAGAGGATTTTCCAGACTTTGACATCTCAGGACACTACCCTTTATGACCCCTTCACCTTTCATATATTCGAAACCTAGGGGATGGAGCTTTTACCCTTGGAAAAAAACCCAGTGGATAAATATAGCAGTAGATAATCACTGTCTCCTCTCCAAACCTGCTGTCAGACCTCCTACCCCTTTCTCAGCACAACTTCTGCTTTCCTCACTGTGAACCCTGCCCTCCACTCCAGGGCAATTGCCCTCTGCTTATCCCTGACACCTGCCATCCTCTGGAGTTCACAAAGGCCAAGCCTCTCCACACTTCCTAATGCTGGGTGTGCTGCATACAGAACCGGGTTTGCTACCCCACACCTTCTGTGTCTAGCCATCAGCCAAGGTAGACAGTACCTCCTCCATGATCATCCAATGGACAGCATGAACTTATCATGTACTCAACTCCTTGCTTCCTCACTCATACACTTTCAGAAGGCCCAACTCTGACTTATTTGGTGCTGGGGAGTAGGGGTGAACGAGTATAGTTTTGTTCCAAGCTCTCAGAAATATAAAACGATCAAGACACAACACAAAGGAATAAACGATCTAATAAAGTCCCAATAAATTATGTCCCTAGAAACAAAACAAAGAATAGCATCTGCTTGGGTGGCTCTGAAGGCTTCCAGGAAGAGGCACCTGTCACTCCTGTAAACCTTAAAATAGTTGAGGACAAGGTGTAGGTTAGGTCAAATGTGTCAAAGTGCAGTAGCCATAACAGTCTGGAAATGAAGGAATGAGAGAATCACACTGCCTAGCTGTTTCTGAATTGCAGGTGAAACCAGAGCCTCTTCAAGTGAACACGGAGACCATCATTAGCTGTAAAATCTGCAGATAAGCTGATTTTAGTCCCAGAGCCTTTCGGGAGCTGCTACCTAAAATTTCTCTGAACCCCAAACCAGGAGACTAATGAGTAAAACTCACGGAAGTGTCACAAGCCAGAGTCATAAGAGACCTTGGCTTATATGGCTGTCATAGCACCTAGGGTGCTGCAGAAAATGATTTAAGGTTTAATTCTCAGGGTGGCAGTTTGGTATCAAATAATTGACTGATGAACTTTATAATGCTCAAACTCCATGTCGAGTAAAAGGCCCGAGATGCCTTCCAAATCCTGAGCAAAGCGAGTGATTGCAAGAAGCCCCAGAGATGCTCTGTTTCAGTGGGAATGCAAAGCTAGCGGTATGGCATGTTCTGGGGCAGGGGTGGCTCCAAGGCGCTTTAGCAGGGAAGGGGGTTGCTCCTGGTGTGGAGCCTACCTGGCTGTGTTGTAACTGCATGGAACCTGGATTTCTGGAAGAGTAGGAACCTGAGAACAGGCTGCACCTCCAAACGTTGGAGTCATTTGTTTTATGCCTCTGCACAAGTCATCCAGCCTCTACACCTTCAGTTTTCTCAACTGTGTAACAGGGATGCTAACTTCAAAGTCTCACTCTACAAACTTAGATCTCCTTGTAAACTTAGGGTCCATGTAGTAGGTACGAAGTGGCAAACCACTAACTATTGAGATTACCTGTTTTTCTATCTAAAATTAATATTCAGCACTGATTCATACATAATTTTCTAAGTACTCAGGGCAAATCTGCCCACCCCAAATATGAAGTCTTGCTGTGTGAATGACAAAACAGAATTAGGAGCCAAGTTCTACTGGGAAATTCAAGATGTCCACGCCATTCTGTATTATGAACTCTAAAATACTAGACACTGACACTAATCCTCGGACAGTATTTAAAAACCACAGTAGGCTGATCATGATGGTGAGTACCCTATATCTCCCCTTGCCTCCAGTTCCACCTCATAAGGCTTACCTTTCCCAAGCCTGCCTCACCGACTTAAGCTTAACAGACACTGACTCGTCCTGGACTTAGAAAACTCCCCTGCCTGCCTATCTGCTGCCCGCTTCTGTAGCAGGCAAGTGCCCTCTTGGCCATCCTCAAGTTCATCCCTTCTTTTCTGACTTTTGTCTTTATGTTCCAGTCAGCCACACAGTCTCTCTTAGTTTTCATCCTGCTCTCTAGACCTTCCTGTGTCTTGAGACTAACTCCTAGTTTGAATTTTCTTCCTTCCTTCTTTCTTTTTTATTTTTTAAATTTCATTTGTATTGCTGTCTTGCCTGCATGTATGTCAGTGTGAGGATGTCTGATCTCATGAAACTGGAGTTACAGAGAGTTGTGAGCTACCATGTCAATGCTGGGAATTGAACCCAGGTCCTCTGGCAGAGCAACCATTGCTCTTAACCACTAAGTCATCTCTTCAGGCATGTAGCTTCAATTTTCTAAGAACATTTTTTCTGCAGCCCAAGCTCACCCTAAGCAGCATCAGCATCAGCATCAACCCTATTCTTACTCCACTGATAAAGCACATGCCCATTACATCAACAGAAAACGTACTTTCTGCTGGACACTGAGTACAGTTCTGTGAGCCAGAAGCGGGGCTCAGGCGCCTCCAGCTTATCTGGAATTCTTTACACAGTGCTTCATGTATAGTGAGCATTTAGCCTTCTGTTCTTTAAGACAAAAGAAGTTCATTCCTTTTTTTATATTTATTCCACCTCGACTATTTATTCAAAGACAGATAACATTTGAAAAATAAACATTTGGTTTTTAGTGTATCTGATAATAATGACGCCCACAGAGGAAAATAAAATGAAAATATGATTGCAGATATGAAGTCCCTGAATAAAGAAAGTTTTCTATTTTAAACTTCCTCAAAATTGATGTTGTAAGTAAAGTCATGCACAGAATACCAGTGAGCATCAGACTGCATGAGACACTGCTGGGGACTGCCATCTAAATGAGACTTTGTTTGATGCTTATAAATTTTTCCACGTAATGGTGAACTAAATATTGTGTTTATGACACAGCCGATCATATTCTGAAGTGTATCCACTGTAGCATCTTTAAGGCCTTTCAATGCAATGACCAGAGAGTAATTGCTAATAATGTAAGAGACGATAAGTCCTGATAAAGGGATTTAAAATCTATTCATTTTAAATCATGAGCTGATGCATTTGAACCTGACTTTAAAGAGACAGTTTTTCAGTCAGAAGGTGGATGTGAAGATCTGAAATGTAGAACCCATAAATATGAGAACATCAAGACACTCCTAAAACCGTTCATCTAAGCATGTAATAATTTCTTCCAGGTTCCAGTGCTCAAGAGGGTAGACACTGTGACACGGGACCAATGAGTGATTAGAGAAAAGTCTTCATTGTCAGTTTACTCGTGAACTACATTAGTCGAGCACTCACTAAGGGCAGCCACCACGTTGGGCTGTTCAGGAAAGTCATGTGATAACCCCACCCAGCCTTAAGATCGTGGTGTGAGGACAACTAGAGGTGTCTCAGAAGCACTGCTGACGTTAAGCACCAGCCTGGGGAAGTGCAGAAGACAGGTCAGGGCAGGGCAGTGAGAGAGCTCCTGGAAGATATCACAGGCAGGCCTCTTGGTGAAGTCATTAGCATGTGTTCAATTAAAATTGTTTTTCTTGATTACGAAACATACATTTGTGAAACATCATTTAAGATATAAATAAAACTAGAAACCACCTATAAGTTCATCCACCAGTAAGTTATTACCTTCAGCAGACAGCCTCCGGGCATGCTGGGATCCTCTCCTTCCCCCAACGCTTACAAACATTAAAATATGTAAAAGGCAATGCATATACTCAAGTCTGTATTTGTTTTTATCTTACTTAGTAGTATGTTTTAGATGTTCCCCCTTGTTATTAAAAGTCAGTGGAGATATGAATCTAATAAATGCCTGATGTACCATGTGCTGATATGAATCCCTGTGGTAGAGTACTTGCTAGCATAACCAAGTGCCTGGCGTGTCAGGAAAACAAGTATTCCACATGCTTGATCAGACTAGCTCCTTGTTTTTAGAAATTTTATTTCAAGTTTTTGAAATATAGGATTTTGTGTGTGTTTTTTTTCTATTTACAACAGCATATTTGCACATAATTACTTGTTTCAGTGTAAACACCTCTTAAAAGAATTAAATCAGGAAGTCATTGTTAATAAAATAGAAATGAGCTTTGAAAAGCAAAAATAAAGTACTAGGGAAAGTATTTTATTGATCCAAGAAATTTGTATGAGATGCATGGCTGCAGCACTATAGAACAGCCCTGATAACTGAGCTGCAGATGCTGAACTCAGAATACCAGCCACTAGCCATGAAGACTCTGAAACGGCCAAATGCAAACAGGAACATACATTTGAAAGGCAGGAAGGCTATGTTTGTGACAGTGACAGGCAAGAAAATGCTTGAGTGAAGACTCCTGCAATAGTCCAGGAGTTACCAGGGAGCAGAGCAAAACAACAGCAGAGTCTAAGAAAGGACCATGGGTGGACTTTCTTCCTCACTTCTATCAAGTAGCTGCTACATAGTTCATAAATGATAGTGTTTTTATTTATTAGAAAAAAGTATAATTTTTATCTGATCCCAACAGCTTTTGAGTATTAAACACAAACCAAAATATCCAAATCATGAGGTTAAGTCCACTTAGCTATGGGTCTTTGTGATATTAAGTGTAGGTGAAGAGCAGCCACGCACTCAGGACTCAGGTGTTCCCTGTGATAATTCCTGAGGTCACAGCCTTGAGGACGGAAGCAATGGCTGCATGATTGCTAAAGTCCTTTTACCTGAGAATGTCTGCAAGTCTGTGTCTATGTGAGACAGTAGCAAAGGATTAGTTCAGATTCCTATTTTGACAAAAACTAGAACCAGCCATCCACATTTTCTTTTAGAAGCTTAATCATGATTCACTAGAGCCAGTGAAGTGATGTCACTGCCGCAGCTCTCAAGATGGACTGGCTTCACATTTCCCCTCACCAACGCATAGACGACAGGAGAATACTCTCAACCTGTTATGCTATCTGTTTAGTGGGGATATGCAGAGGCTCCTGCCCTCTCCTTGGGCCCTCCTACCCTTCCTTCTGAGAGATAACTGAGTCAAGATACAGAAAGCATTCCAGCAAGTAAAGACACATGGTCTCTGTTCAGTGAATAAATAACTGTAATTGTTTTTATGGGATGCATAGAAATGATTTCAAGATCCTGGAGTCTACAAGACTTGCTGACTGATTTTTGGTAATGATTTCTTCCATTTTTGAGATTATACTATAATTACATCATTTTCTTCCTCCCTTTCCTCCTTCCAAACCCTCCTATATAACCCTCCTTGCTCTTTCGAATTTGTGATTTCCTTTTTCATTAATTGTTCTAATATGCATTTATAAAAATATATATACAATTTATATATGATTCTGTGTTTATATTTAGGAATATATACACATATATGTATGTTATATACATATATATATATCTGAGGTCATATCTAATAATAAACACAATATATATGTTGTATGTATATAAATGTAGCATATATATGTCATAAACACACAACATGCCTATACATATAAACATATCTCTAAGATGTTTATATTTAGGAATAGATATAGCATGTTACATATATAATAGAAAATCTAATATATATTTCTAAATATAGGAATAAATATGATGTATATGTGATATATATGCATACACACATATAACATTCTCAGTGTGTGTAATGTTGCTCATATATGCTTTCAGGGCTGGCTATGCAGTATTGGGTGACCATTTCATGTGACTGTGGCTATTTCTGTTGCCCTCTACACTCTGTTCATCCTGATGGCCACTGACAAGGACTATCCTCACCCTTCATCAAGGAAATTTCTCTTTGGTGACTGAGTTTTATAATAATCCCTGTGAAGGAGAACTGTAGATTATTTCCCCACTTAAGAGAGAAGGCATGGCTTGGATGCAATATGGATTCCCAAACAATTTTACATGTCCTAATGTCCAATGTGCCGTTCAGGTTCTCTGCAGCATGTCCCTTCTTTTGGTACTGACTTGGTGATCCTGCTTACCTATGACAGTAATGAGTCCTTAATAGCTTAGGTTCACTCTGTCTCCAAGCTCATCTTTTGTACCTAAAGCCTCAGCAGCAGTGAGAGAGGAAACTAAGTCACACATTGGGGCTGATCACAGTTCAGGCAGGGGCATGCACTGATGAATGTCTAGATTTGGATAAAACACCAAAGAATCAAACTATGTACCACAGGTTTGTGGAGTCTTGAATAAAGGTGTAGCAATACCAGCCAGAGCTGGGTGCAACTTAGAGAAAAAAGTAGAACTGAAAAATAACTGAAGCCAGTTATCACAGCATTAGAAATCTGGACCTAAGAGTTTGCTATGTTAAGGGGTGGTGGAAAGGGCTGAACGTGGAGAGTGACTCTGGCAATGTGTGCAGCTTGATAGGGAGAAGGCAAAGAGAGTATCTTAGGGACACCATGCTTAACTCAGACTGAGAAGGCTAAGGTCTGGCCTAGAGTTGTAGCAGCCTAACTGTGACAGAAAGGGTGGATGCGGGGGAGGCTTCCACTTCTAGTGTAGGTCCAGAAAGACTGGAGCCCACAGCTTAGAGCTCCTCCCAAGGCACCAGCTATGTTTATTACAGCTGTCTAAAATCATGGAGGAAACAGTCAGTCATTGTCAAATAGGTGATCTTGTGGGTCCTACTTTAAAAACTGTTCTAACAGTCCCCACTTAAAAAGTCACTGTCCCTAAGACTCTACAGCTTCTAACAGCCTTTCCAAGCTCATCATGTTAGCACCCACAGAAGCAAACCAGCAAAGTGGACAAGGAAGAAAGGCTGGACTGTCATGGAGTATTGTCATGGTTTCTGTCCTGCTTAGTTCCTGCAATCGTTAAGTCCCAAAGAAATCACACAGGGCTCTATATTAGTTATAAACTGATTGGCCCATTATTTCAGGCTTCTTATTAACTCATATAAGTTATATTAGCCCATTATTATTGTCTATGCTAGCCACGTGGCTTGGTGCCTTATTCAGTGAGGCAGTCATATCTTACCTCTTCTTTGGCTGGGTCATGACTACAGAACAAGCTTTCCTCTTCCCAGAATTCTACTGTTCTTGTTGCCCTGCCTCTTCTTCCTGCCTGGTTGTCTCGCCTATACTTCCTGCCTGGCTACTGGCCAATCAGTATTTTATTAAAATACAATTGACAGGGTACAAACCATTGTCCCACAGCAATGGAGGAGCCCAGACACCGTACTCTTGTTCCCTCTGGTTCTGCGCAGTAACTCAGATGGCAATGGAGCAGACACAATATCTATGTACCACATCACAATGCTCTTGAGAGAGTGGACCAGCAGGTGTATGGAGACAGCGAAAGAACACTTTTCTTTTTTTCCTTCTTATAAAGTAATTTTAGAGTTTATGCCCATTGCTAAAGTGTTTTCTAGAAGGGTATCATAGTTAAGTATTTATTGATGATTTAAAATTGATACATTACACATTCACAAAATTTGAAAATGGGCTCAAAGCCATCTAAAGTGTCCCAAGATTGAAGTACCTAAACTTAAAATCACTATTTGGTACCTATTTAAAATATTGAATTTCTTGGCAAATCCCTTTAATACCAATACATAACCAAACATTAACTACTCCCAGGAAATGTGCAACCTCCAGACCTTTGGTGTCCAAGGCAGCTGAAGATACTACAAACAGATCAAAACAAGAAGAGCTACAGAAATGTTGAAGGCTGTCTAAGAAAGTCAAAGGAAGCTGTCATAAGGTTCTTACTGGAATTTCCTGGTCTCTTAATTTAGGCTGCAAGCTCTCAGCTCCTGTCCTTGCACAAGGTTAGGAACTCTGACCTACATTTGACTTTACTCAGAGTCTCCATAACAACTCCAACTGAAGGTCTTAAAATTATTTCGAGAAGTGTCTGATGTTCTACAGTTATCACAATGAGGACTGCGGGAAACATAACTAGATAGATATCACCACCTTCCATTAAGTGGTGATTCTGGCAGTAATTTCCTCTCACTGCTCGTCAAATCCTAAAACACCCAAGATCTTGCTTATTATGTCTTGTGCAATCCCTGCAGGCTCAACCTGTGCAGAGGAGAGGGCAGAAGGAGATGGAGGCGAAGGGCTTAATGGAGTTGCTACAAAGATGTTGAAAATTAAATTTATTTCTCCCCAACAGCTAGAATTATTTTAAAAGAAGATACATGTTCTCTGTGAACATATTTGGCCTCACTTGTATAAAACACATAATATACTCAGGAGCTTGCAGTTTCAAAAATACATATTGGTATAAAATTTGTGATTTCACATAGTATTGTCTAGTTTACAATTTGTTTAGTTAAAAAGAGACCGTTCAATAAGTCACAAAATTTTAAAGACTTACAGAAACTCTAGATAGTTTACTCACACTAAAGCCCTTTAAAGTTTGTGTAGAAGCAGAAACCCTCCAACCAGAAAGTGGGCACAGCCCTTCTACCTCCTGCTCTACTTTGTATTCTGTGGATGATTTCCAGCCAAGTGGGACTCCAAAGAAGGACAGCGCTGAGCACATAATCCCACTGATCCCTACCACTGCCTCCTAAGAGCTTCATCTCTTTTCTCATTATTATCTCTGCACCTGATTTAGGCAGGACTGGGGAGCAAAATAACAGAAAGAGAGCCCTTTAGTGCAAATCTGTAGCCTCCGAGCGTTGTGCTGGGTGACAGGACTGTGAGAAGGGCCGCTCTAAAGTTTTACACAACTGGATAATGAAAAGGATGCAGTCTCAAGGCAATCACAGCCAACTCGAGAAAGAAATGGAAGGAGCCACTTCTTCCAAGTGTCACACACTGATTAAAAACTGGACAAGAGTTTTGCAGCACAAGATACACCGTCCCTTAAGTGGGAACCCAGAGGAAATCAAGTAAGGCCAAGTCATGTTAAAGGGATTTATGGGATCTGACAGCTTGGTTGCTTCAGATGAATGGGGCAAAGCCAATTTACCCAGCCCAACCCATCAAGGGAGATTGTTAGCGCTCCTTTCAGAGATAAATCATAGGTGGCTGCAGGAGTGAAGAGAGAAAAATGCAAGGTGCTGAATGTCAGTCAGTGAATGGCATTTATAGAGCAGATATTCTGTGCCAAGTGCAGGGCAGTGAACCCAAGACACTCTCTTCCCTAAGACTGGATTCGTTTGGTGAAAGACAGAGAGTAGATTATAAATACTGGCTATTTTCAGCTCTAATATGCGCTTCAAAGACAATGAGATAGGATCATGCCAAGTTAGTGGTAGAGAGGGTTTGTTTCAGCTGGGGCAGGGAGGGTTCTGAGAGTGGGAGTGAGGGCTTCATGCAGCCGAGGGATGACCTGCAAGAAATCAGACACAAGGGCGACACAGCAAGATCGGGTGGGAGCCTTATGGCAGAGAAAGCCCCACAGGTCACGAAAGAGGGAAAAGAAATCAAGGCTTGGAAGGGACTCTGAGCCTGAGGTGCAGGGTGAATGACAAGTTGGTTTCTACCCATGGGAAAGCATGAAAGGTTCCAGACAAAGGTATGATGTGTGGGTCAAAAAATAATCTAAAAACTTAAGAAGTACTTAAACCAACGGGCTAGGCGATATCATTAGAAGTAGAACACAAAGAGGCAGGTGCTGCTGAGCATGAGTTCTGAGACGCTGGCAGTGTAGACATCAGTATAAGGATCAGTAGAGGAGCCAGAAAATGATAGACCAGTGTGGTGGGAGAAACTAGATCAGGACAGTGTAAGTGAAGCCCAGAAAATGGAGTTCTGACGATTAAAGCAAACTAGTCACGTCTGGCAAATGTTGCTGGGATCTCTCTCATTCTGGCCATCTAAAATTCTAAAGCTCAGACGAACAAGTCATCAGTCACCTGGCAAGAAAGTGCTTCCAAAAGACATGGGCCACAGCTGAGGCCAAAGTGAGCATCACACTTACAACCCAGTAGCTTCCCTGCCACCTACTTCAGAAGAGTCGAACTCATAACTTAATGTATCTAAGCTGAACAACTCTTCAATAGTAGTGATGGGATGGATTGGGGAGTTCAATGGGATGTGACCAAGTTGGAAGGGGCAAGAAGCACATTAGCTAGACTAGAATCTAAGACTGGAGCTCTAAGACTATGTTCCAAAAAAAATCATTTCCTCAACTTCTAAATGGTAATATTTAAGGCTACATGCGCTCTCCATAAAAATAATTAGGAAAGGTGGACGATCATTAAATCACAATACAGCCTGGCATCTAGACATGCAATCCTGGGTTATTCTTTTTGTCTTCAACTCCTAACAAGAAATACAAATTTTATTTTTAAACAGGGTCTCATGTAGCCCAGGCTGACCTCAAATTCACTGCTTAAGATGGCCGTCAAGTACTTATACTTCTGCTTCCACCTCCCAAGTGCTGTTAGGATTACAGACATGCAATATCACACGCAGGTCATGCTCTATTAAGTTGAGATTAACCAAGGGCTTGCTGTGTGCTAAACAAGCATTCTATCAATTTCTAACTGTCCTGTTTCTGTGACAAAACTATGCAGACTGCCAGACAGCATAAGGGACAAAAGGGTTTACTGGCTTAAAGCGTCAGGGAAGAAGATGCAAGCTGGAAGCAGGTCACATCATACGCACAGCCAAGAGCAAAGAGACTGCTCACCGTGTCCTCACTTGCTTCCTCCTGTGCTCTGCTGACCTGCCTGGCTAACGTTCTTCATTCTTCCCCAGTGCCTATGGAATGGTGCCACTCACATCCACGGAGCGTCTTCCCATATCAGTTAACAATTAGACAATCCCTGTGTGCCCACAGGCCAACTTGATCTAGATAATTCTTCAAATGAAACCCTTTTCCGAGGTGATTCTCCACTGTTGCCATTTATAACTGTCCACATCAGCCCAAGAAATACTCTTTTCTTTCTTTGTGTCTGTGTATATGAGTGTGTGATGTTCATGAGTGTGCATTTATGTGTGTGGGGGGGCGGGGCTGCGAGGGGAGAGAGATAGAGGGTGGAAAGGAGAGGCACGTATGTTTGTGAACATGTGCCCGTGGTCATCCTTTGGAACTGAAAATCAAGATGTCAGATGTCCAGCTTTATAACTGTCTACCTTATATACTGTCGAAAGGGTCTCTCACCAAACCTGGAGCTGTCTTATACCCAACAATTCCTCTGTTGCCCCCCGACAGGGCACTGGAATGCATAGGGCAAGGCCTGGCTTTTCATGTGAATTCTGGGACCCAAACTCGGGTCCCTGTGCTTACCCAACAAGTGCTCTTACTCACTGAGCCATCTCCCTAGTCTCCAAGAAACACTCCTCATTTAGTTTTCCTCTCACAACTTCAAGCCCAAGCTTTTCCAATAAATAACTTAATTATCAACGGCAAACCTGAAGTTCTGTCTGTTCTGATCCCGTATAACAAACAGGCTCACTTTTTTATAAGATTTGGTAACTTTAGAAAAGAATAAATCAAAAAAATAGTGTTCACTCTTCTTTCTTTGAAAATAACTGTTGGTCATCTCACTTACGGTGGGTCTCAATGCAGACTTAAACATGATCTCAATTCAGGGCACTTCAGAGTGGCCAGCGACAACATAGCCAGGCAAGCCTGTTTGGGGCTCATTAAGACCAACACCTCTCTGCTCCTGGGGCCTGTCTGGAATCTGTCAACACCCTGAGTCGCATCATAAGTATAAGGAAATGTTTTTAACTTAACTTTTGACCTTAACTCTAATGAGTCCACTAATTCGACCAGTTCAGTCTGTTGAAATATTCAACACATGGCGTTCTGACCCAAGGCAGTTTACAGCATGCTGGTATTTTTGCTCCTAGATAAAGAGGAGGAAAAGCTGAGTCTGCATTCCATTGCAGCTCAACACGCGGAAAACACCTGAATGCATCAATTTTTTAATTCTTCCTGGGCAGAGTGAGACCTGAAATGGAAGGCATAATGTTCCCAAATCATATTCTAACCTGTTTAATCTAAATATCTCCAACCCCTCTTCATTAGGGAAAACATTGCTGTAAATAAAAGCAATGTTTGCCAGGGTGTAGGCTGTGCATGTGTGCAAATGCTGGCCAGCAGCTTTTAGAAGCTGAGGATCACTTACGTTTCAATCAATCCTTCATGAGATTCAGGGAGATACATTATACACTCATCACGGCTGCCACAACTGCACAGCCATCATTTGGATGGAAAAGAAATGAATAGAGAAGACAGACCAGAAATTAAAATTAGGTTAGTGATCTGTCTGAAGGTTCAATTAGAATCTACGCAGAGAGTCAACCATTAAAAGAGAATGGAGGCATATTAAAAGTATTGCCTTAAGGAAAATAATTTTTCTTTTAAAACTTCAGAATAGGAGTTTGGTGGTGGTGGCACATGCCTTTAATCCCAGCACTAGGAAGGCAAAAGCAGGCAAATCTCTGTAAGCTCAAGGTCACCCTGGTCTACAAGAGCTAGTTTCAGGACAGCTAGAATTGTTAAACAGAGAAACCCTGTCTTGAAAAACAAGAAGAAACAAAACCAAACAAAAACTTAGTAGTGATATAGTAATCTCTTTTGCAATCAGTGGACAGGATCAAAGTCATCTAGGCTAAATCAAAAGCTCACCGTGTAGTGTATAAGACACTTAGTCCATCCAGGCTCTATCTCAGAGCGTATGGAAGAGCAGCATATAGGGGACCAAAGGCACTGGGTAGTGATCTATTTGCAATCACTTAGAAAGTGTGATGGCCTTCACTGGGGTCATGGGAAAACATGGACATAAGACATATAGTTGGATCTAGTTCACACTTTCCTTTCTTTCTGTGTCTTTCTGGGCATATCCCTGGCCTGGCCTTTCTGAGCCTTCTTGACCCACATAGGAATTCAGAGAAGCAGTGTGACACTTTGCTTTCTTCCCTTTTAAAGTCTGCACTGACTGGTTGTTTGGGTACCTCCTGGAGGAGGGTCTTGGGCAGAGACAGAAACCTTTGTTCTCTGAAAGACTTTTCTGCTTCCAGCCCACAGTGAAGGAGAAATACCCTAGGTGTTCAAAGTGTCACATAGGGAGTGAATATGTTCCATCCAACCTCACTTCCCAGATCCTAGCAAGTAAGTTTCACTGTTACTTGATTGAGGACACAACCTTCAAACCTGTCAACATTTTTGCTGCTGTAATTTTACAAAAATTATTTAGGATGGTAGGTGTTATCCTAACGAAGGAAATAATTTTAGCCAATAATTTAGCCAACCTTCCCTGAGAGCTTCTTTTCTCTTTCATTTAATAATCCCTCCACACCTCATTCGGAGGGTATCAGAGACAGGGTCTAACTGGGAGAGCCTGTTTCTTGGACTCACTTCCCATCCCCACCCCCACTTTTTTCATCACACAAACTTTGAAGCTGATGCTGTCTAAATTCCATTGTCTCCAAGAAGCTGCTCTTGCCCAAAGACCTTCTGCCAAAGCCTGTGCCCCTTCCAAGATGTCAAGGGACCTGCCAGACTGATTTCTTTTCACTTTTCTCAGCGTAAATGAGTTCCATCATTCTCTTATGTTTAAGGTTAGTGTGTTAGAACTAGTTAACTGATTAGATGTCTGGTTAGAGGTTTCAAAAGGCATTTATAAAATCCTTGAATACCAACAGAGACTGGGTCTACTACAGCACACTGTGTTCTTGGAATTTGTCTTTTGCCCCATAGTTCTAGGCTAAGTGGGCAGGATGAACTATCAAATGATAAATTAGCTTATTTTTTGGTGAACATTGACAGCAAATGGGTTGGTACCAAAGCAAGCAAAGTGGAAATCTTGGGACTTTGGTCTTTGCCAGGTTGTGTGTGTTAAGCAGATAGTTTTTTGTGCCTTTCCACACCAGGTGCAATGGCTAACAACAACGTCCTCCTGAATATGTATAGGACAACGCACACACCCATGAACCATTTAGTCATGGAATGTTACTCCATGGGTGCCATACCAGAGTTCACTAGACTTATGGAGCATGAACCCAGAGAGGAAATGTCATTGGATGAAAACAGAGAAAAGACCCCTCCTCCCCCGACCAGCACTCAAATGTCCAACAGCTTTTCCTGACAGTTCTGGCAGATAGTCACTACCCTACAAGTAGGAAAAGCATTCTGTAGTGAGCTGGAAAGGGGAAAGTCCCTACAGATCCCAGGACCCCTCAGCACAGGGAAGGAACATGAGCCTCCTTCAGGACGCCTTAGTCTCAGAGGCTGATGCCGTAGAGCAGGGAGAGAGAGGCTCACATTCTCTACACAAGACTATTGGGCTGTCTCCTGACACAAAGTGTACCCACTGCAGCTAATAAAGCAATGGAAGCAAGTTAGATTAAAGTTAATTTCCTGACCCACACAGTGAAAACAGCCAAAACTCAGCCAGTCATCACTCCACTTCGACTCTGTATGCCTACCTACGGATGCTTTCTCAAGGAGGAGCCTATGTGTCAGACAGGGGACAGATGGCAGTTTGTTCTGTAAGACATGTATATGTATCAATGGCTACTGCCCATATACTAAGGAGAAAACACACTTTGTAAATTATCTGGGCACCATGGTTCACAATGAGACTCGCTTCTCAAACTGCAGAAAGAAAGGAGGAAAGAGCATGCTCAGAGAACCAAATTTTGAAAAGAAACGTGGCTTGTTTATTACCCAATTCTGTTGACTAAATGCTTGGAGACATGATTTTAAGGGGCATTTAGGCCACAGACAAGATCCTTCCAAATTAGAGGCTTGGAAGAAAATAATACAAGCTGTGTCTTATAATTAATAATGAAAAGGTACTTAATGAAGCTACAGTTTCAGCTGAGAGTCATGCTAGATATTAACTCAAGAACCAGAAAGCTATGCTGGAGGAATGGGGAAGGAAGACAGAAAGTGAGGGTTCTTCCTGGAGCCTCTTGACCTTTATCCAAAGTGCAAGGATTGGGATATCTGTGGAGCAGTGCGCATGTCGGTCCTGTAGAGCACACTTCTCAGCTCTTCCTCCGGTGGATTTCAGTCCAGCAATCCCAGGAGAGCCTCATCCAGACCGCCCCACACCTGAGCTGTTTTGCTCTTCAGAGGCATACTGGAGCTGCCCGTATCTCTCCTACCTTTCCTACTTAACAATGTGACCAGGACAACACCGCTTTCTTAATTGGATCATTGTCTCTTTACATTCAAAATTCTTTCAGTAAAGAAATGGAAATTTTTGCCTCAGAAAATAATAACTTTTCAACACCCTCCACATCAAGTGTGGGGACTGAGGAGTGACTTAGGGAGCAATACCCACCCGATGCCTGTGGCAGCATTTTAAAATATGGATTATGATATGGCCCCTCTCTCTCAGTAGCTGCCCTATATCAAACTCTCAGACACGATCTGCAAATAATGATCCAACCGTCTTGCCATCTAAACTGTTTAATATTGTAGACAAAAGTGACTCAGATAACCGCCACTTAAGTCATTTTGCTGTCTGTCTTAGCTCCTGTGTGTAGGCACACACAGCCAGTCTGCTGTTCTCAAACCACCTCCACTTTCCAAGAAGCCTTTTTATCATGTTCACTATAACTCATTAGAGATTGTCCATAGCACCCCTGTGGGCAGCCTAACACCACAGCATGTTGGTGTTGGTAAAGACAAGAGAACGCTCATAATACCTTTAAGTTGTATTCATGAAAAATACATAAATGAAACTTCTGGTCTATTGTGGATCCAGCTTCTGTAACACACCTTCATGTGGACTCACTTTGTGGGGGAAGGGGTCTTCACTGCAGCCCTTGAAAAAAAGCTGCCAGAAGTGGGATTTTATAGAGAAATGATAGAACTTATAAGGAAAGGCCAGATAAGGGAAATAAGGCTAGCTGCTTTTGATACCATCTGTTTCAATTTCATGCCGTATCACTTTTATAACCAAGTAAGAAAGCTGATAAAGACCTTTGCTTTTCCTTTTCCCTTCAGGGCAAATTTCTAGAGCCTTAGGTCAGTTTTTTTTTTTAATGTGACTCTAAGTAGCACAAAAATGAATACACTTAAAACATAAAACATACATAGTATAGTCTCTCTATCTCTGTCTCTGTCTCTTTCTTCTTCCTGCCCCCCTATGAGCTGATAAATTGGGAAAATTCTACCTTGAAGAAACAAGATCCATGAAAGGAGAAGAGGAGAAGGCAAGAGCCACAGTAAGGGGCTGCATTGAGTCAGAAAACAGGGCACACTGACAGCTCTTCCACTGGGTGCTGGGGACACGTGGCAGCTGCAGAAGGTGCCTCAGCTCTACTTTGCTGCCTCAGAAAGGCAACTGTTTAGTGCATAACACGTCCACTCCCTGGAGAGAAAGACTTGAGGGTAAACATCAGCTCCCTTGTAAGGGCACCCCAACCATTTCCTCTCCTCTCCACTTCACGCATGGGCAACACCACAGGATGACATGGAAGCCCACAGAAATCACGTGTTTTGAAGCTGAAGGTCACTAGGTCCTTTCCAACACCCCAGATAAATTATTCCATATGTTTCCAATGGCATACCAGGTCCTTCCTAGTTCATTTCAGGTCAGCATTTCCCCTAACTAAGAAGCCAGGCAATTAATTATTTGTGTTGATATATGTTGAGATATGTTTCAGTTCTTCTTGAAAAACTACATTCCAAGCACAGCATCACACACATACACACACACACACAAAACCACGCACACGCACACACACAGACTTGATCAGACTGACCCCCTTGTCTGCCTACCAGTTCTCAGCTTCCCACAATCACTCTGCCCGATTCCATCATTGTGTTTACATCATTCCTTTCTCAACTAATTCTCTTAAGGCCTTCAACTTTTCTTACTCTCTAACTCCTAATCTTCTGCTCGAACAAACTAGTGGGCAAACTGATGATTTTTCTTTCATGGTCTTCCTTTCCTGACCCCCATGGTCATTGTACTCTTCAAATGTTCCCCATGGTCACCTTCACTCTACTCACCTGTCTGTACTGCACCCCCTCCTCCTCACCAGCGTTCCTGACATCTTCATTACACAACTCCTACTTCCATAGAACTCCATAATAATCATGACTCCCACAACAAGGCCAAGTCTCAAGTTCAAGGTCCCTTCTTGACATCTTGATCTTGTGCTGTTCAATATTTAGCGTCAGTATTGCCACCCACAACTATCACACAGGCAAAGTTCTGATGGAATGAAAAGAGTCACATATTCCTTCCACAGCACATCTGTCCCCAGCACTGGGTCTTTGCTCTGGTGCTGTGTTCAATTGAGATGTTCCTTTGTAGCTGACTCGACACTATAGCTACGTCTCAGGCGCTATCCCATGGAAGCTCAAGCCAGGACAAAGTCTCCTCGTCGAATTTCATAGGACACAATTCCTTGCAGGTCTTGACATTGTGTACCCTGTGTTTTAAATTCTCCTGCAAATGATTTACTTCTCCACATCAAAAAACAAGGAGTGGGCATTAACTGCAGTTTTAGGTCTGCCTTGCCTGTTACACATTAGGCACGCAGGAAGCTCTCATGTTTATTTTTTTTTCAATGACTCTATTGGGAATCATTCTGTACTGAAGCATACATATTCCCAGAGCTAATAATGAAAATATAATAAGTAAGAGAACAAATAGATGCTTTGTCATCCCCAGGGTACTCTGGGTAATAATAACAAATCACATTAAAACAGAAAATGTATTGTGATGTACCTGGTATCAGTGGGAGAGCTGGAATTAATGTTCCTGGACCTAAGAAAATTCCAAGCAAGAGGAGGGGATACTGATGTGGGTATGTGGTGAAAATTGATTGCGGAGTGGGGCCTTTGATCAGAGAGTGCTGTACACAAACAGCTAGAGCCAGTCCTCAATTGCCTTCAGAGCCTTTGGAAAAGTAAAATAGTCATAATTATGCCATATTTTTCATTAAAGTATAGTTCCTAGGCTAGTGAGATGGCTCAGTAGGCAAAGAAACTTGCTGTTAAGTCTGACAACCTGAGTTCAGTCCCTGGGACTTACATGGAAGAAAGAAACCTGTTACCTGAAAGATGTCCTCTGATCCCCAACCCATGCAAGCACAATATATAGACTATATACTGTATTATAGTAATATATATATATATATATATATATATATATATATATACACACACACACACACATATATATATTCTGTACCCAAAACAGTCTTGAGAGGAGCTGGATCACCACATTCATTGAGGATTTATTGAAAAAGTGGAACTATGCAACTTGTGAGTTTTCAATCACACGCCAAGCCCATTTCTTTTCCACATGTCTGCCCCTTGCTGGTCTCTACTCAGTGGACACCCCTTCTTCAAAGCCGCCACAGGAAGACAGGGGTTTATAGTTCTGGGGAGAAATGGAAAAGGTTGTGGGTTTCACATTTTTGTTGTTATTTTTAAGGTAATTTTTTCCTTTCTCAAAATTTTCAGAGATGGAGAATCCATTAGGTAATTACGTCCAGCCCAAGAGGCCAATTCCTGATTGCTCCCTGCCGCTCACTCTGCAGCAATTTTCCAGTCCACTTCCCCAGGGAAATGTTAAAGCCATCTCTCCCACAGCTACTTTCAAATTTAGCTTGAACTTGGTACCGCTATAAAGCTTTCGACGTAAACTTTATAACAAGACCTGAGATGAAATTGCAAGCAGCCATTAAAACCAAGATCTCTTCTTTCATTTTTTTTTCCTAGGGGGTGGAGCAGAGTACCCAGGCCCAGGTGGAAAAGAACACACGAGACTTTTATGCATTTCTGGGTTAGACTCGCACAAAGTACTGTATTTCTCCTCGTGTGCTGTTCTCACACAAAGTTTAAATGAGAAACACTTATTTCTGGTTCTGAAGAAGTGGCCAGAGTTCTAAAACCCTCAAATAAGTTGTAAAGAAGAGTATCAGCATTTGACGTTTGTCCCCCAACCCAGAACCCCTTGTTAGTGTTACAGTGCATTTGAGCCTGCCAGGCTGCCTAATTGTGACTCAGTGTACACAGCCCTGAGACCAAGGCAGAGCTAGATTCATATCATGGATACACAATTAATTAACCATGTGATCTTAGACAAAGTAAGTAACATCACCAAATTTCTGTCATTTCAACATTAAAATGGACATGGCAACATCAATGTCTCACAGGAATAATTAAGAACATGAAACAAATATATCATGCTATATTCCAGAATAAATCTATAACATCATAATATCAGTGCTAACACAAGACAAGTTACTAATAAGACTCAAAGAAATACTATACTTTGTGCTTAGAATACCTAGATTCGTTCATGTCAAATAAAATTTCTTTAGTACTTTAGTTTTCAAATTCCATGTCATTCATGAATACATACATACAAAGATACATGCATGCATGCATACATACATAAGTGCATACATACACTTATTATTTTTAAAAATCTCACTTGGAGAAATATTTGCATTGTATGTGTGCAAGAATGTATGTATAAATATCAGAATTGCAAGTATGCTCACACATATATGGAGGCCCAAGGTTAACTTCAGGAATCTTTCCCAGTCTCTTGTTCCTGAACACGGTCAGCATGCACATTGGATGCCACCCTCTGAGCACTGGGACTCCAGGTTGGTTATTTTGCCCACTTAGCATCTTACCCGGGTTCCGGGAATCTGAACTCTAGTCTTTGGGCTTGTACATCAAAGGTTTGGTTCCCAGAGCCACCTCCCTAGTCTACTGAAGGATAATTTATATTTTAATCTGTGGTCTACAGTGCCATTGTAAACGCTACTCATCTCCACCTGTATCGAGATAGTCCATGTCAAAATCTGGTCACAAAAAAATGCTGTTCACTTAGAAACACACTGGCTGTAAGAACCAATATTGAAAATACAGTCTCTGAGGGAAGCCAAGAGCCCTATGTTCTGCCCATGTTTGCTTTATATTCTACTGAGGATAGAACTCGGGGTTTCCCACATGCTAGGCAAGCATCAACCAATTGGATGCTATTTACAACCAGAATTCTGTACTCAAAAACAGTTCTGCCCTCAAATTAAAGACATGTGGATCAGAGCTCTGCCCTCTAGTTTACTTAAAGGTAAACGATTGTATAACCCGTTCTGCTACAATGGGATAGCTGTCACCTCTACATGTCAACTAATTACGCAATGAACTGTCCATAAGGCTTCACACAGTCGGGGCATGTCTGTCACGGGAAACGTTATGCCTGTAGTTAGTGGTACTTTGAAATGTGGATGGCAATGGGACCTTTCCCTTTGTTCTCTAACGGGCTCATTCTTGTATATCTCCCCTGACACGTGTGTCTTATCCATCGTGTGCCAAACTGCTCATAGCGATGAGACTTTATAAGGTAGCTATCATTCTTATCGTGCCTTTACAAAAGACACTGAGGCTCAGAAAGGTTAGACAATTGCCAGCTTCAAAGCAGCTGGGTGAAGCAGAATAAGGTTCTATCCTAGGCGGCAGAATCTTCAAAATATCTCATTTGCACTGATGACAATGTCCAAATCATATTCAGTTCTTATTTCCACATTCACTCACTTATTCAGTGCACTTTCTGAGTTTATAATTGCAGCATGTCTCCCTTCCTTTTCATACCTTCAAACCTGCTCATATACCCAGCCCCAATGACCTTCAGATTCATTGCCCCTTTTCTCACAAATAGTTGCTACGTACATATACATACATTCATATGTATATGTACATACAGATACATTTCTAAACATACCCTGTTCAGTTCATATAATGTTATGTGATGTATGTTTTCAGGGATGAGCATTTGGCACTGGACAACCAATTGGGTGCTCTTTTTTGGGCATGATCTCCTGTCCTGCCCAAATTTCTCCAGTTGCCTACAGTTCTTTGTAGATCAGTGATTCTGTTCTATATGGCAGAGACAGAAATGGGAAGTTGGGATTGGATAATGGAAAAATTGGGGCTAAAGTGATAGCTCAGTCAGTAAAGTGCTTGCCTTGGCTGCAAGATGACCTGGGCTTGATCTGAAGATTCCTGTTAAAAGGCAGGCATGGAGGAATGTCATTGAACCCACGGTGCTGGGGAGACAGATATAGAAAGATGACTATAGCACTCTGACTAGCCAGCCTGAACTCCTTGCCAACTTCAACCGATGAGGGACATTATCTCAAAAAGTGAGCTTGTCCTCTCATCTGCACACGTACAAACACACCTGCACACACGCAAACTCACTCGCAGGCATATAAAACTGATGATAGCTAATCTGAATGAGCTTAAGCATTCAAGTCCAATTGAGAGGAATCTCAAAGCAATCCCGGAGTCTTTCACAATAGGACAAGTTCAGTACAGAATTCATCAACACTTGCAATTGTTTCAGTGCAGGAGCCCCACCACCGCCCCCCAACAGCCCCTTCCAACCTGAAGATTCTATCACACAGCAAATCTGTCCTCAGCCTGAACAGTTCACCTTGGACAGTTCAATAAAAAAATTCCTCACAACGGCTGGCTTTCTTAAAACTCACTGCTAAGAAAATGGACTGAAGAAAAATTATGGCTAAGTCCCAGCTACAGTTTTGACTTAGAAAAGCTTTATTTCCCATGGAAAGAAATCCAAGTTTCTGTGAGGAAGTTCTCCCTGTAAATCCCAACACTGACTCATGGCCTTTAAGCTGCCCAGTTGGTTTCCTTTCCAAGGAGCCAATAAATATGTCCTAGGTACTCCTGGCAAATGAATACACCAGGTCAGGTCCAGAGGAAACACTCAGAACAGACTAAGGAATAAGGAAGATATATTCAGTCCTGAATATGTGCATACAAGCAGATATATATGTACTGCATGTGTGTGTATCTCATTATATGGATTGAACAAGTTAGGTTGTATTTATATATTTATAAATGCAGACACACACACCAATGGGAGCCACGAATTAGCGAGAAAGCAGAACGGTGCATAGGAAGGGTTGGAGAAAGGAAACGGAAGAGGAAAAACAGTGTGATTATATTTTAATTAAAAACATTGAAGATCACAAGCAAAGCTGATAACCTGTAGAATTAAGTGTTTTTTTAGGATATATTTAAATATGCTAAAGAAATAAATGTCCACTGGAGAAAGCCCCTCACAAAGAGAAGGAAGCAAATTTAAAAAAGCGTTGTAAAGAAGGAGGGAACAGAATCCATTCCGGAGGAGGAAAGATGGGCATATACTCATGATGGACCCTTTTGTTTCCAATGAGTGAACACTCTCCACTCAGTATCAGGAAGTAGGAGAAAGAGCTTCAACCTTTCAGCAAGAAATCAGGACTCCATGACTCCCCAAAGGGAAGAGAATCAAGCTGCCGTGGCCTTGTGGATATGAAAGAGAGGAGAATTTAACTGAAGACACTGCTTGATTCGGGTAAAAACCTGCAGGTGAAAGGAAGGTGTTGCAGTGTAGAGGAGATAGGAAGCACTCAGGCTAGAGTCACGGTCCTGACGTGGTGAGAAGACCCTCTTAGGAAAGTAAGGTTTGTGAGTGCATCTTCTGTCCCCAGAATCTATAAGAGGTAAGGGATCTGGCTAATGAAACAGAGAGGATTCTCAGAAGTATTGCTGGCCATGATTCAGAAAGAAGTAGTCTTAGTTCTGGTAGAGGAAGGCTTCCTAGCAATTATTTTGATTTTCTATACCCACCTATGTGGCCTAAACCAGGAAAGTGATCTTTCAGAGTTCCTATAATTTTTATGGTGAGCCAGGTTTGAGGACTGAGACTTGAAAATGAGTTTCACACCAACAAGTAACTGCTAACGTCAACTTTAATATTGGTGGAACCACAGAAAACAAGTGAGGAGAAGAGAGGAGGGAAGGGGAAGGGAGAGACGAGGAGGACAGCGATAGGCTACATGATTTCAGTGAAGGGAGAGACGAGCAGGACAGCGATAGGCTATGTGATTTCAGTGATTCTTGCAGCCAGATGCGATCTTGCAGGTTCTTGGCAGACTTGGATTAAGAGAAGACATTTTTAATGTTACTTTGACGTTCACTTAATCGTGATATTACTGGGACAAACTCACAGTTCTAGTCCCAGCTGGAAGCTGTGTAGCTATTCCTTTGGGGCAATAAGATAGACTGGTGTGGCCCAGGCTGTCACAGACAAAGGCTATGAAAGCTGAATGACTTGGGTCCATACAGTTCTGTGTCACTGTTCCTCTCCTTATGTAGATGTGCACCTTTAAGTAGAAGAGAGTCCCAATTTTAAGGACTGCTCAAGAGACATATCCTAGGCATAGTTGCCAAATCGATTCCCTGTATTCTCTCTCCTGCCACATGGTCAATCTACTTGGGGTATGGTTTTCAACTCTCTGGGAGTCTGTAGAAGCTGCACCCAGTCCAGTGGCTTCTGAGTCCCTTATTGATTTTGTATTGCTTTGCTTTGTTTCTTCATCATCTCAAGACCCTCTGCCCCTTTCAGGTCATGGAGGGGCAACTGATGAGAGCGTAGTGACACAGAAACCCAGATAACTTGAAGATTTCTTTTTTGTTGTTGTTGTTTTTTAAAAATATTTATTTATTTATTATGCATACAATATTCTATCTGTGTGTATGTCTGCAGGCCAGAAGAGGGCACCAGACCTCATTACAGATGGTTGTGAGCCACCATGTGGTTGCTGGGAATTGAGCTCAGAACCTTTGGAAGAGCAGGCAATGCTCTTAACCACTGAGCCATCTCTCCAGTCCAACTTAAAGATTTCTAAAAGTAATAAACAGTTCACTTCCATGGGGTTTTTAAGTATGTGAAGACTAAGTCGTGAAGAAGGTGGCATTTTCTCAGTTAAAAATGAACCATAAAACAGTACTTAAAAAATGCAATCTCAGTTTGTAGAGTCTTGATAGTGTGGGATTTGACTCTGTAAGCTGTGAATATGTTTTATTACTATTGATTTAAAAAAAAAGCTGCTTTGACCAATGGCTCAGGTGTATTTCTAGCTAACTCTTACACTTTAAATTAACCCATTTCTATTAATCTATGTATCACCATGAGGCTGTAGTCTACCAGTAAGATTCCAGCATCTTTCCCCTTAGGCAGCTGCACGGCATCTGCCTGACTCTCACCTTTTAAGATCATAGATAATTTACAGTAGTAGGTAAAAGTAAATTAGGCCTTATCTCATCTTCTTTGCCCACACTTTTCCTTCCAAACCAAATCATGAGTCTCACAGGAGTGGACCTGGTCTTCCCTCTTAAAATTTGCTTGAAACATAGTATCTAAGCTCTTATTTCCGTAATAAACTCATCCAATAGTGGAGAGTTATACACTTTTGTGCGCTTTCCCGGAAGTGTTTATCCTTTGGAAATTATATGCCTACTGTAATTAATAGTAAAATTTTCATCCTGGAAGTCATTGCCTGAGAAGTAAGCGGTGAGGATGTTAGGACAGGAAAATGTATAGTCATAATACTAGCATATAATATCACTTTGATAACATCATCAATTATTAATTCATTTTAAGTGCCTCCCCTTTTTGCTCAAATGTTGCATTCTATACAGTTCTTCTAAATTAATAAGGACAAATAATTAGATGCTTCCAGTTACTATGAAGAGATCTATACTACAGCTATGAGGAGAACCTTGGCCTTGGACACATCAGAACCCTCCCACTTCAGGTTCAGAGCCCATGTCAGCCTAGATGGCACCTGTCTCCATAATAATGATGTTTGGGATAGGCCCTCCAGTGATCAGTTCAGGATCTGTGTGGCTCCTTGTGAGTCATAATACTTCTTTTTATGGAAGCACTTGAGTTTTGTCTAGTTTAAGGGGGATTCCTCCGGAGCTGTGTGTGTTTACTAAATCTGTCTCGAGTAAATACCACATGTACAGCACTTTTTGACTGATCTGCAGCAAACAGGGCTGTCTTTATCACAGCAAACTGCCGATCTGACGTTCTGTGGCAACATTGTGAGTGTGGATGTCATTTTACTAAATGGTACAGAAGACACACTCGTGCCTATAATTTCTGTTTGCAAACTCCGTAAAGAAGTGACAGCCATCGCCAGAAAACTTCCTCTCCCTGCTTTGTCTCCTCCTTACAGAGAAAATACGAGCAGTGGCTGTAGTCAGGGCCATGGAAATGTTCTGAGATCCCTTCTCATGCTTGCCATGAGTTCTCTCCCAAAACTCTGCTCCCCTCAGCCAGCCGGCCTCTTCTCACACATGGGAGGGCTCAGCAGGCCTGCGTCAGCCAAATCTCTCAATCACACACATGGTCACAGGTAGAGTGGTGACCCCTTCTGCTTTGGATGTACTCCACTGGCAGTGAGAAATTAATTAAGAAAGAAATAACCAAATGACCTCCAAGTTAATATTAAAGACAGTCTGAATCCTGTCCTTTGTTTCTAATAGTGGACAACCAACCTACAGAGCTGGCTGACTTGCTATTTAAAGCAATGCTGGGTGTCAACGTTGGATACCCAATTACCATTCCATAGGGAAAAAAATTACTGGTCTATGGTAGAGTAAAAAAAAAAATGCTTAGGTGGAAAAAATAGAAATGGGTATTTATAAACCAGTTTGTTTTGTAAATGGAAAAAAAATGTTTAAGACCTACCTATAAAGGAGACTTTAAGATGTCAAATACCTGGTTTATGTTATAACCAAAAACATTTGGATGCCATGATAAAATTGGAAATATATCTTTGCAGAGTCTCTATAGCCACTTTATATCTATAAACAACAATAAATTCATGGCTTAAACTTCTTGCACAAAGTCATAATTTTAAATGCCCAAACTTGAAAGAGTGGTGAATCTTTTAGAAATAAATTAATTATAGGATATTGATACTTAATACTACACAACTGAAAAAAATGAAGTGTAAAAGAAATTGCAGGTTTCTCTCCTCAAGTAGTGTTGGCCATAGGCAGCATAAAAGGCAGGCCTTTGAAATGAGAGCGTCTGCTCCATCTTATCCTAGAATTATAGATTTGCAATCACGTAATGAAGTCTATAACTAATTGCAAAGTGGAATCCCACTGTGCAATTAGTGTAAGTCCACTTTGGAGTTGTAAATTCTCTCCAACTCTCATATATGCAAAGCAAGGGCTTCAATCATACTTCAGAGGGCTGGCTGCCAGCTCCGAGAGGTTTGCTAAGGTGTCCGCGCTGCCCAAAACCCGCTTCTTCAGAAGGAGGCTTCTTTTGAGGCCTTGCTCTGAGCTTGAAACTGAAGGAGGGCGGTGAGCACTCCGTTGCAGCGGCCATTCCAGAATCCATCTTTCTCAGGGACCTCCGTCAGCACACACAAAAGCCAAGAAGCCTCTTAAAAGATGTGACTTATGAACTTGTAAAACCCGGGAAGTCAATCAATATGTAATGAAGCCCAGCGGAAGAAAAGAGCGCACGGAAGGAAGGCATGCAGGTGTGGCAGCCTGCTTGGTCGATGGCAATTACTGACACGCCCTGACTGAGAGCACCCGGCTCCTCTGGCAAAGACCTCCGCTCTGATGAACGCTGATGGTTGGGTGGTACACTCGGCAGGGAACGCATTTACCTCTGTTTTCTCTGTGGTAACCATTTCGCGTCAATGACTCCCAAAAGTTCACCTAGGGAGACAGGATTTGTTCCTAGAGTGACCAGCACTCTACATCTCGTATTTTATAAACAAACTGTGGGTACTCTAATTTACTTTAAAATCAAGAATGGGTTTTCCAAAATGCCCACCATCACCTTAAAATTTTGAATAAAAACAAAATAAAACAAAAAATTCTGAAATGCTCCAATCTAGCACATGGTGAGTCCTAGAAGTCAAATTTTAGGATTAGGATTCCTCTGTAAGAGCACATTTGAGCCTCTAAAGTCCTATCCGTCCTGAAATGCCCCACTTCTTACATCTCGACCTCTTTCTGCCCAGTGCAGAGGACTGAGGCCTCCCGTTCGCTAGACAAGTGCTCAGCTCCTGAGATGCATTGCCACCTTTTGCTTCACTTTTCCTGGGAGGCTGAGCTTCACTAAGTTGTCCAGGAAGTCTTGAATTTGTGATATTCCTGCCTTGACCTCCTTAGTACCTGGGATTGCAGGGAGGAATCACAGGTCTGCCTTCATTTGGAGACCAGTAATGTACCTGCCTTGTGGGAACTTATTTTGCCATCTGAACAGAGTTTTAATGCCAAATTCCACGCCTCACTGGCATATGTGTGGACATGTCACTCTAAAGCACAGAGAGCTGAGATTTTACATTTAGAATTCAGGTGTTGTGCCGTCACCTGTTCTTTTTCATTTTCTGATAATATGCTTTCCATAGTGAAAATATAAATAAATAAGTTTGGGCAAGAGCTTTCAACTTTTTCAGAATTTGCTTTTTGATGTTTTAGTATTTAGAATATTCATAGATGTCAAGTATGGATCAAATTTGCACAAATTTAGTCAAGAGGTAAATGGCACAAACCTTTATGCATCTGCAAGAAAAAAGCAGACATCAAGTTCAGCACACCCTGTCCCCATTCTAACGCCCTCTCCGTGTGCCTTCCACACTCTCCTTCTTTCTTTTGACCCTTTGGAGCTGGACAGAAGCCAGGCAGAGGGTCACTGTACCCACACATCACAGGGCGCCCAGCGCAGGGTGCGCTGGTGTGAGCGCTGATGGGTGAGGTGATTTCTAAAGTTTTCTCATTTTTTCAGTGACATGCGAGAATGTTAAGACACAAATAGAACCATTGTTAATAAGAAAACTCGGTGACACAGACAGATTTAAAATATCAATGTTTATCTCAGTGGGAGAGAGAAAAGTATTAAAATAATCAAACATGAAGAGACAAAGAAAGAAATGGAAAAACAGGGAGGTATTTATTTTCAAAGACGGAGCTGCTGCACGGAGGCCATTCCTATCATGTTCCTCATACTGTTTTTAGACTAACATAACTCCACATGTTTATGGGGAATCGTGATGTCCCCATTTATGTGCACACTGTATAATGCTAGCATTAGGTAATTAGCTTATCCATCATCTTTTAATATTTCTTTATGGCTGATACATTCAAAACCCCCTTTCTACCTATATTGAGATATTCATCATACTGCTGTTAACTTTATCCTGTTGTGTAAAGATCCCTTGCCCTTAGTCATCCTGCCTGCTGCAAACACGATCACTATGATGGGCAGGGCTCCTCTCTGCTCTTGACTTTTAAGCACACGTTAGCTCTTACTGCTCTCTGATCAACTTGTTTGGTCTCCATGAGTGAGATCATGTGATGCTTGACTTCCTGAGCCTGGCTTATTTCACAGAAGGATGCCCAGCTCTGCCCATGCTGCTCCACCCCTTGTCAAGGCTAAGTAGTACTCCCGAGTCTGTTATATGGGCCAGTTTCTTTACCCCTTCCTTAGCTGAAAGACATTTCTGTTGAGCCTATTCTTCAAAGGGGTCTCTTCAGTACTGTGATTTTAATCCCCTTGACTCTGTGCTAGTAATGGGACTGCTCTCCCATACGGTTCAGGAATTTTAATTTTTTGAGCAACTTCTGTGTTGTGTATTATATTAGTTTACCAGATACACTTCACAAAAACAGTGAAAGAACCTGTTCTTTCTTCACCTTCTCATTAGCATCTTGTTTCATTCAGTCTTTGACAACAGCTTTCCTAACTGGGCTGTGACGGTGTGCATTTCCTGTGAGTCTAAACGGTTGAACATTTGGGTGGCTTCTTTTAAGACATGGCTGTTTGTTACGGAGTGCTCAACTCCACATAGAGCATCTGGTATATCACCCCTCCCCGAGGTTCAGGGAAGGAATCGCAGATGTGAAACTGTTTTCTGGACGTAGCAGGACTGTTGCGCACATGAACTCACAGTAGCTGTGGTGGAATACATATGACCCACATAAAATCACAGAGCCAGAATTTCAGCATGGACTGGGGAGGAGCTCAAGAAGTACCCCTGCCCCAGCCAGCAGGTAAGGCACTATTGAAAGCTGATTACAGTGGAGTTCGAGTCAGACATAATGCCAGGGAAGGTGGCCTATGCACCAGCTGATGACTGATACCCATGATCTATGGGAAGCACTGATTGGACTGAAACTGGGAGCGAGGAGTGAGGGATCTGGGAGGCACTAAAGGTGGAGATGACAAAAACGTTATATATTTGTATGGGGTCTTCAAAGAATGAATTTAAAAATGAAAAGTCTATTCCATTTTTATTTTTTTTTAATATTATTTATTTATTTATTTATTTATTTATTATGTATACAATATTCTGTCTGTGTGTGTGTCTGTAGGCCAGAAGAGGGCACCAGACCTCATTACAGATGGTTGTGAGCCACTATGTAGTTGCTGGGAATTGAACTCAGAACCTTTGGAAGAGCAGGCAATTCCCTTAACCACTGAGCCATCTCTCCAGCTCCCTCTATTCCAATTTTAAATGCTTTTTTATTTTTGGAGAATGTCATAGAATATATTTTGATGGTATTCTTTGCCTTCCCCCAACGTTTTCCGTATTGTCCTCTACCAACCCACTCAACTCCATGTTGTTTCTTTTTTAAAAATGGAGTCTAGCTTGTGCTGGCCACCAACTCCTGAGCATGAGGCCTGACCTGGCGTGTGACTGGTAACCCAGGGTCACTCTATTGAAAAAAAAGTGTTTCCTATCACATTAGCTATCAATTACAAACAGCTTCTTGTCTTGTGCGCACCTTTCATTCACGATGATGGGATTTTGTCTGGACTGAATGTATCCAGTTGTGTCTGGAAAATGCTATTTTCTTGGTGTCCTCCATCACCACATGGCTTTTCACAATATTTGTGCTTCCTCTTCTGCTTAGATCCTTATCCTTAAGTGAGGGTTTTATAAAGGCATCCGTTCACAGCTGACTGCTCCAAAGTCTCTCATTTTCTGCATGTAGACACCTAATGTAAGAGAAAGCTTGACTAATGGGAAGTGAGTGACACAATGATCTATGGGCATTGCAGTGTAGCAGAAGGAGTCATTTTATCTCTCTGTTTATTTAGCAGAATAATAGTACTAGGCTTTCCCCTAGGTTCCACGAACTGGCTAGTCTTAGATTCTTGGCCTATTAACAGTGTCAGATACTAGTTCCAGCTCATGGACCAGGACTAATTCAATGTTTTAAAATGTGTTTGGGTACATCTATAACATTTATGCCACTATTGCATAAGCAGGCATGTATAGTAGCTCACAGAGTTCATAGCTGGGTGAGAATGATGAATCCTTCTCTCCTCTTGTACGTACAGTGCGTTCCAGCACCATAAACTCTAGTCAGTAGGGAGTGAGGCTTCTGGTTGATGAGCGCTTTGATTTCTCCACATTTAATGAAATAGCAAATGATGCCATCAGCAATAGGGTCTCACTGTGAGGCTGTAATCAGCAAGTGTAATCAATAGTCTTGGCCATATCCTGTAGTGTTGGGGGAGGTCTACAGGACCCCTGTGACCAACACTTCAGAAAGATGTAACCATTCCTGGTACTTGGGTTTTTATTTGGTTGCATATAATGTCTCATTGGGGGTATTCTCTCCCCTATTACAAGGTTTAAATTCTTTTCATATATGCATTATTTTTAAGAAGTTGCTTTCCATACGACTTTTCAAGAGACTTTTAGGACCAGTTATCAATCTCTACCAGGGAGAGATCTCATGCCTTTAATCTTCCTGTTCTACTTTCCACTTTATCCTTTCCTAACACTCTTTCTATTACCCCTTCATTGGAAGATTCCTCTCTTCTTCCCACTTTTACTACTTGTGGCTATTCTAACAAAACACACATATTTGGATTTTAAAAGTTAACTTCTATGCATAAGAGAAAACACAAAATGTTTGTCTTTCTGGGTCTGGTCTCTCTTTCACTCCCTCTCAGAATGAATGTTCATTGCTCTATCCATTTTCCTGCAAATTTTGTTTTTACTTTTTTAACAATGGATTGACAAACATTCTGAGAAAGGAGGGAAGCAATGCCTTTCACAGTGACTTCTATTCCAACTTTAAAACATTTTTAATCAAGTTTTTGGATTTTCGATATTGCCTTCTAAATGCTAGATGCTGACTTAGATATATTCTGCCTAGAATATTCTTTCATTCTGTGTTTTGTCTTAGCTTTTTTGATTACTTTCTTTGCTCTACAGTTATTATTTTATTTTGTTTGACATATCCTATTTGTCATGTTTTGCATTTCTGACTCTATTTTAGGGCTACATGAATACCTTTGTGCATGCCAACATGTGGGCATGTCTCACAATAACTTCATAGCATCAATCTAATGCTTTAATTCTTTTCTGAATTTATATATGAGAGGTGGAAACAAGCATTTGTTTCATAACCTTCAATTTCTATTTAAACGCTAAATATTGAAATCATTTAGTTATTTCCTGCATGGACTTGCTCTTATTTTATTTATTTATTTATTTATTTATTTTTGAGGCAGGATTTTGCTATGTAGTTCAGTCTGACTCAAACTGGAGATCCTTCTAGCTCAGCCTTCTGAGAGCTAGAGTTATATATGCCCTCTGCCAGGACCTAAATGCTTTTAATGCAAGTGAGTCTGCTGAACGTCTATAAGGTAATTTGTTATAAGAATAAAGACTGAAAGGGGAGCTCAAACATTTTGCGATTCAAATGCCAGGTTCCTTAAGGATGCCTGTAACACAGAGGGACCTCCAGTACATGCTCAGCAATGCCTAGCAACCTGCAGTGCCTCACAGGGGTTGGGGACACTGTCTTTCATAGAGGAGGCTCTCTCTAAATAAAGACAGGACATTTGTTGACTTTTTAATGGAGGAACTTCATTCTCTCTCCTAGAAGAGATTTTTTTCTTGGCAACTTGCTTTCTCATTCATAGGGGAACCATATTCTATCATATAGGAGTCTTGTGTGCTCTCTCTCTCCCTCCCTCCCTCCCTCCCTCCCTCCCTCCCTCCCTCCCTCTCTACCCCCTCTCTTGTTTACTAGCTCACTGTTCTGTTTTTGCTTTTTTGTTTCTCTGTCTCCCTCTCTCTCTTCTAGATGAAATTGGAAATCATTTTCTCCTTGGATTTGGAAATGATAGACAGACACAGAAGTCAAGTCACAAACACAGACATATTCTCACTTGTCTGGAAATTTTCTTTATGCTTCTGCCAGGTGGAAGAATGAGAGAGTGGAAATACATCATAAATTACTTATGTGGTCACAGAAGCAACACAGCACACAGACAGGGGTGGATGAACACAAAAGCAAGCAAGAATCAGAATCACCTCGAAACACAAAGAGAAGATGGGGCGTGGCTGAGAAAGGCAGAGGACACTTCATCCTGCTGAGGTAGGGGCAACCTTGGCTCAGATCCCTTCAAGTGGCTTCAAGATCAACCCTGACTAACTACACAACCCGCTCACCTTAACTCTACTCTTAACTCTATTCCAGAAGCCCATGACTACACCTAGGCCTTAAGCATTCCTTAAACTATCGCACCTCTGATATCACTAAGACATCACAACATGCTTCATTGATTTTAACCTTTCTTTAAACATCTCCAACTCCCTCTTCCTTTCAGACCTGTTTTTCACCGGTGCCAAGATGTCTAAAGCCTATAACAATGCACTGGTCATTGCTTCCTTTCCATTCTCATCATAGGTCTCTTACATCAGATCATGATCTGTCCTTCACCCTCATTTTCTGACAACCTGCTATTCTGTGTAACTCCTCGGCTTTCTTCTCCATAACTCCTAGGCTGTCATGGACTTAAGGAACGTTCCCCAGGACAGTGTGATGCATGTTCTAATAAATGAGCCCTTACCCATACCCATCGCTGAGACTCTCCAAGTCAAATCTGCAGTAATGGCCGGTCCTGTTGCTGGGACAACACACCTTAGGCAATCAGCTACAGTAATGACTGGTTCTGTTCCTGTGACAGCACACTGTGGGCAATCAGCCTAGGGAGAAAGAACTGATTCTGGCTCACAGTTTCAGCGGTCTCAGAGCTGGCCTCTGACTCCATTACTTTGGAATCTGCGGAGAGGTGGCATATTATTATGGTAGCTATAACACACTGTCTGCTTGCTCCCTGGTGGCTGGGGAATTCAAAGATGGGCCAGAATCCGAATATCTCCTTCAAAAGCATGCTCGGTCTCTAACTTACCCGACAGTCCTCCTCCTGAAGGCTCCACCACTTACTTCTTTTGTGTTCACTGTGTAGTGTAGACCCTTATCCCTTCCCATGCCTCCTGTGCAGAGCAGACTCATCTGTTCCCATGCCCCCTGTGCAGTGCAGACTCATCCCTTCCCATGCCCACTGTGCAGTGCAGACTCTTCCATTCCCATGGCCACTATGCAGTGCAGTGCAGACTCTTCCATTCCCATGCCCCCTGTGCAGTGCAGACTCATCCGTTCTCATGCCCACTGCGCAGTGCAGACTCCATTTCTCTGGGATCTCGGCTTTGCCCCACAAATGTCTTCAGTCTGCCCTGTTTACTCATAGTCAGTTGAGATCTCTCTTATTTTTGCCTCCGCCTTTCCTGCCCTTCACATTTCTTGTGGGGTAATCTCTACCTTCGTGCCCACTTTGCAGCCTCGCAGCACACAGGGTTCAGGCCCACAGAGTGCCCACTGCAGATTTCTAGCCCACCCCTGCCCTGCTCCTTGAGAAGCCTGTTTCTTTCCTCTTGGTATCTTTTATTTCCTTCTTTTCAGCATGGGCTTCATGGATCCTGGAGAACCATTTACTAAGGTGGCAGCGAGTTCTCCACCCAGGCTTCTGTTCTATCCATCCTTTCCTCTTCGAGTTCTCCGAACAGGCTTCTGTTTCTATCCACCCTTTCCTCTTCTGTCTACAAACATGCTTTGCTTTCATTCCTTGACCCAGCTGTGAACTTAAACTTATCCCCACCCCTTCCTCTCCTTCACCGCCAAAGTTCTTGGAGGAATATTCAAATCTGACAGATCGCCTTCCCTTCCACAAACTCACCATGGCTTCTCATAAGCGATACCCCCCTAACTGTCAAATTCAACAGTCTCCTTCAGCTTCGCCCACTCCTGTGTCTGTCATCACCACGTGACAGGAGACTGACTTGCCGAGGGTTGCCTATCCCATTATCAGTGAAAATCTGCCCCCCCCACCTCCCACCATCAAACACATTGCTCTTCCGCCCTCTGATTAAGCTTCAGTTCCCCCAGACTCCTGTCCAGGTTCATGTTTTCTCACCCTCAGGCAGATGTTGCAAATTTGCTGCCCAAACAAGTCAATATCCAAGAGTTGCAATAAAGTTTTATTGAAATGCAGCCATAATACTTCATTTATGTATTCTTCTGTGGCTGCTTTCATGCTACAGCGCAAAGTTAAGTATTAGTCATAATGATAGCATGGCCAACAAAGCCTACATGTTCTCTCTGGCCCCGTATAGAAAATATATGCCAGATCTCCTCTATAGCCCTTACCGTGGCTCCCAAAAGAAGGCCCTAAAGTAGCAGTATTGCTCCTCAGAGCTTTTAGAATACACAGTCTGTGAACTCTATCCTACACCTATTAAATGAGAGATTAAAGAGTGGGGCTCTGAGAATCTCCTTCCAACAAACCCTGCAAGTAACTGGTGCCTATTAAAACTGGAAACTTCCGAAGCGTCTTCAGGGCCCTAAGTGTAGATACATGATGCTGACTCTTAGGTCAAGCTGAACTGCTATGTGTCTAGTGTTCCTGACTAACCACTAAACATTTCTACTGGACATTGATGTAGTCACCCAGAAAGCCCATTTTAGTGCCCTTTGGGAAATAAGATGTGATCTGTGCAGAGGACGTTTCCATGGGCCAATTGGGTCAATATGATGCAGGTAAATCTTCAACTGGGGCTGTCTTTTCCTAGGTGACTGTAGTCTGTGTCAATTTGACTTGCCAGGGTCTACAAGCATGGGAGATAATTCCATCTTCTGGATTCTGTAGGCACTACACTCCTGTGCATATATGCACACATATGCATATAATGCAGACCGCAAGGTCTGTGGTCTGTGTTGTTGCCGGAGGCCATGTGGTTGGCCATGGTTCATGCTGTCTCTAGAAACCACGTGGAAGTCCACAATCCATGCTCTCACTGACTGTAAAAGGCAAGGAAACTTCTATTGCAGTAGTGCCAATGACTGCAGACTCACAGTTGTGAGACATAGAAGGTTTCTTTGAAAGCTTCTCTCTGTTCCTCCCAACATCCCCTGAAGAAGCAGTCTAGACAAGAAACCATTGAAAAGAACTCTTAAAAGTTGTGCCAGGGGTCCTGAAGTGTAGCTCTTCAGTTGATGGTTTCTTGCAGAGGGCTAGGGGTGGGGAAGGACTCAGTTTTCTTTAAGGGACTGGCCACTAGGAATGTGAGCATACTTCATTGAGTATATGGGCAACACAAATTGGACTTAGTATTTTTTCCTTTTCTTTTTTTTTGGGGGGGGGTGGTCACAAGGGAGGGAGGATGGACCTTGGAAGACTGGGAAGTGCATTATAGGTACAATATGTGAAACTCTAAAATAATCTATAAATGGGTAAAAATGAAATAGATTCTTTGAGAAGTGGATGATCCTAGTTCCACAGTGGGGAGTGCTGAGGCTGAGGGATTGAGTCTGTGCAGGGTAAGGGTTGGTATAAGCCCGGAGTCTAGCTCTTCCCTGCACCCTGAACACAGGGAGTGGTCACATAGGTGAGGCTCTCTATTGTAAGGCATTTTAATGAAGCTTGGTTTTTCTGTCAAAAAATGAATTATAGTCAATATCCCATTATTTGGAATCAGGATCTAGAGTTTAATTCAAGACACTGTTGGTACTCTTCCCATGGCCCATCTGGTAGCATTTCAGTACATTAGTAGGATAAGGGCCCAGGCAGAAGCCTTTCAGGTTGCGAGTGCTAACATCCCTGACAACAGAGAGCATAAGACATGCTCACCAGTGCTCTTTGAAACAAAGCAGCAGGCTTCTTCAATAGGCCAAGCTACATGCGAAATGCTTTACCTATTATTCTTTCTGAAGTTTTCTATTTATTTATTTATTTATTAAAGATTTCTGCCTC
The DNA here is from genome assembly GCF_018167655.1 of Microtus oregoni. NCBI lineage: Eukaryota > Metazoa > Chordata > Mammalia > Rodentia > Cricetidae > Microtus > Microtus oregoni. The sequence continues at coordinate 33,802,503 of NW_024543067.1, forward strand.
CTCCCCGCCACTGCCTGCCATTTCCCTCCTCCTCCCCCAATCAAGTCCCCCTCCCTCGTCAGCCCAAAGAGCAATCAGGGTTCCCTGCCCTGTGGGAAGTCCAAGGACTATCCACCTCCATCCAGGTCTAGTAAGGTGAGCATCCAAACTGCCTAGGCTCCCACAAAGCCAGTACGTGCAGTAGGATCAAAAACCCATTGCCATTTTTCTTGAGTTCTCAGTAGTCCTCATTGTCCGCTATGTTCAGCGAGTCCGGTTTTATCCCATGCTTTATCAGACCCAGGCCAGCTGGCCTTGGTGAGTTTCCAATAGAATATCCCTACTGTCTCAGTGTGTGAGTGCACCCCTCATGGTCCTGAGTTACTTGCTCGTGCTCTCTCTCCTGCTCCTTGATTTGGACCTTGAGATTTCTGTCTGGTGCTCCAATGTGGGTCTCTGTCTCTTTCTCCTTTCATCGCCTGATGAAGGTTAATATTCAGGAGGATGCCTATATGCTTTTCTTTGGGTTTACCTTCTTATTTAGCTTCTCTAGGATCACGTATTATAGGCTCAATGTCCTTTATTTATGGCTAGAAACCAAATATGAGTGAATACATCCCATGTTCCTCTTTTTGGGTCTGGCTTACCTCACTCAGGATAGTGTTTTTTATTTCCATCCATTTGCATGCAAAATTCAAGAAGTCATTGTTTTTTACTGCTGAGTAGTACTCTAATATGTATATATTCCATACTTTCTTCATCCATTCTTCCATTGAAGGACAACTAAGTTGTTTCCAGGTTCTGGCTATTACAAACAATGCTGCTATGAACATAGTTGAGCATATACTTTTGTTGTATGATAGGGCATCTCTTGGGTATATTCCCAAGAGTGGTATTGCTGGGTCCAGGGGTAGGTTGATCCCGAATTTCCTGAGAAACTGCCACACTGCTTTCCAAAGTGGTTGCACAAGTTTGCATTCCCACCAGCAATGGATGAGTATACACCTTTCTCCACATCCTCTCCAGCAAAGGCTATCATTGGTGTTTTTTATTTTAGCTTTTCTGACAGGTGTAAGATGGTATCTTAAAGTTGATTTGCATTTCCCTGATCACTAAGGAAGTTGAGCATGACCTTAAGTGCCTTTTGGCCATTTGAACTTCTGTTGAGAATTCTCTGTTCAGCTCAGTGCTCCATTTTATAATTGGGTTGATTAGCTTTTTACGGTCTAGTTTCTTGAGTTCTTTATATATTTTGGAGATCAGACCCTTGTCAGTTGCGGGGTTGGTGAAGATATTCTCCCAGTCAGTGGGTTGTCTTTTTGTCTTAGTGACGGTGTCCTTTGCTTTCCAGAAGCTTCTCAGTCTCAGGAGGTCCCATTTATTCAATGAGGCCCTTACCGTCTGTACTGCTGGGGTTATACGTAGGAAGTGGTCTCCTGTGCCCATGTGTTGTAGAGTACTTCCCACTTTCTCTTCTATCAGGTTCAGTGTGTTCAGACTGATATTGAGGTCTTTAATCCAAAAACGACAAATTCCTAAAACAAAGGCAGCCTCTTTTTTTTTTTTAAATCGAGTCTTCGGCAAAGAACATTGCCATCTAACTCTAAGCAAACTCATTTTTAGAACGTACCCTCATAGCCTCAAATGAAACCCTGTGGCTGATATTATTCACCAAGCCGGAACACATCCAGCGAAGTCATTTGTGGTCATGGAAACAAGAACACCAGAGAAGGATGGAAGGCATACTTTCCTTATTTTAGCTACCGTGGACTCTCAACTTTATCTCTCTTTGTTTAAAGCAGAGTTGGTGAACTCTTGTCTGTCAGATGCTGTGTCAATATCAGAGGGGAACAGAGCAGGAGCACAGGAAGCAGAGATTGTCAGCATCAGGATAATATGTAGACTGAATAAAGAACTATGCTCAGATTTCTAAACATTTAACACTGTCTTATGAGCTCAAAATTAAAACTCATATACTGTGTTTGTTACTATAGAATAACTGGTAAGTTTTCTCCAGAGCAGTGTGTGGGTCATCATGCCTTTATGTGAGTTGAGCAGCCATTTCCAGGGAGTCTCATATCAGATATCCTGCACAGCAGGTATTTACACTATGATTCATAACAGTAGCAAAATTACAGTTATGAGGTAAAATAATTTTGTGGTGGGGGGTGTGTCCTCAACGTGAGGAACTTTATTAAAGGGGTGCCACAATAGGAAACTTGAGAACCACCGCTCTAAAGGAAAAGATTTGTCCATGCTAAGGGGAAAGAAGAAGAAGAAGAAGAGGAGGAGGAGGAGGAGGAGGAGGAGGAATAGGAAGAGGAAGAGGAAGAAGAAGAAGAAGGCCCTGCAAATACTCCTTGTCTTTATCTAGAAAATACAACTAAATATGGCATTGTCCTTCAGTGTTATTCCTCAGGGCTGGCCACTTTGTGTCGTTCACTGAGACTTGGAGAATAGACTCGCTGTCCGGCGGGTCGCCGGGATCCACTCGCTGCCACCTGTCCTGACACGATCTCTTTGTTTCTGACAAAAGCTCTGCCCTTGAACTCAGGCCAGGACTTTCCTTTCCAGCTCCTCTGTTTGTGTTCATCTATCAGCTAGCTTTGAGGCAGTTTCATTTTGTATCCCAGGCTGGTCTCAAACTGATCATGTTTCTGCCTCTGCCCCCTGAGTCTGGTATTCACTACAGATATACCAAGCCATACCAAACTTTACTTTCCATTTGCTTTTTTCCCTGCTGAGACAGGGCTGCACCTTCCTCGGGTCTAGTGTGGTTGAAATGCAAGTGTCCCATATTCCTTTGAGTTATCTGTAGGTTTTATCTCATTCAGCAGAGTTAAGTTTCTTGGGAGCAATTGCTTTACCCCCACCCCCCCCCCCCGACTCTTCTAGAGCCCAGCAATCCGCCCATGCAGAATTCTCCCATTCTACTATATGCAGAGTGAGTCAGAAAAAAACAGGGTGGAGTTTGAGAGCCAGACTAAATGGTGCTTTTTAACTTTGACTTCAAATGCTACACTTACATGGTCATTTAAATACTGTTCCACTACTTTAATCCTTAGCCATTTTCTAATGCCCTTCATCAAACCTGTGGAGTAATGCCGCCTCAGCAGAATTGAAGATAACCTGTCTTTATCAGCTATCTGAGCAGTTCTTCAGCAGCAGCAGACACTTAGATAAGACACTTTTTCAATGATTTATAAAAGCCAAGTGTAGCATCCTGAATGAGTTTTGTATATATTTCAATACTTAGTCCAGAGATACCCTCTTAACTCTTGAAGACTAAGTCAGATGCTCATACTAGGATGTTGTGTTAAAAAAAAAATCACCCTTGAAATCAATGTGGTACCTCCTCTTCTTAATGTGGGGGAGACATTCTAGTTCCTAAAGCTTCATATCTGGTAAAACCCATGCTTTACTCTAGGCATAATGCCTGTGCAAGCCAAGAATCTAGACATCTCCGGGTCTGCAGGTGTCCAAATGAAATTCACTACTGAAATAATGCTAATTATCTCAAGTTACCCATCTCTGAGAGGGCAACTTTGCAAGCTGAGAAAGGCTCATTCAACATCAGTTACAATAGGAGATGGATGAACCCCTTAAAGAGCACACCCATTTGAACTTAGGATACAGCTCCATGGTCAAGTGCTTCCCTCTCATACACAAGGGCCAGAGTTCAGTTCCCTGCATTATGAAGAGAAAACAGCAACAAAACCAAATCTACCTATTATAGAAGTGAAGGCACACATGGATAAACTAATCAAGCAGATAAGAGTCCCAACAAGAACCTGAACTCAGTGCAAGTTCTCACTGAACTGAAGTTAGATGCCGGCATCTTCATTGACTACTATCAATGCTCCTGCCAAATCAAGTAAAATCAAATTTGAATTTCAGATCATGTGATTTAAGTTAATTTGGGAACTTTTTACCAGCATAGGCACACAGTATTCTATAAAAATATCTGTGAGAACGCCTTGGAGATGTGAATGAATAAAATACTGATCTAGAATTACATTATGCGATAAGGATTAAAATACTTAATGCAGTAAAAGAAACTTCACAAATGAACTCCTGCAATCCCATCTTTGCCAAGCACAAAGAATTGCATCTTAGAAGCCCATGGCTCTCTAACTTTTACAGAAGAGCATTGGGAGGAGGTTCCTGAGAAGAAAACATCAAAGTGCTGGGAAATGCAGCAACCCCAGCAGCCAGCTCAAAGCCAACAAAGAGTTAAATGTCCAGGATTGCTCAGGAATGAATGCTTAGTAAGTTTGGCCAAGGAATATCAAGTAGACACCAGCGCTAGAGCAACTGCTAAAGGGATGACCTTTTTGAATCTCATTTGCATAGCAATGAGTTGCCACAAAGCACAGGGGCTGGACCAGCAATGCTGGCTGTCTCTAACCCTGCTTTATTTTGTTGTGACTTTAAGCAAAACTGCTCTCGGGAGTAAATACAAAATTATTCCAGCAGTGGGTTTGGGTAGATGTATATATAAAGTGAACTGCATACCATTTGCAAAGACCCACTGAGCCGCTCCGTGAACCAGATCAACGGAAAGGAACAGTAACACGAATTCTGAAGGGTGTTTCCAGGTAAGTTGCCAGCTGATGTATGTTATTTGAGTCAAGGATAATGCACGTCTACTCACAACAGACAAGCCAATATGTCAATAAGACGAGCCAAACTCACCCGCAGCATCTCTGTTGCAGCCTGGGGCTGTTTTCTATCATCATGCAAAAGCTTTCCATCACATTCAGGGTTTGTTTCTGTTTTGTCAACTTTATTCTAAGGACTGTGCTTGCAAGTATTATTATCATTAGATGCTAACAAGGGAGAGGGGAAACTTTCATCCCTGCGATTGAAGAATGCCACTGCTTGTCAATACACTGATGAAATCACCAAACACAGCGGAGGTAACAAAAGGGATAAGAAATAGCAACATTGTACAGACAGTGACAAATGGCAAAAGCACTCAAGAAAATACTCAAGCTCTGTGTATTCTTTCAAAAAAAATAAATAAAGATGTTGCCAAGCTTAAAATGTCAGGAGTTTACTTCTTTCCCAGTTCTATGCATCAAATGCAATGTGCAGTTAAAAGAGAAAAAAATCTGCTTCATAATGCTTAGACATGCAACTTGCCCTGGGAAGATTAGTTTAGGAAAGAAAAGAATGCAAGGGGGGTGGGGGCTGTCTTCTGTCACTGTGTCAAGCAAAGGTCCTCAGGACTCCGTGCCACTTTTCCAAAGGCATAATAACAACTTTTACGTTAGTGATTTTGATAGGGCCTCAAATTATTCAGCAGACATTATGAGTCTACTTCAGGCAATGAGATTAATATTTCAGTAAGTCCTTTCCTATGAAACAGGAAGCCTTTTAGAAATGACCTTGGACCAGATAAAAGGAGTTCAGAAAAAGCAGGGTCTAAAGCCAGAGGGCAACTGTGCTCAAGATTCTTTTATGCAAATCAGACCCCTAATCAGGCTAATGCAAATTTCTACACTTTTATTTTCCATCTTTTTATTTACCTTCATCTGAGAAGCCAACAACAACAACAACAACAAACCCACAAAACCAAAGCAAAGCAAAACAAAACAAAAAGACAAAACAAAAATAAAAAACCAACCAGTCAAACAAAAGAAAGCCAAAACCCAGAGAAAGTCGGCAGATTTCCAGCTTCCCACTGAAAAAGTTTCCAGCGAACTATGAATGAGTCACTGGGAACCTGATGGCTCAGTTTCAGACCAGAACCAGAATGGTTCTAAAGTCAGTCCATCAGGTGGAGAAGATTCTTCAGATGGAGTGAACACCATGTGTATCAGAGCCCCCTTTCCTTCCTATGGCCTTTTGTGTTGTCACATGACCTGGCAGGGCAGTCATTTTCAGAAGAGAGCACCTGTATTGTGACTCCCTGCGGGACTCTGTGCGCTTCCAGCTGCCCTGGGTGTACACTCAAACTTTAGAAACTTTTTAGGGCTCAAAACAATACCCCAAAGGACAGTGCATGAAAATGAACTTGTACTTGAACGAACTGAAAGAGTCTTGGAAGGGAAGGTCTCTAAATTCCTATTATCTCTCTCTTTCCCCAAGCAGGTCACAGAAATTAGATTCCTCTATCCCAAGGTGGTTATGGAAAGTACATAATTTCTTCCTCAAAGTTGTTTCAAAACTTAACAGTATAACTCCAACTTCCTTACCTTTCCATGTAGGACCTGGCCATAAAGGAATTTTCAGGCCTACATAGAGATAGAAGACCCTCATTTCAGAGCGATCCTGCCACACAAAATAAAAAAACACAGAGTGGGAGAGAAGAATCCAAAGAAATAGCCTTGCTGGGTGTCCCTGATTCAGTTACCTACTATGAGATCACAAGGTCACAGAGTCGTCCATTCTTAGTCAATGCTGACTTAGGAAGACAGAGAGGGGGAAAGAGACAGAAAGGTTGAGGGATCAGGGGAGGGGGAAAGAAAGACAGGAAGAGGGAAGAATGGAAAAAAGGGAGGGAGAACTTTCTCTGGGTCTTTGGATAGTGAAGCCTAGTTTCTCTAGGAATACTGTACCTCTCGTCCAGCTAAGGATCTACTAGAAACCCAGTTCAGAAAATCCAAGTTAGCATCCTGACTCTAGCACTTCCTGAGCCAGGTCATTGCCCACGTGTCACTCATCAGCTGATCATAAAAAACCACAACGTCTTTTTTTTTTTTCTCTCTATGTAGTTTTGAAGCCTGTCCTGGTATTCGCTCTGTCAACCAGGCTGGCAACAAACTCACAGAGATCTGCCTGCCTCTGACTCCCAAGTACTGGGATTTTTTATTATTATTTATTTATTTATTAAAGATTTCTGTCTCTTCCCTGCCACCGCCTCCCTTCAAAACTACATTGAGAAACCTTGTCTCAAAAAAATAAATAAATGAAATAAAAAACAAAACAAAAACCAAAAAACCAACCACACTGTAACCATGAAATTCTGAGATTAAATATATAGCCCCCCCCCAAAAAAAACTATGACTTTTCTGCCTTGAAGCTAACTACACATCTTAGCATTAGCACTCAGACTTTGCCCACCTTCTCCCTGTGTGTTTTGGGGTTCCATCTATAAAGCCGAGATAGAATAATATGAACCCAGACGGGTTTAGGAGATGGACTAGGGAATATGCACAGAAGACCCCTACCACTATTAGTTGTTATTTTGATAAACGCAAGCAGCATTGGAAATGGTATAGAGGCAAAGTCCTAAAGTCATGAGTCCTTATACCAATCTTTCATGAACCCCTTTTCCAGTTTCCTAGGAACCAGGCACCAGCTGATGAATTGTTCTGCTCCTCACGATTTTTAGTCACATCCTCCCTTTCTCAAACTGTCTCCTATTAAAGCTGGTACAGTGAAATTGCTCCTTGGAGTTAGCGTCGGACAACACTATTCCTATTTCTACTTCATAGATGCGACATTGAAGCACACAGGGAGAAGGTGGGCAGAGAAGTTCTTCTTCATGATCACCATGACTCCTAGGATCAGAGTAGACTAGCCCTGTGCAGGCTTCCTGGACTCTGATTTCCAGGAGCTACAACAACAGACCTTAAGGTTATTGCTCACCATAGGGTCTCCTCCAGTCGTTCTGATCAGATTACCTTCACTGACTCTTTCTAAAGCACCAAAGGTCTTTCTCAAGATGTACTTGAGGCAAGTTAAGATGGAACAGTTTTACTCAAAAGCCTTGGGGATAAAACTGTATTTTGATGAGTTAGAAAAAAGTGTCATTCTGTCTAGACAAAGACTATGAAATTATCCCCTTTCCTTCCAAAGGAAAACACCCAATTCTCAAAAATATCTCTATAATAACCATTATCACACTAAGTTACTGTCCACATATATCCTAAAGCAATGGTTCTGGAAAGACCAAATGCTGCAACCCTTTAATACCATTCCTTATGTTGTGGTGATTCCCCCAACCGTAAAATTATTTTTTGCTACTTCATAACTGTAATTTTGCCACTGTTACAAATCATAATGTAACTATCTGATATGCAGGCTAACAGATGTTAGCTCTGTTGGGGTCACGACCCACAGGTTGAGAACCACTTGAAAGGGTTAAGGCATTTCAGCACATACCGAGCCTCATTTTAAAGGATGCATGTACAATACGATAGTAATAGAATTTATTGAAATTAGAATCCTATTAAATTTCAAAATTATACTACAGGGTAAGCATTATCCAAAGTCCAGGCTGATGGTGCTCGTGGTCCAACTTTTAGCTTTTGCCCAGATTCTGAGAGAATGTTGTAGTTCACTTACTAGAATGGGGGGTTTTGTGTGGACCAGAGCTTTAGGATCAAGTCTTGACACTGCCAGATAAAGTATGTACCCTTAAATTGAGCCCTACCCATACTGCTGTTTTTAGTAATCAATTCTACCTCACCGTTGCCTACTGGCGTTCAGTTCTGATCAGAGACACTAATAATGAGTGTCTCTTATTAGCAAGAACATGAACAATAAAACGCTCCAAACCAAAAAATAGGGAGGACTTCCGTCAGCAAAGCCATCACGAAGTGGCTTTAGTCTCAGTCGCCACCGAGCCACTGACACAGCCTGCCCACTGCCATAGATTCTCTTTCCAGCTGAGTGGTAACATTGATCACACCATTTAGGCTCAGCGCTCAGACCAGCACAGCCTGCCGGGAAATCTGCATGAAGGCTAAAGCTCAAATGCCCTTTCGTGGAAAGACCTGGGAATTAACTCTCTGCCTTTTTAATGACTCTCCATTACTTTCCCAGTATTTATAAGGATTTCTTTCTTTCTTTTTTTTTTTTGCATAACAAACTCCAACTCTGATCAATACACGCAGTATATCCCAGCTGATTAGTGTAATTCTTCCTCCAGCAGGATGTTGGCGCTCTGCCAGGCTTACCTAGCGCACAATTAAGTAGCTGCAATGCCTGCTGCTGCCCAGCAGGCTTCATGAGTTAATAGGGAAAACCGGGACTGGCGCTTGCCCTATCAGCCCCTGTGTGCCCTCTCTCTCACGCTCATCTGCTTATGGACACGTACAGGGTATGGCTAGAAAAACACAGCCTCAGACAACTACACCAACCCCAGAGGCAGAGGCACAGAAGTGTGAAAAGCTTAACTCACCATCTTCTCCTCCCAGAAAGAAGAGATCCATCTCTCCACCTACAGTCCTGACCCATGCTGGGAGAAAACGCGACACACAACAAGACTTGGGAATTTAAATTACCCACATCTACTGTCAGGAACTATGCTCCGTGATCCTCGAGCCCAATCTCAATAAACATAGTTCATTTAAAAAGAAATTAAGAACACTACATATTTCTCATGCTCCCACGAAGCTGATGTTAAGGAGATTTTGTTAAGCTCAAAGAATGACAAAGTATCTGAAAGACAATCTTTTCCAATTTCCATTCATTCAAGAACGGTTTTTGAACATTTTGTATAAAATAACATTCCTGAGACACACACCTGTTTGTGTGTTGATATGAATGGCCTGGCCTTCAGATGACACCCATATTGCAGTATAATGTTTAAAAAGTAAAGATCTAAAATATAACAATCTGTGATTTTTAATGGATCCTCTTATTAACCACCACGTCACTGCTGGATTCATGGACATGGATGAACTTAGAGAACCACAGACACTGTATAGCCATCCTGCAAATCCTGATTCTCTTGCCCACAATGGTCAGAATATGAATTCAGTGTGTACTGAAATGCCTTAACCCCTTCTGAGGTGGGTGGAGAGTAACTTAGTGTGATACTAGTTATAGCACAGCATTTACAAGTGTTGCAAATACTAATTAGAAAAGGTCTCCAAAGGTCCTTGTAGTAACATTCTTCATTATGCGTTCTTTGTTTCTTGAAAGAGAGAGAGCTTGCCTCTGAGAGGTATTTCTGTTTCATCTTTTTTGGACATCAAGATCCAGAAAAACATACTGTGACATAGATAATTCTTGTATCAGCACTTCCTTGCATGCAATGCTGCACTCTTGAAAGGTAAGCAATCACAGGCACATGCCTCCTGGGTTGTCTTTATCACATGGAGTGAGAACATTCAGGGAAGTAACATGGTCCTGACTGACCAGTCAACAAGAACTGAGTATATATTCCAAAGGACTTTTCTTTCAGAGACAAAATGTGGACTTCAAACAGATATCCTAAATGGAACAGGATCCTAGCACCTCACAGGGATAAATTTTAATATCTGGCCTTATACATTCAATAGTGAAAGTCAAAATCACTGCCCAAACTGAATATAAATAATCATTCAACTTTAAATATTAAATGTTGGCCAGGTCTAGTACTAATAAGAGTACAGATCCAAACACTGGAGAGATGCCACTGAATCCCAGCATTGCTGCTTCATGCAGAGGGAGAGACACCAGCTTAGCCATGCAGCTGTGGGGGCTGCGGAAAAAAAGCTGTGGAATAATAAAGTTGACGGTACTAAACCTGAACGATTGACGTTCTCCAAAATTTTGATCTTTCCGTGTTGATATAACACTGAAAGTGGAAAATTCTGCTCCATGAAATGTTATTCCATGTCTAAAATAAAATTAATAAATAAATGTACCCCAAACCTGAAGTAGCTAGCTCTTCAGATCACCCTTTACAGAGTGTAATGGCGTCTGAGTGCAGAGATGCGAGAATACAGGATGCGAGGAGCAGACACGACCTTCATGAGGGCATGCGGATTAGCCAGTGACCATAAGACTTGGGGGTGGACATGGGAGATAAGACACAGGCAAGTCCATCTGGAGGGCACAGGCCTCCAGTCAGTGACCATGGGACTTGGGAAGGGACAAAGTGAGCAAGAAACAACTATGAAGGAATAAGAGAAAGAAAAGAGCAACTCCTCCAGAAGATCAATATGGGGTTTCCACAGACTAAGATAGGCATCAGCCTTCCTTAGTGTCTGCACAAGCAACCTGACAAGGCCAGAGATGTAAGCCTGGGGTGGATTATCCTTGACCAACTCTCCAGGTAATCTTAAACTTTAACATTTTCTCAATATCAAAACCAGGTGTACATTTGCATATTATTTTCTTTCTTTTTTTTTTTTTTGAGACAAGGTCTCCCCACATAACCATGGCTGACCTTGAATTCTTTTTATAAACCAGTCTGGCCTCACACTCATAGAGATCCATCTGCCTCTGCCTAGTATAAAGTGCTGGAACTAATTCTTCCCCAATTGCCCCTTTCCTCTGATGCTTTTCCTTAAAGCAGTATAGAGGATAAAGGACAAACTCTTTCCCAATAGCATATATTTGAAGGAATGTGTATTTCCACAATGCACACACACTCTTGTTTCTTTTTTAAAAATCTCATGTCCCAGCCTAAATTTAAGAAACTGATGGATCATTGAGAGACAAAATATTCTTCACATAAATAAAAAGTTTTCAAGACTGCGACGTCCACTAATTGAATACATTTAAAGTAAGATTTGCTTTGGGAAAATGTAAATGTATACTCAACATTTGAAAATGCAGCTATTGCATCAAACAATCTAGACTATTTGCTTTGATTATTATAATAACCACTGATGAGCTCTGAGAAGGAAGAAAATCTCACAAACACTGACATCTCCCCCTCTCTTTCTACTATGTAGAAAATTTAGCAAAAATATACAGAGTGCAAATTGTACAGAATATATGCACTGCTGAACACAATTTGGGGATAATATGATTAACCCAAGTAATTCCATCCACACAGTCTACTCTTCCAAACTGAGAGACAACGATCTAATCACTGGATAATTCAAGGCAATCTCAGAAATACATGTTACCATACATATCCTGTTCAAACGTTTACATTGCCCAGTTTTCTTACTTGAGTGTAGTTACTCTCTCCTGAAGGGAACTCTAAGGCTTTCCTGTCTCCTTGTACAATTTAAGCAGCTTACAAGCCTGTGTTATTTCAATTCACCCTCTTCCTGAGCATATTTACACACTCACATATGACTTTCCTTTTACCTACTTGACAAATACCATACAGAAGAGAAAGATAAATTTAGAAGAGTCAGTAGCCACATAGTTTAATATGTACAAGGCAAAAAAATTATCACCAGAAAATAAACCCACACTAAATACATTTTCCCCAGGAATGGTGCAGTATGAAGGGCCAGCACAGACCCTCAGCTGAGCTAACAGTGTGACATGTTCTTAGTTCAGTTAGACTGTAAATGAGCTGTTATGCTAAAAAAATTTATGGAATTCTAAGATACTTTTAAACTGTTTCTAGGTAGAGGATATCTCTGGGAAGTTCTACTGCAAACTGTTTAAGAATTAGCTGTTCACAGAAAAGCCAATGCAGAGACATAAACTTTTAGACTAGAAGGAGCCTTGATGGCTCTCTCTAAAGCTTTATCCTTTAGTTGCTAGCATCCCCAGGCTTTCTCTTCACTAACCGCAACATGCTTGAGCATTTGTGATCATCAAATGCAGTGCAAAAAGAAATACACCCTACAAGAATAAAAGAACAAGAATTTTCCAAACTCCTATAGCAGTGGAAAATTCTTCTTGCCAACAATCAGAAATAAAAGGGATTTGGACCTCTAAACGATTGACCAAAAAACATAAAGGACATGGAAAAAATGTAAAGCTATATATAAATAATACCACTAAATAAATGTCATATAGAATCTGTCTTTACTAATATGAAATTATTCCCACAAGTTACCTATGATCTGCTAAAACAAAACTTCTAGGAATGTTCCTGCTTTGCCTTGCACCCCGCTTAGAGGCACTAGATGTGCCTAGAGCCCTGTGGGTCTTCATAATGTTGGGGGCCACCTGTGATTGCTGTGTGGGAGTAGTCATTGAGGTGAGACAGAACATCATGTCCAACTATCGCAAAATTAAAAATAAATAAATAAAGGGGGAGGGGAAGAATGAAGGAGAGAGGGAAGAAAGAGGAAAGAAGAAAGGAGGAGGGAGAGAAGGAAGAAACGAGAGAACATGCTATGTAAGTCATAAACACAACATGACAAATGGTCAAATTGAAACTGCTGAGAAGATCCAAAGGTAATGATAAGCTTTTCCTGAGTGAAATGGGCCCCAAGAAAGCCTTCCTGTCAATAAGCCCCAATCCTTATTCACTAGGAGAACACTGTGTACAGCAACCAAATATGGATAGCAGACTTCAACATTCTTTAATTATATTCAATTCTAGGCATATTTTTCATTTAACTGACTTTCTGAAGTCCTTTTACAATCTTACCAGCTGACGTTAGGTTTCCAATGGAGATACTGTATACTTCTGAATTCTGCTTTATCTGATGGCTACAATAAAACATTTTTACTTCAAGGATGGGAAAGAATCACACCTTTCTCTCTTGACCAAACCAGTCATACAATAGCATATGGCCCAATTTCATATGTACATTTCTTAGAAATGAGGTTCTCCAGAGAAAAGAGAGGCTGAAGACACCTTGGTGGCAAGTTGCTACTTGACCTGTGTGAGCTGTATGAATCTCCTGTATCGATTTTCCACATATGAGGTCAGTCACTACCATCCTTCAACTCCCACTGATGGTCAAGCACAGACACCCAGACACACCTAGAAATGGATCTTAGAAGTCCAAAATGTTCCTTGTACATTTATACTTTAATAGTCAAGAAAATGTCACCTGCAGTTGCAGTAAATGTTCTAGGTTTCCAAAATGTCCAAGAGGCTTCTACGAAAATAGCTTCATTAGAGATCTAAAGCAAACAAAACCCGCAAGAACTTATATTTACAAAAACAAACAATTAAAAAAAATCTATCATTTGTACTGTAACTACTCACATTTGCCCTGAATTTGATGCCTGCCATAGGTAGGATTTAAGATGCTCTCAAGGGTTAAGTAGTATTTTGTGATATTTAGTAGGACTGATAATTCGGGGTACATCTAAAACACGAAGCATCACTTAGCTGCTCCAGAGCTTTCATTTGACCTTGTATGACATTGAAAAGACTACAAGGTTTCTCAAGTCCTTGAAATGTAATTTGGTGACCATCCTTAAGAAATTAATTCTTTATTTAGTTAAGTCTCCATGGTTATGCCTCCCTTATCTATTGTGGGCACTTGTCTCTAGTACAACAGAAGAATAAAACAGAAAAGGAAATGAAGGTAGATGAGCAGAATCCTATGTACTCCTGATATAAAAACTTGCAGTAATAACAATCATGGAGATCCCCCTCTCATATTCTGGAATCATGATCACATGGCAGATTATTTCCTTTTCTTGGTTTTATTTATTGTTTTGTCTTGTCAGCTTCAGTGTAAGCAGCAAAACTAATCAGTGAGGAACAGAACACCTTCAGAATTCCCTGTGCCATAGCTAGCTGTTTGTCTATAGCTAAGTCTCAGATATGGAGAGGTAAGGCTCAGAACACACCATGTACACTTGCATTCAGGCTTCCAGACACATTCCCAAACCCCAGAGTCCCGTTTGAACTTGGCACTGTGGAGAACCACAAGAGGATAATGGAGAAAGGGTTGTATAAATTCTGGAATCCCTCATAGACTATCAAATACCATTCCAACATCCTCTTTAGACTGTCCAGTGGCTACATTATATGTTCAGACTTCATTAAGATTAATAAAAGGAGATAAATGGTGGGGAATATGATCAGCTCACTATCACTACATCTAAATATATGTATATGTACAATATATATATATGTATATGTATATACACACAATGTGTGTGTGTATGCGTGTGTGAAATTGTGAGAGCGAACTCACTGAAAATGAAAACTATACCCCTCCTAAAATTGCATACCATCTCATATTCACTCACCATTCTATTCGAGGCACTGTTCATTGTCACTCATTTTTTCCAGTTAATAACTGCAAATATGTTTTGATTACAGGGCAGATGCACGCCTGTCTCTCACTTTACCAAAGGAACAGTGAGTATTCAAAGCAATAAAGGTTGCTTTTAATGGTCAGTATGGTAGGATATGGAACACCTAGGAGCAAGCCTCAGTGAGGGATTGGTTAGATTTGGGTGGACATGCCTCTGAGGGATTTCCTTAATTGGACTAAGTGAGATGGGAAGAGCCATCCCGAATGTGGGGGAGAACATTCCATGGTCTGGGCAGTAGACTGAGTAAGGAGAGAGGCAGCTGAGTGCAAGCATTTGTTGGTCTCTGCTTGTTGACTATGGATACAATGTGACCAATTGTCCCTAGCTCCTGCCACTGTAATGAGCAGGCCTATTACCTGGAACTGTGAACCTGGTAAATAGTTTCTCCCCAAAATTGCTTTGGTCAGATTGTTTTTATTGTTGCAACAGGAAAAGAAAAAAAAAAAGATTCAAAGCAATGGGTATAGCCAGCTATTCTTTGAATCTTAAGAATTCTGGTCATGGTAGTACTAGCCTTTAGTCCTAACACCTGGGAGTTAGAAGGAGGAAGACTCTCAGTTTAAAGCCAGCCTGGCTACATATGAATTCCAGGCCACATGGCAGGGTCTTATCTTTTAAAACAAAAGAAAAGGTGTTCAAATGATATAAGCAATGGTGAAAGATTAAGTAGAGATAAATGAAAGTGAACTCAACTTGTAAAAAAGAAGAACAAAATGGCTAATTACCTTAAAATCTGCATGGCTTTGCATAATGAAAAACAGAAACATACCTAGAAGCAAGCATTAGTAAGCTCCTTCATTAAACGTAATCTATGGTTTACCATATTGAATGTTTGAAGGCTGAGAAAGTTAGATTTGAGACCTATCCAGGTCCCCTGTGTAACCTTTGTATCTAAGAAGGCATCATCATCAGAAGGTAATATCTGAGGGACAACAATGCTTGACCCTACCCAGAAATCTTCCAAGGTTTCTATATCAGTGCATGACAACAGAATCAACCCAGTAGGGCTCATAGGGACTCCAGAGAGTGAAGCGATAACCATGGAGCCTGCATTCATCTGTGCTAGGTCCTCTGCGTATATGCTCTGGTTGTTGGCTTGTGCTTTTGTGGGACTGCTCACAGTGGAAATGGGAGTGTCTCTGACTCTTTCACCTGCTCTTGGGATCCTTTTCCTCCTACTCAGTTGCCTCACTCAGCCATGAGACTAGGATTTATGCCTAGTATTATTGTAACTTGCTATTCTGTGTTTGGTTGATATTCTGGAAGGCCTGCTCTTTCTGAAGGGAAAGGGGGAAGCAGCAAATGTGGGAGAGAGGGGAGCTTGTGGGGAGAGGAGTGGAGGGAAGGGAAACTATGGTTGGGATGTATTGTATGAGAGACTGGAGGAGTAGAGGGAGGGGAGGATGTGGTCAAGATGTAATATATTCCAGAATAATAAACAAAGAAACTAATTAATCTAATCACACCAACAGGACACTGAACTTTGATCCTAAGATTGATTATTGTGTTCTGGGGTCCAATCTCTATTTCTTTCATTTTCCATGATCGCCCCAGGAATTTCACTCTCAAATTTCTACTGAATTGGGGGTTGGTGAGAACCCCTAAGTGGAAGAGGTAAAGTTGAATCTGACTTGGGAATTCCACTTCAATCCATATCTCTAGAATGGGTAATTTGTTATTTTCCTTGTGACTGACAGAAGCTGAAACAGAGGGGTTCGAGCCACCAGACAAGTCCTCTGTGTCTTCTCAATAAAGACAATCTGCGGCAGGAAGCTGATCGTTTTAAAGGCCAGCTCCTCAAAAATATTCTTGGAGAAAAATGGAGAAAGGAGTCAGTGGGGGAGAAAACTCATTAGATTTTTCTAATGAAATCATTATGTTTGAAATACCAATGGAGTCAAATGAACACAGGAAGAAAAGCTTTCTACACCCAGACTCCTGAAGGAAGCTGACACTGTGGGTCTTCATATCCTGTCTTCACAGTTGGGTAGAAAGAAGCAGATAATGGTGTAATCAACAGTAAGATAAAGGAAGGGAAGGAAGAAGAGGCAAAGAGGACGAAAAATGGAACAAATAACAGGGAGGAAGTAAAAGAGAGAAGAATGGCAGAAACTTGTTAATAATCAGCAGGGCTACCTCTGTTTCTCCCTTTAGTGTTTGTTAGCAAACATATGCACATTGGTGGATGTCCCCTGGATGGAGAAACTAGACAGGAAACTAGTCCTAACCTTTGGGTTTATTAGCCCTCCTCGTTTTGAGACCTGGTTTGGTTTTATGGTTCAGGCTAGCCTAGTAGCTTAGAACTCATGGTGGACTCTAGAATGACCTTGAACTTCTGATCTCCCTGCCTCTATAACCTGAGTGCTGAGACTATGGCAGTTTCCTTGCTTTTCATTGCCCCTTCCAGTTCTGGTGTTTCCGCACTCAGTAAAGATGGGGCTCATCAATAGCACTTTCGTAATTAAAGAAATCAGTGTTAAAGGAGCAAGTCCACCTCAGCCTAGGACATGAACCTCACTCAACGTTCTTACAGCAGGAAAATCCTGCGGGTAACTCGGAGGGAAATACCAGACATACCCTCTAGTACGCATACCCCTTTCATCCAGCAGTCACCTGGCTCCAACGGAAGCACACCAGACCCAACTCAATAGTAACAAGAAAAAGTTACTAGGTTGCTGGTCTGTGAGGAAACATGAACACACCTTAACAACACAGCCTCTCACAGATCACCCTCTGACTGGAGGGTTATGATTAAAGACCCTATTCTTGATGGTGGTTGCCTATTTCTTTCCATTTGACACAACTCATTATCTAGATTAGAGCAGGCTCTTTCCCAGCATGGGAAGAACACAGGGATGATAACACAACCTGCCACTGTTCTTGTGTGAGCCTCACAAAAAGCTGTGAGCTAGCAAAATACCCACATACCACACAGGTTAGTGGGTACCCCACCCCTAGCACGTCCCGTTTATTGCTACTAGTTTCATTTCTTACTAACTCAGCACAAATGTAATTGCTACTTAACAGACTGACTGGGTTTCAACTATTTAAAAATTCCCCAAATGTCTCTGCCAGAAACCAGCATAAATAAGAATGGAAAGGGGCAAGGGTGAAGGCAAGGCTGCAAAGCCAATCCCTGGTCACCACATCCTGGCTGTGAAAAGCCTGCAGTGATGAGGGATCCAGCCAGCTCAGCAGCTGACCAGTCTCTGATCTCCCGGCCAGCTGTCTCTCAGGCAGAGTTCTGTGTGGCTCAGATATGAAGACATTAACTGCGGGGACAGTTCTGAGAACTTTCTCCTTCCAGAGCACAGGACATAGAAACCGACTCCAACGTCATTCATTGTACAAGTCCCACAGACAACAAAGGGGACTTTTGATTGAATTGATTTTAACTCTTTGCTTTAATTCTGATAGACAACTTTTCTCCCTATACAATGTTAAGGAAAAAAAAAATTGAATTCCTCCCCCGCACCAACCGCACTGCATAAAAAGCATGTCAGGAAGCAGAAGTTATTGCGCATTTAAAAAACTCTTTGTCTTTTGTTTCCCTGTTTTCCTTGTGTGCTTTTTTTTTTTAAATTCTCTCCGTGCAACTGTCCAATTTTGGCATAAGAAGGAAAAAGGGCAAGGGTTTAGGTGGAGAGTAGAAGTAGTCAATGACCAGAAATTCCTAGGCGTCCATATCATTTCTATTTCTCAATCTCTTCTCCCTCCTCTCTCCCATCTCCTCCCTTTCTTTCCGGATGAGATTCAATCTCCACATCATATTGAGCCCCTCCCCCACCCTTACCCCGCCCCCGCGCAGGCACTGGTTAACTCGGAGTTGGGTGCCTGCAGCAGCCAGGGAGCTATGCTCTCTCCATCCATGCTGTGATGCCGGCCTCTGGGTCCTCAATTTCTAGATGGCAGTTAGCCCTTTCCAGCGCCTGAATCAAGGAAGCTTCGCCTGCAGTATGTCTGGCCCGTTTTTGTCTTTCTACATTTATTTTAACTCGACCCGGGCGCAAGCAAATCCTGGCAACAAAGCCGGGAGCTCAAAGCCACCGAGGTGGACTGGCGGCCAGTTCCCCGCCCCTCCTCCCACCACCCAAACTCGTCTTTGAAAAGACAAGCATCTGGCCAGAAAAATAAATGTGCCTGTGGAAAGGAGAATAAAAGACTAGGACGCTAGTGTCCATGAGTGCTGTGAGCTTTGCAGTTTTCTTCTATATACCTTTTAAACATCAAGGCCTAACAGCTAGGAAACCACTCCGGATTGCTGTGCGGGAGCCGACCCTGGTGGGCGCAAGGCTCCCGCCCTGCGCCCTCCCCCATCTGACTGAGTCGGGGAGAGCGGGTGCTTGGCGCGGTTTGTCTGACACTTGTAAATGGAAGTGGGATCCAACTTGGAAGCAAACACGCCGGAGTCTGGGGGCGGGGAGGAGGGGAAACCAGAGAAAGACTTTCCCATTCTTCGCCTGGTCCAGTGTTTCTCCCTCAAGCCGCTGTATACCGGGTTCGGGAATACCCCAAGCAAGATCCAGGTCCCGAGCGCACGCGGCGGCCAAGTGGGGCTCTCCTAGGGAGGCTCGGAACACTAGCTGACCTCACTCCGGGATGCCAGCGCTTCTTGCTTCCAGGAGACTCCTAGCCTCCACGGCCACCTCACTGTCTGCAGCCTATCCCTACCTTCACGTCCATTTGTGGACAGCCCCATGGCCGGGCTTGCTCGTTATTGTATTTCAAGGTGGGTGACACAACCAGCACCCACACCCAAGAGCGCCCCCTTTCCTCTGGTAGCAGGAGCCAGGAGATGAGCCTTAGCGCGCCCGGGAACACCCGGCATTCTGCATCCCATCCTCTCTCCAAGCGTACCACAACAAGCAAGAGACCGGCAGAGAAAAGCAACACGAGTTGCTTTCTGCAAAGTCTAATCCTGGTCAGTGCTTAAACATTCCCGAAAACACACGCGACAAAAGTCAGCTGGGGAAAGAAACGGTGAACGTGGTATATTGCTAAAAATACCCGGGCTCGCCACCTCTCGTCAGCCCAGCCCGATGCATTTTAGCTCAGCGACCCCAGCTGGCCAAGTCCTCTTGCTCACCGAGCGCCAAGCGAAATCCATCCAGGACCCCTCTGCCACCTCCAGCCAGCTCCCTAAGATCCCTAACTGCACTCTGGCGAACCTACAGTCCCGCTCAGCACCCTCAGAAGGACTTCGGGCGCGGAACAGTGCGCCTTCAACATGCCCACGCGGAGCCGCAAGGGCCCTTCGGCATCCCTGGGATGGTCAGACTCGGGCTATTCTCTTTTCAAATAGCAAAGCCCGTTCTCCCGCCCGCCAAAATCATGTTTTCTCCCAAAGGATTCGGGTCCATCTCGTCAAAACAACAGGGATCATCTCCTGACTATTCGGCCAAACTGTCGCACCAGTTAAAAGTCTGCTGTCATTCAGTACCTTTCACCAACCGACAAGACTCAGACGTGGGAGAGGACCGGCGAACAGTCTGGGCTACCTTACTTGTCCGGTGGAAGTGAAGGCTGGGTTCTCTGCTCCACTCCTAGCCGCCTCTAGCAAGCACCCAACTTGCGCTTCTGGGTCCTGCAAGTGCATCCATTGGCATCTGCGCCTTCCCACTGAATGCTGCAAGCGCCAGCTACCAAGCCGACTGGCCACTTGATCAAATCCACCTGCAGCCAGCCGCCACAGATCAGTGAGGACCCAGAGCAGTGTGCAAGCATGCAGACGCACAAGCCCTCTCTCCTCTTAATCCTAGCCCTAAACTTGACCAACTCCCGTGCTTATCTCCTGGCTCCTGACGCAGGGCTGAGCCTCCCTGGGTTCTAGCTAGTGGCGGTAATGACCAGAGCTCCCGGTAGCACCCAGGCAGGAACTTTACAAGGTGAAAAGTTTCCCCCACGTTTTCTGGTGGCTTTAGCTTGCCGGAGGCCCCATCACAGCCTTTCTGTAACCTGGTAGCTGGGGCGGTACTGAGAAAGGTGCGCTCCAGCCGGTGCACCATGCAGCCAAAAAAGCACACTAAAAATCCTCACGCACCCTTGCCTCGGCCGGCGATGCTCTCCTGCACCAGACGCTTCCTCCGTGGTCTTCCTTTCCGGCCTTTGGTGTGCTGGCCACCCCGCCGCCACCGCCGCAGTGCTCGCCGCGTGCTCCCGACTGAGGCTGGGGCAGCGAGTGGAGGTGCCCGGCGCTTGGCGCTCAGGACGCCGCCACCGCTGCGGGTTGGCGGGCGGAGGAGGGGAGTCGGAGGAGGATGGCGGCAGGAGGAGGGGGACCGGTAGCGAGGTCCCACCGCTCAGCCCAGATCACAGCGCAGCCTGCCGGGAGGAGCGGTTCTCGCGTCTGCTTTCGGCAGCCTGCACCGCTACTGCTAGTCTAGGAGCTGCTCCGGGTTCCCCCTCGCTGCCGCCGCCGTACTGCCAAGACCCAGCTTTGCTGTCTCCTCCTCCCTCCCCGCAGAGCTACGTCCTCGTGGGGGGACGACCAGTGATCTCCCAGCTCCACGCGCAGACGAGGGGCGCGGGTGGGGGCCGGGGAGACGCTGCGGCCCGCAGCAGGACGCTCTGGGCGCCTCTCCTGGAAGCTGGACTAATTTTAGAGCCGAGGCTTCCTCCACCCCTCGCTGGGCTGAAAGAACGCACCAAAGTGCGGTGCAGAGGCAGTAGCGGGGAGAGCTCCCTGCCGTTTTGAGAGCGTGCGCGCACGCACCACATTCAATCTCCCTGGCGCTGCATCCCGCTGCCTAGAGTGCACTAGACTTCTCCGGAACAGATGAGGAAACGAAGTCACGATGAGGCCAACATGGTTCACCCAAGCTCCTCAGGCTAGTTGAAAACGCAGTGGGTTCTACTATCAAACATTATACCTCCTGCTGCCTACACTGGACTATCTATCATTGCTTTCCCACGTATTTCAGATCCCCGGGATCACTTTTGTGTGGGAAGGAATCCGACTAAAGAGTAACATGACTCAACACCCCCACCCCATCTGAAACAATGTGGGATGGGCAGGCTTTCAGGATGGGGAAGAGTGAGTGATCTCTGGGGAGCTAGGTGATTTGCAACGCCAACTGGAAGCCCTTTAGTTCCTCTAACTTCTGTGTCACCCTTATGAGTCCAAGGATTTCTGACAAATGTCAACCCTCCCCCATCACACTCTCCCCTGCTGCAGTTGAGCTAGCCCTTCAGCCCTTGCTCAAGGCCTGAGAGCTTTGAAACAGTCCGGGCTAACTACACCTAACTATGGGCCCGAGCCCCCGCCTGAGCCCCGCCCCTATTTGCCTGAAGCAGGTGCTCAGCCCAAGGAGGTGCTTGGAATGCCTTCTCCCAGGCAGCTTTTCCAGGACACTGACACCTACAGCGGTGCCCCAGGTCTGCAGATTTGCTGTGCAGAGAAAATCGCTTTTTTATTTTGACCCCTGCTTTTCTCTTTGGGGAGCCGGGTCTGTGGCAGCTAAAAGTCTTTGTCCTCAGTCGCGCCCTTTGAAGCGCTAATAGAATTTATTTTCCTGGTCTTCAGCTCCCAAGCCTGGGGCCGGCCTTCGTGCTCTAAAAAGCCCTCCACTCTTAGTAGATGGGACGTTCCCCCTGAAAGCCTTCTGCAGCCTTCTGCACTACCGTGACTGCCCCATAAAGCACTCTGCATGCTCGGTTCGCTTGCCTTGAGCGGTTAATGGAAATACTAAGGAATACTGACAGCTCCTCGTACATCAACTAATTCCAGGCCAGAAGCATGATGGTGTCCAGGGCTTCACCGTGACACAGGCCAGAAGAAAACTTACCTGCTCTCTGAAAAGTTGTCATTTGCATAATTTAATTCTAATTTTATTTTTTATTCAGGCACGTTCCTAGGCATTAAAAGTTTATTGTCATATAAATATGCTCCCGATATGGTGTATTCCTTGTGACTGACCCAAGGCAGCTACCATTGCACCAAAGGTTTTAATGAATCAAGCCTTTCTCATTCGGGTGCTTCTGTGGAAGGGATGAGGAGGAGAGCTACGGCCTGAAGCCAGCACTTTGGGCAGAGTCAGCTGGTGGCTGGTTGGCTCCTGGGATGCTCAGGGAAGTGATGTTGGCAGCAGGATCGGCCATCTTCCACCTCCTTCCTGGGAAGCTGGCCAGGTAACCGGAGGAACACGGATGCTCTGGGAGTCCAGCTCTCTCATGCCTCAGAGGCACTTTGCCTATAAGCGCAGAAATCTAACTCTCTGCCTCCTACCCTCAGGCAGTGTGTAGGTAGTAAACCATCTCTACTCCGAGAGCAGAAATGGGTCATGACTCTCTGAAAGTGGGTGGAGTAGTTTATTCAGGGGAACACTCTCTGGTTGGCTTATAATTGGGGGAGCAAGATATTCTTGTTGATATTAGAAAAATATCTCTTTCTTCATATCATAACTTACTATGTACTTGTGGTATTGAGATCACATCATTGATACAACTATGAACTTAATGAATGGAACAGGTTTATAATACTTAAATTTCCGCCCGCAGAACCCTGTATAAATCCTCGTGTAGCGGATAAATTTATTCAACGAAGAATAAACAAGAGAAGAAAGCATGAAAGGTCTCTATTGGACTTGATAACAACACAGAGAAACACTAAGCTGAAAAACCAGAAATATGTTGTCTCTGGGCCTTATTTCTCCCCTTAGGTCACTAAACAAACACCTTCCTCTTCTGGATTCGGCAAGCTGTACTGATTGGGTTGTACCCTGAGCCTCACTTGTACCTCACCTCCCACCCAGGGGTCTTTTGAAGCGTTCAGCGTAAATGGAAATCTAGACATGTAGGAGATTAAAAATTGAGAAATCTTTAGTGAATAGGACATGGGTAGATGGAGGGGTTAGTGTGTTCCACACAGCTTCTGGGGTGACCTTGCTGCATGAAACAGTAGTGGACCTGGGTGCACACACTCTCCGTCCCTCTGGCTCTAGCCCTCCAGCCTCCTTGCTCCTGGGATCATACTCGCCTCTCCCTGAGAAGTTCTTCCAGTGAAATATTTAAAGATTTATTTTTACTATTTTTATTTTCATGTACCTATATGAGTGTGAGTATATGCCACAGGATATCATATCCTTTGAAGACGGAGGCAATTGGGAGCTGCCTGACACGATATGGGAGCTGGGAACGGAGCAGGGTCCTCTGGAAGCGTGTGATTTGAAGCACTGAGCCATTTCTCCAGTCTCTCCAGCAAGTCTTTCTGCCACACTGCACTTTCTGGAAATCCCAAGCTAATGAATGCATCTATTGCTATTCCTTTTCACTC
Source organism: Microtus oregoni (assembly GCF_018167655.1). NCBI lineage: Eukaryota > Metazoa > Chordata > Mammalia > Rodentia > Cricetidae > Microtus > Microtus oregoni. The sequence goes on from NW_024543067.1 coordinate 33,826,618, forward strand.
TTTCTTTTATTTACTTATTCTATGTGATGTTTACATCACGCACTTTGATCCCATTCATTTCCCTGTCTCTTTGCAACCAGCCCCCATCCCTGCATTCACCCTCCCCTTCAAAAAAATGAAGCAAAATTTAAGAGAAGAAAGGGAAAGAACAAAAGAGGGGGAAAATGAAAATTTTCATCATGGAAGCTACAGTGTGACACAGTGAATGAAGCAGTAAACCCATTTGTCCATGTCCAATCGCCATTCATAATCGTCGCTTACACTAAGCAGCTGCCAAATTATTATTCAAAGTATCTTTTCAATATCATATATATATGGATATACACACAGGATTACATACATGCCCAGCTTTCTATCGATGTACTTATAAGACTTCTCTCGGTGATCAGTTCTGTCTCTCACATTCTATCCAGACCTGTTCGTCTCACTGAGTTTGTCTCTGTGTCCAGGAAGATTTTTCTTGTATGTCATCTGAGGTAATGCCTATCTTATTGTTAACCCTGTAAACACTGAATTATGGTTTTTATTTAAGAGATATTTTGGTGACCAAACGGGCTATTTAAGGAGGTGTTAGCATGTTTTTCCCTCGAAATATTAAATCAAGCGAACATGGCTTTATCATTATATTGGGGACCAGATAAAGCCATACTTTATGTGTGCTGATGTTTGAATGTGAAGCTTCTCACAACTCATCCCTCACTTCTGGTGCTGATTTGGGAGGCGGTAAAACTGCTAGAAGTTGAAGCCTCCCTGGAGGAAGTCGGTCACTGCTGCTTTATGGAACTGCAGTAGGTGGTAACTCCAAAGCACAGACTGACTTCTTCCCGAATTTTCCACCGATCCTTGCATGACATGCTATAGACTTGCTTTCTACCAGGCCAAGATGGGAGCATCACATCCTTTTATACATATGCTTCCTTGACACAACTTTTTTTTTGCAAGAGTTTAATTTTTTAATTAATTAAAAAATTAATTTTAATTTTTTAATTACAAGTATGTGTAATGTGTTGTGAAAATAATCACCCCTTTACCCCCCCCTCATCTCCCTCCAAAAACTTCAGGCCCCCTTATTGTTCCCAATTAATCTCCTCCAATTTCATGCCTTTATGCATGTGTATCCAGGTCTTTTTCAGGTAGTCCAATTACACCGAATACATCACCTACAGAAGACAGTGCTTCACAGAACTCCTTATCTTCTAGCCCTTCCAATTCACCCATCCCTTTGTTCCTGTGAGGTTCCCTGGGTCTTTCTGGGGATGATATACATGCCAGTTTTTAAGACTGAGCATTCAGCAGTCACTTAAAGCATCTTAATGTGGATGCAACCGCGTCCTTATTTTCAAAGAGCATCCAGACCAGACATGGATATATCTAACGACATGACTTTCCTCAAGGGAACTTCTTACCATCTTACTTTATCCTTCAAATTTTATTTTGTATCTGTCTTGGGGTACAACTTTCTCTTTACTGGGCTAGTGGACTAATCAACGTAATAGGAGCCGTTTTATATTGTACAATTCTGTCCCTTTTAGGCATTCCTCTTCCCCTTCCATTCATTCGTGTTCATCGATCCATCTATTCATTCCAACATTATTCTTGGGCAGCTGTGCCCTTGGCTCTGCTCAGCACTGGGGATATAATAAGTTATCTGCCCTCGTGGGTCTTGGGTGGATTTAGAAACCACCATTTATCAGAACACGTTTTACAATATTGTAGCAGTGGCAAGAGCTGTGACTTGAATGGCTTGGGTTGTTTAGTTACCATGACGATTGCTACCTTAGTGAAGAGGGCTCTTCACTCGCCCCATTTTACTCATACGTTAAATCCAGCATTACCCACGTCTGATGATAATAAGAGATAATTGGCGTAGACTTAGTCCATACTCAGTCTACAGTACTGAAAGGACAAATGCTCTCCCTTACCAGAGTATGGCTACCTCCAGAGCCCACCTCATTGCCTTTACGTTCTCATACACCTCTCCAGGCCTCTCATTGAACTTGTCTTTCCTCAAGCATTTTAAGAATTTTTTTCTTTTAAAATTATTATCTTAAAACTTTTTTGGGCAAATTAATGTTTTTTTAACTGTTTGTCCCTACAGTTCAGTACAGTTAGTAGGTTACAAATGGGGTACGCTTGTGTGCACTAGTTTACTGAGAAACTATATTTCTATGTTACTGTGAAGAAGCATTCAGAGCTTCACATAACCCGTGTGGACTTTGGATGGGACTTGCTGCCCATTTGCTGATCAATGGGAAAATTGCCAAGCAACTTAAAAATGAGCTAATCATATTCCTAAATCTTAGAAAAGAAATTGGACCTATTCTGTCTTTTCATTTTCCCATCTCATAGCCATTATACCTCCAGTATCTATTTTCTTCTCCAGTGCAACTACTTAAAAAGATATCTTAGGTGCAGATGAAAATATGTGTACTTGTTACAAAGAAGAACGGCATTATTTTCTTCATCATTTACTGTTACACAAAGTTAACCAGAAATACATCTAAAACAGGGGTCCTCAAAACCAGAGAATGAAAAACCATTTCCACAAGGTTGGTGGGGAAAAAAAGGAAGAAAGAAAATGTAAATTAGATTAGTTCACTTCCTTTTCTCTTTTCTTCTTCATTCTTTTCTTTTAAAGTTAGGGTATTAATATATAACAGCCTTGTGTGGCTTGGAGCTTGCTGTACAACCAAGTTGGCCTCAAACTCACTGAGATCTGATGCCGACTCCCAACTTCTGGGATTATGAGACACCATGTACAATAGACAAGTGCATTTTTATTTTATTTTAATTGAGTAACCAAGCTATTATTAAGTATCAATATCATCAAATTTCCTTAAATAACATTTTAATGCCATTTAAATTTTTAATTAATGAAAATGGCCATTTGTCCTGACTTGAAGAATATTTTTGCCTAAATAAGTTAGAGTAAGTTAGAGTCTATTTCATTTTGCCAGTCCATATGTTAGCCATGCATGTCAATGTGAATTCTCAAAAGTAAATGACATCAAGGCTTTTGCATATGGAGACTGTCGCTGTGGACAAGTGTCTGAATTCCTGTGGCATTGTTGCAGAAAAAGAGAGCCCAGTACCTTCTATCTCTTCTCTGATAACCTACAAGTCACTGGTAACCATATAGGATGGTTTTGTTGTTGTTGTTCATGACTGCAGAAATTCAGTGTTCAAAGGGTTGATAATAGGATTCAGATTTGTTTTGTGCTGTTTTCACTTCCATGCTGTGACTCACCACATCAAGTAAGGCAGTCAAGACACCACAAGAGGCATGTCCATAGTCCAGAGTGTTCTAGAACCAATCCCTCATGGGCACTCTTTTCCTCGGGGAGTCTAGGTTGTATGAAGCTGACATGTAAAGCTAATTATCACAGTTGCTAAAATGTGAGATCTTCTCACCAGGATTGTTCTGTTCCTTGTAACATGCACGCACCCCCCCCCCACACATATACACAGTAACACACACATATACTACAGCACCTACATGCACAGCTACACCACACAATACACATACTGCACATGTATACGCACAATACTATAGAACAATTAATAAAAACCCAGAGACAGATATTGGGGTTTGACCTGAAGATCAGAAAAAACAAAGCAGCCTAGCCACTAGAGACCTCTTATCTCTTTGAAATCTTCAGACTGAAAGTGAGCATGTTTCTTTCTCAGCACGCCTTATATTCCTCTCCAGGGCTGGGATTAAAGGTTTGCACCATCACTGCCCAGCCTCTATGGCTACCTAGTGTGGCTGCTGGGATTAAAGTTGTCTCCCTCCACTATCTGGCCTGTATGGCTGACTAGTGTGGCTGTTTTGCATTCTGATCTCCAGGCAAGCTTTATTTATTAAAATACAAATGAAATATCACTACACAATATCACATACACACATCACACATAAACAACATATACACACAGTTATCCCACATACATACCGTGTTCATGAGGTCATACGTGTCACATACCACAATACATATATTACATGCACACACATACAAATCACACACACCATATACATGTAGTCACACTATACTCATTAACACACCTCGCACACATATTATACACACATGCCACACATATGCACATTATACGCACATACACACAACACATCATATTATAAGCGCACATGCACACACACACACACACACACACACACACACACTATGAATGCTCACAAGTTAACCATAAGCCCTGCTCTGAAGTTCTCAAGATGTAGAATTACACATTTTTTTCCTTACAACTTTAAATCAGAAAGTACTCAACCTGACAAATTTTGCAAATTCTCCAAGTTGCTTCTGGATGGCGGTTGTGATTGAGCCTGAATCACCAGGCAATTGCTTCTATTAGCCAACTCATTTTGCCTAGGTAGACACAGCTGGAAGTAAACTGCCCACAGTATCCTGAAGCTGTGTAGCTGTGTGCTTCCGGGTTCCAGCAAAGTAAAGAGCTGCTGAGGAAGTGAAATCAGACACGTGGCCCCTTTCTTCCTCCCATGTGAAGGAATTTTTATGCCACAGTGTGGCCCCTAAGTAATAAAGGCTTTCTGCTCTGTGTCAGGTGCTGTTGGAGAGCAGGGCCATCTGCCTCCCAGAGGGAAGTGGATTACTAGGACAGTGTCTGTGCCCAGCACCTCCACAGCCCTGGTTGTCCTGGTGTGGGTTTGCATGGATGTGAGCAGAGATCTCATGCATCTTTAGGAAAACGTTGTCGTGTTTCTGAAACCTGGAAATAGGAATCTGAAGGCAAATGATTGCATGCAATCTTTCTTGTTATTAAGAAATAGTCAAATCATTTAGAAGGATTAAGCACTCTGGAAAATGAACGCTGCTTCAGGAGTTGCATAAGAAGTGTTTTCATTCTTTTCAAATTGCATATAAAATCAATAACATATTTTACCCGTTTTTCAAGTGTTACTCTTCATGAAATATTTGAGCTCTGGTGCCAATAACTTTTTATTTGCCTTTAAGATGAAATTGACTGACTTGATAGAGCCTTCTATCTCTTAGAGTTGGAAGGCTCTGGGGAAGAAATGTCTGCAGACATTTTTATTTCTCAGTACATTTTTTTGAGCTTGTTTCTGGAATGACAGCAATGACTTTAGCAGGTATTGAAAAGATGCTCTTGTGTCTGGTAGGGAGGGCACAGTTGGGTGGAAATCTGTCAAGTGACCCCCAAGTCCTAAAGGAAGCACCGAGCTCTCGCTGGTCTTCAGACTGTGTGGACTCAATCCTGATCTGATGTTGGCGAATAGTACTTGAAGATGACAGTGTAATTTATAGGCAGAGTTCAAGGATGGGAGCGCAAGCTCCAGGAAACATTCTCAGTAAGCTTGTGCATTTCAGCCAGCAGTGCTAGAATGTTAGAGACTATAGAAAATCAAGAAACCATGCACTTTGTTTGGTTTGTGTGTGTGTGTTTGTGTGCGTGTGCATGCACGCGTGAACATGAATGTTGTGTCTACTTTCTAGTGTAGGTGTGACCAAGTGTGTGAATGTGCATATGGGGGACAGAGCTTGACATCAGATGTCTGTGATTGCTATTCATTTTTATTTTTTGAGCCATGGTCTCTCATAAACCTAAAATTCTTGGATTTAGCTAGGCTCTCTGGGCAATGAGTTTTATGGATCTCAGCCCCTCTCCCCTAAGCACTATTTAGAAGTGTACCACTGCACTTGGCCTTCGACATGGGTGCTGAGGATCTAAACGCAGGTCCTCATGCTTGCTTGTCAGATACTTTATGATCTAAGACATCTTCGTAGCCCCATGGATTTTTAATTACCATGAGTTTGGATGTTATGATAGTTTCAAAGGCTATATATATTAATAATAGGGGACTAATCCTGTCAATAAGAGCACAGCAGGAAAAGTCGGCTGTTTTTCATTTAGTGGGCAATTGTGCAATGGCAGATGCATTGCACACACACTCCCTAGAGTTCCTGCATTACAGAAGTGGAGGGACTGGACGTTGACGTGACATACATTGCTTCTGCTCCCGGGAGTAGTTGGGTCTAAATTGTCTCTACTGTCTTCAAAAGACAGGGGTCACTCAGAGTCATGTTTCTACTTTCTTCCGTTCCAAAGTGGCCCTCTATTTTAGAGCATCTCTGTCATGTTCAACCTGCTTTCACTGCAGAGAAAAGGTAAACATCTTTCTAAGTGAACAGTCACCTGAAAATTGCTTCCAGAGCGCCAGTAGGATCTTGAATCTGTCTGTTCCACATGCTGGGACCTCACTCTCGTTCCTGAACAATCTCTAGGGGACTGTTCCAAATATTTCCTCTTGAAGCAACTGGAATCCTCTGAGAAATAGGAACAGCTGTTGATAGGAGATTGCTGTGCACAAATCATCCTCCTGCCCTAAAAGGATTAGGAATGGCTCTTCTGAGAACGGACTCAGGCAGCTCTTTGTTTATTTATTGCAGTGGTAGATGGCAGTGGAGCAAGAAAGCATCTCTCTGACCTCCCCCACCACACTGCTCACGTTTTATAGACAAATGACGTTTCCTTTCCCATTGGTTATCTCGGAAAGAACCACAGAGCTCTCTCTCTTTGTCTGAAGGAAGACTTCTGTGCCAGAAAGGGTATCCTCATGGTTCCTAATGAACATTAACTTGATGATTATTTCTTTTCAAAAAATAATCCAAATTATTGCTTTTCAAAGTGCCAGTCCCTAGCGTGACTTACTGTTTTGGGGCCTGTTCTTTCATGGCCCTGTTGAAGGCACAGATAAAAATCTACTAGCAATAGCCATGCAGTGGTAGCCACCACTGAAACATCCGTCACTGAAACACCCAGTGGAGCCTTTTGAAACGTAGGCTGTGATCTTGGAATCTCAACTCACCCCGGCAGGGGGCCTTGGCCTTGACTCTTCATTGCCAGTCTCGGCTCTGCAGCAAACAAGCAAGGCCTTTCCCCGACAGGAAGAGTTGAGGAATGAGGAGATGAAAAAAGAGGAGATATTTTACAGTACAAAGAAATGTGTAGTAGGGGTGGAAGAAATGGGTCAATCATTAAGACGCTTGCTGCTCTTCCAAAGGATCTGGGTTAGACTCCAGCACTCAGGTAGAGTGGCTGATAACCACTCTAGCTCAAGGTCCAGGGAATCCAATGTCATATCCTGGCCTTTGCAGGTACCTACCTGCACATATGTAACATATGCACACACAGACACAGATATACACACACAAATACAAATACATCTTAAGAAAAGTAAACAAATGGTATCTCCGTTAATACCTAAATCTCCTAAAACAATAGTTTGTGTATCTGTGTACATAGATATACATGGGCTGTATCTTATCTAGCTATTACACCCTAACGAGTTAGTTGCACTATGTGTACTGTTAGTAATTATTTTTTAACTTTAATTAATTAATTTTTGCCTAGGTATATGTCTACCATTTGTATGCCTTGTGCTCTCAGAGGCCAGAAAAGGGTATTAAATCCCCCTAAAGTAGAGTTACAGATGGTTGTCAGATGCCATTTGGGTCCTAGAAATGAAACCTAGTTCCTCTGGAAAAGCCGTAAGTGCTCTTGCAGCTGGACCTCTCCAGCCACAGCCACCAGCTCTTGCATGCTGGATATAGTGTTTGCTATGGTGGCTCCACAAAGTTGGCTTTGCCATGACTGTTGCTCTCAGTGTGTTTTAGCACACTAACAAGGGAGCAAGTGTTACATGACTAATAAACACTGTTGATTGCAAGCTACACTGTGCAAGGGTCTAGAAAGTAGGACAAACAACAGGAAACATGAGCCGTTTGCTGCTGAGGGAGCAAAGCTTCACTGGGAAGGAGCAATGAGGCATATGATAGGGTCATATAACAGGAAGAATAAGCTGATAATTTTCTGCGACATACAAAGGATGTTACAGAGAGGGGTGTACTACACAGGCCATTCTTAAGGGTCAATGAGAGCCATGGCTAGGGCTTCCCTGTGGTGGCATTATATGTGGATAGTGGTAATAAGGCCAGAGTTATAGGACAGTCTGAATGTCTTATACAGCTGAGAGACATCAATGCTCTTGCACTGAGAGGGGACAGGATGAGAGGTGGGAAACTGAGAACTGATGGTGCTAACAAGGAAGCTGTATTGCAAACGGAAGACTTAGAGGCAACGGAACTGCAGAGTGAAGCCAAGGCTGAGGAGGAGGCCACGATTCTGTGCTTCAGACTCGGCCCTATCATTTGTGGGAAAGTCACCTGGCTTTTCAGCTTTCCACACACAATAAAGATAGCTAAGAACTTGTTCTAGGAACCTTCTAAGGTGAGACCTGACCTCATCCTCACCAACACAGTAATTCAGGAGGTCTGAATGTAATAATCATAAATAAATATATACACATAAATTCTTAGCATACAAATAGATATATAACATATTAACATATACAGTATACATATACTAGACACGCATATTCATTAATATGCCATATAATAGGTTAACTACATATGTATATTTGTGTGAAATGTATGTATATATTTTAATGTGTGATACACACACACACACACACACACACACATACATTCCAGCGGATGTTCAGTAAAGAAGGATGGAAACACTCAGGAAACAAGTAAATTACAATGTGTTTTCCAGAACCTGGTGTCACAGAAAAAACATTGTTTTTCATAGGGAGTATGGATCCCATCCCATGGCTCTTTCTCAAGGATGCATACGATAACAATTACTGAAAAACAGAGGCCATGAGTTTGAAGGAAAGGGATGTACAGGAGGATTTGGAGGGAGAAAGGGAAGGGAGAAATGTTGCAATTATATAATCTTAAATATCTAATTAAAAATAAATGTGATTTCTGACCTTCCATTAAGCTGGGGAGTCTGTTCCCAGACAGAACTCATGGCCAGCATTCATAAGGACCCGGGTTCAATCACCAGCACTTCAAATAAATAAGTGTAAAAGAAAGACAGCCTGTATGTTGAATAACTTGATCCTTTGGTACCTGCATGGGTGTGGCATGATGGTCATAGGCTTCTCAGGACAGGCTTATGCATTCTGCGTAGCCCCTTCCCTCTCTCCCCAGGGTGGAGGAGCCTCTGCTCCATGCTTCATCTTAGCTGAAAGCAGGAAACTTTTCAGCAGCTCCTTTACCTAATTTCTTTTCTCCTGACAGTAAGCACTGAACTTTCCTCCTGAGTAACTTGTATTCAGTCTTACTCTCCGAAAACAAAATGTAACTTGGAAGAACGTGGCCACAATCTACGAGCACCTAAAATTTTGTCACTGTGTAGTTGACCAAAGAAGCAAATGGTGTTTGATATCTTTAAGGTCCTACAAAGCAATGTTAAGCAAGGCATCTTATTGTTACCACACATTAACAACTTGTCCCTTATTACTGCATGGCTGCTTAGAAAACATATCAGAACAAATAAATCTGAAGGATAGAAGGTCAGTATCTTTTTTTTTTAAAAAAAAAAAAAGCATCCCGATAGCATGTTCTTGTTATGACTTATGGATGCCAGATAGTACAAAAAGAAATTTGAAAAGTGAAAAGCTATCAATGTATTTTTGGAGGAATCAAAGCCATACAAACCCTATTCCTGAAGAATACTTTGTAAAAATGGTCTGGGTTAATGTCCACAATATTAAAACTGAGCAAGAAACAAGCCATCTGTTCTCTGAGTTCCAACTGTATATGAGATATGTATTTTTGCACATAAAGTTACAGAAAAGAAATCAGCCAATATGCTGACCATATTATCTGAGGAATCTGGTTATGAAGGTAAATCTTTGTCTTTCTTTGAAGAATTTTCTTTAACTTTCTCAGTTGTCTATGACCATGCAATACCTTTAAAATAGGAGAAAAATAATATAAGAATTAGAAATGAAGCTAAGTAGCCAATTGTTTCTTCTTTAGTTTTTTTTTCTACTCCATGGAAGTAAACGTGAGTTTCTGCATGATGAAGCACAGTGACATCTAGATCCTTGTCTCTGTCACAGATCAAGGGTTCATGCATTTGAACTGTAATTCAATTACTAACAGGGACCCAGAGATGTCCTCTGTCTCTAGGTCTGTGGGAGCTGCCACTTTAACGAGGTTGAGTGCACAAGGATGGAGGGAGGGTGATGGTAACACGGAAATGATGTGCAAGAACCCTGAATGAGCACAGAGAGCGGGAGGGTTTCAGCTCTGGATTGGATGCTGCCTTAGAGCCCACATCTAATCTGCATTTCCATAAAGCTGCCAGACAGCCCTTGACATCATACGCTTGTTGGTAACTGATGAGAAATAACCACCGAAACTTCTCTGGTACTCTCCATGTCATGAATGCTTTATATCTAGGTAAATAGATGAGTGACCCCACAGAGTGGTTGGGACCTTATGCATAACCCCTAAGGATGTAGCAGCCACTTCATATTCCACTATTACTTCACTCTGATCAATGAAGCTGTATCTACCACCACGTTAGGCAGAATCCTCTTGATATAATTCTTGGAAGATGTTAACCCCTTTGCTTTATCTTAAATATTATTGTTTTTTCTTTCCCAAACAACTAATACTAAGTTGAGGAGACAAGAGTAAAGAATGCTTTGACTTCACCCTATGGGAGCAAGCTTTCTGTAGAGTGAGTAAGGAGCCTGCAAAGTTACCAGTGTACTGAATCGGTGTGTTTGCTCTGTTAGATGCAAGGTCCATGTGTCTTCTGCTTCTGGTTCTTTCCTTTCCTCTGTATCCATTTCCTTGACAATGTGACTACAGTTTATTTTTTTTTAAATCTGAAGTTGGCACTGTGTCTTGCTTTGGCTAGTTTGATATGAGTGGCAACGGTAGCGCTGGGTGATTTTCTCTTGCTCTGTTAGTCCTTTGCCAGATGAGCAAGGTCTCCAAAGGCCATCATGAGAAGAAAAGCCCAAACAAGAGCCATGAGGACAGTGCCCTGACTGGCACTATGCTAGGGAGTTGGCTTGCCAGTTTCTCCATATAAATGCAGTCTAGCTTGCATAGACCCGAGTGATTCTAAAGAATGCATTACTATTGTCATAAGCCACCAAGTTCTGAATGATTCATTACAATACACTAATAAAAAGTTTTCCCTAATCTCCTTGTGTCCTATAAAACAACTTGGAGTGCTTTGTAGACAGAAACCGTTTTTCTCTCCAGCAGCGTGCTCTGCACACTACATATAATAACGCGTGTTGAATGAATGACTGATTCAACATAGTTGTCAGCCTACCATCCCAACCTTTACCACAAGCTGCAGAAAGAACTGTGTGCTCTGTTCAGATGAAAGATGGACTGGAGTCCTAAGCTCACAGTGCCCACAAGGTAAGTATATTTGGAAGTGAGACGTTTACAAAACAGTTTCAATAGACTTGTTGGATTGGACCCTACCCCACTGGGATTTATTTTCCATTTGAACGGGAGAAATTTGTGGTTGTAGAGATGCCCAGTAGGTAAAGTTCTTGTCACAGAATCATGAAGATAAGTTTGGATTCCCAGGACTCACATAGAGATAGATGCACTCTGACGGACTGGGGATGGAAGCGGAGACTCTCCTGAAGCTCATTCTCCAGTTGGGCTGTATCACAGTGGAGGATAAGAACAGATTGAAGACTGACCCTGGAGGTTGTCCTCTGATTTTTACATGTGGACCATGGGACGTGAAACGGCACACATGCACTTGGACCTATGTGTGCAAGCACGCACACACACACACACACACACACACAGAGAGAGAGAGAGAGAGAGAGAGAGAGAGAGAGAGAGAGAGAGAGAGATAATAAGCAAACACAGATAAAAAACAGGGAACACACAGAGACAGAGACTGCCAGCCAGCCATGGAGGAAGGTATGAAACCATACACAAAGAGAAGATGGCCACACTCTGGATGGTCGTCTACTAAAGTTAGGTGACACCTCACACCCAGAAACATTGGGAAAGCACCAGAAACTGAAACACCAGAGCTTGACTTTTTCCTGCAGCTGTCTGGGAAAATGTGGTCCTGCTGAGACTTTGTTCAGACTTCAGGCCTCCAGAACTAGGCTACTTTTCTAGTTTTAGGCGGTCAATTTTTGGTACTTCACTCAAGCAGAGAGCTGTAGGAAAGCAGTATTTCCCTTTTTTATTCTCCACTTCCTTCATCACGTGTGGTCCCTTATTCCTCAAGCATGCAACTCCCTCTCCCCAGGATCCTTTGCTTGCTCTTCTAAAGGAATATTTTCCTCTTCATTTTTCAAAACCATCAGAAAGCTTGTCTCTTCCAGGAATTGCCATACAAATCCCACAGGAAGATTTAATTTCTCTTCTTTGTGAATTATCCTTATGCAAACTTTTAACTTCTACAACAGTTTCTGGATGTTATAGATAAATACTTGCTGACTATTTTGAGGGCTCACATTGGAAATCAAGGCCTGAGATATGGTCAGAGAAAATATGGATGCTTCGGTGTCTGGGAAAGGACACCACAGGACTTAAGAGGTGGACAACGGTATGGTAGAGATGGCTATTTAAATTCCTCCTTTTTTCTCCCCTTCAGATAAAACTTCAAATGCACTTCTTGATGTGGCCCTACACTCGCGCCTGAGTAGCTTTATTGGATATTCATAAGCAGAAAGACAAAGAATTCCCAGATAACCGAGATGGCTCAACAAGTAAGGAGCTTGTCTTACAACCATGATGGCCTGAGTTCGAATCCCCAGAATGCATATAAACCTAGGTAGAATAGCACATATGTGTGAGCCCAATGTTCCTGGGGTGACATAGGAGCTGGAGACAGGAGGAAGTTTGCAAGCATCTAACCTGTTTTGAGACTTATTAACATTCCTGGAGAGGTTTTGAACTCATTTTGTAGCCCAGGTTACTGTGATCCTCTTGTCGCAGTCTCCTGAGTGGCTGGGATGACAGGCCTGTACCACTAGCCCTGGCTGGTGAGAAGCCCTCATTTCCTGTATTTGCCATGCAAAACTCGGCCAGTTCGCTTTTATTTCACAAGGACTTGGCTATTCAACTTGTGGTAATGGAGGTGGCGTTCTCTGCTTGTAGGGCCGGGGCAATGATCGCCTGTACACTGCAGAGAAGTGAGCACAGTAGGCCTTTACAAATGGCAGTTTTCTCGTTTCCAGCTGGATCAATTAAGAACTGAACCCAGAAAGACTGTGCTCGCTCCCTGAAACTTAGGCAAGGGATCAGAGGAGTCTTATGTCCACATCAGGCCAGTTTACAGTGCAGCCATCGCAGGAAAATATGGGCAAGTGATCAAAGGGAGAAAAAACTGGGTGCAGCGTTACAACCCTGAAGAATTTATGTCAAGTTTAACCTTTTATACAGTTTCATAGACAAGAAATTTCAGAAATCAGGGTTCAAATGAAAGTGGACAGACTGTGAACACGAGCTGTAAAAGGGGCTCTTTTGTAACGATGCAGGCACAGTAACTCGGGTTAAATTTTATCAGGTTTCTCAGCCTTTTAACTGCCGGATAAAAATCGCAGTATGGTACCTGGATTCAGGAAAGAATATAAATACTATTATAAATGCCAACTGTTTTGTGGTCTCATTTCATACCTGTCAGCTCCTATTAGGAAGCACATCTTTCTGTGAGGATTCTGACACACTGGCTTTCCTTCCTTCTATAGCTCTGTCTCAACTTCCACTGGTAAAGCCCATCCTGAGGCAGAGGCCTGTTCTTGAGTTTTGTGGGTCCCAACAGCCATCTTTGAATGGAGCAAAAATTTACTTCCATGGCATCTGGTTTCTTCATAGATGTACTTGTTTATGTTATTAGAAGATGTATTTTGGCAGCAGAACATGGAGTCAACATCACGTTGCCAGTTATGCCTGCGTTGTACACAATTGTCCCGATACCTGTGATGACTCTGCATTTAGAAGGGCCACCATGAAGTCACTTCCCATATGAACATTTTCCAGGTTTACACAGGGAGGTCAGACAGGGACTCTCTTTACCATGAATATAAATGTGTTTAAAATATGCTTCCCCTTGGAGATTAAGATTTTACTGTGTGTAACAGAATAGGCGATTTAGTGATTCTCTAACTAAATCTTTATATTAAATTGTTTAAATTACATATGAGAAGAATAAAGCTGAGAAAAAGCACTATAAAAAACCAGACTGTAAAGCCTGTCTAATAAACACCTCTGACCCAGAAGGGTATATAAAATAATATTTTGAATCTTTTGCTAATAATATTAAAATGAAAATGATGGAAATTAATACATACCATGGTGCTATTACCCTCTTGCTCACCAAAACTGCTTCTCTGATGGTCTTAGCCAACTTTTAGCATATGCTATGTATTATAAAAAGGGGAGAATTTATTTGTGTGGAAGCCAGATCACAGGGAGAGGCTTCCTGATGGTAAAACCCCACACGACAGGTTTACAACTGAACTCTGCTGAATTCTCTCACAAGAGGTATCTTGTTTGATTCTAGTGGCGATATCTACCTCCCACATCCCTGTCTCCTCTGTCCACAAGATTTATATACCCAGATGAACTATTATTTAGGAATTAGAGGAAAAAAGTGATAAGTTCAGCTATTTAAAATTCATCACACTCAGAATGGAACCAAAGAGAAAAATGCAAAATAAGAAGCTTAGCTGAGCAGGAGCTGGTAGCATGCTGGGAAGTCGGTCAACTAAATTGGAGACAGTAAGTAATTACAATATGGGAAGGGAATGGTTGGTGGCTGTCAGGAAGAAGCTCTTCAGTGAGCAATTCAGTGACAGGTAAATCAAGATCTTAAGCTAGTCCGGAAAGCACTAAGGGAGGCAGGATAGGTGCATTTGTACATTTGTGACATAATATAAGGGTGAGGCAATTGTGATGGTGTTTTTAATCTCCACACGTGGGAAGCTAAATTGAGGCAAGAGGGGAGGAGTTCAAGGTCAGCCAGGGTTTCCTAGTGAGCCTTTGTCTCAAAACCAAAACAAAACAAAAGATAACTAGGGGAACTCAGAAGAACAAAAAATTATATAACAATATGTTTCTTCAAGCACAAGACAGGAGCAGAAAACTACGCAGACAATAAAAATGATGACATGTGAAGTCCCAATTGTTTTTACAATGAGAAATTTAGCATATGTAAAACTGACATCTCATCTATCAACACCCACCTCACCCCCAAAATCCATACACGCCTCCCTCTGTGTATGTATGGTCATGCAGAACCGGGAAACCTCCCACTCCCTTGTTACAGAGAGTATTTACAGCCAGCCTTGCTAAGGACCCACAGGGCTCCCTGCTGGGAACAAGATAGTTGTAGGTACCTCTTGCTGTCTTCGCTGTTGCCATTTCTTATGTCATTTATTTGTCATTCCAAGTTTCTCTTCTGCTTCCAGGTTTCCCATCTGTCTTATAAAACTCATATCCAACACTCAGGAGCATGAATCTTTCCCCCAACATGCAACATGAGAACTCTTTCCAAACAGATTCCAGTCTCTCATTAGAAGCACTCCAGTGTTTTCCACCTTACCCAAGTGTGGCCTACATAGGCATGGGTGACTCTAGTGATTATTTTTTTAATATTTAATTTTAAAATTATTTTTGCTGAGCTATATATTTTTCTCTGCTCCCTACCTTCCTTCACCTCCCCTTCTATTCCCTTCCATGGTCCTCATACTCCCAATTTTCTCAGGAGATCTTGCTATATTTTACTTCCCATGTAGATTAGATCCATGTATGTCTCTCTTAAGGTCCTCTTAGTTATCTAGGTTCTCTGGAATTGTGGTTATGAGTGAATACATATGATATTTGTCTTTCTGGGTCTGGGTTACTTCACTCAATATGATGTTTTCTAGCTCATTTCATTTGCCTGCAAATTTCAAGATGTCATTATTTTTCTCTGCTGTGTAGTACTCCATTGTGTAAATGTACCACATTTTCCTTATCCATTATTGGTTGAGGGTCATTTAGGTTGTTTCCAGGGTCTGAATATGACAAACAATTCTGAGAAGGATATAGTTGAGCACATGTTCTTGTGGCACGATCGAGCATCCTTTGGGTATATAACCAAAAGTGGTATTACTGGGTCTTGAGGAAGGTTGTTTTCTAATTTTCTGAGAAATTGCCATACTGATATTCAACGGGTCTGTACCAGCTTGCACTCCCACCAGTAATGCAGAAGCGTTCCCTTTACTCTACAACCTCTGCAGCACAAGCTACTATCAGTGTTTTTGATCTTGGTCTTTCTTCCAGGTGTAAGATGAAATCTCAAAGTTGTTTTGATTTGCATTTCTCTGATTGCTAAGGATGTTGAATATTTCCTTAAGAGTCATTCAGCCATTTGAGATTCCTCTGTTGAGAGTTCTCTGTTTAAATCTGTATACCATTTTTAATTGTATTATTTGTTCTTTTGATGAACAATTTTTTTGAGTTCTTTGTATATTTTGAAGATCAGCCCTCTGTCCCATGTGGGGGTAGTAAAGATCTTTTACTATTCTACAGGCTGCTATTTTGTCTTGTTGACCATGTCTTTTGCTTTATAGAAGCTACTCAGTTTCAGGAGGCCCCATTTATTAATTGTTTCTCTCAGTGTCTGTGCTACTGGGGTTATATTTAGGAAGTGGTCTCTTCTGCCAATGTGTTCAAGTGTACTTCCCACTGTCTCTTCTATGAGATTCAGTGTGGTTGGTTTTATGTTGAGGTCTTTGTTCTATTTGGACTTGAGTTTTGTGCATAGTGATAGATATGGATCTATTTTCATTCTTCTACATGTTAATATTGAGTTATGCCAGCACCATTTGTTGAATATGCTTTTTTCCCATTTGATATTTTTTGCTTCTTGTCAAAATTCAGGTGATTGTAGGTGTGTGGATTGATATCTGGGTCATCAATTTGGTTCCATAGGTCCTCCTGTCTGGTTTTATGCCAATGCCAGGCTATTTTCAGTACTGTAGCTCTGCAGTAGAGTTTGAAGTCAGGGATTGTGGTGCCTCTAATAGTTCAATTATTGTACAGGATTGTTTTGGCTATCCTGAGTTTTTTGCTTTTCCATATGAAGTTGAGTATTTTCTTTCATGGTCTGTGAAAAATTTTGCTGGGATTTTCATGGACATTGCATTGAATCTGTAGACTACTTTTGGTAAGATTGCCATTTTTACTATGTTAATTCTACCTACCCAAGAGCATGGGAGATCTTTCCGATTTCTGGCATCTTCTTCAATTTCTTTTTTCAGATATCTAAAGTTCTTGTCATACATGTCTTCTACTTGTTTGGTTAGAGTTACTTCAAGATATTTATGTTATTCATGGCTATTGTGAAGGGTGATGTTTTTCTGATTTCTTTCTCAGTCCATTTATCATCTGTGTAAAGGAGGGTTGCTAGTTTTTTTTTTTTTTGAGTTAATCTTGTATCCTGCTACATTACTAAAGGTGTTTATGAATTGTACAAGTTCCTTTGCAAAAATTTTGAGGTCACTTATGTTAACTATAATACCAATAGCAAATAGTGAGAGTTTGACTTTTTCTTTTCCAATTTGTATTCCTTTGATTTTCTTTTGTTGTCTTATTATTCTAGGTAGAACCTCAATTACTATATTGAATAGATATGGAGAGAGTGGATAACCTTGTCTTGTTCCTGATTTAAATGATTTTTTTTTGGTGTTTCTCTCCATTTAGTTTGATGTCTGCTGTTAGCTTGTTGTATATTGCCTTTAATATGTTTAGGTATGTTATTTGTATCCCTGTTCTCTCCAAGACCTTTATCATGAAGGGATGATGTATTTTGTCAAAGACTTTTTTAGCATGGAATGAGATGATCATATATTTTTTTCTACAGTTTATTTATATGTTGAATTATATTGAGAGATTTTTCATATGTTGAACCATCCTTGCATCTCTGGGATGAAGCCGACTTGAATATGGTGGATCATTTTCCTGATGTGTTCTTGGATTCGGTTTGCCTGTATTTTATTGAATATTTTTGCATCAATGTTCACGATTGAGATTGGTTTGTAATTCTCTTTCTTAGCAATGTATTTTTTGTAAGGTTATCCAGACAATTGTATCCTCATAAAAAGAATTTGGCAATATTTCTTTTGTTTCTATTGTGTGGAGCAATTTCAGGAGTATTGGTATTAATTTTTTTTTCTTTTTTGTAAAATCTTACAGAATTCTGTGCCGAAACCATCTGGTCTTAGGCTTTTTTTTTTTTTTTTGGTTGGGATACTTTTGATGACAGTTTATATTTCTTTAGCTGTTATAGGTCTGTTTAATTTGCTTATCTTGACTTGATTTAATTTTGGTAAGTGATATTTTTCCAGAAAATTATCCAATGCAGGTTTTCAAATATGACCTAATGATTCTCTGGATCTCCTCCATGTCTGTCTTTATGTCCCCCCTTTCATTTCTGATTTTGTTAATTTGGACATTCTCTCCCTGCCTTTTGGTAGTTTGGAGAAAGATTTGTCTATTTTGTTGATTTTCTTGAAGAAGCAACTTTTTTTTTCTCATTGGTTCTTTGTTCTTTCTATTTTGTTGTTCTCAGCTCTTAATTTGATTATTTTTTTTGCCATCTAGTCCTTCTGGGTGAGTTTGGTTCCTTTTGTTCTAGAGTTTTAATATTTTCTGTTATCTCACTAGGGTGGAATTTTTCCAGCTTCTCTATATAGGCATTTAGTGATATGAACTTTCCTCTTAACACTGCTTTCATTGTGTCCCATAAACTTGGGTATGTTGTGTGATCATTTTCATCAAATTTTAGGAAGTCTTTAAGTTCTTCCTTTATTTCTTCATTGACCCATTGATGATTCAGGTGAGAACTGTTTAATTTCTGTGTGTTTGTGGGCATTCTGAAATTAGTGTTGCCGTTGAATTCTAATTTTAAGCCATGGTGATCTGATTAGATACAAGGAGTTATTCCATTTTTTTGGTATCTGTTGAAGTTTGCTTTGTTACCAAGTATGTGATACGTGGTCAAGTTTTGAGAAGGTTCCATGAGGTGCTGAGAAGAAGATATATTCTTTTATGTTTGGATTGAATGTTCTATAGATGTCTGTTAAGTCCATTTGAGTCCTAACTTCTGTTAGTACTCTCTCTGTTCATTTTTTATCTGACTCACCTGTCCAGTGATGAGAGGGGAGTGTTGACGTTTTCCACTATTAGTGTGTGGGGTTTAATGTGTGACTTAAGCTTTAGAAGTGTTTCTTTTACATATGAGGGTGCCCTTTTATTTGAGGCATAGATGGTCAGTGTTGAGATTTCTTCTTGATGGATTTTTCCTGTGAGTAATATGAAATGCCCTTTTTTTGCTTCTTGATTGATTTTAGTTTGACAAAAGGAGATCAAGGGGATACAAATTGGAAAAGAAGTCAAACTCTCTCTATTTGCTGATGATACGATAGTTTACCATTCCCTTAATGTCAGGCCTTTATGTAAGTGTAAATTGTATTTTTCACTATTGCCAGTAATGGTAGCCTGAACTTACTACCATGATTATAACATTAACTTCATTATTTCCAACATATTCTTATTAAACTCTAGTATTTTCATTATGATTTATAATATATACTATATATAAGCTAAGTAGTGCTACAATATAATAAATAAATAATTAAATACATGTGTTGTTCTATATAGTCAAGCAATGTTTTTATCTTGGAGATTGATGTCAAATAAACACGGAGCCCTTACAAGAAGCAGGTACTGAACAGTGTAAATTTGGGGATACATGGAAGCTCTTCTGAGGGATCAGTTCAGTAATACTCCCTTCAGGAAATCAGAAATGAATGCTGAAAGGCAAGGTAGTATGAATGAGCTCTTCCCATAGAGGAAAAAAAATATTTTTATACAGTGTAGGCATGGCAGTCAAATGCACAGTGTGCAGAGAGATTCTAAGTTCAGGCCTTCTGATCCTGGGATTTCTTTGAGAAACAATTGTATAAAGGTTAAAAAAAGAAATAAAAAGTTCAAAGACTTTGGAGTCAGAGAGACTGAGGTATGACCTTCACTTATGTTACTTGTTTGGTTAATTGGACTAAATATCTGCTACTTCTCCTTCTTTCATCTCCTCCTCCTCTTCCTTCTCTTTCTCTTCGGGCTCCTCTTCTTCTTTATAAAAAATTAGAATAGTGTTGCTAGTATTAGTGGTGCGTCTTTGCTTCTGGAAGCATGCATAGATGTATTTTCATGGTTATATAAGCTCTGTCATCTTGACATGGAAGATAACCATCAAATCAAGCAATCAGGGTTTGTCTCACATCCTTTCATGCAGCATCAAGCACATATCTCTATGACTTCTCTTGTCATGGCCATCGGATAAGTGCATTTCAAGGTGTCCATGTGCCTCTTCTACGTAGCAAAAATGCTAGGAACTGGACTTCAACAAACACCAAATCTCCAGGCACCTTGACCTTGATCCTGGGTTTCTCTACCTCTAAAACCATGAGAAATCAATTTCTGTTGTTTAGTAGCCACTTACGCTGTATTTTTCTCACTACAGGAACACTCAAACTCTTTATCACAGTAAAGAACTCTGCTCCAGGCCCTGGACTGTAATCATGTCCATTGAGATAAATTATCAGCTGTGGAGTGATAGGAAGAGCCCTATTCGTCCCTGCCCTGAGATTTTCTCATAATCGGGTTTAGCCAAAGGTACTGTACTCCTCTGAGTCTCAAATCTCATCTACAAAAGGCAATATGACATCTGCCTCGAGTGAGGGCTGCAATTATCCAGTGAGATGATGTATTTGGGGCCTGGGACTGTAGCACAGTTGGTAGGGTGTTTACTAACATACATAAAGTACTGTGCCCAAGGCCAGCACCATATATACTAGGTATAGCAGCACAGCCCAAAAAGAAAAGAACAAAACCAAATTGAACAAATCAGTGGAAGCCAACATGTCTGAAGCACAGCACCTATACAGATAGCAGACAGAACAAATCTACTGTGCTCTCCTCACTGTTGGCTTCCCTGCTTCTTAACATTCTTATCATTTTCCAAAGAGCATTGATGATCCATGTTGGAGTCCTTTGTCTCCCTTTGGACCCTCCCTGGTGTTGCATTGCTGATTCTTTGAGCAGCCTATGTCACCTGCTCACTTCTATAGGGGGCAGGGCAGGGAGGGGGAGTTAATAAGCACAGAAGCCCAAGCTCTGGTGTCATTGAAGGAAGATGCCAGAGGAAGGATGAAGAATGACACAGTCTTAGAAACAGTAACGATGGGAGTTTGGACTTTTTCTGCTTTAATTTTCATTAATTGACTTTTTAATTCTCACTCTAAATTTTAAGTTGATCACTGAAAAATAATTAATTATCAGTCCCAAACTATATTGACTAGAAGCAGCACTGCACACATAAGATTTTAAAACAACTAAAGAAATAACAACAACAAAAAAGCAAGTCACTAGAAATAGCATTTATTATGTGACCATGACTCAAGGCTCTGAAAAGTAATTGTAAACCAAAAAGCTTTTTTAAGAGAAGAGACCAAGAAATCCTAAGAGATCTGTTACCTGGTTTTCTTTTGGACTTAAGATCAAGTTCTACTTTCTGTTGACATGGACAGAGAGTCCCTGAGAAGTCTTGATAAAGTTGCAGATGAACATCAGGGAAATGGAGTAGGGCACACCTTTTCCTAACAGTGACAGCATGGCCACAACACCCCCGGGGACCACAGTTAGGACCCGTTCACACGTAGAACGATGGGAACAGTAGTGGGGATTAACGGTAAGCATCCACAGTGTGCATCCTTTCCTGCTTTCACAGGATATATATTATTCAATCCTCACAGGAACAAATGAGGTAGGGATATAGTATTGATCTCATGTTGACACCAATTACGAGTAGCAAAAATAATGAGAGAGTAGGAAGTCACTTATTAAAATAAATAACATTTCCTTAGTGAATTGAACCCCCACCCCCTTTTACCCACAGTAATGTCAATTTGACACTACTTTTATCTTACAGGGCAATTATCTTTATCTATTATCTTGGATTTACTGTTCATTAAAATTTTCTGTGAGGGTCCTGTGTTGTCACTATAGAAAGACCTTCCTGAGAAGGGCAGTCACCCTTAGGACCCCTCGCCATCTGTGGCATTTCTTAACATGGCAGTTGTTCTTTGGACTTTGTAGTGAGGTCACTTGTGCATCTGTCTTAGAATATTTAGTTTATGGCCACCAGGTTAGGAAATAAAGCACTTCCTGAAATTATGTCCTCATTAGGACTTTATTTCCTTCTTTTCCACATTAGTGATAGAAATGGCATTGAGGGCGGCTAATGGAGTGTTGTCTGGAGGTAGATTGCTGTCATTTTACAACACGAGATTTAAGAGAGGGTGTCCACAGGCCACCAACCAGTTCATGCAAGCACAGCTTCACCCAATTTATGCACCGTTAGGGGCTTGTGGTTCATCCATCATCCTTATTAGCACAACACTGACTACGATACTGCTGTTGACCTGTGAGTGTTTTGCCTGCATGTGTGTTTGTGTAGCAGGTGCTTGTCTGGTGCTCATGGAAGCCAGAACAGTGTGTTGAGTCCCCTGAAACTGGAGTGACACGTAGTGTTGTGAGCCACCATTTGAGTGCTGCAAACAAACCTGTGCTCTCTGCAGAAGTCAGTACTCTTAACTGCTGAGGCATCTCTGGCCCTACTTTTATTTTAAACACAAGCACCAGTAGCTAGACTCCAAATCCCATGCACTTGCTATGGCCCTTTTTTATGGTGTGTGTGTGTGTGTGTGTGTGTGTGTGTGTCTGTGAGCATTCCAAGAAAGGCTTGGCCTTTCCGTTTCAAGTTCAGCTGTAGAAGTATCTCAGATTCAGTGGGCTGTAATTCAACACTCAACTCTCCAAGAAAATAAAAGGACCTATATTATTCATTTTATTCATATGAAAGTTACACAGAAAAATTTACAATAATGATAAAATATGCAATATTTTTCATAGTAAATTCTATGTAGTCATTGATTTTCACAGAATGTTTTCATTGATTTTGCTGAATTTCAGAGCTCATAGACAACATATGGCTGTAATTAACAAACAAGTAGAGCTCAGGCGCATATGGGGGTTGATATTTGGCTTGCAATCAAGGCTATAGCAAAATTTAAACAATGAAAACGTATGTCAGAACCTCACTTATTTGACTATGATAAGAGGAACTTCTTGGCTGGATTGAGTAATGATTTATTTCTTCAGTACTCTGTGGTATGATGCAATAGACACACAATCAAATATAATCATTTACATTATTAACACACTTCTTCATTTCCTTTTTATTTTGGTTATTTTCACCTCTCTTATCTGCTCTTGTCTATCTCATCCTCCCGTTGAGCCCCAACAAGTCCACTTCTCACTTTCATGTCTTTTCTTTTGTGATCTGCTGAGTTTGAGTTTGCTTTCCTGAATCTGTGTGTGGGCCCACATGCATGCTTTTGTGTGTGTTTGTGTGTGTGTGTGTGTGTGTGTGTGTGCGTGTGTTTATGGGTCATTATGTCGTGGAGCAACGCCAACTTACCAGTGTCTACAATGCTGAAGAGAATGACTCTCCTCCTCCCCCTGGGCTACCATTAACTGCCAATAACCCCTCAAGCTAAGGATGGGGCCTCAAAATCCCTTATCCATCAGAGATGGATTATTGACAGGTCTCAGTTTTGTGCAGATGTTTGGTAGATAACCATAGCTGCTATAAAGTCATGAGCCTAACAGCCATGCGGTGTCCTGAAGGTTGTCTTTCATAACATTTTCCATAAATGTAAAGTTTCTGGAAAACAAATAGAGCCCCATTTTGTAGTAGTCTTCAATTTGAAGAGTGTAAATGCGAACACAATTGTCAACTTCAAAGCTATGCAAAGCCCATCAACAAGCAGAGCTCTGGTCAAAGCTGTGCAGCAATGTGTGATCTCTGCCAATCAGGCATGAGAGGTGGAAGTAGCCCCAGAGCACGGGTGAAAGGAAAAATCATTGAATTGATGAACTTTGAGTATTCATTTCTTTATTTCTAATAAATTCATTTAAATCTAAGATTATACATTTGAATTTGTAAATATGTCTACATTTAAGAGTTAAATTAATTTAAATTAAAACTTAAGAAAAATTAAAAGTTGGGTCTTAAGAAGCATTGTAGGCTGTTATTCCTAGCTCCTCCTCCTTCTCCACAGAGTTCAACTTTAAAGCCTCTGATTTCTTGCCACTGTTAGTATTGGTGTAGTGTTTGAGATGTGCCGTTACACTGAATCTGGGAATGAACTATCCACCTAAGCTGGCCTCTAACTCACAGCAACCCTCCTGTCTCAGCCTCCTGAGTTCTGGGATTGCAGACATGATCCATTACAGTTGGGGCAAATCTTTTGTGAGGTACTGCTGGTCCTGCTGCCCACAAAGTGGAAGAGGATGCAAACTCAGGTTTTCCAAAAGGGAAGTAGTCAAAGCTGCCATTTCTACTGCATGAAGACAAAGTAACTCTTTTCAGCACAATTAAGATGTTACATCTTCCCACCTCAAAGAAGGGGTTTTGTTCCACCCAGAATAACCAAAGGGCCAGCAGAACCTCTCTTCCAGACAGAGGTCATTTGTTCCTAAGACAAACCTTGGTTCCTACACTGGGAGACAGACCTCACTTCTAAGCTTTATATGGCCAGCCTTCTTTTTTTTCCAAGCAGGGTGGTTTTAGAAAGCTTGCATCTGCTGTCCTAATGGGTTCAATCAGATTGTAAGTGTGAGGCTAATCACACTATAAATGCACTCACTACATCCAGCATGACATTCCTATTTCACTCTTCTCATATGCGTATTATAAACATTTGCCTATTATGTTTGTAATTTCCATTTTATTGGCTGCATGTGAGCCAGCACATTTCCTACTCACCGCAGTAATCTTTACCAAAGTTCATGCATTCATTTAGCATTAGGATGTGGAGAACTTGCAGGGCATGTTTGCTGCAGACCAGCGATGGAACTCTGCTGGCCCCTTCGCAGAACTGACTGTCATTTAGGGAGTCTCCTATTCACAACTGTATACAGGTTGGGATGAAAGCTGGGGTGGGAGCTTCCAGTCTGATGTCACCAGAGGCAAGCTTGCACAGGGCTGGGCAGCTCATTTTAAGGTGACTAGATTTAGACTTTGTGGTTCTTGAAGGTTTTAGCAGGGATGCAATGGAAGGTGGTTGTGTGTGTGTGTGTGTGTGTGTGTGTGTGTATGTGTGTGTGTGTGCATGTAGGTGGTGTGAGCCATGCTTCATGTGTGGAGGTCAGAAGACAGCTTTTGGGAGTTGCTTCTCTTCTTCCCCCATGTGGGTCCCAGTGGTGGGAATCAGCCACCAGGCTTAGCGCATGTGCCTTTGCCTCTTGAGTTGCCATATCTCCAGC
The DNA here is from genome assembly GCF_018167655.1 of Microtus oregoni. Taxonomy (NCBI): domain Eukaryota; kingdom Metazoa; phylum Chordata; class Mammalia; order Rodentia; family Cricetidae; genus Microtus; species Microtus oregoni. Next base: position 33,851,904 of record NW_024543067.1, read on the forward strand.
TTCAGCTTACGTTTTTGGGAGCCTCTCGTGGCTGTTTGTTGGAGGGTGGGCTGAGAGGGCAAGAGAACACAGAGAACAGCAGAGGGATGCTTAGGAAGCAGGGTTGATGCTGATGGTGTGGGGGAAGGTAGTTTCTGTGGTGATACAGGCAGTAGAGACAGCTGTTGCTGCTAGGAATGTCAGGATGGAGAGGTGATCCGATCCATGGGCAGTTGCAGTCATATGCTTTCTAAACAGGGACAACCTGTAAAACTTGGTTACTGCCCACAGGAGATCAAATAGGATGTTTCATTTATTTTTTATCCTAATGAAGGTGGGATCCAATATCTCATATCCATGACATCAATTCTTGGGAGACCGAGTCAGGAAGATCACGAGTTCTAAGCCAGCCTGGGGATTATAACTCAGTGTTACAACACTTGACTAGCTTGCATGAGGCCCTTATTCAATCCCTGGTGGCAGAAGAAAAAAGGATTCTAGGCTATCCTGGAACACACAGCAAGACTCCACCTCATAAAAAACAAAGCAAGCTCCACCTTCCCAGATGGCAGGACAAGAAGGTGAGCAAACCTTATGACCACTTTCAAGCATAAAATAAAGCAGTTTTTTTTTGTTTATTTCCTTTTCTGGTGACTGACACAAATATAAATTAAAGACCTAGAGAATGGTCAAAGTGCATGCCGGATAACAAGAGAGGCAAGAAGCAGAAGAGCTTAGGAAATCATTCTGTGGAAGGAAGAGAGGAAGCTCAGAGCTTTTCCCAAAAAAGGATCACGGCAAATACAAGAGGTTATGAAACTCTGCACGGCAGCCTAGGTAGTGTCCTAAGATGATTGGAATTCGGTGAGTTTCGTGGATGTGGATGTCTCCCAGCTTATTAAGATGGGCTTTTCTTTACACTAGAATGGAAGTGTAGCAGCTAAGCAGCGTCACAGGGGAAAACCTGGTTATAAGCGACTTACTGCATATTGAAGTTTGATCTCACAAAATCTTGAATTATGAAGCATATGAATGAGGCTCAAGGACACCTTTAGCTTCTTTGTAGAGCTCTTTTCTGATATGACATCACAGGTGTGAACAAAGGCAGTGCAGTTGTTCTAGTCGGTGCTGTTTTCCTGAGCTGTGTTCCCTGCCTTGTCACGGCCACAAATCCAGCCTATGTGGCAGCATCCTAAGATTCTCTTTAAGGAGAGCATCACTGGTCACATGTAGGAACCTGTGAATTCAGCTACTGCATTTGGCTTCATAGCATCACGGCACTGAAAGGGTGGGACAGCCTCAATTACCTTCTTGACAGTAGGACCTAATTCACAAGAGTGCTTGTATATTGAAAGGCATTCTGTTTGTAGACTGCTCCGCACTCCTTTGCAGAGGATATTTCATAGCTGGTGACTACTATGTGATTTTTATTTACTAAGTGTGTGTTCGCATTCTGTGATTGGTAATAAGCATCTCCAGGTAGGATGGGTTGAAATCTTCCTTCCTGTGTCTCACTGGGCATTTCTCTTCCTTACTTTATAGGCTGGTGTCTGATTATCTTATACTGGAGTGGAAATTTATCCCCCGAAAACTACTGCCAGACTGTGCATTTACTGTATCTTCACTAAACGTCACCAGATGTGTGGAGAGAAGCATTGCTGACTTGATTTCGGTGGAGGCCCCAGTTCAGGTGTGCTCACTGTCACATGATGCACCAAGGAATCAGGCCATCTGTGCTGTATTTGCAGACGAGGATCCAAACTCCAGTTTTGTCATTTTTGAATGTACATCAGCCCGCTGAAGGACCTGGAGGCAGCAGGTAGAGGTATTTGGAGGAGTGTGAAGGACCACAGCCAGAGCAGATTGGTCCCAGTAAGCAGAGGCAAGGTCAAAGGTAGCAAACCTGGAGTTAGGAAACTGTGGCTGGTTAGATGTACCTCTATAACAGTGGGGACGGGTGTAGTGGTTTGAATAAAAATGCCCCCCATAGACCCACAGGGAGTAAACTACTAGGAGATGTGACCTTCTGGAGTATGCATGGCCTTGTTAGAGGAAGTGTGTCACTGGGAGCTGGATTTAAGGTCTCAGATGCTTGAGTTATGCCCAGTGTGGTATTCTCCTCCTGCTGTCTGCAGATCAAGATTAAGAACTCTTAGCTCCTTCTCTCCAGCACCATGTCTGCCTGCACACTGCCATGCTCCTTTCCGTAATGATAATGGGCCAACCCTTATCCCTAAGCCAGCCCTAGTTAGCTTCTAAGAGTCACCATTATCTTGGTTCTCTTCTTTTATTTCTATAAAACCCTAACTAAGAGAAGAGGTTTACTCTGAAACCCCATAAAGTTGGGGTAGTGGAGGTTAGGGGTAGATTTGTTTGGGTCAACCCTTTAGGGGCTCTGAAGGAACCTCCACACAGTCTCTCCAGTGACTAGGAAGATTCTGACTTTTACCAGAGGGATATAAAAGTTCCCGTTCCCTTCGTATCTTCATGAGCATTCGTCTTTTTAACTGTTTGAGTAAAAATTACTGTTCTATCTGGCATGAGCTGAGATGGAATTTTAATTCTCATTTGTCTGAGTGTTTAAAATATTCAGCGTTACTTTTTCATGTGTTTTGGCCATCTGTACTTTATTTTGAGGGATTGTCCTCTCATTATCAGCTCATTTCTTGCTCAGGACATTTTATGTTCTTTTTTTTATTCTTTATATATTATAGGCATTGATCCTGAATGTTTCTGTGCTTCAGTCTTCACAGTTCGCTGCTTTCTGACATGAGCAAGTGATATCTTACCCTGTACTCTGGTCATAGGAGGGAGTGGCCAGTGGCAGGCGGTACTAGGAACGAGTAGAGGGCAGCAAGGGAACTTCAATATGTAAACTCCTGGGTCCCTCTCTGCAGAGTCTCTGCGGGCTGGTTGTTCCACTAAAACACATGGCACTGCTGTCCCTGAGATGGTTTGTATGAGAGTCCTGTTTCCACACGATTCTCCCTGTAGAACTCAGGCTCTTGAAGATCATCAGAGAGGAGACTAAAATTTACAGCTTCCTACCACATCTCCATCATATAAAAACATACCACATCTCCATACATATGAGAACATATCACATCTCCATACATATGAGAACATACCACATCTCCAGTATATAAGAACATAGCACATCTCTATCATATAAGAACACACCACATCTCCATCATATAAGAACATACCACATCTCCATACACATGGGAACATATCACATCTCCATACATATGAGAACATACCACATCTCCATTATATAAGAACATAGCACATCTCCATATATGTAAGAGCATACCACATCTCCATACATATGAGAACATACCACATCTCTATCATATAAGAACATACCGCATCTCCATACATATAAGAACTCGACTCCAGAAAAATGTTCCTAAAAATTTGGAAAGAAGAGGAGAGTTGAAAACTTTTAGGACCAAGCCAAGACTATGGTTAATACTTATCTTAGACCAGCAGACAAGAGGGAGCAGGGACATATTCACTGCAATTTGAAGTTATTTCCCAAAGTTGGTGAAAGGAAAACAATAGAAATTTTATAGCAAAAAAAAAAAAAACCAACTGTAACTCACTAACAGTAACTAATATTTAGAGTGCCAATATCTACAAGTAATTAAGAATGGCTTAGGATAGTTTAGTGGTTAACAGTCCTGTAAGGAAAGTAAAGGACTGACTGGAACTTTCTGATGAAATGCTTGTCTCTGTCTTGTCATTTGTGGCACCGTGGTAACTGAAAAGGTGCGTGGAGTTCAATAATATGTTTTAATTTAGTAGTCATGGCCTCATGCACTTACCATTTCTTTCTGGCAAGATAGTTTGAGCACTTTTCCCGATACTTTGAAGTATGTAGCATATTATTTTGGCCATGCTCACCTCACCATGCAAGAGAACACCAGCATTTATTCCCATTACTTACATGTAACTTTATGTCCATGGACTGACTGTAAAAGACCAATAAAAGTTTCATAGAGAAGCAAGTACTTAAATTATTTTTTGCAACTCTAGCAGGGCCACTGGTGCATAGAAGACACTTGGAAAAGATAGATCTATATTAACTAGTTAACAAAAGTGTTATGGTTAATTTCAAGAGATTATGAACTTATGGAAGGTGTGCATGACTGTTTCTTAAAGGGTAGTCAATGTAGTCATGGCTTGGTGCACAAAATTCAGAAATATGTAATGTGGTGAAGGTGTGGCATAGAGAGGCCAACTCAGAGCATCCAAGTTACAGAGCAGGCTGTTACTGGGCTGAGGAGTCCAAGCCTTTAGACATGTGAGGCCACTCAGTGAAAACAGGTATCCAGGGAGCTGTTTGTTTCTGGCCTTCCAATCATGTCATAAAGACACTAACTGGGGGGACGTTGAAGGTCAAGTGAGAGGCAGCTACACCAGGAAAGTCCCGAGCCACACCAAAAAACAGACCATAACAGAAATGAATTCTCATTCTATGTAGCCAGTGAGAATCCACCCAACTTCTGATGCTTGTGGCTGCCCAAGGCTTTCCTGAGCTTAATCAGTATAAGTCAGGAAGTCTTGGCTGTTCTTTCCCAGGCCCTAAACTCAGCTTTACGTACTGGAGGTAAGAGTGGTTCATTTTTTTTTTTTATTTCAACCAGGCCTTTGTTAGGCTTGGACCAAACCTATCAGTTTATTGCTATGTTTATATCAAGTGTTTATGTCGCATTGTGTCTGAGATAGCTACTTTATGGATAGCATGGGGTGGAGGCTCCTACTCTAGGCAGGCACCCCACTGTCAACGTCAGTTTTCTCCACTTGAAACACCATAGGAAATGGTGGCTAGCGTGTGCTGAGGAAAGCCTTCCATTGTCAGGTGGTGGCCAGTTCTTCATGTTCCTCCTGCCACCTCCCTTGAGCTGCTTCATAAAATGAAGCTAGCATATAGTGTTTGTCATTTTAAAACTACAATGCTTAGACAACTTATTTTGATGTCACTATCAGTATGGGTATCTTCAAATACACTTTTTGCAGTTTAGATTTTTCTGATTTATTCCTTGTTTTTTATTGCCTTTTTGTTTCCTTTTGTATTTTTCTGAATATGTTTTAGATTTTTTCATTTCTGCTTGTCTTTTTACTAAGTATTTTAAAATTCTGTGTGATGGTTCTAAGGTATGTATATTTAAAATTTTTGTTTTATCTAAAATATAACATTATTTTCCCCAACTCTCTCCCCTCTCCAACCCCTCCAATGTTCCCCTTGCTTCCTTTCAAATTCATGGCCTCTTTCTCTTTAATTGTTATTGATCTTATTGACTGGTATATATATATATATATATATATATATATATATATATATATAGAGAGAGAGAGAGAGAGAGAGAGAGAGAGTATGTGTGTGTGTGTAGGTAGGTAGGTAGTGTAGGTATGTATATGTACATATGTTTATATTACACACAACGTGCTGAGTTCATCCAGTTTTGTTCAAATGTATATGGTTTCTGGGATGATCACTTGTACTGGATGGATAAACCAATTAGCAGACCATTCCTGGGGAAACAGATGCTTTCTATCTCAGCAGAACCAACCACACCAGACTATACCTACTACCACTTCAAACCGGTATTAGAAATTGTAATAGGATATTTCTATTTCTTCCCTTTTACTTCTTTAAAAAGTATTGTTGCCATAAATTTTAGCTCTCAACTGACATACTCAGCCATGAAATATGATTCTTTTTTTCTTTTTTTTAACTTTCTTTTTGTTTTATTGAGAAAAAACAATTTCTGCCTCCTCCCAGCCTCCCACTCCTCCCCCCCACTCCTCTCCCCGTCCCCCCACTCCTCTCCCTCTCCCCCCCACTCCTCTCCCCCTCCCTCTCAAGTCAGAAAAGCAGTCAGGGTTCCTTGCCCTGTGGAAAGTCCAAAGTCCTCCCCCACCCCATCCTAGTCTAGGAAGGTGAACATCCAAACTGGCTAGGCTCCCACAAAGCCAGAACATGAAGTAGGATCAAAACCCCGTGCCATTGTCCTTGGCTTCTCATCAGCCCTCATTGTCCGTCATATTCAGAGAGTCCGGTTTTATCCCCTGCTTTGTCAGTCACAGTCCAGCTGGCCTTGGTGAGCTCCCAATAGATCAGCCCCACTGTCTCTGTGGGTGGGTGCACCCCTCTTGGTCCTGACTTCCTTGCTCGTCTTCTCCCTCCTTCTGTTCCTCATTGGGACTTTGGGAGCTCAGTCCAGTACTCCAGTGTGGGTCTCTGTCTCTATCTCCATCCATCGCCAGATGAAGGTTCGATGGTGATATGCAAAATATTCATCAGTATGGCTATAGGATAGGATCATTTCAGGTTCCCTATCTTCAGCTGCCCCAGGAACTAACTGGGGACCTTGCCTTGGGCACCTGGAAGCCCCTCTAGGTACAAGTCTCTTTCCAACCCTAAGATGGCTCCCTTAGTTAAGATATGTGCTTCCCTGCTCCCCTATCCAACCTTCCTTTATCCCAATCATCCTGTTGCCCCAAGTTCTCCCCATCCTACCCTTCTCACCTTTCTCTCCCCATCTCCCCTTACCCCCCCCCTTAAGATCTTGATTTTTGCCTGGCAATCTTGTCTACTTCCGGTGAACCCAAAATATGATTCTTTTTAAAATTAATGACTTATTTAAAAAATCTAGTTTTTCTAAAATAAAATGATATTTTTATCATGTGTGCCGAATGTGTGAGTGAGCATGAACATGCAGAGTCAGAGGAAAGTTTTGGGGGTGCTCAGCTCCCTTTTTCTTCTGTGGAATCTGGGGATTCAGCTCAGGTTTGTCATGCTTATGTGGCAAGTGTTCTTTACCAGCTGAGTCATCTCACTCACCCTAAATCTAGTCAGACCTTTAAATGTCAATATCTATTTCCATTTTAACATTCTGGCTGCTCTACTTCTCATCATTAGCTAATGTCTGAACACTGAAGCTGAAGTAACTCCATAATTATTGTTCCTTAGATAGACTCATTTTATTCTGGAGATTGCCCTGGTTAGTTAGCATGCCACAACCACAAGTCACAGTCTTCTGTTTTGTTCTTAAAGATACTAATATTTAGACATGTGGGCAGGGCATATTATACCTCACCTCAGACATTCATAGGCATTCAGAACACTGACTGTACAAGGCATGGGTTATGATTTTGGGGCTGTCATCTGCTTGTAGTGAATCTATGAGCCCGAAGTAGGTGGTTCACAAGAAGACATCAGTACCAGGCTGTGATATGTAAAGGGACAGATATACTAAGGGATGTGGAATTGTCTGGTTATATACTTTGTGATAACAGAAATAAAATAAAAGAGTAAGGAAGAAGTCATTGAAGGATTAAATAAAGTAAACCTTGCTTCTATATGCTACTTGCCTCATGTTCCCCAGTAAAATATTGATTCTAAGCAGCCTTGAATTGTGCAGAATTCTTTTCCCTTGAGAGTGTTACTTGCAAAATTAGGGAGAAATAACTATGGCCTATGTTACCAAGGAGATTAGGACCTAAAGAGGATGGGTATGTTAATGAATAGCAATGAAGGCATCAATAAACCCATGTGGAAAACTTACACATAAGCGTAGATACACAGAGGGTGGGCACATGCTTGCTAAGAAGCAACTGGCTGAGAGCTGGTTAGTTAGGCGAGAAGTCATTCAAGGATTAGTGCCCTCATCAAACAGAGCGTGAGATGAATAAGTATATTTTCTTATCTAGAGCTGAGGTTTTCAAATCAGTGTCTTTCCACAAGTATTTCCATTGTTGATAAGTTTGATGTTGCTCTTTTGTTCATTTGTTTGTTTTGTTTTCTATTTTGTTTTGTTTTTCAGAGTCTCTGGTAGCCCAGGAAGGTCTCAAGAATTCATATACCGCCAAGGCTGGTTTAGAACATCAGATTTTCAAATCTCAGTGATTAGATTATAAGTGTGCACCATCAACCAAACATATACAAATATAGTGTCTTATTTTCTTGAAACACAGAGGGTCTTGTGTATCCTAGACTAGCTTGGAGAACTTGATTTATATGGATGGATGGCCATGAACTTCTGATGCCATTGCTTCCACCTCCCCATTGCCATCCTTATATCTTTTCATACCAGAATTCCAGATGCTGCCAATGTCCTGCTGTGATGCCCTTCTCAGGATGGCGCCATTGGTTTCTAGCCCATAAGAATGTCATCGAGGAAGGGCTCACAGCTGCTTCCTCCCCTGAAGAACTGTCTGGGCTCAGTGGTCTCAAGCAGTAGTTGTGGGTAAAGGAGTGATATATCGCTATGAAGCCTGCTAAAAGTGAAAACTCACAGGCTCATTCCAGAACCAGTAACGCTTCGGTGTGGGACCACTGAGATCTACCTCAGCAAGCCTTCTGTTGGATGCTGAGTCACAGCGGGCACTGAGAAGCACAGCTCCAACTGACGGAGCTACTAGTAGTTTATGTCTCTGCCCATCTTGGCTGTGTAGCTCATGACTAAAGCAGAGAAGAGAAGATCCAACCTGCTCCTGTAGAATCCTAAGGGTCGCACCTTACAGAAAGACTCAGTGAACCTCTGGGCCAAATTTAACCCAGTTTGTATTTTTATAAAGTTTCATTAGAACAAAGCCAGGCTGTGTATCTTACTGTCTGTGCCTATTCCAACGGTACACCATCAGGCATGCACACACAGCCTGTCTTTACAGGAGTTTCACACATCTGGAAACCAGCAGGCCAAATCAAGAGGTGATTGGTGTTTCATCCTCACATGGTTCCGGTCCTTTGCTATCATGCTTTCTTTTCTTTGTATGTTGCTTTCCTAATCTCACCCCAGGCCGCACTTCCAGAGCATCCCACAAGCATGCTCGCGCCCGTCCTGTTCCTGCTGCTCCTTCCCTGCCATGTTTTCTGTGTTTGCAGTGACTTTATTGGGGAACCATTGGACCTCTTAAACGACTTACTATGACTGGTCTTCTGGACCAAAGTTCCTCATTTAAAAAGGAGAGGATTTGATGTCTCCACTCTGCTTTCATTCTGCGCTGTCTATAAGCCAGGGAGGGACCAGGGACTGCCTGCAGCAGTTCGCCACACTGGTTCTAATATTCAGTTCTCTCATTGGGATGTACAATTTACAGGTTCCTGAGGCTCAAATGGTATTTCCCAAATCATCATTTATTCAATATCCTCGAGAACATATAAAAGGTAGATCATCAGTTTAGTCCTCCGTGATGATGGGGAGAGGAAGATGAAGGTGTTACCACAACCCATTAAACTAAAAACAAGAGAGAGAAAACCTGTAGGCTGCAGCTTGCTGAAAGTCCTACAGCAGTACTCGGTTGCTTTAAAGCGTTGCACAGTTATGCAGCCTGCTTCAGCCACTCAGGAAGTCGACTGCAGCACCGTGTAATGCTTTAAAACATGAAGCCCCACAGAAATCTTTCAGCAAAGTGACATGCTAGATGCAGCTGCTATTGAAGCCTGAGGGAGAATGCTTGTATCCTATGATACAGTGGGCTTTAAAATGTTTTCTTACTTGTAAGCTAAAGGAAACAGAGAAAACGCAAAGTTGAATATATATTATCTACATATTATGTAGATACAATATGTATTATATATGCTTCACACACATATATGTATAAAATTAGAATCAAGAGTGGCAGCATCAGAAATTCTTTTATGGAGGGGGAAAGAGCAGACATGAGAAGAGGGAATCAAACAGGATTGAAATGCTGAGGTTGCAGTTAAATATTGGCTGAGGATTTGGGTTGCGGTGAATTGAGGGGTCTATTCTGGTTTGCATTTGGAAATGGTTGATCACTTCATGAGGTGTGAGACTGATTCTCAGGGCACAGACAAGAGCAGTCAGTCTCCCTAGCCACTGCTTTTGACAAACTCTCAGATAGAACTATGGTGGTGCACGCCTTTAATCCCAGCACTCGGGAGGCAGAGCAGGTGAATCTCTGTGAGTTTGAGATGCCTGTGGATCCAAGGCTCTCGGGGGGGTTTCAGGTGGATAGCTTCAGGTGGACCTAAGAGAGGAACTCTAGGCATACTGCAATTCCCTTGTCAGAATGTGAACTTTATGAGCTGAGAATTACTTTATAATACACTTGATGGATTTCCACATGGTATTTTATGTCTTAGAGACTATTGCTAACACATTTGGGCTTTCCTGTTGGTTAAAACTATTGGTGAACAATAATAGAATAAATAGAATAAATAGTGAAATAGTGGATCTGTCAAGATTTAGAAGCTTGGGCTTACATATGGTTCTTGATTTAAAAGCAATAATTCACATTGACCACTATAAGAAACTAACAATTTAAAAAAGTTGCCTATTAATGTTTATTTCAGATAAAATCAATCTCTCATGTTTATATATCATTGAAGAATTCTTTCAAAGTGCTTCATTTTTTATTTTATTTAGCCTCATGATAATACTGCAAGTTCAGAAAATGCAAAATGGATAGACATCTAATTACCTGAATAATAAATTTAATTATAACAAGGCAGCACTCTTATTATAATTATTAATTAAATATTTAGAATAAGCTGTCCAACTTAAAAGGACTGTGTACTTTAGACAAATACAGATATAGAGGTTTCAAATATCAACTCTAACTATACAAGCTCTGAAATAATACAAGTTTTTTTGAAGCGCTTGAACTTTATCTTTCAACAAGGACATTAGTTAACAAGAAACATGGAAGGTTTTGCTGAGTGTAGTAGTGTACACTAATCCAGCACTCAGTGGTAGAGACGGGCTGATCAATGTGAGTTCAAGGCCATCCTTACCTAAATAGTAAGTTCCAGGTCAAGCAGGGATGCATAGTGAGGCTCTGTCTTAGAAACAGAAGAAAACAAAAGAAATTTCTAAAGTTTTATAAAGTAATTAGTTCACATCAATGAAATATTCAATAAATTTAGTTCCATTTTGTTATAGAATTTGAAAAAGCTTTTGTAATTGGACTTTCTTGCCTCTCTGCCACACCACAGATTCAGAGACTTACTATTAATTATAAAAGGTTGGCATTAGGTTTTTACCAACTAAGTCTTATAACTTAAATTAAACTGTTTTTATTATTCTATGTTCTGCCATGTGGCCCATTTACCCCTCCTCTATACCATATATCTGAGTATTCCTTGTCTTCCTGGCATCTCGGCCTCTCTTCTTCCCGGAGTCCTTTCTCTCCCTGGAAGTCCCTCCTATTCTCTTCTGCCTAGCTATTGGTCACTTAGTTCTTTATTAAGCCAAGAAAGTTCCTTAGGCAAACACACATATTTACAGTGTAAACATATATTCGCCAACAAGCTTCTAATGTTGCTTCCAAACTGGGAGGATGATGGCACCCACCTTTAATCTCAGCACTTGAGAGGCAGAGGCAGGCTGATCTCTGTGAGTTCAATGCTGGCCGCGTCTACAAAATGAGTTCCAGGAGTGGCTTCATAGCTACTGGGAGATCCTGTCTCAAAAAAAAAAAAAAACAAAAAACAAAAAACAAATAAAAGTTGCTTCCAAGTGTGACCCATAAGTTGGGTACATGGTGACTGGAAGAGAGGAAACTGCCTAAGAAAAGCATCAAGAACATTGCCCGAGGTGAGCTAATCTCTAAAGTATGTCTAGTATTTGCAAGAATCTAGCTTCAAGTTTCCTGAAACCCCAGGCAGAAAAGAGGCCTCATTAGTTACGTAATATCCATTCAGACCAAAGAAGATACACATATAGGAGCAGAAACAGACCTTTTGTGGAATTAAGTCAAATGAGGCGAGTTTCTGTAGAACTTATGTTTGCAGGCATTGCCTGCACCAGCTCTGCAAAGCAACAGACACCATGAAATGTTTCATATTGACTTCCTGCAAAGGCTCAGGGCAAAACCTCAAACCATCAGTCAGGGAGAATGTTGAGTGGAGAACTCAGATAATTTGGTCCACGTACACTGCTTCCTGGTGATCTAAGGAGTCTAGAAGGGGGAGCATTTAACTTGAGCACGAGAATGCCTTTTGCAAATATTAGATGCCTTAAGCTGTCCCTGGGTGGGCTGTAGCACAGATAAATCAGGACTGACATCTTAGAAACCTTGATGCAGCTATTCTATGCTGTTGACTCACACACAAGCTCTGCTTCTCAGATTCGAGATGTATGAGTGAGGTAGCATCGCTATGTTGTAGAGCTGAGTGACCCTCATATTTGTCAAGTCAGCCAGTCAACCAAGTTTGGTGCAGGCTTAGCAAACACTAGTATCCATAGGTAAAGTTGCTTCTCTCACAAAGATGCTCTGACTCCTTCCAAGCTTTTGCCAGAAGGTCTTGTGTACATTCCCCTTAGTCTTGTTACACAAAAAGGTAAGTGTTGCTGTCACAAGAGGTGCCTCTCGTAAGGTTGCCTTCACAGCATGACATTGTTAGAATTTTCCCTAATCTCTGGTATCAGAGGGGTTTATGGTAAACAACACATATTGCCTAAGCAAGAAAAAACCCCAAAAACACAAATCATGAGTGATTGCAAGCATATGGCTTCTGTCACCCCTTACGCCCAATCCAGTTCAGCCTAAACTGCCACTTGTCTCATGTCGTGAAAACCCGTGTTCCATGGCTGAGAACTTTTACTCTTAACTGCTGTCCTGATGCTAATGTTCATCTCTAAGAACTTTGGCATGAATACATAAAGTTGACCTGAATGAAAATCATTTGGCTTCATATTATTTACCTTGTTCTTACGAAAGTCTCTGTTTCTTTTCATGACTCCTCTTAAAATTCCACAATTCCAAGATGTGGAAAAGAATGTGCTTTGGAAGTTTGAAGTGAGACACACTACTCAGGTGTGTGGATCTTGCTTGAGGGAGTAAGCCTTTAATTCAATTATTTGCTTTCATGATTCTTCAGTTGAGGATGCTGTAGTTTGCATGTTATAGATGTGATAGACATAGCCACAGAAGGTCAGGGTAATAAGATGTGAGTTTGATTTTGCACCTGGGCTCTTAGTGTAGTTCTTCATAATCACTCATTCTCTGTAGGAGAATACCTGCCGGACATGGAGAATTCTGAGAGTTTGAAAGAGAAATGGCCCTCATTTGCTCATGCGATTGGATATATGGCCCCCAGTGGTTTGTGCTACTTGGGATGGTTGTGAGCTCTAGAAGGTGAAGCCTTATGCAGGAAGCACATCACTAAGGTCTAGCTATGAGAACGTTTAGCTTGGCCCAACTCCCAGTTCATGGTGTCTGTTTCCTGAGTGTGGATGAAACTATGGTCAGCCAGCTTCCTGGTCCTGTCTGCATGCTTCCCTTGACTGTTGCCATACCTTCCTCACTGCAATAATGGACTCCATGCCTCTGGAACTGTAAGCTAAAATAAACGACCTCCCCTAAGATGCTTTTGGTCAGAATGTTCTTATTACAGCAGATGGATAAAAACGAAACAATAATAAATTGTTCTTTAAAAAAATATCATCAGAGAATTAAAGTTTGGTGGTCATAGTCACCGTCTTTCCTACCCTGTTATTATAAAAAGGAAAACCTACATTGTAAAATATTCAAAGTACAAAATGAAACTTACCCATTGCACTCTCATTCTCTTGGCAGTAAATAGACAAACACTTTGACATGTAACAATTTTCCATAATTTTGGCAAATACTTCTCACTGATTTGGGATTCATCACAAAGGAATACAGTGGTAAATAAATTGACTCAAAAGGTTATATAAGAAAGACTTTTGCATAAAAAACAATAGTATTTTCTCAGTGACGTGGTCCTAAATTTGTGCATCTGACTTTAAACAATAAACAAGAAAACATAAAAATAATTAATTTTATAGAATAATCTAGTAATTATTTATTATCATAATTCATTTTTTCTGGTTTATTAAGCAAAGAAGAACAGAACAAAGGGCAGAATAAAAGACTTTGTAGCTCAGCAATGTAGGGAAAGGTATTGGTGGTATCTGCAAAATGCCTCCATCAATAACTCTGCATAGCTGAATTATTTGTATAATTTTATGTGCTCCACAACTTTTCAGCTGGAACTTGTGTTATTTCAGCATGACTCACAGGTAGCTGCCAGTGACATGTAGTCTTACTATGTGTTCCAGGTATCACTTTTGCTTCCTTTGGGGGATGACAGGCTTTGAGAATGAACCAGATGGGAAGATGTGGGAGGCTGCTCACCAGGTAGTGGAGACTGAATCCAAAATTGAACAGCACCAGTGGAACCCCTGACTTGCTTTGAAAGACAGTGAGTGATGGTGATTAACCAGAAGATGGGCTCTCGAGAGTAAAATCCTAGCAATGAAGCCTGGAATGGGTCTAGGAAAGAGGAAGAGCTAGACTTGGGAAGGTATGAAGGCATAGAACAAAACCCGTCCAGAAAATAATTTGGAGGATAATCAAAAACTATTGTGTATGTACATACAAAATAAAATTTAGCATGCAAACAGTTTATATAGACTGGATATGTTGTAATCCATCTATTATATTTACATAGAGTAAAATTATACATTTAATATTGCACAAAAATAGTAAACATATATTCTGAAAAATATAGTTTATGCTTAATGAATGACATAACCATAATGTATGTTTATTGTAAGATATGAATTAAAATATTAGTAGTACATAATATATAAATTAATAGGACTTACATAAATAAATTAATAGAACTTAGAACATATATATTTAAATAAACTTAGCTGATTGATGTGGGAGTCCCCTTTGTGCTGTGATTACCATTGATGAATAAAGAAACTGCCTTGGCCTGTTGATAGGGCAGAACTTAGGTAGGCGGGGAAGATTGGACTGAATGCTGGGAGAAAGAAGGGCAGACTCAGAGCGACACCATGGAGCCACCAGAGTCAGAAATGCAGAATCTTCGCTGGTAAGACACTGCCACATGGTAATATACAGATTAATAGAAATGGGTTAAATTAATATAAGAGTTAGCCAATAAGAAGCTAGAGCTAATGGACCAACAGTGTTTTAATTAATATAGTTTCTATGTGGTTATTTTGGTTCTGGGTGGCTGGGATGAACAAGTGGCCTCCTTCCAACAGCTGATCAAGCATATTTCAAAGGGATTTAGACTATATTCTCCCACGCAGTGATGTGCCCTGGTCATTGGCTTTTATACCTTACCTCCAATATTTCTGCAGTTTGATGAATGAATGACTGAGTTTAGAGACTCTGGACTTGCAATTCTTAGCTTTCTCTAGTATACAAATTACTCCAGGAATAAGAGGTTGTCTGAAATCTTAGGAATCTTAACTTACAGCTTCTGAATACAGTTAAGAACTGCCTTCTTGGGGGGTGAGGATGTAATAGGCTTTGTCTCATATGTACAGGGCCCTGCATTCTATTTCCAACACTGAAATAAAAGCAAGGGAAGCATTTAGTTTGAAATAGAATTAAGACCGGGACAATTAGTCCAGAGTAACCAAATGAATCGTCTTTTAATATACTAGAATACTCCATGCTGAGAATCTCCCCAGAGAATCAATAATCTTAAAAGGCACTTTAACTTTATAAAATAAACAGATTTAACATCCATGCAGCCCTGTTTTCACACTATTAACTAAGAAGTATGTGGTCAGCAGACTCGGATCTGCGCTGATGCTTGTTAACTCTTTGTTACCAGGCCCAACTCTTAGTCTCTCAGTGTGTGCCAAGGATGAATTCTTTTCCTTGAAATCCATGTATTTTCTCTCATACCCCCGAGCCTCTTGGAGCATCTATTTATATATCTTTTCCCCTTTGATAACTGACTTCTGCTAGCATGGAAGTTCTTGGCTGCTCCTGTAAGGACCACCTTCGATGCCAATGTGGACTTAATTATCCTTGTACTGACAGATGTCCTTGAATCAATGGACCAGCATAGCCCTGAGGGATGTAAATTTGTTTCATTCACTAGCTACTTACCCAGCACTTGCAATATTCTCAACACCAGGGAGGGTTTGTGGATTAAATTAAAAATAACTTTCATCTTAATCTTCAAAGATTTTGTCAGTTGGTTGGGGAAACTGTTTGAACATGTGGTTTACAAGACAGATTGTGAAATGAAGATGATAGGTAAAGACAATGGCTCAAGATTTGCTAAGGTTAGACCATTACAAAAGGTCCTGAAGCTTAAGAGAAGTTGCACATTGGCCTATTGGGAAATACGCAATCTGGAAAACGTAGAAAATTTGGCCCTAGAAACAGGCCTGGTCTTCTATCCTTGGTAATTCAAACTGGGCACCTAGCATTTAACTACTCTTAACTATAGTCCTATTGGCCTGATGAGAGAAACTTCCAACATTTAAAGTCCTAACATTGGGAATTAGTTGATGCTGTAAAAGGCTTTGATGTGAAATGCCTGGGACATAAGATTGCTGCAGTACCCACACTGAACTGCATCAGGAGCCCCCATTGCTCTCTTGTCAATTTAAGTACTCACATTTATGTGGTTTAAGGTCAGTTACTCAGGATTTGGAGGCTTGTATCTGTTCAAAGTCTTACCCAGACTCCTTTGCTTCTTCTCTATACTTATGTAATGCCCATTTTGGAACACAGTTAGAAGAAATGTCAAAATACATATTCTAAGCACCCGTTCAACTTTCCCTGGAATCCGTAATTTCCCTTCAGCATCCCTCACAACATCCCCACTCTCCTGAGAACCCCAAACAGCCCCTCTCATCATCCAGTTATTCTCAGCATCCTCCTTCTCCTTGGCATCTCTAGCACTGTCCTTGAAAGCCTGGCATCCCCAGATGCAGAGAGGTACAAATTTGCACTATCAGAGCAGAGTTTAGCACACTGAAGCTAGTTTGCTGAGATGAAGTATCACTCTGATGGGAGTAGGAAAAAGCAGGGTACATTTAAGTTGTGATGTTTCTGGTGTAGTGTCTTTTTTTGGAAGGGACTTCTTGTTCATCATCACCTAATCATCTAAACTCTAGTGTGGAAGTAAAGTGGCCAAGATGTTTACGGAAGACAGTTGGTGCTGGACATTGCTAGTTTCTAGTTTGTCAATAGCCCTTTCAAGAGTTAACTACTTATTGAGTAAGCAAAAACCTCCAGCTCAATATTATTTTAAATATCAGAAGATATTTTAAGTTTTATTATATATTTAAACATTTTCCCTCAATCTAGGTTTTAAAGAGAAAAAAAAAACGAATCCTCATCTCACCATATCTGAGGGATAGTTTTGTGGTAAAGGCTACATCAAAGGTAATGACTGAGCCCTCTAGAAGGTCTGAGTCCTCACCCTGGGTCCAATCTTCCTATGATATCTCCTGCATTCATAAACACCCAGCACCCAGCACCCAGGGCTGTATTTGTACTTTCTCTGAACAGAAAACACCAGACGAGAGCGCTGAACCACAGCCTAGAAGTCATAGAGGTTGTGTATACTATGAGCCAGGTCCACCTGAAGGCCTGTGACTCGTGGTTGGAGAGTCTAATAGACTGCCAGGAAGCTTTTTGATAGGGTCATTTTCACTGATGGCTACCGGAGCATTCATAAGAGTTAGTGTTAAGGGAACAATGTATTGGAGACTACAGAGATGGTTCAGTAGTCAGAAACTGCTCTCAAGAGGACCTGGGTTTAATTCATAGCAAGTACTTGGTGGCTCACGGTTATCTGTATCTCAAGTTCCAGGAGATCTGACACTCTCCTCTGGTCTCTGCATGTACCGGGCATGTAAGTGGACACAGACATACATGCAAATAAAATATATCCAACATATAAAAATATAATAACAAACAAAAACTGTGTCCATAGAGTGACTCTGATTTCTCATGTTGAAAATGGAACTAGGAGCTGGGCCATCATTTCTCTTTGTTCATAACTCCGAATACTCTGATCCACCGTTTTATCATATTTTATTTTAAAATACATTTACTGCATCATTTACGTTCTCTGGAACGTATAGGTGAATTAGCACTAACAGATTGTCTGTAAGTAACTCTCTCTGCCTGCAGTCGTCTTTCTGGCATGTTTGTAAAAATATCCACTTACATGGCAAGGAGAAATGTCTGCCTCATATCAGCCAAATACCGATTGCAACATGGTTCAAAGACATTTTATCTTTGTGTTAATAATGTGTCTGTTTACTGAACACTGTACACCATCCGCAGTGTTAGATGCTTATGGAAGCAATGGCTCATGTATGAAGGCGGCTTTCATCATTACCCAATACGCAAGAGAAAGAGAACGCTTGCTTTTCTTCTCCTTTGTTCAAAGTTCTGGGCTTAAGAAAACCATAAGCTCCACAACCTCTCCAACAAAGGCTATCATTGGTGTTTTTTATTTTAGCCATTCTGACAGGTGTAAGATGGTATCTTAAAGTTGTCTTGATTTGCATTTCCCTGATCGCTAAGGAAGTTGAGCATGACCTTAAGTGTCTTTTGGCCATTTGAAGTTCTTCTGTTGAGAATTCTCTGTTCAGCTCAATGCCCCATTTTATATGGGTCTGGAAAAGCCTGGGATAAAACCGGACTCTCTGAACATAGCGGACAATGAGGACTACTGAGAACTCAAGAACAAAGGCAATGGGTTTCTGATCCTACTGCACGCACTGGCTTTGTGGGAGCCTAGGCAGTTTGGATGCTCAACTTACTAGACCTGGATGGAGGTGGGGGTTCCTTGGACTTCCCACAGGACAGGGAACCCTGATTGCTTTTCAGGCTTAGGGGGGGGGGACTTAATTGGGGGAGGGGGAGGGAAATGGGAGGCGGTGGCGGGGAAGAGACAGAAATCTTTAATAAATAAATAAATTAATAAAAATAGAAAAAAAAGAAAACCATAAACTGTCATTTATAAGGGAGAAAAAGAAGTTATTACTTCTGCTGCAGGCAATGAGATTTATGAGGAATAAACAATTGCTAAATGTTCTAGTTTGAAATCCCACCTCCTGAATTACTGACTTGCAGAGACTCCCACCTGTGCAGTAATATACTGGCAGGGAAGCTGTTTTCACAGATTGACGTTAGGTTTCCGACACACATGACTTCAGGTATCATAATTATATGACAAGAACTAATTCTTTTTTTATTTTTTGTTTTTTCTTATAAAAATATTTAATTGAGGTGGCAGCTTGCAGTTTCATAGATTCAGTCCATTATCATTCTTGTGGGGAGTATGGCAGTGCAGGCAGACGTAAGAACGAATTCCTTTTATTTTTTGTAGGATATGTACATGTGGTTCTTTATGTGTGCATACACATGTGTGTACACATGCATATACATGTATATATGTGTGAGTGTAGCGGCAGATGATGACATTGTGTGTCTTTTCTTTATCACTCCCCACATTTATTTTGGGGGGGCATGGTCTGCCACTGTACCTGTAGCTCATAGATTTAGATAGTCTCACTGGTTAGTGAGTTCTAGGAAGGATCTGTTTGTCTCTGTCCCTTTCATCCTAGCGCTAGGGTTTCAGAGGTGCATCGCCATGCCTAGCTTCCCAGCTTTCCTTCCTTCCTTCCTTCCTTCCTTCCTTCCTTCCTTCCTTCCCTCCCTCCCTCCCTCTCTCCCTCCCTCCTTCCCTTCCTTCCTTCCTTCCCTCCTTCCTTTCCTTCCTTCCTTCCTTCCTTCCTTCCTTCCTTCCCTCCCTCCCTCCCTCCTTCCTTCCCTCCTTCCTTCCCTCCTTCCTTCCTTCCTTTCTTCCCTCCTTTCCTCCTTCCTTCCCTCCCTCCCTCCTTCCTTCCTTCCTTCCCTCCCTCCCTCCTTCCTTCCTTCCTTCCTTCCTTCCCTCCCTCCTTCCTTCCTTCCTTCCTTCCCTCCCTCCTTCCTTCCCTCCTTCCTTCCCTCCTTCCTTCCTTCCTTCCCTCCTTCCTTCCCTCCTTCCTTCCCTCCTTCCTTCCCTCCCTCCTTCCTTCCTTCCTTCCTTCCCTCCCTCCTTCCTTCCCTCCTTCCTTCCCTCCTTCCTTCCTTCCTTCCTTCCCTCCTTCCTTCCTTCCTTCCTTCCTTCCCTCCCTCCCTCCTTCCTTCCTTCCTTCCTTCCCTCCCTCCCTCCCTCCTTCCTTCCTTCCCTCCCTCCCTCCTTCCTTCCTTCCTTCCCTCCCTCCCTCCTTCCTTCCTTCCCTCCCTCCCTCCCTCCCTCCCTCCCTCCCTCCTTCCCTCCTTCCTTCCTTCCTTCCTTCCTTCCTTTCTTCCTGTTTATTTTTGAGGTTGTAATTTAATCACACCATTTTTCATTTCTTTTCTTCCCTCCAAATCCTCCATACATCACTCCCTGCTCAAAATTCATACCCCTTTTCAGCTTTTCAGCATGTATACACGTGTGTGTGTGTGAAGAAGGACGCTTAAAAGAAATCTCACACTAGTTCAGAATTGAATAGAATAGAGGGTTATTTATTTTGGGATAGACTCACAGATCACAATGCTCTGCTCGAACAACCAAAATGCCACATTCGGAAGAGAAAGAGTGGACACATGCTTTATATAAGCATATATAGCATATGAGGGCCTGCCCAAGTGGGTGGGTAAATTAAAGACCACTGGCTGCAAGAATTCCTACAGCAGGTGTATGTGTGTGTGTATATTAATGAAATATATATATACATATATGAAAGATATGTGTATGGGATATATATGTACATATATATATGTACCTACACATACATACACACATATATAGTTTTACTTGTATGACTGTTTTAAGAGCTGACCATTTGGTACTGAACAACCCATTGCAGTGCTCTTCCCTGGGGAGGATCACCTCTCCTGCTCCCAGGTTCCTCAGTTGCCTGTCGTTCCTTGTGTAGGGTTAAGGCCTTTTGGGCTTTTCCCCATCAAATTTGCATGCCCAAGTTTTCAAAAAAGATGCTGGGGATGTGGATCCAAGTCTCTCATGTTTATATTACTAGCACCTTTCTGATGGAGCCGTCACCCCAGCCCCAAGAAACAGCATCTTTTTGCAAGTTTCTGGTACTTAGTTGGAGAAGTTTAAGTTAAAGACTAGGAAAAAAGTTGATGTTTTCTTCTATTGAGAAAACTGCAAAGAAAACAAAGTTCTAAACCCAAGAACTAACTGCAGCTATTTAGCAATGACAGACTATTATTTCTGTAACTGGTAGATTCCTTAGGTGAGTGTATCAGAGTGATGATGGAGGGTCAATGTGTGAACTCCTTCTGTAGATTCCTTAGGTGTCAGTGCTCGGATTTCAGTGTATCAGAGTGATGATGGAGGGTCAAGGTATGAACTGTGATTTCTAAGCTGAAAGCTTTTAGAAACAGCAGGATGTTTGCTTCTATGCATGAGGTCTTTGTTGTGCTGTTAAGAAAATCAGGGTGACTGATTCACCTTATGCAGGAGTAGGAGCAGGGTTTAGATACAATGCCTGTGAGGAATGCACTAGTATCTCCTTAGTGTAGAAATGCTCATTACCAATAACAACAATAAGAAGCAGCAAGGCAGTTAGCTGAGGGAGGCAAAGGCAAGATATTGCTGCATGCTTTTCTCAGAATTAAAAAGTTGGCTTTCTTATGCTTGTAACATTTCCTATTGTGCTGGGGGAGAATAACAGCTGTAGGTGCCGCATGAGATTGTTCAAGGGGTTCTTGATGATGATAGACTTCAGGAGAAGTTTAAGTCCTTTTGCTCACTGTCTGGTTTCCGACATTAAGGTCTTTAAAAGATTTGTTAATTACCTTAATGTAACCTCGGCTGGATTCTCTTAGATCATCATAGGAGAAATGCAACCTAAAAAGAGAAAACATCCCCAGGTTTGCTTGAACTCGCAGTGTAATTTTTTCATTACTTGTGCATATATATATATATCCGCACTTTTCCAGCTTTGCAGGAATTAAAGGTGATATAACATGAAGTATGAAGAGAAGATATTTCACTTATGTTTTGAAAATTTTAAAATTAACAGTCGTATAATAGTGTCAAGGCTGAGCATCCGGCAGTCTCTGTACTGCCTTTCCACAAATCTTCAAAGGAAGGTTTTAGCCTTCAGCTGTGTGAATTGGTGCCAATCAATGACCAATACTTGCATCTCTCTGCCATATCTGTCTAAATTCTCAGTTTATTTTGAGAAATAAACATGTTAAAATATACACAGATTTATTTCAAAATAGTATATGAAGTTTGTGTGAAGGGAAAATTTTAAATATTTCAAAATATTTTACATACACAGTGTGCTTTATGTGTATGTGTATTTTCCATGTGAAAGAGATTTAGCATAAACCGTATTGATTTAACAAAGTTCTTTCACAAAGAGCAACCTTTCTACAGAAGAGAACATGCCTCGGATAATCAGAACACAAGGCCAAGGAACCAGAGGCTGGCGAGCTTCAGTGTGAGCGAGGGACCAGAGCCTGGCAGGCTTCAGTGTGAGCTTGTGACTCTGAAGTCTAGCCTTCTCCTCCTGAACACAGGGAAAGGCAAACACTTATGATTACAGTGGGTCCTGCCAATGCCAGAAGAGTGCTGGAAGTCTGAGGTTTGCCTTGTGTGATTAAAGTGCAGGGCTAAGCAATGCTCTCAAATGCTTGTGTCTAAGATGCTTTTTAAAGGAAGATCAGACATCAAGTTACCCTGGAGGAATTTTGTTTTTGTTGTTAAGCAGTTTCTCCCAAGCCTGCAATCTCTAATAAGCCACAACACCAGGGAAATGTTACAGACAGGGATGCATCCTGTCCATCACAGCTCAGATTGGTTTGGCAAAGAATTCTAATGATTTGGAAAATTCCAGAACTAGCTTGATGTCAGGATGTTAGGAAACACATTATACCGAGGCCAAAGAGGTGACTTTGAACCTCTAGGGGTAGTCAATTACCCAACTGAACTACATATGTTTTATTCAACACACTATCTTAAGCCCTCAGAGAGGCACATTGAGAATTATATACTCAACAGTGTCTGCTCTGAATGCCATGATAGCTTAGCTGGAGAAAATTCAGAAACACACTGAAAATGAGCAGAACAGGGCAATGCATATGACCGTGCCCAGAGCGAGCAGATGTAAGTGTTCAGAGAACTGTGAAAGGGTTCCAGTTCTTTAAGTCAACAAAAAGATGTTGGATGGCTTGGGAAACAATGAATTTATCAAGACACTTTTAGGAATTCAAAATTGCTGAGAGTTCTTGGGAATGCTTGGCTCACAGACTTGAAGACATCAACATCAGAATGACCTAGTAAGGCTGGGAGAGCCTAGAAAGCATCCTTATAGATGCTGTTGCGAGGCAGAGGTGTCAGCAGTGCTGGCAGCTGAACTCAGGTTAGAGCTCGCTAGGCTCTGGAAATGATATTTCCATTCTTTGGTGTTCCTGTCGCTGCAAAGTTTCTCAGCTCTCTAACAGAAGCCTGAGGCAGTGGTTCACACAGAGAAAAGGCTTCATTCTGTAACAGACTGACCCTACCGTTTTGCCAGCAATGGTGGCAGCATGTGGTACAGTCCTCATGTCAAGCGGGAATGAGAGGGAGGAAAAGACCTGGTTCCCATCTCCTCCAAGTGTAGAGTCCTCCCACAAGGCTCAAAATCTTAAAGTTTTACTATCTTTCCAAAGTGCCAAGAACTAGGAACCAAACATACAAGTCTCTGAAGGACACTACTAACTGGAAGGATAGGAAAGTGGGGTCACTATTGGTGTGCTGAGGAGTCGTGTACTCCAGTTTACTCTTGATGCAGGTGGAGAAACATGACAAGATATGGGAATGGCTCACCCACACAGCAACTCAGCCTACAGCCGGTGCCAACAAGGAAGACAGCTCAGCAAGGCTGAAGCATGATGGAAGCTATGTGGGACAGCATGGAAGTCCAAGACATTTGCTTTTTCTTTTTAATATTCTGTATCTTTTCTCATCCTTTTCATTTTAATTGATTTTTATTGAGCTCTATATTCTTCTCTGCTCCCCTCCCTTCTCCCCTCTCCTTCAACCCTCTCCCATGGTCCCCATGTTCCCAATTTACTCAGGAGATCTTGTCTTTTTCTTCTTTCCATGTAGATTAGATCTATGTATGTCTCTCTTAGGGTCCTCATTGTTGTCTAGGTTCTCTGGGATTGTGATTTGTAGGCTGTTTTTTTTTTTCATTATGTCTAAAAGTCACTTATGAGTGCATACATGAGATAAATGTCTTTCTGGGCCTAGGTTACCTCTTTCAATATGATGCTTTCTAGATCCATCTATTTGCGTGCAAATTTCAAGATGTCATTATATTTTTCTGCTGTGTAGTACTCCATTGTGCAAATGTACCTTATTTTCCTTATCCATTCTTTGGTCAAGGGATATTTAGGTTGTTTCCAGGCTGTGACAAATAAAGTTGCTATGAACGTAGTTGAGCACATGTCCTTGTGGCATAATTGAGAATCCTTTGGATATATACTCAAAAGTGGTATAACTGGGTCTTGAAAAATGTTGTTTTCTAATTATCTGAGAAATATCCATACTGATATTCAAAGGGACTGTACCAATTTGCACTACCATCAGCAATGCAGCAGTGTTCCCTTTACCTCACATCTTCTCCAGCATAAGTTGTCATCAGTATTTTTGATCTTGGCCATTCTTAAAGATGTAAGATGGCACATTAAACCTCATAGAAGAGAAAGTGGGAAGTAAACTTGAATGTATTGGCATAGGAGACCACTTCATTAATATAACCGCAGCAGTACAGACACAGAGAGAAACAATTAATAAATGGGACCTCCAGAAACTGAGAAGCTTCTGTAAAGCAAAAGACACAGTCAACAAGACAAAATGACAGCCTACAGGAAAAGATCTTCACCTACCCCACATAAGACAGGCAACTGACCTTCAAAATATACTAAGAATTCAAGAAATTGGTCATCAAAAGAACAAATAATCTAATAAAAATGGAGTACAGATCTAAACAGAGAACTCTCAACAGAGGAATCTCAAATGGCTGAAAGATACTTAAGGAAATGTTCAATATCCTTAGCCATCAGAGAAATGCAAACCAAACCATTTTCAAAAGAGATCATTCAAACACTGCTTAGCTGGTTCTACAAATTTGTCACTGCACTTGCTAATGGTGGTAGTTTAATACTGCAATTTAATATTGTCATATGGTAATTTAATATTGTCATCCAGTTTGCCTCATAGGTGATTTGAGATTGTGCCAATTTGATCTTGATCTTGAACTTAAACAAGATCTTGAGCAGCCTAGGAGGGAAACCTCTGGAGATGTTTACGAGAGATTTTCTGGATAGAGAAAATTGAGGTTGGAAGATCACCTTGAAACAGCCTTCCATGGGTGGAATTTACAGAGAGAAGAGAGAGGAGAAGGACAACTGGACCCCAGAATTCATTTCTCTTGACTTCCTGACTGGGGTTGCAGTCGGATTCACTGCCTAAAGTTTCTGTTGCCATGCTTTCCCCACCATGGTGTGTTGTACTCTTCAACTGGGTGCCAAAATCAATTTTTCGCTGACATGTTTTTGTCAGATATTTCATTCTAGTAAGAAGAAAAGTAAATGGTACATTAGCTGCACAGCAACCCTAGGATGGGCAATCAAATTTCTCCATCGGAGACTCAGTTTCTACTTCTGTAAAATGATGTCTTTACAGAGAGGACACGAGAATCATCCAAAGCACCAGAGCTACTCCCAGGCTTATGGCAGCACCACACCTAACACCCTTTACTACTGTACCTATCTGCACAGCACTCAGAATCAGGAAAGTCCTGGGAGTTATAGGAACAATAATGACAGCAGCTATCAATTACAGAATGCATCTGCCATTCTTTTCCCTTTTTCTTTTCTTTTTTTTTTTCTTTAGCAAGCTTATAGCAAGATAGCATTATCAACTCCACTTCTACAGAAGGGATGACAGGATCCAGGGTCACCCATCTGAATCATTTTTTGAGCTAGGATCTAAACCCAGCTCTGATGAACTCCTAGGTTTTCCTTCCTTTGAAGGCGACAAGCTGCCTGCAAGGAGTGATTGCCACTTCAAAAATCACACTCAGCCTTCTTAAAATACTGCTGTTCTTCAAACGAAAAGCCTCTGTCAGTTCTAAATCTGAAAGACTTAGGGAATTAGAGCTCGCCGAGATATTGCTGCAGTGCTTTGTAATACTGAAACCTCAGATGCAAGGGTTGCTCCCCTGAGGCAGCTGCATTTCACTAGTGGGTGCTTGGTCTGCTGTCATCTACACTGTGTCTGGGGAGTCCTGCAGGGGAACAATGCTTATAAATCGGTGTTTCCACAGAGGACATATTTGTTATTATTCCCAAATAATTACATCTACACCTGGTTGTTAAGAAGCGTGTGTGGTAAGAATTATGGAATACACACATTTTGACTCTGAATTAGCATCTTAGCTGCATCCAGCTATCAACATGGATTTTAGCTATAGTTCCCCATCAGATGTAACCAATGGCAGAAAATAAATTTGAGGATATGAATTTTAAGGGGAATTGTAATGTGAATGGATAGGGCCAAAACAGAATTCTCTGACTAGAAATTGGACTCTTGCCAGATCTCGACTTCCGAGAGATCTGAGACCTGGGGAAAAATAGCAAAGTTATACAATAAAATTTCCTTTTGTTTTTGCTTTGTGTCTTGACGTGCAGTATACACAGGCAACCTCACCATGGTTAAATCTTATCAGAGCTAAGTTGCTTAAATATTTTGCAATCCTGAAAATATTTAGTAGAATAAAAATAGACAGGTCACTTTGCATCTTAGTGTGCATAAAATCTAGATTGTCAGGGGTAGTTTACAACCTTTTTCCTTTCCTTCTTTTTCCTCCCTCCCATCTCTCTCCCTCTCTTTTTCCCTTCCTCCTTCCATCCCTCCCTCTATCCCTTCCTCTCTCCCTTCCTCCCTCTCTTTCTCCCTCCTTTCTTAGCTCCCTCCTTCCCTAACTCTCTTCCTCCCTCACTCTCTTTCTCCCTCCTTCCCTCTCTCCCTCTCTCCCTCCTTTCCTACCCCCCTCCCTAGCTTTCTCTCACTCTCCCTCCCCTCTCTTTTCCTCCTTCCCTCTTTTCCTTCCTTCTTCTCTCTGTCTTTCTTTCTTTTTCCCTTAGCTCTCATCCTGCATCAATACTTGCAAAGAAACAGAAAGAACTGTGGCAAAATGAATAAAATCAGAAGTAATATACTCTGCTTTTCCACAAAGCTAAACTTCTTGGCTTTATAAATACATGCATATTTATGGGAGGAGGGGGAGGGAAATGGGAGGCTGGGAAGAGGCGGAAACTTGTTTTGTTTCCTTTTCTCAATAAAAATAAATAAATAAATACATGCATAGTCTCTGTTTTGATAGCAAATACTTGTATTTTTTTCTGACTAAAATGTTGTTCTCCTTATGAAATAGTGTATTGAAAAATTTATTTTTAATGTTTTTTGCAAGTTCTTACATGACTAGTTTTATTTCTGTTTGCCAGTAGATGAGAAGAATATTTTCTGGAAAAAGTACTTGCTTCCTCTTGTGACTTGTCTCCCTTACTTCTGTACCTCCCAAACTTCAGCTGATGGTTACCTTCTATCTCTCCTTGTGATCTCTGCCTCTAGAATAACAAGAGGATGAACGATAGCTTCCCATCTACTGTGCAGTGACCGTCTAGACACTTTGCCACTGTGTTCATAGTACAAATGGAGAAAACAGATTTTAAGGAGATCAGTGAGACCCCAAAGCATCCAGTTTGTGACAGAAGTAGGAATGAGAGCCCAGGGGCTTCCAGTATGAAAGGCTGTGATCTTTCTATCATACTGTTGGCTTTCAGAACAACAACATGCAGACAAGAAAATAAAAAAAACAAATAAAAAACTGGCCTCTGAAAGATTTGAAGAATACCTACCTAATTGAAATATACATTTTAAAAATATAACTAACATGAATACAAGCTTGACTATTATAGATGAAACCTATTAACTTATATTTCTTAATTATGCATTACATTTTAAAATGAGGTACAAAACACAATACTTAATTAAGATCAGAAATACATATAACAAAATTGACCTTAAATTTCAATAAGCCAAGATCCATACCAATACAAATTATTCATATCTAGATCATATCCCCCTTTAAATATAAACAAACATTATAGACAATATTTGGGAATATGGGCATAGTTTTTGCTATACTTCTTCCTGATGATTATTTGGCATAGTAATTTTGGGGGTGTTCACGGTGACCTTTGGGGGGTCTTGCTCCATCAAACCACACCAGTATGGAAGCAATCCACAGTTTTTCATCCTCTGTGGAAACAAGGGAGAAACCTCTTTTCCAAAGTAACATATTCTTAGACCCAAGTTCGGATGTCAGGATACCTTTATAATATACATGCTTGTTTAGCTTTGTAGCTCATAGAATGAAATGTCTCTCTGTACTTAGCACCTTCACAGTCAAAAAATCAAAGAAAACACAATAATATACATAATCCACATTCTCTTAGTATATTCCATCTTTACAGGACTTATTTTTCTTTACTACTTTTCATCTATGACTGTCTGCACTATGTCTCTTTAAAGACTTTTTTTTTAAATTTATTTATTTATTAAAGATTTCTGTCTCTTCCCCGCCACCGCCTCCCATTTCCCTTCCCCTCCCCCAATTAAGTCCCCCCCCCCCTCAGCCCGAAAAGCAATCAGGGTTCCCTGTCCTGTGGGAAGTCCAAGGAACCCCCACCTCCATCCAGGTCTAGTAAGTTGAGCATCCAAACTGCCTAGGCTCCCACAAAGCCAGTGCATGCAGTAGGATCAGAAACCCATTGCCATTGTTCTTGAGTTCTCAGTAGTCCTCATTGTCCGCTATGTTCAGAGAGTCCGGTTTTATCCCAGGCTTTTCCAAACCCAGGCCAGCTGGTCTTGGTGGGCTCCCAGTAGAACATTCCCATTGTCTCAGTGTGTGGGTGCACCCCTCGCAGTCCTGAGTTCCTTGCTCGTGCTCTCTCTCCTTCTGCTCCTGATTTGGACCTTGAGATTTCAGTCTTGTGCTCCAATGTGGGTCTCTGTCTCTGTCTCCTTTCATCGTTTGCTGAAGGTTAATATTCAGGAGTATGCCTATATGTTTTTCTTTGGGTTCTCCTTATTTAGCTTCTCTAGGATCCCTAATTATAGGCTCAATGTCCTTGGTTTATGGCTAGAAACCAAATATGAGTGAGTATATCCCATGTTCCTCTTTTTGGGTCTGGCTTACCTCACTCAGGATAGTGTTTTCTATTTCCATCCATTTGCATGCAAAATTCAAGAAGTCCTTGTTTTTTATTGCTGAGTAGTACTCTAATATGTATATATTCCATACTTTCTTCATCCATTCTTCCATTGAAGGGCATCTAGGTTGTTTCCAGGTTCTGGCTATCACAAACAATGCTGCTATGAACATCATAGAGCATATATTTTTGTTGTATGATAGGGCATCTCTTGGGTATATTCCCAAGAGTGGTATTGCTGGGTCCAGGGGTAAGTTGATCCCGAATTTCCTGAGAAACCGCCATACTGCTTTCCAAAGTGGTTGCACAAGTTTGCATTCC
Source organism: Microtus oregoni (assembly GCF_018167655.1). Classification (NCBI taxonomy): domain Eukaryota; kingdom Metazoa; phylum Chordata; class Mammalia; order Rodentia; family Cricetidae; genus Microtus; species Microtus oregoni. The sequence continues at coordinate 33,881,274 of NW_024543067.1, forward strand.
CACCAGCAATGGATGAGTGTACCCCTTTCTCCACAACCTCTCCAACAAAAACATTCAGGAATTATGGGACACAATAAAAAGACCAAATCTAAGAATAATAGGAATAGAAGAAGGAGAAGAGTCACAGATCAAAGGCCCAGAAAATATTTTGAACAAAATTATGGAAGAAAACTTTCCCAACATAAAGAAAGATATTCCTTTGAATATTCAAGAAGCATACAGAACACCAAACAGACTGGATCAAAGGAAAACATCCCCTCACCATATAATAATCAAAACACAAAATATACAGGTTAAAGAAAGAATACTAAGAGCTGCAAAGGAAAAAGGCCAAGTAACTTATATAGGTAAACCGATCAGACTTACACCTGATTTCTCTATGGAAACAATGAAAGCCAGAAGGTCCTGGATAGAAGTACTGCAGAAGCTAAGAGACCATGGATGCAAGCCCAGACTACTATACCCAGCCAAGCTTTCGTTCACTATAAATGGAGAAATCAAGACATTCCAGGATAAGAACAAATTTAAACAATACATAGCCACGAACCCAGCCCTACAGAAAGTAATAGAAGAAAAACCGCAACCCAAGGAATCCAACATTGCCAACACTGCCTACAATAACTCGGGCATCTAGCGACCATTCACTAACACAACTCAAAGAAGGGAGACACACAAATTCTACTTCCAAAAACAATAAGAATATCCGGCATAAACAACCACTGGTCATTAATATCACTTAATATTAATGGTCTCAATTCACCTATAAAAAGGCACAGGCTAAGAGATTGGATACGAAAACAGGATCCAACATTCTGCTGTTTGCAAGAAACACATCTCAACCACAAAGACAGGCATCTACTCAGAGTAAAGGGTTGGGAAAAGGTCTTTCAAGCAAATGGTCCTAAGGAAACAGCAGGTGTGGCCATATTAATTTCTAACAAAACTGACTTCAAACTAAAATCAATCAGAAGAGATTGAGAGGGACACTTTATACTCATAACAGGAACAATTTGTCAGGATGACGTCTCAATCCTGAATATTTACGCCCCTAATATAAAAGCACCCACGTATGTAAAAGAAATATTACTAAAACTCAAGGCAGACATCAAACCACACACACTAGTAGTAGAAGACTTTTTTTTTTTAAAGCAGAGTATGACTGTCTATACTCTTTCTTTTCTTTCCCAAGGCTATGTACATTTATCCAACACTGTGACTCATTTAGTGTTTTTTTCCATCTGGATTTTTCTTTATTGCATATCTGTAATTCTTTACTGCCCAGGAGGGCTTTTTAAAATGCTAAGTGCTTCTTAAAACTTAAGCTGATCCATTACTATGGTATATAAGGTACTTCCTGCTTGCCTGCCCAGTCCAACATGGTGGAGCCACTCACACCTCTGAGAGCCATGCACATAGCCCCATTCTCAGGCACACAGCCTGTCCATGTCACCATTTAGCAAGTTGCAACAGTCTGCTCACAAACTCCATTCAAATGCTTGGTTTCCTGAAAGAGTCAGAGTTCATGCTAGCAGCAGGGCCCATGGCCAGGAAGTTGCCATTTTGAAATCATGCAGCTGCTACCATAGAATCAGAAAGACCTCTCTTAAAGGAGCTGCAGTGTGCCACCAGCAAAATGCTGGCTAACAAGAAGCAGTGCTTAACTATTTTCTTTTGTGTCTAAAATTACTTTTCAAGCTTTCTCTGGTTTTTAAGTGGATTTAGTTGGCCACGTGGGCAGCAATTTGTTAGAGGAGGCCACTTGTTGGTTCCCGACCACTCAGCCCCAAAATAATCACACAGAAACTATATTATTTAAATTACCGCTTGTCCTATTAGCTCTAGCCTCTCATTTGTTAACTTTTACATCTTAATTTAACCCATTTCTATTAATCTGTATATCACCATGAGGTCCTGGCCTACCAGCAAATTTTCAGCATGTCTATCTCTGGCGGTAGCTCCATGGCATCTCTCTGACTCTGCCTTCTTCCTCCCATGCTATAGGCCAAGCCAGCTCTTTATTCATTAAAAGGCAACACATAGACAGAAGGACCTCCCACATCATGGTTCAAGTTTGGAGAAGCACTGAGACAAGTGATGTGGCTTTGATTTACTTGCTCATGTAATGTATTGGGGTGCACTGTCCAGTAAAGCCTGTAGGGAAAGAGCAAACAGGCCAGCAGTCTCTCCCATCTCTGGGGAGTTCTCTAGTTGGACTTCGCCTGTAAAATTTCCCTGAATGAGGGAAGTGGCAGGCCTTATATACTGCTGATATGAGTCATTCATAGCTTAGACTGCTGTAGGGAAGGGGTATGACTTTGAAGAGCTGACTTTCGATACCTAAGCGAAATTCTGGAAGCTTATAATTGTGAAGTCTGAGTTGCTGTAAAAGAAGCTCCCCCTTTGGGCTGGAGAGATGGCTCAGTGGTTAAGAGCATTGCCTGCTCTTTCAAAGGTCCTGAGTTCAATTCCCAGCAACCACATGGTGGCTCACAACTATCTGTAATGAGGTGCCCTCTTCTGGCCTGCAGATGTAAACATACACACAGACAGAATGCTTTATACATAAGAAAGAAAGAAAGAAACAAAGAAAGAAAGAAAGAAAGAAAGAAAGAAAGAAAGAAGCCCCTCCCCAAGATGTTGAAATCCTCCCAGTCTCTAGGAGTATGTCCTGATTTAGAAATTTAGTCTATAAACAAGTAAAGGAGGCCATTGTGGTGGTTCCTAACTCTATATAACTGCACACAGCATCAGATTTATTGAGGAAAGATGGAAGAAAACAAGAGGGGTGCCATCTACAAGCCAAGAAACACCCAGTGTCATAGAACAAGGGAGGAAGCTAGGAGCAGATATTTCTCCCTCACAGATACCAGGAGTTGCTCCTGTCCACACCTTGACCACAGCCTTCTAGTTTTCAGAGCTATGTGTGAAGTTAGTGACTTTGGCTTCAGTAACATGTCCTCATATCCTAGACTCCCACAGTTATTGAACAAGGTAAGCAGAGGTCCAAGGTCATGGTAGCCCTTCTGGTGATGCACCATAGACTTTCCAAGGGAACCCAGCAGTGTTAGTGTATAAAAGTCTTCATAGCCCAGTGCTGACCAATGTTGTGGTTAGTTTCTACTAACTCCAAAATAGATTCATTCTTTTACTTACTGAGGTCCACACATCTTCTTGTAAGGACTTGCTGATCCATATGAAGCCATTTCATGGATGCCTTCAGATACTTCTGGCAGATCTACACATGATCAGGAGTCATGCTTAATCTGATGTGTCCTCCAAATCAGGCAGAGCAGTCAATCTGCAGTCACACTTATTCCAGTTGTCAGGGAATCCTGTCCTAACTTATGGTGAGGGTCTGAAAAATGGAAGCTGTGTAAATGCTCAGTTAGACAAAGACAATCATATCACCTGCTCATAATCCTCAATAGATGTTTCCTAAGAAAGCAAAGTAAGGAGTTGAACTTCCTACTTGCTCCTTACTTTGAAATTTAGACAACAGTAAACACAAATTTCCTTGTGCCCACCATGTAATGTGGGATTCCCCTCTGTATGTTATGAATATGTTTTATTACCATTTGTTAGTAAAGATGCTGCTTTGGCCTATGGCAGGATAAAATAGAGCTAGGTGGGAAAACTAGAATAAATGTGTTGAGAAAGAAGGCAATGTCTGAGACACCCTGCATAGTTGCCGAAGGAGAAAGACTCCAGAACCTTACCAGTAAGCCACAGTCTGTGGCAATACAAAAATTAATAGAAATGAGTTAATTTAATATGTAAGGTAGGAATATGCCTGACCCATTGGCCAAACAGTGTTGTAATTAATATAGTTTTGTGTGATTATTTGATCTGGGTGGCCAGGAAACAAATGTGCAGTCTCCGTTTACAACCATGTGAGATCATATTGCAGCTTGAAGAAGAAAATGGATAAAGAAGCCCCATATTTTCCCTATGCAGGGAGGGTATCACACACACCCGATGTTCGCTTCTCCTTTCCAGTCTTTCCAACCTCTCCTTTCCACTACAGATCCACCTACAGTAGCAATTTCAACATGCAACACAAGTAAAGCTTGCCTGGGGATCAGAGTGTGTAGCTACCCTCTTGTTAGCCATAGAGGCCAGACAGTTGTGGCTCACACCTTTAATCCCAGCACTGAGGAGGCAGACACAGATGAATCTCTGTGAGTTCAAGGCTACCCTGGGCTCCACTAGATTGATCCAGTCTCAAAGAGAAATAGAGCCGGGCAGTGATAGCTCACACCTTTAATCCCAGTACTTGGGAGTCACACACCTTTAATTCCAGCATTTGGAAGGTGGAGACAGGAAGTACTGGGTGGAGAAAGGAATATAAGGTGGGAGGAGACAGGAACTCAAGGCATTCAGTCTGCCCATTCAGTCTGAGGATTTGTAGAGACAGGATAGCCCATTCTGTTTGAAGATTCATGGAGGCAGGATATTTCCCACTTTTGTCTGAGGATTCCACAGAGGTAAAAGGTCTTTCTAGTGGCTGGCTCCTTTACTTCTCTGATCTTTCAGCTTTCACTCTGATATCTGACTCCGGGTTTTTATTATTAATACCAATTAGGATTTGCTCTACAGGTATGCTATTTCCCTCTTCCTTTCTAGGCACCCCTTTCTAAATTTCAGTAGGCATATTATTTGTTGTCCCCTTTCTCCCCTTTCTGTTCTTTTATTTCCCTTAGAACCAAGCAACACATGTTTAGCCTTTGCCATTTAAAGGTTTGCTCCAAATATTCACCTCTAACCTGTCCATGCATGTATGGTGGGGAGTGTTCTTTGTATAGACTGAAGAGGCACTTCTCCATGGCATACAGAAAATGTGCTGATGCTGAAGGTTACCTTGTGAACATCTGTGACAAAAGTGCTCCCCATGCTCGTGAGACCCAAGTGTTAAAACATTCATGAGAATAGCTAGACCAGAGCCACGACAGTCTGGGTGAGAAACCCGTGGTCTCCCAGAGCTCTCTTTTGTGTGGAAGCCATGGGAGGCCTGACATTTTGGCTGCTTCCACACAGAGGTGCAGATGGCTGCTAAGCCTATTTCAGTGAGTACATGAGGAAAGGGTGGGGGCTGACAGAACAGAGCTATGGTTCTGTCCCTGGCATCAGGATGCTAGATCTATAGACAATTAAAACTGGATAACCTGAGGGAGGGGATGTGAGGAGACCACACCTCATGAAAACAATAAAAAAACTTGAGAAAAAAGAGGAAGAATTATTCTGATTTTACATTTTTAAAATAGGGATATTCCTCAAGGCTGACTCGATCTGTGTGGGGTCACTGGGGGCATGACTACGCAAACATAAATCGAATCAGACTTCAGACTCCCTATAGTGTTTTCCTTTAAAAAGGAGCCAATAAATTTGTAATACTGCCAAGCTCCAAAAGAACAGACTGAAATATCCACTGTTATAAATTCAAATTTTTTTCCCACTGAAATGGCATTTTAATTTCCTTCCATGGAATACCCTGGGGGTGTCATTTTTAAGATACTTTCTGTGTTTGATTTTTTTCTTTTTTCTTTTGGAGACATTCTGGTTGAAACAGGTACAGACACTTAAATGGATTTGATTAGAACCCACGTGGGAATCCGTAGCCAAACCCCAGAACAGAAATGGTATCCATGTGTTAAGATAGATTCAGTTAAAGGTAGGTTGATGCTTCCTGTCTATCCAGGGCCAGGAAAAGGATCAGTTCAGTCCCATTCATGTCCTATACATGCACCTTATATTTATTGTAAAAATATTCTTATTGCTGGTTTTCCCTAACTATTCTTTACAGTTTAACATGTACGAAGGTAATCTGACACCCTGACTTGCACTTAAAATCCAACCTATCCATCACTTGCTACTTAAATGACTTTGCGTGAGCTCCCTCATTGTTCATAGGAGAGGGTTTTTCACACCTGCCCCTAAGATCCCTATTTGTGAGAATGATGTATAAATCAATAGGAATATCAGTGAGCGTGTCACCAAGATGACAGGACAGGGATCTCAGCCTTCCCTTAACTGCTTCATGCTTCCACAGTGAGGCTGAGAGTATCGGATGCATGTCCCACTCACCACCCTGTGCGTGCCTACGCTCTTCACACTCCTTCCATAGCCACACAGCTCTTTAGAGCGGCGTGTGAGAATGTGCAGGGCCCTCCCTTGCTTTTACAGGGGAAAGTACTACTCTTTAACAAGTTCAAGGCACCAGCTTTGACAAAGCAAATGGCAAGCACTTAGCTCCAGCCTGGCTTTGTGAGACTAGAAGAATCTCTCTCTCTGAAGGGGAAGCAGGCTGCGTAGTTCAAAGTAGTGAGTGGCACCCACATAGACACTGTACCAGCTGATTGGTTTACTCTTCCTCACTGAGGTCTACCATGTATAAATTCACAAAAATATAAAAATATAAATTATTCTAGAGGAATTGAATGTATTTAATAAAAAGACAGCAAAATCAGACTTCGAGGAAAATTTAAACATATAAAAAACATAACATGATCTTGCCAAGTAACACAGTAATTTTCTAATGGCCCTCCAAAAAACAGATTTGTGAGTTCTCTAACAATGAATTTTGAATAGTTTATAAAGAGGGCAGTTAGCTACAAAAGAAGTCAGACAATCAGCACATAAGGACGCTGGGCAAGGGAAGAAGAAAGAAAGAAACGTGTTGAGCTGAGGGATATAAAAGTGGAATGAAAGGAAATAATTTTGAGAACAGACTCATCCAAGCAGGAAAATCCGAGAACCAACAGATACGTCAATGACCAGTTCACTTCAATCAGAAGCAAACTGGAAAAGTGGAGAAAGCCTACTAGGTTTATGAGATATCATTAAGACAACCAGTATATGCAGTACGGGATTCCAAGGATGCAGTATGGGATTCCAAGGAGGAAAATAGAGGGGGAGGGCAAGGAGGGGTGAAAGTAAAAGAGAGAGAGAAAATGAGAATATGTTATTTTAAGAGTTATCTCAAGTCTCCAGCCAGAATCATAACCAGAGAACTTTACACAAAACATATAGTACCAAGTCATCAAAAGGCAAAGACAATTTTGAAAGCAACAAGAGAAAAGCTGATCATGACATACAAGGGAACTTCACTATGCTGCTGGTAGATGGTTCATCAGGAACTCTGCATACCAGGAGTATTCATCCTGCAGAACGCAAACATGGATGGCTGACCAAGAAATCACATGTGAAACCTTGTTCTTCAGCATGAAAGAACAATAAACATCCTCAGGATTACCTTCCAAGATGCTGAAGGAATTCTTTAAGTTAAATAAAAGGATACCGATGAGAAAAATGAAAAACACAGAAGTGTAAAAGCCAGTGAACTCCTATATCCTTCCACGTAAGCATATTGTTTAATTCATAATACCATTCTATTGTTATGATGAGACAAACATCACTTTTAAGTCTGGCATAAAATAGAAAGGACAAAATTATTAGAGTTACTTTATCGTAATAACAATTAGTAATTACATTATTTAAAATAAGTTGTGTGATCAGTACCAATTTCTAAATAGTATATAATTAAAAGTATTAAGTTTTATGTGCAAGCAAAACTAAGTTGTTATCTGTAAAGACGTGCTTTTATAACTATGAGATGTTTTGTGTAAATGATTCAGTGATAAAAAGTAAAAAATTCATTAATAAGTACATTGAAGCAAAGAGAAAGGAAGTAAAGAGTGATTAAAAAAGAATAATCAAGCCATAGGGAATGTGGCAAATGAGAAAGAAAGTAATTACAAGACGGTCAAACCACATTTAGAAAATGGTAGCAGTAAGAGGGAAGTGGATGGCAGTAGACTCCTATAGCAGTATACCATGGGTGTACCTGGCATCAGTCTAATTAGATTCAAGGCCTACCTATTATAAAGGAACTCGTGTCTTGAACTATAAACCTAGCCAAGTATGCATAGTTGGAGTTATCATCGGCCTTAGAGAAGAATCTACTATTATGGTGTTACTAAGCCAATATAATTTGGTGCTAGGTTTTGACTCAGCATAATTCTAGCTTTTGTCTTCTTAGGAAAGTATTATCAGCACTGTCTTACTGACAGCCAGATTTCTATTTGTCCCGTTTTGAATAAATTATTCAATTTCTTTCCATGTTTACTTTATTATCTCAATGTTGGGAGAAATAATGCAAACCCACATCCCAGAGTTATGCAAACAAATGTGTTTTGTTTATGCAGTAACTAGGAGAGACTGATTACTATTAGCATGGAAATAATTCAGTTGTGTGGATGGGGTAGCCCAAACCAGCAATAGCTATGGCACTGAAGGGGGTCATAATATTTCTTAATTCTTCAAGTGTTGTGCTGAGAACAGGCAGATAAAGATTAAAAAGGGCTCATAAAGACCTTGCTATTTCAGCTGCAATGTCTTAAGAAATTGCTAAAGCAGTAACAATCCCACAGTTCAAATCCCCACAGCTAACCTCTGCAACTCAAAATGTCCACAGCCATGTCTCCATCAGGGCTAATGGTATGGCTGATGGCTTTTGGACCACTGGTCAGTGGATTCCAGACACCACTCTTCACAGTCTTAGAAGTAATTCGAAATGCATGGAAACTGTCCTAATATTTTCACAGACCACAGCCCATATGAGCTCTGCAGTTAGAGTTGATCTTTGGTGGTTTGTACATCAGCACAAGGCTCACGGTGCATATTTGTTTGAATAACTGTGTCTGAGTAAACACCTGTGTGAACCAATCCCTGGACCCTGTGCCAGCTTCCCTCAGAATTAAAAACAACATAGAAGAAACAGAAGTTAAGGATTGATACTACAAAGTTCTTGGAGTTCATATGCAGGTTCACGGGGATGCTGCAGTGGCCTCCATGGGGTAACGTTGGTAGGCACTGATGGAGAGTCAGGGTATACAGGCACCGTCAACATTACACTTCTTCAACCCTCTGTAGTTATCCCACAGACAGAAGGATCCATGTAAAAGAGGCTTAGAGACTGTGGTGATCCTTCCCTTGCATTTCGGGAGCAGAGAGGACATGGGTAAGAGCTGCCGACATAGGCATCATGCCGGACTCCTGATTTCTGCCTGGGCAAACACCACATCTGGTGAGCTCCCTGAAATTCTTGGAATATCCTCTGTTCATTTGTAAAACTGAACTAACGAGAGATCCTCTTTGAAATGAAGGAAAATGAAGAGGCAGGTATTGTCCTATAAGAAGAAATTCTAAATCAACAACCTTTAGAGGAAGGGCCATGTGCAGAGAGGCAGGTGCAGTCTGCTTCTCAGACGTGAGGCATTTGGTGAATATGCTCCCCATTTGGCATCAACCATTCAGTTGTCAGGTAGGTACTTTTCACTTCCACATTCCAGAAAAATAAGCCCACCGCAAGACTGTCAGACATCCAAACTGACCAGTGTAGCCGGCGAAAGGCCCTGAATTTGAGCCTTGCATACACCAGGAAACAAAATACTTATTCTTGCGTCAGGTGATCTTCGTACAAACAGCAGCAGCAAGCAGCTGGGTCCTCACTGTGTACTAGCCCCATGCGGCCGGAGCAGTTCTATAAAAGCTAGTATCTGCAGCAGGATTATTTCCATTTCCCATGTCAGTAGACTTTAGCTACCAGGCCTATTGGAGATCAAATAGTGCTGTCAGATTAGGTCCCTTGCAACCTGGATGCAAAAACTTTGTTCCTGCTTATGCATGGTATCACCTAGGGCTAGGTTAATCTCTGTTGCATTTGGTCATGACAGTTCTCTAGTGTAGACCTGAACTTATTAATAACTGAGGTGATAAAATCATATAGATAAACTATAAAATCACTTCTGTGAGTATGATTCACAGATAGAATGCATGCAGCCTTGAAAATCCCTGAAGATCAGTCCCTGCCTTCAGGCCCATGACTTTTCCTAATTGTTCAGCAAGTTCGGGGGCAGCAGCAACCATGAGCTTCTTCCCTTTACCCTGCGCTGTTAACACAGAGCTGTTTCTTGACTCCCAGAGACAAGCATTGTCTTTACTGCAGGGGTTTTCTGTTTTCTGCTCTCTTCCTCGTTTTTCTTGTAATTTTCTTGTCAAAGTTGAGCTGTCTTTCAATGCAGGCAAAGTCAAAATATATGTGGCAAAGAGTGGGTTGTTGCAGAGGCAGAAGTCGGAGTGTCTCCAGGCAAGGTCTTGTTTCAAATTTAGTATAAAGGAAATCTCTTTGTGCACCTTTACCGTCATTAAAAGATTGACCTAACAGAATTTTAGTCTAAAAATTTAAGGTTATATACTGCATATATATCCCCAGGAAAACAGTGTTTCCTGGGGATTTTTTACTTTATTCCACCTTTACAGAAATTTAAATTACAATATTTAATCAAATGGTGCATTAAGAGCCCAGCTATTCCATGTGGCAAGAGCGGATTCTCAGTGAAGCAGCCCAGCCCTGTGTCTGTAAGAAGGAACCCATGTCCTCGTTGTGACCTTCATTTCTATTTGTAGCATAGACCCTTAGAGGATATGAATAAAATCTGACTACTCTACAGATGCTCACTCTCATTCAGTTTAACATGAAATTTTAGGAACTCAGAGCTTATGCACAGCAACAAAGAAAGCCAAATGACCAAATGACATCATCTCTAAGACTTTAATTCTTTTTCTTTCTTTTTCTATTTTTGTATCCTTAAGATCTCTTTTCCCCCCTAATTTTCCTAATTTATTTTTTCTCCCACTGAGGTAGAATAATAGCATCACAGTCATGAAATGACCAAAAAACCCAACCGAATCTTCTCTTGGCCAGATCCAAGTGACCAGTAAGCACTGATGCATGCTCTGGGGTGTGTGTGTGTGTGTGTGTGTGTGTGTGTGTGTGTGTGTGTGTTATATAAACATGAGTGTGGGAATGCATACATGTTGCGGTCACAGGGGAACTTCTGTGTCATCTCCTTCCTTCCTCCTCCTCCTCCTCCTCCTCCTTCTTCTTCTTCTTCTTCTTTTTCTTCTTCCTCCCCCTCTTCCTCCTCTTCCTCCTCCTCCTCTTTCTCTTGAGATAGGGTTTCTATTTGAACATGGAGCTAAGCTGGTACCCATCAAGACACAGTGACCCTCCTATCTTTTCCCCATACCACAGCACCAGCTCATATGACCATATCCAACTTGTTTCTAGGGGTTCTAATCATTCAGTTTAAGGTTCCCATGCTCACAGAGAGCATGCTTATCTGCTGAGTTACCCTCCTAGCATCAGTTTTGACTCTTGAGAAAAACAAATTGTGTGTATTTCTGAGTGGGTTTCTATAATGGAATGGAGGTGCTCATAGAGCCGAAGGATGTCAGCTATTCCCTGATGCTGGAGAGACAGGTGGCTCTGAGGTCCTTTATGTGTGGGTCTTGGGCACCAAATTTGAGTCCACTCAAAGAGTAATAACCACTAAGCAGGACTTAATCAGAACGCAACTTAACTTCTAAAAGCTTAAAATTTGAGCCTAAGTAAGGCTTGTATGCCTAAATCAAGGCCATTATACAGAGAATTCTGAGATGTGTGATAGGGTGGGATTATCCTCCAGAGCTTCAAGTCTGAAGTTCTCTGGTCTCTTGAATCCTGCAGAGTTAACTTCCTCCACTTTGTTGATGATGGAAGACCACAGTTGACACCATAATCTGAAGGCTGAGGCACTTCAAATGAGGCAGAATACCCTACAAATGACAGCAGATCCCCTGTTCCTTGTGTGGATAACAAAGTACAAAATGTAGCACAACCCAAATCTTCTCCGAGTGTCTTCATCGCACTAGCATGTGCTGGCTGGAACTGGAGTGGAGGTCTCTGAGTGGCTCCCAGTTTTGTTGAGGAAGTAGAGAGCAGAAGCTGGATAAGGGAGTTTATCTATTTTGGAGACACTCTTCTGTGACACAAGATTTAGTGGAAAACTGGGCTAGCTTTGAGAAGTTTGGAAATAAACAATAGATCATATTAGACAAAAATGCAAACCATGTAGGAGACTTGTTGAAGCAAACTGTAGAGAGAGGAAAAACACTACAGAAGGCTGGAAAAGTAAAGGGTCTGGGTATGTTCCCCAGGAATAGTCTAGAGGACACTACTTACAACATGGTAAGCACTGTGTTAGTGACGAAGGCACTAGCATTACTGGCAATACTTCTAGGAGACCCAGCTATGGAACTGGGCTTTGTTAGCAATGGTAGCAGCATCCAGAACCCATAACCAAGGACAGGGGATGACAAACAAAGTCAGGTAGATGTTATCACTACTGGGGAACAAGGTTGCAAAAGCAGACAGTGGGCATCATTGGAGAGGTGTGGAGATACCTCAGGCAACACAGTGTTCTTGATGGCAATAAAGGAGAGCATCCAACAGCTTTATTGCATATCTGTATCTCTATATCTATTTTTACGACTACAGTATCTCAAGTGTGTGATAAAAGGATGAGGTCAGCTGACCCAATGAAAATTGCATCTCTTGCTTGCTTTCACAACTGAGATAGTTCTCAGAATTGAAGGCCATCCACAAACTGATGAAGAGATGACCACCCTTGATGAGGATCTTTGAGCCTTTGGTGCTAATGCCCAAATGTGTGAAAATCTTGCTCCTGCCAAGCTCTCATTAACAGATATAGACTATGTGCATTGGTTATTGGTTATCTAATTAAGCATCACCCTTTAAAAATAACACGAGGAAAATTCATTAATTAGATATTTAATCTTGACAGAAATCTGCCCTGCTGAGATTGACAGTAGTCTATTAGGTCACCTTTGTATACTTCCGGTCCTCCAGTCAAACCCATTCTCTAAGATGTCACAGAATATCTGATTCATGGGCTCTCTAAAGCACTGTCTACTTTGCATCAAAGGAGATATTGCTGTGCTTCCATCACTAGAGCATCCACTGGTCCTCCATCCATTCACAACATCTCAGTGACTACCGCTTGTTGATCAATGCAGTGAACCCTTGTCACTGCTAAAGGACCAGTTTTGACAAGCCTTCATGGAAGGCAAGGGCATATCATCTTAAACCATTTATCACTATGTGATTTGGGGGTAGTGGGAAAACTACGTAGACTGTACAACTAATATTCACGTCCAATATTACCAAGTTCAGAATTGCTGCTTTCCACTTCTGAAAATTTATTTATCTGTAAGATAAGATATTGTGGGGCTCAAAAGAAGAATGTTTCCAGCAGGAGCTACAGCAAAATTGTTCTTTATTGAAGTTACAACTGCTACCTGTCTTCCCTGTCCATCATGAACCTCACAAACTGTCAACAAAAGAAAAGAATTTCAGTAATTGCCTAGGTAGCTAACCCAGGTTATCATGAGGTGATAGGATTTAACACAATCAAGAATTAGTATTTGGATACCTTAGTAATGACACATTGGTAAGTTGAACACTTATAGCCCAATAAATGCATAGCAATTAGGGACTCACAATGCCCTGGAGACAGGAATTCAAGATAACTATCTAGTAAGTCACGTAGACAAAGAACAGTCATGGAGGGGAGAAAATATGAATTGGATGTCAGAGATGGGAAATGCTAGTTATGCCTCCATAGTAGAGTAGGGGCAAAAGCTAATTCCAATCTTTAATACTTTATAAGTTCTCTAAAACAATGAAATCAATCAGAATTGAGTGAACTTAAAGTTAGAAAGACAAGTCTATAAGCAGTACAGGCGTGAGCGTCTAGGGCAGATTCTGCTGCTGCTGCAGCCAGGGCTTTAAACTAGCTGGCCTAACTGTAACTCAGTTAGTGGGGATGCTGACTAGAACTAATCTATAAATGTTCTATTTTTTCCCCAGAATCTCCTTATGCGAAACTCAAGCCGCTGAAGTGTGAGCTATCCCGTCTATCTCCTTTGAAATATTCCTCAGTAAAGACATTGGTTTAGGGATTTAAAAGGTAGCTAATCTGTCCCCAGGTGGCATGGAGTCAGTGCTACAGTGTTTCCTATGGCATCAGGATGGATCATCTCCAGCTGAGACATCTTGTTTCTCTTCCGTCTGTCTAACACAAAATCCCACTTCCCAAGGATTCTTCCAGAATAAGACAATTGAACAAAATTTTAGAAACCCTTCACCAACACACCATGTAGCTATTATCTTTCAGTTCTTTTTAAAACTATGGTCCTTCCGAGAACAAATGAATTCTTAAAACACAAAGAAAAGGATAATGTAATATGGTGCATTAATGAAAACTTATTTCCCACCGTGAGGGCCTCTTATGCTCACCTTGAATTCTACTTCCTTGTTGGTCTGCACACCATTCTGGCTTAGCTCTATGACGGCTTACAGAGAACTGCCTGAGAAATTTCTCAGGCCTGGCAGCATCTTGAGGTTGTGAAGACTTCCACCCTTCTCTAGATATTGCTCTGCTTTGCCCCTGTGTTCCACTTCAAATCACTGAGGTACAATTGCCTACACTTGAGACCCTGATTTGACAGCTCCACTGCACTCACATCTATTCAAGACAGAAAGTTCTCCGAGTTCACAAGAGTCTTGCTGTGAGCTGCACTTCTTGCCCTATGCCTTATTTTTACACTTGGTGTCTTGTTTCACGTTGCGAGCCCCCACATATGCTAACTGCTTTGTTTCCTTTATAGTCTTCCCCTTTCTTCTTTTAAATTGGCTTGTGATAGTTCATCTTCATTGGCAACGCGACTGGATTTAGAGCTACCTAGGAGATTGGTATTCATCTGGACTTAAACATTGCCCTCTGAAGGGAGGTTCATGTGACTCAGAAAGCTAATGGGACTTACCAGGGCTCTGAAACCTTTCTAAATGTACAAAATTCACAAATCCTCTCAAGGTTACATGAACAAAAAACAACCATGGAAGGAACATAGAGACTTTCATGGAACTGCCTTCAAATTAGGCAAAGAACTCTAGAAATGTGACATTGTAAGTTGTTACTCATTCTAGGATGGACTTTGCAGGGTTGCTCCTGCCAAGAAGTTACACTTACTTCTGTAAAAAGTGCAGTAAGCAGATTGACTCACCCAGGCATACCTACATGGAGTCATTTTTTCAGTTGGTCATTGGTACCTTCTCTGGAGTAAACAAACATTGGCCATGTCCCTCTAGGAGGAGGCTCTGCCTTGAGTACGGCGACTCCCAACTGTGTGCTGGGTACTTACGTGGAATGAAAAGGAAGGGGAGAAGCAAGCAGGGTAAGCATAGGGCCTATAGGCTTTCAGGCTGCAACAGAACTGAGGGCTTCTAAGCACAGGGTTGCATCAAGAGCCATTGTCACTCTTCTTTGTGCTGAGTTTCATTTCAGCTCTGATCTGTTAAGAATCGTGTGACTATGTTAGGGAGATAGCTCAATTGGTCAGGTGCTAGACACACAAGCTGAGTTTGGATCAGCCATGGTCATTACCTTTTGTTGTTATGCTGGGCATATAGCATGAAGATCTGTGGATCCCTAGAGCTTGCTAGTGAGGTAGCCATTTTAACCTAACTGGTTTGGTTCAGGTTCAGTGAAAGAACCCATCTTATAAAATAAGGTGTATAATACCTTTAACCTCCATATGTATGCATAACCATACATGCACATCTGCACACATACAGGTACCCCCCCACACACACATCCCAAGAATATTGTTCCCAATAATCTTCTAACAAAGAACTTGGATGATAAGACAATTAGAAGCCGGCAACACAGTCTTTCTGCAAAACTCTGATTTGTATATCAATCTGTTGTAGGAACTAAAAAGCTCCAAAACATGGTGCCTACAGTTTCCTTTAATAAAGGCATGCTGAGAACTAGACCATAAGCAACTTCATGCAATTTATTGCTAAGATTCTCAATGAAATTAAAACATAAAAGTCAGAAACAGAGATGGAGCTGGTGGAAGAAACCTTGTCTCAAGTGCTCTGACTGTGGATGTGGATGCTAAAATAAATTTCATCTCGAGACACTTGTCTCCAGCCTTGAGACGCCTCTGTAGAATATGGGGGAATGGTCAGTGCTGGCAGTTCATACACAGAGAACCAGAGAGATGAAGAAGATCCATTGTCACACTTGTGGAGAGGAGTGAATTGGGATGGAAAACTGTGGGCAGCTCTTGCATGCTCAGGGGCTTCCTTACATGGTCACAGAAAAGGTAGAGCAGAGTGGTGTGTTACAGGATGGAAAGAATCCTCCATAAACCATCTGCTCATCACAGACGGGGCTCACATTTGTGTGGGGAGCTTATTTCATGGAGGGTTCTAGCACCCAGAGAGAACTCCAAGCAACAAAGGAAGGTTTTGTAGATTCTGAGTATAAACTTAGAGAGAACTCTGGCCATGGAATCCCATGGAGTTGCTTGGGTTTTTCTCGGTCGTCATCTGGTTTACCTGAAAAATATACAGGGAGTTCAGCACCACTGAACACCCGCAGCTATGTAGAGGATCTTTGGGCCCCATCTGCACTCAGTTTTGTCAGTCAGAAGGAGGTGTGACATAAGGGCCTTGCATGCTTCATGAAATACAGGTCCCTAGAAATGCCCTTCATAAGACCTTCTGAAGTTTTCTAGCAGATCAGAGATACCAGGGAAGCTTGCCACCAAGCCTTATCCTTTGAGGCACAGAGACCCGAAGCACACACATGCTTGCAATTCACACCTGCGTCAACTGAGCTCAGGTGTTCTTTTCTTAGCATGACTTTCTTGAAATATCCTTCATATATACAGTGTAGCAGTTGTTTTTAAATTTTACTTTCTTTTAAATTATATATCTGCCTGTGTCTGTGTGACAGTATGTGTGTATTTGTGAAGCCACCATTGTATTCCACAGAATTGGAGTTACATGTGATTTGAGACACCTCATTACTGAGAGCAAACTTGAGCCTTCTATATGTGCAGTGTGTACTTTTAATCTCTGAGTCATATAGCCTTAGGAGGGCAGTTTTCTGTGGAGCTCTCCAACTCCAAAAGAGATGGGACTCCTTATTTTCCTGTTAGGCTTACTTCCTTGACCATCTGGACCAGAGAGTCTTAGTCACAGTTTAATAGGATGTTTTTATTAATGGATCATGAAGAAACACAAAAATGTAAGGCAGGGACCCAGTTTTTTTTCTATTGTTAGTCTTTTGCCTCAGAGCTCCTAAGTCTTACTTCTGTAATCTATGGTTTCTGTCACTTTGCTAGTCAAAGAGTGTGAGCAAACCATACACATGAATGGAGTGATTAATCACATACTCAAAGAGACAAGTTTACTCATAGAGCATGCATTCACATAAAATACAACACAGGCAAAAAAAAATAAAAAAAAATACAACACAGGCAACACACACACACATGGACACACTCAGATAAGGCATAGCACACACACTCATAGATACATACACAGATAGACACAGCACGCACATAAACACAATACAGACATGCACGTACATAAACACAGATAAACATGTAGAAACAACACAGATATGTACATACACAGACACACACACTTAAAAATCTACACTTTAATTGCCAAACACTTTTTATGAGACTACAATTACCCTGATACCCAAACCACGGGGAGACATTACTAAGAAAGACAATTATAGACCAAATCACTCACTCACATTGATGAAAAAATACTAAATAAAATACTGTCAAATCAAATCCAAGAGCACATCAGAACCATCATCCACCATGATCGTGTTGCCTTCATCCCAGAGATGCAGGGATGTTTCAACATATGAAAATCTGTCAACGTAATCCACCATATAAATAAACTGAAAAATAAAAACCACATGATCATCTCACTACATACTGAAAAAGCTTTCAACAAAATACAGCATCTCTTCTTGATAAAGGTCTTGGAGAGAGCAGGGATAAAAGGAACATACCTAAGCATAATAAAGGGAACACATGACAAGCCAACAGTTAGTATCAAACTAAAGGGAGAGAAATTCAAAATAATACCACTGAAATCAGGAGCAAGACAAGATTGACCACTCTATCCATATATATTCAATATAGTTCTTGAGGTTCTAGCTAGATCAATAAGACAATAAAAGGAGATGAAGGGGATATAAATAGGAAAAAGAAGAAGTTAAACTCTCACTACTTGCTGATGATTTGATAGTATACATAAGCAACCCAAAAAATTCTATCAAGGAACTTCAACAACTCATAAACACGTTCAGGAATGTAGTAGAATACAAAATTAACTCAAAAAATTCAGTAGCCCTTTTTTACACAGATGATAAATGGGCTGACAAATAAATCAGAGAAACATCACCCTTCACAATAGCCACGAATAGCATAAAATATCTCAAAGTAACTCTAATCAAACAAGTGGAATATTTGTATGACAAGACAAGAACTTTAAATCTTTGAAAAAAGAAATTTAAGAAGACACCAGAAGTTGGAAAGATCTCCCATGCTGTTGGGTAGGTAGAATTAACATAGTAAAAATTGCAACCTTACCAAAAGCAATCTACAGATTCAATGCAATGTCCATCAAAATCCCAGCTAAAATATTCACAGATCTCAAAAGAACCGTACTCCACTTTATATGGAAAAGCAAAAAACCCAGGATAGTCAAAACATTCCTGTACAATAGAAGAGCTTCTGGAGGCACCACAATTCCTGACTTCAAATTCTACTACAGAGCTACAATACTGAAAACAGCCTGGTATTGGCATAATAATAGACAGGAGGACCAATGGAACTGAATAGAAGACCCGGATATTAATCCACATATCTATGAACACCTGATTTTTGACAAAGAAGCAAAATATATAAAACAGAAAAAAGGAAGCATATTTAGCAAATGGTGCTGACATAACTGGATATCAACATATAGAAGAAAGAAAATAGATCCGTAACTTTCACCATGCAAAAAACTCAAGTCTAAATGGATCAAAGCCCTAAACATAAAGCCAGCCACACTGAACCTCAGACAAAAGAAAGTGGGAAGTACACTTGAACTCATTGGCAAGGAGACCACTTCATATATATAACTCCAGTAGCATAGACACTGAGAGAAACAATTAATAAATGGGACCTCCTAAAACTAAAAAGCTTCTGTAAAGCAAAGGACACGGTCAACAAGAAAAAATGGCAGCCTACAAAATGGAAAAAAATCTTCATTAACCCCACATCAAACAGAGGTCTGAACTCCAAAATATACAAAGAACTAAAGAGATTGATCATCAAAAGAACAAATAATCCATTAAAAAATGGAGTACAGACCCAAACAGAGAACCCTCAAGAGAGGAATCTAAAATGACTGAAAGACACTTAAGGAAATACTCAACATTCTTAGTCATCAGAGAAATGCAAATCAAAACAACTCTGAGATTCCATTTTATGCCAGTAAGAGTAGCCAAGATCAAAAACATTGATGACAACTTATGCTGGAGAGGTTGTGGGGTAAAGGGAACACTCCTGCGTTACTGGTAAAAGTGCAAATTGGTACAACACCTTTGGATATTTGTATGGCAATTTCTCAGAAAATTAGCAAACAAACTTCTTCAAGGCCCAGCAATACCTTTGGGTATATATCCAAAGAATGCTTAATTGTATCACAAGTAGATGTGCCCAACTATGTTCATAGCAGCATTGTTTGTCATATCCAGAACCTGCAAATAGCCTGAATGCCCCTTGACTGAAGAATGGATAAGGAAGATGTGGTACATTTACACAATGGAATACTACACAGCAGAAAAAAATAATGACATCTTGAAATTTGCAGGCAAATGAATGGAGCTAGAAAACATTGCATTGAGTGATGTAAACCAGACTCAGAAAGAGAATTATCATATTTACTCGATTGTTTTTAAACATAAAGCAAAGAAAACCAGCCTACAAATCATAATCCCAGAGAACCTAGACAACAATGAGTACCCTAAAAGAGACATACATGGATCTAATCAACATGGGAAGTAGAAAAAGACAAGATTTTCTGAGTAAATTGGGAGCCTGAGGATTGTGGGAGAGGGTGGAAAAGGAGGGGAGCAGAGAAAAATTATAGCTCAACAAAACCAATTTAAAAAAATAAAAAAATCTACACTTTGGCTATCAACCTTCTTTCTAAAAATTGGTTTGTCCATCATTTTAATTTTGTGCAGTTTCTTTGATCCAGGATCTCATGCACAGCTATCTAGGTGGGCATGAGCTACTACCAAATGAAAAAGTGAAAATGGAGCAAAGAGGGACAATCCCTGGAACACTCAGAGGCAATATGGACTCAGAGCTAAGCTGTAGTTTCTTTATGGCAAGGTAAGGGGCCCTCTCAAATCTGGAAGAGCCATGGCATCCGTATTCTAGTCTAAACTTCAATACTTTCTAGAGTTCTCTATTGTAGTAAAAAGATTTTCCCAGGTTAATGGAAGGTATGTTTACAGTACTTAACCAGCAGCTTGGACAGGAAAGTACTTAATAGATGGAATACCTGGATGCTAATTGTCACAACTCATTTTAGTACCCTTCTTTTGTGGAATTTCAATGTCTTCAGTTGAATGAATTTATACAATGTATATAGAAGTACATTGTTGGCACAGTAAGGGAAGAAGGATAGACGACAATACTGAGGTTCAGCAGCAATGGGCTGCTAGTGCCAGGACTAGCAAAGACAAAGCTAGACAGAAGTCAAACAGGGAATGATCCACTGCCCAGTCGTGGCTTTTGGTCTCCTTCCCAAAACTCTACAGGAGGGAACTTATTGGCTTCTGAAGCGGTAATGAGCAGCTGCCCTAGGAGGCTATGGACCTCAGAACCTGAAGTTCTTGTTCTCTGGCCCTGTGAAGAACGAATTTTGTCTCTCACCTAATAGCATGGTTCATGGAAGAGAGTACAGAGTACCTAATTTATGAACAAATGTGTGAGACGGATTGGCTTGGAAGATTAGGAAGTTATGATTTTAAGGTAGGAGACCCAGGCCATATTGCTGTACTTACTGACTTTTAGGTCCATCATAGTGGGTGATGGCCCCCTCTAGGCTTGAGTTTTCCAATCTATAAAATGAATTAGCTTAATGTGTTAAGCTAATTCTGTGTTCACTTTCACGTTTTTAATTCTTGAACACAGCCTAAGGCAGGACAGAGGCGAGACTTGGTCAGCACCCTCTTCGTACATTTAAGCTGCCCTATCTCTTTAGAAAGGATGGAACTGGGAACCTGGCCTGGACACAGGGATGGATTGGATTCAGAGAGGGTTAAAAAAGCACACCTGCTTCCTCCTGCAATGGAAATGATTTCCCAAGCTCTGAGGGGAATAGAGAGGATGCATGCTATAAGGCTATTTTGGGGGTTGTCAGCTCCAATAACCATGTGGTGCAGAAGTAAGAGCCAGGCACTAAAAGCTTTGGGCAGAACTCTGTCCCACAGAGCTTTGTCACTTGACATTGTGGTGGCAAAGCACTCAGCTTCAGAAGTTTCAGGAGGTTTTAAAGAAAGTTCTCAGGAGAAACAGATTTTAATGTTTAAAAATGTTATGGACATATATTTCTCTGGATATAGATATTGATATCTGAATATAATATTGCCTGTGTCCTGGCCTGACACATTCTTTTGAATGAATAAATAAAATATATCAGAGAATCTATATCAATATACACTTTGAATTCCGCGAGCATTCATTCTCTGGATACTATTTGAATTATTAGGTCCTTTGGGGTTCCTACCTTAAACAGAGGGACGAAGTCTCCCAAGCATCCAGGTGATACCAATAGTTCTCTGAAGGTGACATGCAATGACCAAACCCCAGTGTCTCATGTCTAGAGACAATAGACTGGAAGATACTCACACTGCTCTCAGAATTTTCTATTATCTAAGGTCCCAGGGGTGGTTAAAAGCTAAGGAAAGACTGAGCCTACCCTTCTGATTCTAGTTCAGTGTGTTTCTTTTTGTATTGTCCTCTGTATATCATTTTATCTCAGAATATAGCCCAGAGAGGCCTTCACTAGGTGAAGTGTTGTGTGTTCTGGTTAAAGCTGCTATGCTTCTTCATCTTCCACTGTCTCAAGTGTGCCAAACACCAACTATCTTTGTTGTAGTCCAGCTCATTTCGCTAGAAATTAAAAAGAGACCCAGGTTCTAATAGTAACACAAGGCCCTCTTACAGAGAGCTCCCCTGATTCTCTCTTTCATTCAGACCTGTCTCAGGCAATCACCCGTCACATTATTTTGTGATGTTCTTTTACCGTTATGACTCTTAAAATGTCTGAGATGTTGAGGGCAGCATCAATAGCACACTCATCCTTTGGCACACTTTGGCTCTTCTTCCAAGAAGTTATTTTTGTATCAACTGTATCTCCAGATCTACTCATGAGAAAAGCACGACTTGCATGCTTACCACCAGTGTTAGAAAAATAATGGTCCTCTTCCCCACACAATATGTATCTTGAATACCTGATCTGGGAGGAGAGCCTTTTGGGAAAAGTTATTGGGAGATGACTGAGGCTAGGTGAGGTCATGATGAAGCAACACTGTGCTATAGGATGAATGCCTTAAATGAAACCAGGGAATTTCTTTTTTACCTCCTTGCCTGTGCCAAAATTCTGAGGAGAGGCAATACAGCAAAAGGGAAGAATCTGCAAACCAGGAGAAGTTACCTCACTAGACCCAATCAGATGTTCAATGTCTAGCCTCTTGAACCAAAAGAGAATAATTCCTGTTGTTTAAACTACCAATGAATGATTATTTACTATAATGACCAGAGCTAACTAATTTATTATGTAGTATAATTATATCATTATTATGAAAATCAATTTTATCCGTGAAATTACAGCATTCAAAGGTATGCAGTCTGTCTGTATGCTTTAATGTTTTCCTGCGGAAATGAAGCCCTTCCTTTTGTCGTCGTCCACCAGTTAATAAAAGACTGGATAAACTGAACAGACTTTGCTTGGATAAGGGTTGTAGGAATTCTAGTTTCTTGTGATCAATGAAATGTATTGGTTCTCATTTCTGGAGCCGGGGAGTGTGAAGTCAAGGTGTCAGCCAGACCATGATCTGTCCAAAGCCTTGGGACCTGATATGGGGCTATACATCTTAAGTCCAGCTCAAGTTCTATGATCACGTTTTCTCCTCTGTTGCTTTTTTACTTTGCACAGCTCTCTCTGTTTCTTTCCCTCTTTTAAAGACACAGTTGTGCTGGATGCAGCCTACCCTAATCACCTCATGCTAACTTTTTTGTAGAGAGCTTTACAATGAGCAAATATTTCTTATTAGGGTCTTAACAAACATTTTGGGTGACATATAATCTACCCTAACAACAACCTTTACTAAAATAACATTATTTTCTTCCTGCTTGCCACGATAGTATCATCTATTACTAATTGTGACTAAATATTATGTGCCAAACATGCTGCTTAGCATTTAATTGTTTCAGTTTATCTTTTCAACAAACCCCAGGGGTCGAAAGCATGTACTGTCAATGGCTGTGAAACTGGGTCTCAGGGAGGTTAAATGCCTCACTCCAAGCCTTACAGTAAACAGAGGAGCCAGAATCCAACCTTTGATTCAGAGGCCATTATGCAACTGTTCTCTCTCCCCCATGGTCCTATAAGCTGTCTTTTCTGTTTTCTATGTCTTATAACTTTAATATCTCTTATTCCAGAACTGGTATTAAGCTACTTCTATTATCACAGTAGCATTATCCTAAGAATCTACACACAGGTTCTGTGAGGCTCCCTAAGGTTCTCTCACTGTCTTGTTTCTTTTCTTTCTTTTTTTTTTCTTTTCTAGAAATACATATCATCCTTGAAACCATTTCTAGATGCTGGAGACTAACTCAGTGGCACTCCATAAAACCTGCCATCCCAGTATGAGCTGTGATCAGAGCCCAGCATTTGTCTAGCTGCGTTCAGTGACGGTGTCTTTCACACTGGTCAAACACGGGGTTTGAACAAATGCCCTGGATCTGGAACCTTAGCCTCCACCTCCTTAGTCCACATTTTCCTGTCCTTGTTTCCCGGTCAGACACACACCTGTGTGCCAGCCTCACTTAGCTCAGCATGGACTTTCCCAAGGCACTTGGAAAACTTGACAAATTATTTGTAATTGTATTTCTACAGTTTGGAGCTGTTTGAAAAATTCCGGATTGATTTTCAGCCAGGCAATGCAGCTTCAATCCTAATAAGGTTCATGCTCTGAAAAAGTGCAGCGATGAACCATTGATTAAGTTGACACTACAATCTATTTTCCCTGGCCTGGCCAGGCTAGGCTGGCTGCTTGTACTTGAATTTGTTAAATGTTCCAGACTTTGTCTTTGTGAATAATCTTGTCTGAAGCCAGGGATGGTCCTGGGCTTGGTTTCTTGCCTGGGTATCTGTCAGTGCCTCATTCCAGAGCTGTGAAAATGAAAGCTGAGGAAATTAAGGAACTGCACAGGGAATTCTCTAATCTAAAAACTCAGTGCGTGGCTCTGCTACTGTGCACGGTCTCAGTTGTAGAGCTGGGAAGGAAGATGCTGGTTGGAAAATGAGCGTATCCACTGGGAAATAACAGCAGGAACATACAGCATGGAGAGACTGTCAAGTTTAGGGCACGGATGGCCTTTGCACATTAGGGAAGTCTCTCTGGACAGAGGCAGCTGTCGCTTACATAAATCATCAAGATACACAACACCAGATCCCCCTCCTGCATGTCAACCGCAGCCTTTTTCAGCTTCTTTGAAATAATGTGCTTCATGTTGAATCATAGCCGTGAAAACCCGCTTTTCTGTGACCTCGGTAATGATGACAAGCCTAGCCTCCATCTGCTCATCCCTAAAATGGGCATTAAGCATTTATTGCCTGTGTGGTATCTTCCCAGTAACAAGAGCTGATGGCCATAAGAAGTCCAACATACAGTAAATGCCCTATAAATTAAATTTAGGTTTCTACTTGAGATGGACAAAAACACACTGAAAGAAATGAGCCCATATCAGTATTTATATTTTAGCCTATATGTATATACGTACACATATATTCATTGATCATACTTCAATATGTGATAAAGAAGTGATATAATTCATTCTGAAAATGTGGATGGTGGGAGGGAGCAGCCTTCTTTTTTGAGAGACTTTGCTGACTAGCTCCCTCTAAATTGAACAAGTCCCTCTTAGAGAAAGAAGGACACTCAGTAAGTAGGTAACAATTCCAAGTCTCAAATTCTTTTGGAGCTTCAGGATTCAGAAGGCCCTCTTCAAAGTTGTACAAGTTGTAACAATTTCTGGGAAGGTTGGCTCTGGCCTGCTTTGGTACTGCCTATAAGTAGTGCAAAGAGCTCCCCAGTGCAGTACTTCTGAGTCCTAATCCAGGCTGGAGTGGGGTTTTGGTGATGGAGCTGTCTTCGAGTAGGTCACTCCTGCTACATAATGCTGACACAACCTCAGTCAGTACACTGGTTCATTGAGGTAGACTTCGGTGGGATTGTTTCTTTGGTCTATTATTGTACTCTGTCCAGGGAGAAGAGGAATTTGTATTTATCTCCCTGGGAAAGAACATACGGCACACTCCCTAGAGAGCCAGCAGCCAGGACCATGGGATCATGGATTACTTTCTACACCACCAGTTATGAGATGAAAATGTATGAAAACCCCATATCACCCACTTTCTCCCATCCCTTGCAGCTCTTACTCAGAAAGAACACCCTCCTTGTTCTCCTTCCCTCAAAGTCATTTTCAGTCACAGAATGGTTGTTCTAGCATGGTAAACATTAAGTCTTTCATATCTAAAGTGGATGAATTTTAATCATGAACATGGAGTAAATAGCACACACATCTTTCATATACATTTTCTCCCATGAATATTTATAGGGAATTTATAAATGATGCAGGCACAGCCATTCGCATTCTGGAAGGAGGGAGTTGTATGCTCTTCTTTGCTCTGTGACCTCTCCACCCCATCAGAATGCAAATAATCTAACCCTAGACTTGTTGCTGTTCAGATACCACGAGCCTTCAAGAGCCAATTCACATGTGGCTCACATATCCCAGACATTCCTATCCGTCAGTTTCTTTACTCATAGCCCCTAGGCAGTTCTTCCTAGCTCTGAGCCTGCTGTCAGATGAATCTGAACAATCATAGCAGCCATGATTGTGCATTTGAAAACACAGATGTATGCTGAGGGGAGCTGGGGTTAGAAGTTGCTGCATCAAGAGCTCAGATTGAAGGGGTTGCTTAAGCAACACTGCCCAGGAGAACTTTCTGCAGGGATTGACACACCAACCAGGACAAAGTTAGAGATGGCATGTGGCTCTGAAGCTCTTGAACTATGGCAAGCGTGAGTAGGGTGTTGAATTTTTAATTAAATTTACTTTAATGTTGCCCAGTTGAAATTTAAATAGGTATGTGCAACTAGCGGATGCTGTTCTGAAAAACAGAACTTTTAAGATCTAGGCATCACATCTCTTAGTCCTAGGGAGAGGCTTGGCCAGTAGTAGAGAACAGAGAAAGAATTGCAGATCAAGGACACACAGAAAGAGGCTAAAGCTCTCTTATCTCCATCCATCTGTTGATAGACACTTAGCCTGGTTCAGTTTCTGTGAACCAGCAAGAAGCAGGGATATGCAGGTATTTGTATTGAATGCTGTCTTAGAAGCCTTCTGGAATATTTTTAGAGTGGTGTATCTGGATCATGTGGTGGCTGTCTGTGTAGTTTTCAAGGAACAAACAAAATGACTGCACCAGTTCAATCAGTTCAGTTCTCACTGAGAGCATGGCAAGCTTCCTCTTTCTGCCCATCAAGGCAAACCAAAGAAGAGACTATCAGATGAGAAAACTCCTAAGAGGGGAAGGAAAGTCATGCTGGGGCACACTGGGGAGAGGAGACAGAGAAGGACAGAGGGATGATATATATATATATATATATATATATATATATATATATATATACCCAAGAAATCTGTGGGAAAATCCAGTAACTTCAATGCTTATAAAAATAGATTTTAAAATTTAGAAAATTTTTAAAAATTCCAAACCTCTAAGACCCTATTTTCTAAAATATCGGTGTGGTCAACTTTTGGAGCCGTGAGGATTAAGATTTTAAAATGGCATCAAGGTCACTGTTCACTAATGGTAAGTTCTGATCTGTCACTTTCCATCTCTGCTCTACACTCAACTGGGGCAGAGAAATCGAAAAACAAAACAACTCAGAATCTTTCCCCAGAGAATGTATATTCAGAGCATCAGGCACACACCAGAACTATCTTAAAATATGATATTCTCTCTCTCTCTCTCTCTCTCTCTCTCTCTCTCTCTCTCTCTCTGTGTGTGTGTGTGTGTTTGTGTATGTGTGTGTGTGTGTAGTGCCCTTGAGGAACAAGGTCATCAGATGTCCTGGGATTGGAGTTATAGACAATTGTGAGTTACCCAACTCGGGTGCTAGGAACTGAACTTTGCTCCTTTGGAAGAGCAGCAGCAAACTTCTTAGACTCAGAGCTATCCCTCCAGCCCAAAATAACCTTTTATACTTCATGATAGAAGAACAGAAATGAATGGTAGGCAAAGCTGCATCGTGTTCTGAGATGTCTAAGTTTGTATGGCTGTCTTGAAAACTCAATTATAATGGTTCTAAAAAACATAAGACCTGACTCTTTGGAGCAATCACACTTGTTCCTTAATTATAACCAAATGCTCAGGGTTATAAATCTTCAATTCCTTGGTCATTCCAAGTTATTCTGGATCTGGCCCAGGTCAGGTAGAGCAGAGTGCCCTTCTTTGTGGTATTTACCTGGCCCCCCAAATCAGTGTTCTGGGGGTTCAGAGCCCAAGATGCCTGTATTATTACTATATCTTGTTACTCTATTTATAGGCTCCCACAAAAGATCCAGGAATGAGTGCAATTGTGTACACAGGCTGCCTTCTTGAAGATAAATCAGAACTCTAAATATTTAAAGACACGTTAGCCTCTCTGACTGCTTCCTGGCAACAACTACTGTCACCACCACACAAGCAAACTCTTTTGTTTTAGGGGAGAGCTTGCTTTTGCTTTGTTTTGTAAATTAAGGAATGTCCTCCTC
Source organism: Microtus oregoni (assembly GCF_018167655.1). Lineage (NCBI taxonomy): Eukaryota > Metazoa > Chordata > Mammalia > Rodentia > Cricetidae > Microtus > Microtus oregoni. Next base: position 33,909,165 of record NW_024543067.1, read on the forward strand.
TTTCTTACCTCTTTCCTTCATTTATCTACTATCAGTTATCATGTTCTTCGCATTTGTCATGGATGGGTTCACAGAAATACACAGAATTATGCAAGAACTTCCTCATTCACCGAGCATGTGGTGTAGCCTAGTAGTCAGGGTGATTCATGTTAGGATAGGCTCAGCATCTTCTTTCTTTATCAGTCTCAGAACACTAATTAGCCATTTCATGCTTCAAACGGAGACTGAAAAAGAAGAGGATCACACAGAATAATGCTCTCAGGACCTTACATTAATGTTAGTTACACTGTGTGGTTATAGTATTAACTTCCTGTGAATTTTTAAGGTTTAGTGGTGAATTAGATAATGCACCAGAATGCTTTTGTTTCAAATTGGGAGTTTTAGGAGATGTGACCTTTTGGGGGGCAGTTTGTCACTGTGGGAAGGTTGTAAATACTTGATTCACTTCTAGTCAGTTCTCTTTGTTCCATGCTGTGCTGTGGTTTGAGATATGACCCTTCAGCAACTGCTTTCAGCATCCTGTCGCCTGTTGCTTCTGCTCCATCATCACGGACTCTTGTCCCTCTGGAACTATAACCTTTCTTCCATACATTATCTTGGTCATGGTGTTTTACTAATATTAGGGTTCAGTAATAGAAGGAGTTCTGTGATGGGTTGGAGCCAAGCTATGCCACAAAGATCACACCACACAACAGATCTCATGCAGCAGATTTATTAGGGGGTTATATAGAGGCTGCCTCTGAGAGAGGGTGGATGGGGAAGAGACAGAGAAGCAGACAGACAGACAGACAGACAGAGAGAAAGACTGGAAGACAGAGAGTAGAGTGTGATGGCCAGGACCTTTTTAAGGGCACAAGTGTCCCATTTGGTGGCTGGTGATGACATGGCTGCTGGTGCCAAGTTGCCAAAGGCAAACTGGGGTAACCCCTTATTCCTAACATTTCTCCTTTTGGTTTATTATAAAAATTGAGAAAACAGGAAGGAAGATGGCGAGGCAGGAATGGGGGTGCCATGCTCTTTAGACTGTTTCCTGTTTGGGGGCATTGACATTTTTGGGGACCTATAAAAGTTGGGATGCTGGACAGCTATGGAAGAGCAGACTATTTCCAGGCTGTGTGGAACCATCTGGGGCTAGGGACTTGCAGGCAGTAGCTGGAGTACTTTGTACAGCTGGACCACCTGGGGCTAGCCACTTTGAGGCTGTCCATGATGCAGATTATGAGAGAACACCTGGACCCGGAAAGATGCAGAAACATATATATTAGGGGTAAAAGATAAAGTTAAGGAGTTTAGGATGAAATTTTTTCTTGGGTATGTATTTGATGCTTTTAGACCCATGGCCCTAGTACTTGGGGAAGGAGAGTCCGAAGAACAGGGAAATGGGTGGGTGGGGAGAGATTCTACCCTCAGGAAAAAGCAGAATAGGCAGGTGGGGAAACAGGATATTGATTGGTAGTATTTATCTGAAGTCAATTTGACCCATGAGAGGTGTATTCAAGCCAATTTTCTAAAGCTTACAACAATTTTTTTTTTGAGTTTACAAAAGCAATGTTTTAGATTTGCTAGCATTGTCATTGTTTGTAATCTGTACTGAAATCCACATTGTAGAAAGGCAGTAGACTCATGCTTTGGAGTCACAGTGGGAGCTTGGGGACCCAAATGATTTTGAGTTAAAAGTATGAACACTTTTCTGACCAAAAGACTAGGCATATATAGATCAGACAGATGCTTTTAGGATACTGAGAAGTGTTTTTAAGTCTATACTCAGAAGACACCAAAGGGAATTTAAAATCTTGAGCTTGTGACTATGATAATAGCAGTCAGTGATTACCAGAGCTAGAGTAACAGTTTGTTAGAACTCCATTGGTTATATGGTTTATCAGAACTTCATTGATTATTAAGATTCTGAACTTTTAAAATCTTAATATAACAATTTCAAAAAGCAAGAAAGAAACATGAAATATATTTCATTTTTATATGTACCTGAAATCATTTTCTTATACCTGCACAAATTACCTTTACACAGCTTAATGTGTTTCCTTAGACCCTTGCAACATAAGCTTTCACATCCTCAGGCCTTATAACTTGCATTTACATATATTAAAACATTTTCTTAGATCAATACAAGTTAAGTTTTTATGTCCTTAGACCTTACATAAACTTTACACGTTTTTCCTACTAAGCCACTTGCCATGACACAGGTGGCCGATTACTGAGGGCAGTCATGGTAAAGTAAGTTTCTTTAAATAGGGCATTAGTAATATTTTACATTGAAATCTGTTTTGTATGAGTTTGGTAAGAAGGTAAACTGTGTCTATTCTTAGACACAGCTCTAGGAAAGTGAGGCCAGTGTCCTGATTCTTACATTTAAAGAGAACTGAGAAGGCAGGTGAAGTCTTGGTACTCTTGTTAAACTGGCAAAGATCTCACTGGCCAACACCATCAGGGTTCTGAGATGGACGAATTTTACCTGAGTAAGCAAAGTCCAGGTCAAATAGCTCTCAAATCTATTAAAATGACAAATTTACCAGCTACCTGGACAATCACCCTAGGTTCCTTCATGGTTGTTGGAGGCAGAGACCCCGGGGCAGTGTCAATCTTCAGCTGCCTGGCTCAGAAGAACCAATGGACATTCTTGTGGAGGAGGTATTTGGGGGGACTGTCCTACCTTGTATAGGCAAAGTAAGTTAAATAAAGCTTATTCATGTAATTTTGTTTGTACTTAGCATGGCTATATGAATAATTATGGACACATTAAAAATTTGATAATCTATAAGCTATTAACCTGTATGTTTTAGCTCTCATTCTGATGAGGTCATCAGTCAAGATGGAGAACCATATGGTTATTATTAAAAACCACCTCTTCCTAACGTGTGTGTGTGTGTGTGTGTGTGTGTGTGTGTAAAATGAGAGTTGAATCCAAGTTATACACATATACACACAGTGTTGAATTCAAGTTACACACATATACACATCCTAAACCAGATATGAGTCACCTATGGGTGATGTGGGAAGTCCTTCTATGTGAGTGTTGCTTTTGTTGGTTAATGAATAAAGAATTTGCTTTGGCCTATGACAGGGTAGAATAGAGCTAGGTGGGGAAAACTAAAATGCATGCTGAGAAAAAGAAGGCAGAGTCAGAGAGAAGCCATGCAGTCACTGTAGAAGAAAGACATTGGACTGAAACTTACCAGTAGGCCACAACCATATGGCAATATACAGATGAATAGAAATGGGTTGATTTAAGATGTAAGAGATAGCTAGAAATACATTTAAACTTTTGGCCAAACAATATTGCAAATAATAGAGTTTTTGAGTGTTTATTTCAGGTCTGGGCAGCAGGGAACAAAACAAGCAGCCTCAGCCAACATTTGGGCATATACTCATATATAGATTTGTAATAATAAGCCTTTGGTTATGAATTTGAAGACAAATTTCTGATACATAATTTACAGCATAGTCTTAAGAGATTTTTTTTTTTGAGAGCAAGGTACAAAGAAATCATGGAAACTATAGATTTTTAAGAGTGAAAAGTAGAGTTTTATCCCATACTTTTTCAGTCACAGTCCAGCTGGCCTTGGTGAGCTCCCAATAGATCAGCTCCACTGTCTCAGTGGGTGGGTGCACCCCTCGTGGTCCCGACTTCTTTGCTCATGTTCTCCCTCCTTCTGCTCCTCATTGGGACCTTGGGAGCTCAGTCCAGTGCTCCAGTATGGGTCTCACCTTCCTAGATATGGACGGAGGGGGGGAGGACCTAGGACTTACCACAGGGCAGGGAACCCTGACTGCTCTTTGGACTGGGAAGGGAGGGGGAAAGGAGTGGGGGGAGGGGGAGAAGGGTGTTAGGAGGGGGAGAAGGGTGGGAGGAGGGGGAGGGAAATGGGAGGCTGGGAGGAGGTGGAAACTTGTTTTTTTTTTTCTCCTTTTCTCAATAAAAAAAAGAGTGAAAAGTAGAGAAAGCATGGAGGGGAGCAAGTTTAGATATAAGATATTAGGGGATCATTTGTCTAGGCAGCAGGAGTTGTTATGATTTGTGAGAACTTAGAAATCAAGTTTGCTAATTTTTGCTTATGGATGCGTATTGGGGCCAAGCTGTTGTAATAAAATCTGAGTCTGTGAGGAAGAGAGAGAAGGGTTGCATTTGGAGCATCATGAAGGTGCATTCCTATAAGCTCCAAGTCAGAGCTGAGAGCTGAAGTTGTGGTACTGCAGGCTGGAGCCAGAGACATCCAGGAAAATGCAGAAGAAAAGGGAGCCAGTAAGTGTTTTTAGTAGAGATAGTTTCTGGTTGTAGAAGGCTAGAGCCTAGAGAGAAAGTTTTCCTTGTGATGGCCACCCTGAAGACATAGAAGTTGACACCAGGAATCAGAGAGTAACATGACAAAGGACAAGGAGAGTAAAGGCTAAGAGATGACAAGAAATAACCAGGAACTGAGATGCACAGCAGGCAGCTCCTAAGGGAAGGCAAGGGAATTTACAAAGTATAGGCTTAAACCAGCACAAAGAGAGATAGAGCAGGTAGCTTTGTGTGGGAGGAAAGAGTCCCAGGTTGCCTCAGATGGGGACTGCAGTTTCTGGAGCAGGATGCTGCAGGAAAGGCTATAGTTCCTAGGGGAAGGTGAAAGAAAGCTGACAGAAAGCAGGAGAGAAGGGCATGAGTACAGCGGGCGAGAGATGCAGCAGGTGGTAAGAGTCAGGGAAGAACATAGGTATCCAGGTGGAAGGCACAGCAGGCCCAAGGGAAGCAGCAGCTGAAGATTGGACTCTAGAACCTGCGATCAAATTCACAAATGATCTGTATATACCATAGAAGACTTGGTTCCAAGTGAGCGGTGCAGGGGAGAATAGATGTGTGCACACTCCAACTGACCTGGTCCCTGCCCTCTCCTGCTAGTTATGGCTTCCACTTTGCAACAAATTTACAGATCCATGAACCATAATTCAAAGACAGGACATTTGTAACACACACACACACACACACACACACACACACACACACTCGACCAGACCCAAACAAACAAGGCTTTGAGCAGAGCAAAAAAAGAAGTAGTGAATGGGAAGTTTCTTTCCATTTCCCCTAATGCTTGTAGTAATTGTAGAGGTCCATAATAATGTTGGAACCTGGACAGTCATTTCTAAGGATTATCTAAGGGGTACGGAGGCCAGATTCAATTGCAATGGCAGATAAGTTTAGGGGCCTTTAAGTCGGGTACTAGGTAGACATATTGGAGGCATCCCAAGGGAGAGCCAGGAGAGATGGATGACAAGGTTCCCATGGTGAGGAAGGGTATGTGTGTGTGGGTTATGATCTAAAGTCCAATGCATAACAGGACAAAAGAAAGGAACAAAGAAGGAACCAAATGTTCAAAGGCACAAGCTGTACAATGGATTTTGCCCTTACCAGTCCAGGGCCAGAGTTAAAAGCCCTGGTGAGGTACCTGGTGCCAAGTCTTTTGAATGAAGACAAATGGTGAAAACTGAGTTCAAAATGAAACCTCATCCAAGGAAAATGGTCAGAGATTGGGTCAGTTGAGAGAGTCAATCATAGCCTTAATGATGGTGACTTGGGGTACCTCTTCCTCCAAGAATATTAGAGGGGTGCTAGATGCTCAGGGATTCAGGGAAATGTTTATGCCAACCAAAGCTAAAACTTACCAATTGGTGCTGTTGGTTGGAGTACCTAGGTTCAGTAAGCCAGAAGGTGAATCTGTTGTAGGTGATCTAAATATAAGAAGTAGGTTCCCAGTGCAGCTTAGACCTACCCCCCAAGTGGGTAGCACATGGATACTGTGATATCCTAATGAGTCACAGGAATCAATGCTTAGTGGTAGAAGGAGTACCTTGGTAGGCTGGGGCCAAGGTGTGCCACAAAGATCCACCACACAACAGATCTCACATGAGAGATTTATTGGTAACTGTATACAGAGGCTGCCTCTGAGAGAGAGTGCAGGGGAAAGAGACAGAAACAGAAAGCTAGAGACAGAGAGACAGACAGAGTGAGACAAACAGACAGACAGACATGGAATATGAAAGCAGGCCGTGATGACCGGGACCTTTTAAAAGGTATGTATGTCGCATTTGGTAGTTGGTGATGATGTGGTTGCTGGCTCTGAGTCTCTGAAGGCAGATTGGGTCTAAGAATTATAGCAATAGAAACGTAATTATATCATAGGCTTTAGAGTTGTGCTGAAATTATTTTTATGTTATATATACAAGGTTTTATCATGCATATATATCTGTACCATGTGAATACCTTCTATCCAAGGAGGCTATCTAAATTTATAACTGTAGTTCCTTTCTGTGTGCTCAAAAAGTCTCAATGTGGTTAGAACTGTAGTCCCATTTCTACCTTCTTCTTCTTCTTCTTCATCTGCTGGCTCCCTGTCCTGTTGGCAACTGGACCCAGTTATTTCCTGAGAGAACTGACTGTAGCTGCTGTTCAGGAAGTCAAACTTCATATTCTGCGGTTTGGTACTTCATTGGCATCTGGAAGTGAAAGTGGCAGGGGAGATGGAGATTACAATGATGGACCAGTCAGTGTGAGCAGGCAGATCTCAGTAAGCACTTTTCTTGCTCTGGAAAGGACCATAATAAAGCAAATTAGTCGGAGGCCCGGGACTCTAGTTAGGCAGTGAGACAAACCTGTCAGGAGACTGTGGGATGACCCAGAGCTGCACACTCATTTTGGTACACCTGACATACGCTGATGGCGACAGGACTGTGGGCTTGCTGGAGTGAATTCTAGAAGGCAGTTCTGATGCCCATATGAGCCGTATGTTTTCATGTTCTCAGACACTAGTGTCACCATGTACTCCTTGAATGCACAAGGACCGGAAAACTTCCTATGCACAATTTTATTCCCTTAGTTGCAACATTGGCAGGGGCTGCAAAGTAAATAGTGGCTATCAGCAAAATTATGAAACTTTCACTATTTGAAAGTGTTCATAATTTTAGATCCCTCTGTCCCTGATAGTGCATTTTCCTCAAGATAGTCACACCAAAGGGTCATTCCCCCGATGTTGTCAAATAGGATGCTGGTCCTCCTTTGCAGAGGGATGAGGGTTTGTTCTCACCCTTTAACACGCAAAGGTCTTTGTTGCTATCTTAGTCAATCAAACATAGAGACAGTTTTCCAGAGAGGCTTTCAGAGAGTGAATGCTCCTGCCTTGGTGCTCTTTTGGGTCAGAAACCTTGAAAACGAGAATGAACTAATCCCAAGTCCAGGGTCCCAGAGGCCGCTTGTTGGAGACATTATGTAGGGATCTGACAAAGAATGAGCTAACCTGGACGCTGTGGCTGTTTTAGCTCCAGGCTTCAGCTGCAGGAGTCATCTCTCAACCTGGGCATGAAAAACTGAGTAGAAATGTTTTTGGCATGACCTCCCTCTGTCCCTTCTGCCTGCAGCCTTTTGAGAGCCCAGAAGCCTGAGCCAGAACCACCCTGCTGGGAAGGACCACATTCCTGAACTGTAGAACCTAGGACAGAAACCACTTGACCGTTATTGCTTCAAGTGACTATGTTTTAGGGGTAGCTTGTTTGCAGCCAAAAATCTGGCATATCCGTGGCAGCCACTTTAAGAGTGTTTCCTTTTCTCTTGTTCTAGTTAAAAGTCTTGCATGTGTGTTGTATGTAGTTGTATGTATTGCATGTATACATTCCTGTGGATTTGTACACATATGCCTTGAGTATGCATGTGGCATATGAAAGCCAGAGGTCAAGCCTGGGTGTCTTCCTTGATCTGCAGCTTAAATATGAGACAGGATTTCCCACTGAAGCTGGCTAGTCTAACTGGTGAACGAATGCCAAGAATTGACCTTTATGGCACCCAGTTCCCACTTTTGTATAGCATACACTTAATTAATGGTATCATTGCCATAGTCCCTTCACTTTTTAGTTAATGATTCCCCTATTAAAGATGACTCAAAACAAAACATTATCAAAATACCCTTTGTAATTCATGATAACATTTCCAGTGAAATCTTAGTCATTTTATTCAGAAGCAAGCTTTGTTGAGTGTCTACTCTTTCCCTAAACTGATATAGTTAACAAGGGATAAAATAAGAGATCCAAATCCATGACCCGTGGCTCAGAACCTTGCTGTGAGGCCAAGATGGTAGAGAGACCTGGAAACTAAGGGGTATAACAGCAGGGCCACAGACATGGCATGTGTTTGCTAAAAGCTGTTCTCCCTCTGGAGATAACTAAAATAGTTCTGTGCCAGAAAGGAGCCTGGCTATACAATGACTGAACTTTAAGCCTCAGAACAATACTGCTTTCAATATTCTGCCAGCTACGATAGCCTAGAAACACACACACAAACACACATGCACACACACAAACACTGGGTCACACTTGTTCTCCTTTGACATCCTTATCCCAGGTCTGGGATAGTTCCCAACAATATGATGGCCCACTAGACTGTCTCAACTGGTGCCATGAAATAAAGTTAAGAACAAGAATCTGGAGAGGTCTGAGAGCCCAGTTCCCTCTCAGTTCCAGTCATAAAGATCTAAAGTTCTCCTCAGAGAGAGGAAGGAGCAGCAACTGTGGAGTGAGATACTGGTATGAACAGTCTGGACCGGAGACAGACACTGACAATGCTTCAGTTCTCTGCTACCTGGGTGCAAAGAACCGACTGGACCCTAAAAGATGTTCAGCAGTACATTGTGTAGTGTGCAGTTTTGAATGTAATTGACTGAAAATAGACAGAGGGCTCAAATTCCACGGAATCCAAGCATTAGCAAGGTGTTTTTTTTATCGTTTAAGTGATAACTCATCAAGAATTAAGAATATATTTTCATTTTTTATTGATTTTATTGAACTCTATATTTTTCTCTGCTTTTCTCTCTGCCTCTCCTTTTCCCTTCAACCCTTTCCCAAAGTCCTCATGCTCCCAATTTACTCCTGAGATCTTGTCTTTTTCTACTTCCCCTGTAGATTAGATCTATGTATGTCTCTTTTAGGGTCCTCATTGTTGTTTAGGTTCACTGGGATTGTGATTTGTAGGCTGGTTTTCTTTGCTTTATGTTTAAAAACCACTTATGAGTAAGTATATATGATAATTGTCTTTCTGGGTCTGGGTTTACCTCCCTCAATATGATGTTTTCTAGATCCAGACATTTGCCTGCAAATTTCAAGTTATCATTATTTTTTTCTGCTGTGTAGTATTCCATTGTGTAAATGTACCACATTTTCCTTATCCATTCTTCAGTTGAGGGGCATTTAGGTTGATTCCAGGTTCTGGCTATGACAAACAATGCTGCTAAGAACATAACCAAGCACATGTCCTTGAGGCACGGTTGAGCATCCTTTGGGTATATACCCGAAAGTGGATGTGAGGGTGATCTGGCTGAGACATCCATCACCCCATTGATCACCAGAGTTGATTCGGCTGATCTGGCTGGCTAGGCAGGTGTCTCCTTCCTCCCGTCCCTCCTGAAACTGCCCTCACCTTTCTTGAATAAAGAAGGACTAGTTTTTGGTCAAGTATATACGAGTAGCTGTGCTCCCCTGCTAGAACCTCCAAATAAGCTCTCAAGAATATATTTTTCAATGTGGTCATGAAAGACCAGGAGTTAAACAGATTCCCTCTCTAGCAGATAGGGAAAGGAACTATGGACAGGTCACAATGGTAGTGAATTCCAAGATGCCTGGCTTCTTCCCCACCCTCCTGACTCGAGACAAAAGTCTGGCAGCATCAAACAAAGGCCTTGTAGGCTTGTGTCTCTCACCCGCAGGCCCCTTGCTGATGGACTGGCCCAAGGTGCAAGGCCTGCTCAGGACCCACAGCAGTTAGAGGCCAATCAACCATCAAATTTCCTTCAAATGGGGCAACCCTAAATTAGGGGAGTAAAACTCCTCAGAGGCTTTAAAACCCATACCCTTGAGAAGCTTGCAGAGTCCTTTCCTCAGTGTGTCTGCTGCTGTGTGCTTCCTCACCCCCAGCATGAGTCCTTCTTCAACAGCTGGTGAGATTTCTATGCTGCTCTCCATTGTACTTCAGAATCTCCCTGCTTTCCAATGCTCTGACTGACAGATAACGCAAACCTGCAAAGACCCCCAACTGTATCTTTGCCAGACTCCTGGACTGTATCAGTCAGGTGGTTCATTTCTCTGGTAACTGGATTATTAAACAATTAGAACCACATTCTTTATGGGTTTTCAGAATTCATTTTTCTCTTTGTCAATTGCTGCCTAGGATATAACCTGAAAAATAGTATAATTTCCTTCTCTAAGTAAATCAAATAACTTCCATTAACTCAAGTGCATTTTTGCTTTCTTTCCTTATTTTATTTTTTTACTATAATTTCTAATATACAATTATAAGCAATTAAAGACAACAAAACACACATTCTGTGATGTCTAAATTCTAATGTAGAGTTTCTCCTTTTTAAAAAATTTATTAATACTATGATTTTTGATAATGCACTTCTGTGAGTTTTGATTTGGACTAAATTTTGTAATGCTGTAACAAGACACCAACCTTAGAAGGCCCCAAGACCTTAGTACAACTGACTCCATGATAGAAATGCCATTTAGGCTGTAGAGCTCAGCATGTTGGAAATATCACCTTCCAAAACTAAAACAAAGGCTTAATCCATCTAAGTACATATTCTGGGAAAGCCTCAAAATGTACCAACCTTTCTCTTTAGCTTCTGAAGATCTGTTTCTAGCTAATTATTCTTGTTAACTGAAGTATGTCAACCCAGAACATTGGGTTTTTGCTTTCATTCTGAGAAATGTCTGGAGCTATCCTAGAATCCTGAACACTAAATGTAGTCACTGGTGGGCTAATAAAGACTTTCAATTGGCTTAAACATATGTTGTAGTAGTCTTCTCTGTACCTCAAAATGATACCTAAAAAATAGAGCTATCTCCTAGAGGTTGCTTGTGAAGGTAACTTCTCAGAAGGTGGGTACCCTATGAGGAATGTTGGACTGAAGGCTGGAGTCTGGCTATGAAAAGGGGGTAGGGTAGGTAGAGATCGACGCTTCTCTCTGTGTCCTAGTCTTCTGCTGCTAGTTTTCTTGATTATCAGACACTGGGTTGTTTGTCTTCTGGATGTTTCCACTGGGGAATTATCATTAGAGCCCCTAGGTCTTGGACTGAGTCTCTCCGTCACCTTACAAGGTTCAATCTCTAGGCCTGTGGGATCCTGTGAGCCAACTTATTAAGTCCACACACCCTGCTGCTTCTGTTTATCTGGAAAATCCCACAAATGTCAAATTCTACTCTTCATGGTGGTGGTGATGATGATCATGATGACTGTGGTAGTTAAAAATAGACTCATAGACTCATAGGGACTAGCACTATTAGGAGGTGTGGCCTAGTTGAAGCAGATGTGGCCTTGTTGGAGGAAGTGTGTCATTAGGGGTAGGCTTTAGGTCTCAAATGCTCAAGTCAGGCCTAATGTGACAGTGTCTTCTTGTTGCCTGTAGATCCAGATGTAGAATTCTCAGCTACCTCTCCAACACGATGTATGCAGCATGCCGCCATGCTTCCCATCATGATGGCAATGGACCAAACTGAAGTGTGAGCCAGCCCCAATGAAGTGTTTTCCTTCTTAAGAGTTGCCGTGGTTATGGTGTCTCTTCACAGCAATGAAAACCTAAGGCAATGATGATGACTGTAGTTTTTAAAGCTAACATAAAGTGAGGGGTTTCATTATGGCATTTTTATACACGTGTCATCATTGCTTTTATTCACCTCTCTTCTATGCTGTCAATCTCTGTCCTTCCTCCTTAAGTCTTGTTGGTCACTTTTCCTTGCCTTCAGTAGACCCCATTTCTGTTTGCATGTAATTTTAATGCTTACTTTTCTAAGGAAGAACCTGAGATTGTGGAAGCCCTTACTTCCCTGCCCCCATGTTTTGCTGTGGACAAGAAAAAAATGAGTGGATATGCAATGATATTGATGATGAAATGTTTATGTTCTCACATGAAGATTATAGTTGTCAGAGAATATCTAGTTACAACAATGCTACACCCATTTCATACGGAAAAATTTGACACACAGATGCCAAAAGCAAGATGACCAGATAGTAATAAAGTTAGAACATTTTCCTATTGCTTAAAAATGGAATAAAATATTATGCAAAAATTCAACCAATTTGAACCCTGGCACCACTGCTATATATAAAGAATCTCTTACTTTTTCTGGGAAGAAAATGTCTTTAACTCAAGTGCCTTCTTGCCCTAGAGGGAAAAAATTATAATTTCAGTGATTAAGCTTTTCGAGTCAGTATTTCCTTTGAAAGACTCTGTCTGGTTCACCTGCCAGTACAAAACCGAAGCTATCAAACATTTGGTGCCCAGCTGGCTAGAGAAGATTAAACTCCAGAAAGGCATTTAAATAAAATTTAAATAATTCATGACTTGTCTCCATCTGAATGTCAAAGGCCTTTCTGCTAGCAGCAGAGGAAGTAGCCATGAAGTCTTCAGTGGAAGATGGAGTGGTGAAGGAAGCCGCTTGACACTTGATTCCCAGGTAGATGATCACGGGTCAGGAGAGCTGATGCCACGACTCTTCTTCCCAAGTTTCCAGACTATTCTTATGAACTGGTTAAAAATTAAAATGGAGACACATCCACATTCCCACTGAAGGCAGTCTTGGTTGTCATATCTGCGTGTTGTGGGGATGGCAGTGGGCACAGGCAAACCAGGATTGTGACAAGACACCATTGAAAGAAGCCATCGAGGAATCAAGAAAATTTAACCTGATGAAAGCTATGGAAAAAAATATTATTTCTTTTAATAATGTCATGGCATTTTTAACTCCTTTCAACCGGTGGGTCAAGACTCTTTCATAGGGGTCGCCTGAGACCATTTCCTTACATTAAGAGTCATAACAGTAGTGAAACTACAGTAATGAAATAGCAATGAAAGTAAGGGTATCGTTGGGCTCACCACAACATGAGGAGTTGTATTAAACGGTCATCACAGCATTAGGAAGGTTGCGGACCACTGTTACAGAGAGTCCTGGTATGGAATAAAATCTTCACAACAAGTATCACTCTTTAAACATGGAGCAGACTGGTGTGACAGGCAGTAGAATGGAGAGTGGTTGAAGATACTGCATTCTAAGGGTTGGAGCTGGGCTGTGCAGCATGGGAGGAGCCTTCCATTTCTGAGGCTGAAAGATGAAGTAGTCGTTATATCGGTAACATTTCTCATGCTGCAATTCATAGGGTTTCTTCCTTTTTTGTTTACGATCTCAGCTCCTGGATTGGTACTGTTCACATCTACAGTAGACATTCTAGAAACTCCACAGACATGCCCAGATGTTTGTCTCCTAGGTGAGTCTAGACCCTGTCAAGTTACCAGTCACTGTCAACTCTTAGGGTGATTAACTACCTCCCCATTAAAAATACATACCAGGGCTGGGTGTGGCTCAGTGGGTAAAGACCCGTGCTCTACAAGCCTGATGACCCAGGTCTAGATCAGATCCCATGTAGAAGTCATGTGTAGTCAGCGAGGACCAATGCTGAAGGCTATCCTCTGACCTCTACAAGTCTTCCCTCACACATGAACATGAACACATGCATAGAAATAAGTGAACATTTACAGATCTAAGCAAATGTACCACCTCAAGGTACTGCTTTCACAGAAACGATGACCTGTTCACCTGTCTTATCTTAAAGGGAATTTGCACAGGTGAATGGCTGCTTTCTCTTCTCTACACATCTTGTCTCCTTCAGACCCCTTCTACGCAGAGCAGAAACAGGATAGTGTGCTTACTTCTTGATGTTGCTGTGAATATTTGGCTGAAAAAATACATGTTTACCATTGAAGGCCTGAGTGCTGTTTTCCCAGTAACTGTAAAGCACCATAATCATCATTTTTTATTGTTATTGATGTATGTACATTTATTCTGCCTTAAAAACCTTGCAAGGTTATTGGTCATCTCTACTCTCAAAATCTGGCATTCCCAATTCGCATGCAGTTTTTGAAGATTATTCACTGGTCAGTTAAAATAACATTAGAGAAGTTAGGCATCAGAGGACGAGGGCAAATTCCTTTCTGCAGACTCCGTAGATACTGAAATGGATATCTATCTATCGTGCTGCCCACAGCAGTTCCTGCGGTGTTTTGTGCGACTCTAGAGCTCTCCTTTTGTTTTTCAGACAATTGTCATGAAAACAACCCTGTTGTAACATTTTGATGTCTAATATTTCCGAGTTTCAACAGAAGCGATATTGCGATTTTGCCTGAGTGCGTATGCATACATACATACTCACGCGCAGCCTCACTGACTGGAGTGGAAACGGTTTCAACATGACTCTATTATTTGAGCCATCATTTTCTGACGGCTTCAGCAAAGCCTTTGATCAGGCCAAGCTGTGTGGTTCAATGCTCAATCCATGCATAGAATCCTATCTAGTCACAGAAAGATTGCATCATAGAAGCTGAATGGCTCAATTGCTGTTATTCTAAAGCTGGCATTCTGGGGAAGCATTACTATTCACCAACATCAAAGGAGTCGCTAGAATGGAAATTGACCCTGCCTTGTAATATAAACAGGTCAGCTGTGGGAGAGTGCTCCAAGACAGTTATGATGTAATGCCCTCCATCCAGTACTCACAGGCTAATCTGCTCGGGCTTCTCCTCTGTCATTTCTCTTTCCCAGGAATAAAATAAAAGGTAAAGTGCCTAGAGATAAAGATGAGAGCTTCTCTCCAGCCATTCAGAACAAGCCTATTGTGCAGCCTCCATGGGGAGACAGCCTGGCTCTTGGAGTAAGTATTTGCATCCCATCATGGGGGCTGCTCCCTGGAAGCTTCCCTTTCTTTTCCTGGGTGGTGTTTTTCCCTCTGATTTATGATCTGTGTGTCTCTGCTGACATTTTTTTTCTAAACTTTTCATTGTTCATCAGTGTGCATTAAAGCAGACACAGCTAATATTTATGCAGGGGCAGCTGGCATTTAAAAATAGAAATCAAGGATAAAGCTAGAACTTATTTTTAAATTTATTTTTTTAAGTTAGCATACAAGGTATGATTATAATTATGGCATTTGCAAATAAAGGTTATCAGTGATTCCCTCTGGACCCCCATCTTCTGATCCTTCAGTCTCCTTTCCACGTGCATGTCAAATGAATCTTTCATCGCCTCCTATTTCCTCGGCATCACTTTTACCCATGATTGGTTGCCTCCCTAGAATGTTAGGTTTTACCTACAATTACAGCCATTTGGGAATACATGCATACATTACAGACACAGAGAGTGAGAACATGCTGTTTTCATTGTTCTGAGGCTGGGTCAACTCACTTATGGTATGCTTCCTGGATCTACCCATCTTCCCATAAATTTCCCAACTTCATTGTTATGGCTGAATAGAATTCCATTATGGGCAAGCACTACATTTTTACTATCTGTTCATCAGTTAATGGGCATATAGGCCAGTTCCATTCTCTTGCTATTGTTAATAGAGCCACAGTAATCATGGATGTGCAGTATCTCCAGGAAAGGCTATGGGGTGCTTGAATGTATACCCCCGATGGCTATGACTGTTACACCTCGCTTTTCTAGCTTAGCCTCCATTCACTGATCATACAAGCTTCTTGACAGCCCCCTAATGTGAGCCTTAGCATTCTTGGTGCACATGAAAACTAAAAGTATGGAATTAATTTACACTGGAAAATAGAAAGTTGCAGTTTTTTTTTTCCAAAAAGACTTTATTATTGCAATTGAAGATGAAAAGCTGCTAAGGAAATTGAGATCTATAGTAATGTCAGCTTGATTTAACTCATTTATGTGAAAACAGCAAGGTTGAGTGGATACCGTATCGTCTTGAGAGTCTAGTGCAGGGCAGCATTGCTCAGAGCATGTTTAACCTGGAAGATTAAATGCCACCAAATTGGGTTCACCCAGCACAACCCCTGTGCAAAGAGGCTCAGTAAATATGAAATGACCAGGTGAGTGGACTAGGTCAGTCTCAGCCCAGCTGGGGGTTTTACTTTCTGAATCAGGCTCAGAGGACCTCAAAATTCCCACACTGCTGGCCAGTTTCCACTTGTCTCTATACAAACTACCACAGAGTTCTGTATCCATTTTCTGAAGATATTTAGTTTATCATCCATGATGTAAAAAATGCTACATTTGGAAAACTCTCTACATATATGTTTTGAAAACAATTAAATAGAGAGAAAATAACACCTTTATTAAAATATGGATTTTGCTTAGACTATTGGCTGTGTAAGAAGTGTTATTTAGCAGCAGAAAACTTTGTTCAATTAAGCATCATTCTTAATCTGTCACCTGCTCTAGGGTCCTCTGTGAGGATCCTATAACTATCCTCCTCCCCTACAACAATAGCATGGCTCACTTGTCTTTCAGACTCAGAATCTCTCCTTGTCGCTGATGTAATTTTATCCTGTCATTCCTATATTCCTAAGCCTTGTACCTCTCTAAGATTCACTTCTTCAAGAGACACAAAGTAGTTCAACGAAGTATAAGACCTACCTACAAAGTCAGAAAACCCAAATCCAGCTCTCCAGCTCGGATGCTTCTTTTCTCTGGTGATAGATTCTGAATATGGCATGAGAGAATGTATGAACTGTGAAGACAGTGTCCTCGTGCATAAAAGGTAAAAAGTTCTGAAGAATCAGACATTGAGTTGCTTTTTCCTGCTATGGGTTCTGTGACTTTTTGGAAGGGCTTCTTCACTGACCTAAAGGAATAGACTATTTGATGGAGGAAGTTTAGAGCAGAGCAGAAGGTCAGGAGAGTTTTTTCTAAGCAAAATTCCTGGGCTTTTTGGGTGCAGAGCATCTCTTCTTCCTGTGGACACAGAGTGTATCTGTGATTCTGCTACTACAAAAGAAAGATTGGCATACAATTGCTTGAAATAACACCTCCAACAAGCTCAGTGATCCTGATTTTAGGAAACTAAAGATCACTATTATTTGATCTAATTTAATTAACATGACCCACCATCTTAGTGCCCCTGGGCTTCTCTAAAGAGAATGTGAACACAACAATTAAATTAAACCACAGTGAAGATTCCCATCAGAGACAAAAGTGGAAGGAATTATCTGATTGAAACTGAAGTGATTTATATGCCATGGGTATCTCATAAAAATTCTTTTAACTTTACCTTGGCTGAAATGGAGAAAAGAAATACTTAGTAGATGTTATTCATTTATGGGTGCATCATCCACCCACCCATCCATCCATCCATCCATCCATCCATCCATTCACCCACCCACTCATCCATCCATCCATCTTCCCACCCATCCATTCAACCCAGGTGATCTATCATCTGCTCAGATGAACTCTCTCAACCCACTGCCTCACTTTAAAAGTGGTGTTGAGCAGGCTGAAACAGTGTCAACACCTTCACCTTCACAGCTTCAAGCAATGGCCCCTCTAGGCCTCCATGCAGGGATACCCCTAGCACATGCCTGCCCTTAGCAGCTTTCCTTAGTCATGGATTGAGATTCCATAACCTCTTTCTTCTATCCTTGACTCTAAAGCCAGAGCCACATGACCAAAACTGCCAAGGTCTTCTGCTTGCTGGGGCTGACACATACTCCCTCCCCTGCTCAATTGCGTCTTTACAGACTTTATGTTTTTTTTATGGTTTCCTTTATTGTGTAAACTTGGCTATCTTGGAATTTGTGCTGTAGATCAGATTGGCCATGAACTCAGAGATCCTCTTGCCTCTGTCTCCTGAGTGCTGAAAATAAGGTGTGTACCAATATGCTGGATCCAAACCATTCTTCAATTCCTTTATACATGTTGCAAGTTAAGCTTGGTGGGGTCTTGTTCTGAGGTCACCACTCCCTTTATTCCATTTAACATGAGACTTTTCTTTAAGATGTTTATCCCCTTGAAGACAGGATTTAGTTCTGTTCCACTTCCCATTGCCCCTTTTCTCCCTCAACTGTACATTTTGTATTTCTCCTTGCTTACCTTGCTCTTTTTCATTACGCATATTCCCAAAAGGGAGCACCAATAACCACACAACCAAGCCAATACTAGACTGTTTTCTCTGCCAATCCAACTAATCTATAATTCTTCAATGTAGGCTTAGGCAGACTTTTTGGACAAGAGCAAAAAAAGGGCCAATTTTTTTTAAATAAAATATGAGCAGAAGTATCTCTGGGTCACATATTAATATTCTTCTCCTCTGAAACCTCTTGAGCCAGGCCCCTACAGTTCAAATCACCCGATGCACCACTGTCTTCTCTGTTCCTCCTAGGATGGCTCATTAGACTCCACTTAAAACATTTAACTGTTTTCCTATTCCTAAGTCCCAAAGTCCACATTCCTCTAAACAAAAACCTTGTTGGACCTATCACAATACCCCAATCCCTGGTACCAACTTCTGTCTTAGGGGGTTATTGCTGCAAAGAGACATTATCCATAGCAGCTCTTATAAAGGAAAACATTTAATTGGGGCTGTCTTGTAAGAAAGTTCAGAGGTTTGCCTCTGTCATTGAGGTAGGAAACGTGGCGATGTGTGTATACATGGTGTGTGAGAGGTAACTGAGAATCCCATACCTGAATCCACAGGCGTCAGGAAAAGACTGTCATGCTAGGCCTGGCTTGAGCATTTGAGACTTCTAAGCCCACTCTCAAGAACACACTTACTCAAACAAGGCAATACTTCCTAATAGTGCCAGTCCCTATGAGCCAATGGGGACCATTTTCTTTCAAATCATCACAAGAGTAAATAACTTGAAAAAGGGACTTTTGCTTATTATGTGCTTAATTTGAATCTTAATGCCCAGTGCCTTGTAGGATTCAATTCTCATTTCCTGAATAGCTTCCAGAGTGTTCTGTCTTAGGGAAACGGTAAAGATTGGAATCATGGGGCTGAGAGTTTAATGATTTCTATGCTTCATGTGGATACTCTAAACATGCCAAGGGAAACCTCTTGGTTTTCTTCATCTCAGTCAGTGAGCTTAATCAGACATTTTTTGGAAGCTGATCTGTTTGCAGTGGGCTTCTAAAGAGAGGCCTTGAGGAAGTTTGGGGTGAGTACTTCCACTGGTTCAACTCTTCCGGGATGATGAGGGCTAGGAAACATTTCAGTACCACAGAAAATCCTTAGGCATTGGCTAAATGCCCAGGGTTTGGTTCTTTGTTTAGGATTCAGTGGCAATGTGTCTGGCACTAAGCCTGACATATTAAAGCTTCTTAGTAAAAAATCAGATGGATTTCTCCTCTCTTTCCCTCTGCTCCATCATTTTAGTACCTCATAACACAACATGTAATTGAAGAAATGACCAAGTTCTCTCATGACTCACAGGATCCACAGCTTAGGGCCTTCTCTGCACACTAGTGCAAACTCTGCTCCATATCCTTTTAAAATCTTAAGTGCAATGGCTAGCCTTATTTGAATCAGCAGCACTCAATGCATGAATTGCAGACTTCTTTGCTTTTTCCTCTTCCTCTTCTTCTTTGACCTTTGAAGACAAGCACACTCTCTGCTGGGTATTGTTAAGGATGTGGAGGCTCTTCTCTCTTTGCTCATCTGCTGCCTTCTTCTATTTTCTGGACTCCTCCATTTATGACTGAAGGCAGGGTTAGGCTGACTAACTAGTAGTTTCTGTCTGATCCGCTTTGTGAGATTTGGCTGAGAGTGAGGTGGGAATAACTCTTTGACTACAGAGTAGCAAATAACAACAGCAGCATTGATAAACTACAATTAACTTCAAAATTAAAACAAAAATACTCTACATTTTGATTCTTCAAATAGGAAATAAAGTTCATATTTTTTAGCATATGGAATGAGCATCCCATTAGTGGAGGAATACAAGTGAGGTCTTGTAGTAAGGAGGAGCTGGCTGCGTCCTGCTGCCTGGCTAGCTTAGCCCCCAATATAACCACACAGAAATTGTATTAATTAAATCACTGCCTGGCCATTAGCTTTAGCCTTCTATTGGCTAACTCTCACATATGAGCTTAACCGATCTCCATTAATGTGTATCTCCACTTGACTGGCTTACAGGTTTGTGTCTAACCATGGCATCTGCCAAACTTCCCTTCTTCCCAACATTCTGTTCAGTCCACTCGGCTCACTTAAGGGCTGCCCTATCAAAAAGCCAAAGCAGTCTCTTTATTCAACCAATGAAGGCAATACAAATACAGAAGGGCCTTCTATACCAAGGTCTAGGCCATTTCCTGTAGAGGAGATATTTGAAACCAGGTTTCTCTAGACTGGGATATTCTGTATTTTCAAGAAAATTTGAGTCTATGTATCCAGAGGTCCCTGAGCCTATGGATGTGGAGGGAACTTCAGAGCTCCTGATGACGAGGGAGTTGCCCCATGATCTATCACACATTGCCTAGGATGCTCAATCATACTCAATATATTTGTTACAGAGACTGACATAATCTTGAAAGTGACTTACCTATTTGTTTTTATATTCTTTACTTTCCTGATAAATGGGTAAAATGACCAAACATTCTGGGCTATTCTTTGGGAAGAATACATGATCTATATGTGATTTGCCCCATGGCAGATTTGGCCAACAGGGGTGTGGGCTGAAAAACAAATGGTGAGCTATGGTTTGTGCAAAATAACAATCTTTGGAAAGATCCAATTATCACTTAGTATTTAGTCTTTAAGACTCTTTCAACTGATACAGTGATTAAATATTGACATGGAAATATTGACTGATTAGGGATAGTTCAAAATTGAAAGCAGATGAGTTTTTGATTGTTTTTATTGAGCTATGCATTTTCTTTGTTCACCTCTTCCTTCTCTCTCCCCTTCTACTCTCTCCCATGACCCCCATGCTCCCAATTTACTCAGAAGATCTTGTTGCTTTCTTCTTGTGAAGATCCAAGTATGTCTCTCATAGGGTCCTTTTTGTTGTCTGGGTTATCTGGGGTTGTTTTGGTTTTTCTATACTTTATGTCTAAAAGCCACTTATGTGTGAGCACATATTATATTTGTCTTTCTGTGTCTGGGTTACCTCACTCAATATGTTGTTTTCTAGATCCATCCATTTGCCAGGAAATTTCAAGATGTCATTATTTTTACCTCTGAATAGTACTCCAATGTGTAAATGTACCACATTTTCTTTATCCATTCTTTGGTTGACGGGTATCTAGGTTGTTTCCAGGTTCTGGCTATTATGAATAATGTTGCTATGAATGTAGTTGAGTACATGTCCTTGTGGTATGATTGAACATCCTTCGGGTATATACCCAAAAGTGATATTGCTGTGTCTTGAGGTAGGTTGTTTGCTGATTTTCTGAGAAATCACTATACTAACTTCCAAACTGGCTGTACAAGTTTTAATCCCACCAGCAATGGAGGAGTCTTCCTTTTACCCAGCATCCTCTCCAGCACAAGCTGTCATCAGTGTTTTTGATTTTGACCATTCTTACAAGTGTAAGATGGAATCTCAGAGTTGTTTTGATTTGTATTTCTCTGAAGGCTAAGGATGTTGAACATTTTCTTATGTGTCTTCAGCCATTTTAGATTCCTCTGCTGAGAGTTCTTTGTTTAGGTCTGTCCTCCATTTTTTTATTGCATTATTTGTTCTTTTGATGATCAATTTCCTGAGTTCTTTGTATATTTTGGAGATCAGTCTTCTCTCTGATGTGGGGTTGGTGAAGATCTTTTCTTATTCTCTAAGCTGCTATTTTGTCTTGTTGACCATGTCCTTTGCTTTACAGAAGCTTTTCACTTTCAGGAGGTTACATTTATTGTTTCTCTCAGTGTTTGTGCTACTGGAGTCATATTTAGAAAAGTCGTCTCCTGTGTCAATGTGTTCAAATGTACTTCCCAATTATCTTACATAAGAGATTCAGTGTAGTTGGCTTTATGTTGAGATCTCTGATCCATTTGGGCTTGAGTTTTGTGCATGGCAATATATGTGGATCTATTTTCATTCTTTTACATGTTGATATCAAGTTATGCCAGCACCATTTGTTGAATATGCTTTCTTTTTCCATTTTATATATTTTTTTGCTTCTTTGTCAAAAATCAGATTTTGAAGGTGTGTGGATTAATATCCGGGTCATTAATTTGGTTCCATTGGTTCTCCTGTCTGTTTTTATGCCAATACCAGGCTGTTTTCAGTACTGTAGGTCTGTAGTAGAGTTTGAAGTCAGGGATTGTGATGCCTCCAGAAGTACAGGATTGTTTTGGCTATCCTGGCAATTTTGTTTTTTCATACAAACTTGAGTGTTGTTCTTTCAGGGTCTGTGATGATTTTTCCTGGGGTTTTGATGGGCATTGCATTGAACCTGGATTACTTTTGGTAAGATTGCCATTTTTACTATGTTACTGCTACCTACCCCAAAACATGGGAGATCTTTCCATTTTTTGGCATCTTCTTCAATTTCTTTCCTCAAAGATTTAAAGTTCCTGTCATACGGGTCTTTCCCTTGTTTGGTTAGAATTGCCCCAAGTTATTTTATGTTATTTGTGGCTATTGTGAATGGTTATGCTTTTCTGATTTCTTTCTCAGCCCATTTATCATCTGTGTAAAGGAGGCTACTGATTTTTTTGAGTTAATCTTGTATCCTGCCTCATTACTGAAGGTGTTTATGAGTTGTAGAAGTTCCCTGGCATAGTTTTGGGGGTTAGTTATGTATACTGTCATATCATCAGCAAATAATGAAAGTTGGCTATGACATATGTCACCCCATTGATCACCAGGGTTGCTTTGGCTGATCTGCCTGGGTAGGCGGGTGTCTCCTTCCTCACTCTCCATTCTATATGCATCCTTTGGAAGTTGCATGCTTGGTTGAAGAGGGTTTTTAAAAACAAAACTTTCCTACTAATCCTGAAAAGATTTGCAAATTGATAACACAAGAAAACAAGAAGAGGTCTAAAAAGTACAAACACATGTTAATGGTTTTAAAGATGATATTTTATTGCTTGCGTAAGATAATGGATTTTGTGATAACAGTCATTCATTTGTATTGTATAGCCAGATTGTATCCACTGTAATTTCCCTCCTCCATTTCCTTTCAATACTACTGGCCCTCTTTTTTCCTTCCCATTTTTCAGTTTTTACAATTAGCCTAATTTTGATTTTCTTTATAGTTGACTAAAATTCTCTTGCGTATACACACCACATTTTCTGTATCCTATCACATGCTGATAGACATCTAGGTTTATCCCAGTTGTGCTGTGAACAGTGCTACCATAAACAATCTTTTTAAGTATTTCTGTTGGGTGTAGTGGGAGGCCGCTTGATAATTCCTGGCTACTCAGCCCTGAAATAACCACAAAGAATTATTAAATTAATTATTAATTAAATCACTGCTTGGCCTATTAGCTCTAACTTCTTATTGGCTAGCTTTTCCATCTTAATTTAACAAATTTCCATTAATCTGTATATCCCCACAAGGCTGTGGCTTACTGGATAAAGTTCCAGCATCTGTCTCCAAAGGGGCTACATGGCTTCTCCTGACTCTGCCCTCCTTTCTCCCAGCATTCAGTTTAGTTTTCCCTGCCTAGCTCTATTCGACCCTGCGTAGGACTATGACAGTTTCCTTATTAACCAATGGCATTCACAGCATACAGAAGGGAATCCCACATCAGGTGGACACATTTTTAGGCTCATTTTTGTATCTACCCAGGAGTGTATAATAGTGTCATATGGTAGATCTGTGTCTTGATGATGAAGGTGGAGATGTTCCTATAATTGGTTATAGAAAGTGATTCTGAGCAAAGCTGCCTTCAGATACCATCTGTAAATGTTGGTCATCACATCTTTCAGTAAATTCAGAATCTCTCAACTACCTATTCTAAGGAAAACCATTATACTTGTTAAATAAAGTATATAGAATGATATAAATATAAAGTTATTGTATACTATTGCTGAAATAATAAATACTCTAAGACACCTTTCCTGTAATTCAATTTACATAACAAAAATTTCTTTCTTTGAATGTGTTCAATGAGATGCATTATGATATATCTTATAAAGCTTTACAGTGAAACTTACTACTTAAATTTTAGAACATCCCCACTGACCTCTAAAGAAACACAAGCTAGATACCAGTCACCCCTCCTTCCCTATCCTCTCAGGCCCATGTAACCACAATCATATTTATTTCATTTTGGATTTTCTTATTCTGGATATCTTAAACAGAATTACAAAGTATCTGACTTTTATACTTTGTTCATTTGACACTGTGATTTCAGGGCTTATCCATATTGTAGCCTTTCTATCAATAAACCAATTTTTTCTTTTCATTTCTGACTATTATTTTTTTCAGTGTTTGCACAAGACAAAAAGCTTCATGCAGGTTAAGAAAGAGCTCTGACACTCAGCTGGATCCCAATTTGTGGAGTATTACAATGCTGCTATAAATACGTATGCAAGTTTTTGTATAGATATATGTTTGAAATTAACATGTGCAGTCATTATGTATAAAGGTTTTAAATTTATTTGGATACTCATAATCATATATAAGACTGGAATCACTGGCTCATTTGTCTGCATATTTAAAATTAGAAGGCTCTGCAAAAATTATTTTCCAAAGTGATTGTACCATTTTCTGGAGGCAATAACCCTTATCTTTATTGAAGTTTAAGTGCAGATAGAGTTGTTTATTTTTAAGTGTACAGATAATGTCTGCAGTCTTATATACTATTCACAATATCAAAAATGTAGAAGCAACTAAGATGTTCATCAAAAGATAATTGGCTAAGTGCAGTTTGCTAATTTATGAGGAACTTGCAGCCACTCATAAAGTAAGAAAAGCTTGACACTGCTGAGAACTCTTACAAAACAGAAAGGCATTTTAAGGCCCTATATGACTCAACTGCTTACATGTAGAATATGGAAATATTGAATCCATCAAAGCACAAGATAAACGTGGTGATCATAGGTTAGGCAAAGGGAAATGGGAAGATAGTAATACCCTATTTTAATATTATTTATTTATGTGTGCATGTATGTATAAGTGTGTGTGTGCATGTATGTATAAGTGTGTGTGTGTGTGTGTGTGTGTGTGTGTGTGTGTGTTTGCCTGTGTGTGCATGGACATGCTGCCAAACAAATGTGGAATTCAGAGGGTAATTTGCAAGAGTCTCTCCTTCTACTATATGAACTTTGGTGATCAAACTTAGGTCTTCAGCTCAGCAGATGGGTTTTTATCTGCTGAGTCATCTTGCTGGACTCCAGCAATAGTATTTTAATCTCCGGTGTTGATGAACAGGTTTATTCTGGCTTGAACGCTGTGTTGTCTTTACAGTTGGATTTCAAATGTAGCACTTATTCAGGATAGAATTTGTACAGTAGTTTGTTACTTTCTTGCTTTGAATTATACCAATATGCCCTAGATATTGTCTAACATTGATTTGAAACTATTTCCTAGATTCTTCTTCTCCTAGGAAGTCACTGATTCATTTTTATAACACTAGTATTACATAATTTGCATGCATCAATTCTTTGCTAATTGAGTATATACTTTGTGCCATGCTCTATATCCATTCTTGGAGAGAATGAATTTGACATGAGATCACCATTTCATCCTTTCTATATAGACAGAAGTGTATGTTTTGGAAGAGATGAAAAAGTTTTTAAAGGTGAAGTCGGTGGAATTATGTCTCTCATCTTATTCACTCTCAAAACTGTAACCTGGTCCTTTTTCTTATCTTCCATGCTTGTTAGAATGTTTTAAGCTGTGAAGTCTACCCACTAGGCAATGGCCATGTCTCAAAGTTTAACAATCAGATTTCTTTCTCAGTATCAAATATCCCTCTATTGGGAGGATCTGCCTTCATTTGGGTAATCAAGGATGTAAGAGAACATGGACCTAGGAAGGTGCCATTCTTCATCTGTTAAAGTGATAATAACAATAGCTGCCTCTGGTAATCCAAATAAAAACTGTCTTCCATAGACTCATCTATTTAAACTCTTGGTCTCTAATTAGAGATGCTCTTTAGAGAGGTATGGAACTCTGCTGGTTTGAAAGAAAATGTCCCCCAAAGGAAGTGGCATTATTAGGAGGCACGGCCTTGTTGGAGGAAGTGTGTTATGATAGGAGTGGACTTTGAGCTTACATATGTTCAAAATACCACCCATTGAGTCAGTCAACTTCCTGTTGCCTCTAAGAGATGATGTAAGAATTGTTCCATCCAGCAGTACATCTGCCTGCATGGTGTTATGCTCCCTGCCATGATTATAGTGTACTGAACCTCTTGAGTTGTAAGCAAGTCACCCCAATTAGAAGTTTTCTTTACAGGAGTTGCCATGGTCATGGTTTCTCTCCAGCACTGAAAACCCAACCCAAGACAGTTAATAAGATTACTACGACAATAACCTTTAAGAGGTGGTATCTTATTGGATGAAGAATATCATCGGAGGTAGGATTTGAGGGTCTAAGGCCTTGTGTCATTTCTTGCTGGTTTTCTTTCCTTCTTGCCTGTATGCAAATGAACGTTGTCATGTGGCTTTCTGCTCTTGTGGTCAAACCATGCCCTCACTGCCTCATGTTCTCATTCCTTTGGAACAGAAAGCTGTTAAACTTTCTTCCTTAAACAGCTTTTTGTCATGGTATTTTATCACAACAGAATAGTAACTAATGTACTATCCCATAGGACTACTGTAATTATTTAATAAGATTATTAATACAGAACAACTTTACAGAGCACCTGGTGCATGTGAGCTAATTTCATATGTACTCAGTACTACATATCATATATCTCCTCCCAGGTCTTGTGTGTGAAGAAATGCCGCCCCCAAACTAGCGGTGCTGATAACAATGACTCAATCAACACATGAGCTTGGCCTTGCTAGGAAGCAGAAATCAAAAGTATTTCTCCTATGCCCTTATTGCTAGCCAATGTTCCTGACTGCAGATGTCAACACCAAAATGCCAAAATTGTAGTACCTCTTCTTTCTGTGCTGCATATGAATCTCATATACCCCTACATACATATATATGAATCTTATATACCCCTACATAATCCAGTAAGTATTTGTAGCTGGCTGCTGTTCTCTACTATCAGAGGCAAATAAAGAGTTTTATTTGAACTGTTCTTTCTATCCACAGAGAATGGTTGTGTTCAGTGGTTTCTGGCTGTGTCTGCTAATATTTGGTTCCAAAACCTAGAGATATGTCTGTGTTCTTCTTCGGGGATTCTGTCCTTCTTTTAACCAAATTTCCAATTCAGCCCTCCTATGGTTAAAAATCATTTGCCATTGCTTGCCTTTGCCACCCACCACATCTGGTTCCAAATTTTATAGTCTGTATCGTCAACTGTTTCTCCCACCTGCTCTACCCACTCTTCTCTCTTTGCCTATTTGAGTAAGTACCCTACAGAGCTGATTTCTGACATTTTACTTTTCTATAAAGTCATGCTTTATGCTAGTCTAAACTCCTTTAGGTACCATCATCTGGTTGAGAATACCTGTCTCTTTTGATCTGGGCATTTTATTGGAAAACTGCAACCTTGTTGGGGATGCCCTCTTATTGAAGCAAGTTTCTGTTCTAGTGAACTCACAGCCATCACCCTTGAGTCTCACTGTTCCATCCTTCTTCATCCTCATCACTCGCAATCCCTGTCTCCTGGTGTTTACATGAGTTTTTGGTTTGCTTCCTCTAGCTGGTCTCCTAGTCACAGCCCTCCATTTTCTATCTTCTCTTTTCCTTAATACTGGGATTCTTGTTCTGCCCTGCCCTACTCATGTGTTCACCCACACTAAGGTTGACACTGCCACTCCTCTTGCCTGTCTCTTCAAGTTCTTTCCTCTCTTGAAATCTGTGATGCCATCAATCCCTGGCATCTTATTTTCTACTACAATGTGACATGCCTCAATAAAGCTTCATTATCAGTAACCAAAAAATGATGCATTTAAGTTCCAAATTCTCACGGACTGTGACAACTTTTGCCATATACAAGCGAATGATCCAAAAACCCTTTATCTCTAAGCTTTTTTAGACTTTTGTCTCAAAAGTCCCTTATTCTCTGCTCTCACCACTCCCTCTGACCAGTGGATTCACTCTCACAAAGACAAAAATGTCTTCTGAGTATAAATAGCATTAAAAGGTAGTCACATGCTGTTCTAGGCTACCAAAGAGATACTTCTGAGTTGGGGTTTGGCCCACCTGCCATAGATCCAAACATCCTTATTTAAAGGTTTCCTCCAAAGCCTCTGTCCTGTGTCAAACTGGCTTCCCGACTCTGACAGAAAAAGGAGAGCAAACGAGAGCATTCCAGGAAAAAGACACAATATTACACTATATTTTTGAGAACAGCCTTGGGAGAGGTTGCAGGGGGGGGGGGAGTGAATATTCAAGTGCCAGGCAATGAGTGGGATTAGGATAGATGATGTGAAATGTCCAAAGATTCAATATAAATTATGTTAAAAAACTTGTAACAAAAGATTTACTAGTAAAAATATATAACAAAGTAGGTTGAAAGCTAAAAAATCCAAGTATAGATAACTTAGTTTGCTGTAATATAGTTGTATGTGACGTGGATTCAACTCTTGTTAAGGAAAATAGATTTTCTATTGGAATAAGGAGGCAACACCAGGTCTCTAAGACATTTTAGAAAATGATAGATTTTTGTATCTAAAATTTAATTATTTTATTTATTTTACATACCAACTGCAGTTCCCCCTCCTTTCTTCTCCTTTCTCCCCTCCCCTACCTTCCGTCTACTCTTCAGAGAGGATAATACCTCCCAGAGGAATCAACAAAGCCTGGCATACCAAGTTAAGGCAGGACCAAGGCCCTACTCCCTGTATCAAGGCTGAGCAAGGTATCCCTCCACAAGGAATGAATTACAAAATCACTGTTCATGCACAAGGGATAAATCCTGGTCCCATTGCCAGGAGCCCCACAAAAAGACCAAGCCACATAACTGTCACCCATATTCAACAGGCCTACTTTGGTCCCATGCAGGCTTTCCAGCGATCAGTCCAGAGTCCATGAACTCCCACTGGTTCAGTTCAGCTGTTTCTTTTTTTTTTTAAATATTTATTTATTTATTATGTATACAATTTTCTGTCTGTGTGTATGCCTGAAGGCCAGAAGAGGGTGCCAGACCTCTTTACAGATGGTTGTGAGCCACTATGTGGTTGCTGGGAATCGAACTCGGGTCCTTTCGAAGAGCAGGCAATGCTCTTAACCACTGAGCCATCTCTCCAGCCCAAGTTCAGCTGTTTCTTTGGGTTTCCCCATCATGATATTGACCACCCCCTTGATCATATAATCCCTTCTTTCTCTCTTTGAGTGGACTCCAGGAGCTCAGCCCACTGTTTGGCTATGGATCTCTGCATCTTCTTCCACCTGTTACTGGTTGAAGGTTCTATGATGACAATTAGAATAGTCACCAGTCTGATTACAGGAGAAGGCCAGTTTAGGCATCCTCTCTGCTATTGATATGAGTTTCAGCTGGGGTCATACTTGTGGATTCCTGGGTGTTTCCCTAGCCCTAGGTTTCTCCCTCACCCCACAATGGGTCCCTCTATCAATATATCTCTTTCATTGCTCTCCCCCTTTGCCCCTCCTCCAACCTGACCATCCCATTCCCTCATGTTCTTATCCCTGTTGCCTTCCAGTCTCCCCCTCAGTCCCAGGAAATCCTATCTGTTTACCCTTCCTAGAGTGATCTATGCTTGTCCCTCTTAGGGTCCTCCTTTTTACCTGTCTTCTCTGGAATTGTGAGTTGTGGCCTGGTTATTCTTTGCTTTACATCTCATATTTGTTTATGAGTGAGTACATACCATATTTGTCTTTCTGGGTCTGGGTCACTGCACTTAGGATAATTTTTGTCTAGTTCCATCCATTTGCCTACACATTTTATGATGTCATTGCTTTTTTTCCCACCGAATAATATGTCATTGTATAAATGTACCACATTTTCTTTATCCATTCTTAGGTTGAGGGCATCTAGGTTGTTTCCAGCTTCTAGCTATGATGAGTAATGTTGAAATGAACATTGTTGAACAAATGTCCTTGTGCAATGGTTGAGCATCTTTTGGGTATATGCCCAAGAGAGGTTTTGCTAGGTCTTGAGGTAGATTAACTTCCAATTTTCTGAGAAATCACCATATTGATTTCCAAAGTCATTGTATGAGTTTACACTCCCACGCGGAGAAGGAATGTTCCCCTTATTCTATATGTGTGATGATTTTTGTCCTAATAATAAAAATAAAAAATAAGGACAAATCCATAAACCAGGTTTATGGTAAAATAGACCTTACAACAATATATGTTTAATAATTAAAATTTATGAATTTTTTATTTTTTATTATTCTTTTATACATTGCATCTCTATCACAATTTCCCTTCCCACCATTCCTTTCAGCTCCCCCTCCTTCTCTCCCAGATCCATGCCTGAAGATGGAAGCTTAAAAGAAATCCCACACTAGCTCAGAATTGAGTATAATAAAGAGTTATTTATTTAGGGGTAGACTCACAGATCACAGTCCTCTATGTGAATGGAGAACAGGAACCAAACCCAGCATCTGGAAGAGAGAGGGTGTGCAAGTTTTACGGCTACATTTATAGTATATGAGACCCGTCCCAACTGGGCTGTTATCTTAAAGTCTATTGTCTGAAGGAGTTTCCACAGCACCTCCCACTTTTGTCTAAATAAGAGAGTTCTAAGCCTAATAAAAAACTATATACAATAAGAATAAATATCAAGTATAAAAATTAGAATTACAACCAGCACAAACAATATCAAGTAAGAAACATATGCTAAATGTTTCAATAATTATCCTATCCTAAGAAGTCTAAGGCATATATTAGAAATAGCTTGGCCAAATCAGGAGAGGGAAGTAACTATGACTGACTAGTCTTCAATCCCATTGAGACCCGAGGAGGTAAATAATATTACTTGAGTAAACAGGTAGTACAATCAAAGAATTTTCAAGATATGCAATAAATGACAGAGACAACTGGCTACCTGGGCAATCACCCAAAGTCTCATTTGCAATGTTAGAGCAACCAACTTATTCTAAGGCCTAGCGTAACTAACAAACCATTTTCAGAGGCAGGAAATTTTTCAAAACCATCTTATCTTGTCTTGGCAAGATTTGACAGTCTTTTTTTTTTTTTTTTTTTTTTTTTGTATGCTGTTTGTCCTGTTCAGACACCATGTATTTTGTCAGTGGTCAAGGCATGGGCAGTTTCTTGCCTAAAGGCCAGAGTCTTCTGTGCTCAGCATTCTCTTGGGAATAGATTGGTGTTGCCATGGCAATCATGTTTCATGTCCACAGAACCCTAAGTTATTTAAATGTCATATTTTTATCTATGTATGCAGAATACAATCTCTATATATCTAAAAAAATCTCATTAAGTCTAACATTAACTGTTAGAAACATGGATGTCTATTGACCTATAATTGATGGGGGACAATTGTCTATATTCTGTCAATTATGTTTTAAATAAACACTGATTGGCCAGTAGCCAGGCAGGAAGTATAGGTGGGGCAAACAGAAAGGAAGTAGAGGTGGGTCAATGAGAACAGGATAATTCTGGGAAGAGAGAAGCTCCCTCTGCAGTCCTGTCCAGACATGGAAGAAGCAAGATGTGACCTACCCCACTGAAAAAGGTACTGAGCCATATGGTTGACACAGATAAGAATAATAGGCTAATGTGAGTTATAAGAGTTAATAAGAAGCCTGAGCTAATGGGCCAATCAGATTATCATTAACATAGACCTCTGTGTGATTTCTTTGGGGCTAAATCACTGTGGGACCTGGTGGGAGGACAGAAACTAGGCAGGACAGAAACCCAGACAACATATAATTCTTATTATCTATATAGCTTAAAGACTAAAACTTCATATCAGAATATTAAACAATCTTTAAAGAACTGTACAACAAATGAGGACAATGACCTCAAAATGTAAACAATATAAAAGTGTTTTGATCAGAGGAAGAAATATATAATGCAATATGATAAACATATTCTAAAATTGTATCAATATACAAAATGTCTTAAGCAGTGGTAGAAGCATGCCTACATACAATATGATAAAATAACTTTGTCTAGGTATACAAATATTGTAAAAAGAAATAGTAGCATATTCAATACAGCAAATATAATTTGAATTTGTACCAATATACAAGAATATATACCAATGTAAATTGTCCATAAGTAATAGCTCACAACTATTAACTCATATTACTCACTATTATTATTAGTGTGAGTCAGCCCACACTAATATACCTATTATCCCATACAATTTCCTTCTTTTCTTTTTTCTTTATCAAAGAGATTCCTAAGCCTACAGAAATTTCACCAGCTCTTTACCAGTTATATCCCTAGTTAATGTCCCTAACCCTGAGGACAAACTTTGCTGGGAGAGGGGGCATTATCTTCTAGAACTACTTCTAGTTGTCATGGGGGCAATGCTCTTTTTATGGGCTCTTGTAAAAGTAAATTGTTGGTTAAATTTCAAGATTACTGTCTCATATAATTGCTAATAATCTCTGAATATTAGATAAGATTTTTATCCTTCAGCCAATAGCCCTTAAGATACCAGCCCACTTGGGCATGGTCTCATATTCTGTAAATAAAGCTGTAAAGCTTGCATGTGCTCTTTCTTCTAGATGCTAGATTAAGTGCTTGTTCACTGTTGGTGAAGAGGACTGTGATCTGTGAGTCTTCCCCTAAATCAATAACCCTTTATTGTATTTAATTCTGAACTAGTGTGGGTTTTCTTTTTAATATCCATCTTCATCTGGCACTCAAAATGAATCCCAACTCCACACCTACTAGGTGGACTGGCCTAAAGGTCTAAAAGTTCCATGGCCCAGGTTTTCTACACCTGCACAGCTGGCTAGCTCAGTCAGTAGAGTATGGGACTCTTAATCTCAGGGATGTGGGTTTGTGTCCCACGTTGGGCATCGATTTGTTGGGGGAGGCTGCTATTTATTTCCTGGCTATCCGGACTTCTGAAATAATCACACAGAAATATGTATTAATTGCAATACTGTTTGGGCAATAGCTTAAGTGTATATCTGGCTAACTCTTATATCTTAAATTAACCAATTTCTATTAATCTGTGTATTGACACATGGCTGTGGTTTACCAGCAAGTTTCTGGTGTGTCTGTCTCCTAAGAGCAGCTACATGGCTTCTCTTGACTCCACCTTTTTTTCTCCCAGCATTCGGTTTAGTTTTCCCAGCTAGCTTTACTTTGTTAAGTGATTGGTCAAAAACAGCTTCTTTATTAACCAGTGGCAATAAAACATATTCACAGCATGCAGAACTGAATTCCACATCAAAATCCTCCTTTTTCCTTAAAAAAAAAAAAAAGCTGGCCTCCCAGGGATATCAGCTGAACACTGATAATAAAATACAATAGTAATAGGAACCAACTCTGATGGGGAGTTCCCTCTGTGTGCTGTGATTACCATTAATGAATAAAGAAATTGCCTTGGCCTGTTGATAGGCAGAATTTTTTTAAATTTTATTTTATTTATTTATTCATTAAAGATTTCTGCCTCCTCCCCGCCACCTCCTCCCATTTCCCTCCTCCTCCCCAATCAAGTCCCCCTCCCTCATCAGCACGAAGAGCAATCAGGGTTCCCTGCCCTGTGGGAAGTCCAAGGATCACCCACCTCCATCCAGGTCTAGTAAGGTGAGCATCCAAACTGCCTAGGCTCCCACAAAGCCAGTATGTGCAGTAGGATCAAAACCCATTGCCATTGTTCTTGAGTTCTCAGTAGTCCTCATTGTCTGCTATGTTCAGAGAGTCCGGTTTTATCCCAGGCTTTTCCAGACCCAGGCCAGCTGCCCTTAGTGGGTTCCCGATAGAACATCCCCATTGTCTCAGTGTGTGGGTGCACCCCTCGCGGTCCTGAGTTCCTTGCTCGTGCTCTCTCTCCTTCTGTTCCTGATTTGGACATTGGGATTTCATTCCGGTGCTCCAATGTGGTGATGTCATTGTTTTTAACAGCTGAGTAATACTCCATTGTGTAAATGTACCATATATTCTTCATTCATTCTTCAGTTGAGGGGCTTCCTAGTCCTGGCAATTATGAATAAAACTGCTACAAACATAGTTGAGCAAGTGCCTCTGTGATAAGATTGAGCATCCTTTGGGTATATGCCCCAAAGTGGTATAACTGGGTCTTAAATTAGATTGATTCTCAATTTTTTTAGAAACCACCATAATGATTTCCAAAGTGGCTGTCCAAGTTTTCACTTCCACCAGTAGTGAAGAATTAATTTTTTGCTCCACATCTTTGCCAACATGTACTATTATTTGAGTTTTTGATCTTAGCCATTCTGATAGGTATAAGAAGGAGTATTGAAGTAGTTTTGATTTGCATTTCTGTAATGACTAAGCATTTTGAAAATTTCTTTAAAAGTTTCTTAGCCATTTGAGATTCTTCTACTGGGAATTTTCTGTGTAGATCTGTACCCCATTTTTAAATAGGATTATTTGGTTTGTTTATGTCTAGTGTTTTTGAGTTCTTTATATATTTTGGATATTAGTCCTTTGTCAGATCGAGAGTTGATGAAAATCTTTCCCCATTTCATATGCTGTCATTTTGTCCTATTGATTGTACCCTTTGCCTTACAGAAACTTTTTAGTTTCATGAGGTTCCTTTTATTAATTTTTTATCTTAGTGCCTGTGATATTAGTGTTCTGTTTAGTAATTGTCGCCAGTTCCAGTGTGTTCAGGGTTATTCCCCTTATATCAGGTTCAGTCTATCTAGTTTTGTGTTGAGGTCTTTGTCCACTTGGACTTGAGTTTTATGCAAGGAAATAGATATGGATCTATTTGCATTCTTTTAAAGCTGACATCCAGTTATGCCAGCACTTTATCAAAGATGTATGTTTTTTTCCCATTGTATAACTTTGGCTTCTTTGTCAAAAGCCAGGTGACCATACATAGGAGAGACCCTACCTTACTTGTAGGGTAGGGTCCCCCAAGGATATTTTTTACTTATAAAGACTGTGGGCGCGCTCCCGGCTGCCCCTTTTTCTGCTTTCCTGTTCTACGCTGGAACCTGTGGTTTTGCAAGTCTATTTCCCAATTAAAGCTGTATATATTTATTACAATTTCTGTCTGCATTCATTTACGCCCTAACACTTGGAACCAACGTCGGGCTTTGCCCCGCCCCAAGCAGCTTGGGAAGTAGGCTTGAATTTTAGTTTGAGAGAGCTACACGCCCCAATCTCATAGCCCTCTGACTGGGTCCTAAAAACACAGCACACTCCCGGCCCTGCTGCCAGACGTTCGTGACTCGGGCCCCAGTGCCGAGTCTGAGATACACTCAGCCAGGCACACCATAGCGCCATAGCCTGCAGGGCCCATTCTGCCCTGCCCACCAGACCTACTCGCCAGAGCACATTAACCCCTCCCTGCCTGCCTTGGCTAAGTTTGCAGCAGAACCCCGCTGTCTGAATTAGTGGAAGCTCAGGTGCCTGCGGTTTTGCAGCACCAGGGCAGTTCCCCATTTGTGCCACCACAGCCGCCACAGCAGCAGATTTGGTCTGATACAGAGGGACCGCTTCCGCAACCACTTTAACTCCTCAGGTGGAACAATTTAAGGCTAAATCCGGCCTTGGCTCTGCCGGGCTTCCTGGCCCTCCCCGCAACTGCTATTTATCAGCCTGGTGTCTGCTCTAATTCACACAGTACACAGTCTACTTTAATTTTCGATTTTGAGTTAATTGTTTCATACAGGCTCTGACTTCTGCCATGTGGACTCAAGTGCATTTCTTTCACCACCACTGGCAGGAAAACAACATTACAGGTAAATAATTTTATTTTATAAATAAAAATAAATACTGATTTGTTTGAAAATGTCTGAAACGTTACCATTCAAGACTTTAACAGCCTTTTTGGGAGATTTTACAAGAGGTATCTGTCACCCCACATCTATGGATCTTTCTGGGATTCGTAGTTTTCCTTAGTACTCTACGGTTTGATAATGGAAATATGATAAAGTGTTTACGAGATGAATCCAGGATTCTTAAGGCAGAGGTTGAATGCTTAAAAACAAATGAGAATGACAACAATCTTCTCAAGAATCAGTTTGAAGTTCTCCAGGAAGAGAACAGATCTTTGTTTAACATGACTCGATCAACTGAGCAAAATTTAGAAAAGGTACAGGCTGATGTTAAGGAGAAATTCATTACTATGGAAGAGGGAACAGCTGATTTGGATTGTAAGCTTCAGTCCCTTTCTGTAGGAACTGAAACATTAACTGAGAGAATCAAAACTGCTGAATGTGGCAATCGGATTTTGTCTAAAGCTTATGACAGATTGGCAGAAAGATTGTCAATACAAGAAGGCACGGTTTATGCCATAAAAATTATGTCCAAATTCTGGACAGGAGATTCAGACATT
Organism: Microtus oregoni; assembly: GCF_018167655.1. Taxonomy (NCBI): domain Eukaryota; kingdom Metazoa; phylum Chordata; class Mammalia; order Rodentia; family Cricetidae; genus Microtus; species Microtus oregoni. The sequence goes on from NW_024543067.1 coordinate 33,945,418, forward strand.
GCAGAAGGCAATGGTGAATAGAATTGAAAAGATTGAAAAATTTCTAAATTCTGATGAAGAGGAGCAAAGGGTAGAAAGGCAAATTTTAACTCCATCTGTGGGTAAATCTCTCCGGGACAATTCCCACAAAGCTCTACCTACAGCTCTACCTGCCTTTCCAGTAATAACAACAGAGAAAGTGGTTGGTTCCAGAAACCCTAGCGTCATCAAGGAAGATACATGGGAGCCTGTCCGTATGAATGATCTCAAAGAAATCAAACAGGCTGTGATGACTTTGGGGATGCATGCCTCCTTTGTTAAAGAGATGCTAAAATCTTGGGCCACAACAAGCAGAGCAACCCTTTGACTGGCTCCAGTTAGCTTCTAAGGTACTTGAGAGTGGGCCGCAATGGAACTGGAAATGCTTATTCAGGCAAGAGGCTAGACTCTTAGAACAGCAGGAAAGAGTGAAGGGAATTGACATTTCCCTAGATAAAATTCTAGGTGAAGGGCTCTTTTCCGACCCTCAGGAACAAGCTAATTTTGATGAAAACACATTCTCAATATGTTTTACAGCAGCCTTAAGGACTTGGGACAGGGTACAAGACTCAGGACAGAGAATGGAAGCATTTGTCAGAGTTAAACAGGGTCAGAGAGAACCCTTTAGTGACTTTTTACAAAGACTAACTAAGGCTGTACAAATAGGGATATCTGACCCAGAAGCAAGACGTAAAATGCTTGAGTCTTTGGCTTATGAAAATGCAAATGTGGAATGCAAAAGGATTTTGGGGCCTTTAAAGCTCAGATCAGCACCCTTGGAAGAATGGATCTTGCATATACTGAATGTTGATACATTTGACTATGGCACTGAAGCATGGGTAGAAGAAGCAATTTCCAATGGTAAAAGGAGACACCAGAATACCAAATGTTTTAATTGTGGCAAAACGGGTCATATGAAAAGGAATTGTAGACAACAGATTTTCAGAAATAATAATAATGCATCTTCTAGAAATAACAGAAATAGGAGGACTCAGCCTTCACGTTTATGTAGAAGATGTGGGAAAGGCAGACACTGGACGAATGAATGCAGGTCTACAAGAGATAGACAAGGCAACCTGATACAGATGGGAAACGTGAGAGGGGGGCCTCGCAGGCCCCCATGGCAAACATGGTTCAGTCTTTTCCAGTTACTGCAGAGAACGTGCCTTGTCAGGACAATTAGGAAGCCCCATGCCTACTGTTACAAGCAATAATGATCAGAAAGATGAGTTCCGTGTGTTTTGGCAAACTTCTATGTGTGATCAAAGACCAAAGCTAAGAGTGTATATAAATGGCATTTTTATTACTGGCCTGCTGGACACAGGTGCTGATGTAAGTATCATTACCCCAGAATCTTGGCATCCTTATGGGCCTCTTCAGAATGTAAATGTTCAGCTCCTGGGAATTGGAACCCTATCTTGAGTAAGGCAGAGCATGAGATGGGTTGAATATATAGGGCCAGAGGGACAAATAGGGAAATTAAGGCCATATGTAGCCAATATTGCAATGAATTTATGGGGTCGTGACCTATTACAACAATAGAATACTGAAATTAACATTTCTGCTACTTCTAGAGCCTATATTTCTGAGAATAATATTAAAAGATATTACAAATGGAGAAAACCAGCCATTCGGGCTGTACAAGAACAAGCAATTGATGTCCCTTCAGAGATACCAACAGCCTTGCCTCTAAAATGGTTGACTGAGAAACCAATATGGACAAAGCAATGGCCTTTAGCTGAGGAAAAGTTACAGGTTTTAGAACAGCTGGTACAAGAGCAAGCAGATGTTGGACATATAGAAGAATCTACCAGCCCTTGGAATTCTCCTGTATTTGTGGTTAAGAAAAAATCAGGTAAATGGAGAATGGTAGCAGATCTCAGGGCTATCAACAAGGTTATTCAACCTATGGGCCCTCTGCAATCTGGAATTCCTTTGCCCCCTTTATTACCAAAAAGATGGCCTCTCATAGTTACTGATTTAAAGGATTGCTTTTTCACTATACCTTTACAAAAAGGAGATAGAGAAAAATTTCCCTTCACAGTGCCTACTTATAACAATTCTCAACCTTCGAGGAGGTGCCACTGGGCCGTCCTCCCCCAGGGTATGTTAAATAGCCCCTCCCTGAGCCAATATTTTGTGAATCAACCATTGCAAATAATATGCAAGAAATTTCCCAAATCTATAGTTTTCATTACATGGACAACATTTTGTTATCCGATTCAAACATGGATACCTTGAACAGACTGTTTGAAGAAATAAAAATACTTTTACCTAAATGGGGATTGCAAATTGCTCCTGAAAAGATTCAGTGGGGAGATTCTGTTGATTATTTAGGTTATAAATTAGGTTTGCAAAAAATTAAGACACAAAAGGCACAAATTAGGAGAGATCGCCTACGGACTCTTAATGACTTTCAAAAACTGTTAGAAGACATTTCCAGTCTACGACCAGCTGTTGGGAAGACTCCTGATCTAATAATTCATTTGAACAAAACCTTGGATGGTGATAAGGTTTTGAACAGTCCCAGAGAATTAACAGCTGAAGCAGTAAAGGAACTGACAATGATTGAGGAAAAATTACAACAGGCACATGTGGACAAGGTAAATCCAGAGCTCAATTGTATTCTTGTCATACTACCATCAAAAATTTCTCCTACAGGAATTTTAATGCAGAGAGAGAGATGATATTATCCTGGAATGGATCTTTTTACCACATAAACCAAGTAAGAAACTGAAAACTTATCTGGAAAAAGTCTCCAAGTTAATTATAAAAGGCAAGTTGAGACTTTGTCAACTAGCAGGCATAGACCCAGCAGAAATTATAGTGCCTATTACTGCTGATGAACTAAAGAAATTATGGGAAGATAATGAACCATGACAAAGTGCTTGTGCTAATTTTTTGGGAGACATTAATAACAACTATCCAAATAGCAAGCAGCTTAACTTCATAAAGAGAACTTTAAATCATCCGTGATGCTCCAATAACTGGAGCCCATACATTTTATACTGATGCCAATAAATCAGGGAAGGCAGGTTACAAATCAGAAGACTTGTGTAAGGTGGAACAAAGTCCTTATGATTCTGTCCAGAAGGCAGAATTATATGCCATTCTTATGGCGCTAAGGGATTTTAAAGAACCTATTAATAGAGTTACAGATTCACAATATGCAGAAAGAGTTATTTTACATATTGAAACTGCTGAATTTATACCTGATGATACAGAACTATCCTCATTGTTTATCCAGGTACAAGATTTGATCAGGAACAGTCTTCACCCTATGTACATAACACATATCCGATCCCATACGGGTCTGTCAGGTCCTCTAGCACAACGTAATGCAGAAATTGATCAATTATTGATTGGTAGTGTGCTACAGCCTCTGAATTTCCTAAAAAACATTATGTTAATAGCAACGGTTTGAAGAAAGAGTTTTCTATTACATGGCAACAAGCTAAGGAGATTGTAAATAAATGCCCTACTTGCTCTTTCTATAACCAAAGCCACTGCCTGCAGGGGCTAATCCAAAAGGCACTCAAAGGAATGACATTTGGCAGATGGATGTGTTCCACTTTGTAGAATTTGGCAAATTAAAATATGTTCATCACACTATTGACACTTATTCAGGCTTTCAATGGGCAACTGCTTTAAGTTCAGAAAAAGCTGATTCAGTAATCACTCATTTATTAGAATTCATGGCTATCATGGGTATACCTACACAAATAAAGACAGATAATGGTCCTGCTTATGTCTCTAGGAAAATGAAACGGTTTTTTTGATTATTATAATATCAAGCATGTCACAGGTATACGATACAATCCTACAGGTCAAGCAATCATAGAAAGATCAAATCGAACTATAAAGAATATGTTGAACAAACAGAAAGGAGTGGGAAACACCCCCAGAAATAGGTTACATAATGCTTTGTTAACCTTGAATTTTCTCAACGCTAATGAGAAGGAACAACGCCTACAGAAAGACATTGGATAATGGAAATGTCTACTGAACTAAATCAACCAGTTTATTTCAAGGATCTGCTGACCTCACCATGGAAGCCAGTAGATGTGTTGTGTTGGGGAAGGGGTTTTGCTCTTGTCTCCACAGGTGAGGAAAAATTGTGGATACTATCAAAATTAATAAAGGTTCGGTTTGAAGAAGAGAAGCCACTTGGAAAAGATAAATAACAATTCATTCACAAGGATGGCGATCATACTGATGGTAAGAAATGCAGATAGGTTGAGGGCAGGGTTCTTTTCTTATCTCCATAGGAAAATACCCATCTTCAAAGAATTTAAGGGACCCTGAATATTTAATTACTGACAGATGGAAACTAGTTACGACCCACTAAGGATCAACAATAAAAATCTATATATTCTGTAAGTATTAATTTTTTATATGTCTTATTAAACATTTCTTTATAAATATGTAGAGCTGGTTTTGGAGTTGGACTATGGCTCAGTACCTCTTCAATCCCAAGCCTGTTGATAAGAGATATTTCAGAGTTTCTGTCTCAGGTCAGGAGCCATGAAATGGGACAGAATAAGAATAATATATTCTTGATATACTTTCTTTGTCTTTCCTCACATCTGTGTCTTTCTTTACATGTCAGTATATGTTCATGTTGTTAATGTTTAAATTTCCCATAACAAGCAACAAATTTTCCTACAGTAATCTTTAAAGTTTCCATGATGAAGATGGGACCCCATGACATCAACTCAATCTGGTTATTATGACGTCATGAATTTTTTTTTAAGCACTAATATTAGACCTGTTTTTTGGTATTAACTGCACAAGACAATTTCAAATGGTGAACATTTTTGACAACACTCTGGCCGGACCTTCTCAAAACGCTCAGAGACTAGTTACAATTTTCTTAGGTCAAAGGTTAATTTGGGAATTTTACCATCATTTGCTTTCACAGGACCCCCTAAGAAGAACGTCGCCCCCATTTCAGCTAGAAGCAATCTTAGAGGACGACGTCCCCTCTCCCAACAGAGTTTGCCCTCAGGGTTAGGGACATCTTTTAGTGGTTGGTTTAGGGTTGAGGGGATGGGGAGATATTTTATGGATTTAGGGGTATTTTCAAAAAAAAAGGGGGGGATTAACTGGTTTGATGGGATGATTGGTATTTGTGAATTATTGTTTTTAGAAAATTGTATCGCCCTGTTTCTTGTATTTTGATATATTGATATGTTTCTTGCTCAATATTGTTTGTTACTATTTATATAATAACATTGTTTATTTTGATATGTAATGGCATTGTTTGCAGTTGAAGATCATTGTCTTCATATATTGCACAGTTGTTTATTCTCTTAGTCTTCAAGTTAGATAGGTATTGAGAATAGATAGTATAATCTTCAGCCTCTTCGAAGAGCTGTAGAAAATGGCCTTTAATCTAACCTAGAATTCTGTGCCAATGAGACACAATTACTCCTGGCAATGCCACTCTACTCCTGAGAGAAACGTTGAACACCAAAGCTCTGGGAGCTTGTCTTCTTGGCAGAACTGGCCTTTGGGTTAAGAAAAGCACATACCTCAACTACTGACAAAGATACAGAATATCCATAAGTGGATGAAACAGGATTGTCTTATCTTGCCAAGACAAGGTAGGATAGTTCTAAGAAAGTTCCTTGCCTTTAATAATGGTATGTCAGTTATGTTAGGCCTTAGCCAAAGTTGGTTGACTCAACATTGTAAACCAGACTTTGGGTGATTGCCCAGGTAGTCAGTTGTCTCTGTCATTTGTTGCAAGTAATATTAACTCCCTTCTCAGATCTTTGACGGAATTGAAGATTATATAATTATAGTTACTCTCTACATTATTTAGACTCCTTGAGATAGAATGTTTAGCAAAACTTTTGTTATATGTTTCTTGCTCAATATTGTTTATTATATTTATTATTTGTTACTATTGTATATAGTTGTATTTGGTTTGGCTCTATCTTATTTCGACAAAAAGGGGAGATGTAGGAGAGACCCAGCCAATCACCTTACTTGTATGGCGGGGTCGCCCGAGGATATTTTTTACTTTTAAAGATTGCGGGCGCGCTCCCGGCTGCCCCTTTTTCTGCTTTCCTGTTCTCCGCTGGAACCTGTGATTCTGTAAGTCTATTTCCCAATTAAAGCTGTATATATATATATATTTTTTTTTTTTTTTTTTTTTTTTTTTTTTTGGTTTTTCGAGACAGGGTTTCTCTGTGGCTTTGGAGTCTGTCCTGGAACTAGCTCTGTAGACCAGGCTGGTCTCGAACTCGCAGAGATCCGCCTGCCTCTGCCTCCCGAGTGCTGGGATTAAAGGCGTGCGCCACCATCGCCCGGCAAAGCTGTATATATTTATTACAATTTCTGTCTGCATTCATTTACTCCGTTACAACCATAGATGTATGGATTTATGTCTAGATCTTTGAATCAATTCCCTTGATCAACCTATCAGTTTTTATGCCAATACCATGCAGTTTTTATTACTATAGCTCTGAAGTACAGTTTTAAATCAGGGGTGGTAATGCTTCTGTATTTTCTTTTATTATACAAAACTTTTTTTTCTTATGGGGGTTAAGTATTATTCTTTCAAGGTCTGCAAAGAATTGTGTTAATTTTGATTGAGATTGTATTGAACTTGCAGATTGCTTTTGATTTGATGGGTATTTTTACTATGTAAAAAAAGCAATTCATGAGTATAGGAGATCTTTCCATCTTCTGATATCTTCTTTAATTTTTTCTTCAATGTCTTAATATCATACAAGTATTTTTATTTGTCATTATTTTAGATTATTGTGAAACATGTTGTTTCTCTGATTTCTTTTCCAGCCTGTCATTTCTACATAGAAGGGATAGTGATTTTTGTGAGTTAACTTTTCCAGCTATTTTGTTGAAAGTGTTTATCAGCTGTAGGAGTTCCCTGGTGGAATTTTTAGTATACATAATATACTTATGTATACTTTCATATCATCTGTAAGCAAAGATACTTTGAATTCTTTATTTCCACTTTTTATACACTTGACCTCTTTCATTTGTAGTAATGGTCTAGCCAGATCTTTAAGTACTATACTGAAAAGATATGAAGAGAGAGAACACCTTTATCTTACTCCTGATTTTAGTGGAATTTGAGTGTCTCTCCATTTAATTTGATGTTTGTTATCAACTTGTGGTAAGCTGTCCTTTTTATGTTTAAGTTTGTCCCTTGCATTTGTAATTTCACCTTGTCTTTTGCTTTTATCATAGATTTTCGTCAACGCTTTTGTTTTGTTTTTGGCACCCAATGAGATGATCGTGCGCATCTTTTCTTTCAGTTTATTTATATGGTGGATTGCATTGTCTCAGTTTTATGTTTCAAACCATCCCTGCATCTCTGAGATGAAGCAGACTTGATCATAGTGGATGAGTTTTTTGATGTTTTCTTTGATTCAGTTTACTAACATTTTATTGAGTATTTTGACATCCATGATCTTGAGGCTGTAATTATCTTTCTTGTTGAGTCTTTGTGTGATTTGAGTATCAGAGTGACTTTGGCCTCATAAAATGAGTTTGGCAACATTTCTTCTGTTTCCATTTTGTGGAATAATGTAGGATTATCGGCTGGTGTGGACCAATTCTGTATCTGTCAATTATGTTTTAAATAAACGCTGACTGGTCATTAGCCAGGCAGGATGTATAGGTGGGAAAACCAGACAGGAAGGAGTATTCTGGGAAGAAGGAAGCTCCTTCCCCATTCCTCCACAGTCCTGCCCAGACCAAGGAAGAAGCAAGATGTGACATACCCTGCCAAAAAAGGTACCGAGACATGTGGCTAACATAGATAAGAATAACGGGTTGATATAAGTTATTAGAGCTAATATAAAGCCTGAGCTAATGGGCCAATCAGTTTATATCTAATGTAGTTTCTCTGTGTGATTTTTTTTGGGGGGTGTTTACTGGCTGTGGGAACCAGGCAAGACAGAAACCCCAAGAAGCAGGCCCTCATGTTACAGTCGGCATTAACTGTTCCTTGAAAGCCTGATAAAATTTTGTACTTAAACTGGTCTAGGTATAGTATTTTTGTTTATTTCTTATTTTTTTTTGTTTGTGGGATGTTTAATGACTACTTCTATTTCCTTATGGAGAAAATGATTTATCTTTTATCGAATACAGATTTTCAAAGTATGTCCTAATGATTCTTTGAATTTCCTCAATGTCTCTTGTTATGTCCTTTGTTTCCTTTATGATTTTGTTATTTTAGATATTATCTCTCTGTCTTTCAAAAAGTTTGGATAACAGTTTTTCTGTCTTGCTGACATTCTCAAAGAACTGACTCCTTTTTTCACTGATTCTTTGTATTGTTCTCTCTTTTTGTTCTGTTTTTATTGATTTCAGTCCTCAGTTTGTCTATTTATTGTCTTGTAATCCTCCTGGGTGTGTTTGCTTCTTTTTGTTCTAGTTATTTCAGGTGTGCTATTAAGTTGTTAGTATGAGATCTCTCCACTTTCTTCGTATAGGCACTCAGTGCTTTGAACTTCCCTCTTAGCACTGCTTTCATTGTATCCAATAAGTTAGGGTATGCTGCACATTAATTTTCATCGAATTATAGGAAGTCTCGAATATTTTTATGCTTTTACCCTGTGGTCATTCAGTAGAGAGTTGCCCAGTTTCTGTAAGTTTGTAGGCTTCTGTTTTTGAAATCCAGCTTTAATCTATGGTGATCTGATACCATTCAGGATATTATTTCAATTTTTTTCTATCTGATGAGACATCTTTGTGATGGAGTATGTGGCCAATTTTGGAGAAAGCCCATGAGGTGCTGAGACGAAGGTTTATTGTTTTGTATTTGTGAGAATGATACTGTAGGTATCTTTTTTTTTTTTTTTTTGGTTAGTTTCATTTGGTTCATAACATCTGCTAGCTATATTATTTCTTTGTTTAGTTTTTATCTGAATGATCTGTCCATTAGTGAGAGTGGGGTACTAAAGTCTCCCACTATCAATGTGTGAGGGTCAATGTGTAATAGGAGAGCCTGCTTGTTAGGGTTTCTGTCCTGCCCAGTTCCCACAGCTGCAAGTCCCAAAGAAAATCACACAGAGGTCTACATAAGTTATAAATTGATTGGCCCATTAGCTCAGGCTTCTTATTAACTCTTATGACTTACATAGCCCATTATTCTTATCTATGTTAGCCACATGGCTTGGTACCTTTTTCAGCATGGCAGGTCACATCCTGCTTCTTTGGTGTCTGGACAGGAATGCAGGAAGAGCTTCCTTCTTTGCAGAATACTCCTACAATGGGTCCCACCTCTACTTCCTGTCTGGTTTTTCCACCTAGTGTTTGATTTAAGTTTTAGTAGTGTTTCTTTTATAAATCTGAGTGTCCTTGCATTTGGGGAATAGATGTTAAGCCTTGAAGGATCTTCTTTGCGGATTTTGCCTTTGATGATTAGGTAGTGTCCTTCCCTGTCTGTCCTTCCCTATCTCTTTTGATTAATTTTGGTTTGTAGTTTATTTTCTTAGATACTAAAATGTCTATACTAGCTTTCTTCTTGGAGCCATTTGCTTGGAAAATCTTTTCCCAGTCCTCTACTTTGAGGTAATGTCTCTCTCTGATGTTGAGATGTGTTTCTTTTATGCAATAGACGAATGGATCCTATTTTTACATTGATTCCCTTAGTCTGTGCCTTGTTTTACAAGTTTTATTTTTTATTTTATTTTACATTTTCAATGATATTTATTGATCTCTACATTTTTCTCTGCTCATGTCCCTGCCTCTCCCCTCCCCTTCAACCCTCTCTCAAGGTCTCCATGCTCCCAATTTACTTGGGAGATCTTGTCTTTTCTACTATCCATATAGTTTAGACCTATGTGTGCCTCTTTTGGGGTCCATTGTTGTCTAGGTTCTTTGGGATTGTGATTTGTGGGCTGATTTTGATGCTTTATGTTTTAAAATCACTCATGAGAGAGTAAATGTGAGAATTGTCTTTTTAGGTCTGCACTAGTCACAGGAAAAATTCATCAAGAGGAAATCTCAATACTGAATGTCCATGCCACAAATATAAGGACAGCCTCATATGTAAAAGAAACACTTATAAAACTTAAATCACACATTAAACCCCACACCCTAATAATAGGAGACTTCAACACTCCACTCTCACCACTGGACAGGTCATTCAGATAAAAAAAATGAACAGAGAAGTAAGGGAATTAACAGATGCTATTACTCAAATGGACTTAGCAGGCATCTATAGAATATTCGATCTAAACATAAAAGAATATACGTTCTTCTCAGCACTTCATGGAACCCTCTCAAAAATTGACCACATACTCGGTAACAAAACAAATCTCAAGAGATACAAAAAATTGGAGTAACCCCATGTATCTTATCAGATCACCATGGTTTAAAACTAGAAGTCAACAGCAATACTAATTCTAACAACCTACAAATACATGAAAATTAAACAGTGCTCACCTGAATCGTCAATGAGTAAAGGAAGAAATAAAGTAATTAAAGACTTCCTAAAATTCAATAGTTTGTGTTTTTATTGGGGGAATTGAGGCCATTTGTATTGAAAGATATCAAAGGTCCATGACTACTAATTCCTGCTATGCTGTTAATGGTGGTGCTGTTGGTAGCAGTAGTATGTATATGTTTTCCCTTCTACTGGTTTTGCTGGTAAGAAATTATTCATTTCTGTGTTTTCATGAGCTTAGTTAATGTCCTTGGGTTGGAGTTTTCCTTTACCACCTTCTGTAGGGCTGGGTTTGTGCATGGATATTATTTAAATTTTACTTTATCATGGGATATCTTGTTTTCTTCATCTATGGTGATTGAAAGTTTTGCTGGGTATAATAGTTTCGGCTGGCATCTGTTGTGGTCTTTTAGAATCTACAAGACATCTCTTCATGACCTTATGTGAATCTTCATTGAGAAGTCAGGTGTAGTTCTAATAGGTCTGTCTTTACATATTACTTGGACTTTTCACCTTGCAGTATTTAATATTCTTTCTTTGTTTATTATGTTTAGTGTTTTGATTATTATGTTGCTAGGAGACTTTCTTTTCTGATCTAATCTCCTTGGTGTTCTGCAAGTTTCTCATGCCATTTTTTGTAAGCATATTATTCTTCTTTAGGTTGGGAAACTTTTTTTCTATGAATTTGATTTTAAATATTTTTTATGCCTTTGAGATGGGATTCTTTTCACTCTTCTATTCCTATTATTCTTAAGTTTGGCTTTTTTCATAGATTCCCAGATTTCCTGGATACTTCATGTCAGAGATGTTTTAACATTTTCTTTGACCGATGTATGTGCTTCTTCTATCTTATCTTCAATGTGTCTGAGATTCTCTCTTCCATCTTTCATAATCTCTTGGTGATTCTTGGTTCTATAGATTCTGTTCAATTACTGATTTTCTGTTCCAGAATTCCATCAGTTTGTGTTTTCTTTTTTCTTTCTATTTCCATTTTCAGGGTTTCAACACTTTGATTTGTTTCCATCAACCATTTATTTCTTTTGTTGTGGTTCTTCTTTTTCTTGGATTTCTTTAAAGGATTTATTCATTTCCTCCATTTTTTGTTTGTCTTTTCCTGAAGTTTTAAAGGGATACACTCATTTCTTCTTTAAGGACCTCTATCATCTTCATAAATTTGTTTTTCAGGTAGTTTGCATGTATTTCAGCTGTATTAGAATGTTCAGGGCTTGTAGTTGTAAGATAACTCGGCTCTGGTGGTGACATAGTGCTTTGGTTGTTGTTGATTGTGCTCCTATGCTTGCCTCCAGTTATCTCACTTTCGGCTAATTATAGGCCTAGCTGCTGATTTCTGAGTTTGTCTTTATTTGATGGTGTTTTGTTCTTGGTTTTCTTTTTCCTATCTGGCCTCCTGGATGGTGTTGCATATAAGTATATGGGCCTCTACTTGATTTCAGAGTTGAAGTTTTGGTGGTCAGTTTGGTCTCTAGTTGAGCAGAGGTATCTACCAGAGTTGAGGGCCAGGGATACAAAAACAAAGAGGGCAGGAGGGGTTGAAGGTAGGATGGGTTGATGCTGAAAGTATAGGGCAGTCTGCTAGAGGGCATCCTAGCTGGATTTCTAGCAGCTGGCATGGGTTCTGGCCAAGCAGGAGGCCTCCTCTGAAGTTCAGTTTATGAATTTTATGGTCTACTTGGGCTGGTAGAAACTGACAAAGATGTGTATTTACCCATTTATCTCGTCAACTTTGTTAAGCTTTAGGAATTTAAAATTATCTGAGTCATATAAAAAGCTGCAATACTTTATAAAAGTACACTATAAATGGATCAAAAAGTTAGGTTTCCCATCTCTCTCTGTATACTTATGGACTAAAGTTATTTTGATACTAAAGAATTGTATCCTCCTGAATATTAAGCTTCATCAGGCAATGAAAGGAGACTGAGACAGAGACCCACATTGGAGCACAGGACTGAAATCTCAAGGACCAAATCAGGAGCAGATGGAGAGAGAGTACGAGCAAGGAACTCAAGACCGTGAGGGGTGCACCCACACACTGAGACAATGGGGATGTTCTATCGGGAACTCACCAAGGCCAGCTGGCCTGGGTCTGAAAAAGCATGGGATAAAACCGGACTTGCTGAACATAGTGGACAATGAGGACTACTGAGAACTCAAGAACAATGGCAATGGGTTTTTGATCCTACTGCAGGTACTGGCTTTGGGGGAGCCTAGGCAGTTTGGATGCTCACCTAACTAGACCTGGATGGAGGTGGGTGATCCTTGGACTTCCCACAGGGCAGGGAACCCTGATTGCTCTTCGTGCTGATGAGGGAGGGGGACTTGATTCGGGGAGGGGGAGGGAAATGGGAGGCGGTATCGGGGAGACAAAAAATAAATAAAAAGAATTTGCAATTAAAAAATACAATTTTAAGGCTTAAATTTAACAAATAAATTTACAAAATCTTAATCTTACTAACTTATTATAAACTGGTAAGGATAATTAAAGCATACAAGTTATTGGTCAATCACCTTAGAAACAATTAAATTATTTAATATTCTCAGAGCTATTTTTCTAGTTATGCTAATACAAACTTATTTACAGGCAGCCTCAGCCTTCTGCATATGATGTCAAAGCTAAGCCTAGAGCAAGTAATTAAAAACAAGTCTGTTTAATGTAAAACATTGTGATGTTGATACTATGTTGTGTCAAAATCAGGCACAAATCACTGGTTCTCCAGCTTCTAAGAGGGTTCTGCTGAATATGGCAATTAATATGTCTGATGGAGGGAAGAGGAAGAAAAGACTTCCCATGAAAAACAGAAATACCAGCTCTGGCAGCAGCTTTGAGGCCACTTCCAAAGAAGGGGGGGCATTAGCAAGATTTCTCAAATTAAAGCTCGCAAATTGGTGTTATCAACAAACAATATGTCCATCTTTACCCCAAATTAGTGTCATCAACAAACAACATGTCCATCTTTGGTAACCAAGTTATTTGAAAACCAGTCTGAATTTAAGGTAAAAGTTTACTTGCAAACTTTAACCAGATAAATCATCTGTTAAGCATCTCTGTGGTTTTTAATTTATTTACTTGATATGAAGTAGGAAAATATATTCAATTTATATTTTTTAAAAAAGGTAAAAAGGTGTAAGCGAATGGTCTTACTTCAAGCATATCAACGTGAGCTACTAGGTGATGAACTGCCCCCATGCATGCCTTCCAACAGGGCCTTCCCCAAACTGTGGATAGATAAGACAGTAGATGGTGGAGTGTCCCTCTCTGTCTGGTCAGGTTAGGTCAGTTCCCTCAAGATCTTCCTCCACAAGATGCTGTCTCAGCTCTTCTGGGCCTGGTAGGTAAATGCTGCTGCTGCCCTGAGACATCTGCTTTCAACCAAGTGATCAGATGACCCCAGAAGAGTTTAGGCTGACTGTCCAGGTACTGGGTAAGTCTCTGATTTTTTTAAATTGATACAGAGATCACTTGGTATATTTTGCCTACTTACTCAGGGAAACCTTCCAGTTCTCAGACCTCTGGGATGTGTGTTGAAGGCCAGCCCAACCAACATTTCTGTTAGTTTGGGGACAACTGATCACCCTTTCCCTCTTCATTATGCCTAGTTTTGCAACTCCTTTATTAGGCAGGGATATCATAACTAAATTACCTTTTTTCCTGTTCTTTCATCTTCCTCTTTTTATAATATTCCTTCTTCTTCTAGCCTCTGAGGATCAATGCCCTCCAGTTTAGATTTTTTTTAAAAAAGTAACTTGAATATACTTATCTATCATATCAAATAAATAAATTAAAAACCACAGAAATGCTTTGACAGGCAAAATATTTTCATGCTTCATCTGATTATAATTAAAAAGTCTGTTTTTACCTTAAAACCATCCTGGCTTTGAAGTATCTTCAGGTGCAAAGGATGGGCATGTGGCTTGCTGATGCTACAAATTTGAGGGCTTTAAAGAAAAATTTAACTTCCAAAACCTCTTAAATACAACTTAAAAACTGAGACTCTATTACATGCCAGCCTACATTGGTTATAAAAATACAAATTTTGTTGAGACATTTAACTGTTAAGGTATAAGATTCAGGTCTTGCTCCTCCCTAGAGCTAGGAGGCTTCCTACTGAAAGAGGTAAACTCACAAACAGGTTTTGTTAAAATCACAAAGAAATCTACCATGTTGCTACTTCTGACTTAAAATTTCTTTGTACTATTCCTTTATGCTCCAAATTTGAGTTTAAAAGACTCACCTTTTCAATGACTACTCTCTATAATCAAACATCTATGTCTCATGGTAGATTATTGGATTCTTATAAAAGCTGTAAAGGTGTATGTAAGTTATGAAATCCTGAGAAAAGAAGTTAAGGAATATGAAAATGAGACTGAAAGAAGATATATATGATATTAAAACTTCAAAATTGAAGTTTAACAAAGTATTAAGTGGTGTTTTTATGTTATTATATTAATCCAGTCTTGGTAACAGTTATAAGCATTGGCTACTCAAACTTTTAAAAAATAATTGAAATTATCATAACCACAAGCGAAAAAATTTAATTTTGATTGGCTGTTTTCTTTTCTAAATACGGACTTTAAAAGTGTTTCATCTTTAATCCCAGCACTCGGGAGGCAGAGGCAGGCAGATCTCTGTGAGTTCAAGACCAGCCTGGTCTACATGAGCTAGTTCCAGGACAGGCTCCAAAGCTACAGAGAAACTCTGTCTCGAAAAACAAAAAAAAAAAAAAAAAAAAAAAACCAAAAAAAAGTGCTTATCATTGTCCTGGAGACATCTCTGTCCAAACCAAATCTATCCAGTTCTCTTAGAGTGATGGTGTGAAGAGGACACAAAAGTATGTAGTTCAGGATCATCTACCATGATCATGAAATTATTCCAGGACCATCTTCCAGGACAATGATATATCCCAGAACCCTCTTCCATGATCATGATACTATTCCAGGTCCATCTTCTGTGATCATGCTATTTGAGGACCATCTTCCAGGTCCATGATACTGCCCAAGGACCATCTTTTCAGTTTATGATACTATTCCAGGGCTGTCTTCCACATCCATGATACTACTCCGGGACTATCTTCCAGTCCTCTTTGTTCTTTTTCCTGCAAGAAAATTCTATCTTATCGCAGATAAATGTTCATGTTGTGTTAATAACTTTTCAGCCTTTGTTTTCATCGTGGCTCAAAGACAGGAATCTACTGGACCTGTGTGCAGACAGTTAACTGTTTTCTCTATAAGGAGGATGCCAGTGCAGATTACAGACATACAGAGGTCCTGAGAAAATATCTAAAACTTTGTTTAATCTCTTTTTCTCATCTTAAAAAGAAAAATCATATAAGCTTTAGGGAGGATGGGCTCCTTACTGCTCCTTTGGGCCTGTTCTTGTATTCTTCTAGACAGACCTAGAAGTTTTGAATAAAAATTCCTTTTATGCTCCTTAACAAACTTATGCCTCTAGTCTCTATCTATCCCAGAAGATTTTAACTCAGCTCACAGACAACAACCAGAAGTCAACTGTGGCCCTACAATGGCTCATCTTCTTCGTTTCTGTGGTCCTACAGAACCAGTATCTCCAGCCATGTTGATAGGCAAAAAAGAAGAAATTTGCCTCTTGCTCTGTAGTAGGAGCTGCGGGCCTCTTCCCACAGCCCGGCTCCTGGCCACCTGCTAGCTTTACCCGAAATAACAATACACAAACTGTATTCTTTTAAACACTGCTTGGCCCATTATAGCTAGCCTCTTCTAGGCTAATTCTCACATATTAATTTAGCCCATTTCTAATAATCTGTGTAGCACCACTAGGTGCACTTACCGGGAAAGATTCAGCATGTCTGACCTGGCGGCTTGCTTCATCGTGTCTGGCTCTGAGAGGAACTGGATGCTTTCTGAGCTCACTTCTCTTCCTCCCAGCATTCTGTTCTGATTACTCCGCCTATCTAAATTCTGCCCTATCAGATGGGCCAAGGCAGTTTCTTTATTAGCCAATGACCTTCCTCCATCATTTTTCAAAAAGGATGCAGCTACCAAGTGAACCATTATGGCCGATATAAACAAAGGTTGTAAACTTACATGAACTGGATCAAAAACTATGGCCTCCAGACTCCTATGAGGGGTAAGCATGGGCTTGTTCCCACGTTGGCCAGCCAGATAATGGGGAACATAAATAAAGTAATCCCACACTAGCACCAAAAATGGTATAATAAGGGGAAATTAATTATATTAATTTTAAAATACTATAATACTTATAAATATTCATTTTAGAGAAGATTTTATTTATTTATTATGTATACAGTATTCTGTATCCATGTATGCCTGCATGCCAGAAGAGTGCACCAGATCTCATTGTAGATGGTTTTGAGCCACCATGTGGTTGCTGGGAATTAAATTCAGGACCTCTGGAAGAGCAGCCAGTGCTCTTAACCACTGAGCCGTCTCTCAAGCCCATTATAAATATTCTTTATTTAAGGTGGAACTCACAGATCACAACAGGTAACAGGAATGGAATCCAGCATCCAGGTATGAAAGCATGGAGAGAGAGTGAGTGGGCAGGCCTTTTTTGGTACCCAAGGTCATGCCCAACCTGGTCCAGCCTCTCAAAGGCCTTTGGATAAAAGAGTTGACCCTTTTAAACAAAGTTTGTCCTCAAGGTTAGGGGATGCAAATTAGGTATTGATTATAACTGGTATAAGGTTGGGATAAAATTTTGTAGGCTCAGAATCTCACAAGAACAGAAATTGAATGGGATAATAGATTAGTCAGCTCACTTACACTAATAATAATAGTGAGTAATAAAGTGAATAAAGTAAAATAAACTTGTGAGCTATTATTTACAGACAATTTGCATTTGTATAGATTCTTATATAGTAACACAAATTCAAATTATATTTGTTATACTGAATATGCTATTTCTGTTTATAATATTTGTATACCTATGCAAAGTTATTTTGTCATATTGTATGCATGCATGTTTCTACCTCTGTTTACCTTTTGCATATTGATATGGTTGTTTAAAGATTATTTAATATTCTAAGATGAAGTCTTAGTCTTTGAGCTATATAGATATTAAGAATTATAGATCAATAGTCATCCACATTTGTCACACTTATAGTTAGACTAATCAGGTTCTTTAGATACATAGATATTGTATTCTGCATAGATAGGTAATCTTCAACCACTTCAAATAACTGTATAATGTGGCATTTAAACAACTTATGGTTCTGCTGACATGAGACACAATTACTCCTGGCAGCACCAACTTATTCCAGAGAGAATATTGAGCACCGAAGACACTCCACTTGGAGCTTGTTTTCTTCTTGGAAAAACTGGCCTTTGAATAAGGAACTGCCCATACTTCAACCATTGATGAAATGCATGGTGTCAGGACTAGATAAGCAAAATACAAGAAAAAAAACTGCCAAACTTTGCCAAGACAGGATAAGATGGTTTTGAAAAATTTTCTGCCTCTAAATATTGTCTGTCAGTTACTCTAGGCCTTAGCCAAAGTTGGTTGCTCTAACATTGCAAATGAGACTATGAGTGATTGCCCAGGTAGCCAGTTGTCTCTGTCATCATCTACTGCACATTTTGGAAGCTGCTTGATTGCACTTCCTGCCTACTCAAGTAATTCTATCTCCCTTCTCAGGTTTTCAATGGGGTGAAGTCTAGATAATCATAGTTATTTTCCTCTCATGACTTAGCCAAGCCATTTCTAATACAAGACTTAGACTCCTTAAGATAAAACAATTATTAAAACATTCAGTATATATTTTTTTGCTTAATATTGTTTATGTTGGTTGTAATTCTAATTTTTTTATACTTGATATCTGTTCTTATTGTACATAGTTTTGTATTGGATTTGGAACTCTCTTATTTAGACAAAAGGGGGAGGTGAATGGCACCTCCTTCATCCAATGGCTTTTGAGAGCCTGGACCAGGTTGTGTGTGGCCTAGGGTACCAAAGGCATGGGCCTGCCACCTCACTCTCTACACTTTCTCACTACTAGATGTTTGATTCTGCTCCTGTTCCTTGTTGTGATCTGTGAGTTTCCTGTTGAATAGAGAACCCCTTATTGTACCTATTCAGTGCTATTGTGGGATTATTTTATTCATGTTCCCCTTCATTTGGTGGGTTCCCCTTCAATGCTGGGCTTTCCTATTGCTCTCTCTTGTGCCCCTAGCTCCTCTATCTTCTCAGCCCACTGGTCTCTATCCTTTTCATAATACTGTGATTGATCCCTGTCTTTTCAGATTTTTCCAGACAAAATTATCTGGTGATCAACAAACCAGATGCTTCTAAGGGAATTTCTCCAGGTTTCCTGTCATGGCCTGCTTGACTGACTGATCCAATATTTCCCACCAAACACAGAGTCAGTTTTGACCCACATTCCAGACTCACTGAGCCTCCATAAACTAATTTCAGCCTTGAAGAATCTAGAGACTAAGCTGCCCCTTGTCATCAACAAAAGGCTAGAATTGTTGGTTATAAAAAGATGTTTCCCATGCAAAGTAACAGTGCTGATGATAATCATTATTTCTTCTGGAGCATGGTTTTTCTAGGAATCAGGATCCAAATTCTCAGAAGTCCTTAATTCGCAGAAGCCAACTGAATGCTCGTGACTGTATATGTCAACACCTCAACTCTTCTGACCACAACTGCAGCACCTCTTCTATCTGAGCATCCTCTCAGTGTATCCCTATGTAGCCCAGTGAGCTTTCAGAGCTGGCAGCTCTTCTCTACTGTACAAGGCAGCCAGAGAGTTCTCTGTTATTAAAACTGTTCTTTTTATTCACAGAGAATGGCTCTGTTCCGTGGTTTCTTGTGCCTTCTAACATTTGGTTCTGCAAGGTGCGGTTGGTCAGTGCTGAACAAAACCAGCAGGAGTCTGACCCTTAAGTCTGCAGTGAGGCTATGTCTACAAGTTTCTGTGGCCACAGTGGTAACATCATGGTGTATTTTACATGTAGGGATAGTCCAGCCCCTTAGAGGGCGTGTTTGCCTCAGGCTAATGTTTACATATAAATCTGGCGAGCATGAGCCCTGCCAGTCTCTTTTTTGTATTTCCTGCTCATCGCTGGATCCCTGATGTTATAAGCTATTCCTTCATTAAAATTTGCTATTTCATATTAAGCTAGCCTGGTTATTACGCCGGTTACAATTTGGCTCTCCAATGTTAGGCTTTTTTGCCCCCTCCCCAGCACGGCCCTGGGGCACAAGCTCCATCTTTCCCAGCCTTTGTGAGCAAGCCAGCTACATTCTTCATATCTTTCAAAGACTACAGAATATAACATTTAATATTTTAATAACTTAGGATTTTTCATAACAATGAGACATCTGCTCCTGGCAACACCAATCTACTTCAAGAGGAAGATGGGTATTAAAGAGATTCCTTATGGAATTTGATAGCCATTTGGGCAAGAAACTGCTCTTGCCTGGACTGATGCATGAACTTAACACAGAAAACTCACAGAGAGAAGACTGCTAAACTTGCCTAAAGATGAAGTGGTTTTTCGGGGTTCCTGACTCATAAAAGAATCTGCAAAACATTCTGCAGGACACAACAGATAATGACTAAAGTGTCTTTGAAATTTCCTGCTTCATAAAAATGTCTACTGGATACTATGGGCCTGAAGGCCAAAGATGGATACCCCAATGATACAAAAAAACTTTGGATGACTATCCAGGCAGCAAAATATTTCTATCATTTCTAGAATTTGAAATTTCTTATTTCTTGTTTACTTAGATAATATTATATCCTTCTGAAATCTTTGATGGAATTAAAGAATGATTAATTATAATTATAATTTTCCTTAATTATGATAAAAGATAAAATAAATATAAACATAACTATAATTCTTACTTGATAACTATTTTATTATATATAATCTTACTATATTAAAATAAAAGCCTTTCTTTTTGTTTAAACAGAAAAAGAAAAAATGATGGAGGTGGATGTTGTATCTTATCTGTTGCTTTCATTGGTTAAACAATAAAGAAAACTGCTTGGCCCTCTTATAAGGTAAAATTTAGATAGGCGGAGTAAATAAAACAGAATGCTGGGAGAAAGAAGCCAAGTTGAGTCACCATGATTGTCCCACTCCAGACAGATGCAGGTTAAGATCTTCCCTGATAAGCCACCCCATGGGCTACACAGATTATTAAAAATGGGTTAGATCAATATATAAGAGCTAGCCAATAAGAGGCTGACACTAATGGACCAGGCAATGTTTAAAAGAATACAATTTCCATATAATTATTTCGGGGCATAAGCTAGCCATGCAGGCGGCCGGATGCCAGAGGTGCAGCCTGCCGCTCCCTATTACAACACTTACACATACTCTTTACTTGATAATGAATTGCTCTAAGGCAAACATGTGTTTCTTTTTGTAAAACACACTTATTTCCTTAAGTTGCAAAGAAGAAACCAATGTGGAAATTGTTTGAATTTGCGCAAATGCTTCCATAGCAGGTGACTAATGTCATCAAACCCCACTATTTGAGGCAAGGGGCTACAGCTGGCCCTACTTCTGCAACCCACCTCCAAATGGTGGCTATTCACTAAGGTATGAATTTCTTTTTTGATGAGTTGGAAAATGTAGGCTTTTTTTTCCCTTGCACATAAGTTTTCAGCTTCCTTTTAACCTGATTTTTAAAAGATAAACCACGCTTGTCTTTGTGTAGTAGGCTAGCTGGGCTCTGGAGGTGGCATAATGCCTTAGTGTTGTTTTTCTTTATTTCTGCCTTGAGTCTATAGTCATTTAGTAGAGAGTTGTCCTGTTTACATAAGTTTGTAGGCTTTCTGTTTTTGAAATCCAGCTTTAATCCATGGTGGTCTGATAGGATGCAGGAGATTATTTCAATTTTCTTGTATCTGATGAGACTTCTTTTGTCTTACCAAAAGAAGGGAACAGGTGAGTCTCTGTTGACTAGGTCCAGGCAGGACAAAAACCCAGTTAACACATCTCTACTGAATAACTTTGTGCTAACAGATGGGGATGGGGCAACAACAGGAGAGTCTGCTCGAAACCCACCCCTCCCTCATTTGTGCAGTTACTGACTCAGTATTTACTCATTTAAAATTTCCCAGAATGTCTCCTTCTCCTTCCGTTGCCTGTCTGCCTGATCTTTGGCCACTTGGTTCAATTTGAATGATCCCACCCTTGCTCACATGTTAGGACTTCCCAGTGTTCTCTCCTCATGGTACATCTCTCCTATACGTTGTTGAGACTACAGTTCAAATTCAGCTCTTTCAAGGCACATCCCTGCTCTACTCCGTCCCATATTCAAGTGTAGCTCGTAGCCTTGAGCACTGAATGCTTATGAGCTACAGTATTAGATCAGAATCTGTCCTTGCTAGTGACTCACCTCACCACTGTGACCAAATACCATAAGAGCCAACACAAAGGGGATTGAAGGAAAGGTTTACCTTGGCTCCTGTTCTCAGCATTGGCAATAGGAATAGGTCTGTCTAAAACAAGAGTGGATGGCAGAGGGCTCCCATACCATGGAAAACCAGAAAGCAGAGAGCTGAAGCTATAACCATATGCATATATAAACTTGATTGTGAACCTCAGCAATGTCTTTCTTCTGGGAAGATCATGTATCCTGAGGAATCCACAGCTATCTCATGGCTGGGGACTCTTCATATTGAACCACAGTACTGTTGACTCTACTGAACACTACCAGGGTCTGTGGATTCCTCTAAGCCTTAAGCATATCAAGTGACCATTTATTTTATTTTCTTTGCACTGGTATTTGTACTTCTCAGCGTAGCACAAAGCCATGAGGGGATTCGAGAAACTTTTGAGGCTGATGACTTATTGACCAAAGTAAAGAAAAAAAAAAAACAACACCCTGCCTAGCTCACAGGCTTCCTCTAGCTTTTATTTTGGTGGTTTAGAAACTGTTGCAGTGGCAATGATGTTGACTCAGCCCTGGAAGGATCCCAGGGAAGTTCCTCTCCCCCAGCAGTGAGGGTGAACATGAAGAGGAAGCCTGGTGAGACTCTTCCTCATCCTAATATTGTCTAGTCATCTACAAATAGAGCTTTTCTTTATACTGTGAGATACTTTCTTTACCTCCACTATACAGTAGAAATCTTTCTTTCATTATTCACATTTCATACCCTGATTTTTCCTCTTAGCAATGTTAAAGTTTTTTCCTCACCTTTTGACTTTTTGTCTTATAGACCAGTAGTCTTTAGTTTCTTAAATATCTTCTTTTATACTCAAGGCTGGCCAGCAATTTGGTTTACTTTTGTAATTTTTTGTTTGTTTATTAGTAACAGAGATAAGGAGTGAAGTTGGACAGTGAAAAGGATGAGAATATGTTGCTAATAAATGCACAATTTATTCTTATGCTATAAAAATCAAATTCAAAATATGTACATTTATCAAGTAGTCCTTAAACCAAAAGAATTGGTGGGGTTTGTCATTTTTTCAATGGGAGCTAGCAATACCTATTTGGGTCTGTGCATAGTGAGACACTAATATAAATGATAATTCTATAAATAGTGCCTTATTCTGTGAGATAGTAATCATGTGTGTCAATTTGATTGTGTGAATGCATACCTTGGCCATTAGTGTGACAAACCTTTGGTACTTCGTTGTGGTTGGTCCCAGAGACATTTTACTGAGGAACGGAGAGCTGGGAGATGAGCACCACCATGGCCCCAGCAGGGAGCTTGAATCACAGGAAGAAAACCCACTGAGCACCAACACTAACTTTTCTCTGCTTCCCAAATGTAGATGCAGTGCGACTAGCTGCCTCACACTCCTGCCGCAATGCCTTTCCTGCTAAGACAGACTGTATCCTTGAACTGTGAGCCAAAACAAACCCTTAAGATACTTTTTAAAAATCAGATAATTGGTTACAGCAATGACTTACGTAAGTGATGCACTCTGCAGGGCAGACACTGCGTGGCAGTTTCCTCTGAGACTGAAATAATTCATCCTGCAGGGTATCTCCTGAAGACAGGCTGTGCAGTATGCTTCAGGTTCCTGGCTTTTGGGAGCTGTCACCCATCCTGGGGGTACGTTTTGGTAATGAAATTCTCTGTGTCATTTCTGCTTCTGTAGGTACCCCTTCACAGATATTGTTCTAAATACTGCTATAAAATTGGATAAAGTTGGACTTTGGTATCCATACTTCAATCCGCTATCCTCCCTTATCTTGAGGGAGTGTGTGTGTGTGTGTGTGTGTGTGTGTGTGTTTCCCAAGAAAAAGTCTTTCACTCAATGCTGGACTTTCTTGAAATTTTGGGCAGTGACATGTCTGGGCTCATTGAGGATGAGGTCCTGGTTGCTTTTCCGATGAATATGAGCCAGGCCTTGCTAACACTATTGCAGTTGCTACTAACTCGAAATATATCTATTCATAGCTTCCTGCAGCAGTGGGCAGACACTCTGAAAAGCTAAAATCTCAGGCTTTACTAGGCATGTTTATATCTTGTTTTGGAAGAAACACATTGTTGCTCTGGATCAGGCAAAGAATGCCTAATCCCTTGCCCACTGCATGAGGATGGAGAAAGCAGGTGGAAGGAGTGGGGCAATGGAGGGGCCTCCATTTATTTTCTCTGTGGCTGATACACTGTAAGTGAATGACTGTATGTTTTCCACCGGTGTGCAGGCCTGTGTACCAGCAAGAGAGTAGCAGTAAGTGGGTCTCTATTAGACTGCTGAATTGTGAAATACAAAAATTTTGAGAATCCTGTCATAGAAATGTTTTCCCTGGATGGGAGTTTTCATTTCTGTCTACAGCAACCTGGAATTATACTTGTTTTGTTATTACCAATGTGTGTTTGTACAGTGGGCTAGATAATTAAACCAAATGTCACTGCACCCCTATTCAGCTTCATGCCCTAGTTCATCACTGAACGACCTGTCCCATAGGATCCCTCAGTTTCTGCCAAGCTCACTTCTACCTAGGGAAATAAAACAAAAACAATCTTGTTGTTGAAAATGTTTTGCTTAGACTTAGACGGAGAACAATTAAACTTATTTATACACAACTTTACTGTAGAAATAATGAGCTGATTCAAGGATTCTTAATGAGTTTCCATTTTTCAATTGTTTGACTTGATATACCAATACATATTTATCGTTGTAATTATTGCTTTGGCCTTACAAAGCATCTATATTTCTAGGATCAACAAGGTTCATGGAGGAATTGATTTAATGACTTCTTGATTCTTGCCTTGCATCATTAGCAATTAGAATAATATTCTGCAGTAGAGAAATAATTGAAAACTTTAGTTAAAATGTTATAGACTTTGCAATACTTTCACATAAGATTTCTTTGAGTTATAAAAATAGTCCTTAAACCCATGGACCTAAGAATGCATCACTGTCAATGGGACACCTAAAGACATTGTATTTGCACAGCAGAAAGACTATTACCTGCTGGCACCCCTTTCTTTGCCTAGTTTCCATTTAGGTTGGTTAGGGAAGTCCCATAAGGAGAAGCAAGTCAACTTTTTGTATGTGCTCTGGTGCTGTGTTTTCCCCAGAGACCTCTTTTATCTCTTGTTCCTTGCCCTGTTTCTTTAATATATTCCCCTTGTCTACACTGAATAAATAATGCAAAAATAGTCCATAAATCCCCTCCCAGCTTTGCACCACCAACCCTTCACTCCATGATTTCTCTCCTGCTGCTCACTCTCAAGTCGTCTTTTTCTCCTCATGTGTTATCTGTCTTGCAGCCTTTCTGCAGCCTAGAGCTGTATCTTCTCCTGTGTTTCTTAAGTGATGAAGTTACAGACCTCTAGAAGGGCAGTACTGGGCTTCACTTTTCCTGGTGGAGTCAGGAAAGTGTATGTGTTTAGGCCCATGTAGTTTCTCACTTGGCTGATTATTTTCTGATTTTTCCCCATGTCCTTCTTTGATGCGATTTTGTTTGATGGTGCTACCTCACCACCTGTCCCTGTTGTCATGAATGAATGATGGCTCTCAAGAACAATTTCCTTTGTTCTTGTATGTCACACTGGAGTTTCTTTTTCTTTTTTCCAACAAGGCAATATTTTATTCTACAGCAGAACACATAACAAATATATTTCCAAATTACATTTCAAAATGAACTATTGTTTCAAAGTGAATCTGGAAATACTGAAAATCTCTGAAGCAGAGGAAAAGATGAGACAGAGGGATTATATGAGATGTGTACACCGCAGGGGGCTTTCTGCTTCTTAGAAGTCCCCCAGATCTCAATGAAACCATTACATAATTTACACACGTTCATAAATAACCCAGCTTTGTCTTTTTGTTTAAAAGTCAGTTTTCAAGTGCATAGACTAAGCAGTCTCCATGACTCCCTCCAGCATGAGAAGGGAAAAATATGTTTCAAGTTTAAAAACTGACTACATTACTTGTGGTTAATGGCACGTTTGCCAGTTTCTTTAGAGTAGCCAAAGGACATTTAAAAACACGTATCATTTGATCATTTATTAATATACCATGTTCTGTGTCTGTTAAAATAATTTTAGAGTTTCGAAGACTGGCTTATGAGGATGGAGTAGCATGGGAGGATGATTGAATTGTGCTGTGAAGGTGTTTTTTCACTACTTTGCTTTTTCATGCGTCTTATACTGTTGTCTTCCTCTAATTAGGCAAAGGTATCAGCTTTGCAATTCTTATCAGAAAAAAAAAAACTTACAGCAGAGGTGCTAAAGGGATAGTGATTTTTTTTTTCCCACCATGTGATTCAGAGCCTGTAGAGGCAAACACATGGCCTGAATCCGGATTCTAACTACCTCACCACCCTGAACTCCATGCCTTGAATATAACTGCATGTACTAACGTTCATAGATTTCCTTTTGCTTGTGCATAAAGGTTCTCTCACAGCCAGCATAAGCCTCTTCCATGTGCCTGGAAACTGAGGATTAACCCCATGGTGACCAGACATGACTGGGGCTGTCTTCCCCGGGAGTTATTCCATGTGTGAGGAGATCATCTGTCATTGGTAAAACCAGTTTGGCACCGTCTTCTGACATATGCAATTGGTCTTCCAAAGGTGAACATCTGGAAATCTTATCTAGGATCATTTAATGTCTGGCTTGCGAGTGTGATCCCTGCGTGAGTGAACTCACTGAAGGAACCTGCCTTCCGCTTCTGCCACCTGAAGTTTTGATCCGATTGAAGTCTCATCTGTTAAGTTTTATCACCTTTGAGATGGACACAGAGCTCCCACTGATGCCTTCATGCAGACGACAGACACGCTTCTTAGCATAGTACCCTGCAGCTCCTTACGACAGCCCTGTGGCTCTCAGTTCTGTGAGCCTGGCCTTGTGATCTCGGGGGTGAACAAGGGTATCTCTACATTTCACAATATGTTTGTAAGGCAGCGCAGATACTACAAACAGGCACAGAATTCGCACTGTGGGTTATCATCCAGGAACCCCAGAGTCTGGTGAGCTATCACAATAAATGTCTAGAGACTCTAGAGGGGGTGGGGGTGCTACCGCCTCAGTTTACAGACATCACGTTTAATGTTCACGGGGAAGCAAGCAGCATGTGAATTGTCAGTGTGAGGATTTAATCATCTCTCTGTCACTATGTGACCTCTTCTTCTAACAGAGCTTTGGGACTTCAAAACAGCACAAAGACGCACGTTCCTTTTCCTGTTAAGTTCCTAGGGAATGTCCGGAAAGCCATCTCTACAGATGAGAAATGGTACCACATGGAATCTATAGGAGAACAGCTGGACTGCTGATGGTCTAATGTCACTGAGTATTCAACCTGGACCCCTTTATCTGTCCTCTTCCTGGTGTCCAGTGGCCTCTCAAGTGGGACAACAGTGAGACGATTCTGATTTGGAGTGGAGCATGCAGCTCTTTTACTGTGAACTTCTTTCTAATCAGAGCTGTTTGAAACTTCAACCATGAACTTGAAAAGCTCCCGAGCCTTTGCTGAAACTTGAGTCCTTTGGAAATAGCAGGTGAAAATGGAGGAGACATTACCACTTCTAGACAAAATGACATTGTGTCTGAACCTTTTAGAACACAGAGCTTCTCGGTTTCCCCCGTTTTCTATTCACCGTGTTGCATTAGTGAAGAGCGTGGGTTGTTCTCCAGTTATACAGCCGCGTTTACGCGGAGGCTCTTCTGAGCTCAGTGACCCTGAAAATTGTTCAGCCTCTCTCAGCTTCTTACATTATCTGTAATGTAGGGACACTTGTATGGTTACTTACCTTTTAGGGATGATAAAATGGTGCCTGGAAATCACTTAGAACAGTGACTCAAAATGTTAGCGGTGGTTGAGTGTTTATTTTCTATATTAATTCAATGACTTTAGAAAGTATTCCTTAAACACAAAACAGCACAGTGTTTCCACGGCTGTTGCAATGATATAGAAATATCTCCCTCACACCTCATCCCAAGGCCAGGGATCGTCACAGAAGAAAAGGCAGAAAGATTTTAAGATCCAGTGGGTGTGAATATCTACAGTGAACAGTATTTTCCCAGCCCCACAGGGTGACTGCAGTATGGACAAGACCTATGCAAGCTCAAGACAGACAAGATCCCAGTGTGGAGAAAGGAGGTGCCCTCAAGTCCTAGCCTAACTGGAAGATCATTACACTTGATAGTTATTGGAAGGGAGAGTTAGTTTTCTTTAAGAGTGTGGACCATGCTTCAGTGAAAGACCACACAGGACAGGAAGAAGTGGATACAAAGTTCAATGGATTGGGAAGAGAAGATGGAGCTGGAAGAAACTGGATCAAAATCCATTATACACACATTCATCTTTGGAAGGACAGAACAAGGTGGAAGTCTGCCTCATAACTTTTCTCTGTCCGATCTTTGAAATGATTTTTGCAACCCACACAATTGTATACATACACAAATAATTATTATTATTTATTTTGTTTGGTTTCATTTAGTTTTGGTTTCATGAAAGATTTTGTGTAGCCCAGGCTTTTCTTAAGATGTTTCTGTAGCTGAGGCTGGCTTTGAGCTCCTGATCCCCTTGCTAATTTCCCCATAGCTGGGGTTTCAGCCAACCGCTACCACTAGTTTCTGAGACGGGGTCTTGCTGTTGGCTCAGGCAGCTCTTACATCTCCCCGACTCAGCCCCTCTGAGCAGCTGAGGTCATGTGCCTTACTCGGGCACACCACCATGATGTGGTAGTCACTCTCGGCCTCAGCTTTCACCCATAGAAGGTGCAGTTAATTATGAGCCCTGGGCCATTTGGATGCCTTAGGGATTAAAGGAGATCCAGTAATGGTCTCTTCACAGTCTCTGGCATACTGAGAAG
Organism: Microtus oregoni; assembly: GCF_018167655.1. NCBI lineage: Eukaryota > Metazoa > Chordata > Mammalia > Rodentia > Cricetidae > Microtus > Microtus oregoni. The sequence continues at coordinate 33,974,118 of NW_024543067.1, forward strand.
CCTTAGCAAATGCTGAACATAGCTGAGTAGGATTAATGACATCATCACTATTTTTACTATTTTAGCTCACATGCAAAGCAATGGGCTTCACTGTGGCATATTCATACAAGGATACCATTACACTTTGTTTTGATCCCTCCCCGTTCCTGCAGCTCTTCCTATTCCCAAGTCCTCTTTCCTTGTCCTTTTTGACTCAGAATATCTTTTTTTTTTCTGTTTTCAAGCCACATATAATCCCTCACCTTCACTCCCCCCCCCAAAATCTCTTCCTCCCCATCACATCCCGTTTCTCATGACCCTCCCAACACACATGTCCACAAAAATTTAAAGCTAGATTCCTCGTATAAGAGAAAACACAGTATTTTTGTTTCTGAATCTGGCTTATTTCTAAGACTTTAGTTTAAATAGAAGTTATCCAATATAACTATTACCTTGATATTAAAATGAGATCCCCTCTCAAGAGTCAATGTAATCCAAATTTGTCTTTAGATTTAGAATGCAAATTATATTTAGGATTTTGAAATTTATGTTCCCTAAATCTTGAGGCCTTTTTGAGAGCTTATAACCTAATCTAAGGAAATGCATCTTGGGACAAGACTACTGAAGATGATATAGCAGAGGAGGCAAAGGGGGAGCTGGGAAGAGCTACCATGGAGATATGATTGTGAAGAGCTTCTATGGAGATACAGTTGCTGTTTCGGAATGAGCTTGTGCTGATGAGGAATGAACTTTCAACAACTAACCTTCCTTTGCAGCTCATGAGACAAAGAAGCAGGTGACTGTTCCAGACTCGCTTACCCAGATAGTCTCTGAAGTTCGTGAGGCTTCTGGCCACCCTAACTGTGACCTGGACACCAATGTCAGATGCAAGTCCCGCCTAAGCCAGCAAGTTCCCTGAGCTCATGTCAGTGCATTGATATTTAGGCAGCTGAATGGATTCACTGCGGTTTAAATGTCCCCTTTCAACTCCTGGTCCTCTTTCTTCTCTATAAGAACACTCTTATCAAACAGATTTAAAGAAATTACTTGAGTGGGCATGGGGAGCCATGCCAGTAATCAGAGAACTGGAGATTTGGAAGCAAAAGGACCAAGTGTTCAAAACCACCCTTGCCTACACCATGAGTTCCAGGCCAACTATATCTCAAAACAAAAATTAAAAAGTTAAGATAGTGTGAGAAGTAAGGAAAGTTCCTTAATTCATGCTTGGGGGGGGAGTGTTAGATCAGGAACACTCTCTGGCTCCAAGAATGGATTAGAACTTGATGGAAGTGGTAACTGGATCACAAGGATTCAACATTAGGAGCACATCTGTCCTTTGATGGAGGAGGTGTTTAGATCATTAGGTCTCTGAAAGTATGGGCCTTAAAGACTGATATAATGACTGGCAGTCAGTTTATAGATTTATAGATTATCGTTTTTTTTTTTTTGGCTGTAAATAAAAATTTGTAATCTAGCTTGTAAGATACTCAGAAAACCATAGGTTTGCAGCAGAAGCACAGTTGAGATTAGGTCTTAAGCAGGTTTATTGCTGTCTTCCCATTTTTGTTTGAAATGTATACATATAAAAAATATCATTTCTATGTAAACAATTCTCACTGCAAATGTTAAGTGTTCAGGAATCCTTACTCTAGTGTGGAGACTTTGACTCCTCCCTTGCCTGTGTCCCTTAATTTTTCTGCCTTTTTATTCTGCTTCAGTTTCCCCCTCTGAGACTTTGCTCCTTTGATCACAAGGATTGATAATATCCAAAGACTTGTATTCTGAGATCTGATCAAGGACATAGACATGGCCTTTCCAGAGCTTTGAGGGAGACGGGAGACCATCCAAGTTTGCAGATGGAGTCTTGTTTTAAGAAGTTACGCTGTCTTCTTATCTTGTAAGAAGAGAGCTTTTAGGTCTTCTGCTGGCTCATGTATCTAAGAGAGCCTGTCTTCAGGATGCTTTTGAGGCTCTGAGTACAATAATGCTTCAGAATTGTTCCCCATGTGGGCCACCAAAAAAGGATGCCAAGAGTAGTAGAAACAGGACCATGAAACAGCTGCTCACAGCTGCCTGCAGCAGTGACCTCCACCAGGTGAAACCTAGGGTTTGTGACTCCATCTTTGGTCCAGTTGTCACCTTTCTCTTAGTGTTACAGATATGCAAACAGCATAATATCCCGGGCATTCACATCTCAGCCATGACACCCCCAACCTGTCTCAGATAGCATTGTTCTTCTAGATACTTCAACAGACACGAAGCAGAGTTTCTCCAGAACTATATTAATCCCCTCTGATGATGATTGTCTTAGTTAGGGTTTTATTGGTTTTGAAGAGACACCATGACCAAGACAATCTCCCTCTGGAAGGACGGATCTTCTTGTCTAGATTATGGGTTTCTAGGAAAGAACTTTGCTATCAATGCTCTCTCTCCTCTCTATGGGTCTCTCCCAAGTCTGCCTTTCTCTTTCTGTTTTTTGGCTGTCATGAGATGAGCGATTTGGATCTATTGTTCCTGGTGCTGTGAAGTCTTGCCTAGCCACAGGTCTGGAAAGATAAGGACCAAATAACCATTGATTAAAACCTCTGAAAGTAGAAGCAAAATTAAACATTTTCTCTTTTTAACTTGATTGGTTTGCTATAGCTACAGAAAGATGACTGACATATCCACTAAGGTATTTGTAATTATTCCTTTTTCATGAGTGAGGTCACCTAAACCCAGGGAAGTGAAACAGCCTAATCACAGACAAAAGCAATAGCGAGAGGTAAAGATCCGAAACCACGTGCGGTCATCCAAGTGTATTCTTCCTCCTCGCAGTTCATTGGAGGTAAAATAATCTGCCGAAGCACACATCCAGCCTTGCTCACACTCAGGGCACTGCCTATTATAGCTCTTTTACTTCCCTCAGGGTGTGTGGGTGGGGATTGGTTGAGGGAGGGATCTTTGATGAATCTCTTTTTCAGTGTCAATTGACATTCATGAATTGATGAGATGGAGAGATAGGATAGGCTGGTGGGATTTTAGAATCATTTCTCCGCCACTCTCCATCTGTAGACCAGACCCAGGTACAACCAAAGCTGTTTTTCTTTGTACTAAGACGGGGGAGTGTGCAGACAATGCTGCATACTACTCTATAGCATGTGGCAGGCTCCCCTTTGAAGAGGTGTGGCAGCTCAACCTTGGAAAATTATGCAGAGATACAAAATGACAGTGCTGTCCCCATGGAGGTGAACAGGAGGTTCTGTATCAGAGTCCAGGGCTCTCTTTGAACCCCAACATCTGCCCTCAGACCATCAGCCAGAGAAAAACTTGGCTTGTTGATCGTATTGAAGTAAATGGCTTTGCTCATTGCTGTCTTTCACTCATTCATTCATCTGTTCCATTGACAAATATTGAGAAACTATTGTGGTAGCATATTGCTGGAGTATGGATGTGTTATTGTATACCTGTAATTAATTCTAACAGTCAAGTGACAGAAGCCAGAGGATGGTGAGTTCAAGGCCAACCTGCTGTGCATAGTGAAACTCTGTTACTAAACAACAGCAGCAGCAAACACTCATCAAAGATGAATTGGGGACCTGAGAGTCTTTCCGTGTACACAGAGTGACCCTGAGAGTCTGTCCATGTGCACAGAGTGAACCTGAGAGTCTGTCCGTGTGCACAGAGGCACTGACTGTGACCCTGAGAGTCTGGCTGTGTGCACAGAGTGAACCTGAGAGTCTGGCTGTGTGCACAGAGTGAACCTGAGAGTCTGTCCGTGTGCACAGAGGCACTGACTGTGACCCTGAGAGTCTGGCTGTGTGCACAGAGGCACTGACTGTGACCCTGAGAGTCTGGCTGTGTGCACAGAGTGAACCTGAGAGTCTGTTCCTGTGCACAGAGGCACTGACTGTGACCCTGAGAGTCTGTCCGTGTTCACAGAGGCACTGGCTGCGACTTTGTTTTGCTATTCATCTAGTGGCATAGATAACGTGATGTGGAACAGTATGCCACTGTGACATAGGCAGTATAAAGAAGACATCAAATTCTTGCCATGGACAACTTTTATATGCCAAGCAGTGACAGAGTCTCTGTTGTATGAACTTTTCTTTGAGAGGTGAACAAAAATCTATTCAGCCCCAGACAAGCACCAGGGACAGACCACATGAGTTATTCTACTCAATCCTTCTATGGTGAACCAACGAGTTTAGTAGGATAATATGTAGGGCCATGAGGAAGGAATGATTGACAGGTGAGTCACTTATAAGCAACAATACTGTTGAAGAAATGTCTCATTCAACTACGGATAACTCCTAACCTATCCTCAGGGAAGGGTAGCGTCTCCTTAACCCATGCCTGTTCTGACAGATCTTTAATGAGTCCAGTCTTAAGAGTGGCTCATTTTGGGTAATCACAGCTGCTGGGAGTTCAGGCCACAAAACTGTCTTTCATGCTAAGGACAGTGTTCTATACTAACCTCATATTTTACTTCAACTACCAAGGCTACATTGCTGTCTTTTCTGTGCATTCAGCTTAGTTCATTGTGACTCTTAGTCCCTGAGAGTAGAGTCAGAGACACTCTCGGAGGTGTCTGGACATTGGTCAGGTGGCCTGATATCTATACCCCTCCATAGAAGTCTTGAGGAGCTACAGAAGGTACCAGGTCTAGAATCAGATTCATGTGGTATGTATCTTGGACCTATCCCATTATAGAAAATGATGAGACTTTATTCATAGCTACATATTCAGTCCCTTCCCCAAGAGAAGATGTGGCAGTGTTTTATCTCTGAGGCATCCTGATGGTTTAAATGAGATAATGTAGGCACAGTTCTAGATACACCAGAATATCAGTTCTCTGCACCTCAAGCAGCTGCTCAGCTCACATCAGATTATGTATGAATACAAGCATGAGACTCATGGATTAAACATTCTCTTGAATTGGGTCTGGGATATGTTGACACCTCATGCATACAGAGAAGGCATTATCCCTGCCCCAGAGTGTGCATCTCTGCTTTGTCCTATAGACATAAATTCTGAGACCAGTGAAATGGCCAACTTTTTATTTTATGTCTTAAATATAACTTGGTTCTTGATGGCTATAGTGTTGTAGGTCCATAATGAGAATTGTGTCATATGCATAATAAATGCTTGTTCTATCTAAAATACCTTGATCACAGACAACTGGAGCTATATGCCAGTCAGAGCAGCTCTACAGATTCATCCGCACCCTGCCATTTGAGTCTTTTCACCATTATTTCAAAACAGAACTCCAGATTACCTTTCATTTCTAGGATTTGTCCTTTACAATAAAAATCTGGATTTTGTATCAAAAATACCTTTTAAGATGTCTTCACTGTCAGGGTTGGCGAGATGGCTCAGTGGCTAAGAGCACTTTGTTGCTAGTGCAGATGACCCAGGTTTGGTTTGCATCACCCAAATAGTGATGCCCAGCCATCTATACTGCAGTTCTCAGGGACCTGACTCCATCTTCTGGACTCTCTGGGCATGGTATACACATTGGGCCCACATACATATGGGCAGTCAAAATACAAAATATACACATAAGATAAAATAAACAAATCCAAAATTGTTTAAAATGCTCTTTATTATCTTGGATATACCCATCTGATTTTATAGCTAGAAGGGAAGCTACAAACCCTGGAAGCTTGCTGGGAAAACCCACAAGGCTAATACACGATTATAAAATCCAGTTTGCCACAGTCAGGGCACAGCTTGTGTCAGCAGACTGTCTGTAATGAGAAGGGAATTTTAACTGACATGCTGGCATTGTTTGTGGACTTCAGGTCTGATAATGAGACTATTTCTTCATGCTTCATTCAGCCACATTAAATCCTTATAGTCAAATGCCTTGTTCAAATACAGCATTTTAAATGAATTCCAAGTGCAATAGATAAACTTTTGCCTCATTATTCCTATATTAAAGATAAAAAGATTCAAGATTGAAATGAAATAGGTCAAAGAAACTTGTGAGCTTCTTTGTAAAGATTTAATGTGGCTGAATGCAGCATGAAGACTCAGTCTCCCATTAGACCTGAAGTACACAAAACAATGTCAGCAAGTAGAACTGAGCTGAGCTGACACTGGAAATAGCATTGTGATGTGGACAGGATGGCTATCTGTATCTTAAAATACAATATCTTTTATTTCCAATGACATATAATTACTCAGAAAAAAGTTTTCCTCAGTACAGTCTGTACATTTAAAATTAATTTGACAATCTAAAAGAGGCATTTATTTTTTTATACTTTTATTGATTCTTTGTGGATTTCACACCATGCATCCTGATCTCACTTATGGCCTTGTCTCCTCACATTTGCCCTCTGCTCTTCCGGTCTCCTCTGCAACAAATTAAAACCAAATTTAAAGGGAAAACCAAAAACCAAGCAAAACAAAGAAACAAAACACAAAGTGGACCAAGGTTCTAGTCTCAGAAAAGATGCTGGAATTTAACTTTTGTTTAATCTTACTGCCTAGCTGTGACATCCCTGAGCATAGTTCCCACAGGAAAACACCAAAGTGAGGCACACTGACTTTATTTTTGTCCCACAGTTGACTATGAGACTCTGGTGCAGTCACTTAAACTTGATCAAAGGTAAACCAAAAAGTTGCCTTTTCTCACATCAAACCCCACACTGCTTTTTAGGGTTAGATCGCTCAGAAAAAGAAAATGAGGACATGGCTTTAAAAAAAAAAAAAAAAAACTAAGTCAAGGGTATTTTTAATGCTTAACAATCTATGTTATTTCTTTTATATGCAAATGCATGCCTATACGTCAGAATAGCATTAAAAGCATCGAACATCCATACATAATGTTAACAGTAGACTAGAGGACACTCTTTGTTGAGAATACATTTGAGATAGGGTTTCTCTATGTAGCTATGGCCATTACTCAACTCAGTATGTAGACCAGGCTCTCTCAAACACACAGAGACCCACCTCTCTCTGTCTCCCAAGAGGTGAGATCCAAGTTGTGCACCACTATGCCCTGCTAAAGAAACTTTTTGCTTCAGCCACACCAATTAGTGTTTCCCAGACCTCTTTCATGAGACATCAAGAATGGAGCATATCTGATCACCATAAGATAGCTACAACCAGTTTTTATACACAGAGAAACTAACTTTTGTCTTTTCGCTAGTTTGGACTAGAAGTTATTATCTTTTTCGTTAGGAGCAGTTGAAAACAAATTAGCAGGTAGAAGAAATGGTATTAGAAACAGATGGGCAGATGGCATCAACAGAGTTGAACTGGCCCACCTATTTCCTCAGCCATGGCCCTGGAGAACCATGCGGTGTTCCTGTTGGTGGTGTAGGAAGACAAAGGGAAGAAATGAAGAAAGAAGCAGCAGTAAAACAAGAGCAGAACAACTAGAGCCCTCTTCTCATAGATCAGCTAAATAGATAATTAGGTCTTTTTCCATAAAGGAAAAGCCACAAAGAATCTGGTTTCCAGTCAACCCCAGAGCCTTGTACACACCTTATCTCAACAGGCAGGCACTGAAGGTTTGGATCGGGGTTTAGGGATACATAAACCGAGTTTTGAAGAGTTGAAGAATTGGTAGAGATCTGGGGATCCTTGAATGAGAGCTCCTTTGACAAACACTGCTGGAGTTAGAATGACCACATGTTGAGGGCCAGCAGGTGCTCACTGCATGACACTGGATAATATACTCATTGCGTGAGTAAAGGTCAAATCAAGTGCTCTGGTTTGTTGATGCAAGAATAATTGACCTAGTCCACAGTTAGGGATGCTGTAAAGATACAATGATATTAAATGAGTCGACTAAGTACCTCTGTGAGTGACCACGCCCTGCCTGGCATCATTCCAGCTTGGGACTTTTAAAGGACATGCCAGTGCCTGAAAGGGACTATGACCCCCCACCTCGTGTATATGATCATTCTCTATATCTTACAAAAAAAAGGGGGCTAATCCAGGCTCAATGATGAATAGCCACCCATACAAAATAAGTAAAAGTAAAGTGAATTATTCTTAGATACAGCACTCTAGACGCCTAAGTGCTCCCAAGATGATGTCCATTTAAAACAAATGCCGTGAATGCAGGTGAAGGATTGGGGTGGGGGAAATGGTCAGTTAAGCTTCTGCTTACGCTGAATCTTTCCAGCAGGACTTGGTTCCTTTTCAAATTGCTAGTCTGTCTGTGGGGTTTAAATTACGACTGAATTTGTGGACACTCAGCAGAATGGCTCCACAATATTTATGGCTTCATCAAGGCGTACCTAGATAATTCAATCCAGGACTCTCAATATATATTCTATACGCTAAACTCTGTCTTACCTGTCCCACCGCCATTGCTTTTTTTTCCAGTAATCATCCACTTTTTCCTGTTTAACCACATATGAGTTCAACAAATAGGGCTATATTCTATGCCTCACTTTTTCCATGCAAATTAAGAATAAATACTGATTCTAAGAAAAATTGTTTTAGCAAAAACATTCTCCTTGATGTATGAAACGTTTTTAGAAAGGGCTATTTGTTCTTCATGCACACTCTTATTTTCTGTTACGCAAGACATCTCCTTTTTTACAGGTGAGCTCTGAGAAAAAAAGGTCAGTCTTGTTATATGTATATGCATATTTCTAATCTTGATTAAGGTATTGTGATTGTGTAGTTCATTTAAAAATGTAACATATAATTAGGAAATATAGGTTGCTAATGGATAATCATCAATAATAGGCAAGTTTGTAGTCATGTTAGTTAGATTTTCTAGATATATAGAGATATATTTCAGTTGGATAGGCATTCTTCATATCTCTCAAAGACTGCAGAATATCGCATTTAAAATATTTTAGTAACAGGGCTTTTCATGACAATGAGACACATCTGCTCCTGGCAGCACCAACTACTTCAAGAGGAAGATGGGCATTGAAGAGGCTCTTTATGGAGTTTGATAGCCATTTGGGCAAAAAACTGCACTTGCCTGTACTGTTGCATAAACTGGACACAAAGAACCCACAGAGAGAGGACTGCTGAACTTGCCTAAAGGTGAGATGGTCTTTTGGGGTTCCTGACTCATGAAAGAGTCTGCAAGACATTCTACAGGACACAGCAGATAGTGACTGACTGTCTTTGAAATTTCCTGCTTTATGGAAATGTCTGCTGGAAACTATGCGCCTGTAGGCCGAAGATGAATGCCTCAACGGTACAGAGGAACTTTGGGTGACTGTCCAGGCAGCGTGATGTCTGTCATTTCTAGAGTTTTCTTATTTCTTGTTTACTTAGGCAGTATTATATCCTTCTGGAGTCTTTGATGGAGTTGAAGAATGGTTAGTTATAGTTTTCCTTAGTTATGATAAAAGATAAAATAGATATTAATATTGTAACTGTAATTCTTGCTTTATAACTGTTTTGTTATATGTAATTTTACTATGTTAAAGTTAAAGCCTTTCTTTTTTGTTTAAACAGAAAAAGGGGAAATTATGGAGGTGGGTCTTGTATCTTATCTGTTGCTTTCATTGGTTAACTAATAAAGAAAACTGCTTGGCCTGATAGGGCAGAATTTAGGTAGGCAGAGTAGACAGAACAGAATGCTGGGAGAAAGAAGCCGAGTCAGGAGTCACCATGATTCTCCCACTCCAGAGAGTTGCAGGTTAAGATCTTTCCTGGTAAGCCAGCTCGTGGTGCAACACAGAATATTAGAAATGGGTTAGATCAATATGTAAGAGCTAGCCAATAAGAGGCTGGAACTAATGGGCCAGGCAGTTTTCAAAAGAATACAGTTTCGGTGTAATTATTTCGGGTCATAAGCTAGCCGTGCGGGAGCCGGGGCGGCCGGAACGCAGACCCAGCCGCTCTTAATACAACATGAATCTCTCTGATAATCCTGCTGACAGAATACAACTCAGGTGCTGATCTTCTCTGAGTTCCTCTTAGAAATCAGTCACCATCCTTTGGCGACGACCCAAGGCGAGATGGCACCTTTAAGAACACATTTAGGCTGCGAGTTTCAACACAGGTTCCCATATTTTATTCATGATTTCAGTATTCCTCGTTGTTATTTCAGTAATCTTCCACTCATGGTTACATGATAATGGATAGGATAAATCCATCTGCTAATGGCACTGTCAATTGATGGGCATGTCAGGGCCGGCCTGTGACAGACAGCAGGAGGCTCTCCTTGCCAACAATTCCAGTTAAACGTATAAAATGATTCTAAGAGACTTGAGTTATTTGGGGGCAAGGATACTGAATCACTAACATTTTCACAATGAGTCTTAAAGATCAGACTGGAGCATGCTTTTGTCGAGTTAGCTCCTAACCTTCCTTTAGGAAGTACATTTTGGTTAAACCTTGAAGAATTTATTTCATTAAGGTAACTTGTACATGCTGACTCATTAAAAACTTTGCTGTAGTTACTGAGCTGGAAGACATATTTTAGATGCTGACAGGCCAGTGATTAACTATATGATCTTAATTAATTTAATTAACTTCTTTGTGAGTTGGTGTACAGATGACGTTTTGCACACTTGGATCGCAGATGCCCAGCAGTTCTGCTGAGAGGGTTGGGTTGGGAATTTGAATCTTCACCTGTTGCTGAGGTTCACTTTGGCCAGGATCCAAACTTTTACAGTTCTTTTCTGTTCTTTCTTTCTAGTCCTTTCCTTGAGTTCAGAATGTCATAGTGTCTGTCCAAGAGTATGTCAACCGTTTTCAAGACCGCATTTGGATCTTGCTATTGTCTGTCTCACTGACAATACCATGAGAACTATTGCTGAAGCGCTTGTTTGACAGCTCACCAATGAGTAAACTCTTCTAGAAAGGCTGCTTTCTTTCCCTTAGATTTTTGCGATCACTGAGACCTGGCTCTGTCCTGCATTTGGGCTTTAGAACTTATATTTTCCTTGGAGCATTTTGGCATTCCAGGTGACTTAAGGTGTTTATTATTCTCCCTTTGGATCTTTGTACACGACATTTTTTTCTGCCTGTTCATGACAAACTGATTCTGTGTATCTGTTCTTTAGATTGTACCACACAAGTGGCTTTTGCTGCTATCCTCAGCTTGCTCCCAAGTCTTCCTCTTTTGTGTTTTTGTGCTCAGCCATCTTAGCAGGTTAACACAGTAGTATGTTTCTTTGTTAAGAGTCTGAATTATAAGTCATACTGAGAGAGAGAAACTACATTTGCCTTAGGTACCATTGATGAGTCAATAATTTTTAGCAGTGTGCCATATATATTGCATAAATAAACAATGATATTTGCTGGGTTAGGAAGTGCTGCATTTGAGTGTACTGTTTGATTCTTTTATAATTTTCCCAGGGAACATTAATGTGAGTTTGCTACTATGAACAGTTTATAATTTTATTGCCTCTTTCATGTAAAATGTTTTATAATTTTAGAGAAAACAGAATAATGTGTTTAGTTTAGAATAGGAATGTGCACTTTATCTAATGAAAGGAGAAATATCTAAATAAAAAAAACAGTGACAAATGAAAGCTCTCTTTCCTGATGTTTGCTATACAGGCATAATAAACCAAAAATTATATGTCCTTTTTTATCTTCACACACAAACTGAACAAATTGCATTAATAGGGTATCCAAGCACTAAAGGAGTGAGGGAAAGAAAATACACTTGCTAATAATAAACAGAAGGAAATAGTATCTACGGAGAAATATGTTTGCAAAACAATAAAGCAGACATTTAGCAAACTCTTATTTTTTGCTTGTTGAATGTACTCAGAGAATGAGTAAGTCAATTGCCTCTGATGCTTTACAGTTTTCTTTCCATGTTGCAAAAATATGTAGGATGATGATGTGGACTAGTGCCTAAGGGATGTCACAGAGTAGCAAGCTATCTTCTATAGATATTTCTGGATTAATTGGTTCCCTGAATTAATATTTTGAAGGTAGAGCCCAAAGGATTGATGAAACTGGATGTGGAATAAAGTTATACCTGTCAAAAATTCTGTAAGCTCTGTCTTCACAAGGAAATCTATGTGGCATTGCTATGAAGGACAGAGAAAATCAAAGATAAAGCAAGTCTTGGAAAAAGATAAGACTTTCAGCTGCAGGTATGGAAGCTCAATTTCCTGCCAGCTTGTGATGGAGATTCGGAGTGGGCTGGGATAGATGAATTTGTACTGGAGGAAGTGAAGTTCAAGGTGAACATGGTTCTCAAGGGAGGTACAGTTGTCGAGCCAGTGAAAACAGAGGAACACGCAGAGGAACAACTAAATGTGGGGGTTTTGATGCCTTTGAATAATGGAAGAAGACAAAGCAAAATTATGAGAGGAGTGTGGGACCAGGATGGGGTGCATTGTGGAATATTAGTATAAGATGTGCTAGATTTGTTTATGTTATAGAATATTTGTTTACTAATCTGAAGATGTGTTCCTCTATTTTATGTTGCATTTATTTAACTCTGTAAAGTTGTGTTACTCTGCCTTCCTCAAACACCTGATTGGTGTAATGAAGAGCTGAGCAACCAATAGCTAGGCAGGAGAAAGAATAGGTGGGGCTACCAGTTAGAGAGAATAAACAGGAGAAAAGGAGGAGGGAGAAAATTAGGAAAAGAGGATGCCGGGGGTCAGTCACCTAGTCACACAACCAGCCAGAATAGGAAGAAAAGAGGTATATAGAACAGAGAAAGGTAAAAGCTCAGTGGCAAAAGGTAAACAGGACAATTCAAGTTAAGAAACGCTGGCTAGAATCAAGCCAAGTTAAGGCCGTGCATTCATAAGTAAGATTAAGTCTCCATGTGTTTATTTGGGAGCTTGGTGATAGGCCCCCACAGAGTGAAAAAAGCATACTCCAGGAGTGGGTTGCAGAATATGATTGTAAAAATTGATCATTCTTATCATGCTGTGGTGCTTTGAGTGTAATTGGCCCCCATAATCTCTTAGGAAATGGCATTAATAGGAGGTGTGGCCTATTTCAGTAGGTATGGTCTTATTGGAGGAAGTATGTCACTGTAGAGGTGCTTTAGGTCTCATACATGCTGAAGATAACACCCAGTGTCTCAGTTCATTTCCTGTTGTTTTCTGATCAAGGTGTATCCAGTACCAAGTCTGCTTGCACACTACCATACCCTGCTATGATGACAATGGACTAAATCTCTGAAAATGTAAGTCATCCTAATTCAGCGTTTTTCCATAATACGAGTTGCCATGGTCATAGTGTCTTTTCACAACAATGGAAACTTTAACTAAGACAGAGGTTGTCTTCACTTTAGCCTCAAGCATACTCTTCAGACAAGGACAACACCAGTCACAGTTTCAAGACTTTGGGGGGCAGGAAGTGAAATGTGTGGTTTGAAAGAAAATGTCCCCCAAAGGGAGTGACACTATTAGGGAGTATGTCCTTGTTGAAGTGAATATGACCTTGTTGGAAGAGGTGTGTCATTATGGAGGCAGGCTTTGAGGTCTCATATATGCCCAAGATACTGCCAGTGTTGGAGACCACTTCCTGTTGCCTATAATATGTAGGACTCTCAGCTATTTCTTCAGTACCATGTCTGCTTGTATATCAGCATGTCCCATCATGGTGATGATATACTGAACCTCTGAACTGTAAGTGAGCCACTCAAATTAAATGTTTTCTTTCATAAGAGTTTCTGTGGTTGTGGTGTCTCCTCACAGTAATAGAAACCCTAATGCAGACACTTACTTGTTTTCAAGACAGTATTTCACTCAGTTCTAGGGGATAATCTTCTCAGCTGTCATATATTTCACATTCCATTGAATTCATTTCTTTTCCCTTTATAATAACAGTAAGCCCTCCTTGTGAAGAACACTGTGCCTGAGCAGCCAGAAACAGGCATGGGAGCTGAAATGATCATAAAGAACACAGTACCCTACCTACAAGCTTGCTGAATACTAGGATCTTGTTTTAAATGGGGTTGGTCATGAGCGTCTATCCATCCGCCTTTTAAAAGCTGAGAAGGGATCTCATGTGATGAAGCTTGGCCTCAAACTTGATATGTAGGTCAAAACGATCTTGTACCTCTTTCCTCCTGTTTCCATTTGCCAGCTGCTAGGATTATAGGTCTGTGCCATTATACCAAGCTTAAGATGTGCTGGGACTCAAACCCTCATGTATTCTAGGCAAACACTCTACCAACAGAGCTGCTCATTCTGCTCCATGTGTACATAGTCTGCCTGCACATATATGTATCTATGCATATCAGAACATAGCCTAATAGGTACCACCACAGTATGTATGTGAAAATACTGTGAGACCAGAGACCAGGTGGTACTGTGCTGTTGGCATTTGAATGAGATATCCAAACCATAGAAGATATTCATCAGCTGGATAAACGAGTTCATGCCATATATGTCACCAGGTCCAACAGCTGGCATGCGCTACATATTGAAGGTAAAGACATGCTTCAGTATGGGAGGTTGCAGTGTTGGGGGGTATATAGAGTATGTGGGCCATGGTGAAGATGGTTATTTACCACTAGGTTAAGGCTGAGCAAGGCTTTTGTAGTTGAGGATATTGGTCATATTTCACAACATGCCATCTTCATAAGTATGCCTTTTATGGACATGTTTGAATGTGTTGCTGTCCATGTGCACAGATGCACAGGTCAGAAGTGGATGCTGGCTCTTTTCCTTGATTACTTTCCACTTTACGTTTGTTTCATTTGGATTTTTTTTTTTCGTTTGGATTTTTGAGACAGGGTTTCTCTGTGTAACAGCCTCTGCTGTCCTGGAACTTGCTATGTAGATAAGGCTGGCCTCGAACTCCCAGAAATCTTCCTTCATCTGTCTTCTGAGTGCTGGGATTAAAGGGGAGCACCACCACTGTGCAGATCCACCTTACTCTTTGAGACAGTGTCTCTTACTGAACCTCATGCTTACCGTTTTGACAAGATGAGCTGGGAGGAAAGACCAGAGAACCATGTGTCTCTGATTCCTTCGTAGTAGGATTATAGGCACACGTTTCCACGCCTGGCCTTTTACATGGGTTCAAGGCTTCTGAACTCAGGTTTGCATGCTCATACTAGTACTTTACTGACAAAATCATTTTTCATCCCACAAAATTTCATCTTTTAGTTAATAATAGTTAAGAAATTAAATAGCTACTCAACAACTAATTAAGACATCAATCAATTTTGAACATATGTTGCTGAAAGAGACCATCTGTCAGTCATATATGATCACACTATACATACCCTGGGTTTGAGATATGAGACTCTATGGTACGTTCTTTAAGGGCCATAGTAGTTGCTAGCATCTGTACTCTTTGTACCCAGTTTCTTCCCGGTATGACACTCTGTGAATGTGGCTACATTCGTGAATTAAAAAGAAAAGTGCTGAATGAACCCATTTTGAAACTAGGAGGGAAAATCCTTGGGGACAAAAGTTTAGATTAATTGATCTCTTTCTCTGAGATGCCAGCCCTTCATATGGATCCTATCACTCAAGTTCTGTCAGGGTAGGTCCAACCCTTGTAGGGCAACCACATCTCTGTAGCAGTGATCTTGTCAACAGAGCTCTAAGTAGTGAAATTTTGATGGAATTTTCTTCCTACCTCCTTGGGCAGAACTTCAATAAGGCATCTCCAAGCCTTGCAATTTAATCTCCTTTTTTATTCTAGTTTTGATACTCAAATACTAAAATTTATATTAGGAGTTATTATTAAATTGTGTTTTATACAAGTCTGAGACTATCTGTTAATAAATAGAAAAGTCTCATCCGCATTTCTAAAGAATGAATTATTTTAGAAATAATTTTTAGTTTTCTGAAGTATGAGTCAGTCAATATGAATGACGTAGAGTATAATTTTTTAACTTTAGCTTAAAACTCATAACATAATTAGGTCATGATTTCCTGTGTTGATATTTGCTTCGCAGAGATTCTGATAGCTGATAGTTTAATTGAATTTTTATGTATCTGAAACAGATGCTCTATGCTAACTCTCCCATCCATGTGGAAATGTTAGTCATGAAAATTCAGAAGAGAGGGCTCTCTCATCATTCATTCTTGTGATTCAGGACTATGGCTGGGGCTCCAATTGCCCCACTTAACCACAAACATGGGCTTTAATCACAGGAATTTTTTGTCTAATTATAAGTGGCCACCGAAATAGATATTTTGAAAAACATCCTGAAGTGTGATTCACACTGATTTAAGAATTTGTTTTCCCTAAATAAAGGGCAGAAAATGAGAGGCTATATTTTTTTATTGGCCTATGTTTGTGAAAAGGAAAAAATCAGGATGCCAAAATTATTTTGCTCTTTCTCTTGATTAATGTCAAAGTATACTGTATGTATTTTTGGTTTAATGACTGAAAGTTTGGAGGTAAAACAGATGCATACATCTTTCAGGATCAAAATAACATTACCATGAATTCTAATATAACATATGGAACACCTAGAATTTATAGTAATTATATGCAAACTTATAAATAATGGAAGAGACTTAATCATGTTGACCTTGCTTAGTCATAAATAACAAAACTGCTTCAGCTCAGTCTAATTGCCCCTTCATTATACAAAATCTTGAAATTCCTTTTCTGCTATGGGAATATGTCTAAGGAGCTGGATTGTTGGATTTCTCTCAGGAAATACTATTCTTCAGTTCTGCCTTGCTACTTTGTTCGCTCTACTCTTGGGTCCATTATCTTCCTTATCAATCTGTATCATCCATAGAAATGACTTTCACATTGTCCCTCACAGAAGCTCTGTGGACCTGGGAAGGGTTCTCATGTAGACTTACTCAGTATCTAAGGAGTGGCACATTCAAATTCTAAATGTTCACACAGCATTAATGAGGGCTACCATAAATGCCATTAAAGATTATCTGAGAAACAAAGTTTGTAACTTATAACTATCATGGAGATGATCTCAATTGATTGTGGCTTGGAGAGATGATGTTCAGTTAGTAAAGTAAGTGCCTGCTGTGCAAACAAAGACTTGAGTTTGGAGCCTCAGCACTGAGGTAAACAAAGTCAGGAATAGCAGCAAATCTGTAACAGCAGTGCTGGGAAGATAGACAGGTAGACCCTGTTGCTGACTGGCCAACCTGCTCACCTGAATCAGGAAGCTCAGGGTGCAATGTGAGAGCTTGTCTTCAGAGGCAAGATGGAGATCATTAACATCACCTATACACACACACACACACGTGCACGCGCCCACACACTCATATATATGGGTTATATCAGAATGGCTTACAACCTGTGGTGCGGTAGTACAGCTAGTTCAACAATGACTGTCTACCAATGGGAGGTCCTAGAATCCAGTAGTTATTCAGTCTACAAGGCTGAATGTCTAAGCTGGTCTTTAGTGTATGCTAGAATCCTGAAGAAGTAGGCTCTAATGCCAGTGAAAGAATAGACTAACCAACAAGAATGTGAGCAAGCAGGCAAAGAGAGCAAGCTTCCTTCTTCCCTGTCCCTTATATAGGCTGCCAACAGTAGTTGTAGGCCAGAATAACGGTGGATCTTCCCACCTCCAAAGATCTAGATTAAATATTGGTCTTCCTACTTCAGATGATTGAATTAAGAAAAAAGTCCCTCACAGGTGTATCCAGACACTTGGGGTATAGCTAATTCTAGATGTAGTCAACTTGACAACAAATAATTACTATCACACATGTGCAGGCTGGTTTGATTTGAATTCTGTTGTGTGTATTTCTACTCAATACCATGGATTCTAGATGTCAGAAACTATTTATATGCCCTGGTCTCATACCTCTGCTGTGGGGGAGGAGCCACTAACATCCAATTACTCAACTATCATTTGTTTCCTGCAGGTAGCCCACGATGGGGTGGACAGTAAAGAAGGAAATGACACAGTTATCATAAAAGATTGCCATTGTGCTGTTAACGGTCTGCATTTTTCATTTATGTGACTTAGGCATGAATAAGTAATGGACACAGACATATTGTTTTTCCTCTCCATGACTTTGTTGTGATCCTGCTTCTCTTATCTGTGGAATAAATTGATAAGTGCTGGAACAGTGGCTACAGAATGAGCAATGAGAGCCAAGGTCCCATTAGTCTCACCTGCTATTCCCGCTGGCTCATAAGGCTTGTGCTGGAAGGGTTCCCTGAACTTATTACTAGCCACTGAACAAATACCCCTGGTTAACAGCAAAATTCATCAGTAAGCAAATGGGAAACAAATCAGCTTAGCAATAAAGTTGAAAAATAATCACAGCCTGGTAGAGGAGCCTGCAAGGTGACTTTACAGTAAGAGCGAGCAAAAAATCACTGGGATGTGACTCGAATTTACACTGCAAATGACTGTCATGGGGCCGTACTGCAGAATGCCAAACGGCTGTGTGATTGCTGTGCAGAAACATATTTGAGTTTTCCAGTTACAGATAAGAATTCCAGGTGCTCCCTGAAAGCAGAGGCTCACGATACTCTGTCATGTTCTACTCCAGGGTACATGCAGTGTGCTTCTGCTTCCTGAGGCATTACAAGTAAACAGAGCAAACTCTATTTTATTCCCAAGTGCTTCCAGAGCATCTGATGAGATGATAAAAAAGTGGTTAAACTTTGGTGTACATTTTTGCTGGCTTGGCATAATGTGCATGCTCTCAAGGTACAATATACCATGTTCGAAATCGGCAGTGTCTAGACACCAGGCATTTTGACTTGCTTTTTACCATGTCACCATGATTTTCAACTACAGGTCTCGTAGATTCCCAGGTTACTGTTTAGTTGTAGTTTTGGTTTGGAACTGACTTTCAGTTATTGACATATAGTTAGTTCTTATTATTTGATTGATAAACATGATCATCAATATCTCTATAGTTTGTAAGTGGAAACTGCACTTTCATTTCTTAGCTGCCCAGACCCAAATAATCAAATAGAAACTATATTAATTACAACACTGTTTGGCAATGGCTCAGACATATTCAGAGGTACCTCTTACATCTTAAATTAACCCATGTCTATTAATCTATATATCTTCTCAAGGCTGTGTCTTACTGATAATATTCTGGCATCTTTCTCCTTCAGAGGCTACATGGCATCTCCTCAACTCCACATACTCTGTCTCTATCTCTGTTTGGATTTCCTGCTTGGCTTTTCTCTCCTAAGTCATTGGCCAAAACAGCTTTATGCATCAACAAACAAAAGCAAAACATATATAGAAAGACATCACACATCATCTCCCATTTTCTGTATAAAAAAGAAGAAAGGTTTTAGCTTTAATATAATAAAATTACAAATAACAAAACAGTTTTCAAACAAGAATTATAATTGCAATATTCATTCTATTTGTATTAGGCATCCCTCTTCAGCTTATAGAACCATAGTGTCTGGCAGAATTTTCCACGAAGAAGAAAATTTGAAAGACCATTTCACTTGGCAGTTTGCCAGTCATTTTCTTTTGTGCCCTGAAGAATGTCTGGCAGACTCTTTCATAAAGAAGAAACCCCAAAGTACTGCCTCACCTTCTCTTGGCAAGTTTAGCAGTCATTTTTCTGTGGATCCTGCACACCAAGTTTATGTAGCATACCAAAAAGTAGTCCAATCAAGAGCAGATTCTTGCCCAAGTGGCTAGAAACTCCATAATGAGCCTCTTCAATGCCCATCATCCTCTTGAAGCCGAGTGGTACTGCCAAGAGCAGACATGTCTCACTGTCAAGAGAAGTCCAAGTTCATAGAATATTTTAAATTCCATAGGTCTTTGAAGTGTTGAAGATTATATATCTAACTGAAATATAACTCTGTGTGTCTAGAAAACCTAATTAATATAGTTAAAAGTTTAAATATTATAGATGACTATCTATTAATCTATATTTTTAACTATACATTACACTTTAAAATGAACTGTATAAACATAATTCCTTAAACAAGAGTATATACAGTTTAACAAAATTGACATTGAATTTATATCAATAAACTAAAATCCATACTAATGTAAAGTAATTACCTCTATATCATATTCCCTCTCTTTTTTAGAAAGAGATTGACTGTGACCATTAACCATTGATACCCAATCCCCTTTAAATGAAAACAATCATTTATAAATAATTATTTTGGGAATTTATATGTAGTTTTCTCCAAACTGCTTCCTCCAATTTGTTAGGAAAAAACTTCTAGGGTTAATGGAGATTTTTTTGGGGAGACTTGTTCTATCAACTACATTAGCCTGGAAAAAATCCAGAGGTTCCCATCTTCTGTGGAAACAAAAGTAAATCCTATTTTCCAAAGTAATACACCTTAGACTCAAATTTTGAAGTCAACATACCTTTAAGAATTATATGTTGGTTTAGTTTAGCAGCCCTTAGAATGAAATTTCTCTCTACATTAAAAAACTCAAAGAAAACACAATTATACAATAATCCAGGCTTTGCGTATTTCTCATGGCCCATTGTGATTGTCTATTCTATTTTTCATTTAAGAATTTCAGTTTATATCCTTCAATTATTTTTTTATTTATGATTCTGTCTTTTATCCTCTCTGTCTTAATCCCATGCACATTATTAAACTTACTGTGTCCTGTACAAAGTCCTTTTTCTGTTTGAATATGTCTTTACTGTATATTTGTAATCTTTTTCTGACCAGGAATATTTTATGAAATGCTAAGTTGGTGGGGCTAGGACTAATGCTGCAGCTTTGCTTGTTGGCTCTGTCTCTGTCCAACATGGCAGAGGTATGATCAATGCCTCTGTGAGCCATGCTCACTGCCCCAGCTCCAGAGATACAGTGGATATATGTTGTCATTAAGCAACTAGTAGCATGCTGCTGACAAAACCCTTTTAAGGGCTTTGTAACAGGACTTCCTGAAAGGGCCAGAGGATTCTCACCACCAGCACAAACCAGAAAGCCATCTCTTAAAGAAGATGTACCTCTGCTCACTATCAGCAAACAGAGCCTATTGGGAAAAAAAAAATGTAGCTACCAAGAAGCTGCAATTGACTCTCATTTTTTTGTGGGTCTAGAAGTGCTTTTTAAGCATTCTTAGGCTTTCTGGGGATGTATGTTGCAAAATGTTGGGTTCCAATATGTAAGCAGAGACTGTGCTTTCATTTCCCAGACACCCAGATCTGCATAATCAAACAGAAACCATTTTAATTATAACACAATTTGGCCAATGGCTTAGGAGTATTCCTAGCTAGCTCTTACATCTTAAAGTAACCCATTTTTATTAATCGATGTATCACCATGAGGCTGTGACTAACCAGTAATATTGTTGCATCTTTCTCCTTAGGCAGCTACACAGTGTCTCCTTGACTCTGCCTACTCTCTCTCTCTCTCTCTCTCTCTCTCTCTCTCTCTTTCTCTCTCTGTTTGGATTTCCCTCTTGGCTTTCCTCTGCTAAGGCATTGACCAAAACAGCTTTAGTCATCAACCAGTAAAAGCAATACATACAAAAAAGATCATCCTATATGGGTGGTTATTGAATTTTATATGATTTCCAGTTTTGTACTTCATATCCTCAGGCTGCATATAATAAAGTTATATAAGATGCATTAATCACTTACTGTGTGTAAAGCATTATTTTATATGTCTATGTGTGAATAAATAGGCAATCCTGTACATGAATATTATCTATCAACCTACCATTTATCTATTATACATCTTTTAACTTATAGTCTTTCTGCCACCTATTCACCTGCTTATTATTTATCATGTATCTATAACTATCTATCTGTCTGTCTGTCTATCAACTATGTATCTTTCATTCATCTGTCTATTAATAATTCATCATCTATTCTTTTTGGGCAAAGACAAGAAGAATATCAGAAGTTGAGAAATTTCAGGTAACTACTGGTTTCTATGAGGGAGAATGTAAGTGTTGGGAACTATGGGGTGTTTCAGTAACAGCATGTTGGAAGAACTTAGGACTAGTTGAAAGATGTTTGACAAACTCTGCGCAAGCAGGGATTTGTTTTATATTAAATGCCATCAAAAAGAAGGGGCAGATTTATGGTGTAATATTAAAGTCGAAATTGATAGTGAGTTTTAAGAGAAAGGTGAGACACTGTTACCTACACAGTGAACCTTGGATAAAAACTAGGATTTAGTTTGATTATTTTACTTTATCAGTCTTTGAAAGACCTTATATGATGCTGATCTTCTGAAAGTTTTTTGTGCTCCCCAAGTGAGTAGCATGGTTTAGATGGGCATGCCAAGCTAACTTCCATATGTTAAAAACTGAAATTTTGGACTATATATGTATGCATATATCACTATATATGTATGTATGTATCTATCTATCTGCCCTTCTATCTGTCTATTACCTATCAATCTATGCTATCTCTCTATCATCTATTTATCATCCAGCCACCTAACCATCATTTATATACTCACTATAATTTTTATCATCTATCTTCCTGACATATATATTCTATCTATCTATCTATCTATCTATCTATCTATCTATCTATCTATCTACCACCACCATCATCATCATCATATATAAATCATTTTCCATATATCCTCATTAAATAACAGCAACAATTTAGGATCTAGGTGCAATATTTTAATTCTACCTATGTAAGATGCTGAGCAGGAGGCTGCAAGTCCAAGACCAGCCAGGGTTACAGAGTTAATTCTTGACTACTTTGAGCAACTTATCAAGACTATGTCAAAAAATAGAAAAGTAAAGAGGGTTATGGTATAGATCAGTGGTACAATGCTACATATCATGAGTCCATTATGGGTCCATTAGATCCAGTCACAAGCAACATCAAACACAAACATATACATGCATGAGGGTGTCTATAGTGAAAATATAAACAATGTATTGTGTGGTATTTGTACAATGTATGAAGATGTATTGATGTAATTGATATAGTTAAAAAGCTAAATGATAATAGCTAGTCAGGAGAGTATAGGTGGCCCACAGAAAAATTCTACTACATATGGCACCCAACATGGGACTCAAATATCCAAATGTAAGGCATGAGAAAGTTAAGAAAAGTTCTGGATAATGATCTGTACATGATTTTCAAGTCTGGCAGTCCCTCAGGTAGGCCTGTGCCTACTGACTGCTGCCTGTAGATTTGAACCAGTTACCAGAACAGATCTACATAGTAGATGGAATGGCCCTCTAAGACTTGGCTCACATGGTTAGAGAATGCTGCAAATGTGCAAAAAGCCAGGTCTAGAGACACACAAAAAACGTTAATGAGTACAGTATACTTTCTAAAGTGCTGAGGTACTGAAAACAGAAAAGAAAGTGGATATTGACAGTAATACAAAGAGTTGAAAAATAATGAAGTCTTTTAAAAAAGAATAAAGTAATACAAAAATAATCCATGTAAAAATGGGAAATTTCATAACATCAGAAATTGTGAAACATATATAGTACTTTGTTAACTTTAAATATTTTATATGCTTATTAAGAAAAAGTGACAACTACTGACAGATATAAGATTGCGGGAACAAACTGCTGAATTAAACCAGCCTATGCATTTTTAATGATGTCCTAACTTCTGAGTGGAAGCCAGGAAGTGTTTGCATTGGGCGAGAGGTTATGCCTTTGTTTTCATGGGGACAATAAGGCTGGATTTCTTCTATATTAATAAAGATCAGTAATCCTCATTGTCCGCTATGTTCAGTGAGTCCGGTTTTATCCCATGCTTATTCAGACCCAGGCCAGCTGGCCTTGGTGAGTTTCCAATAGAACATCCCTATTGTCTCAGTGTGTGGGTGCACCCCTCACGGTCCTGAGTACCTTGCTCATGCTCTCTCTCCTTCTGCTCCTGATTTGGACCTTGAGATTTCTGTCAGGTGCTCCAATGTGGGTCTCTGTCTCTGTCTCCTTTCATCGCCTGATGAAGGTTAATATTCAGGAGGATGCCTATATGTTTTCCTTTGGGTTCACCTTCTTAATTTAGCTTCTCTAGGATCACAAATTATAGGCTCAATGTCCTTTATTTATGGCTAGAAACCAATGATTACTACTGAGAACTCAAGAACAGTGGCAATGGGTTTTTGATCCAACTGCACGTACCGTACTGGTTTTGTGGGAGCCTAAGCAGTTTGGATGCTCACCATACTAGAACTGGATGGAGGTGGGCGGTCCTTGGACTTCCCACAGGACAGGGAACCCTGATTGCTTTTTGGGCTGATGAGGGAGGGGGACTTGATTGGAGCAGGGGGAGAGAAATGGGAGGCAGTGGCGGGGAGGAGGCAGAAATCTTTAATAAATAAATAAATAAAGGGAAAAAAAGAAAAGATTAGAGACAGAAAAAAAATAAAGATCAGATTTAATTGGGAAAAACCTCCTGAAAATCTTGGTAAATACATGAATGAACAAGCAAACAGAAAAACCTACAAGGCAGATGATGATCCCTCTACATGGGAACAGCTCTGAGACTGAATGATACATGATAAATCTTGTTGGCTATAAAGTTCTCATGTCAGTTTGGTTATGCATTCCAAGTGGACTTATAAAGTTGACAGATATCTTTTGCCTGGTCAAACATAAAACAAAAAGTGATCTTTTGCTGGTTTGTGCACACTGTACATTCCATACTTGTGCTAATGCAGATATGTATGTTACCTTTAAAGGTTTGTGTATTTTGAGAACAACAAAAGAAGGCAAATAGCCCAAGTGATCCATCCAGAATGGCTCTTTTGTAGTTTTTTTTAAATCTATATACAGAACAACTTTAAAGTTAATAGCTGAGACAATCAGTAGCTCAGACTACTCCAGCCAGAACTTTAGATGAGATCTTCACTTTTCTATTACAAAGATACTAAATAAAAAATAATGCAGATAGCTTTCCCAGGACTTAGCCATCATTCCAATTTTCTCAGGGTCCTCTAAGATACCTTCAGCCCTAGACAACAGGAGGTAGTCCGGAGAATATAATGCCCCATTCCCAAGAGGTAGAGTAAGTCATTTTTTGTCATTCAGAGGATTATAAGTGTTTATCATCATTTAGGTGGGTTGGTTACAAGTTGTTACTGGTAACAGTCAGTACAAAACTAAACAAACCAGGTTGGATTCAAGGATCTCTTTGTGGAAAAAATAGGATAAAAGGCTAGGTTATTGAATCTACTTTTAGACTAAAAAAACTACTAGTATCAAATATTTTACGTGGGTATGGATTTTGTGTATTTATACAAAATTAAGGTCATTTTGGTTATACATTTGGCAGAAATGTTTCTAATCTTTTAAAAAGTATTATACAGCTCATCTAAAAGGTAAAATTACCTTTTATGGTCCTATAAAGCTATTTTTACAAACTATTTTGGATAATTAAGAAATGTAGGCTATTAGTCATCAAATTTGTAGTCATGTAGGTATGTTTTCAGATCAAATAGATATGTATTTCAGATGGTTAAATGGTATTCACACACTTTAGAGACCAACAGATTATGGAATTTAAGATATTTTAATAATATAAGCCTTTTCATGACAGAGAGATGTCTTCTGGCAGCACCACTGTACTTCAAAAAAGGATGATGAGCATTAAAGACCCTCCATATGTAATTTGATTTCAACATGGCAAAACTAGACATTTGGGCTAAAAACTGCCTTAGCAGTATGTTTTACTGACAGTATGTTTTAATAATATAAGGCTTTTCATGACAGTAAGACATGTCTTCTCCTGGCAGCACTAGTTTACTTCAAAAAAGGATGGTTGGCATTGAATTACCTCCATATGGAATTTGATTTCAATGTGGCAAAACTAGTCACTTGGGTGAGAAACTTCCTTTGCCTCTACTGCTGACAGTATACTGTCCAAATTGAACAATAAAGACAAAAGAAAAGTTGACTGCTGATCTTTGCCACAACAAGGTAGAACAGTCTTTCAAAATTTCCTCCTTCACTAAAAAGTTTGTCTCATATTCTAGGCCTGTAGGCCAGAGATGGATGCCAACATATTGCAGACAAAGCTCGGGTAACTATCCAGGCAGTCAGATGTTTCTATCATTTCTATAGTTTTAGAAGTTGTTTGCTCTACACTTCTTGTTTACTCTGGTAATTTTATATCCTTCTCAAATCTTTGATGGGGTTGAAGACTAGACAGTAATAGTTACAATTTTTCTTGTTACCAAATTCAGAAAAGAAACTTACATAAGAGATGTATAATTTATAAGGTTGAAAAACAGAATCTTAAACTGTTCATCTAAAAAGATGTTTTAAGGTCTAAAAAGATATTTTTAGGATGGTTATACAGATTATGATAAAAATGATTTAGATATACAACTTTAAGTTAATCAAGATAGAATGGATTATAGAGTACTTCCCCAAATATATCAAATAAAATACATTGGACATTGTTAATATAATTCTTAACCTGATCATTGTTGTTTCTGTAAAAAGTTTTACTATGTTAGAGTTAAAGCCTTTCATTTTATTTAGACAAAAGGGGAAATGTGGAATATTTGTTCACTGTCAGAAAATGTATAGCTGTGATTGGTGTAATAAGGTGCTAAATGACCAATGGCTAGGCAGAACAGAATAGGCATTACTTCCAGTCAAAGAGAGAAAACTCTAGGAAGCAGAAAGGGGAGTTACTAGTCATATGTGGAGGAAGCTGTATGGGTAGTACAGAGATGAGGAAATGAGCCTTGTGGAAGAATGTAGATTTAAAATGGGTTAGTTTAAGTTATAAGAACTAGTTAGGAACAAGCCTAAGATAAGGTAGAACTTTCATGATTAATAATGTCTCTGTGCTGTTATTTGTGAGCTTTTGGCCCAAAGAAAAATCCTAATAAAATAAATAAGAGGTATAACTTGCTCAAGATGTTAGAATCTACATAGCAACTGGGACTCAGACTCTAGATCATACTATTAATTGCTCCAAAATCATTGACATGAATCAACAACTCAGTCACCCACTCATCTATCACATACCAAATGGGTCATTTATAATGTCTGCCTCCATTGCTCCCTTCATAGAGTGACGAACAGTCAATTTGGAGGACAGCAGGTTGCCAGACTAACTGTGTTGAGCACAGGGATTTGAGTAAAAGAGAGATAAAAGGGAATTTAATTGGTGTCCTAAGGATGGCAGTTAATCTATCTACTCTCAGATTTGAATGTGCTTAACACATCGCACAGTGCAGTAACAGAAACCCTGAGTGGGAGCTGTATAATCTGTGCTGTCCAGTTCTTTGCAATGGAAGAGAGTCATAGACCAGGAAGAAATACAGTGTTTTGTCTGTGAAAAGAGAGAAGAAAGTGAAGACAACCTGGAAAGTGGTCTGAGGACAAGGGTATGGAGCAAGGATTGGGAAAAATGAAATGTCATTTGGACATTTGTTCATTTTCCAAATACTCTAAGAACAAGAGCCCAAGCATATATGAGAGAGAACAGTTAATTTGCCCTTGGACTTTGCAGTTGGTGTGTTTCATGGGCTATTGATTACTGTGGTCCTATGTGAGTTTCTTCATCCTAGAGTCAGGCATATATGCTTCATCAGACATGGAAGGGTACACGGCACCAGAGTAGGGAGAAGAGCCATATGCCGCTGGATGCAAACAGTAGGAAGGGCAGCAACCTCACGCGTGTGATAGTGGCCTTCTTTCGGACAAAACCAAAACCAAACCTCTCCTTTCAATATCTGAACCCAATCTATCCAATTTTATAAAATTCCAAGTCAAAAATCAAAAGCCACGGCCAAAATGATAAACAAATTGAACCATGTGCCACACTGCACAGGTGCACAATAACTTAGGGTTTATTTAATTTCTGCTTTTTCTTCACCTACCACTTCCTTAGTGAGTTCTTTGGGCATGGTGCCCGGTTTGGGGACAAGATGATGGATGCAGCAGTTGAGTTCTCTGCTGGTTACTAAGTGGGCCCGAGACACTGGGTCATACCCCCGATTCAAAGAGAAGAATCCGTAGAATATTAAACGCATTGGAAGCGCGCACTTGAATTTGAGATTGAATGTGCTGCTTCCTCAAGGTGTGTTGTGGTGCAACTGTCTGTGTAGCTACCTGGAAGAAACAAGAGGCTTACGTTTTGCCTTGTTGGGTTTCCCTGGTAAGCCATTTATGCTCTAAGCGTCTTCAGGATTCCTGCATCTTTATCTTCCTAGGACTACGTTCTATACACTTGTTCTTGTATTTCTCTGCTCTTGCTTTCTTTTTTTAAATGTTTATTTATTTATTTATTTATTTATTTATTTATTTATTATGTATACAATATTCTGTCTGTGTGTATGCCTGCAGGCCAGAAGAGGCCACCAGACCTCATTACAGATGGTTGTGAGCCACCAACATCGGGAATTGAACTCAGGACCTTTGGAAGAGCAGACAGTGCTCTTAACCACTGAGCCATATCTCCAGCCCCTCTGCTCTTGCTTTCTAGTCCTTTCCTGTGACATAGGAGAGCAGATCACAGTTGGACCAATTCTTGAGCAGCTGTCTGGAATATCACAGTCTCTCAGTAAAGTAAAATAGTATATTGTCAAAATAAAGCAGTTTCTTAGCTCAGGTGGCACACACTTCCGAAGGACTGCTGCTGGGCGCTCAGGGTCTGCTGGAAGGGTCTGGGTGGAGGATGGATTAGCTGACAAGCCTCAAACTTTCCCACCCGAACTGAGTCTTCTAACTGACCACATAAAGAAATTCCCCAAGCACCCAGAAATGGTCAGTAAGTACAGCCATAAAAGAGTATTCAGGGATTTTGTTTCCCAAACTAAAGAAAGCAGAGGCAATGTTCCCTGATACCATCATTCTTTCAGATTTAATTTCTCATTAGAGAAACATTTCAGAAAGTCTAAAGAAAGCTTTCAGTGGCCTGACATGCAGTGAATACACACTATTGTGCTGCTAAAGTGTTTGTTCATGTCAGAAAACATGAGGTATGGGTGCCTTTGTTCCGCTGCTCCACTTCAGATATCCCTTGCATTGTCTCAGGAAACCTTTCATCATGGGCTCTCTCTCACCTTCTTCCTCATAATGCATCAGTTACAGAGCAGGTGGGCTTTAAGTGTAGCTCATTTTGATTAAATGAGTTATGGGCTCAGATTTAATTGTCAAACGTTCTAAGCTGATAGTGTGGGCAATACTTAAGAACTTCACTACCTGAATTTGAACAAGTCAGACTTTTGAAAAGCACCTGGAGTTACACTGAAAAAATCAAACAAAACACACACACACAGAGAGAGAGAGAGAGAGAGAGAGAGAGAGAGAGAGAGAGAGAGCAAAACCAAACATTAATAAAAACCTCTATAGAAGGCAATTTTACCCTCTATCACAGGCAAATTATACTCAATAAACTATGTGTATTTTTTTTTTTTGAGACAGGGTTTCTCAGTAGCTTTGGCGCCTGTCCCGGTACTAGCTCTTGTAGACCAGGCTGGCCTCGAACTCACAGAGATCTGCCTGTCTCTGCCTCCTGGGATTAAAGGTGTGTGCCACCACTGCCAGGCTACCAGTCTTAAAATAAAAAAAAAAAATTAGGTCATCCTTTAAGGCTGAGAGTCCTTGCCTCAGAAAGTAGCAGTCAGGACAGTAAAAAATAGGGAGCCAGCAACTTGCTAGCTTATGCTAATGGAATTCCCTAACTAAGGCACCCCTAAAGCTTTATTATGATACTGAACAATACAATGATTTCTTGAGTATTCTTATAGGAAGCATTGATTGTCAAGTGGACAAAACCTAGGATCACCTGTGATGAGCGCTTGAATGTGGGATTGTCTGTATCAGGTTGACTGTAGGAAATGACTTGGTTGCCTTAATGAACCTGGAAAGACCCATTTTAAAATATGGACATACCTTCTGATAGTAGCCAGATTAAAGAACATGGGAGAAAAAGTGCTTTGCTTTTTTCCACATTCCAACTTCACTCTTGTTGGTACGTTCATATACCCTGTTGCAGCAACTGTGAACTTATATTCACTGGTATTATGAGCTGCTTCTTTGAGCTGCCTACGTGGACTGGAGACCACCAGCTCCCCAATCCTCCAGGCCTCTGAGGCTAAACTGGGACTGTAGAAGCATCCAGCCTCCTAGACTAAGCAACCACCACATTTGTTGGCTTCTCTGGAGATGCTTTTACTGTAATATTCTGACCATATCATGTAGGCCAATCTAATGAATCCTCCTTTAATGTATGTTAATTTTATTGGCTCTATTCCTCTGTGAATTTGACTGAGGCAGTTTGAATAAGAAATGCTCCCCATAGACTCACATGTTTGAACATATAATCCTAAATTGGTGGAACTGTTTGAGGAGTTTATGAACCATTTGTGAGTGGAGTCTTGATGCTTGAAGGAAGAAGTTCATTTCTGTACAAGGCTTTGAGGACTTACCATATTTAAGTCTGTCTTTCTCTCTCTCTCTCTCTCTCTCTCTCTCTCTCTCTTTCCCCTCCCTCCTCCATCTATCTATCTACCTACCTACCTACCTATTATCTATCTATCTATCTATCTCTCTCTCTCTCTCTCTCTCTATCTATCTATCTATCATCTATCTATCTATCTATCTATCTATCTATCTCTCTCTCTCTCTCTCTATCTATCATCTATCTATCTATCTATCTATCTTTTATTCTTTCTTCCCATCTTTCTCTCTTTCTTTTAGGTAAAGATTTGATCCCTCAGCTTCATGCCCTATCCAATTGCAGTCATGTCTCTTCTGCCATTTTTAGACTGTCTCTGGAATCGTAAGTCAAAATAAATGCTTTCTCTGTAATTTTCTTTGGTCATAGTGTTTTATCACTACAACAGAAAGGTTACAAAATACTCCGGTGAATGTAGACTTAATATCAAATGTAACAAATACACTGACTAATGTAGATTTAAATCCAAAGTAACAAAATAAAAAGTTGGACATTAGCAAGGTTTTTATATGTGACAGATTTAAATGCCAGAAGAGTATGCTTTCACAGGTGAGGCTGAAGAACAGCTCTGCTAAATCATTTCTAGACTTTTTCCTATATTAATTGCACAGTTGAAAGAATATTCTGAACAATCTTTTTTTAGGACTTTAGAGGTGAATGAGTAACATTTCCTCAGGTCTACAAAGTTGGAGTTCTGATGGATCTTTGGATTTCATTAATGCGAGTGGCACCAATCCTAGTTACAATATGCAGAAGATATCACTTGTTGGTGTAAGTGGGCCCTCTTCTGTGAGATTTTTCTTGAAAAGTTGAGAGCAAACATCTGTTTACCTCAGATATGCCACTGTTAGAAGAGCAAAGGGACAACTTTACCTAGGTCTAGCTTAGTAAACAAATGGGTTTATTGGAACAGAGGTAACCCAAAGGCAGTTGGATTTCCCCAAAGTCCATCCCAGCAGGTGTGACAACTCATAAAAGTGGTATCCCTGGAATTCTGTGCCCAACTTGCAAGATGCTCCAGTGAATAATGTCTCGTGTATAATGTTGAGTATGCCCTATGAATCTTGTTAGGTTCATAATTTTCCCCATCTTTAACTTTCACTTACTGCCTGAATTTTATGAGTCTCTCTTTCCTCTGGGAGGGGGCAAAGGTTTCTGTTGCTCAGGTGAAATCCATGAATACACCTGCAAAGACAAACATTTGTAAAGCCATGAAAGGATCTGGAAGCATGGGAGTTTGTGCAGAATCTTGGTGGAGCAAGCTAGCCAGTTTCACCAGATAACTGCCAGAGGGAGGAGTTCATTCTCCCAGCAATACATATACTCATTATCTAATTGGTAAAAAGGGAATGATGAACCACACAGTCTTCCACCTGACAATGAGATCACATCTTTGTATATGGTCCACAAAGACTGTCCAGAGATAAAGTCCTACTTCTAACAAGGAAAAGGTGGAGTGTTCTTTTCAAACAAAGGAAACAAGCAAAAATTCAAGAAGAAAGAGGGCCCATAGCCTGTGAATGTATAATTGGTGACAATTCACACAGGGTGCTAACAGATTAGATTCAAAAGGAATATAAACAGCAACAAAGTGTTGACGAGGTCCGTTGTCCATCTGAATTGCATTCCTGTCTTAAGTCCCCTAAACTCCCAGATCTAAAAGCAAGAATTTTATTTCTTTTTTATATAATAAAATACAATAAGATAAAAGAAAACTAAAACAATCAGAATTGGAAAAGGGAAAAGAGTAATAGAGAGTGAGCAAAAACAGAGATCCACTCAATCATATACTCAACAATCCTATAAAAACACCTCCCCCCATAAAGCTAATGGAAGCCATAATATATATGCAAATACCTGTATGATAAAAAAGAAAGTAAAAAAAAATAATAAGGTAAAATTTTAAAAAGGAAGAGCCTAACAATAAGAAACCTCCGAAGAGTCCACTGAATTTTTATCTGTTGACCATCTACTGCCCAGATTGCAGTCTAACTTTGAGAATTGTTTGCTTCCCCAATGAGACTCTTTTGTAGAAAATAAAATTTTCATTGCAGGTGATTATCAATTGGAGATTGCTTCTGGGTTACAGATGGTGGCATGTGTCCACTTGTACTTTTAATACTATAATGCCAGCTAGTGTTGATCCTTGAAAGCTCTCTCTATGCTGCTCAGTCTCTGTGAGCTCTTATGTGCATCACTCATGTTGCTCTACAGGATGCTGTTTTCTAGTGTCCTCCATATCCTTAGACTCTTAATATTTTTGTTCTGTTTCATCTTCTACAGAGTTCCTTGAGCCCTGCGGGGAGAGATTTGATGGAGACATCATGTTGTAATAAGTGTCCAGTGTGGGATTTCCCTCAGTGTGCTATGCATATGTTTTATTATCATTGGTTATTAAAGAAGCTGTTTCAGCCAATGGCTTAGTAAACTAAAGTCAGGCAGGAAATTCAAACAGAAATATAGGGAGAAAGTAGGCGGAGTCATGGAGACACCATGTAGCTGCTGAAGGAGAGACACATTTACCCAGCAGCCAGGAAATCAATGAGCAACCTCCACCTATAAGTGGCTCTGTAGAAGGAAGAAGTGACCTTTTTGTATTGTCTCAAGAGTGGTATAACTGGATCTTGAGGTAGATAAAGTCTCATCTTTCTGAGGAACCACCGCATTGGTTTCCAATAGTGACTGTACAAGTCTGTACTCCCACCAGCAATGGATGACTGTTCCTTCCTCTTGCTCCACAACCTTCCTAGCATGAGCTGTCCCCTCTTTTATTGATTTCAGCCATTGTGATAAATATACAACACAATTTCAAAATAGTTTTGATTTGCATTTTCCTGATCACTAATGATGTAGGACATTTTCCTTAGGTATATTTTATGCTTAGATATGATTTTCTGCTTTTGAGAATTCTCCTTTAGATCCATACCTCATTTTTAATTGGGATATTTATTTTCTTGTTATCTAGTTTTCCAAGTTCTTTATATATTTGGGATATTAATCCCCTATCACATGCATAGTTTCCATTTTCTAGATTTATACTTTTTTCTAATGATCTTGCCCTTTGCCATGCTGAAGTTTTTAAGTTTCATGGGGTCTCATTTATTGTTGATCTTAATGTCTGTGCTAATTCTGTTCTGTTCAGAAAGTCTTTTCCTGTGCTAATGACTTCAAGACTATGCTCTACTTTCTCTTCTGTCAGTTCCAGGATCTGGTTATATATCAAAATCTTTGGTCCACTTGAAGTTGAGTTTTGTGCAGGGTGGTAAGATATTGTCTGTTCGGATTCTTCTACATGTAGTTTTCCATTTTGACCAGCACCACATGTTGAAGATGCTGCCTTTTTTCAGGATATATTTCTCTCTTCTTTATATAAAAAACCCAGGTTTGTTTGTCAATTCTATATAGAAGGGCTACTGAGTCTTCTGATTTAATTTTGAATTTAGCTACTTTGTTGAAAATGGTTATCAGCTGTAGCAGTTTCTTGGTGGAATTTTTAAGGTCACTTATGTATACTACCATATCACTGGCAAATCAGGATATTTGGACTTCTTCCTTTCCTATCTGTATGCCCTTGATCTCCTTTAGTTGTCCTATTGTTCCAGGTAAAATTCCAAGTACTATATTGAATAAGTATGGAGATAGTGGACACCTTTGTCTTGTTACTGACTTTAGGAGAATTGCTTTTAGTGTCTCTCCATTTGGCTATGAGGTTGCTATAAACAGCTTTATAATGTTGAGGTTTTTTCATTGCATCTCTATTCTTACCAGGAATTTTTATTCTGAAGGAATATTGGATTGTTTTTAAATGCCTTATCTGTATCTAATGAGATGATCATGCTTTTGGTGGAAGGATTGCATTTATAAATTTTCCTGCATTGAACCATCCCTATATCTCTGGGATGATGCTTACTTGATCATGTTGGATGATATTTATAATGTGTTCTTGGTTTTGCAGACATTGAGGGAATTCATGGAATAATAAGGACATACACTAAAAACCTATATTCTAACAAATTGGAAAATCTAAAGGAAATGGTTGTCTTGATACCTACTACTTACTAAAGTTAAATCAATATCACTTACCAAACTTAAATAAAGATTAGGAATTTATTTAGATCTGTAGGCCCTAGTAAAATAGAAACAATTATTAAATTCTCCCATCATCCCAAAAGACAAGACCCAAATCTTTTAGCACAGAATTCTTTCTAAATTTTAAAGAATTAATGTCAACGCTCCTTAAATTATTCCATAAAATAGAAGCAGAAGAAACATTATACAACTCATTTTATGAGGACACAGTTGCCCTGATACCCAAACCACATAGGATTCAGCAAAAGAAAGACAATTACAGAACAATTTCCCTTATGCTCTGAGATACAAAAATGTTAAAATAGTACCTGCATGTATACATGTGTTCATTGTGTGTCTTGTGCCTGTGGAGGTCGGAAGAGGGCAATGGATTCCTTGGGAAGATACAGAATGTTGTGAGCTGCTATCTGGGTGCTGGAAACAGCACTAAGATCTTCTGCAAGAGCATCAAATGGTCAGGGCAGTTGTGCCACCTTTCCAGGCTGCAAAAAGTCCCTTGTGCTTGATTATGACGGACTTGCCTGTTTTAATTTGGTTTCTCTATTTGTCAAACACAGATGTCATTGTCTTCTAAGAATCTGGAAAAAGAGCAATGGCACCAAAGTCTCTCTCTCTCTCTCTCTCTCTCTCTCTCTCTCTCTTTCTCTCTCTCTCTCTTTCCTCCTTCTCTCTCTTCGTCCTTGCTCTTTCTTTGCCATAATCATGCTTCCTTGAGATAAAACTTATTGAAAAATACATATAGTTTACCAAATACTCTGGATCCTGATTTTTTACTCTGCTACTCCCTGGCTTCTGCTTCAAATACCATTAGGGACTTGCACAGATTTCTAGTCCACCGAATCTTTTCCCCCAATATTTTCTCCAACTGTCTGTAATTCTCAACAGAATAGTACCAATAACTAACATATTCATAATGTGTTTTCACAGGTTCCTTCTTAATATGCATCAACAATCTAGGAAGAAAGGAATATACCATGCTGTCTTACAGAGAAGCAAGAAGTTTAGAACTGTTATCTCACTAACCAAAATTACAGAAAATGCCTAGAGCACGATGAGTCAGGAAGCGGTCCCCACATCCTAATGAGGGACCCTTGTTGAGGTGAGGTCACTTTTTCTCATATATGCATATATTACATCTTTCCTTCCTCTCCTGCCACTCCGTATAACATCAGATATAAAGATGCCCAATTGGTTGGCATGGAAAGCATTGCTCTCTCCCCCATGTTCCTTCTCCCACCCTCAGCCTTTCACTTCTCCTTCATTCTTGTCTCTTGCTCTTTCTGCTTTTCGTCAGTCTTCAGCTTGCTAAGGACACCTCTACTTGTTTAAAGCTTGCTATTTATAGGCAACCTTTAGATGTCCCAGCACATTTGATTTCATGTCAGTCTTTGAACACTCTTGTGAAGTAGTTCTTATTTCTCTCCTTTTCCAGATGAGGAAATGAAGACTCAGAGACCCTGTCTTCTTCCGCATCACATCTGCAGCATGTGTAAACTTTCGGAACTCAGACGTGCAAGCTTTTAGAATCAAGACTTGAACACAATTGAAGTTAAGATTGTATATGCTGATTTTTTCCTATTGTTAACATCATTTTCACTTGCCCATCAGAATGTGAGACCCCACCCCCAGGCCAAAGACCTTAATCTGAAGGTTTATCCACCTGTCTCCAGCTATGTGCAAGCAAGGAAATCCCCCTGCCGTGAAAAATTGAACTGCACATCAGTAGTAATGGATGGAATAAAAATCATTTCCCATGTCTTCCACATACTATTATTGCCTGGATATTTTTCCCTAGGATATGCTATTACCTTAGTCTAATTTTATTTTGGAATACTACTTTATGGCATGAAAACGAATAGTCTCATGCTTTTACAACACTTGGCTTGATTCAGATTTTCTTTGTTGAGTACTCTTTGCAAATTGAATGTCCGCCTGGGAATAAATGAGGTTCCTCCAATTGGAATGGTAAAGTAGGGGGTGGATATCCTCTTAGCATAGTTACAGAGGGGAGTCTTGTTTCTTGTCTGGAGTTCAGTTTGATTAGATAAAGGATTCTTTCCAACGCTAAGATTTATTAGTTTGACTTGACCAGTTACAGATTGGAAAAAATAAAAGCCTAAAGTGAGTGTGTTGGACATAGTGAAAACACATTCAAAAAATGATATATTCTGCTTGCTAAGAATCTATGTCTAATGTGTACATCTGTAGGAGAAAAGAGCTTTGGAGGAAAATGGATGTTGTTATAATCACATGGGTAGGCCTCCCTCCGGCCTTGGCATATCACTTACTACCTGTAAACCTTCATTTTCCACTTAAAGTTTCCTTTTTACATTTTATTTATTTATTTAAGAAAAATAATACCCTATCTTCTGGAGTCTCCAAGTGCGAGGTAATTCTTGAACGGCCTGAAAGGTCTGATATCAGGTGATTGGCAGCTGACTGCTATGTTATAAATAAAACATAAAACAGAGCATCCATGCAGTGTGAGCCCCAGGTGCTCTCAAACATTAACTTTTTGAGAGAGTTGAGCTTTTAGGAGGGTAAATTTTCTCCATATACACGTAGCTACACAAGCCTGGCGGCATGAGAATATAGTCTGTGTGGTCTCACGCTGAACACCATGTGCAGGGCCTTTGAGCTTCTGCCATTATCCTAACATTATTTAATTTTCCTTTCACTCTTCTATTTTTTGGTGTGAAGTCTAGCAGGGCCATGGGCCTAAGGAGCTACATACAATGAGAACATTTCCCACTTTTCATTGTGCAATCTACACGTTGTTCATTTGAACACACAATGTGCAGGAGTCTGGTAAGATCCACAAGCAACAATGCTGTCTGGTGTGCAAAAGATCAGGACCCTTGAGAGCCAAGAAAGGCAGCACACTTCTTTCCAACCTGAGTTTGCTTTTGGAGTAGGACATAGAGATATGCTAAAGTGTACTGAGGAGCAAGATGACATAAATAAAGGGAAAAGGGACACAAACTGAGGACCCAACTTTCTTCCTGATATCTGATAATTTGCATTTTCAGCTGGCTCCTGCTCATTGTTAGTCAGCCTTATGACCAGAATACTTTTCTCAACAGTGCTCATAGGCATGCCTCTATGTCTCAGTTTCAGCCA
Organism: Microtus oregoni; assembly: GCF_018167655.1. Lineage (NCBI taxonomy): Eukaryota > Metazoa > Chordata > Mammalia > Rodentia > Cricetidae > Microtus > Microtus oregoni. The sequence continues at coordinate 34,011,479 of NW_024543067.1, forward strand.
AGAGGATGAAGGATGTGATAGGCACAAACAAGGCTTATTCATTTCTACTAATCTTTTACCAAAGTCCAAGGTGACCTAGAAAAACACACTTGAAGGATCTCAGCTCATCTCTGCACCTTGATCCTGAATGGCTATCTGATAAGAGATAATTTGGAAACTTTTTGGACTCTGTAATGTGTGACTAATGAATGGACTAATATGTATTTGTGACCACATCTGAAATTCTGAGTTGACTTATGGTCACTCAATTTGCAGTTTTCTTAGTTTTCTCTAAAGTCTTATAAAAGCTTTCCTATCATGCAGTTGGTCAATATGTCAGAAACTCACCACTTATTTCACATTTATTTTGTCTCATCTCTCCGATCTAAAGCAACTTTTAACTAAAGTATGCTTGACCTATGTCCCTCTGGTACTTATCATTCAGATTTACCCCTTCCCAGTATCTTCCTTGACCACCAAACTAATAATACTGAGTTAACCAAATAAGACTTTCTGGGGAAGGCATCCACATGGAGAGGATGTCTAGGACCTAATAGTAAAGTAGTTGAAGGTTTGTTAGAATATACTCTTCATAATAAAGAGTAACGAGGCTGGAGAGATAAAACAGTGGTTAAGAGTGCTTACTGTTTGTTCAGAGGACTTACGTTCAAGTCCTGGCACCCATGTCTGGCACTGCCTATAGCTACAGGTTTTGAGTAATCTAATGACTTCTTCTGGACACACACCAAATCTTTAAAAAGATTTCCCTTATGCTCTGAGATAGAAAAATGTTAAAATAGTACCTGCATGTATACATGTGTTTGTTGTGTGTCTTGTGCCTGTGGAGGTCAGAAGAGGGCATTGGATTCCTTGGGAAGGTACAGAATGTTGTGAGCTGCTATCTGGGTGCTGAAAACAGCCCTAAGATCTTCTGCAAGAGCAGAAGTTTCTTAAAACCTGAAGAATGTCATGTAGAGGCAAGAATTGTTTTGAATTTTAGGAATAGCACATCTAATACTTAAAAATCTTATTCTGTTCTATTTACAAAGGGATCTACAAATTTGCCAGATTTGAATGAGATGCAGAATAGGAGGCAGGTCATGTCAGAGAAAGCATCTCTCCTTGAACCGTTCAACCTAGATTACTCAGAGTTGTTGACTGTATCTACCCTGAAAGAGAAAGCTTTCTGGCACTTCCACATGATACTTTTGGGAAAGCCTGGTGCACACTCTTAAAGAGTCACATAAAGGGCATGCTTTCTGCAGCAAACCTCTTCACTGCAAACCTTCTGCAGCAAACCTCTTTACTAATCAAAAGTTGGCTCTTGCTGTGATGCTAGATTTAACAGAGGCTAAGTGCTTGGCTACGAGACATTAGTAATTCTGTGACTGGAATTGCCCATCAGATGTATTGTCTGACCTCACGAGCCCTGTTCAAAAGACATAATAGCAGTTAATTGGTGTAGAAAGGACATGGAGTATCAGTGATGAGCAAGCTGAAAGCACAAGACTGACTATACGTACAGATATCACAAAGTGAGTCCCAAGTTACCAGAATCATTGTCTTAACATCCTTTCTATCTTTCTTCCTAGTTTTGCTATGATAAAACACTGTCCAAAGAAAAGAATTTGGGGAGGGAAGGGTTTATTTGACTAATAGTTATAATCCACCATCAAGAAAAGCTGAGGCTGGAACTCAAATAAGAGGTAGGGACCACAGAGATATGCTACTTACTGGCTTCTTCACAATGGCATGCTCAGCTTACATTCTTATACAAACCAGGAACACATGCCAAGGAGTGCTACAGCCCACTGTGGGCTGGGCTTTGCCACATAAATTATTAACCTGCAAAACACCTCCATGGACTTACCTACATGCCAATCTGATGGAAAGGTGAAAACCTCCTCTTTTCAGATGACCCTGGCTTGTGTCAAGTTGACAAAAATCTAGCAAGTACACTATGTTCAAGCAACTAGCCATTTCTTTGTGTAAATCTTTCCCATAACCCCTGTGGGACTTAAGAGAAAGGGGAACAAGTCCAATATGTCAGTGGTCATGGTTCTTTGTCATAAGTTTCAGGTCCAAGGTATAAATGTTTTTCTCTGCATGAAGGGCATAGCAGCAGCAACAACAACAACAACAACAACAACAAAAAGTGGCAATACAATAAAAACTAGATGTATCACATTTGCATACTATGTGCAATGAGTATTTATATACATGTATATGCATAATAAATACATATTCTTAACTTGTACGATTGTCATGAGTAAATAGTTCCTAAGTACAAGGTTTGTTTTTCCAAAAACATAGGTTTAAAATACATTGTTTGCAGGCATAATAAAACAACAGACATAATTTTAAGACTAAACATAACACAGAAAGCAGAAAATCTGAATCTGGCTCATATAAATAGGGTAGCTTAAAGTGAATGTGAACTTAATGTTGATTGTACTATATTAAACACAGACCCATTCAGAGGTAAAAGAGCAGTGAAGAATAATCCTCTTGATGGGAACGATTTTGAAATAACCTAGTCATCAGCATCCCTGGAGGTGATCCGAGGTGAGAATAAGGACAGGGAAGCGCACCTTTACTGTGTCTGTGTGTTGAAGATAAATGTTGAGAAAAATCTGCAAAAGAGATATAGCGATTGTCTAAGTTACTCTTCTATTGCTGTGATAAAAGACTATTACCAAGGCAACTTATAAAAGAAACCAATTAATATGGAACTTGCTGTTTCAGAGGATTAGAGTCCATGACAATTATGGCAAGGAGCATGTCATCAGGCAGGCAGGTAGGCATGTTGTCTGGAGCAGTAGCTGAGAGCTCACATTTGGGATATAATCATGAGGCGTGTGCACACCCCCCCCCCATACACATGAAAGGGGGCGGGCTGGGACTGGTGGGGAGCCTTTTGAAACCTCAAAACCTGTACCTGGTGTTTCATCTCCCCAATAAGGCCAAACCTACTAATCTTCACCCAAAATTTCCACCAAGTGAGGATCAAGTGTTCAAATGTAAAATGATATACAGGCCATTCTCAATCAAATCACCACAGGAGCTGGACCCATGGGGAGTGTTCACAAAGTATGTGGGGCTTTATATTTTGTGGCAGGCAGCACTTCCTAGACACCACATCAGGTAGATGCAGAATGTTCCCACTACCTCTCCCATTACCCAGTGCTGGAGTAATCTTCCACCATGATTGTAGACTAGCTGCTGCTAGGCCTGGCATCTAGTCTGTGGATACCATAATACAACATTTCTGAAAGAAATCAAATCCTACCAAAAGGTGCCTCAGCTTCAAGGCAGATCATCCCCATGGAGCCCTTAGGTAGGAATCTTGTCCTAACAGTGTCATACTTGACAAAGAACACTCAGGTAAGTGTTATTGCACCACAGATACTGTGAAGTTAGGAATGTGAGCTGTCTTACATTTGTAAGTAAATTGTTCCTTAGTGTAGAACAGGGGAGAATTTAGAAACTGTATGTTCCAGAGGAAGCTCAGAACACTAGATAAGTAGGCAACTCCCCCAAGTTGTGCCAGATAATCCGTCTGCAGCCACTGGAGGGTTCCACATTTGTGGGTGGCAAAATGCAAGGGTGGTGTGGATGGGGACTGTGAAAGAGGTTAATTGTCCTGGAGCCTCTCACTAAGACTGCACATCTGATCTTTCACATGGGAGAAATGTGGAGCCTTTAGTGGAGTAGCCTCCGTCGGTAATGGAGACCAAATAGCAGCCTGAGCCAGCTGAGTTTGGAGTGCTAAATTACACACTAAGTTCTTGCATCTGAGATCCCCAAGTCAAAGTCCTGGAATGATTTCTATAAAACATAGCTAATAGCAAGACTAATGATTACTTATGACTTCTACTTACAATATTCATTCTTTGTTCTTGGAACTTTGCTATTAAAATGTTTGGTCCTGTTACTTTTACTGACAGATTGGCACTGCAATTGCAACCACTTTTCAAAAGGCATTAAGGCTGATGTTCTCTCAAATTAATTAAGCAACTATGCAAACCCAGCAGCTTTAATTAAAGAGAAATACCAACAGTGTTTGGAGGGAAAGGCTATAGGAGATGGGATACAATGTACTTTGTCCTACCGGTAGAGAAAGCTCTATTGATTTGTTCTGCTCAGTAAAAAAGCAACACTTTGTTCTTTTGTGGGTACTACCTAAGCAAAGCCTTTGGAAACCAGATAAATGTGCAGTTACTATTTCTGCTTTTGAGGCTGAAGAGTTTAATTTTCAACATCTCTTGTTTGAGGCCAAACATCATATATGATCCTGCAGCTGAAGATGGATGATAGATATGTCATTGCTCTATGAAAATGGATGATAGATACATTATTGCTCTGTGTATTCATCAGTTTCATTGCTCTCATCCTCAAGTCATTGACTCTGAGATCCCATTGACCAAGGCATTGTGCATGATACATAACAAAATGAGACCCTGCTCTCGAGGACCCATCGGAGGCAGGCACACTCTATATAAGATTGCAGGGGTAGTTTTACATACTGGGTCTTTGGGCCATAAAACTATTTTTTATTGATTTTTATTGAGCTCTACATTTTTCTCTGCTCCTGTTCTTGCCTCTCCTCTCCCCTTCTACCCTCTCCCAATGTTCCCATGCGGCCAATTTTCTCAGGAGATCTTGTCTTTTTCTACTTCCTATGTAGATTAGATCTATGTATGTCTCTCTTAGAGTCCTCATTGTTGTCTAGGTTCTCTGGGATTGTGAATTGTAGACTGGTTTTTCTTTGCTTTATGTTTAAAAGCCACTTATGAATGAGTACATACAATAATTGTCTTTCTGAGTCAGGGTTACTTCACTCAAATGATGCTTTCTAGTTCCAACCATTTGCCTGCAAATTTCAAGATTCCATTATTTTTTCTGTTGTGTAGTACTCCATTGTGTAAATGTACCACATTTTCCTTATCCATTCTTTGGTTGAGGGGCATTTAGGTTATTTCTATGTTCTGGCTATGCTAACAATGCTGCTATGAACATAGATGATCACATGTCCTTGTGGCATGGTTGAGCATCCTTTGGATATATACCCAAAAGTGGTATTCCTGGGTCTTGAGGAAAGTTGTTTCCTAATTTTCTAAGAAATTTCCACACTGATATCCAAAGGGGCTGTACCAACTTGCACTCCTACTAGCAATGCAGGAGTGTTCCATTTATCCCTCATCCTCTCTAGCATAAGTTGTCATCAATGTAAAGCAAAGGACATGGTCAAGAAGACAAAATGACAGCCTACAGAATGGGAAAAGATCTTCACCAACCCCACATCAGATAGAGGTTTGATCTCCAAAATATACAAAGAACTCAAGAAATTGGTCATCAAAAGAACAAACAATCCAATAAAAAATGGAGTACAAATATGTACAGAGAACTCTCAACAGAAGAATTTAAAGTGGCTGAAAGACACTTAAGGAAATGTTCAACATCCGTAGTTATCAGAGAAATGCAAATCAGAACAACTCTGAGATTCCATCTTAACCTGTAAGAATAGCCAAGATCTAATACTAATTTTTAAGCTCTCTATATTCCCTGAAAAGGAAAATAGCAGTCTCAAATGGTTTTAGAAATAGTACTTATTTTTCAAAGTCAGTGTTAGTAGCCTATAAAAAAATCAGTTCAGCATCCCTTAATTAGCATTTGTCATTTATGAATCAATTTTTATGAACAAACACAAATCTTAAGCAAGTCTAAAATCTGATTCAGTAGGAATAAAGGCTAATGTTATCTGGTTAATGGAGTTTTTGTGTAAATACTCTGTAAAGAGAAATAAATAAATTTTAAAAATGAATCATAGAGAGACATAAAACATGCACTTTGACATTCTTCACAGACTAGAGATGCCCATGTTTTCATGTAATATTTTCTCTCTCTGGCTGGAACCATGATTGTATGTTGTCTTTTTACAGATAAAATCGCCTACAAGCGATTAATGAATGCATTGTTATTCTTTGGCAATTCAAATGACAGTCAAGTAATCCTTATTTTAGGATGGTTACCCTAAATGATCATGGAGGAGAATGATGGCTATGAGTGGGGAATCGAGAGAAAGGATAATTGAGGGGATGAGATGCCACAGGAAATCAGAAGAATGGAAAAGATCATGGAGCTGTGCAGTAAAGGGTTATCATGTATTTTTAACCTTTGGAGAAGATGAAAATATTGTAAGGGCAGAGTAGTGTCATTAAGGTGAAGACGAGATTGGTCATATCGTGGGAGTAGGGGATGTATCCTTGTCAGGGCACAGAAAGGTGATCTCAGAACACCAGATGAGGATCCTGTTTTCTGGGATGATAACACAGGGTTAAGGAAAAGAGTTCAAGCAAAGTGGAGAGGGTCAATGAAGACTGTTGTTCCAAGGGCACTTAGAAAAAGAGAGAGAAAAGATTAGTGGTCAATATTAGAAGTCAACCAGATATGAGATACAACTGTGGAGTTACTCTAATGAGCAATTAGATTTATGAAAGCAGCCCTGAGTCTTCTAGAAACAATATCGGAAGAGCAGAGGGAAGTGATTCGAAAAGAAACTGCTTGCTGGATGCTAATAGCAGAAGAAAATGCATTCTAGAAAGAGGTTCATGGGATCCAGATAAATTATGGAGAGACATAAACTAAGAAAAATTGATAGGGTGAGATGACAGGGACATTGTAGATAACCTGTACTCCAGAGTGGCAAAGGGTGGGTGACTTCACAGATTGGGAGACATTGGCGCAGAAAATGACACACAAATTACAGCAGGCATTTCTTGTCATACAAAGCCAGGGAAGGGTTGCTACTGTGAAAAAGAACTGGGAGGGGTGTTGTCTGTCGAATTGAGCTAGTTTGTGAAGAGTGAGGCTAACGTGCATCTGGAAGGTCACTAATAGGGATCCAAATTTAGAAACCTCTCAGAATCATGGTAATGTGGTAGAAATACTCGCAAACGACACTCAGACAAACTTAGAATTAGTTGGTCTTGATTCGACTACAAACTAAGACATTTTTATTCATTTCCTTTTTGATTTAAAGAGAAACTTGTTTTAGGTTAATTTTAAAATTTTAGAACAATTAGATAGGATAGTAAAGAGGTTCTGTATATGCACATCAAAATTCCCTTTATTAGCATCTTGTATTAATGGACTACATTTGCCACAATTAATGAACACAATCTATTCACTATAATTGTACATTTGTTCTTGAGACTCATAACAGTTTGTCAGAATCCCTCAGTCTCCAGCCTCCATACCTCCTGTTGTTGAGAGGATGCTTAATGTTTCCAAGATTGGAATACTTGCAGGCTCTTCCATCTTTAAGAGGCTCTACCACCTTTGGTTCTGTTGCTTAAATATTTAACTAATTTTGTCTCATACAGATCATTGAACCTAGAGCTTTATGTGTGTGAAGCAAGCTTTCATCACAGAGATATACCCCTAATCATCTTTCTACTTTTTATTTTGAGATCATGTCTTATTAAATAGCCCAGGCAGACCTTGTATTTGAAACGATCCTTTCTTGGTTATATAACCCCTCAGCATGGATTATAGTCTATGTCACCAGATTTTCCCATAAAATTCTTTGTCAGTCTTGTATTTTTCTGTAATATCATACTGCTTGCTACATTTTCCCATTATATGCCTTTTTATTGTTATCTTATTAGTACCTGTCTTAATCAATAAACCATGATACAGGGTCCCTGTGTTCTTATAATTTTATTTACAGTGTGTATCATTCAACAAAACATAGCAAATAGACGCTGAAAAACAAGGAACAAATCAGCTATCTGAAGAGCTGTGCTGCAGAAGAGAATCAGTGAAAACCATCTATGCTGCTTAGGAAAGAACAAACGGTTCTCACCAGTTTAGAAAAACACCTCTGACTCAGAACAAATACATTTCTTTTTTTTTCCTTTTTCCTTTTTTTTTTTTTTTCGGTTTTTCGAGACATGGTTTCTCTGTAGCTTTGGTGCCTGTCCCGGAACTAGCTCTTGTAGACCAGGCTGGCCTCGAACTCCCAGAGATCCGCCTGCCTCTGCCTCCCGAGTGCTGGGATTAAAGGCGTGCGCCACCACCGCCCGGCTCTACAAATACATTTCTTACTACTAAATTATCCAAGTGGTGAATGAATAAGGTCAAGGAGTAGCAAGAACTGTGCTGCTGACATAGTTTGGACAGATAATAGGAAGCCATTGTCCACTGGTGTCTACAAAAGGACTTATCAGATTGATGTGAAGTCATAGGTTGGGTATCACAATGCTCAAATTTCCACAGTGAGATGGTTAGAGAAGTAGAAAAAGCCAGGTGGATCTAGCTGGGACTGTACTCTGCTCCTCACTGTATGATTATAGACAGATGGTCTTGACTGAGTTTCAGATTCTCATTTGTAAAAATGAGTTATGACATTGTATCTAGTTGGGCCCAATGAGGAAGGGGTTAGATGATATTTGTAGTGAACTTAGTGCAGTGACTGCTTTAGGCAAATGCTGAATAGATTGTAGCTATTGCAGAAGGTGTGTGGATCCTCTTTAACAACACAAGACTGGGTAATATGCCCATGAGTAGTGACTTACTACTGATCCTGCTTTGGAAAAATTAAAGTAGATGCATTTCAAAATAAAATGCATTGAATTCTCACAGGATTATTAAAACATGTATGAGTAATAATTTGCAAAAGATGTTAATCTTTTTTATTTACAAATTCATTTATATCAAGACTTATAAATGTGGTATACAGAGTCTAGCTGCCATGTGGGCCAGTGGATTAGTATGTCCCCAATGGCATGTTCAAATCATGCAGAGGCGTTTGTGTGGTGTTTGTTTGATTTGTGGCTACTACACATCAAGAAATAATGGACTGGCCTCATTCTGCAGGCTGAATAGGGAAGGGACAGCCATCAGGATGACAGATGTGGAAATGTTTCTGCATGGGTGTTCGATGCTAACGGTGAGGTCATTTTCCATCTTAGGAAATTTGTGTTTTGAATGCCCCATAAATAAGAGATTATATACTTTTAACAGTTGTTTTAAATTTGTAATTTTATAAAAATTTATTTATTATTTTGTAATTTCATTTTGTATTCCAACCACAGTTCTCCTTTCCACCCTCCTCTGCCTGCCCCCTCATCTCCTGCCCCAGCCCACCTCCCATTCATTCTATCCAATAGGTAAGGGCTCCAATGGGGCTTCAACAACATTTGGCACCTTAAATTGGGCAGGACCAAGCCCTCCTGCCCCCCAATTAAGGTTGAGCATGGCATCTTACCACAGGGATCATGCTAGATGATGCACCAGGAATAGATCCTGGTTCTACTGCCAGGGGCCCCTCAGACAGTCCAAGCTTCACCTCTGTCTCTCACATGTGGAGAGCCTAGTTGGTCCCATGGAGGATGCACAGCTGTTGGTCTAGAGATCATGAGTTTCCACAAGCTTGGTTCAGCTGTCTCTATAGATTTCTCCATCAAGATCTTGACCTCCCTTGGTCATATATTTCCTCCTCTCTCTTATACCGGACTCCTGGAGTTTGGCTTGGTACTTGGTTGTGGAACTCTGCATCTGGATGAAGGTTCTATGATGATAGCTGGCGTACTCACCAAGCTGATTACAGGGGAAGGCCAGTTCGGGTGCCCTCTCCTTTATTGCTAGGAATCTTAGCAGGGGGCACCCTTGAGAATTCTTTAGAATTTCCCTAGCATCAGATTTCTCCACAACCACATAGTGGCTCTTTCTATCAAGATTATCTCTTTTATTGCTCTCCCACTCCATCCCCCTCCCCAGGCATCTGGTTTTCTCATATTCTCATCCCCCTTCTCCTTTCCTTTACCACCCCTTCTGCCACCAATTTGCTCAGGAGATCTCATCCAATTCCTTTTTCCAGGGCAGTCCATATGTCCTCCTCTGGGTCCTTCTTGTTACCTATCTTCTCTGGAGCTGTGGATTATAGTCTGATTATCCTTTCTTTACAATTAATATCCACTTATGAGTGAGTGAGTACAGACTGTGTTTTGCACTTTTGAGTCTGGGTTATTTCACTCAGGATTTTTTTTCTAGTTCAGTTTATTTGCAGATTTCATGATGTCATTTTTTATGGCTCAGTAACACTCCTGTACAATAAAAGATTTTCCAGAGACATCACCATCTCTGACTTCAAACTCTACTATAGAGCTATAGTAATAAAAACAGCTTAGTACTGGCATTAAAAACAGCTTAGCACTGGCGTTGAAAACAGATATGTGGAGCAGTGGAATAAAATCGAACACCCCGACATTAATCCATACACTTATGAGCTCCTGAATTTTGACAAAGAAGAAGTCAAAATGGTACAATGGAGGAAGGAAAACATTTTTAACAAATGGTGCTGGCATATGTAGATGTCAATATGTAGAAGGTTGCAAATAGATCTATATCCATCCACACGCACAAAACTCAAGTCCAAGTGTATCAAGGACCTCAACATAAATCCAGTTGCATTGAACCTCACAGAATATAAAGTAGGAAATGGCCTTGAACACATTGGCACAGGAGATCACTTCCTAAATATAACCACAGATAAACAGAACCTCCTGAAACTGAAAAGCTTCTGTAAGGCAAACGACATGGTAAATAAGACAAGACAACAGCTTACAGAATGCGAAAAGTTATTCAGTCATCCCATATCTGACAGAGGGCTGATTTCTAAAATACATAAAGAACTCAATAAACTAGACATAAAAATATCAGGTAACCCAATTTAAAAATGGGGTACAGAGCTAAACAGAGAACCTCCATCAGAAGAATCTCAAATGGTTGATAGGCATTTGAGAAATTGCTCAACATCCTTAATTATCAGGGAAATATAAATAAAAATGACTCTGAGATACCATATTATACTTGTCAGAATGGCTAAGATAAAAAAATACTGAGGACAGCTTATGTTGGAGAGGATGTGGAGTCAGGGAATACCCTGCCACTCCAGGTGGAATAGCAAGCTTGTACAGCCATTTGAAAACAATATGGTGGATTCTCAGAAAATTGGGAATCAATCTACCTTGAGACCCAGCAATACCACTCTTAGGCATATATCCAAAGAATACTCAACTATACCACAATTACACATGCTCAACAATGTTCATAGTAGCAGTGTTTGTAGTAGCCAGAGCCTGGAAACAACCCAGATGTCCTTCAACTAAAGAATGAATAAATAAAATTTACACAATAGAGTATTACTCAGCTGTAAAAAAGAATTTATATTTTTTTAAAAGGCACATACTTTTGGTTCCAAACTCAAATTGGTCTAAGGGTAAGAGCAGAGAATTCATATGGTCTGGTCTCACACAGATGGTACCAGGTTCTTCTTCCCTAAATGTTTGATTTGAGATTCTATTATCTGGTCTGTATCTCCATTGCTGTGAAAGTGTGATATAATTTGATGTGGGAAAAAATCAATAAAATAGAAACAACACTGGCCTAAAGAACTAGAAAATCTAATCACAGTATGGGAAGACTAACGTAAAGTGGGAACCTCAACAGATTCCCCTCTTCTCTTTAACTGTTCATGCTGCCAACTTTTCATGCCACTCATTTATTCTTTCGTTCATCTATGCAGACAACCAGCAAATATTTCTTGAGAGCCAATGATGTCAGGAACGAATCTGTCAAGTGAACAGCATTCTGAAAGAGGTTTATTTTCAGATATTGATTATAGTTATGAATACAGGAACCAGCCATTAACATAATAGATAAGTGGGCACAGTATTTCAGGTTACTGTGCTGATAACAAATCATGAGCACATACCCAGATTTTCTCTGGGCTCAATTCACTTCCTCCTGTTGCTCATAACTCATTTGAGCTATTTTTTTATGTCTAAAATTTGAATTTTCAAGACATGGTTCTAAACATGTTATTAGCATGTATTAACTGTAAAAAGTATTGGCATTTACCAGGCCTCCATGTGTTTGTGTGAGTATGAGAGATAGACAGAGACAGAGACAGACAGAAGCGCATGTGCATGTGCGAGTGCACGCGTACACACACAAGTGCGCGCACACACAGAGGCTACATACACCATGCTAGACATTCATTGCGACATTTTTGTATTTGTAAACAAATGCACATTTTATCAGTACTTTTTTGGTTATTGCTGGATCAGAAAGAGACATTAAACTGCATATGAGCAGGCTATTTGGAGGTTAGACGCTCTGCATTCCCTTTTGTGTATGCTTACTATGATATTTCCTGGGAACTCAACCCTCTTTTCTTAAACAGATAAAACAAAGAACTAGTGAGATGGGAAGGGAGCTATGTGATTCTTTTATGACTCTTAATTCTGAAAATTAGGACATTATTTAAGACATGGTTGACTTTCTCTAACACTATCTTGTTGAAAATTCTTCTCAATTTGGTGAATATTTGCCTAAATTCTTGGTGAGATTGTAAAGATAAAAAAATATGAAGAATCTCATGAGGGGAATCATATATTTTCAATCAGATATTTGATGCAGAGTATAATTCTTTACAGGAACTCTCTGATCTCAAGTAGTGATGGAGGAAGGTCATTGGTTAAATAAAAAGAAACTGCTTGGCCCTCATTGGTTAGAAGATAGGTGGGAGGAGTAACAGAACAGAATGCTGGGAGGAAGAGGAAGTGAGCTCAGACTCCACAGCTCTCCTCTCAGGAGCAGACACCTCAGAGTGACGCCATGCTCCCAGCTCCCAGGCAGACACACGCAATGAAGCTCCGACCCAGGATGGACATAGGCTAGAATCTTCCCGGTAAGCACACCTAGGGGCGCTACACAGATGATTAGAAATGGGCTAAATTAATATGTGAGAATTAGCCTAGAAGAGGCTAGATAGAAATGGGCCAAGCAGTGATTAAATGAATACAGTTTTTGTGTTGTTATTTCGGGCATAAGCTAGCCAGGTAGCCAGGGTGCTGGGGACGCAGCCCCGTCACTCCTATTTCAACAAAGTAGTAATTGTAATCTGAGATATCAGCTACGTGAAATACTGCACTGAACTGAACATATGCAGGTGAGAAGACTAACCTCCTTCCATGTCTGCGTCTCACTTGTCCTGTTAGAGTTTTATAGAAGGAAGTTTAGCCACAAATCACACAATATGATTTAATCTAGAATTTGTTTAATCAACAATTTATGCAATACTTAGAAAATTGTGAGATGATGCCAACCAAGTTTTAGATAGATGTCCTTTTGTTTATACTGACTAATTTTTAACACACTGTCTATTTTAGCACATTCATTGCTAAAGGAAGAGGGAACAAATGGTGGTAAATCAGACAGGGCTTTGGACAATAGCAGGACTACCAAGGAAAAGGGATATAGGAGTTTGGTGAGTTCCTCTGACTGTCACCACTGTTTCTCAGTTGTAATGAGGTGGTTGAAAAGAACACCACAGACCTGTGTTCTAGTTCTAATTTTGTTGTAATGTTGAATGGCTCTTCAGTTTCTGTTTTTAAACAAAAATGCTATTTCTCTTTGTGTTACTAGATCAACTCTATTTAACATATTCTTACGCAGTTTATGCTTTCCCTCATCAAATGATATCCGTGTCTTTGTCTCCTGGTTATAAAGTACCAATTTTAGTTAGGAAGTTATCACTTTTTAAATTCCTATGAATTAGTTATCATGTTCTCAATAAATTATTAGAAAGTAAAGCAATGCTTCAAATATTAACAAGTCCAAAGTATTTATACACATTCCATAGTTAAATATCTCCTTGAATTATTCAGGATATGATTTCTGTGTCTGCCTATAAAACAGAATTTATCCTTCCATCACGAATTTCTGTAACCTTAGAGAAAGTAACTAGTTTAAAGAATTTTTTTATGAGAAAAAGTTTGTCCAGTTACAAACTGTTTGAGGGAATCAGAATCCCTGGTGTGTGCCCTGTAGCTCATGGGGTGTTTCAATAAGAGGTGGGAGACAGTGAGTGTGGTAGTCTTAATGCAGTATGATATGAGCTCACTGGGTAGACCAAGGAGAAGATGAAACATAACAGGAGGAAAAACTGCTGAAGTAGGAACCATAGCTACAGAGATGTCCCAAGACAGGAAGAGCAGGAACATGGAGAAATCCTCAACATCCCAGAAAGTGGAGAGTCACCTTTACAGACGTGAAGTTGAAACCATAAAAGAGTGCTAGAAAAAAAAAGGATTAGAGGAAAAAGAGAACATGTTTCACACTTGAAGAAAGTATACATGCAGAAACTCAAGAATTCCAAGCCAGATGTGCTCTTTCACATCTGTAATGCCAGTTCTCATGATGTGGGGACATAAGGATAACTGGAATTTGAGACTAACATGCTTATGCAGTGAAACTCTATGTTTAAAAAAATACCAAATAACTTGAAATAGTAAATTTTAGTAGTGACTATTTAAAGTACTTTTCTATACAAAGAAAACTTCCACGAAGAGGATAAAAAGATTAAGACTGTGTATCCATGTTATCTGAATAAAGCAAAAGATGCCAGGAAACAATCTAAATACAGTTAAAAAGTGATTAAAGAAAAATATTTCAACCCTGAAATCTATCTCAATCACAGCTATATATCAAAAAATCAAAGCTGATGAAGACTTTTTCAGACAAGAGTATCAAACAGAATCTACACCTGGCATACCTGAACTATAAAAATATTAAAGGAAGTTCTTCAGACAGAAGGAAAATAATACCAGATGGAAACATAAACCTACAGAAAAGAATACAAAGCAGCAGGAAGCAGGTGCATTGTAGGTTTTTCTTTCCTTTGTTCCTATATAAGATAATTATTTATAGCCGCAAATAATATTGTGGTAGGAGACAACATGAGTGAGATATACTAGAACACCAACACAGGAGGAGAGGGAGGAAAAGCATGTTCTAAACTTCTTAGACATTTGTCATGTGGTGTACTATTACTTGATCAGTTAAAGGTGCCCATGAAATCTAATACAACCCAACAAAGCCAACAATGCATATAGAAGTAGAATCACTAAAATGCTCTTTAGGGCCAGGAAGATGGTTCAGTGGGTAAAATGCTTACTGTTCAAAAGTGAAGGCCTGAGTTTGAATCTCAGGAATCTACACAAAAACTGAACACAGCATCACAGACTATAACCCCTAATGCAAGAGAAGAGAAAGAATGAAACCTCAAGGAGTTCATAGTCCACCTAGCCTGATGCAGGTGGGAATGGTCAAGAGACCCTGTCTCAAAGAAGGTGGAAGGTGAGCATAGGTACTCAGAGGTGTCCTCTGATCTCCATACCTGCATCATACACAGAAATGGGCACAGGCATCAGGTACACATGCATGTACACACACACACACACACACACACACACACACACCAAACAAATAAGACTTTTCATCCAAAAGAAACCAGGAAAATATGGACAAAAATTAAAAGAGGTAATATGAAAGCAAGATTGATAAAAACATTAATTGTATATTGTCTTAAATGCTCAATTCAAAATCAAACTATTATAATGGATGAAACATCACATCATCTTCATCCAACTATGAACCTTCATTAGCTATGAACCTACAAATAAATTCAAGGTAAGCAAAAGGTAAAAGAACAGCAAAGAAAGAGAGAGAGAGAGAGAGAGAGAGAGAGAGAGAGAGAGAGAGAAATCTTGACTTTTAATTGGGCCAATATTTTACAAAATGAAATGTTAATACTTGTGGTAAATTTTCTAATGAGTAAGATCACAGCTCAAGAAGAACCATGAGTTTCAAGGGACTGAAAACAGAGCTTTAAAATATGCAAAAATTGGGGGACCTGAAATCTAGATGAGTTAAAGTCAATATTGTGTGTGTATCCTACAGAGTGCTGATAAGTTTACACTAGAAACAAAAATAAGAAAGAATAGAGTATTATCCTTTCACTTGCCTGGCATGAATACACATCCCAGTTTGTAGGCAGAACATAGATGTTTACAACTGTGTCAGGTATTCTCCAGTAGACCGTATGCTGGTCTATTAATTTAAAATACTTTCAAAAATATTAAGGCTATTGTATGTGTTACTTAAAAATTAATATGGTCAACTACATATATATCTTCTTAAAATTTAAATTTTTATGTCTGTTGTTTTTCTTATTCTTAGCATTCTGACTGGGATAAATAAAATCTAAAGTAGTTTGAATTTACATTTCCTTAAGAATTTCATTTATGAGTATTGTGTTTAGCTCAGTTCAGCCTTCCCTCTCTCCTTTCCACATCCCTCATTTCTCAATACCATAATATAATTATTGTGGTTCTATATATTACTTTTCTGCACCCACTTAATGTTTCCCTTGTGTCCATGTGCTTAGAGCTGAATGCTAGAGGTTCCCCGGAGAAGATGGACTTTCCTTCTCTTAGCAGTTATTAATTAACTTCGTCCAGGGGTTGTGAAATTTATCACACCTACTATAGAGAACTATGAATCTTGGCAAATGCATTAAAATATTGCTAGGTGGTGTTGACGTAAGCCTTTAATCCCAGCACATAGGATGCAGAGGCAGGTGTATCTCTGGTGAGTTTATGCCAGCCTGGTATACAGAGCTAGTTCCAGGACACCCACGGCTGTTACACAGAGAAATCCTGGCTCAAAAAACCTCATAAAACAAAAAGACCCCAAAACAACGAAATAAAATGTTTTATATGTGCGCGCGCGTGTGTGTGTGTACTTGAGTGTATGAGCCAAGAGGAGCCAGAACTTCCCCTGGAGCTGTGGGCCAGTTAATGTGTGCAGTTGCTGTGAACTGAACTCTAGTTCTCTACAAGAACAATAAGTGTTTTTAATTGCTGAACCATCTCTTGAGCCCAAATAAACTTATCTATATAATAATTTGAAGATTATTTAACAGGTTATCATTGATTTAGAATATCTAGAAGTTTCTCACATTTCAGTAACTCCAAAACGTATTTATAAATCTTTAATTTTTTTTTAAAGAATGCCATCCTACGAAAGTTTTTTCTCTAATGTGTATTTGACAAATTCTATTCTAGTTTAATAAGAAATTCTGAGAAATACAAAGTTTTTCTCTCATTTTGTATTAGTTATAGCAAAACTTGCTTTTGGGCATCTTTGACAAGGACTAGATGAGAGTCTGCAAAGACTTAGAGAACGAAGAAGTCTTTAGAGTTAGATCACATGGGGTTACCAGGACCCATGCATGCTGCTATTGATTCTTTCTTTTGTGTGCTGGGTGTGTGCAGGCATGCTTAGATTTCAACATGATATCAAAGTCATTTTTGTGAGTAAGTAAAACACAACGGATGATTTAGTATAAACAAATTAAATTTATCTAGGAACATGGCTCAGGGAAAAGGAGATTGCTGTACAAGCTTGAGGTTCAGAGTTCAGATTCCCAGAAATTCATAAATGTTGGGTCAGCATGGAAACTGGCTTATAATTCTGTCCTCTAAAACTGAGGCATGCAGGAAATCCCAGAACAAGTTGGCTAGCAAGATTACCCATACCAGCAACTTCGTGTTTGAGATCTTGCCATACCGATAAGTTGGAGGGTGATGGAGGATGGTTCTGCTTTCATCTTGGGCCTTCACTTTCATTGTATACTCAGGTGCACATACTAACACACACATGCACTCATATGCATGCAAAATATGCATACACAGAGACACGTTTTATACACAACAAAATTGCCAGAGAAAACAATTCACAATGGTTCAGGGTCTAGATTGAAAAAGTTGTGGCTAATCAGGATGATGACATTTTGGGAGCCAGACAGAGATCGCAATGGCGGCACAGCCCCAGGAAGTCGCGCTTTAAAATGACACAGCGTTTTTTCTGCTACTGTTGCCGAATCAGGAAATCTCTCTACAGCATGCCACCAACAAACAGCAAAAATCTGTGTTAAACTCTCGCTCCCTTATTTTTAAGTCTTCTCAGGTTTTTTAAGTGGGTTTAGTCCATCACGTGGGGCGCCAACTGTAGTAATAGGGGCGGCAGGGCTGCGTTCCCAGCACCCCGGCCGCCTGCTCAGCACCCTGGCTGCCTGCTCGGCTAGCTTATGCCCCGAAATAATTACACGGACACTGTATTCTTTTAAACACTGCTTGGCCCTTTAGCCCTAGCCCTTACTGGCTAATTCTGTTATCCCGATCAACCCATCTCTAATAATCGGTGAGCACCGGTCTTACCGGGAAAGGTTCAGCATGTCTAACCTGGCGGCTTGCTTCATGGCGTGTGTCTGCCCGGGAGCAGGGCATGGCATCTCTGCTGAGGCATCTGCTCAGGAGAGCAGAGCTGTGGAGTCTGACCTCACTTCCTCTTCCTCCCGGCATTTTGTTCTGTTTACTCCACCCACAGGGCCAAACAGTTTCTTTATTGGCCAATGACCTTCCTCCATCAGTAATGGGATCTCCCTCTTATGTATATATTAGGGGAGTGTATATGTATGTATTACTATTTACACTTTTCTTATTTTATCAATATTATGTTTTAAAGAAGAATGTTATTTTCATCTTAATTTTAGGTGGTTCAAAGATGAAAAGAATGTTCTGAGTATTTGGTTTCCTATTTGTTTCTGTACTCAAGTGACTGAGTTGATGCTAGGACAACATTCACAAGGAAGAAAAATGTTGAAAGATGACAGTCTTGCTGTAGTTTTTATTGCTGTCAAGAGACACCATGGCCCACAGCAACTCTTATGACTAAAAACATTTAACTGAGGTGCTTTGCTTACAATTTCAGAGGTCATCATCCTGGTTGGGAGTATGGCGGCATGCAGGCGAAGGTGGTACTGGAGCTGAGAGTGCTATATAGTGATAGGCAGGCAAGAGGAAGTCAACTGACTGTCACACTCAGCGAAGCTGGAGAAAAAGAGACCTCAAAGCCCACTCCCTCAGGGACAGAGTTCAATAAAACCATGTCCCCCTAATAGTCCCACTCCTTTTGGGGAACATTTTCTTTCGAACCACAGCAATGAGTTTATGCCACTGATTTCCTAATGAGATAACCATGCTAGGAAACTGGAATATGTAAGAAAATGAAATGATTTTCACGATTAAACTATGTTACTTGGTAAAGTACCTGAATAAAATAGGACATTAGCAGTAATTATGATGAATTAATTATGAATGTTGAATGTACATTTTGGATAATATATTGCTAAAATTTCTTTCCCGTTTATCAGAAATTCTGGTGTCATCAATAATCTAATTTTATTTTTGTGACTAAAGTATTTTATTAAACTAAGTGTACAATTTCCAAATGATTTTATAAGAAATTCTAAAAGGTAAATAAACATTTCAATTAATGAACACAGAGTTAACAGCAAAATTTTTAGCTTTATAGTACAAGTGAAAACATTTTGTTTGTGATATACTGTCTGAATAGTTTATAATGCATTTTGCTGTTGGCAGCAAGGTGAGAAGTCTCAGGGTTACTTCAACCCTTACTAATAACAGAATCCTTATTTGACCATGAAAGACAATGGCTCAATTCTAAGACACATATGCACTTTGTCACTATATAATGTGAAGTTATAAAGTTCTTTAGGATGCGGATGTGTTCTAGCCCTATTTTTGTATTCAATTTTGTAAAGAGGCATCAAGTAACACTGTAGAGCTGAATTACATTAAAAAATTAATCACCATTAACCTACATTCTCTAACAGCTTGCTGTGTTTCAAATGATGCTTGGTTTTTGTGACACAGATATTTAAATTTGTTTTAGAGGTAATTAAAAATAAACAACATTTAATCACCACACAGAGTAATTTTGAACTCATTTTGTCATGTGTAAAATTTTCAACTTAGAGAGGTTGACTTTTCCATGGAATTCTAAGTGACGGGAATGACTTACTCACCCCAGACTTTTTCTTCTGCATCCACCTCCTCCTCCTCCTTCTGACTGTGATGGAAGCCTGGGATGCACGCAATGTAAGCGCTGGGACAGGAACAAGAGATTAAACTTGGAAGTTTACCCTTGGCTGAGAGCCAGGGTTTAAGGAAATAAACCCCAGCACTTTCAGGGCACAATCATTAGGATGCAGATTTGATTTTATACAAGGAAGAGGCCAAGAGACAAAAAGCTTTTGACCTGGAGAATGTGGATGCTGAAGAATCCACTGGAGTCATGCCAATAACCATGCCTCCAAGGAGGAATTGTGCCTTTTTTCTCACCTGTAGATTAAAGCTAGGACTAATAAATGAGAGGCATGATTCCAGATCCAGCTAGCATCGGTCTGGATTTCTAACATCAATGTATAAAAATATACCGAGATTCCCAAGTGGTGGTAAGTCAGTTGAGCAACACAAAGTGTTGAAGCAGAAGGTGGTGATCTCTTAGCTGGCTCTCAACATAGAAATGTTCAGCCAAATTTAAAGGATCCTTTCAATATGTGTCCTAAGTTTTACAGATATACAAATATATTTAAAAAGTGGATGCATCTCTTGAAATGTAAGTTTATTGGACAACTTCAATACAAAGCTAGATTAAAATAGAAACTCACAAATCAAACAATAAGGAAACAACAGCACCTGCAGGAAAAAGCAGCCTGACAGTTGTAGGTGAGAAGAAAAGCAACAGATTTTAAGTCTTGCGTCAACTACTGTTCCCAACACTCACCAAACAATAACTATTTAGTGCTAGATAAAGCTATCTGGCCGGTGCTTCCAACGTTGTCAAGGGATCTGACTGCTCAGTTTTCACCCCCACATGAGTGTGAGGTTTTGTGTCTTGGCAAAGGAAAAAGTGAAGGGAGATTTCACTCTAGGGAAAGTGTATGTTCTTGGCTGTGAAGGAAGCAATTCTGCAGACACGGAGCTCATTCTTTCCGTCCTACATATTGAGAAGGCCTTCCAGGATGAGTTTCCAGGAGGTCAAGTCTCATGTGCTTTCGACAATAGCTGCTGAATTCTTGGTGGAAGGCAGGTCTCTGTGCAGCACCCTTCACAGAAAAGACTTACCTCACCCCAAAGCCAGCCTTTCACTTTTTAATTACCTATTGCATTATTTCTATTTGTTAGGAAAGCATCTTGAAGACTTCTTTGTGTGTATCTTATAAAATCCTTGCTGTAAGCAGTGGGACTCGTGTCTCCATCCACCTCAGCAGTAAGCTGTTTTAAATGAAGAAGATTGGGCTTCACTCCAGGATGAGGAAGAAGATCTTGCAGGACAATAAATGAGGAGCAGAAGGAGGGAGAACGAACGTGAGCAAGGAAGTCAGGACTGCGAGGGGTGCACCCACCCACTGAGACAGTGAAGCTGATCTATTGGGAGCTCACCAAGGCCAGCTGGACTGGGACTGAAAAAGCATGGGATAAAACCAGACTCTCTGAACATGGCGAACAATGAGGGCTGATGAGAAGCCAAGGACAATGGCACTGAGTTTTGATCCTACTGCATGAACTGGCTTTGTGGGAGCCTAGCCTGTTTGGATGCTCACCTTCCTAGACCTGGATGGAGGGGGGAGGACCTTGGACTTCCCACAGGGCTGGGAACCCTGACTGCTCTTTGAACTGAAGAGGGAGGAGGAGAGGAGTGGGGGGAGAGGGACAGAAATGGGAAGCTGGGAGGAGGTGGAAATTTTTTCAATAAAAAATATTAAAAGAAAAAAGATTTCGCAGAGGCTTGTATGCATGTTGAAGTTGAGAGGCACATCTCAGAGTCTGTTCATGAATAAGAACTTTGCATAAACTTGTTTAAATTTTGGTCTCCTGGCAAACTGTGTGGCCTTAAGGCGGGGGCAGGAATTCAGTCTGGGAAAAAGATCTGAATTTGTAACCTAGGATTAGAAGACAAAGGTGGGACTGGGTGAGATAAAGACAGCTGGAGCCTCTATCACTAGACATGCAATATTATATTAGACCACAGAAACTTGCTTTAAAACTGAATTCTTTGGGAAGAGCTCCGGAAGGTAGTTCCTGATGGTTCCCGGCTTCTTTTGATCTTGCATATATGCAGAACTTAATTTCTTCCTTTCCTTCCACTTTTTAACCCTTCTTTCCTCTCCATCTAGTTCCCTCATTTCTCCTTCTCTTCTTCCTTTTTTTCCTCTCTCCCTCCCTCCCTCTCCTCCTTCTCCTTTCATTAATTCTCATTGATTTAGAAATAATGAATAGTTCTTTAATATGTTTGCAATTAAGGTCATACGAAAAACACACAATTAGTGACAGTTTTCCATTGTTACTGAGATTTGAACCAATATCTTACAGAGGTGGCCAGATACTTTCTGTAAACAAGTTCAGGGGTCTGACTGAAGAACATAGTTTTAACTTGAAGACATAATCCACACCATTGAATGGAACCTTACAATCTTAGTTACTAAAATGTGTCCTTGATTTTCTTTAACTTGGAGTTTTAAATCTAGTTTTAATATTCTTCATTCATTTCAAAATCAACGAGTAATCAAGAAAAGATGTTCCCTTTCTGGATTCTAGGCTATCTCATTGGACTCAGACAAGACTTCAAGATTTCATTTGGGCCAGAGCAAGATCTCCTGACTTCTTCCCCTTTTAATGTCTTTCAGCTTAAAGTCTGGTAGCAGCTGAACTCTGCAGACCTTCTTCACACTGGGCAGTTAGTGACCATGCAGGAGATTGGAATGAGCCAGCACTATATACTCAGTCATCTCTGCTCTAACTGACAAGATGCCTCCATTATCACACGTAAGAGTCCATAGTCTACATACATCATATTTCCTATTATTCACCTGTTCATGAGAAACATAGCAATGAAAATTCCTCTGAAAGGCCTGAGTTCTATTTCTTGTCTTTGGTACCAATTTCAAGTGAACGTTCTCAGTTTTCTGGAGTCTTAGCCATCAGATAAGTGAAATTAGGGATTTTGATAATTTAGTGATCCTTTCCAACAGCCATTTCTTCTCGTGGCTATACACAAAATATACTTCAACCTCTAATTGAGTATAATTAATGAAGCAGAGTGCTGTAGCCTAGATCTTAAATTGTTCACAAAAGTTCCACTTTGGAGGTCTTGGTGCCTAGCTTATGGAAAGACAGAGTGTTGGAATCTTTAGCAGTCAAGGCCTAGTTGCAAGAAGCAGATCATCAATAATCTGCATGCTTCTTGATGTGGGCCAGCTGCTTCCCTTAGCCACTGGGCAAAGTCTTGAGGCCATGACTCAAAATCCCTCTGTTTCACACTGCTTACTTCAGGTATTTAGTATGTGTGGTGTAAAACTGGATAACATGCCAACCGAGACTCGACTAGCATTAGTGAAAACATTTCAGGGGCCAGACAACATAGCTTAAGGGGCTTCACCTCAGGTGTCTATCAGAATTCTAATACCATAAATGATGAGTGGGGATTAGGAAAGCTCAGTTAGTAATTGCTTCTACTGGGAAAAGTTTGTATCATTGTAAACTGGTAGAAGAACAAAACTTTGGAGATAATTGGGAGATCTGAATTTGAATCTTGGTCTGACCATATACAAGTCTTCTAACACAATTTTTGAGCCTCAGTTTCTTACTTTGTGAACTGAGAATTATGATGAAGTTTTTGAGAATAGGATGAGGTGATAGGACCTAAAAAGCTAAGGGCGGCCCCTGTCTTAATGCTACCTTTTCCCATGTCTATGTGTGTTTACCACTGTAGGCACAAAGGTCTCAGGACAAAAATCCACCTCAGTAAAAAGTCCCCGTATCACACAGCACTGGGTCAGCCAATGATTCTAAGACTAGAACTGCAGACGAGAATCTTGACAGAGTTAGTCCCCACTCCCCGTTTCAGGAGAACTGCCTGATTCTTTCTTTATGCTTTCATCGATGAACACGGACATGGAGGCCTGGCCACACACCGTGGAGGCTTCATTTTCCTTCTCCCACCATCTCTGAAGAGGGCAGGAGTGGTTGCCAAGTGCTGGGGTCTCTGTGTTCTTCCTAGCAGCTGTTGTTTATGTATGACGTCTTGTGGTTTTCAACACCTGGTTCTAAATTTACCCATGAAGGCTTCATCTTATTCTCTGACCTTCCTCCCAGATTAGAACTGTCCAGAAAAATGATACCTCAGGGATTGGTGTGAAGTATCCCCAGAGCCGATCACTCATTGTTCCAGCCCTTCCCAAGAATCTTGCTTCAGGCAGCAGACTCTGGATGAGACCTGCGATCATTATTCCTTGGACTCTGGACACCAGGTATACAGGAGGAATTAATTAAAAGAAGCATGCTCCAAGTCTGTGGGTAATGAGGCAATGACAATGAAGTGTCTTGTTTGCCTTATTCATTCGCTTTGTTTAAGAGAAGAAATAAAATAAGTAGAATTTATATTCAGCTTCAGTGCAAAGGCGTGTTGATAGAAATTCTACCAATAAATAGTGTTTCAGAGCTGCTCTTTTGATCAACCTAAGACAGGGGCATGTGGCTTATGCATTTAAGGATGGTGGATGGAGCCCTAAGGGCAGTCTTTCAAATTTCTAACCCATTTAAAATATTCTTTATAGTAAGAAGGGGAAACATTTAAATGATATAAAACATGTGACTTAGACAGAAAACCACATATGAACCCTTAATGATCAGATATGTTGGTAGAACTATTATTTTAATCCATTTTACAGATGAGAAAATATGGTCATCAAACATGTCTTGATTTATAAAGTCATGTGCAAACACTTTTTCGGGTGGTGTCAAAGAAACTTCTGAGCAATGTTGAAATATTTGGTGGAAGGGAGTGCACCACTGAGTTTTGGAACACGGAATGCCCTCAGCTAAGCCTGCCGGTGGACTCTCATTCCATATGTTTAGGGACCCATGCTGCTGTGACTCTTATCAGAGCTGCCAGCCTATTTATTAGTTGTTAGTCATTCTGTGCCTCAGTTTCCCCCGTGTTGAAATGAAAAGAGGGAAGACCGATAGCAATGGTGCTGAGTAAGTAAAGGTACCTGTCAGCATGTTTGAGGACCCAGATTCACAAACCCAACTGCAGATGGTATGAGAGAACCAATTCCTGTGGCCCTCTGTTCTTGGCACATGTCCCCATACCCTACTGAATAAGTATAAAACCCCCCCAAAACATGAGATTAAAATGAATAATTTAAAATTATCACTCTTGTGCAGTCTGGTATATACCAGATCAAGCACATGGTAGAGATTTGGTGCAGTTTACCAGTGTGTGTGTGTGTGTGTGTGTGTGTGTGTGTGTGTGTGCATGTGTGCATGTGCGTGTGTGTGTGTGTGTGTGTGTGTGTGCATGTGTGTGTGTGCGTGCACACCCGTGTGAGAGGACATGGTAGAGATTTGGTGCTATCTCTCAGTGTGTGTAGGGGGAATGGGGTTAGAGCCATGAGCATAATAATAGGAATATGCTCATTAACACTACTGTAGTTTGTATTTCTATCTGGGCCTCTAGGGGTTGAGAAAAAGAGAAGAACCCTCTTGAGGCAGGGCCTGTATCCCAAAATGTTGGCATCTTAGTGTGTTCTCCTGCCTCTTGTGAACTGGGATCATATTGTATTTGAAAGTCTCAGCTTCGGAGCCCAGAGTGCTGAACAATCTCCAGGTCACTGCAGCACGAAGTGCAAAGCACTGGCTTTCAGGACAGAGCCAGGAAGATTCACTTTTCATTGTAACCCTGTTAGGATTTCCCTTGGGAGAGAATTCTCAGGAGAAGATTTTGAACTCTTCTTTTGGAACACATGTGGTTCGTGCAGTTGTCCTTCATAGTCCAGAGAACAAGGAAAACATGAAATTGGAGCTGGGTAATATCAGGAGAAATGTAAATTGCAGACATCTCTGTTTGAGAATATCCTATTGGTTCATAAATTAGGTTGGATTAACCTGAAATAAAATCCAGCAGAGCTTCATGGGTATAGTCAATTCCATCTTTGATAAGTACTTCATGTAGTTCCCAGGATCCTTTCTTGCCCTTCCACCTCCAGACATCTGTATGTAGAACATAATATTTTCTATGATGTTTGATTGGCAAATGAGAAAAGGGACCCTAAAGCTAAGTTAACTACAATCTAACACTTAAGCGTCTATTTGTGTTAGCATTAGAAACTGCCACCAGATAAAGGAGCCTGCTTTTTGGTACAGTTCTTGGTAAACAGGATTCTGGAGTTGCTTATGGTTTTCTCAATCATAGTCGCTGCCTCTTGTGGGTTTCCATTGAGCCACTGAAAATCCTAGTCAAGGGCTGTCTCTTGAGCCTCGGATTCTTCAAGTGGCTCAGATAGCACAACCCATGGAGAAGCTTGTCAGTTTTGGAATTCTGAGAGTGTTCAGTCTGAGAAACTACTGGGATCCAAGAATCCAGTCCAAAGAAACACTTTTGTTTTGCCTTTAAACTGATTTTATATTTATTCAATTGATTTGAAGCAGGGGCTCCTAACCTTCCTTATTCATTTTATATACCAACCACAGTTCCCGCTCTCCACCTTCTTCCTCTCCCCTCAGCCCACCCTCCATACACTCCTCTGTAGCCTGTTCTGTTTGTGGGTCTCCTGGGAACTCTTATCAACCAGGATGTTATGTGTCCCCTTTGGGCAGTTGTCACATACTGCCTGGGATGGCACTGGCACAACAATGTCCTTACCTGGGGTACGCTGCAGTCCTCCCTTGTTACCTTTAGAATAGCCTGGTAGGTACATTGTGAGGCACATCTGCAATTTCAGATTTTCCAGGAATCATTTTTACTGTGAACACCCTGCACAAAACAAGATTAAGCGAGCCTTTGCATTTATTTTGTTCATTTGTTTTTTGAGACAGGGGTCCTCTGGGTAGCTTTTGAGCCTGTCCTGGAACTCACTCTGTAGACCATGCTTGCCTCGAACTCAGAGATCTACCTGCCTCTGACTCCTAAGTGCTGGGATTAAAGGCGTGCGCCACCACTGCCCAGTTAAATGAGTCTTAATCACATAGTAGTGTAGCGAGCTGCATGGAATCACACCTGATGGAGATGTATAATCAACTCCTATGGCTGAAGTCTGACTTATGCCTGATCACGCAATGATCATCAGCTGCTTGCATATGCGTGGGCCTATGGGCAGTGACCACCTGGCAATCCGGATTGGCCTACTTAAGGGCTGGGAGAGGTTTGCCCAGTGAGAGAGAGGAAGGAGTAAGAAGGAGAGAGAGGTGTTGCCCAGAGAGAGAGGGGAAGAGAGAGAGAAGTGTAAAAAGTCCTGGAATAAAACTGCAGTGAGAAGAGCTCCGGTGGTCGCGTCATCCTTGTGGGACGAGGCTGGCTGTGACATAGTAGATCTTCAAAATCTGCTGTGCACTTTACACATGGTATACAGAAAAACACTGAGAAGAGATCTCAGTTATTACAGGCTTGAATCAAATGCTCAAGAGAAGCTGTAACTATGACTCCCACACTGCTAGACAGCATAGTTCTCAGGCACTTCTCGATGGGATGCTGTATCAACAGACATGCAGTTTGCGTTCAAATCTTACCTTTTCAGCTTCTCTAAGTCTTGAATTTTACATGTGTGAAAGTCTGATCACAAATGAGCCCAAAGACCAGAATAGGGTATGTATTTAAAGTTGTTAAACATATTAAAACTTTTTGTAATGGTTCCTATAAGTGTTGTATATGATAATATATAAAAGCCACCAGAGTGTGGAGTGGTGATGTCACATGCCCTTAATCCCAGCACTCAGGAAGCAGAGACAGGAAGATCTCTGTGAGTTCCAGGCCAGCCTGGTCGACAAGAACTAGTTCTAGGACAGGCTCCAAAGTTACAGAAAATCTCTGTCTCGAAAAACCAATAAATAAATAAATAAATGCCACCAGAGAACTATGTAGTGCATACTGTCTACTCAGAAAAAAAAATCCACTCTTAAAACTGTATCTCAAAAGTAAAGGGTAAAACATTGGCCAGGTTTTTCCATCTTCTTATCCATTCTGAATGGGTATGCCCATTTTATATCCCTCTTTTCTCTTTGTTTTTTGAGGCTCCCTGCAATTCCTTACAACACTTTAAGAATCTCTGTGCTCTCTGCCTCCCACAGATTGCATGCACATGGCATCATACTGACTTATTTACTAGGAACCCACACTCTCAGTAGACACAGGGCAAGGGAGAAATAACTGAACCATTTATGTAGAACACTAAAGGTTGAAAATTCTTCCAAGAGAAACCTGTTAGTTTGATTTTGTTTTTGGCCTGAACTAAATAGAATTGAAAATGTTCTTACAAATAAAAGTCATTTTACTTAGTGTTTCCTATTAAATATTTGTTGAGCTGATTGAAATTTCTTAAGATATTAAAGGGAAGATTGGCTACAAAAGAGTGGTGTCTCTGAGGAGACAGTGGGGGAGAGACTGGGACATAACAGTTTCCTAAAAATGCACTGAGATAAATGTAACCAGCAGGTAAGGATAATCGGCTCCTCTCTCTAGGTGGGTCAAACCATGTAGGACACCAGCAACTGATGAAGAATGCATCATTGATACTGGGATTAGATTCAGAGAAAGAGACAGGAAGCAGCTGCCAGTCACAGAATGGGCAAGAGCCAGGCTCTCACTTCACACAGTCCATTTTTCACATTACACAGTACCCTTAGCCACTTGGGGTGCATAATGACTGTAAGGAACTCTCCCTGGCTCTTGCCTTCTGGGCCTATTATTCATTTCTTAATTTCCAAAAATAGAATGGAAGCAACTCTGGGACCAGAGTTGCTAAGGTTAGGCCACTCAGTTTGGGTCATGGTAAGATGGTATAGAAAATACTAAAATTTTGTTCATGCTTGCTTTTCATTCTGCCTGTCCATGACTTGCATTCCCAGCTCTCTGGTACAGCTAAAGCAATAATAAGCAGATGAGTCATTCAAGGCTCTGTGACTGACACTGAGATCTCAGTGACTGTACCAGACACAAGGGCACAGTGACCTTAAGAGTGTGTCAGAATAGGTGAAAAAAAGTGAGATTGCAAGCCAGTACTGCAAATGCAGTAGAAGGGTGTTGCACAGATTGCTTTGATAATTCAGAATAAGACTAATTAATCACTGTTATGTATCAGAGAAATATTGAAAAGAAAATTCCTGTACTCTGCCTTTTCTTGGTCAGGCAGTCCTAGGAGCGAAGAGAGTCTCCCTGAGCGTGCTTTACTTCCACAGCATGAGAATGATTGAAGTGATTATTTCTGGGAGTAAAGTTGACAGGGGTCACAGAAAAAGATGGTCAGACAGGAAGACAAGTTGCAGTAGCTAATGTATGTACAGAGCCTGGTACAGTGTGTGCCAAAAGTTTGCTTGCTATTGTTGTTGATGAGTCTCTAAGTGCACTGGCCTTACGTTCCCTGTGATGGAATAGACTAGGATTTTCCTTTATATATAGACTTAAGAAAGCGTGATGAGAGAAAAAAAATCATGTACATTGTATATATATATATATATATATATATATATATATATATACACAGTTAATATATACATACATACAGTTAAATTACATTCAAATCTGTATTTTTCAAATTCAATTCAAAACTGAAAGAGAGACCAGAAGGAGCTTGTTCTGTCAATATGAATACATGCTAAAGGTTATTTAAGTCCTTTGGTATTGATGCAAGAACAATTGCATATGTGCAAGAGAGCTGGGTCAGCAATAATAACACTTGCTGATGTACAGAGTACCCAGGTTCTATTCCTAGTGCCTACATGGAAGTGCACAGCTGTCCTTAACTCTAATTCCAGGGGCACTGATGCCTTCTGCTAGCCCATGCAGGCTCCAATCATGCACACTGTATACAAGTATACATGCAGATGAAACACTAAAATACATGAAGAGAAGATAGAAAGAAGGAGGAAAATGTGGAGAAAGGCCAGGTGTGGTACACACCTGTGATCTCAACATTTGGGAATGAAGCAGAGCAAGGAGGCAGCTATGTATTGAGTTTGAAGTCAGTATTGGCTACAATGAGAATTTGTCTCAAACAAGACTAAAAGCAAGTGACTAATTGGCTAGATCAATGAAATGCAACACTTCCAAAGAAACTAACTTATATAATAACCTTCAGCAAAGAATAGAATGCGTATCACATTTTATTGGAGAATTTAATATTTGAGAAAGAACTTCACAGAATAATTTGTGTGGCTTTAACTTGTAATATCAAATTAACATCCCCAGTATAATGTATATTATCTTTGGTTGGAGCTATGACTTCATTTTGTTTTATTTTTTAATCATCAGTATAAGCTCAGATATTAAGTTGAACTTGAGACATTTTGGTTACCTATCTCTTCTCGTACACATGCCTTTCCAACCTTTTGCTGTGCACTTCCCTCAGGAGAACTTCTTCCAGTTTCTCGAATGTGCTGTTCTTGTCCTGCCAGTGGGAATTTAGTCTTCTATCTGCACAGCATGTTTGTCCACTACATACCCCACACTACAGGTCTCCAAAACTTTGGTCTGACTTGAGCCAACACAGCAATTATTTTACTTTATCTGACACCATTTTCTCAATGTCTTTGAACAGCACCTTGAACTTTTTCCTTCAGGATGATCCTTGTGTGTCTTGCTAATGCAGTGTGTATCTCTTCATTGTATATACAAAATTCACATCTGACTGGCCTTTGAGCATCACCTAAGCATCTATCTGACTACTGACGGACACATACTGGTTACTCAAAGACTGCTAGGACAAGTAAATTCAACAAAATAAAGTTAAAGGCAAAAATCAAAGAAAATAGAAAATGATTTAGAACGACAGCAGTAACCACAGCTTTTATACAATCATAAATCATTTCAGAAGATAAGCGATTTCAAAATGATGAAATAAAAATGTTCCACGTCTTTCTATGCTCATCAAAAGAGAACAAGAACACAACATAACAAACAAATCCATCACTATAAGAATGGTAAATGATCCACAACAGGAAGAAGTTAGAGTTCAGTGCTGAGGGCTGCGATGCAGATGGGAAGCAGTTGGACTCACCCCTTAAGTTTTATACCCAGAGGATGGGACTGGAGGATCCTATCACCAAGGAAAAGATGGCAGAATTGAGGAAACAACTATCTCTTTGCAAATCTTTACAAGGAGCAGTTAGATGTACACACATCTCTTCCTACTCAGAATAAGCCATTGATTGTCATGAAATCAAGTCCAGGAAAGAGCAGACACAGACACGTGGGTACCAAGTCCAAGCAAAGCAAGAGAAGCTCTGTACAGTTCTCTCCTGGAGAGTGTTTCATTCCAGAGTTGTTGGCCAGGCTGGCTATCCTCCAGAACTGGGGATCCAAGAAGAGACTATGTGAATTTGGATCTTGGAGAACTTGTCCTGAGAAAAAATGTGCTCGCAAGTAGAGCCCCCAAGCAGAAAGCATGGGGTGGGTACTTTGATCAGTCATCATGGGTTTGCATCCCACTGCCTCTCAATGAGCCCTCTCTCTGTTGCTGCTTTAGGCAACAAGCAGCAGGGAGGTTTTTTTTTTTTATTTAACTGCAGGTAATAATTCTGCAACAATAGGAGGTAGCCTGACAATCTTTATGATTCCACAGATATTCTTATATAGTCTTTCAATTGCTTCAACAATCCCATGAGGAAATTCTTTTACCTTTAAATTATATAGACTTGGGAACTTTGAATGACTTGTTCAAGCCCATAGGATGACTAATCCTCTGTAATAAGAAAGTCTCAAAATTAGAATGGAGGAGTTTCAGAACCAAAAATAGAAGTATTGTATGACCCAGCTACACCACTCTTGGAACTTCTGCACATATACTCAGTGGGCTCTAAGTTAACTTACCACATAAAGGACTTCAAATTCCTGTTTAATAGCTGCACTTCTCACTTTAACTAGGAAATTAGAATCATGACATCTGCAAAGAAATGAATGGAGTTGAATGTAGTATGTTAACCAATGTAACCGTGGCACACAAAGACAATGCTTAAGTTTTCTCTAATATGTGGATATCATATATCCATTTATATGGGAGTATAGATTACTAAATAATAAAGAGACCCATGAAGAGGGAAGAAGCCTTAAGTGTGTGGGGGATAATGGAATGCATGCAGTATGAAAGTAGAAAGGCATCTATGAATGTAAGGAGACAGCCCAATAAAAATAATGTATGGAAATACCATAATAAAACTCCTTTCTTTGTATGTTGACTTTTAAAAAAACTAATAAAAAAGGTAATAAAAATAAGAAGCTTATTTCATTGCTGCATGCTGACTTGACCTACCAAATTTATTTAACGGTTTCTTTCTTTGGATTTGTGACTCTCATGGGTCACACTTCTTCTTCATCTCTATTGATGTACACAAAGGTTAATGAGAAGCTCGAGCATCTGAAGTTTAGCCCGAAGCCCAATCACTCTGAGGGTTATGTTGGTATCTTTGTCTCTTAGCACATTTTTAATTTAACCATATGATGGGGTCAAAAGACAAGTTAGAAATTTGAAGAGAATCCTCCAATGGAAAGTGACTTCCTGAGTGAAACTGAGTTCCTAAAGTTTTTCTCGTTGTGCTCAGTGCTAGATTGAGCTCAGGCACTTACTGTAATAGTGAGAAGCATGGGTACCAGTGGCTCTATGTCTTCTGTCTATTGCTTCTCTCTAGCATTGGGCTACCTTGTCTCTGAGACAAGGATTATGCCTGCTATTTAATCTCTCCAACAACCCTCATTGTCCCTTCTCTATGTTATCTAACTCTGAGTGAATTTGAATGATTCTAAATAATAATTTTCCACTGGTCAGTTCAACAGCATGTTGGAATGAGGATGCCTTGACTGGCAAAGGGATCAAGTATAGTCTGAAAATATTCTGCAGACTGGAAAATACTTGAATTTGGGTATCTTCTGGTCATATAGATGAGGATTTTTTTTCTGCTTTCATGTCTTAAGAGGCCTTGAGTCTTGATTCATGCTTCAGTTAAGGTTAAAGTAGGATGATGATAAGCACTACAGTGAGAAACATGTTCAACAAAAATTCCAGAAGTCTTTCTGTGACACTGAATACCTCTTCATTTGTCTTGGTTCTACGACTGCTTCTCTGACTATTGAGTTCATACACTACTAGCTAGCTACCACTGGCATAGGATTCAAAGACAGAGACCCAAATTTAAATGCCTATAGGTAGCAAAAGCACATGTTAAATGGTTTGCTGTTTCAACTTATCCTTGGTTGAAACATTAGTGTTTATTGTGTTTGCTTGATGATTAGTCTATTATAGGATTCTGATGTTTGCTGTCATAATACCCAGTAGTGTTAGCCACACATAAGAGCAGCCAGAAGGGCTTTAAAAACTATCCGATTCTTAGGCCACGCCAAGGTAATCAAGCATCTCTGGATTTGGGATACAGTGATCAGTAACTTTTAGATTTTTCCTTGGTGATTTGACAAGTGACCACGGCTGAGAACTACTCTTTAGATATTTTTGACTACCTGTACTGAACAATTTTTTTTCCTACTTTAGTGTTATGGCAAGGAACCATAGAAAGACTCAGTAAGAGACATGATTGATTATCATGCTGGTATAGAACATCACAGCTAAAGAATATATAGTGCAGATCTTATGGGCTAATTGAGCTCATGTCATTCAATACATTGGTAAGATAATAACAGGAGCTCTGTTGTCATTAATTTAAAAAACAGGACCCTATAATGACTTGTTTAATGTCCCCTTTAGCTCGTAGCCATTAACTGTTTCATATCAGAACTTTCATTAGTGCAAGCATTTGAAAATCAAGTTTTCCATCTCTATAAGGATAAGTCATGTATCCTGATTAAAGGATTAATAGTACTTATCTACTAGCACACTGATTAACAAAAATGGCTATAATGGAAAAGATAGTGAGATTCCATGCTTTTGCAGTCACCTTACTTCTCTTGTGTTATGTACAAGAAAAATTTATTATGTGGTAGATGTTAGTTACTATTGCACTCAATAAACTGAAAATAAACTGTGGAGTACCACCCATTAACTTTTATGTAGCCCCATTACATCGTTACTGGTATAAATGTATCATATACATCATTAGCGGTGTAAATATAACTCAGAGAAATATTAATTTGCCTAGTAGGACAGTAGATTCATCATTGTACTGGGAACACATCCCAGCTTTCAGAAACACAGCCATGACTTTTCTCTGTTAGTCATGTTTTCTGTTTTCTACCTACTCACATGGTCCATAACCAATGGTAAACTTCATGTCTTTAAAATTAGAAGACCCCATATCAACATCAAGGTGTTTTCAGATAACCTGTTGGACACTTGAACCTTTCTCTTATACTTACCGGTTATACTGTGTGTCCAGCTTATATAGAGGCTACTTTATTAATATATGACCTGGGGTAAGAAGGAAATAGTTAATTCATCCTCTGCCTGTATCCAGTATTAGAACTTCTAGTCCTGGAGAATATTTAAATAATAGTTCTAAGAGTATAAATTAATATCAGTTTATTTTATTTATTAGTTTAATGTGCCTAGCTATAACCAAGCAAGGCAATTTCATATGATCTATGTAGTTTGCTAGGTAATTCATTTAAAAGTATGTACCTATGCTGGCCTTTGGAAGGAAACGACCTGGTTTGCTTTCCGTATGTGTGATTTATGCCTAGAGACGGGCCTGCGAAGAGAGGTTCAGTGCCTATTATTCTGACTATCATGGAGGCACACTGTTCCTGACACACCACAGTACATCTGAAGTGCAGGGTCCTTGAGGCAAAACATAGCAGAGGTCCCCTCTGGAAAACACATGTGAAGGAACCAGCAAGGTCAGTCTCAGAAGCAGGAACAGATGAGACTTAATCTTGGCAAAAGTAACTGGATTCATTTTGGACCAAAGAATATGAAACTCAGACATTAAACGGATGAGAGAAACCCAGAAAGCTCTGAAGGTAGAAAGACCTTAGGGTCTAGCTAGTGGAAGTGATAAATTAGATTTGGACTTGAAATAGGCAAGCAAAATAAGCTCACACTGTTCTTGGCTGTGGAGACTTAGTGAATGCCACATTATTTGAGATACAAATCCAGTGACTGTAAAAAAAAATCTATTATTCTTAGACTAGAATTTTCTGCTTTCCCCAGTTTATGCAGCCTACTTGCACTGAACTTCTCTCTGATGTTGGAAAGAACAGTTGCTCTTGTTGGGAGACAGAATTTTATTTCTGCGACATCTCATCCCAAGGTCATATATATCATCTAATGGGACAAGGAAGAGCTGTTAGTCTAAAAAAAAAGTAGAAGAAAGGGAATCAGATCTATTTTCTGGGCTAAGAGCAATTTTTCTTCCCTGCTGGTTAGACATGAAAAAATAACTTTTTTGGGGGTAGAGAAATGTCAGTTTCAGTAGAAGACTTAATAGGAGCTCACAGGCATTGGACATGTATTAGGATACCAGCGGTCAGGGTAAATGGACAGAAATGGTTGTGGATGTGGTGATGATCAATAGAAGACCTTTGGAATGTTTGGCCTAGTGTTCATCTGTGTGAAGGAATTCATGTTTGCTCCTGAGAATTGAGATCCAAAGTTCTAATTTGCCTATGGAGATTGGGCATTTCATTTATCAGTTGCATTTGGACATGCACAGACTTTTCCCAAATGAATCATTTATAGTAAACATTTTCTATCACACACCTTCTTATCTACGTACAGGCACATCATCTTGAAGTCTGAACGGCTGAGTGAGGAACCTAAGAGTGAACTTATAATAAATGTAATCAGATAATGGTAGAGGCTCACAGTAGTTACGCCCTAAGTCCTTCCATCATGTCCATGATTCAAGGAAAATGACCACAGATGAACAATTTTATATAATTTAAATCACAGAAGCCTGGAGATATAAATATTTTTTCTTTCCCACTGTATTTGATGACATACCCATATTGCATTCAAAATTCATTTATTTATTCAGCCCGGTTATTAAATGTTTTTTAACATAAACAGTGATGCACTTGGCTCTGTGGTGAATGAATACAGAGAAGGTTAAAATTTGATTCTTCTACCATGGTGTGCTGATTAATGGAAATTGCTGGTGTTTATTCATGCTAACCAAAATAAGTTATTTGTTCTTTTGGAGCTCTATTCTTTTCATGTGAAATGGAAGAACAGTGTGCTATTTGTTTGATAATTAATGATGTGTCTATGTGATCATGCGATGTCCGATAACTAGCTAATGCTCAACAAAGTTAACTTCAGTTGTCTGTTTAAAGACTAGTACATGACAGTACGTGATCATTATCGACAGTATTGTGTAAAATTAGCAAAATCGTGGGAAAAGATATTGCTTAAGAAGTGGAATCTCACTGGCCTTGGTGAGCTCCCAATAGATCAGCCCCACTGTCACAGTGGATGGGTGCACCCCTCGTGGTCCTGACTTCCTTGCTCATGTTCTCCCTCCTTCTGCTCCTCATTAGGACCTTGGGAGCTCAGTCTGGTGCTCCAGTGTGGGTCTCTGTCTCTATCTCCATCCATTGCCTGATGAAGGTTCTATGGTGATATACAAGATATTCATCAGTATGGCTATAGGATAGGGTCATTTCAGGTTCCATATCCCCAGCTGCCCAAGGAACTAACTGGGGACATCGCCTGGGGCACCTGGGAGCCACTCTAGGTTCAAGACTCTTGCCAACCCTAAGGTGGCTCCTTAACTAAGATATGTGCTTCCCTGCTCCCCTATCCAACCCTCCTATATCCCAATCAGCCCGTTTCCCCAAGTTCCCACCATCCTCCCCTTCTCACTTTTCTCTCCCCCTCTCCCCTTACCCCCATCCAGCCCCACCCCCAAGATCCCAGTTTTTTGCCCGGTAATCTTGTCTACTTCCCATAGCCAGGAGGATAACTCTATGATTCTCTCTGGGTTCACCTTCTTATTTAGCTTCAGGACTGGGACTGAATAAGCACGGGATGAAACGAGACTTTCTGAATGTGGCGGACAATGAAGGCTGATGAGAAGCCAAGGACAATGGCACTAGGTTTCGATCCTAATACGTGAACTGGCTTTGTGAGAGCCTAGCCTGTTTGGATGCTCACCTTCCTGGTCTTGGATAGAAGTGGGAGGACCGCCGGGCGGTGGTGGCGCACGCCTTTAATCCCAGCACTCAGGAGGCAGAGGCAGGCGGATCTCTGTGAGTTCGAGACCAGCCTGGTCTACAAGAGCTAGTTCCAGGACAGGCTCCAAAACCTCAGAGAAACCCTGTCTCTAAAAACAAACAAACAAACAAAAAACCAAAAACAAACAAAAAAAAGAAGTGGGAGGACCTTGGACTTCCTGCAGGGCAGGGAATCTGGACTGCTCTTCATTCTCAAGAGGGAGGGGGGAATGAAGTGGGGGGGAGAGGGGGAGGGGTAGAGGGGAAGAGGAGTGGGAGGAGGGGGCGATTTGTGCGAGGAGGGGGAGGGAAATGGGAATTTTTTTTGCAACAACTAAAAAAAATAAAATAAACAAACAAACAAAAAAAAGAAGTGGAATCTCAGAGAAATAAAGATATACTTAACATAAATATTTCTTGGATAAATCGTTGAAACATTCAAAACTCCAGTGACATGATAATGACTTTTTTTTTTTTTAAATCTGTGAGTCCAACCTTGTGAAGGAGAAGGCATGTGTGGGAAGTACAGAGTTTCGGTCCTATGCTTAGACATCAGAAGAGACCTTTTGGGTTCCATTAATCATTTATCATGTGATCTTGACAAGTTATAAGAACTCCTTGAATATCGTCTATTGACCTCAAGTGGAGCCAGTGAGAAGTCAGTCAACCCTAGGTTCAGAACAGGAACTGGTCTTAACAATGAAGGCATTAGCATTTGTGTCCTTCTCTGAATGCAGAATGCACCTTGAATATAGGCTGTAGTGTGCTAGGAAACAGTGTTAAAAAACACAATTGTGTTAAAAAACACAATTGTGCCTATACCCCAGTGCTGTGTCTCCCTGCATGCTGCTGTTCTTTTCACCACGATGATAATGAACTAAACTCTGAAACTGTAAGCCACACCAATTAAGTGTTTTCCATTATAAGAATTTCCATGGTCATGGTGTCTTTTCACAGCAACAGAAACCCTAACTAAGACATAAGTTGATAATAGGGACTGTATTATTGTTGTAATAAGCCTGACCATACTTTTGTTTGAAGGAATTTGGTCTTTGGGAGTTTGGGTTAAGAGAGCAGTGAAATATTGTAAGCACTGCTTAGTGGGCCTTTCTAGCAGGAACATGGAAGGTAGTGGTGCTAAAGGTTATTTGAATTGTGGGGCTTGGTTCAAGAAGTTTCAAAGGAGAAGAATATTACTATGTGGCATAGAGATTTTCATTCTTGTGATATTTTGATGAAGAATATGACTGATTTTTGCCTTTGTCTAAAAAGTCTGCCAGAGGCTAAAGTGAAGAAATTTGAATTTATTCTGTTAATAGAGGAAATCTCAAAACAGCCTAGTATTGACTGTGTTGTATGGTTATTCAGTGGTCAAACATATTCAGATCTATAATGAAAAGGAGCAAGCAAAAATATAAAATATACAATTTGAGGAAAAAAGAAGTACCAGGAAGTGGAATGAGGAGATAAACTGATTAAGAAATGTAATAAAGGGAATGGTTGCCACATGGCTAGCTCCCACCCAGCTAGGTATTCAACTTTTAAAAAGGAATTAAGAAAAGCTTAGTGTCTACAGGGTATAGTAGTGCATGTCTTTAATCCCAGTACTCCAGAGGCAAAGGCAGGTGAATCT
The DNA here is from genome assembly GCF_018167655.1 of Microtus oregoni. NCBI lineage: Eukaryota > Metazoa > Chordata > Mammalia > Rodentia > Cricetidae > Microtus > Microtus oregoni. The sequence goes on from NW_024543067.1 coordinate 34,050,018, forward strand.
CTGAGTTTGAGGCCATCCTGTACTACAGATCCAGTTTCAGGACAGCCAAGCTTAAACAGTCAAGGAAAATAGAAAACTGGTAAAAATGCAATTGAATGAGTGGGCCATGTTCCAGCCCAAGCAAGCAGAAGAATTTGGTAGATTAGGCCATGCGGTTCTGGGTTTAGAGTCAAGGATAGAAAGAAAAGGGTTATGGAATCTTCCTCCAAGACTAAGGAAAGCTGGTGAGGCTTAGGCATGTGGTAGAGGTTCCCTGAATAGAGACACATGTCCCTAGAGAGGCCATGTGTGAAGCTGTGAAGGTGATTTCCTTGAAGACCCCAAGATGTTAGAGACACCAGAGCCCTGGGATACCTGCTGAGGAGACCTGGTAACAGGGAGTGGAATCAGCCCCAGAGAAGGAAGTGTGTTGCCTGCAACAAAGCTGCAAGGAGCGAGAGAGCTGCAGTGTTTTGACATCAGACAGAGTTTGGAGTTTTCCCACCTGGTTTTCAGTCTTGCTTTGGTCCAATATTTCCTCATTATTCTTCCTTCCTTGTATTTTGGAACCGTAATGTATTTCCTGTGCCACAATATGCTGAAAAGTACGTGAGCTTTTTTATTTTTATTTTCTAAGGGATTATGGTTAAGAGATCATATGAATCTCAGAAGACATCTTAAATTTAGGATTTGTAAACATTGTTGAGACTGGGATAGACTAAGGGGACTTTTGAGATTGGACCAAATGCATTTCGCATTATGATATTGTTACAAGTTACAGGGGCCAAGGAGTCGAGTGTGATAGCTTGAATGTAGTTGCTCCTATGTACTCATAAGGAGTGGCGCTATGGGAGGTGTGGCCTGGTTAGAGTAGGTGTGGCCTGGTTGGGGAATCACGTCACTGGGGGGGGGGCAGTCTTTGCAGGCTCCTAGGCTTAGTCTATGCTCAGTGTGGAGACAGATCACTTCCTATTGCCTACAGATCAAGATGCAGAACTCTCAGCTCCTTCTCCATCACCATGTCTGCCTGCACGCTGCCATTCTTCTCGCCCTGATGAGAATGAACTAAACTGTTGGGGGATATTCAACCACATGTGAGCTTCGAGTTTGCATTTGTGTCAATTTAATAAAATTAACATTGGGTCAGAGGCTGAATTGGCAAATAGTTGATAGAAAATAATCATAAAGCATCAGAGGACATCTGGAAGAGATAGAGAGACACACTGGAAGTAATAGGGCAGGATTTAGAGTGCAAGGCTTTTGTTTGTTTGTTTGGAGGGTGTTCTAGGATGCTCTCTTTGGGAGACCCCAGCAAAGAGAGGTTAGTTACTTGCAACTCAGTCTCTCTGAGGTAGCAGGTTTGGATCGCAGCCTTTGAATCGGGAGTCTTATTTATAGTAGAATGATAGAGATTTAGTTAAAGCAGCCTTAGCATCAGAACCAGTGCCTGTGGGAACAGAATTCCTGCCAGTCTGTGGCCTGAGTGGCCAGGCTGCTGCCAGCGAAGCAGGCTGGTAACTGCAAAGTCAAAGTTGCTGGCCTAATAGTACTGGATTAAGGTACGGCCTCTGTGCTAAAGCTGAAACAACACTAACCCTCTGAAACTGTGAGCCAGCCCAGTGAAAGTGGAAAAACACTAACCCCTGAAACTGTGAGCCAGCCCAGTGAAAGTGGAAAAACACTAACCCCTGAAACTGTGAGCCAGCCCAGTGAAAGTGGAAAAACACTAAGCCCTGAAACTGTCAGCCAGCCCAGTCAAGTGTTTTCCTTTGTAAGAGTCGCTGTGATCGTGTGGTCTCTTCACAGCTATAGACACTCTAGCCAAGACAGGAGGGAGTGGCATAAGGTGTAGATTGAAGTCCCCAGAAATGATGGGAAAATATTAAAAAAAAGGGATGTGTTATTGGAACCAGGTTAATGGGAAAGCACGTGTGTGTGTGTGCGCGCGCGTGCTCACGTGTGTGCGTGTGTGCGCGCGCACGTGTGTGGACGTGTGTGTAGTGAACAATATTGTCTATTGCTTTCATTAGTTAAAATTCACTTATAAGCTGTCACTAAGATTATGGCTTTTATTTTTAAAAATGTAAGGAACCTTTGAAAGGTTTAAATGAGGTAATGAAAGAAATAGATTTTTCACTCACAGGGGCACCCTGACAGGAAAGCAAAGGGGCATCTGCTCCACTTGTGAGCTCCTCCCGTCCTCAGTTTCTGTTGTAGGAACGTCCAGCATATTTCAGTGCCTTCCCATATACTAAATCAATTCTGGATCTATCTTACATTTCTGAGAGAGTAGCAGTTTTAGTCAGTTAGTGCATTCCTACTTAATTAATTGTACATATTTGTATATAAAAAATTCACATTAAAATGTCTCTTTTAACCAGTCTTTATTCATTTATTGTATATGTTATATTGATGAAATGGGGAAGCCATGCAAGAGACCAGTGGTTCTTGGCAGAAAATTCTGAGGCTGTCCACATGAAATCAAGCCTAAATTCCTGTTGCTTTCCCTGAGAGAACACTGGAAACTGAAGAACTTCTTGGAAAAGGATAACCCCTGATTAATCACACATTTTTTTTCTACCATTTAGAGGTTGAATTTGCTTTAATTTTATATGGTTTTACAGATGTATTCTAATTTTCAATGTGGTATTGAATTCCAAACTCATTAATATCTTTCATTGCTTTCTCCTTACAACTGAATGGAATGTACATAAATTAGGTGTTCACACATCTATCCGGTGATGTGCTTTTTCCTCCTACAATTTTCATGAAGCCATGATCATTGAGCAAGGAAGGCTGATAGAAAGACTAATTTGAATGCAGAAGTGCCTGGAACTAAAATCCCTATGTGTATAGAGTTTTTCTAGAATCTTTCCTTTTTTCTACACAAGGTAATAGTTCTGGAATACAGAAGATAATGATGAGACAATCTGCTATATTTTTGAAGATATTTTATTTTTTTATGTGTATGTGCATGTGTACTTATATATTTGTACTTGTTCAGGAACCTATGGACACCAGAGGAAATCATCTTATTCCCTGATTCTAGCCTGACAGGGAGATGTGAGCTGCCTGCTGTGGGTTCTGGGAATCCAAGATCAGTCCTTCTGGAAGAGCTGTAAGTGCTTTTAGTAGCTGAATCATCTCTCCAACTCAAAGATGCTTCTTAGACTGAATTTCAGTAGTGAGAAAGATGAATGAACACATGATTTTATTATATAACAAGTTTAAATATCTGTCCAGTCATTTGTGAAGGGCATGTAATTCTTTATGCAAACATTTAAAACAACACTTCATGACTGCAAGGCAAACATTTTATCATCTTATATTGAACTCACTAGAAAAAGCAAATTTCTATTATCTATCTTGACATAAAGTGCCTTAGAATGACAGCTCTCTCTTCATCATTGGCTTTCAGTTCTGTGGGAAATGATACTTAGCTCAAGTCTAACTCCCAAATACTGTGTGCTTCCCAATAAAGAACAGAGCCTGAGAGGATTTGCAGAGAAACAAGGCAGAGTCCAAGTGCTGGGGTCTTGAAGGTGCCACACCTGGGGTAAGGAGGAAGGGAATACCATCAGTCCAGCTGGGGCAGAGCACTTACCATGGCATTGCTAGCTCCTGTTTCCTTTGGCATTATAATGAACCCAAATTATCTTATTTGTAAAGAGAAGGAATAAGAAAAATGTGGCTCGTTGTTGCTCTTTTGCTAAAATCTTCTAACATTTCTCAACTAATTTTATGAAGACTAGAGAATTCTTTATAATGTTCCTGTGTTGTTGGTCTTGGCTGTCAACCTGACAGGATTTAGAACTGCATATGGGACACACTTCTGGATGTGTTTTTCTAAAGATGAATACCTGAGGGAGGAAGGAGGATCCATCCATTACTCCAAGAGTGACTCTGGAACAAAGGATCAGGAGAAATCCCCATGTTACATGCCTGCCTTCAGTTATTGAGTGGGTGTCTCTCTCTGAGACCATCATCCTCTTTGACACAAGACTCCAGCTTCTTTGTTCATCCAACCTGGACTGACTAGTGGTGATTTTGTAAAGACATGAATGTTTGAATCATTGTAGTAATAGTCAGTGATAATATTTAATATTATTTTTATTTGTTTATGTTAAAAGTGGCAGTGTAACATGAGCAGTCCTGTTTGTTGGAGTTTTTGTCCTCCCACCAGGTTCCCACAGCTGTTTAGCCCCAAAGAAAATCACACATAAGTCTCCATAAATTATAAGCTGATTGGCCCATTAGCTCTAGCCTCTTACTGACTAACTCTCACATATTGATTAACCCATTTTTCTGACCTATGTTAGCCATGTGGCTCAGTATTTTTTTTTCAGTGGGGCAGATCACACTCTGCTGCTTCGGTGGTCTGGGCAGGAATGGGAGGAATCAACTTCCTCCTTCCCAGAATTCTCCTGTTCTCATTACATCATTTCTACTTCCTGTCTGGTTTTCCCACCTATACTTCCTGCCTAGCCAATCAGCATTTATTTAAAACATGATTGACAGAATACAGACAATTTTCCCGCACCATTGCAGCTTGCCAGATCAGCTGCCTCACCTGGCCATATGTTAAAAAGGTATTTGTGTTAAATCATCTAACCTTTATAATGACTGCTTAATTATCTGTTAATTCTACCAGCTTTAGCATTTAAAGTTATCTTTAATTTGATTACTTTAAAAATTACTTTTATTTAGAAATGTTTATCTGTATGTATCTATTTTTCTGTGTGAGTGTATGCCATATGTCTTGAGATATTTGCAGATAACAGCTTTTTCTGGGCTGGAGTTCTAGGCTAGCTTGAGGTGCTACATGGGAGTACTAGGAACTAAATACAGGTCATACAGAAGATCAATAAATGCTCCTACTCACCGAGTCATTTTTTAGCCTCTCTTCTTTGTTTTTATGTCTTTGTTTATTACTTATTTGTATGTGTGAGTGCATGTCATGTTTCCTGTTCTTTTCCAGCTCGGCACAAGCTACAGTTATGTGGAAAGGATATTCTCAACTTGGAAAATGCCTCTATGAGATTATGCATAGGCAAGTCTGTAGGACATTTTCTTGATTGATTATTACTAGTGTGGTAAGCTGCAAGTTAGTTAAGCTGCTTTCTTCTATTGCCTCTGCTTCAGTTCCTGCCTCCAGGTTCCTGCTTGAATTCCTGCCCTGACTTCCATTCCTGATGGACTGCAACCTGTAAGTTGAAATAAGCCCTTTCCCCGTAAAGTTGATTTTAGTCACAGTGTTTTACTACAGCAGTAAAGGCCCTAACTAGGACAACCATGTGACAGCTTTTCTTTATTGCACATAATATTTTTTGTGTCTCTACACACATATATTTCAAGAACTATGCTGGATATTGCCAATACTACAGCCTACAGAATTTGGACCGTTTTCTCCTTCAAAGTGTTCCAAGTTTTGTTCTGTGAGTTATTACCTCCAAGACCTTTCCTTTAATCCTATTTAGGCATGTGTAGTGTTTACTGAGTGAGGATTGAGAACAGTTTAACTCGAAGACACAATCTTTAGCCCCCAGATGGACTTTCTGGAATTTCAGGTGCACTCTCTGACCTTAACATGCCCCTTCGCTCTCTTGGAGCACAAATTTTTCTCTGAACTTTCTCCACAAAGCTATTGACCTCTGGGGACAATGTAGAGTGTCCAGCAATCTGCGGCATTTATGCCTTCTCTTTTTCCAACTGTACAGTGTCCTGCGTTCTGATGCTGTCTTCTGGGATTTCCAGTTCTATTGCATTGCTGTTGCCTTTACTCTCTGGAACCCTTGGTTTGCCATGAGTTTCATTCCTCTGTGCTGTGAGTACAAGGTTGTATCTAAGTCAGTCAAGTTTTCAGGATCATGGAGATGACCTTTTTTATTTCACTTTAAGGATGGTACTGATTTCTTTGTCCATCAATTTATCTGTGAAAGCAACAATCTCATGAGTTTTGTGTATTTGCTTGCGTAAGGCAGGGGTGTTAGGTAAGCACCAGTTAATCAGATATTGCAGGAAAGGGGACCTCCATGTTTAGTGATAAGAATGTGTATTACACATCTGTTTCATAGGCTACTCTGTTCTGTGTTATGAGAGTGAAGAACTCAGTGACATGTACAGAGTGCACAGTTGATGCTTAAAAATATTTGTGAATAAGTAGCCGAAATTTATCATAGTTAATATTAGTTTTTTCTAAGTAGGGGTCTTTTAAAAATCACATTTATGTAATGTCAAGTCATTTTTAGTTAGAGAAGATTGTCACATGAACAGAATCAACACAATAAGTGGACCAGTAGACATTTCCAGGAATCAGAAATTTTAATTTTTATGTTGTATATGGTTGGAAAAAGAAAGAAAAAGAGAAATGATTTTGAATTGATAGACTATATGAACTATAGCATATTTATGATTCCACCAACATTTAATTTTTATTTAAAATAAATTTTTCTTCTTACTGGAACAGAATATGTTCATTTCTTTTTTCCTTACATACTGTTTTCAACACTGTTTTTTGAATCCTCTCAGATCAGTTTCTAAGGTAACTGTTAATTATTCTTCCCCCCAATAGCTATCGATATGTCCACTTATTTAAGCCTTTTGGAATTGAAGTATAGAATTACACACTATTCCTGTTTGTAATTGCCGTGTTGATCTGTTAGTGTTCTAACTATACATATAATGTTGCTGCCTTTAAATTATACTTTACTGGTTTGTGTTATAACTCTTTTGTGTATATTTGGGCAAAAATGTTAAACGAAAAGGGAATTTGAAAGAAAATCTGAGTAAATGTTTCTTAATTATTATGTCATAGACTGGTTCTCCTAGCTTTTAATATAGTTGATTGACTTCTGGTTCTTAGATAGGAATGCAGATTGCTGTTTCCCTGATAGTTCCAGAGTATAAAGGCCCTTGAGTCTATTAACTGAAAAGCCAAGACACCTTCTTGCCTTCAAGTGATCCTGGAAATTCCAGCTAACGGGGCTCTGACTGAATGTTCCACTGCAGAGCATCAGATACTCCCCAAGTTGTTTCCTCGGGCACACATTCACACAGCAGCTTTGCTTGCTGTTGCCAAGCTATAAATATGGCTTAGGATTTCTGGTTCTGTGAGATGTGGGGATGTCACTATGGTGGCTTCATTGCTTTCAAGTTTTGTAATCTCTTAAAAACACAGATTCCTCACTTGTAAAATTCAAATAATAGATAATGAATATGAATGTGCTTTACTCTTGGGCACTTCATCAGATTCATGAGTTAAAGAAGAACCTCATTAAAAAAGAATGGAAGTATGAAGAATTTGTAATTTTTCACAGATTCAAGTAGCATTGCCTTCATGAAACTTGAAGATATCGGGTTGCGTTTTTACTGGCATTGATTTATTAAACAACTATACAATTCTCACTTTGCAAATAATTTAATTTTTCTTGGGAAGAGTGCTTTACACACTATTCCACCCATCACATAGTAAGTGGGGCTGGTGAACCACCCCTATTTACCAAGCCACCGGCGCCATACGTTACCCACAAAACCTAGCAATAGAAACACCAATAACGAATGTGGTTTGCAAAAGCTCAAATCAGTCACCCTCTATGATAGATCTCATTTAAAGTTCACTTTTTATCAAGTTCCTTGTATGCCTTTCATAAATGCAATACACAGACCCTGCAGCAAGAGAGAACTAAATAAAATTCTGTATTTTCTACTTGCCAGGTAGAAAATTGCATTACAGCGTAATTCCTCAATTCATTCAATGGAAATAACACCATCCACTTTTCAGGCTGATGTCATGATTAAATGGGATAGGTTGTGTAAAAATATTTACTTGCGAATTTTATGAAATATCAACTCTCTTTCCATTTTTTCCATCTTAGCTTTGATACACGTTGATGAATAATGACTTCAAAACAGTGATGAAATTTTATCTATCAACATATTCCCATTTGACCCAAAACATTTATCTTGTTTTATAGATGCTTGCATTATCTAAGAAGCCACAGTTTCCGAATCCCTAGACGAATACAATAGAATACAAGTCTACAGAGCTATGATCACTTGATTTTTATGCAAATGAGAAAATATACAACTGGAGAAAAGACAATGTAAAGAGGAATGCTAAAAAGAAATCCCACATGAGCACCGAATTAAATATAATAAAGGGTTATTTATTTAGGGGTAGACACACAGATCACAATCCTCTGCTTGAACAGGGAATCCAGCAGTGGGAAGTGGGAGGGAGCTTGTTCTTTACAACAGCATTTATAGTATAAGAGGCCACACGCAAGTGGGCTGGTAACTTAGAGAATTTCCTACTGCACCTCCCCTTTTCTTTAAATAAGAGAGTTCTAAACCTAATACAAAATTATATACAATAAGAACAAATATCAAGTATAAAGATTAGAATTACAACCAGCATTAACAATATCAAGAAAGAAACATGTGATAAATGTTTCAATAATTATCCTATTCTAAGGAGTTAAATCTTGTATAATGAATAATTTGGCCAAGTTGTGAGAAGAAAGTAACTATGACTTCTAGTCTTCAACCCCTTCAAAGACCCAAGAAGGGAAATAATATTACTTGAGTAAGCAGGAAGTCCAATCAAGCGACTTCCAAAATGTGCAATAAATGACAGAGAAAACTGGCTACCTTGGCAATCACTGAAAGTCTATCTTGCAATGTTGGAGCAACCAACTTTGGCTAAGGCCTAGAGTGACTGACAAACCATTTTCAGAGACAGGAAATTTTTCAAAACCATCTTATCCTGTCTTGGCAGAATTTGACAGTCTTTTATTTTTTGTATCCTGTTTGTCCTGTTGGGACATCATGCATTTTGTCAGTGGTCAATGCCCAAGGGCCAGTTTTGCCAAGAAGAAAACAAGCTACAAATGGAGTGCCTTCGATGCGCAACATTTTCTCAGGAATAGATCGGTGCTGCAAGAAGCAATTGTGTCTCATGTCAACTGAACCCTAAATTATTTAAATGCCATATTATACAGCTTTTTGAAATGGTTGAAGATTACCTATCTATGCAGAATGCAATCTATATGTATCTTAAAAAACCTGATTAGTCTAACTATAAGTATGACAAACATGGATGGCTCTTGACCTATAATTCTTAATAGCTATATAACTTAAAGACTAAAACTTCATATTAGAATATTAAATAATCTTTAAACGAAGACAATGACTTCAAAATGTATCAATATACAAAACTGTCTTAAGCAGAGGTAGAAGCTTGCAGGCATACAATATGGCAAAATATCTTTACCTAGGTATACAAATACTATGGACAAAAATAAGGAACATATTCAATATAATTTAAGTTTGTATCAGTATATAAGAATCTATACCAATTTAAATTGCCTATAAATAATAGTTCACAAGTATTCACTCTATTATTCACTAATATTAGTGTGAGTAGGCTCACACTAATCTATTACCCTATCCAATTTTTCTGTTTTTTTTTAACAAAGAGATCCCTGAGTCTACATAATTTCCCCTAATCCCCAACCCTATACCAATTATAATCAACCCCTTATTGATGTCCCTAACCCTGAGGACAAACTTTTTTGGGAGAAGGGATGTCGTCTTTTAGAATTACTTCCAGCTGTCATGGGGGCAGTCTTCTTTCTATGGAATCACTGTCTGTTATAATTTCAAATAGTTTCTGAGTATTCGGTAGGGTTTTTCTGAGGTTCTTATTTGGAGTTCTTGCCAAAACGTTGCAAAAGTGTGCACCATTTCAGCTAAAGAAGTTGGAACCATCTTGAACAGCTGGTAACCAGAACAAGTCTAATAGTAGTGCTATCAGCATCATGATGTCACATCAACCACGTGGAGACTGGTTGTGGGGCCCCATCTTCTTCTGGGAAACTTTAACAATTACTGCAGGAAAATTTATTGTTCGTTGTAGAAAACTTAAACATTTTTTTATACAGACATATATTCAATAAAAGGTAAGATAAAGACAAAAATATGTATGAAGAAAAGTAAATTTTTTTCTAAATATTTTCTTCCTGTACCATACCATGGCTTCTGACATGAGACAGAAACTCTGAATTTTTATTTAACAACATGCTTGGATTTAGAGAAGGACAGAGCCATTGTCCAACTCCAAAGCCAGCTTTGATTTTTAAGTGAGTCATGACAATTATTCTAGGGTATGTTCAGAGATTCTTACCCTCAGATGACCTGTACTTATAAGTCATAATTCTCTTTGCTTTGTAATCCTATCTGGATAATTATGTTTTCCTCCTTAGGTATATAGATGTCCAAAGTAACTTGATTTTTTGAAGATGAGTATTTTGCTGAAAAGACAAGAACAGAACCCTGCCCCAACCCTTATGAAGTTTCCTTACCACTTGTATGGTTGTCTTCTCTGTGGATGAACTATTATTTCTCTTTAAGAGATTTCTCTTTCACAAGCTGAATCTTTATTAATTTTGATGGTATCCATAACTTTTCTTCCCCTGTTGAAACAAGATCAAAACCTCTTCCCTAATGTGGCATATCTCCTGGTTTTCATTGTGAGGTCAACAGATTATTGAAATACACTGGCTGATTTAATCCAGAAGACTTTTTTATTATTCAATGTCTCTCTGCTGCTATTGTTCCTTTTTCATTAGTGTTAAGAAAATTCAAGGTTAATAAGGAATTATGCAATCTATTTCTGGAGGTATTTTCCACCCCTTTCTGTTTGTTTAACATATTATTTATAGTTCAATTTTATCTTTCTTTAACTGCCTGACCTGTAAGATTGTGTGGTATAGCTGTAATATGCTTTATATTATAATAAGTAAAAAATGTTTCATTTTCTTTGAGACATATGCTGGACCATTATCTGCCTTTATTTGTGTGGGTATACCCATAATGGCCATAATTTCTAATAAATGTATGTTTACTGAATCAGCCTTTTCTGAGCTCAAAGCAGTTGCCCATTGAAAACCTGAATAAATGTCAATAGTGTGGTGTACATATTTTAATTTTCCAAAATATACAAACTGGAACACATCCATCTACCAGATTTCATTCCTTGGAGTGCCCTTTGGGTTACTCCCTGCAGGTAGTGGTGTTTGGCTATAGAAAGAGCAAGTAGAACATCTCTTTATAATCGCCTTAGCTTGTTGTCATGTAATAGAAAACTCTATTTTTTAAATCCTTGCTATTGACATGATGTTTCCTATGAAATTCTAAGGCCTGCAACACACTTCCAATCAATAATTGATCAATTTCTGCATTACCTTGTGGTAGAAGACCTGGCAGACCCATATAGGATTAGATGTGTGTTATATATATGGGACATATATAACCTATTCCTGATTATATATTGAACCTGTATGAATAATAAAGTCAATTTTTCATCATCTGGCATAAATTCAGTGGTTTCGATATGAAAGACAACTCTTTCTGCATATTGTGAATCAGTGACTATATTAAGAGATTCTTTAAAATCCCATAGTACCATGAAAGTAGCATATAATTTTGCTTTTGGACAGAATGATAAGGGCTTTGTTTCACCTTACGTAACTCTTCTGATTTGTAACCTGCCTTTCCTGATTTATTTATATCAGTATGGGATATATGGGCTCCAGTTACTGGTGTGCCCCCTACAATGCAGGAAAAATCTAAGTAGTTCTCATCATAAGGTTAATTCTATCACTTTTGGGACAACTGGTATTAATTTCTCCTATAAAAATTAGCACAAGCTTTGTGCCAAGGGCATTTTTCTAATTTTTTAATTTCATCGGTAGTAAAAGACATTGTAATCTCTGATGGGTCTATACCTGCTAGTTGATGAAGTCTCAACTTTCCTTTGATAATTAATTCAGAGAGTTTTTCCACATGAGTTTTTAATTTTTTACTTGGTTTATTTGGTAAAAAGATCCATTCTAAGATAAAATCTTCCTTTTTACATTAAAATTTGTGTAGGGGAGATTCTGGAAGTCAACATTACTAGAATGCAGTTAAGATCTGAATTCAGCTTATCCACATGTGTCTCCTGCTATTTGTCTTCGATGACAATCATTTCTTTTCTGCTTCAGCTGTTAGTTCCCTGCGACTTTTTATGTCTTTGTCACCATCTAAGGTTTTGTTTAAATTAACTATCAGATCAGGTGCTATCCCAACAACAGGACATAGACTGAAAATGTCTCCTAATGATTCTTGAAAGTCATTAAGAGCCTGCAATTGTTTCTCCTATTTTGTGACGTTTGTGTTCTAACTTTCTGTAACCATATTTTATAACCTAAGTAATTGACAGAATTTCCTCTCTGTATTTTTTAGGAGCAATATGTAATCCCCATTTAGGCAAAACTTTCTTTAGTTCTTCAAACATTTCTTTCTAACTCATCTGTTTGAATTAGATAGCAAAATGTCATCCATGTAATGATAAATTATAGACTTAGAAATTTTTTAAAATATTATTTCCAATGGCTGACTTACAAAGTATTGGCATAGGGTGAGGTTATGTGGGAGGATGGTCCACTGGTATCTCCTAGTAGGCTGGGAATTATTGTAAATAGGTACCATGAAGGCAATTTTTTCTCTGTCCTTTTCTCATCAAGGTATAGTGAAGAAACAACCCAGTAGGTGTTGCAGTTGCAGAGTTGTGACCCGTGGCACAACTGTTGGAGGCACAAACAGTCCTGTGCAGCTTTAGCCTTCTGCCTTGGTGCTGGTCAAATCAACTCCATACATGGAGCCAGGAGCCCAGAACTCTCAAGGAGGAAACACAAATGGGAAGCTGCTCAAATCAGAGTGCAGTAGGGAATGCCACAGTGGTGGTGGTGGTGGGGAATGTGTGTGAGCTTGGAAAATTTCCAAGTTGCCATGCCTTTAGCTCCGCTGTGGTGGGGGAGTAGGTGAAAGCAAGCCAGGTAGGTAGGAGTGGGAGACATTCTTGGCTATGGACTGTTTGGGACTTTTGGACTGGCCCATCTGGTAGGTGTTGAGTTGGGATCCACCCATGGGGTCCCAGATGAAGAGGGACACTAAAAAGAAATCCCACATTAGCTAAGAATTGAATAAAATTAAGGTTTATTTATTTAGGGGTAGGCTCACAGATCATAGTCCTCTACCCAAATTGGGAATCCAGCAGCCAGAAGAGAGAGGGAGCAGGCACTTTACAACAGTATTTATAGTATAAAAGGTCACACCCAAGTATGTGGGTAACTTAAAGGCTACTGACTGAAGGATTTTCCTCCAGCAACAGTGTCTCCAAAAGTGGTACCGGTAAAACTGAGTATCCTCAAAGAATGTAATCAGATACATATTGTCACTCTCTATACATATCAATTTAAATTGAAACAAAGACATTATATTAAAACCCAAAAGTCTGAAACTACTATAGGAAAAGACAAAAACATTTCAAAATATAGATAGAGGGAAGGACTTTCTTTAAGACTCTAATTGCACAGGAAGCAATCCTCTAAGTTATTAAGTGGGACCCTTTAAAATTGAAAAGCTTCTGTGCAGCGATTGAAACAATCAGAGTGATTAGAAAGACTACAGAATGTTAAAAAGTCTTTGACAATTATAGCCCTGACAAGAGATTATTAAATAAATGCTGTAGGAACTCCTTCATCCAATAGCCTTTAAGATACCATCCCACTTGGACATGGCCTCTTATACTATAAATGCCGACATAAAGTGTGTGCTCACTCTCTCTTCCAGCTGCTAGATTCACTTCCTATTCCCTGTTTGTGTAAAGGACTGTGAACTGTGAGTCTATCCCCAAATATAAACATTCAATAAAATAAATATAAACCAGACTTAAAATTTTCATTTTAAAGTTTTCATGTGAAAATTTTCAATTAGACATCCTAGCATGGTGCAGAGAACTCTACTTCCAAGAAAAGATAAATTACTAGCAAAATGAAAATTTTGCAGGTGTTTTGGTTCTTCATAGTGCAATTGAAAAGAATCCTTCCCTCAGCAGATAGATGGAGCACAATCATGGATTCCTGTTGTGTTTGGTGACAGACATGAGGTGACTCACCCCTTTATCTGTTTATTGAGATGATAACCCTGTGTGGTATACAAAACATGAGTGCAATGTTTTTTCTTCAGGAATTGGTAGAGAATAAAAGACCTTGATTAACAAGAATTATAGCACCTATCACTACAACTCACTCACAATTTATTATTTAAGGATGGTAATACAACAAATAGCTTAGCTAGTGTTAAGAGCACAGTTTGCTACATGACCATCTGCAGGGTTCCAGGGGCTGACTCAGTATCTCTTGTTGATCATTCTGGAAGGAAGTTAATTTTAACCCAGGATGTGATGACTTAGGAGGTAGGGTGTAGGATGAAATAAAAGGAGTGGATTCATTTCCCTGGGGCAGGTGTCAGCTTGTTAAGCTATTGATCCATGAATAATACTGACTTTCTTGTTCCAGAAATGGGAGTCAGAGTTTGGCTCCAGAGAGATAGTGATAGTGGGAGTACAAGAAGGAGATGGTCTTTTAAGAGCATCTGTCACTGCTTGTAAACCATTGTTTCCTTTCATTATCCATAGATTAGTGAACTAGGCCACCTGAATACAGGTGACAGCGGCCTGGCTTGCGCAGTATTTGGAGCCAATGGTAGTGGGACCAGGATCTAACTCTAAAACATGAACTGATTTTGTGCAGCCCATTCTCTATAAGGAGACACCTCGCTCAGCTTAGGAACGGGTGTTGCGGGGAGGACCTTGGTCCTGCCTCAGTGAGGTGATGGAACAAACTTAGATGACTTTCCAGGGGAGGCCTTAACCTCTCTGAGGAATTAATGGGGGTAAAGTGGGGGAAGCAGGAGAGGAGGATGAGAGAATTGAGATTGGTATGTAAAAAATAAATAAATAAAATTTAAAAAACTTTCATCTAGAATTACACATTTTTCTCCCTGAATTTGTGAGAGACTAGTTATTGTCTGCAACTATGGATACCAATGAAATGGTTGCTTCTTTCAAATCAGTGGGGTCCCATTTGTCAAGGCAGCAAGAGCTGTGATGGGGAGAGGGTGGACCTGGTGGAAATTGTAGTGTGAGTATGCCCTGGAAATCACTTAGACAAACTTGTGGATTTATTCAAAGACCAATTATCAAGAGCAAGGGTCAGGATGATTTTGTTATACTTGACATCTGCAGGAAGAGTTGAGAACTTAGTTCAGAAATAGGTAATCTTATAGTAGTCGTGGATAAGATATTTATAACTTTATTTATAATTATAAGACATTTTATAAAAATGTTGTAAAGTTCTCTAATATCTAATAGCATTCCATATTGTGGCCTTCTTGGATAGACACATTTGGGGTGGGCAGAACAGGTGACAGACTCAAATGACAAGACTTTTATTTCCAAGCTATTAGCACAGAGATTATCAGGAGTGAAGATTCCACGGAGATTCTTTTGTGAAAGTCACAGAAGAAAGTTTGTAAAAGTATTGGATCTAGAGACAAGGTAGACATTGAACTATTTTAGCTGCGTAATTAGTGCCAGTTCACAAATAAAATGTGTCTGTCTGTGCTCCCTTCCTTAATCGGCTGGTTTTCCAGTCTCTCTGCTATTTCTTTAGCAAACATGCACTGCTGTGTTCAGTCACTACTGATTGCTCCTCTTTCCAGTGGTGCTTGAAGCAGTTTCCTTCAGACTCCTGGGTGCACTGAAGTATCAACAAGCTACCTTCATCTTCACCTCCAGGATTCCACATTGAACTGGGACAAAACAGTAAACAGCACTGAATTCTCACACTTATTATGTGTAGGGCTTTAAACCAGGTTCATTGAAGTTATGGTGGCTCTTCTCTAAGAGTAGAGTCTATACCACAGGGTGATGTTAATATTTAATATTC
This sequence comes from Microtus oregoni, assembly GCF_018167655.1. Taxonomy (NCBI): domain Eukaryota; kingdom Metazoa; phylum Chordata; class Mammalia; order Rodentia; family Cricetidae; genus Microtus; species Microtus oregoni. The sequence goes on from NW_024543067.1 coordinate 34,065,830, forward strand.
CAAGACATCTTCCCCAAATCATGAATCTGTCTGTTTTGTCATTTATTTATTTATTTTCATTTTGCATACCAAGCCCAGTTCCCCCTCCTTCCCCTTCTCTCGTCCCCCCTCCTCCTTCCCTACTCCTATCCACTCCTCAGAGGGACTAAGGCCTACCTTGGGCAGTCAGAAAAGGCTAGCATGCCAAGTTGAGGTAGGACCAAGGTTCTCCCCACTGAATCAAGGGAATGGTCTCCAAAAAGCTAGTTCATGCAACTGGGATAAGACCTGTTATAACCCTCTTTTTTGTCAATGGGAATTTGAGTCCTAGGAACTCTTTATTCTTTGGACATTTAGAAGCCTGTAGAGTATGGGCACTGATGGTGTCGAGCCTCTGCTCTTACAATGTGAGAGCAGCTGATGATTGGAGATCCTCAGACATCACTGGGAGATGCAGTCTGCTCTTTGCAGAGGTAGTCTTTGTGCTGCTGCCTCAGCTGTAATTCTCTTGCTGGGTAGAATTTATGTGAAGAAAGAAGAACTTGCAACACAGTAGACATATGGCCACATTCCAGCTGTGGATGGTAAGAGACACAGCTGCATGAGAACTTCAAACAAGCATTGCTTTCATTGCTAGCAGCCCAACCTCTTAGGACCACTCATCACTTCTCCTCTATGTGTAGTGCACTATCTTATGGAGTTGTGGTCCTCTCCATTTCTGCAGTATCCTAGATCAGTGAAGTCTCCTTGGCCTTGGGGAAAGGGCCTCATAATAAAACCTTGATAATGTGGTGAAGACTATGGCTAGTGTTTCATCACAGTACTGCACGCATCAACTACACATTGTGCCAATCACCTCTGGCTGGAGCTATAGAACGTGATTCCTGTATAGTGGGGACTCCCTTCCAGACCCTGGATTAGGCATAAACCACATCCAAACACCTATTTTCACAGAGAGATCCTTTATTGAATAGGAGAAAAGTTGAATGCTTGTTCTCTGACTCAGGCAGAAAAACAGCAGCAAATGATCTTGCAGGTGTAATTTTTAAGAGGGAAAGGGGAGGTCTATGCTATAATGGGCTAGGATACAGTGGCAAAGTAAATAGGGGACAGGGGAGAAGTGGAAGGGAACAGGGCAAGGGGGAATGCATATTTATCCTGGGGGCACAAAGGACTGCCTCTGCATAGAGATACAGACATCACACGTAGGCAAAAGGTAGTTTATAAAGGTAAAAGGGGAAACCTGTGTTAGGATGCAGTGTTTAATTTTAATTGGTCATGTTAATTAGGTGAGCCAAAGGGGACTTCTGATCACTGGACTTTGGTAGTTAGTCTCAGGAGTAAGAAGTGGTCAAATAAGGGAATAGACTTTGGTGGCTAGTTTTAGGAATGTAATCTAATGGATTTTAGCAAGGCAGAGGAAATGGGGAAAATGGCAAGACCTGCCAGAGCCACATGCTGTAGTGGTCTAGTGTCCCTTCAGCTACCACTTGTTCCATCCTATAGTTCCCGTCACTCAGCCGTTCAGGAGGTTAGAAAGTAGATATTATTATTATCTCTAATCTGCAGGTAAAGAAATTGATTCACTGGAAATATTAAATGTGAGGCACTGATTACACAGTTAATTAATGGGACCATTTTATTTTGAGTTCAGACAAACTCCCATATTAATTCTTACTGCTGTCATAGTAAATTATCAGAAACCTAGTAACTTAAAGAAGTGTGTTATCTTACAGATTTGTGGGTCAGAAATCAAACCTGGGTTCTGATGAGGTAAAAAAACAAGGTGTCCACAGACTTTCACTCCTGTGCAGCAGTTGCATGGGATAACCAATGCTTTACTATATACAGCTTCTTAAAGCCTCTGATTTATTGACTTTTCTGTCTCTTGAGCAGTAGGGTGTTTCTCTGACCTCACCTGGGTCTTACTTCTTTTTCCCCATGATTGGGGAGTATGGTGCTTGAATACTAGGGTGTTTCTCTGACCTCACCTGGGTCTTACTTCTTTTTCCCCATGATTGGGGAGTATGGTGCTTGAATACTAATGGCCTTCACAATCTCATGGGTTTGAATGCTTGGTTACAAGGGAATGGTACTATTCAAAAGGATTAGTAGGCGTGACTTTTTGAGAGGAAGTGTATGACTAGGGGTGAACTTTGATGTTTTTAGAAGCTCAAACATGCCTGGTGGCTCTCTCTCCTCTTTCTGGCTGCACATCTGGACGTAGAACTCTAAGATCCTTCTCTAGCACCATGTATGCCTGTAGGCCACCGCTGCTCCCGCCATGATGAAAATGAACTAAACTTCCAAAATTGTAAGAGAGCCCTAGTTAAAAGATTTGCTGTGGTCATGGTGTCTCTTCGTAACATTAGAACACCAATAAAGATGGGGGCATTCTGAGTCTTTGGAGCCATGCATTAGTAGATAGAATCCATGGTACATGTTTAGGCTGTAGCACTCACTCTTGCAAAGATTTTGCCCTGAATGAAATGCATTCTGTTGTGCACTTGTAAGTTATATAGGTAATAGTGTTCAGTGATTATGATGCAACTGTTGTGGAGGCCTTGGAAATGTTTGTGACAAATCCAACACCACTCTATTTCTGACATACGGTGAATATGCAATAAATATTTTGATCACAAATAAATATCTAAAATTCTGGAACTTGGAGCTATTTCACAACACACAGAGAGACTAATTGTGATTGATTTGAGGCTAATTGCTTGTGACATCATTCTGGTCTTTTAAATTGGGAGATAAAGGTTAGTCTACTCAAAGCGGCAGAGATGCACATTCCGTGTGCACTTGAAGCAACAGAATGTGCTCTTGCTGGACATCTTGGTTAATTTGTTCACAGCACCAGCAAAGAATTCTTCTTATTATTATTGTGAGTATAATGAATGTCTGGTCTCCATTTTCAGGGAAGTCCCTCGGTTTTGGTTTCTTCTGGGGGGAAAAGCATTCAGGAATTTCAAGTATGTTAAATAATTCAAGTGGAAATCACTGATGAAATTTTCCTTATGATGCTATTTTTTCCCCGAGCTGTCTCAAGTAGAGAGTAGGTTTAAGCAATTAGTAAGAATGCCAGAAACCAAGACCCTTTTGGAAAGAAATTAATTGCTGTCTGTGGGAATACTGCAGGAATGCTCCTGTGAATTAAACTCTTGATGCCAGCTAGCAAAAGAGAGACAATTAAAGCCTGACAGCGTGGCAGAGAGTAATTGTGCTCTGCCTTGGGTTAGCTTAGTTGGGGTGTGGAAGGAAACTTGGAGATGATCGGACAAAGACAAACTACATTGTTGAAACTGATTGCTTAGCCTAGACTTTGGTTTTGAAGCCAAGGGGATCCCTTGATAATGGTACAAATAACTGTAGCCATGTACTAAACCAATATCCAGTCAGACAGTGAAACTAGGTCATGGATCATTCAAAATGCAAAACAAAATAATTCCTTGATGAAGATTTGGCAACTTTATTCAGCTAAATGATCTTATTTGAATGGTAAAGGGTGGCACAGTGTCTTTGGCAGGATTTTAAAATACTCAGTTCTCTCTGAAAACAGGTACCTATAGATGTTTTGAAAAAACAAAAGAGGCGACTAAAGAAGTAGGCAAAATACAGAGGAATGATCTAAGCCTTGAATAAGAAAAACCAAAGGCATAAATTCTGGCTTCCCCAAACAGGGATAAATACATGTATTTCTCAGTTACTCTGAAGAATAACTGTGAGCATAGCAACAATGTCATTTAAAATTGCTTACTTCATGCAATGGGGGAGGCAAATGTTTTATTAATAAACAAGAAGTAAAAAGCATTATTTGTTCTCAACCATAAGAGTCTAGGAGACCCAGGGAGTCCAAACTTGAAACATTCAAGGAGAAAGGATTTACTAATTTTGTATGACTGACAGAGCTGGTAGGGAAAGGAATTTGTTTGTGAAGCATTAAAGAACCACTGAATGGAGGTGTTAAGGTTCTGTTATGTGCAAATTTACCAAAATGGAGTACTTCCTCACAGAGCATAGAGTTCAGAAAATGATTAGGTCGACTCAGTGGTGATGGGGAAGGGATGAGGAGATGGAGAAATGGATGGGAAGCAGAATGGTAAAAGTGTGTGTGTGTGTGTGTGTGTGTGTGTGTGTGTGTGTGTGTGTAAGAGAGAGAGGGGTGTGTCTGTGTGTTTGTATGTGTGTGTGTTTGTGTGTGTGTGAGAGAGAGAGCAAGAGAGAGAGAGTTTTATTCAATACAGAAGTGCAAAGTAAAATTTAAGACACTCCCATCCCAAATGGCTAATAACTAATCACTGGTTGCAAAGCACTTGGGAGTTAGCAAGCTTTATATTGATGCTGAATACCAAAAGGGCTGGACATTCTTTGAAGATTTCTACAAAGGAGGTTCTTTGCAGAAATCTGGGAAGTTACTTGACTGGAGGACCTAGATGACATTTGGAGCCTCACTGACAAACTGAAAATGCTTTTGTTGCTGGAGTGGATAGGATAGGGCATGGTCCTTAGATACATTTTAGTTTGTAGTAATAAGGGAAAAACAGTCTATTGGCTACTCTCCTAGATTCTTTGCTACTTCATTGTAACTGGACTGTGACATAAAACATTGTTATAGAAGAGACCTCTTTCTTGGCTTGCCCTAGCAAGAGTTTACTCCTATACAACTGTCTTAATAAAGCCATGGTAATGACACTGAGCACTCACTATCAACACAAGTATTACCTCCTACAGAAGGCTTTGACTTTGTAACATCACCTGCGCTACCTGCTCTTTATGAACTTTTGTCTCCACAACACAGTTCTAGTGATAATTCAACATTATCTTGGAAGATAAATAAATAATTAGATGGATAAATAAATAAATAAGTACAGCAGCAACAGCAGCAGCAGCAGCAGCAGCGGCGGCGGCAGCAGCAGCAGCATGTGACTTTCCATCCATAAGTGTACTCTATATTGTCTCTATTTTTAGGAAAAGAGGATAGTCCCACCTGTTTAGAAAACTTAAATATCTGAGAATTAATCTGTCAACTTTAGGTTGCTCGGTGAATTCCTATTGCAAAACAGTTGTAGCTAACAATATCATGACCGTGCATTTTTAAGCAAACAGCAATGTCTCTGGAACGTGTGCACATAAATATTAATTAGAAAGAGAAACAAGACAGCAATGAAACTGTTTCTATTAATGGTTCTGGCTTGTTATCAAACTTGGACTTACTTTCTTTTTCAGAAACTCTCTTCACACTGTTTCATCTATTTAGGTGGTAAAGCGGTCAGAAAGTCAGGAGCTAAATTTAGGGGTAGAGTCCCCCTGCCCCATTGCTAATCTGTGTCCATGATGAAAAAGTAAGAGTGCCTGGTTTTCTCTGTGGTGCCAGATGGCTTTCCAAGACCAGCTGCCAGGGGGATTCCCAGGATTTCTTGGTTCGAATGGGAGCTGTTTCTCAGCAATTGTTGACAGACAACTTCTGGGGGACTTATGGTTCTTCAAAGCTCAAACCACTCTCATTAGAAAGAAGAAAAACAAGATGTATATATAAGTACTTTTTAGATCTTCAAAACTCGCCTGGGAATATGGAGTATCATTACTTGGTCTACACCCTGAGGGAGACATGAAAATTTAGTGTGAAGCCAGTTAGGCACCATGAGTCCTTTTTGAATTCTTTTGACAAAGCTCAGCAAGCTTGATTGTCTGCTTATTGGTTGATAACTTTCAATGTCTGATTTTAGAGCACAGAATAATATAAGTAAGGCACATAGAAGAGAAGAACATTGAAAGAGATGGTGATGTGTAAGGACCATGGGAAGAGGTGAGAGCAGAGGCAGCATTTAATGGGATGCAAAGATCAGCTGACAGAAATCTGAGAGGCAATTATAAGCCATGGTGAATGTGGAGAAGGAAATACCAATAATCCCCTTCCACTTTCCAAGACTTCATCATAAGTTGCTTATATTCCTGTCTCTGGACTTGCCATATCAATAGTAGAATCCATCTGACTCCTAAAATAAGAACTGCAAATGTCCGGCCACCATCAAAAATGTTTATCTACAGGTTATAAAAGAAATGCAAATTAAATGTGAATACAATATTTATTTCTCTGTAGGATTAGGAGGAATTAAAAAAACAACAACCAGATACTGTGTAGCTGTGTCATAGGGGAAAGGAAGCAGGCACCCTAGGATATCATAAGTTGATATCACCTTCTGAAGGATAACTTTATGGCATGTGTAGAATATTTGAAAACATGTGCCACCTTTGATCCAGCATTTTCAAATATAAGAGCATATAACACTGTATTGTTGTAGGAGGCCACTTGCTTGTTCTGGCTACTCAAACCTGAAATAACCACACAAAAACTGTATTAACTAAATCACCGCTTGGTTTATTAGCTCTAACTTCTTATTGGCTAACGCTTACATGTTCATTTAACCCATTTCCATTATTTTACATTTTGTCAAGAGTCTTGTGGCGTAGAGGAAAGGTTCTGGCGTGTCTGTCTCCAGGGCTCCAGGGCTCCATGGCTTCTCCTTGACTCTGTCTCCTTTCTCCCAGCAGTCAGTTCAGTTTTCCCTGCCTAACTCTATTCTACCCTATCATAGGCTCAAGACAGTTTCTTTACTAACCAATGGTATTCACAGCATACAGAGGGGATTCCCACATCACTGTATGAATATTTAATATAGTCCAGAAACTATCAGTGAGGAAAATATTCTTAAAGAATCAAATAAAGTAAAGTAGGCAGCTTAAAAAAATGAATGTTTCAGATTATCTTTCAGAGTGAAAGCACTTTCCTGGCATGCACAAGGTCCTAGGTTCTGTCTATAATATTAGAGACAGACAGAAATCGAGTTAGATATATAGGGGAGAAAGAGAGCAAGCAGGCAAGCCGAGAAATCCAGCAAGCAAACAAGCAAGATAGATAGAAAGGAAGGAAGGAAAATAGAAAGGGAGGAAGGAAGGGAGGAAGGAGGGGAAAGAGAGAGATAGAAAGAAGAGCTTATGTGAATGTGGAAGGTGAGGCCTAGTTTCTGTGTCTCCAAGATGTTGGAGATGTCAAGACCAGGTACACTGACCAAGCAAAGCTTGTTCATGCATGGAGTGGAGCTATCCCAAGAAATAAGTCTATGTTATTGCAGATGGCAGAAGTAAAGAGGTGAGGTTATTCAAAGTTAAAGGACAAAAAGACCAGCATGCATCATGATGCTAGATATGTCCCTCTATGTTTGGTATTTGTCTGCTAGATTTTACTAGACTTCCCTTGTTGTGACCCTCCACCCCGCATTCCTTCATTTGCAATGGGGATGTTTACTCCATGCTACTGTAGAGTAGAAGTGTCTTTCTTGTTTGTTGTTGCTATAGAGTTCCACAGTGTAGAAATTGCCTTAGCAGAAGACTTTGGAATTTTGAACAGTTTGGTTATGCTTAGAGAATCTGAAAACTCCTGAGATGTGCTTGTGGCCATGTTTGTAAAAGTTTGTCTTGTAATTTAATGATGTTGAGGCCTAGTCCAATACAGGCAGCACCATTCCTAGGAAGGGGGCCTGACCAGTATAAGAAATCTAACTGAACATAAACAAGAGAGAGTCAGTAATTTGTGTCATTCCGTGGTTCCTACTTTAGTTTACTTAGTGATAGATTGTGACCCTTAAGTATAAGATAAAATAAGGCCTTTCACATCTTGAGCTGCTTTTGGTAATTGTAAATAATACAGCTAGAGCATAAAACTAGAACAAATATTAAATTTACAATAGCTAAAAAAAGTCATTACCTGAGAACAAGGCCCACAGAATCAGCCAAACAGAATGCATAGGGACTCACAGAGATGGAAGCAGCAATCACAGAGCCCCTATTGGTCTGAATTAGGTCTCTGTATTTATTTTATGTTGTGCAGATTGTTGTTCTTGTGGCACTCCTAACAGCAGTAGTGGGGGTTTGTACCCCTGATTTCTTCTTCAGCTCTTGGGTCCCTTTTTCTCCTAATGGATTGCTTCATCCCACCTTGTATGAGGGTTTGTGCCTAGTCTTATTGTAACTTGTTATGTTCTCTTTTGCTGGTATCCCTGGGAAGCCTGTTCTGTGCTTTTTGAAGGGAAATGGAGAAGTGGATCTGGGGGAGAGGGGAGATGCTAGGGAGGACTGGGGAAAGTGGAATGGGAAACTATTGTTGGGATATAATAGATGAGAAAAGAATAAAAGAAAAAAACACTATCAAACAGAAAAAAAAGCTATCACTTGTCTTCTGTATGGGGAAAACACTTACCTATTAATGAAAATTGGCACAGCCTTCAATGGGAAAGCTAAGGAAACAGTTGGCAGCATATTGTAAAATGTTACAATGCATATGCTACTGTATCTAGCAATATATTCTTTGGATTCTCACCATACTACCCCCAATACCTAGTATATAATTAATTCTAACTATATTTCACGTATTGTGTTATACTCTTCATAGTCATAAAGTTGTGTAGGAGGTTTTTCTGTCTAGGTGTTGCTTTCATTGTTTGAATAAAGAAACTGCCTTGACCTTTTGGTAGGGCAGCACTTAGTAGCCAGAGTAGACAGAACGGAATGCTGGGAGGAAGGAGGGCAGAGAGAGATGCCATGAAGCTCTTGCCTGAGACTGACGCTGGTTAGAATCTTTTTTGGTAAGCCACGACCTCATGGTGTTACACAGATTGGTAGAAATGGGTTATATCAAGATGTGAGAGTTGGCCAAGAAGAGGCTAGATATAATGGGACAGGCAGTAATTTAATGAATACAGTATCTGTGTGGTTATTTCAGGGGTTAAGCTAACCGGGTGGCAGGATGCAGCCTGCTCCTCCATATTATAATTAAGACACTTATTTCTTATAAAACTGTGACATAGTTTCTATTGCTCAGCTTTTATAGCCAGTAAGATGCATTCTACTGAATATAAATAATTTTCCAAGATCATATTATAGATAGTCATTTATATAAATGGAAAGTAAAAGAAATCAGTTATGACCCAAGAGTATAGATCAGTGGTAGAGTACTTGTGCAACGAGGCTCTGAGTTCCATCCAAAGCACTACAAAACCATATCACAAACCAGGCATTTTGGAGCTAAAGATGTGTATTTCTATTCTTATTTTCTTGCACAAATGCTCAAGATGCCATGGTGTTAAACTATTTCAACTGTTGAAGGGTTTCCATGTCTCCCCCTTTGACCTAAGTATAAGACCATCATCAAAACACCAACAACAACCTGATTTCACCAGACAAACAGATGAAGTTCAGAAATAAATGTCCAATGCTTGTCTAAGAAAATTAGATACTTCCATATTCTCATTTCAAATTTGCCTAATATCTGGACCACTCCTGGAGACCTGAACCTTCTATACAGGTGTAGGGCAGGTTCTTATCCCCTATAGACAATATAGAATGGATGAAAATATATAATGGGACTATCCCTGAAGATGCTGTAGGAACAGGCATAATTACTTTTTCTTTCCTATGAGGAAATGAGCTCAGAATTAGAGAGAATTTTGGGGCAGAAGTTCTGTGACATCCATTGTAGTATTAAGATTGCAAAAAAAATTCATATTTAAGAATAATCTACAGGAGAGAGACATTTCCATCATATGGAGCGCTTATTTATTTAAGTAATAAATGTTTCTCTTTTGTCATTTGCAGGTGAGAAAAATAATTTCCCCGTAGTCACATAGATGTGACAGCCCACTTTTCTAAAACTGTAATTCCTTCGCATAAGCAACTCAAGAGACTCAATGTTTCCCCGTCTCTTTTGTTTTTCCATGTTTAGACGTAAGATTTCATAAAGAGCTGTGCTCCTCTCATCTTCTTCAGAAGTCTCGCCCTGCGCAGCTTTCTCATTTTAACAGAGACCAGAAGCCCACATCTCACCTGCTCTGGGACTCCCCGTGCTCTTGCCCTCTGGCCTCGCAGTCCTAGAACACTTGCTTCTGAGCTGTTTTCCCTTCTAATTTTCTACCTCAGACCTCATGTTGAGATAACACAGCAGCAGTAGCTGTTCTTTATTTCTCTGTGCCTCTCTTTCATCCACTGTTGTTTTCCTGATGCCCTTCACAAGGTCAGATTCCTAACCTCAGTGGGAATCAATTTTGTTTACACCACCTTTTCCATAAAACTTATTTACATTTTATACCATTCTTTCAGAGCCCGGGTGCCTGAATGACTACTGAGAAATTGTCCTGCCATGTTTGAGCTGTCAACTTGATACAGCCAATAGTCATCTAAGAAGAAAAGCCTCAGCTAAGGAATTGCTTAAGTTAAATCAGCCTGTGCACAGGCTAGTCTGTGGGAGATTGTTTCATTTGCTAATTGATGCAGAAGAGCCCTGGCAGGTAGCACTGGGCTGTAAAATAAAGCCTAGCTAAGCATGGTCTTCTGCTCAAACCAGCAAGCAGATTTCCTCCATGGCTTCTGTCTTCAATACCTTGTCTGACTTCCTGTTTTGACTTCCCTCGATGATTGACTATAACCTGTAAGCTGAAATGAACCCTTTCATCCCTTACGTCTTTTTCAATCATAATGCTTAACTTAGCAACAATATGAAACTAGAACAGTGATGGATTATGAAGATTTGCTTATTTTCCTAACAAAATTTGTACTTTTTTAATTCTTGGAGTCCCAAAGAAATGGAACCCAAAGGATGTGTGTGTGTGTGTGTGTGTGTGTGTGTGTACGGAGATTTACTCTAAAAAGATAAATCATGTGACCATGGAAACCATGAAGCACGAGTCTAAGAATCTACAGCATGTGCTGGTGAGCTCCGCAGCACTGGGGATGTAGCTCTAGTCTGAAGGCAATGGTGACCTAGAAGCTCAGAGGAACCCATGGCAGAGATAAAACCCCAAAACAGGCTGTTGGAGAGCTCCTTCCTGCTTAACGAGGTCAGGCTTTTAGTTGTATTGGGACCTTCAACTGACAGTCTGAGGACCTCCTATATTATAAACCGAAAACTGCTTACTAAAAGATCACAGATTTTAAGTATTAATCACATCCTGATCATCCCTTCAGATTAAACTGAAAGTTAGTCACTGGATGATATAATTCTGATATTGTAATAGCTGACCGTTGAAAGGTAAAAAAAGAAGGATTTTTGAGTCATTTTTCCCATACAATGTATTTCTACTGTCTGCTGCACATTCGACTCCCTTTGCTTCTAAACATAAAAACATGATATCTATCTGGAAGCAGCTTAATGAGCCATCTGCAACCAGTCTCTCCTTCTTAAGATTTAAAAATGTCATTTCAGGTTCCCAATCCTCACCTGCCCAAGGAACTAACTGGTAACCTCATCTTGGGCACTTGGGAGCCCCTCTAGGGTCAAGTCTCTTGCCCACCCTAAAGTGGCTCCCTTAACTAAGAATTGTGGTTCCGTGCTCCCCTATCCACCTTTCCTTTATCCCAATTCTCCTGTTTCCCCAGGTCCCCCCTCCTTCCCTTCTAACTTTTCTCTCCCCATCTCCCCTTACCCCCATCCCACCCCACCCCCAAGATCCCATTTTCTCCACTGGACTGAGCTCCCAAGGTCCCAATGAGGAGCAGAAGGAGGGAGAACATGAGCAAAGAAGTCGGGACCACGAGGGATGCATCCACCCACTGAGACAGTGGAGCTGATCTACGGGGAGCTCACCAAGGCCAACTGGACTGTGACCGAAAAAGCATGGGATAAAACCAGACTCTCTGAACATGGTGAACAATGAGGGCTGATGAGACGCCAAGGACAATGGCACGGGGTTTTGATCCTACTTAATGTGCTGGCTGTGTGGGAGCCTAGCCAGTTTGGATGTTCACCTTCCTAGATATGGACGGAGGGGGGAGGACCTAGGACTTACCACAGGCAGGGAACCCGGACTGCGCTGTGAACTGGAGAGGGAGGGGGAGAGGAGTGGGGGGAGGGGGAGAAGGGTGGGAGGGGGGAGAGAAGGGTGGGAGGAGGAGGTGGGAAATGGGAGGCTGGGAGGAGGTGGAAACTTGTTTTTTTTGTTTATGTTTCTTCTTTTCTCAATAAAAAATGTAAAAAAAATAAAAATAAAAAAATAATTAATTAAAAAAAGATTTAAAAATGTGTGTGTGTGTGTGTGTGTGTGTGTGTGTGTGTGTGAAGGCATCAGATTCCTTGGTGCTCTCAGACATTGGTGATAGAAATCAAATTTGCTTCTCTTCAAGATCAATAGGTGACCTTAACATCTCCAGCTTCCTAAAGTCCCTCTTTAAAGAGAGTGCATTTGGGAGTGCTGGTTCACAGGGCTCTCAACACTTCACCCAGCAGAACAGCAGCCTGGATGGCTGACTATTATATATATTATTATATATATTGACTATATATATAGTGGAGATTTTATATATATGGAGACTATAAACTTCAAAAATGTCTCTTGCAGTGTTCTAGAACTTGGAAAACTGTTTTCCTGAATCAGGGCACTGATTCTGTGTTTAGTTAGCACATGCATCACAACAGCTTCTGGGTGCAAACACATCTTCACAAAGAAGAGGAGGAACATTGCCATCTCTACTTCTTACCTAGTCACAACTTCAAGTGTGTTTTGGGGAATTCAAAATGACACCTGCAATTTACAACAATCCAACATTTCAGCAACTATGGATAGCAAGTCTTTCTGTTTAATGGGGAAGCCTGTAAGTTTTTGGTTATCCACCTCTGTGTGGGACCAAGTTGCACTACCTGAGACTGAAGAGTCTGCCCCAGATGTGCAGCAGCTGCTACTGATGTTGTGTGTGTGTGTGTGGGGGGGGGGTGATAGACAGTCTTGCTAATGTCAGGAGGCTCCTTAGAGAACCTGGGTGTTTGGGTAACATAAATGGATTTAATAATGATAACCCTTGATGATTATGAGAGTCTTCTGTGTCAAAGCCCCAAACTTGCCTCCAAGCCTGAAGATCAGAAAGCCAGTTTTCAAAAGAGGGGACTTGCACATGAGGGGACCATGCACTTATAGAGGCAGCCACTGCTCAGATAGAAGTATGGAGGACCAAGAGCCCACCATAAGCATTTCCTTCATTTAGTTTTTAAACGCTTAGATTTATGTGTGATCTGCTCAGCTAGCAAGTTACAGTGGTCAGTGGAACTTAAAATAAATGGGGTATAACGTCAGTGAAATGGTTGGACTGATTCTAAAAATTTTAGAGATTTCTAGCTTATACCGCCAGCAAAATAAATTATAAGTAACTAAACATGATTATGTTTTAAAATTCAAAGAATGACCAGAAATCATTATGCATGAAGATTCATATGGCACAGTAGGGAAGATTTCTCTAAGAGCTATGTCTGAAGGAATGGAACTGCCCTAGTATCAGCTCTACTCTCTTTCTCTCTGGACTACTCCCTCCTCTTTCTCCGAGCTCACACTGAACACTGCATTTGTCTTGAGACCCACTCCTATGACTCGTTCCAAAGAATTGCTGCTTGATGGGCTACCACACTTCCTCCTTTTTGTCCCATGAGTTCAATAAAAACACCCCTTTCTCTGAGCCCCCTCCTAGACTGCAAGCTCCTGGGAGATGGGAACTATCTTGTGCATCATTTTGCAACCGCTATCTATTTTAGTACCTGGCAGGGAGTAAAAATGAATTAATCTTACAGTGGTGCATATACATGGTAAAATAATTTTATATTTCATTTCTTTGAGAGCTGTTAAATTAAGGAATTTTAATTAGCACTCATCCCCACCCCCGAGTTTGGTTCAGAGTCTCTGGGCTTCATGGAGCATTCACTCTGTCAGCACACTGGCTTTGGGAACAGCTTGGGACTCTAAGAGAGGAGCACAGAGCTCTTCCCTCCCTCCTTGTGTGCCTCCAATTATTCCAGAAGGAACAATCTGAAGCCTGAACAAGCTCCCAGTCTCAGTAGAGCTTAGCCGTTGGTCCAACTCATGAGATATGTGTATTCATGCCTGTGTGTGCACATGCGTAGGCTAGAGTAGGATGTGGTGGTGATCATTTCATATTGCTCTCTGGTTTGCTTTTTGAGATAAAAACTCTAAGTGAATCTGGATCTGTATTAGCTGACTCCTGAGTACAAGGGATCCTCCTGTCTCTGTGCCTCCCAGTTCTGGGGGTGAAGATTTTTGTACCCACTTTGTATATGGATTTGGGGATATGAACTCGGGTTCATATTGAGTAGAGAGCACCTATCCATGGTGTCATCTCCACAGGCTAGTTTGAAGGAGATTATATAAATCCTGGTAAAATCCTTTAACACGACGGTTCTCAACCTGTGGGTCATGACCCCTATGGGGTGTCAAACAGCCCTTTCACAGGAGTTGAACAAAGCCACCAGAAAACACGTAATTTAGATTATGATTCATAGCAGTAACAAAATTACAGTTATAAAGTAGCAATGAAAATAGTTTTACAGTCGGGGTCACCACAGCGTGATAAACCATATAAAAGGGGTCACAGTATTCAGAAGGTCAAGAACCAGTGCCTAGCAGTTCAGTATATCAGAGACTCAGCTTTTCCAAAGTGGCCCCTTTGCCTTTCTAAATCAAAATCAGTTCCTTTTTGAATCATTATCATTATAAAAATCAAAGGAGCTGTTACAAACATTCAAATAAAACATAAAATGAGGCTGATGACCCAGCAGACTATAAAGTACTTGCAAGTATGAATATCTGAGTTTAACTCCCAGAAACCACGTGAAAATGAGGGAAGCGGTGTTGTGCATTTGTAACTCCAAGGCTGGGGGAATGTGAAAGATTCCTGAGGCTAGCTGGTCAGTCAGGCCAGCCAATCAATGAGTTCCAAAACATATTCGGTAGATAAAAATGGAGAAAAATGTCCAGCATCCACCTCTGGCCTCTCCAGACCTGTGCATACAGCTGAACACATACATGCACATACATCTCCAAGATAAAAAAGAAACTAAGAAAATGCATAAAGGGTTAAGGAAAATTTATCCATCTATATTTCACCTCAAGATGGCAAATGTTAACACACTAGCATATCTATTTCTAGGCTTTAAGAAAGTAAAATCTTTTATGAGAAAATGCCATTGACATGTAGAAACCATACTATAATGTAGCATTCCACTATCTGTATTGAGGAGCCCTTCCAGGTCAACACATCCACATCTAGCCTGTCACCTTATTGTATCTGTGCGTCATTGGCTTGGTTGATTAGCTTGGTACTCTAAGATTTATTAAAATAACAAAATTTTCTTCAACCTATATAATGGGAGAGGAACAAATACTGATAAAGCCTGGATGCAAGATAGTGAATACAGTCACTCTGAGATGTGAAAGAAAATTGTTTCTCATTATTTTGCAGAATTGAAGGGGAGCTGGGCATATGACTTCCGTGTTAGGATGTATCATGCCGGTTGTGATTTGAATATAAAATGTTTTCTGCAGGCTCTCATGCCTGGTCCCAGCTAGTGGTACTAATTCAGGAGAGCATGAAATCTTTGGGACATGGGGCCCTTTTGGTTGCTGAGCGGTTCCTGGTATTGGCTTCTGCTTCAAGCCAGGCTTCACCTCCACTCTTCATTGGAGAGAGTCTACACGTTCCCAGCACTATGCCCAGACTCACACCAGCCTCCATGACTTCATCACCATGGACAATTCTCTCCAAGTGGAGAGCTAAAATAGATCTTTTCTCCTTAAAGTGGCTGCTGTCAAGGATTTTGTCACATTGACATAAAATGTAAATAACGCAAAAACTACCATAGAGGCTGGAGAGATGGGTCGACTGGCTGAGAGTTGACAACTGCTCTTCAGAGGACAGGAGATCAGTTCCCAGCACCCACTGTGCTTTTAATCTGCACTGTCAGCACTGATACTAGATAATTCTACCCACCAGCTTTCCATTGGTGCCATGGGACACCTTAATGGGATACATACTTACTTATGTCTAGGGAGTTTGTGATTAGCCACAGCCAGACTCCATGCATAACAACACTCTGATTATCACTTTTCCACGTCATCTCAGGGTAATCAGTCGCATTTGCTCTGTGAGCTAAGCACCATGAAAATATCCCATCTTCTGACATCCCACTGCTGCCCTTAAGGTCAGAAAGGACCTCCATGGCAGACAGCCAGCCCCATTGAGCTTTTCCTAAAAACTCTTTTCCCCACCAGTGACAATAGTTTTCAAAATATGAAGGAGGGGCCTTCTGGATTTCTTGGGGAAATTATTTGATAAACCTCCAATAGATTTACTTTGCCGGTTCTCTTTCCAGAGATTTCAGGGTTTCCCCTAAATTATGCTTACAATCAGGTCTGAGAAGATGACTGGCATGGGAACATGTAGATTGGCAAATAGGGTCTTAGGGAGACATGGCTCAGCAATGAAGAGAGAATGTCATTCTTACAGAGGACCAGAGTTCGTGTCCCAGCACCCACACTGGGTGGCTCACTACTACCTATACCTTCAGCCCCAGGGAATCAACTGTCTTCTTCCTACTTCTGTAGGCACCTAAACTCATGGGCACATTGACAAACACACAAGCATGCATAGAATTACAAGTGGAAATGAAATCCTTTACAAAGAAGGAGAATTGTAGTGTAGTTCTCAGAAGAAAGAGACCTGTAGAGACAATACACACGGGATAGCGATAATCAGTCAGGAGGCCAGGGTAGACAGCAGAAGCATAGGCCAATGTCTTTATTGTGGATTTTTTTTACATTTTTTTAAAAATTTTATTTTATTTATTTATTTATTAAAGATTTCTGCCTCCTCCCTGCCACCGCCTCCCATTTCCCTCCCCCTCCCCCGATCAAGTCCCCTGGATTTTGTAAGAAGTAATAGAAAAACAAGAGTTTTTGTATTATTTGAATATCAGTTTTGATATCACTTGCATATCACAAGACCCCAAGTAGCAGAATATCTGGGATGGCCCTTAGCTGAGAAGTCCTGGGTCTAGGGTGATTTGGGCTTTATATGGAGTGCTTTGACAGGGCAGGGTGGGAGGAGGTGGACCCTGGATTGGCTGGTTGCTTAGAAGAGGTAGTGCCTACCTGTATCTGGAAAATACCAAGCACAATAAGATACTGCAAATCCATTTTCACTGTCATATATACCACAAAACTCTGGCATTTTGAACTTGTAATTTGGGCATCAAATTGGAAGCCTAATTAGATGAATAGGCTCAACTTACAACTGGTGAAGCAGAGAATTTGTTGTTAATTTTCACTCATGTTTTACCACCAAGCAAATGGATTTATTGCAGTGGTCCTATGGATTTCTGTCCGACCCCCTACTGGAGAGTTATTATGGAGGTCACTCTTTCAGCTAAGCTTGCTTCAGGCACACAGTCGAGCCAAATCTACAACATGACTCATACATTCTCCACTCTTTCGTAAAGAAAAAGTCAGGCTCGCTGTCCTGAACCCTGAGTTTTCTGTTCTACAAGCCTATCCCTCATGGTTTCCTATACCCATCCCTCACCTGTTGTTCTGTTTTGTTCTCTATTCATTCTGGGTCTAGAAAAGCTGTTATGTCTCTTTGACCTCCGGTCTCCTCTCCAGATTTTCTCTCTTCCATATCTGTCCAGTTCTGGTTAGTTAAGACACAAATTGAACTAGCTTACAAGTCTAGTTGCTGTTTTTATAAACTTTTAATTTTCTTTGTAGCTAATGCTCTGGTTGTATTTTATTGGTTCTTGTTTGAAAATGACTTAGATTCAGTACCGATAATTTTAAAACATGAGAAAGTTTAATTGGAGATTCAGGAATGGAAACCATTTGCTTTTCCAGATTTATTGCCTTAGAATTACATGCAGGAACAACCGGAACATTGGAGGGCTTCCTTCCAGATTTTACAAGTTATTGAACTGTGGGTTCAGAGTGGGTAAGATACAGTTCATGGCTTTCACATCAGATTCAAGATTTTCACTACACAGAGACCTGGACACCATCCCAAAGCTCTGACACATTAAGAAAATTATGTTATTTTCTTTTATAGTGGTGGGAACAGGTTTTTATGCCAGTAACAACTTCCCCCAGCAGGGTTCACCTACCTACCAGGCTGGCCAGAAGTCTGCCTCTGAGCGAATTGAGTTTGGCTCCTGAATGTAGCCACAGGATATTATTCTGATGAGTATTCCAAGAAGGATGGTGATGAAGAAGAGAATTCTGTTTAAACCGTGTTAATAGCACTAGGTGGAGTATGTGTCTGCCTGAAGAGAGGTCTAAAGCACATTTATTCCCTACATGTCTTGACTGGTGGCTGTTGGCCATTTATTTAAGAGGATGTGGGAGCCAACAGCAGAAAGAACAAACTTAGCCCTTTTTGAGGATATCCAGAGCAGCTCAGGGAGCCCAGCATAGGGCGGAGCTTCTGCCTGGCTTCACTCAAGACACTAAGTGAGGGTGACAGCAGCCCCCCATTCTAGCTGCTATGAAGGACTAAAGAAAGCGGTGGAGGAGAGGCAGTTCTTTTTAGGATGCTGTTATGGTGAGTGATTCTTTGATATATTCTTTGGTTTTCCCTCTACTTGAGATTGGGCAAGGCTGCAAAAAAAGTGGTAGCTTGATGGAGAAATAGGGAATCAGAATTCTAGTGCTGGCTCAGCCTTTAATTGCTCTTCAAGTAAGCTCTAGTCTCTCACGTTTCCTGGAAGTTGGCTCCCTTATCAGTGAGGCAGGGATAATTAGCCTTCACTATCTCCCTCAAAGAGATGATGGACTCCAAACAAGAACATTAATGAATGTGAAAGGGTTTCAAATATTCTGTAGAGCATAGAGAAAGACTGTTAATATGACTGTTAATGAAGTTTGCCATGCTTGGTGCTGCCGTGTTTTGAGCATCAAGCATGAGACACTCATGCAGGCTTCTGAGTCCTGTCGACTGGACTCTAACATGCACAGACATTGCTTATTCTTATCCGCTGCCACAGAAACTACGAGCTGTTCTCTTATTTAATACTGCACCCACTTCTCCCATGCTTCTCCCGCTCTGCTTCTGCCCTGTTTTGGGGCCTCATGAGGCCTCGGCATCAGGATCAGTGTAACTTCCTGAGCCTAACTTGAGTTGGCATGAGGCCTAGTATAATTTCCTAAGCCTAGCTAGAGTTTGAAGACATGTCTCTGGCTACCTGACCTAGACCTGCCTCTGACCAGCCACTGCTACTGTGGCAGAATATTATTGGCCCTTGTTGCTTACTCTGCCTCAACCCATCCCAAGCTTCTCCACCGCCATCTCAACCCTATATAAGTTCCTGCTTGATATCATTAAATGAGATCCTACTTTGACAGACTCCTGACTCACTGGGTGTGTTTCTCCCCAGTGGCGGGGAGAAGGGCAGCTGGGTCTTTCAACACTCACCATTCTGCTCAACCCCAGGGAGAGTCCAGTGGTTCTGGCTCTGCTCCCGCTCTTTCTGCCAGAGAGCTCAACACCCTGTATTTGTATTGCTTTGCTTTGTTTTTCCTCTGAACAATACTTTACATTTTCCTTCCTAGTTCCCTCTATTTCCTGTAAATCTAGTTGCCGAAGGACACCCTTCTCTGTCCTCCAGTCGCTGAAACATTTCTTGTAAGGTCTATCCTTCACATTTTGTAGTGATAATTCTCAGAAAAAAAATATTGACAAAGACACTATACTCACCAACCATTAATGACACTTTCTGTCCAGCCATTTAAATAACACATTTGGAGGTTGAGCCAAAATACTCTTTCTCTACTTTCACCTTCTTCCCCCTCTTCTGCATTCCCTGGCCTTTGAGCCCTGTAGAACCTCTCAGTCAAATCCCTTGTCCTTTGTCACTGTTTACTCAGGGTTTAGATATCTGAAAGGTTGGTCAGTTTCTGCGGCATACTGATTAGGTTCCCATTAATACTCAGCTCCCCTGCCAATGTAGAATCTATCCTTCTGCCAGACAGATGTTTCTAAACCACAGATTTGATCACGGGCATCCCCTGCTTTAGGTACCTTTCTGAGCTACACCTCAGAATCAAGCTCTTACAAAGTACAGTCACACACAAGGTTCTTCAAGGATGGATGCCCATGTCAGCCTCTCTTTTCACCTTTTCTGGTCTTGAACTCTTAGGAAACAGAACAGCATGTGTATAATTTTAAGGCAAGTGATTACTTATACTGGAGACCCTATGTACTTCTGTCGCTTTCCAGTGTACTGTTCTTCCTCCAGCCGCATCCTGCCAATTTTCACACACAAAGGTTCCCAGAGTTCTCTAGTCATGGTATCTGTGAATGATTTTGTGCCTTCAACCTTATGTTCCCTTTTCCCAGAGAAGGCTATTTTTCTCTTAGGCTTATTTTAAACATTTTTACTTATAAGAAGTCTCTTTTGAACATGGACTTCTCTACTTTGAAGCTATAAAATACTTTAAATAATCTTGTTCTGTTTCCTCGAAACAGAATTTATACAATACACCTTCCTGCTAGAGTATTTAAAGCTTGAGAGAAAAAAAAAGAAAAAAGAAAAGAAAAGAAAACTTGATTGCATTCTATTCTCAGTATACTGCCTGGCATGGAAAACAAACACAATAAAATGGATATGAATTAATCTTACCCAGAGTACATTTGATCATCAATAGGATACATGAGCAGATTGTGTAAGGCTAGCCACATAGACCATCCCTCTCTCATCTTACAGTGTTCCATTATTACATATCATTCAAAAATCTTATCTTTGTATTTCTTTTTTGATAGTTGTGTCTCAGCATGTTTTTTCCCGAAGTTGCTTTGAACTATATCATATCTTAAAACATGACTATTTTTCAGGTGTATCATTCAGTGCAGGATAAGAATGAGATGACCCAACTCTACTACAAGTAGTGAAGGCTATGCTACAAGACATGGCATCCACCCTGTGTGTGTGTGTGTGTGTGTGTGTGTGTGTGTGTGTGTGTGTTTGTGTGTGCGTGCTTGTACGCGTGTGTGCCTATGTGAACATCCATGTGTGTGCCTCTGTATTATCTCATTGTTTTGCATGCAATAAATGTTTTGTGTTCCTGTACTACTTTCATACGGTAAAACATAAATTGTCATTTAATAAATCTGTAAGCATCACTTTGTGGGATTTAGTGAAAAATAACCATGCAACAAAGGTTAATAAGATCATTTTCTGCCTTTGAAACGTCTTAATTGACCCTTGAGGTATGTTGGGTTAGAGTTTACCATGCCTGGATTGATTACTCCATAAACTTTTCTTCTTTTAAAAAGGCAAGGTTGCAATTTTCAAACTCTTCCAATCAGATGTCTTTGAAACAAAGAGGAAGAAAAATAAATGTTTAAGCAACCATTATAAGAAACTAAAAAATAAATAAAATCCAAACTATGCTAAAAGAAAAGGTTAACTTTAAAAATAACAAACATTTAGCCAGGCAGTGGTGGCGCACACTTCTTTAATCCCAGCACTGGGGAGGCAAAAGCAGGTGTATCTCTGTGAGTTTGAGACCAGTCTGGTCTACAAGAACTTATTCCAGGATAGCTAGGGCTGTGACACCGAGAAACACTGTCTCAAAAAAAAACAAAACAAAGCAGCACACTTTTAATTGAGTATTTTGCATCTTACTCAATGGGAAAAGACACCAATTTGTACATTGTAACTGAGCCATTATTAGACCATAGTCTTTATTAAAGGTCAGAGGCATTTAAGGAAATAACACCAATGTTTCAAGTATAACAGGATGGAATTCAAAGCTGTCATGCTGACAGTAGCTGTTGCTTCTCTCCAGTACTTATTGAACATGGCTCCTTAGCCCTGAGCTAAGACATGAAAGGAGTTACTGTTGAAACAATCCATGTAGCTGAATATCAAATGCTAAGCCCCAAATACTATGTCCTGAAGAACAGATCTGTCTTTTACTTAATGAATTCAAATTGACTCTGGTTGAACCTGTAAGTCTCTCTAAATACTAATTCTCTTCCACTGAAGTCTTTTCTGTTGGTCATTTTAATCAATAGTCTTGAAAGAGCCACAATTATAATAGCTTACTCATATTGGTTACATAAGCCATTATTCAAGTACTTTTACAAGTCCGCCAATGGGACACCAGTATTTTTAACATCTATACCAGGTCAAAATTTCATTTTCCCTTCCCTACACAGCACGGTCATCTCCACTGTTGATTACCGCTTTCTGTAGCTCTTCGTGCACACAGCCGGGGACTCTTGAAGTTGTAAACAGTGTTGTACTTAGCTTTGAGCGCCCAGGGTTTAATACTTCACTTGCTCTTAGAAGGTGCTCAAAGAGTATCCATGAATGGTAGAAACTGGGAGTCAGCTTAGATGTCCACCAACAAGGTAACAAATAATGAAGTTGCGGTCCAGGTGCATAATGGAGTTGTATTCAGTTATTTTATAAAAGGAAAATTTGAAAATTGCAGGAAAATGAATGGATCTGGAAAGCATCCGTGTTAAGTGAGATGTTCCAATCTAAGAGAGACAAAATCTCTTCCATGTGAACCCTAGGATGCAAATGTGATTAAAGACAAGATACCTGTGACAAAACCAAGAAGGGACAGAAAGAGACCCTGAGTGAGTGGGAGATAACGCTGGGACACACGCGACGTAAGTGTGGACAGGAGTCTGAGGTGAAGGGAGGACATACGTGATGTAAGTGTGGACAGGAGTCTGCCGTGGAGGGAGGACACAGGAGGTGGTGGTGACATCGGGCTGAGGAGGGAGAAGTCTAAAACACACTGTGTTTGGAAACACTGTAATGATACTTAATTTTTGTATACTAAGTTGAACATGAAGAAGGAAAACATATGCCTATGAGTGTAATGACTGAATGACTGAATTGTCATCAGCTCTCAATGAGCAAGTATTTACTTTGTGGCTTAAAAGGGGGCCACAGGTCATGCACATTGCATTAGCCAGACAGAAATCTGACTTCTCTGATATGAATAATGTGCCAAAGAAGCTTAAGGTTCTAATGTGAAAAAGCCGTGGGACCGACAAAAAGCTCCCAAGTTCCACTGTCAACTCCTGTCTCATCAAAGCCTTCAAAACCCTTAGCTCCTGGCCCTCCAGTAGCACTAGGCTCAAACTGGGTCAGAGCTGTCGCTATTGGTTTGGAGCTCTACTGGATGTTACATGCCACAGTGTTGTGCTTCTGATCCTTTCCTTGAGAATTAATTTTCATGTTCACACCCATTTCGCAAGCACTGGAGTGCAAATTAAATAGTAATTAGAAGATAAAAATACATGGCGGTGTGAATCTTCAGTTTCCTGCCGGGCATCCCGTCATTTGCTGTATTCAAATTTTCCATAAAGGTGCTGAACCAAGCAACACCTTTGGAATGATGTGGCTGCTCTGTCTACTCTGAAGTCAATCCATTTCCCAAGCACCCTTTTAGGATGGTGTCTGCTTCTAGAGGTGCAGCGCATAAGCACAGATGGGAGTCACCTTTAGAGTGCACATCTTCATTCAGTTCCAAGGCTTTACCCCCGAAGGCTGCAGATTCATCAAAACGATGCAGAGCATGATGTGCCTCTCATCTTGGATAGTTTTCTATGCAGATGAAAGAGAGTGTGTTTGTTTGCTTGACTCCTTGAACATTCAGTGTCAATAGGCCACAGTATACAGCACTGTACTGTCTCACTATATAATTTGGAAAGTCTCTGTGTCCTTATTCTCGAGGAAGAATCAGACCACTGCAGACACAGACCCATGGAGTTTCCCAGTAAGGCTGTAGGTGTGGAGGAAGGTGGGAGTGGGAGATGAGAGAGAATGGGAGGTGGGAGTGGAATGTGGGAGGTGTATGATGGTGATGCTTTTCTTGGTTACTGCCATGGCAGTTCACAATTCTTCATTTGATACTGTTCCAAAAGAAATTCCAATGACATACTGTAGCTGGTGTTTTTTCTTTTAGCGTTTCTTTAGTTTTTCTGTTTTAATTTACCTGGCATTATTCTAGGAATTATTACATAAAATATCATAATCAACTTTAGTTCTTTGAATATTCCTTAAATGGGATTATTTGAAGCTAAAATGTTTCTCCAATCAAGAGTACAGAGAGAAGTTAATCTCTAAAGGGAGGGGACATATTTTATATTTATACACTCGACAAAAGACTGATAACTAGAATACAGGTGTAACTTGAAAAATCCAATGGGAACAACATCCAAGTTCAAAACTGACCACATCAGTCGGCAAGAATGGGGGAAATTTCACATTGCTCTAAGCACAGATCAAAAGAGTTCCAGGCAATTAATAGGTGCTGATAGAGTCAGAACAGATGCTGTCCAGGGATGAGCCCCCCTCATAAGTCACATAATCAGTTCTAAAGACCAACACTAAATGGACTCAGGAGGTTGTATGCATGTAAACATACATGTGTGTAAAAATAATGGTAAGGAAAGACCATGAATTTGAGAAAGGCTGGGGGAACAGAAGGAGGTTGAAAGAGAGGAGGAGGGGTTAAAATGATATAAGTACAGTATTCTTGCTTGAAATTCTCAAAAAAAATAAAAATTAACTTAAAAACCTGAACAAGTGATCTAAATAGATGCTTCTTAAAATACTTATGAATGGAAATAGGTACATGAAACAAAAAGTTCAACCTCACAAGCCATCAAAGAACTAAAAATAAAAATCAGAAAGCAACATCACCCCATCTCTGTGACAATAGTAACAGAACTCATGCTTATTTTTGGCTCTTTTTCTTCTGTTTGTTTTGTCCTGTTTATGTGGATTTGTTTTTATCTTATTTTATTATTATTCCTTAGGTACCTGTTTGTTTTATAACAAGTAACTAAGTGTAAGAGGTGCCATGGTAGATGTGGAAGAAAGGGGTCCTTTGGACAGTTGGTACAACTGTACATTGATGCAATAATCAGGGGGAAAGTATGGCTGTTCCTCAACACATAAAAACTGTAATACTACACAAAGAAGACAAATCAACACTTGAAAGAGATATTTGCTCCCCTATGTTCCATGCAACACTATTATTCATAATAATAAAGAAATGAAAGCAACTTGTGGTTCCATCAACTGGAAATACCACTGAGACAAGAAAAAAATTAAACGATTTCTTTTAACACAGAAGGATCTGAGTGTCTCTGCGGTTGTACAATGAGCCAGACACAGGAAGACAAGTGATGTATTACCTCACTTAGGTGGAATCCACAGTGTGTGGAATCGTGCAGAGTGCAATGGCAGTAACCAGAGGTTGGGGTAGTAGAGGAAGGGGTTGATGGCACTAGAATGATCAATGTGTGCTATCTTATGAACAGACAGGAGCCAGCACCTCAGGTACTACTCCTCAGTATAAGAATCACACATCACAGCTGTGTATTTCAAAATAGCAGAAAGGATGATGAGAGTTTTTAGAACAAAGAAAGAGTGTCTGAAAAGACACATATGTTCCACCTGATTCAAACACTGAACAATGCACATGTATGTTGAGGGTTCTGTGGAACCTACAGAATGTATGGTGCTTCTGTGAGCTGGGCTGTATAGGTCAGTTGGTAGAGTGCTTGCCTAGGACATGGAAAGCCTTAGTTTTGATCACCAGCACCGCATATACCAGTACAAGTACCCATAATCTCAGAACTCTGGGGGTGGAAGGAGAAGAATCCATTTTACCTTCTGAGAGCAGTCTAAGGTAACATGAGATCCTGTATCAAAACAAAGCAAAGCAACCAGAGAAAAACAAGATCACCCACCTCTCCCCTCAAATAAGAAACAAAACAACCCTGTGTGACAACTTCGGTTTTCCTTCGTTGGCACGAGAGACTGGTATTTAAAATTTTTTTCGCTTGCTTTGCATGTAGTGTTCTTCCTATAATAGAGTATTGGAGACAGCGAGAAGGGCCGCTAAGGGAATTATTCCCTCCTACTCTGTTTTTTTTTTTCTGCCCGTGTTTCTTCTTGCATCCAATTTTTAAAAAGAACCACTTTTTGTTTTGTATAATTTGGGAACATTCTCGTTCACCTCCTGACTTTGCAGGAGCTATTCTTGGTGTGCAGTGTTATCTTTCTTTTGGAACAAATCCTCCCTCCTGGAGCCCTCACACAGGCTTTTCCCACCTCAGAGATGCCAGTAGCAGCCCTTATACAGTTATAGCTCTGATTCTATGTGTTCTCACACCCTGCATACTGCTTCCCCTTAGTTGTGAGGCTGTGAAGGGGGGATGCTCGGTAACAGCACCTAGTGCAGTTCCTGGGGGCTGGAGGCTGGGAGACACTTGCCTTGTATCTGTTATCTGACCGCTGTGCTGTCTGAATGATCCCCCTGCTTTCTGTTCAGAGTTGCTCTAGCTTGTACAAAAGATACTGACCATAGCCCTCCCTAGAGTGTGATATGGGGCTTGCTGGTACTCCAAGTCAATTTTCTTTGCATCCCTTTTGGGATAAACAGCTTACAATGCACATTCTTTGAAATGCAAGTAAAAGAGAGTGTTAAACGTACAGAAGAACTGTAGCCAGGTGCTTTGAATGGCTGCACTTTCTTCAGATGGCCTTTCTCCAAACCATCTACATGACAGTAAGCCAAAGGCACTTGACAAAGCAGACAAGGATTGCACAGAGCCCCGGGTGAAATGTTGCAAGGACAGTGGTGTGTCAGCATTGTCTGTGAGACTGGCTGTGAACCGCATTCTGAAGCTTCTGGATGGATCACAGCAGGAGGAAGCCAGCTGGAGCAATTCTCACGTGCTGGTTTTATGAAATAAGCTGTGCAAAAATATTTCTGTCTCATCTGTAAAGAGTTTAATTTCCCCAAATATATGGTACATGCCATAAATCACTTGGCATTTGAAGAAAACAAATATATTTGGGCTGGAACTTAATAGGATATTTTCTTTGGATAAGAAAACAATATAAATTCATTAGATATGAATCGGCCCTAATAAATAATCAAGGGGATTTTATGCAATGGGCAAAACCATTTTTAAGACTATAAATCCATAAGGCATCAGACTTCTGAGAATATACTGACCAAACCAAGAGGCAAATGCCATTAAGGAAGATTAAATTAAAAGCTCTGAAGGACTTCAAAGTGCCCTTGTTTCTGGGGAAATCTGTGGAGACTCGCAAGTGGAAAAGAAACACATAGGATTTTTATCACACTTGTTATATTCTGGAGAAGGAGTTCAGTTTACAGAATCTAACCAGCAAGGGTCCTCACCTGCCCCCTCTGGCAAGTGGGATAAGAATTTGAGTCCCTCTCATGGGAGCCTTTTCAGTCTCACTTGTGTGTGCGTGTGTGTGTGTGTGTGTGTGTGTGTGTGTGAGAGAGAGAGAGAGAGAGAGAGAGAGAGAGAGAGAGAGAGAGTATTCAAATAACCACAATGACTAGAAACTCAGAATTGTCACCCAATATCCTATGAAGGAGAGAGGAGGGGCTTCCTACAGAAGAATCTGCTAGAGACTTCATTCATGGCCAACTGGGTTTGGAGTTGGCAGCCAACCAGTGAGTTTTCTAGGAAAAATGGAATAGAGAGGACCACAGAACCAGAGGTGAGCAGAGAAAGAAGCAGAGGACCAACTCTGGCTGTGGCAGACACTCTGTGTGAGGAACTCAATGAAGGAAGTCTGCAGACCTGCCTTGGGGGTCAGCTTTCTTGCCTCTTTCACTAGAGAGACAGGAAAGGTATAGAAAAGAAGACGCACTCAGCAATTGGAGTCCTGGATTCATTTCCACAGTTTGGTGTGGCACTGTCACTGCGTGTGCTCAGGGCCCTTGCTTTGTCCTTTCTAATACAGACTTGAAGTGAAGAGCAAGCAAGACCAACTTTGCACAGCATAGAGAAATACAAACAAGAGCATCATTCCATGAGTGGGGGCGAGGTATGGGTGGGTGGCGGTGGTTAATGGGTGGTGGGTGGCTGGATGGTAGGTGGGTTGGGGAGATGATGGGTGGGAGGTAGGGTAGGGCGTGTTGGAAACTGAGAAGCATGTATTTTGAAATATATTTCCATGTATGCCTAAAGCTTCTCTGGTAGAAATCATGTTCATATGAAAGAGGGTGTGAGAAATCAAAGGCGGTGTGTGGGGGATACAAGGGCAGAGGCCCTGAAGTCAGCCTGGGAATCAAGCTCTGCCTCAGCAGCATTCGTGAGCCACACTGCACTTCTAAATGCCTGGCATTACATTCATTAGCGGAGGAAAATCATACTCTAGAAAGGATAAATCTTAAACAAGTGACAAATACACACCCAGCATGCGAGAGCGTGCTTGGCAAAGGTTCCATGATTTCTGTTTATTGTGTCAAGCAACAAGAATCCTAATCAAGTCTGACCATAGTAACCATTAGTCATCTAACTGAGCCTAATTACAAGCTTTCCTAGTTTAATGCACAGGCATTGGGCTTGTTATACTTTATGGTAATTAGCAGCCTTGGACAACTTGTTACTTGGGCTTCTTAGCAAGGTGTTGCTATCTCAGCATCGAACTTAATGCTTAATAATAACCACTTTTGGTAGCCATACCACACCATTTCAATGCTTTCCTTGATTGCACACCCTGCCTCCCACTTTCCTGGTAGTTACAAAGTGATCCTTCCTCCCAACCTGCAGGTGACTTTGAAGGCATTGCCATATGGTGCTGGAAGCATGATCATGTGTCACCACTTGTTTGCCAGATGTTGTTCTGCTCTGTTAGGCAGTTATTCAGACTCGCTGATGATTTAGCAAAATGGATCTTGCTAAGTTGGAGAATTTCTGTTGTCATATCCTATCTTGTTATTATTGCCAAATGATCTCAAACATTTTAGAAAAACTAACGGTTGGAATGGACCCATTAGATATACAAATAGCAACACTGTGCCTGCCAACCCTACCCAGACAGCCTCTCTATTACGGAGAAGAGAAAAAGGAGGCCCTGACTCAGAAGAGGGGCTAGGGTACAAAGAGCACCACTGTGGCTGCTGTCCACACTGTAGAAGAAGAGCAGTTCAGTTTTCTCTTGGCCAAATGGTGGGTTAACATTAAGGCTTGATTGTAGAGGAGCTGAAAAACTTTTTGCCATCTCTTTCTGGAACAGTTCAACATCTGCTGACCTATATTGGAAATTTTAGTATCAAGTTCCTCTATAAAACAGCAATATTATAGGGGTGAGGTAGAAGCTACAGCTTTGGGGTTAAATCTAAGCACCTCAATTTGGTATTTTTTATTATATACCCATATTTGCCTTAGTACCCATACTAATCACTTAGTGAATGAATATTCATTGAACATTTGCCTGAATAGTGTATTACTTACTTTTGCTTGGTCTGATAAAATATTATCACTAAAAGAAATTATTAAAAGTAAAAGTTTATTTCAGCCTAATGTTCTAGTAGGGTAGCTCACAATGATAGCAGAGATGTGGCGGCAAATAGGAGGACCTGGAGGCTGAGATCTCATATCTCAGTTCCACAAAGGAAACAACGAGTGGGGTGAGACTATAAATTTTCAGAGCCCATCCCTCAGTGATATGCTTCCTTATGCAAGGTACCACCACCTAAAGATTCCCTCCCTAAAGATGATCTCTCCAGATAGTGTCATCAATTAGGAACCAAGTCTTCAAAGACACAAGGCTATGGAATGCATTTTTCATTCAAACTACCACAAATGGGAGCCACTACTGTCTTTCCTAAAGGAATCCTGGTGAAGAGCCCTTTCTTGACCTCTACACAGCAGAGAGGAGATGGAGATGGGATCTGGAAGATCACATCTGGAGATGGGATCTGGAGATGGGAAGAGGAAGACACCCTGCTGCCTGAGAGCAAGCAAATCTGAACAGGCATTCCCTCACTGTCAAATGCAGGCAATAGTTTTAGAGATGGAATTTTTGTGGTGCCACATTACTGTGTAACTGTTTCCCTACTGGGGTCGAAACTTCTAGATTCATGACTGTAAAGCTCTGTCCTGAAGTTTCCTTGTCCCCTTTTCCACCCTGTTCAGTGGTGGGTTCCAGTCTTTTCATTCCTACTATTGTTGGTGGAACTCTACTCCAGAGACACCAATGCCACTTGTTCAGGTAGCCTTTTATTTTCCTGGAAAAAAAATACCATATTATTTTAAAATGTCTTTAGTAAGGATGGCCGTATGACCAGGAATGAATTTGAAACCATTATAACAGGGTGTGGATTCAGAGTGAAGCTTTGGTGTTTGTGGCTACAAAGGAAAAATCAGATGTGGATGGATGTATGATAGTCCTGAATGAGAACAGATACAGAGAGAACCAAAGAAGCCATGCCAAGACAAAGCTGTCCCTCCAGTGAAGATACCCTCACTGAAAAAAGGTGTTTTTTTCAGGCAACATTCATGTTCCTCTTGTGTGAATTGAAATTATTGTGAAAAAACATAAAGATATTGTATTATAGAGGTTGAAAATAAAAGCAGAAATTGTGGGTTTTGAAATTGGTTGTGGGCTTAATAAGTAGCCCAAGCTCTTTTGCTTCTCCTTGGATGGAAACTGGCAGAATTGCATGTTTCTTTCAGCTGGGTGTGTACTTACTGTTGCAATGACTGTGGAACATTGAGCACTCTATAATAAACACAGAGATATATTTAACTCATGTGTCATTTTTCTGGATCTCTATTATGCCCCCATAAAGCTTGCGTTATTATGCCAGCCTTAAACATAAAGAAATAGACTGAGCAGGCATGGCTGTACAGGCCTGTTATCCCAGCACCTTGTGGGCAGAGGCAGGAGAATCATGAGTTCAGGTTCAGCTGGCAATATGGAGTGAATTCCACGCAAGCTGTTGATTCGGGATTTTGTCTCCCAAATCACAAAATTACAAACAAACAGAAACAGGACTGAGGAATGTTAGTGGCTCCGGTCTCACCGCTGTGGGGTAGTAGCTACTAGAGCCTCAGGAGCAGACTCCAGTTTCGCAAGGCTCTGCTCTGCGTTCTTGTCACCAATTCACGTGCCTCATGACCTTTTCTGGGCACCACGTGGGAAATCCTCGGAAATGCTTTCTGACCTTCTGTTCCAGATCAGAACAAACTGCTGCTGTGCTCAGTTAGCTGCTCCTGTCCCAGAGCTGCTCCGGGGTGTTTGGTTGGCGTCTCAACCTCCAATGCTACTCAGCAGTCTTCCACTATCTCAGCCCATGACCCTGTGATGCTTCCGGTTGCTGCCTCTGGGCACCACACAGACTCCTGTGTACAGGGCCAAGAATATACTTGATTAGAATATTGTTTTGGTTGTATCTCTTCCTTTCCTAGATAGTTTCCTTCCATTATAGACTCATTCGAACACTCATTGTCAAATTCTCATCTCACATCCTGTTTCTCCACAACTTGTCCTGAGAAAGGGCTATTGTCGCTGAGTAACCTCTATAGCTAGGAGGCAAGGATCTCAATGCAGGAATTACAAAACACTGAGTGCCATTGGAGTGTAGGATATGCCCGGTCCAACGCTGAGCTTTCTCAAATGTATGCAAGAGAGGTGGGTACAATATCTTTTTACAGGGATTGTTCAGATTCTTCTGGCAGGAGCTAAACAAGGCATTACATAGACATTTCCCCACAACATATTTTTATTAATTATTTGGGAATTTTGTACAATGGACTCCAATCACACTTGCTTTCCATCCCAGGTCCATCCTCTCACCCTTGACCCCTCTCCACCCCAAAACAACAACAACAAGCAAACAAAAACTCCAGAATTTAGGGGACTGTCCTGGAAAGACGGTTCTGCAATTAAGCATTTGTTTCTCAAGCAAAGGACTGGATACAGTTCCTTGCATCCATCCACACGGTAGCTCAACCTTCTGTAACTCCAATTCCAGGGAAGCCTCAGGCAGCACCACTTACATGTGTAATACACTCACATACGTTTGAGAAATCACTCATCAGCCAGGATGTTACACAGAGACAACCTGTCTCAAAAAACAAAGACAAAAACAAAACAAAAAGCAAAAAAAGGACTAAGAAATGACTCATACTCACACAAAGTCTATTCTAAAAGAGTTAATAAATCCGTGAGCCAATGCTTATTAATAAACTATGATTGGATTTGATTCATATGTCTATGTCTTCCACATGGACACAGCACATGGAGAGAGTGTATGTGTATGGGTTCCTGAAGAGGTCAGATCGCCTGCCACTGGCATTACAGTTGGTTGTGAGCAGCTTCATGCGGGTAGTGAGACCCAAACTCAATCCTCTGCAAGCATAGCAACTGCTTTTAGCCACTGAGCCTTCTCACTGGTCCCCAGATCAGCATTTTGATGTGAGCAGTGTGTCCTGCATCTTCTAAAGGTGGCCGTTAATACTAATTCTAGTCTGTCTTCCATAGTCTAATCCTACCTATGCAGTTACGCTCAGAACAACATTGAGTAAGATGATTTAGCCTGTGTGCTTTAGTTTCTTATCAAAAATAGTAGGAGGAAAGTATTGCACAGCTCAAAGGGTTTGTCATGAGAACTATGTATTGATTTAAAAAAAAAAAATCTTAAGTTGCCAGAACCTTACTGGCAAGCCACAGTCTTGTGGCAATACACAGACTGATAGAAATGGGTTAATTTAAGATATAAGAAGAGCTAGCTAGAAATATGCCATTGACCAAATAGTGTTGTAATTAAAAAAAAAATCTTAAGCTGGCATACGGTGAATAGTCAGTAAACACTGGCTGTTATTTCATATGTTATACATTTAATACACCAATTCACACCAACTCAGGCAGACTTTGCTGTATTGAAATATCAGAGTTTTATATTTCTGCTGAGAGTAATGTCTTCTCTTTGATCCCACTGTGCTGCATATGCCTTAATTAGAAAGAGCTCAGTCCTTTTAAACAGAGAAATGATTTAAGCGCTGCAACATATCTCCTCTGAATGTATGTTCATATGTTCAAAGAATTCTATTACCATTGTCACATCGCCGCTTGCTGTGAGAACATCTTCATTGGCACAAAAGCGTTGTGGATGTTCCTCGGATCCCTAACAGTCTAAACCTGGCATTCAGGCTTCTTCCATCCGTCTTCCTGAATTTAGCTTTGAATAATCTGTCATTTGTAGAACCATAGAGTATATGGCTTTCTATTATACATGTAGCATAGTTTTGAGGTTTATCCATTATTAGCCCTTGATTTCTCTTTAAGTGACGTTCTTTATTTTCTATTGTTTAACACTTTCAGATGTTTGCACACTGGATTATGGTCATTTTCACCCCTCATTTCTCCTCTTTTATCTCCCTCCTTCTCCCACCAAAACTATTCTCAACAAGGCCCTGCCTACCTTCACCTCTGCATTTTGTATGTAGACCACTGAGTTTAATTAGAGCTACATTAATTAGAGTGTGGGTGGAGGTTAATTGCTGAACAGTTTCATATTCTGTTCATTCATTTATTAGTGGGTAGGAATTAATTTCCCCTATCCTTTGGTGATTATGAGTAATACTAAGAAAGTTCATGCTAAATGTTGTTCGCATATTTCAGCTCTCTAATGGAATTGTGAAACCAAATGATAATGCCGCAGGCTAACTTTTCATGGAATTGTCAACCTGTCTTCCAAAGGGGCTGCATCACTTTTGTATTCGCATTAGAAATATTTATGTATTGCATGGTTTTAATGCTGAGTTCCCTCTCATAATGCAGACTGAAAACTCATTACCAGTGTAATGGTGGAAGGAAGTGGTATCTTTGGGAACTTATGAAGACATCAGGGCACATCTCCAGGAAAGAGATGAGTAGCACCATAATGAAGGTTAGAAGTCTTTTTTTGCCTTTAACACTTCTTGAGACTTGAGTATAAAGTCGCTACCTACATATGAGATAACCCTTACCAGACACAGATTCTAGAAGAGGCTTGATTTTGAACATTTTTTTTTCTCCAAGAACATGAAGGATCAATCTATAATATTTATAAAATATCTACCTTAGTATACATATCATGAGCATTTTTATTGTCTGTCATTTCTATTACAGTCATACTATGAGTGTACAATGGGACACCCTTACATGTTAACTTGCATTTTGGAAATGATAAACAATCGTTTCATATGGTCTTTGTCTGTCTTCTGTTGATAAATTTCTATCCTACTCCTTTGACCATTTTAAAGTTCACATTCCTACATTCTTTCTAAGTAGGTTATTAAATATTTTTCTTTTCTAAAATTTCTGCCTTTCATTTATTTTATATTCGGTACTTGTCTGTGCATTTTGGAACGTTTAATTGGGCTGCCATTTTATTATTGACTTATGTGAAATAGTTAAATATTTAAATTATAGATTCTTTTAAAATAATGATCTGCGTTTCTTTTAGCAGTTTTTTTCTCCTTTATTTTTTACTCCTTTCATTTCTTCCTTTCTGTCCTTACTCTCCCTGTTTTCCTCTTTCTCCTCTCTACCTGATTCTACGTCTGCTCTTCCTGGGTTATATCTCAGTCTGCTCCTTGTCTTCTTCTTTGTGGTAGGCAGGGGGGTTGAATTTAGGTCTTATGTGTTCTCAGCAATGCTCTGTTTGGGTTTTCTTTCCGTGTTTGGAATAAAGTCCTTTGAAAAACGAGGATTCTACACACTTGTTTGTCTTCTTTTGTTTGGAATAAAGTCCTTTGAAAAACAAGGATTCTACACACTTGTTTGTCTTCTTTGGTTTGGAATAAAGTCCTTTGAAAAACAAGGATTCTACACACTTGTTTGTCTTCTTCTGGTGTTCTCTCCCACCCTTGTACTCTGAGTCTCATGTTTAAGAAACTGCTTCAGAGCTGTTGTCATGAAGATCTATAGCTAAGATTTCTTCTAACCTTTATTTATTTATTTATTTATTTATTCATTCATTCATTTATTTGTTGGTATGTCTTTAGTGAAAACATGGTATCTAGAATCCAGGAGATTCTAAAAAACAAAAAATCTTGACGAGGTCAATAATTGGATGCAGTGAAATTCCCAGCAATACTTAGAGTAGAGGCTGAGGAGGTTTTAAATCTAAATTTGATTGAAGCATCCAACTGGCATTTTCAGAGAGGAAGTGCTACATGTGTGCTTGATAGTAGATCAAGAAGATCGACAAGGCTTTCAGAGATTCTAGCTAGTGAGCTTGAGGTTGAGAGAGAGGTGACTATTAACTCGATTTGATACGGTAAGACTAAGAACAATTCCAGAAATAACACATGGCTGCTGATGGAGCTTTATTTGTATGTGTGACAGACTCCTCAGCTCAATATTCTCAACATAGAGGCCATTATTTTTTTCTGGTTGCTTTTGACTCAAGGGAAATAACTGCCTCAGAGACTTATAATTCAACATCTATTTTTACATGCATTTAGTATAGAGATGTGAAAAATATTCAAACAATATATAAAGATTTTTGTTCATTGCTTTTCTCCCCTTTTGTCCTTGCCTTTGTTAGAGTGCATTTAGTCCACTTACTATTTCTTCTATTTTTCCATAGTAGGTGTCAAAATATTTTTACATTCTAAGACTTCTACAGTCATTTGCGTTTCGTCCTGATGGTCTATGCATTTACTAAATATTGTACAGCTTATCTGACATCTTCTCTGAGAAATGTTAGCTAAGCAATATCTTCTTCTGAATGTATAGAGGACAGACTTGACAAAAGTTTGTTGAATTCATATTTCCTACTGTCATGGATTTTAATAGGATGACTTATTCCTTCTGCCTTAGTAAATTTCAAGGCTCTTAGATTCATTGTCATTTAATTTTATGCTTTTTTCTCAGTTCTTCCAAACATTTCAGTTCATTTCTTATACAAAATCAAAAAGAAAATTATTATTTTTGTTGTCACCTTCAATTTATTAAAAGAATACAAGGTTTAGACTCAAAATCTAGACTGATGTTTAGCTCTGACATAATGCCTGGAGAGTAGCAACAAATAATTCTTCAACCTCAGTAATCACACTCTTGACAAAGAGATGGGACATTCCATAAAATATTTTATAGGGAAATACATTGCAAACCCTATTTATAATAATGGCAGCCATATTTGTTCTTGTTCTAAAGTCAAACAAAAATTGAATTCGTGGTCAAAAAAGACACATTGTCTTAAACCTGCTGTTTACAAAACTCTTTTTTACTTCATTTGAAATGGAAGGTAATAATCTAGAATTCTCTTTGAAAACCACTTCATTTCATGCACAGAGATGTACTTTGCTGAAAGCCATTTTGCCTTTTTTTCCGAGTATAAGTAGACTTATTGCAGTCTGTGACCTGTCATATAATTTGGGTCATAGTAGTGTCACATGGTTAATCTTTCCATTGTTGACCAAGGCAATGCATCAGCTAAGAACAAGAATAAGTCTCTGTGACTCTAGGATACTGTTGGCACTCAAAGGATGTTAATGTTAGATACTTAAAGTAGCTCCCTCCCATTGTAAAAAGAAAAAAATTAAGACAGCTTTTTCTATTCTTGTTAACCTACAGACATAATTGTTAAAGAATCTCTACTAAAATAAGTTCAATGCTACAAATATTCTCTGTGAAATGAGTAATTTCAAAATTTAGCATTGGTCCTCAGAAAAGTGTTACTTAAACTGTGTTATGGAATATATTTCCACACAGCTCATCAAGTACACTGAAGATGAACCCCAGAAGTGCTCAGAACTTTCTCAGGTGCTGTAAAAAAAAAAAAAAGATTATACTGATCTCTCAACAAACATGACATGATATCAGAATGACAGGCAAACTATTTTCCATTATGAATATTTTCAGATGCACAGATGAGATAGTGGAAGTGATCCAGATCAAGTAAAACACAGGCCAGCCTTTCAGCTGCTGTGTCAGAAGGTCATCTTTGTCAGAGGCTGTGTCTCCCAAGTGTTTGTCCTGCGGCACTCAGGAATGATCACGATTGCCCTCTATGTGGCTCTTCCATTCACACATTTGCATATCCAGAGCATTTCAGTGCACAGCGATAAAGAAACAGCTGTGTAATTGTGCTGAATACACCGAAGACTCTTTCTTCTAAACACCGGAAATGAGAGATTAAATGACTGTGGTCACTTCTATTATGGTAATGAAAATCCATGGCAGGTGAGTTTGTCAAAGCATAATGGGAGATTTGTAGAGTTTAGATGTATGTTAAGAACTAATAAGTTTCTATGTGGTATTAATCCCAAAATTTAATGATTTAGTATATTAAAAAGCCTCATGTAAACTAGAAACTCATTTTTTTAAGTTTTACAAACTGAGAAGTCAGCATGGTAGATGGTACAGAAGGTGTCTCTGGTGAAGCAGGCATATTTAAATTATTTGACAAATTATCAAAATAATGGTAGGTATGACAATCACTCTTCTGACATCCCTTCATTCATAAACTTCTCTGATTACCTGTGAAACATCAGGCTTGGGCGATATAGACATGATGCCATCTTGTTCCTCTTAGAGATGCCATAGTCTTAGTAAGAAGTAAAATAAATGGCTTTCATTTTCAAGAGTTTTGAAATCAAGAAATATCCACTTAGGTGGAAATATAAGAGGCAATAATTAATTGTGAAGCTTCAAGGGATGAGTAAGCATGAAGACAGAATGTTCCTTAACCTTTCTGGATACAAAGAACTTGCTGAGTCACACATGAAATGAAATGGTGATTGTATTATTAGAAAATTCCACATAAGTATTTATGAATATAATTTTCCATCCAATAACCAAAGAAACTTGTTTTGATGTTTATTTTTTATTGTGTGTGTGCACATGCATGTGTACATGTATGTGTGTGTGCGTGTGTGTTTGCATGTGTGTACACGTGAGTGCAGGTCCCTGCAAAAGGCAGAAGTGTCGCATCTACCAGGAGCTGGAGCTATAGGCTGTTGGGTCCTGGCAACTTGGGTTCTCTGAAAAAGCAATAAACTTTTTCCGCCATAACCATCTCTCTAGTTCCTCAGGGAAACCATTGAACTCACTGGAGTCACTAATATTCAGAACTCCTAAGGAGCTATTCAGCTTTAAGGTATTTTGCTAGGAAACTTTTTCCATGTGGAGGATGAGTGCTAACTTATGTTGTTGGTGAAATTCTGTAGGGATATTTTATTGCTCAACTGGGAAGAGGATCTGCTAGGGTAGAGGGTTTGGACATAGGGATTCTGTCTAGATTAGTCTATTTAAGCGAAAGCAGAGAGCGAGTAGAATTCAAGTAAAGTTTGCTATCCTAGAACAAAGATTCACGTGGAGAAGCACTAAGACATATTTGTAAGTGGAGAGTGATGCACAGGTTTGACAGTCAGCAATGAATACAAGTTCATAGCTGTAACAGGCCCAAATTATAAGGTGCATTTCAGGAAACTGAGTCTAACCTCTTGACTTCATCCCACATCCCACAGGTGATGGTTGATTAAAATTTGAAGGCATTAATGATGGTGGAATCACAATTTTGTTTTTTTTTATTTTTATTGAAATTGGATTTTTCTCTCATCCAGATCACAGTTTCTTTTCCTCCACTCTTTCCAGTCCTGCAGCATTTCCTCTCTCCTTGGTGTCTTCCTCAGTCTCCCTTTAGGAAAGAGCAGGCCTCCAAGAGACAACAACCAAACATGATAAACAAGATACAATCAGACAAGACAAAAGTCCCCACACTGAAGCTGGGCAAGGCAACCCAACAGGAGGAAAAGAGTCCCAGGAGAGGCAAAAGAGTCAGAAACTCACCTGCTCTCACTGATCGGTCTCACGAAGAAGTCGAGTTAACAACCATAACATATACCCAGGGAACCTAGTGCAGACCCATGCAAACCGATGCAGACCTTGGGCTTGTCACTTCAATCTCTGTGAACCCATATCTTCCCTGCTTAGTTCATTCCATGGGCCATGTTATCTTGTTGTCCTCCATCCTCTCTGACTCCACAATCTTTCTGCCCCCACCTCAGTGGAATTTCTTCATGGTCCAAGAGGAGGATCTCCGTGGAGACCTCCAATTTCTACTCCCTCTCTGCAAAATGTCTGGCTGTGGGTCTCTGCATATGCTTCTGGAAGCCTTTCTGGTGATGATTAGTAATGATTGGACAAGGTACCAATCTATAAATATAGCAAAATATCTTTAGAAATAATTTCATTTTTTCCTTCCTTCCTTCTTTCCTTCGTTCCTTCTTTCTTTCCTCCTCTCCTCCCTCCTCCCCTCCCCTCCTCTTCTCTCTCTCTCTCCTTCTCTCTCTCTCTCTCTCTCTCTCTCTCTCTCTCTCTCTCTCTCGCCAGTTGTATTTGGATCTATCCTAGGTGTCTGGGCTTCTCTGGTTCTTGGCCATTCAAGCAGTGTCAGGCATGGACTCGCTGTCATGGAGTAGGACTCAAATCAGATATTGGTTAACCACTCGTTGAAGTCCTGTGCCACCTTTGCCCCAGCGTATCTTGAAGGCAGGACAGAATGTAGGTCAAAGGTTTTGTGTCTGGATTAGTGTCCAGGTTTCTCTTTCGGTAACCTGCAGAGTGCCTTCCCACTCTAAAGAGACTAGAATGTAGGCATCGAGGCTCCATGCAGGCACCTGCTTGAACTCTCTACCTTCAATGTTCCATGTGGAGGTTGTTCTTGGCAAAGGGACCCCAGTGTCAGTTTGCAGAGAATAACGCTCTGTCCTCTGCCTGGGTTGTTTGGGGATCTCTGCAGGATCCAGGCAGTTAACAATTCAACAAATACAACCCAAGACAAACAGACCAAACTACATACAGAGAGAAGGCCTAGGATAATTCCATGAAGGCTCCATAGCTGTTAATCCAGAGTCAGTGAATTCCCACGAGGCCAGCTCATCTGTCTCTCTGAAGGTTTATCCATTATGAACTTGACACTTCCTCCCCCCATCACTCCTACAATCGCTCCTCCCTCTCTTCAACAGGACTCCAGAAGCTCAGCCTAGTTCTTGACTATGGATCTTTGTATCTACTTCCAAAGCTACTGGATGAAGGTTCTCTTATGACAATTAGGGTAGTCACCAATCTGATTAAAGGGGAAGTACAGTACAGGCACCCTCTCCACTATTGCTAGGAGTCACAGCTGGGGTCACCCTTGTGAAATCCTGGGAGTTTCCCTGGTACTAGGTTTCTCCCTAAAACTGAAATGCCTCCCCCCAATCAAGACATCTCTTCCATCGTTCTTTACCTCTGTCCTGCTCCCAACCTGCCTAACTACATCCTTCATGTTCCTAAACCTGCCCACCACCAGCTTACCCAAGATATCTCTCCTATTTTCCTTTCCTAGGGAAATTCATGTGACCCTCTTTGGGTTACCTAGCTTCTCTGGGGCTGTGGATTGTAGCCTGGTTATTCTATAGCTTATACCTAATATCTTCTTATTTTGCATGTGTATTGAACGTATGTAAACATACAGGCATGTATTCCTGTTCAGAAGCCTTAGTGTGACATATAATGTCCTCTCTTATTGTTGTCTGTCTTATTACCCTAAGATAGGGTTTCCCATTGAACAGGTACCTCAATGTTTCAGCTTGCCTGGTTGGCCTGTGAAATCCTGGAGTTTTCCTGCCTATGATTAGCAATGTTTGGAATCAATAATATGCATCCATGCCCAGCTTTTTCAATGGGTGGTGCTGGAGACTGGGACTCAGTGCCCATGTTTGTAAACAAGCCTTCTTACTCGGTGATCATCTTTGAATCCTTCTTATTTTGCCAAAATGACTTTAAGATTATTAGCTTGCTTGCTTCTTTTGTGGTTGTCCTCCCATTCCCCTCCACCACTAGTATGCACAAGAAGCAGGTTAGGGAAGAGGGCTTCTCTTGTTCGGGAACTGTGCCTTCCACCTAAAATTCATCTCTTGCACAATTTCTTCTCCAAAGTCCAGGATTTTTTCCTTATACACAATTATCTCTTTCTCCAGGGAGCAGATGTTAAGCAATTTACCATGTTAGGCCAGATTTGGGCCCTCAGACTTAAGAAATACACACATGTGTTTCTGAGCTAGCCCTGTGCAGGAGATTCAGCAGGTGTCACAGTAGGCCAGTTTATATGTATCTGCAGTTGCTTCCCAAGTGTTTGAGCTGCCACCAGGTGTTGATATCTTCTCCATGAGCACTCTCTTTGCTCTTTACCTACCTGTTAGAATCCCCATCCTTATAAATGCTGAGGTCACTTTCCATGAAGGCTGATGCAACACATCTTAGTTATGACAGAGCAACTCAGATGGTTTAAATCACGGGCAAGCCAATTTCCTTTCAGACCTTGTTTCTTCATTTGCAAGAGCATAATCACGACACCTACTCACAGAGTTACTGTAGGGTTGTGTAAGATCCTATTTATGAAGTCAATAGCTAGAACACCTGGCAAGCAAGAGTAGGTTGAATTAGGTGATTTTCATTATCAATTATTTATTAAAATTTGTCTTGCGCAAACTTATAAGCATCATCCTCTCATAAAGAATACATTTCTTAAAAACTTATTTTAAAATGAGTTTTACTTAGTTCATTTAATTATTTCCTCAATATTTCCAGGAACCAGGCAAGTTAATTATGTTTCTAACTGCCCTCAGCTCCAAATATTTGGCCAGAAAAGTCATTCCATGTGCTTATTCACCTTGAGAAGTGAGTTTGCTGAGTCTAGTTTTACTGTTTCCTCTCCCTGTGCTAACTTTGTTGAATAGGAATAAGTATCGTTCTTTTATCACTCCACATAGGGCTGGAGTTTAATTGTTGATTGTGATGAATGAACTGAAAGTCTGAGTCTTTGGAACCTGATGAGACAGATTTCTTCATTTTGAAGAAAAACTAGGTCTGCTTTGCTTTTTGTGATACATCAAATATGAAGTGCGGCTGAAACCGAATGAAGAAAGACAGACACAGCTCACTCCTCCACATACTGAATGGATTCTGTAGGATTCCTGTCTGCTCCCCGACCAGGGCAGCATGTGCAGAGGGTTGAGAGGACATGTGTGACCTCTCTGGGGGAAGCAGCATCAGGGAGTAGAGCCCCAGGTTGTGGAAGGAAGGGGCTCTTGACTGCGCTGTTAGCAGCTGTTTCCTCACTGCTTCTTCCTGTGGGCCTCTGAGCTGGGCTTGTCAGGACAATCTCATCTCTACAGGGAGGTTAAGCCATTATGGAAAATTTGCACTTTGCAGATAATTAAAATAAATTGGCTTAAATGAATTTCTGGCCTCTTTCCTGAATACAGGAACTGAAGAAAACTAAGAAGACAGGGGAAATATGGAAACAGTTAAAGAAAACCAAATTTATGAATTATAGGAATTTCAAATATATAAAATAAGAGGTTAGATATTCTGAACGGAAATGTGGGACTTCCTACTGAAGCAAGCAAAAACTCATTCATTTATCCAGTCTTCCATGACATTTGTTTCTTGAGTTCTTGTCTGGAATAGGTAATATGCTATGGGAGACCAAATGATGAAGATCCGGTTTCTGGAAGGACTCAGAAGCACATGGTCTACAGTAGTTTTCAGAACTATGGGTAAATTATAGCTCAGGATGTTGTGGTAGACAGCAACATAGAGATCACAGAATGGTGCTGATGCAGAGAGGATCTGACCCATAGTCCAGAAGGTCTTTTCTGAGATGTGGAATTGGAGAGAGGAAAGGAATGTAGTCAGCTTAGGAGTGATTTCTGATGTAGAGCCAAGCTTGTGACATTTTATTACAACAATATAAAAAGTAAGTAACACAGTAGGTATTCTTGACATCTGTCCCAATGCTGTCATTTTTGATGTCCAGCTATGTAGTCACAGCTCAGCAGACCTTAGCAATGCTGCCTTGAACATTGAGCACAGCACAGACACTTTCTGCTTTGCTACTTCACAGTATCACTGCTACAAAAGAGGCATTTTTACATTAATTCTGAAAAATGTCCTTTTTGGGGCTCCTAGTCAATTCCACTCAAGGAAACAGTGCGGTTAGAAGGCAAAATCTATAGTTGGCACAGAAGAGCATTGGCAGAGGGATGTGTGTCCATCTCTGCTAGAGAAACACGGCGATGATGGACATCTGGCAGTCGTGCAGGTAAGTCAGGGTCCTCTAAGATAAGCTGTAAGGGTAGACCTTCCTAATAGACAGTCAAAACTTAAGACATCACTGCATGTAGATGAAAACTAAGAAGAAGAATTATTTCCCAAACTTCTGGCTTCACTGCTTCTCTGCCTGGACACATTTTCAAAATCCTTTTTTATATTTGTATTGTTTTCTCTGGATCTGCACTTTCAAAATTTACCAGTTTTGATATATTTGTTG
Source organism: Microtus oregoni (assembly GCF_018167655.1). Classification (NCBI taxonomy): domain Eukaryota; kingdom Metazoa; phylum Chordata; class Mammalia; order Rodentia; family Cricetidae; genus Microtus; species Microtus oregoni. Next base: position 34,108,807 of record NW_024543067.1, read on the forward strand.
TAAAACACCTCGAGGTTTGCTGTTTAATTTAAATGATTCATATGTATAATCAAACCTCATTTTCCATGGAATCCGTGCTTTGGAATTTGGCTATCCATGGACATCTATTTGCAACGCTAAGACCTCATGGGGCCTTGTTGGTCTTTTGCAGTATGTGTAGAGGGGTAGAGAGTGTTAGTCATTGATATGCACATTCTCCGCTGGGTCCCACGAGGTGACATTTAGTCCTGCTTTGGCTCTCATGTGTGAACAAGTGTTCTCTTCTATCTGTGCAGCCCATGCTTTGCACATAAATAATTTTCTTGGTGGTTTTGTGATCTAAATGACCTTCAAGTGTAATAAAAATAGTTCTGTCCAGTATTCCCCAAGCCTAACATATTCTGTGGACTCTTATGTGAAGAACATGTGTATTAGACAAACGTCAGGACAAGTTACAGTTCTGTTGGCTACAAGCCCAGGGTCCATCAGTTGCCAACACTGAATAAGGTGGATTCAAGCAGACACACAAAGAAGCCAGGCTCCGTTTTGATTGGTTTAAGTAACTGCTAAGAACAGTGGCTCACAGAAAGCCCATCTACTCGTGGGCTTTCTTTTGGAGCAATTGTTCAATACTTCCCAATTCAGTGTTTGTGGTGACTTCATAGAATTCAACTACTGAAAATAGTACCTATGTATGCTCATGTCTGCATGGATACACACGTGCCAAGACATTCATGTGGAAACAAACTGAAAGCAGATGTGTAAACTGGAAATGTTAACAACCGGAGGGTCAGGATACTTAAAGACTCCTTGCTATTTTCTGACCTGTACCTAGAGTTCTTTTTTCTCTTCCAACTCTCTCTTCCTCTCTCCCTCCTCTTCTTCCATCTCTCGCCTTTTTCTCATCAGTGTTAGGAAACATTTTAAAAGTTGAGGGGGAAATGTCCTTTTAAGCGATTCATGGGCTTTTAGCATTTGGGGGTTAGTTTCTAGACTCACACGAGTACAGAAAGTCATGTTTGATGAAGCCTGAGTGAGAGCTGTCTAAGATTTGAGTTTTATTGGGAACCCCAGTTCTAGCCTAACGTCTGCCTCTAACATCCTGTATAATCTTAGGTCAATTGCTTTTCCAGAGTTCATCCTCTGCAAGGTAAGGGAGTAAATTAAAATAAAAGAAGTTAAGAGAAGTCTGGAGGTGATTAATTTCTCTCAGCTGTCACTTTTGGTCCACTGTTCTGTCATCTTGAATCAGAGTTCTTAACCTTTTCAGGCTGACATATTTTTTACCCCCTAAATTGGTATGTTACCCTGGGATATAGGCTTATAAAATAAATATATCAATTAAACATTTACTACCAAAGATTATAAAGAAATATTTAAAATCAATTCTTTTTTCTCGTTTGTTATTATTTATTAAGGATAAAATTCTTTTGCATGCTAATGAGATGGGTATGCATGTTTATTTTTAAATAAAGAATTAAATCTTGGTTAAATGTTTACTATTGTACCACACACAGGGTCTACATTGCTCTTTAGAGTTGATTGATATTTTGATTCTTATAATTGTTCATGCACAGAACTTAATTTTAGGGCATCTTTAAAGTTGGCACAAATTCTGTTTTAATCTTAGTCTTTAATCCCAAATTCATTCAACATGTTTTTAAAAATAAAACTCAGGTCAGCAACTCAAACAGAACACTTTAAAAAATATTGTAATATAATACAATCTAAAAATACACCAATTTTGTACATACATGCTAAGGAATAATGCTACAAAGGTATTAAAAATCTTTTTGTCCATAATGAGCCTATTATGTTTCTGTACAGCAGAAAATGTATGTACAGTCTGGAACCTGAACCCCAGCATCAGGCAAGCTTCTGTGGGGTTGCAGGTGTGGTCACATATGGAGTACCATGTATACTACACAGGTCGTGTTCTCAGAGAAAGTGTGCAGTGAAGCCACACAGTGCAGCCTTGGTGAATATGACTAGAAATTCCTTGGTTGTTATCTGATATTGAATTAATTTTTGGGTGTTTCACAGTTAGAAGTTTTTTGACTATTTGTGTAGACTTTCCTTCACCTGTCCTGAGGACAACATTAAGTAACTGAAAGAACAGAGTTTGGAATACATTAACCCTGAAATCTAAATTCTGGTTTCTTCAATTTCCTGTCTGCTTGGTGTTGGCTGAGTTATACATCTTCTCAGAGTCCAATTTTCCTTATCTGTTTCATGGTGATGACAATACTCCTCCTGCCAGGAGAAGATTATGTGAGATAACCGTAGAAATACCTGGAAACAAAATGTATTAAAACAGTAACTTTCTTTTTCACAAGCAACTCCTTTCTTTATAGAAATTTGTAGAAAGTGCCAACTAAGGATACCATCTTTGTGGACAGATTCGTGAGTTCAAATTCTTGGTCAGTATGCCTTTGTTGCAAGTTTTTGATGTCTTCATACTTCTGTTTCTTCCTCTGTAAAAGGACAAACATGAGTCCCCTTCGTTACAAAGGTACTGTTTGATGGATTGTGAATATTTGCAAAGTTCTTAGACCAATCTCAGGTCTTATTAATTGTTATCTAAGAATGGCAAGAAACATATTTTAATAGCAAAACTTTAGTGTTATTGAGTCATGAACAAGCATGAAACATGAAGACATTTTAAAGGAAAATTTCACCTAAGTTTCTAAGCTGATTAGAGGAAGGTCTGATTTTGTGCTCGTCTTCCTGACAGAACTGTACTACAGCACACTTTCATTCTTGATTTGAAATTGGGATCTTCCACCTCTTCTTCTAGTAGAATAACTGTCACACATACTTACAGCCTATATTAGTGACTACTCTTTATAGCAGTTCCTGGTGTCAAGTCTAAAACTGAACTCTACTGTGGGGGCCCACAGGAGTGGGTCTGTCCCACCTTGACCAAAAGTCAGAGAATTCAAGCCTATTTTGCTCCTTCAAGGATACGACAGGAGGTTTGACCCAGGAGTGGCTGCCTACATGATGCTTGGTCTAAGGAGTGGTCATTGCATGTCCTGTCTAAAGAACAGAATGCTTAATTCAGGAAGTTTCAGATATTGACAGGCAATTTCTTTGTTCTTTGTACCATGTTACAGCAGTTTTTTGCCTTCTCTCCTTCCTTTTGGAAAAATATAGAAAAATAAATGCCGGTGAATTCAGGAATCACTGGATTGCACCCCCAGTTCTATTCAGCATCTCTGTTCCTTTTATTTTGTATCTCTGTTCCTCCTGCCTAATATTTCTAATATTTCTAATATTTCTAATATTTGCATGGTCCTACCCTGGAACATGCAAACCTGGTCGAGGCAGGACCCCAATACCTTATTTCTGAGGTAATAATAAGTCATGGATCAGTTTTCTGTGTTATGGATGTTAAGAATATACCCAATTTTTAGACCAAGATAAAAGGTATGTGTGTACCCACACATCTGAAGGCAGAGATTGATGTAGAATGTATTCCTTGATTATACTATTATTTTATTTTGAAGCAGAGTTTCACTGACCCTGGTGCTCACTGATTCACCTTGTCTATTTGGACAAAGATACCCAAGATCCACCTTCCCGGTCCTGGAATCAGTCACTCACCTCTCTGTTCAGCTCTTTTACATGGATGCTGGAGACTGAATATGGGGTTTTATGCTTCAAAATAAAGTACTTTACACATTGAATCTTTTCACCAGTTCAGACACAAAAGAATGCATTCCTCATAGGACAGTAAGCATCGTAAACATTATTCTGTGCAACAGCCCCATATCCTGCATCATGGGCAGTGATCTGCGACAGCAGGTAGGTGTGGAGGCCACACTCGTGGATTTCACTGCAGACACAAAGCATCAAGTTTGAGAAGCCCACAGTCTTGCATTGCACAATTATGGAGGCGCTTGGTGTCTGTGGAATACCTTCCTTCATCTTTCTTGCCTGGGTGCTGCAGAAATGGCTCTGGCCAACCCACTCAGGATATCACATTCACAAGACACAGTTCAGGTTTTGAGACTCATTGTTCCCCATAGCATTGACTTCTAGGGGCTTGTATTATTGATTGCCTTAATCAGATTTTTTTCTGCGCTTCTTCCTATTCCATGTTCCAGTTAATTTCTTCCATTTTTTTCTAAAACACTCACCTGTTTATCTTACATTCTTTCTCCAGTAAAAGGCAGTCACTGAGAAGAAAATCAAAAGTGAACAGGTTAATGTGTAGAAGAATGACTCTCTGTAGAAAATAGCATTTGATTTTAGGAGCTATCTTTTGAAGATGTGCTGTTTTAACCAAGGAAAAACTGGAATATTGGGAACTGGCTGCTGGGAACTGGCAGTTTTACGAATGTCTGTAGCCTCTGTGTTTAGTTTAGGGAATAAATTCAGTTTTTATTTTATAGAAAGCCATGATTTTGTGCTATTTGAAGAGATGAAGAATACTTTTGAGTCCTGGCTAGAAAGGTCATTTCCTTTTATCTCCCTAGCACTCAGAGGCTTGTAAGATGTAGATTTTTACCTTACTCAATGGTAAGAGAGCAGCCTCAAGAGTGACGGATTTTATATGTCTTCCTAATAACAGAGGCTTCCCCTACTAATGAGCAAAGCACTCCCCTCCTAATGGATTGAGTGGGGAAGGTGACAGCAAAGTATTGAACTTGGAAAGTGAAGCTTCATGGAAGCCATCAACAGTTTTTCTGTGTCGTTCCTCTCCAATGGACACCTACACAGTGGTTATCTTTTTTGCCTAACTAACCATACTTTCAAGACCCAAGTGATTTAAAAAGAAATTACTATATTCATGAAAATGGAGAAAAAACTGTAAATGAGCCAAATATCAGATTCCAAGTTGATATTTTCATTCACCCCAAGGAGAGACTAAATTGTTATTAACACCATTCAATATTTAGGGTTTAAATATTTTGCTAACATTTGCAGATGAATAAATTAGATAAGTTATGTCTTTAGTTGTTAGAATAACTTGGTTTCCCAAGGAGAGGCAAACTTAAGTTTTCCAGTAGGGAATCCTTAATTTTCTTACTTGACGGTAGTGCTGTCATTTAACTACAAGTTATGTTTACAAGCATCTCAGAGGTTATAAACTGTGATTAAAATTTTCCTATTGACAATCTGGGCTGCAGAGACTTTGTTCAGAAGATCACATTTCTGACATTTATGTAATTTCCGTTTTAACACAAACCGTTTGATTTACCTTCATGTTGTGGCCTTTGTGCTATATTCTTTCTCTTCTTTGTACAGATTTCCCTTATATTATCTGTTAAGGGTTAAACTAACTGTACAAGGTGACTGTTCTTCTCTGTGATTTCTTTTTGCAAGGACTCATGCAATCAAAGCATGTTGTTCAGCTTGATGGCAGAATGACACATATCATCATTCATAAGAAGGAAACACAAGGGTAAGGTGTAAATTTAGGGCACCGCCTTTACAGTGCGAGTTTGGCAGAAACCTAGTACTACTTGTTCTTAGACCTTTAAGAATGAATAGACCAGTTGTTGGGATTGTCTTAAAGAAAACCAGGCTGCCATTGCTCAGATGTGCATGTTTATGTCATGCGATGGTTTCTCCCAAACCTCAAAGAGATCTGTTGCCGCTGGGATCAAGGAGTTTACCTATCACGAGGGTCAGATGTCCCCAGGGACTTTCCATCAGGGATCAAGGCCCTATAAAACAGAAAACATCTGGAGGAAACAGCAGGCCAGCTTTCCAAAACTCTTTCTCACACAACAGAATCAAGCCCACTCATATTGGTCATTTCCACTGTCTGAGAAAAAAGTAAAGAATCTCCAAAGATTCCCCAAAGACCATCCTTGATTTCGCTAAGTTCTTCACTACAACAGTAATGACTGCTATTCTGCTCTCAGCCACCTCTCTGGGCATCCATAACCATTTGCCTATGTAGAGAACTGTGGGCTCCAGCTTTAGAACTGCACGAAGTACAGACAGAAAGTGGCAGAAGTCTTCCTTTGCATATCCCCTTGTATCTGACGAAAATAAATTGACTTTCTGCTTGGGATATTTTCTTATATAATTACAACAGTAGAAGTTTGTTATTTACATCAGGGAATATTTCCCTGCTGGTTTTCGGTTCATTTTGTTTCTCATTAACCTTTATAAATATTCTAATCAGAAGTACTCTTTTATTTAAGAACAGTGCTTTCCTTTCCAAAGAACAAAAGAATCTTTTTATATTGGTGTCGTTTTCCTTCATCATGCTTCCTCAGGGATACATAGGAAAGGGCGGTGTGACATTCTTGGAAAAGAAAATAAGAGTTGCAAAGTGAATGAATATTGGTCTTGTTAGCTTTGTGACCTAGAGTAGATTTCTTCACAGACTTTTTTTCTCCCCTGGAATAGAGAAGTAATGTCTGCATATACTAGAACTGTTGAAAAGAACAAACCAGATCATTGTGACCTTACTTTTAGCATCTTGAAGCATCACCATTCTATAACATTCTGCATGTGCTCAAATCCTGCTTACATTCTGTTAATCTTGTCATCATTCACAAAGGCAGGATTATAATAGAAGCAATCATACCAGCTTCTTGTGAAGCTGAATGGACAATTCCACACAAAACAGTGACCACAAACATTAAATATGCAATGAGCATCAGGTGCATTGTCAGCACACAGCGGGCACTTAATAAATGGGATCCTCTCTATTTTACATCCTTTATGTGGACATTTAAGTGGTCCTCCTTAATCTCCCCTCCATGTTTTAGGGAAACCAACCTTGTTGGAGGATACAACTAGCACATTTGTACTGCCTATCTGCAAAACGAACGGTCACTTGCTAATTTTAATCACAGCCTGTCTCTGAATGAGACCCTTGCAAACTGGAAGGGTGAAAACAGTGCTACCACGGGCAGCTGTCTCTCTGTATTAGTCTGCTAGGTATGGAGATGTTCTGCTACCTTCCATCCTCCCAAAGATGGACCCTAGCTCCAAATACAATTTGAACAGTGTTCTCTCATGTTGCCTTTACCTTACCTTCTCCTTGCCCCGTTTTTCACTCTCTTATGAGAAAATTCCTCAGTCTCCTTTAGGCATTGCTTTTTCTTATGGCATCTTTGAAACTTGTGAATTTATGAGACTTTTCTTTGGGTGAAAGAATAATATTGTCTGGGAATGCCTCTGAATTTCAAGTCAAATAAAACCAGCTGTGCAGCTTCCCAAAGCCCCCCTAAACAAGATGTGATATTGATAAAACAGAAAATAACAGATACTCTACAATTTTCAAAATTGAGGTTATAGAATGGTCTAAAGCGCCAGCCAGTAGGGACTGGGTTGTTACATTTATCTCTGTGCTTAGTTCTTTCCTACACAGCTACCCAGGGCTCAGTGTAGGTAGATAATTTTAGCAATAATAAGAAGTCACAAGGCTATTCCAGGATGAATTATATTGCTCCTCCCTGAATTACATGTGTGGAGATCTTCACAAGAAATACCTCATTGTATGCTTCCATTAGGACACAGGCACATTAAAGTGGTGGCTGAGGGAAAGTGAAGTGGCTAAGGTGGACGCAACCCAAAGACTGTGTCCATGTGCGAGGGAAGGCGTGCACACACAGGCCTGGGAGTTACACCTGCAGAGAGACAAGAGTTCAGGAGGACAGCACAGAAAAGGCTCCCACTTGGCAGGCGTGGAAAGAGGCTTCATAAGATGATGTGGGAGTGTCATATATCAATCTGTTGATTTCATTGGTTAAGCAATAAAGAAACTGCTAGGCCCATTTGATAGGCCTACCCTTAGGTGGGTGGAGTAAACAGAACGCAAGGCTGGGAGAAAGAAGCTGAGTCAGAGAGTCGCCATGATTCTCCCACTCCAGACAGACGGAGGTTAAGATCATTCCTGGTAAGCCAGCTGGTGGGCTACAGCAGATTATTAGAAATGGGCTAGTCCAGGTGCGAGAGCTAGCCTAGAAGAGGCTAGATAGAAATGGGCCAAGCGGTGTTTAAAAGAATACAGTTTCCATGTAATTATTTCGGGTAAAGCTAGCCATGCGGAGCTGGGTGGGAACGCAGCCCACCGCAGCTCCTTCAACAATAAGACACCTATCTTCACAGCAATTGGATGTGGACTTCCACTGGTAACCGTGGGAGTCTGTGCTTCTGTGGACTTCTTGGTCTTGCCACATGCTAGGTGTAACATATTTTTCAGAGACGGTGACACTGGAGCTTGGCTCTTATTTACTACCCCAGTCTTAGTAAAGCTCTCCAAATTTCTATGCCCTTATTTCTCTATTTGTAACATGGCAAATAATCATCTATTATCTTATTTAGGGACTTTCTGTTCAGTTTAGGACTGTTTATATTTACACTTGTTTGTTTTTTATTTTAACAAAATACTTTTATTGATTATTTGGAAATTTTATATAATACACCCTCATCACACTAACTTCCCAGTACTCCCAGGTCCATTCCCCACCCTTATGACCCTCCTCTAAATCAAAAGAAGAAGAGAAAAAAAAAACAGAAAAGATAATACCAAGTAGAATTTGTGTTGTTCATATACTCACTGGAGCATGGTCTAACTCCCAGTGAGCAACTCCTTAAATTGAAGTGAGTTCTTCCCCACCCAGTCACCTCCAGAAATCATCAACTTGGAAGAGCTGCATTTCAGCATCCCTATCACAATTTCAAAAGTACTTTTCAAAGGCTTCCTATCTAGACTGTTTCTGTGCCTCTCATTCTCAATTGTGAGTCTAGTCATCAATACCACAGCAAAAGAATCTTCCTTGCCCTTAAAAGTCAGTGACAACATGGATTCTGAATATATGGTACATAATATGTACCAAAAATTTGTTCGAGAGATTTAGCTTTAATTTATGTGTATATTGGTATGTCTGTGTATGCATGCACATGTGTATATATTCCCACAGAGTATAGAATTCCTCATGTTCTGAAGCTTAGGTTGTATAAGTAGTTGTGAGCTGCCCAGCATGGGTTCTGGGAACTAGACCCAGGTCCTCTGGAAAAGCAGTATGTACTATTAATAGTCAGATCATCTCCCTTGCCCTATAAAATGTAAGCTCAAAAAATATGTTTTTCAATACTGTGTGCATTTGTATGTGTTTGCGTGTTGGGGGTACATGAGTGTTGGTGCTCACAGAGACCAGAAGGCTTGCATCCCCTAGAGCATGACATGTTGTAAGCCACCTGACATGGGTAGTAGGAACTGAAAGTGGGTCCTTTGGAAGAGCTTTCACACTTGAGACATCATTTTACAAATGAGAAACAAAGTCTCAGTCACAAAACAAGAAAATGTGACTGAGACTAACCTAAGGCTAGATTATAGGACAGTGTAAACATAAATTGTGCTTTTGTTTCCCAGCTGCCCAGATCCAAATAATCACACAGAAACTGTATTCATTATAACACAGGATATAACACAGTCAGGCATATTCTTAGTTAGCTCTTACATTTTAAATTAATCCATTTCTATTAGTTTATATTTTGCCATGAGGCTCGTGGTTTGTTACCTCACATCTTACTACCTGGGTGGCTACTTGGCATCTGCCTGACTCCGCCTTCTTTCTCCCTGCTTTTGGTTAAGCTTTCCCTTCTAGCTATATTCTGCCCGGCCATAGGCCAAAGAGGGTTCTTTATTAACCAGCAGCAAACAATCTCCAGCTGCCTTCTTAATTTCTACAGAAACTTCAGGGAATAATTAAAACTGATGCTGCTGGGGTAGCTGGGCTGAACTGCATGTTGGGCAGTTAGGAAGCATGACTAAGCAGAAGGGAGTTCAAAATTTAGTTTCTTCCACTGTTCTCTGCATGAGGTCTCATAAGATTGTCTTCTGGGAATATCTGCACACATACAGGAAATTAAAGATTGCTATTTACAGGAGAGTGTATACACACATACACACATGCACACACACACACTCTCACACAGAACCCTTTGTAGAAATAAAATGTCTCATTTTACATTTTAGATAAATCTTTAATGAACCAGGCATTGCCTTCCAAAGTTCTATGACAGATTTTTTTGACACTTTAAGACCACTTATGAAATAAAATTAAAATGTGCATATTTAAGTATTTCTAATGATGAGCCATCTTTAAATGTATTGATAGAATAATCCTATTTTTAAGCCTTTTTATTATTTTAAATTTTACTGCCTGCTGAGAACTCTGTTTCAAGCCCTGAACACCACTGGTCATTTCATCCTCAAATCAGGTATAAGAAAGTATTATTTTTATGTTTCCTTGGTGAGAAGATAGAGACTTTGAAAGAATTAGCAACCTGCCCCAAGTTTAATACGATAGTTTAAGTATATCCCAAGCCTGGCAAATTCCAGTGCCCAGACACTTAGCCACTAAAGAAACAAATCCCCACAGAAGTTTCAGTGATAGTCAATTTATTAAAGTTAAAAATTTCTCTTAGTTCTTTTTCTATTGGTTTAAAAAATCTTAGTAAAAATTATTCTATCGAATTTAAGTAAACAAATGTAAGCAAATATGAAATGTGAATGACCTTTAGCCTGAACATTCTAAACCTGAGCAAGTTGTCTTTGTGAAGTGTGTGTGTGTGTATGACTGATATTTGGTGGAAATAGTTCAGGCCTGAGGCCACACATAACTATGAAAGAATGCTGCCATTGTTTGTGGTCTTGTTATCTGCTGTTTTCCTCCCCCAAAGTTTTTATGCAATAATAATTTGTTGTCATCTGACAAAAATTCAGAAAAAATACTTTTAATAAAATCTTATCAGCCCGCTGTGATAGCACCATCTGATGACAATAAAAAAATGCCTGTTATTTCAGTGTTAATCAGGTGAAACTTGTTACTCATTACAAAATGTAGGTTCCTGTGCAAGCATCACATTTGTTAACATCTTGGACTATAGCTAAAAATTAACTATTTGTCAAATAGTTATAAGCCTCTGCTTCCCTGATGGCTATTGTAATATACAGGAAAATACTGGGAAAGCCGTCCTCCTAGAAGAAATTAAAGATTGCATGATCTGTGTGTGCAAGGAATCCCAGGCTGTCATGTCTGGGATAAGCACTAATGACTGGAGTAAGTCCGTGAAACACCGTGAGAAGGAGGGCTGAGTTCAAAGGTTATGCTAATTGATGAATATGTCTCTAGTATTGAAGTGTGTTCATTAAGTCCACTCTTACCTTATGAGGGATTTCATCTGTCAAACCTTTGGGAGCCATAGCCTCCTTCTTATTGAGATACTTAAATCTGAAGAGTGTGACTTGGCTAGCACAACTTTGCAAGCGCCTATTACACAAATCCCGAGAGCTTAAATCCCAAGGCCAAATATATAGCTATAAAGTCTTAAACTGTTCAGGAAAAGACACAGTTTAAATTCTGTAAGAAATAAGAGCTAAATAAAAAAGAAAGAAAATCGAAGTTAAATGGCCAAGTAACAAAAAAATGTTAGCACAGATTTCTCTGTTTTGATAGAAATGATATTTTATTTTTTTCAATAAACTTTGTTTTGACTCGTGCATGATAACATAAATAACGATGTGGGTACATTTGTGCATGTGTGTGTGGGGTTCAATTCACATGTATATGTGTGCGCAGGCCAGATAACAAACTCGTTGTCTCGCCTCAGGTGCCATCTATCTACCACTTGTTTTGGGACAGGGTCTCTCGCTGGCCTGTAAATCATCAGTCAGGCTAGACTGGCTGTCAGAAGCCCCTGGGCTCCATCTGTCTCTGCCTCCCAAAAGCCAGGATTATGGGCACTCACTAGCATGCACATGATTTTTAAGTTTATAACAGATATTGAACTCAGGTCCTAAATGTATACACCTAAAGCAAACACAATATCCACCGAGCCATCTCTCCAGACCAAAAATCTCTTTCATACTGTAATATTTTTTTACTTTCTTTTTTAAAAAAGGAAAAAAAAATGTGTGTCCAAATGCTTCCTTCCAAATTAAGAAAGAATAGAGGAGATTGTGGCAAGTATTCTTGCTACAAAATATTCCCCTTTAATGAAATCAACATAAGGTTTAATGAGGTTGAAAAAGCAGAAACATAAAATCATGAAATATTGAGACTGTATGTGCACTGGGCTTATATGTGAGTGTTCTATGCTGAGAACACGGGTAGGCTGCTTAGCTCATCATAAAGCTTTTTCATTGCAGACAACAGACTGACAAGAAACACAGAGCCAGCTCCTGGAATGAAGTAGCTTATTGTCAACTGTGAGCCATTTTACAATGCCTGTGTCACATCTGGGAGAGAGGATGAAGGAGAAAGAAGGATGAAAAAGGGAGGTAATGAAAATAATGGCTCACAGCTTATTTAAATTGCAATTTACTTCTGAACCTGGAATTGCAAACTAGTGCCCACATCAGCACCAGGGGCTTATGTGGAAGTCTTCCCTTTCTTCCCCTTCATTATGGAGACTAGGAAAACTGAACTGAACATGAGAAACCACATTGAACTATTTATTATCAAAGCTAGGCTGCGCCCAGACAAGAGCGACAACGAAGAAACAGCCTCACCAGGGCTTCTCGGCTCATGGCTGACTCTGATTATTCAAAACATAATGTACAAGGGGAGGAAGGAGGAAGAGGAACTAAGATGACCTCCCTGCTCATAATAAATTACCAAGGATGAATAATAGCATCCAGGAAATGGTCACACCTCTGTGAGAAGCAGGAATGGACTAAGGCACATAAGAAACTGTGCCTCCTTTTGGGATGTAGCCTGGCCTCTGGGTCTTCCTCAGCTCATTTACTCATCTCAAGTTTCCTTGCTCCAGAGTTAGAGGAAGAGAGGAATTAAAGCAACACCCAGGGCTGGCTCCCTAGAAGCACATTTCTTTCTTTTTCTTTTTCTTGTGATGTATACTTCACCTCCTTTTAAGTGGGGCTGAAGTATATTGAGGGCTTATTGTGGACCAAGTCATATGCAATCTGTGCACCATGGATGAAGACAACTGATACACCAGTCCAGGTCTGGACAAAGTCACCTATGAAGGTCAAAGACTCCAGTTTAGGTTCCAAGGCCTCTCCAGGTAGAGGGTTTTGAATTCATTTCTTGGTTTCCTTGAGCTTAAATTTTCTTGTCTTTAAAACCGAGATAGTATCAGGAAACATTTTCCTTAGCATTGCCCTCCTTTCTGATGGATATTGAAAAACTTAAAAGAAAGATCTCTTGAGTAAATTGGGAGCATGGGGACCTTGGGAGAGGGTTGAAGGGGAGGAGAGGCAGGGGAAGGGAACAGAACAAAATGTAGAGCTCAATAAAAATCAATAAAAAAGAAAACACCTAAAGAAGCTTCATAATCTTTTTTAAAATTTTAATAAAGATATTAATTAATTAATTTGTTTATTTATTTTACATCCTGGTTGCAGTTTCTTCTCCTCACTCTCTTCCTGTTCCCCCCCTTCAACCCTCCTCTGTTTCCACAACTCCAATCTACTCACCCTCTAGTTCTGTTTAGGAAAGGACAGGTCTCTTGTGAGTGTCAATAAAACATGGTTTATTAAGTTGCAGTTAGACTAAACACCTCCCTACCTATTAAGACTGGGCAATGCATCCCAACATGAGGACTAGGGTCCCAAAAGCCAAAATCAAAACAAAATAAAAAAAACATTAAAAAGAGTCAGAGACAACTCTTGTGCCCCACTGTTAGAAGTCGCACAGGAGGACCAAGCTCTGCAACTGTCATACATATAGAGGACCTCGGTCAGTCTCATGCACGCTCCCTGGTTTTTGTTTCAGCCCCTGTGAGCCCCAAATTAACCCAGGTTAGTTGATTCTGTGAGTTTTCTATGGGGTCCTTGACCAGTCTGACTCCTATGATCTTTCTCCACTCTTGTGCTAGATTCCCCAAACTCTACCTAATGTTTGGCTATGGGTCTGCATGTTTCCTTCAGTCGCTGGATGAAGTAACTCTGATGACAATTCACCTAGGCACCAATCTGGTCACAGCAGATGACCCTTATAGGCTACATATCCACTATTGCTTGGAAACATAGATGAGGCTGTCCTTATGGTCCTTATAGATTCTTGGGAGATTCCTTTGCAACAGGTTTTTACCTGACCCCAAAATGCAACCTCCTTTCCAATAGTATCTTCCACTACTCTCTCCTTCACCCAACCCAACCTGATTGTTTATGTTTCTACCTCTCCCAGTCCTCAGTCTACCCACAAAATCTCTTCTATTTCCCTTTCTCTCCTAACGGGAGACCCAGGCATCTCTTTAGGAAATCTCCTTGCTACCTGGTCTCTCTGGGTCTGTAGATTGTAGCATAGTTATCATTTATTTCATAGGTAATATCCATTTATGAGTGCGTACATATCATATTTGTCTTTCTCAGTCTGAGTTACATCAGTCAGGATGATATTTTTTCTAGTTTCATGCAATTATCTTCAAATTTCCTGGTGTCCTTGTATGTAATAGTTGTACAAGCACCACATTTTCCTTCACCATTTCTCAGTTGTTTCCAGGTTCTGGCTATTACAAATAAAGCTGCTACGAACATTGTTGAGCAAGTGTCCTTGTGGTATGATAGAACATCCTTTGGGTATATGCTCAGGAGTGGTATAGATGGGTCTTATGGCAGATTGATTTTCAGTTTTCTGAGAAAATTTCACACTGATTTCCAAAGTGGCTATACAAGTTTGCACTCCAAACAGCAAAGGAGGAGTGTTCCCCTTGCTCCATGTCCTCTCCAGCATGAGATGTCACTTGTATTTTTGATCTTAACATGCTGACAGATGTAAGATGGTATTTTAATCTATTTTATTTGCATTTTCCTGATGGCTAAGAGTGCTGAATACTTCTTCAAGTGTTTCTCAGACATTTGAGATTCTTCAGAGGGAATTTTCTGTTTAAATCTGTATCTTAGTTTATAAAACTGTATTATTTGGTTTGTGGGTATATAGTTTTTCAAGTTCTTTATCTGTTTTTGAAATCAGCCATCTCTTGGATGTGGGGTTAGTGAAGACCTTTCACATTCTGTAGACTGCCATTTTATCCTATTGATGGTATCCTTTGCCTTATAGAAACTTCTCTCTCTCTCTCTCTCTCTCTCTCTCTCTCTCTCTCTATATATATATATATATATATATATATATATATACTGTTAATCTTAATGCCTGTACTATTGATATTCTGTTTAGGAAGCTGTCTCCAGTGCCAATGTGTTCAAGGTTATCTCCCACGTTCTCTTCTATCAGGTTCAGTGCATCTGGATTGATGCTGAAGTTTTTGATCTGCTTATACTTGAGTTGTCTGCAGAATAATAGCTATGGATCTATTTGTATTTTTCTGCATGCTGACATGCAGTTATACCAGAACCATTGTACAATTTTTGCTTCTTTGTTAACAGTCAGGTGTCCATAGGTGTGTGGATTTATGTCTTTGATTCAATTCCATTGATTGTCGCAACTGTTTTTATGCCAATACCATGCTGTTTTTATTACTATAACTCTGAAGTAGAGCTTGAAAGCAGGGAAGGTGATACATCCATAAGTTCCTTTATGATAAAGGATTGTTTTAGCTACCCTAGTTTTTTCTTTGTTTTTCTATATGAAGTTGAGTATTTTTCTTCTCAAGGCTGTAAAGAATTGTGTTGGGATTTTAAAGGGGATTGTACTGAATTTATAGATTCCTTTTGGTAAGATGATCAATTTTACTTTGTTATTCCTTCTGATCCATGAGCGTGGGAAATCTTTCCATTTTCTGAAATCTTCTTTAATTTCTTTCTTCAAAGATTAGAAATACTTCTCATATAGGTTAATCATTTGCTTTGTTAGAGTTACACCAAGGTATTTTATATTATTCGAAGCTACTACTGTAAGGGGTATTGATTCTCTGGTCTTTTTTCTCAGCATATTTATCATTTGCATATAGGAAGGTGACTGATTTATTTGAGTTACTCTTGGATTCACCACTTGACTAAAGGTGTTTTTTAGCTGTAGAAATTCACTGGTAGAGTTTTCGGGGTTGTTTTTATATTTACCATATCATCTGTGAATAGTGATACTCGAACTTCTTCCTTTTCAATTTGTATCCCCTTGACTTCCTTTAGCTGTCCTATTGCTCTACATAGAACTTCAAGTCCTCTATTGAATAGGTGCGGAGAAGAGTAGAAACACTGCTGCCGTGAAGAGCAGCCACCAACAGCAAAGGGCTCAATAAGAATCCATGGAGTTGTTGAACTTAGGATTCTATCTGGGGGAGTAACAGGAAAAGACACTTGTACTCTCTTGATGGTTTTCTCCTGACTTACTCTTTATTATTCATATTAATATTCCCCTACATTTTTCTGGGTGTTTTACTTCTCTCATTCTTGATGTTTTCCTTGCAACTAACTTTATTTTTTCCTTTATAGCTTACATACCCCAGCAAAATCTTTCAAGTAGTATAAAAATCACAGTGAAGTTACATTCTATTTTAAGTGAATGAATTCAAGTTAAAAAACAGCCTGTTTGCCACATCCCTTACATGGTTAAATATTTTACATATTACAGGTGAAAAGTGAGTAGTCCTAAGAACTTACATGCATTCATCTCCAAGTAAGTTGTAGATTAATTAATAGAGTGAAATCAAACAAGGTATTTTTTTCTCATCCAGTTCTTTTGCTGGCATTATGTGGCTATAAAGAAAGGACTAACTATTTAATTTTTATCTCAAAAGGTAATGTTGTAAGAAACTTTAGAAGTATTAAAATCTAAACTTTTACGTATGAAAATGAACCAGTCAGCTCTATTTTCAATCCTCTGGTTGCGTACCCATCCAACAACAGTTTTTTATACCAGGAGGCTTAGGGTAGAAATGGGCATAAGAAATTAATCATTGCATTTTGTCACCAACCCGTCCTAGCAAGAAAGACATACCATCTAATAATAATTGAGATGCTTTGTTTTTGACCCAGAATTGCAATGAATCTATCACTGAGCTATGCATCCCTGTGAGCTTAAGATCATTTTCTAAGGTTTGACTTTTTCCTCAAAGCTATTATCAAAACATTTTATCCTAACCTGAAGTTGTTTTAAGGCTTTGTTTCAGCTATGATGCACTCTGAAACCCGTGAACACAACACATCTCTCAACATTAAGAATAAAAGAATTTAAGCTATTTGGGCTACTGGGACTCAGTCGTTTGTCTTAATCATTAACCTAAGTCATCGTCTATATGGCTTTTCAATAGAAACTCATTTGTTCTGGCTATGCGACATTTCCTTGTCTTATTTATTGTTCTCCACAGTCCCTGCTTTATCAGAGGCAGAGGCAACATTTTATCCTACCTTTACCTATGCTAATTTTCCCACTAAACTAAGCTCTATAATAATCCCTTACTATATTTATTAAATCCCCTCAATCACCAAAATCCTATTTAAACTAATATTATTATTGTATAAAATCACTGCTTCAGTTAAACAGTATGGTTCAAGAGGAAATTGTCTTCATAACAATCTACAGGTTAAAATGCACAGTAGAAGGGATATTTACACGAGATGATCATACTGCATTAAGGGCAGTGGATTTCCCCATGTCCATTCACACTATGGCAGATATCAGAGAAAAATGGCAGTGGCAAACATGCAAAGACAGAACAATAGCAAGAAAATTTATGGTGCCAAGGCTCTTGGGGCCTTGCCTATCAGAGATTCATTCACCATGGTTTTGTTTCCTGATGGGCCTATTCCCTGAAGTCACTTGCCATCTGTTGCTCTACTGACATGGCCACCAGCAAGACAACTTTGTCATGTTCATGATTTTGGTAGAATATCTCTCCATTTAATTCAATGTTGGCAATCTATTTGCTATAAATTGTCTTTATTTCATTTAGGTATGTTCCTTGCATCCCTGGTCTCTCAAAGACTTTTATCAGTAATGGATGGTGGATTTTGTCAAAGGCTTTTTCAGCATCTAAGGAGATGATTGTTTTATTTTTTTTCAGTTTTTTTATATGGTGATTACATTGACAGATATTTATATGTTGAACCATCCCTGTTTCTCTGAGATGAACCCTGCCTGGTCATGATGTTCTTGGATTTGGTTTGTCGGTATTTTATTGAGTATTTTTACATCAATATTCATGAAGAAAATTGGTTTGCAGTTCTCTTGGTTTGGGTATCTGAGTGATGGTGGCCTCATAGAAAGAATTTGCAATGTTCATTCTGTTTCTATTTTGTGAGACAATTTGAGGGGTATTGATATTGGCTATTCTTTGAAAGTCTGGTAGAATTCTGCATTAAAACTGTTTTGGACGTGGCATTTTTATTTTGTTTGGTAGCCTTTTAATGACTGATTCTATTTCCTTAAGGGTTATTGTTATATTTAAGTTTTTTATATGATCTTGATTTAACCTTGGGAGGTGGTATCTATCAATGAATTTGTTCATTTCTTTTAGATTTTTTTATTTCAGTTTTTTAATTCATTTTTCATACAAAACACAGTTCTCTTTTTATTTTTTATTTTTATATTATTATTACAAATTTTCACCTCCTCTCCTCCTCCCATTTCCCTCCCTCTTCCCCCCAATTCCCCTCCCCCTCCCTCTCCAGTCCAAAGAGCAGTCAGGGTACCCTGCCCTGTGGGAAGTCCAAGGTCCTCCCCCCACTATCCATGTCTAGGAAGATGAGCATCCAAACAGACTAGGTTCCCAGTACATGCAGTAGGATCAAAACCCAGTGCCATTGTCCTTGGCTTCTTAATCAGCCCTCCTTGTCAGCCACGCTCAGAGAGACCGTTTTGATCACATGCTCCATCAGTCCCAGTTCAGATGGCCTTGGTGGGCTCCCATTAGATCAACCCCACAGTCACAGTGGGTGGGCACACCCCTCATGGTCCTGACTTCCTTGCTCATGTTCTCTCTCCTTCTGCTCCTCATTTGGACCTTGGGAGCTCAGTCCAGTGCTCCAATGTGGGCCTCTGTCTCTATCTCTGCCCATCGCCTGATGAAGGTTCTATGGTGATATGCAAGATATTTATCAGTGTGGCTATAGGATAGGGCCAGTTCAGGCGCCCTCTCCTCAGGTGCTCAAGGAACAAGCTGGGGACATCACCTTGGACATCTCGGAATCCCTCTAGTGTCCAGTCTCTTGCCAACCCTAAAATGGCTCCCTTAATTAGTATATACTTTTGTGGAGTTCAGTTTTTTGCAGTATGACCTGGTGATTCTCTGGATATTTTTGGAGTCTGTTGTTATTTCATCATTTTCATTTCTGATTTTATTGATTTGGATATTTTCTCTCTGCTTTTTAATTAGTTTGGATAAGGGTTTGTCTATTTTGCTGATTTTCTCAGAGAACCAACTCTTTGTTACACTGATTCTTTGTATTTTTCCTTTTGTTTTTTATTTTACTGTTTCTAGTCCGCAGTTTGATTATTTCCTGCCATCTCCTCTGCTTAGGTATGTCTGCTTCTACTGATTCTAGAGCTCTCAGGTCTGCTATTATGTCACTAATATGAGATCTCTCCACGTTCTTCATGAAGGCACTTAGTGCTATAAATTTTTTCCTTAGCATTGCTTTTATTGTGTCCCATAGGTTCGGGTATGTTGTGAATTTATTTTCATTTGTTTCTAGGAAGTCTTTATTTTCTGATTTCTTCTTTGATCCAGGGGTTACTCAGTAGAAAGTTGTTCAGTTCCCATGAGTTTATTGGCTTTCTGTTGTTTCTGATGTTGTTGAAATCCAGCTTTAACCTATGATGGTCTAATAAGTTACAGGGTGTTATTTTAAGTTTTTTGTATCTGTTGAGACTTGCCTTTGGCCTTGGATATGCTCAATTTTGGAGAAGGTTCCATGTGGTTCTGAGAAGTATACTCTTTTGTGATTGAGTGAAATATTCTCTAGATATTTGTTTGGTCAATTTTAGTCATAATGTCTATTAGTTACATTATTTCTCTATTCAATTTCTATCTGAATGATCTATCCATTGTTGAGGGTGGAATATCAAAATCTCCCACTACAATTGAGTGAAGTATTATGTGTGATTTAAGCTTTAGTAATGTTTCTTTTACAATAGATGTTCAAAATTGAGATATCATTTTGGTGGATTTTTCCTTTGCTTAATATGATTTCCCTTCTCCATCTCTTTGATAAATTTTGGTTGGAAGTCTATGTTGTTAGATATTAGGATAGCTACCAGCTTGCTTATTATATCCATTTGCTTTGAAAATCTTTTTCCAACATTTTACTATGAGGTAATGTCTATCTTTGATGTTGTGGTGTATTTCTTGTATGCAGCAGAATGATGAATCTTGTTTTCATATCCATCCCTTTAGCCTGTTTCCTTTTATTGGCAAATTGAGTCCATTGATAATGAGGGATATTAATGACCAATGGTTGTTACTTCCTGTTCTTTTGTTGTTCTGGTGGTTGTGTGTGTGTGTGTGTGTGTGTGTGTGTGTGTTTCCTTTCTTTGGATGTTGCTTGTTTGAAATTATCTATCGCCTTTGTTTTTGGATATAATTAACTTCCTAAAATTGCGACTTTTCTTCTAGTAACTCTGTAGAATTTATGAATAGATATTGTTTAAATTTGATTTTGTCATGAAATGTCTTGTTTTTCCATCTATGGTGTTTGACAGTTTTTCTGGCTATAGTAGCATGGACTGGCATCAGTGGTCTCTTAGAGTCTGCAAGTTACCAGAACAGGCCCTTCTAGCTTTTATGATCGCCATTGAGAAGTCAAGTGTGATTCTAATACGTCTTCCTCTATATGTTACTTGGCCTTTCCCCCTGTTGTTTTTAATATTTTTCCCTTTTTGTTCTTTATTTTATTTTTGTTATATATTCCCCTGTTTATTTATTGAAAGCAGATTCTTTTCTCACATAACTTATCCTGATTATCATTTCTCCTCCCTCTACTCTTCCCAATTCCTCCGCACCTTGACTCCCACCTGGATCTACTCCTTTTATATCTCTAATTAGAAAAAAGGCTGCTAAGAGATAATAATAATAAAATATAACAAAATAAAATATAATAAGGTAAACCTATCACATTCAATTTGGATAGAAAAAACAAATAGAAGGGAACGTGCCCAAGAGTAGGCACAAGAATCAGTTGTCATACTTAGGAGTCCCATAAAAACAGGCCCTGTGCCTGCTGCTTCAGTCTCCGTGAGTCTATATGAGCTTTGATCATGCTGATTTAAAAAACCTTTTTCTCCTGGTGTCCTCCATCCCCTTCTGACTCACATAGTTTTCCCAAAAATCCTCTTCTGATTTCATGGGATTCCCTGAGCTCTGAGAGGGGAGATTTGGTGAAGACATTCCATTTATGTCTGAATGTTACAAGATTTCCAACTGTATATAATGTCTGGCTGTGGATCTCTGTATTGTTTCCATCTTCTATAGGAGGAAGCTTATATGATGATGCCTGAGCAAGACACTAATTGAGGAGTATAGCACAAGAACATTATGAATCATTTTATCACTACTTTTAAAAAAAAGATCTCTGGTATTAGATTTTATCCTAGGTCCCTGGGACATCTAGTCTGCTCTCCTGTTCTTGGTCATCCAGGCAGTGTCAGGTATATATAGCAGGATTTCTTGGACCACCAGCCCCCACATCGTGAGAGAGAGCATGATCTATAGAACCACAGAGGCTGAGTATAAAGTAAGGGGATAGAGAGTACAGATAGATCTCTTTGGGAAAGTGACATAAGATAGATAGCTATGGATAGATGGGGTGGCTTGGAATAGGAAGGAACAAGTCTAGACAAGGATTAGAAAGAGAGTACAAAAAAAGACAGCCAAATTTAAGGGCCATTTGAGGGGTAGTATGGAAGCCTAATACAGTAGAATCTTCTTAAAAACATGCATATATGAAGGTGATCTAAAAGAAATTATCAAATAATAGAGGAGACAGAATACCCGCTGGACATTTCTTGTCATTCAATGAAGCTTCCAGTACCAGGACTGGGTTACATATAATCAAGTTAATGGTCAATGGGGTCCCATGTGAATCCTCAAACAACCCAAGCTATTGTCAAGGCAATAGGTTTCCACAAACTGACAGCAAGGTCTCATTGCTGAAGAAACACATGTACAGTTCATTAAACATGGTGAGGAAGAACTGGTACTTACATAGAACTTATTCTTTATGTTTAGCATTTTGATTATTATGTGGCAATGTGATTTTCTTTTCTTTTTTTTCAACATATACATATTGCACACATCTTTATTTTCTTTTTTTGTTTTATGATTTTTTTTATTGATTTTCTTGAGTTATACATTTTTCTCTGCTCCCCTCTCTTCCTATCCCTTCCCTTGCAATCCTCTCCCATAGTTCCCATGCTGCCAGTTTCCTCAGGAGATCTTGTCTTTTTCTACTTCCCATGTAGATTGGATCCATGTATGTCTTTCTTAGAGTCCTCATTGTTGTCTGGATTCTCTGGGTTTGTGAATTGTAGGCTGGTTTTCTTTACATTATGTCTAAAAACCACTTATGAGTGAGTACATATAATATTTGTCTTGTACATATAATATGGGTCTTGGTTTCCTCACCAAGATGATGATTTTTTTATTATTGAGAAAAGGAAGAAAAAAAAACAAGTTTCCACCTCCTCCCAGCCTCTCATTTCCTTCCCCCTCCTCCCACCCTTCTCCCCCTCCTCCCACTCCTCTCCCCTTCCCTCTCCAGTCCAAAGAGCAGTCAGGGTTCCCTGCCCTGTGGTAAGTCCTAGGTCCTCCCCCCTCTGTCCATATCTAGGAAGGTGAACATCCAAACTGGCTAGGCTCCCACAAAGCAAACACATTGCGTAGGATCAAAACCCGTGCCATTGTCCTTGGCTTCTCATAAGCCCTCATTGTTTGCCATGTTCAGAGAGTCCAGTTTTAACCCATGCTTTTTCAGTCACAGTCCAGCTGGCCTTGGTGAGCTCCCAGTAGATCAGCTCCACTGTCTCAATGGGTGGGTGCACCCCTCGTGGTCCCGACTTCTTTGCTCATGTTCTCCCTCCTTCTGCTCCTCATTGGGACCTTGGGAGCTCAGTCCAGTGCTCCAGTGTGGGTCTCTGTCTCTATCTCCATCCATCACCAGATGAAGGTTCTATGATGATATGCAAGATATTCGTCAGTATTGCTATAGGATAGGGTCATTTCCGGTTCCCTATCCTCAGCTGCCCAAGGAACTAACTGGGGACCTCGGCTTGGGCTCCTGGGAGCCACTCTAGGTTCAAGTCTCTTGCCAACCCTAAGGTGGCTCCCTTAACTAAGAATTGTGCTTCCGTACTTGGTATTCTGTAAGTGTCTTGTACGTTTATAGGCATGTCTTCTTTAGGCTGACAAAATTTTCTTCTATGATTTTGTTAAACATATCCTCTGAGTTTTTGAGCTGTGTTTCTCCTCCTCCTTCTCTTCTTATGGTTGGTGTTTTCAAAGTGTCCCAGATTTCCTAGATGTTTTGTGTTTGGAATTTTTTTAGATTTAACATTTTCTTTGACTGATGATATAGACAGCACAGATGTGGTACCGTCTGTCTTATAAAGTGGGTCAATAAATAGCTGCTTTCCTTCTTCATTGATCTCTGTAACTGTGCTCTGAGCTGAGACTCAATTGCCAAGGGGACACATCTTTGGACTACCATGTCTCACCTCTGTACATCAGGCACCACTCACTGGCATCATTATGAGTGGCACAGGATCCTTTCTGGACAGAGAACTAACTCTCTATTCAAACAGGGTGAATTCCAGTAAGGAACATGTTTGGGTTTGGTATTTCTTCTTTACTGCTTTAAATCTATGGAGATTTAAATGCCCAGAAAGTGCAGATTGATGGAGAAGTATCTGAAGATTGCATATTCTGTAGTGCAAGTGCTATTGATCAGAGCGAGGTAGATGACTTAGCCTGTAAAGTACTCAAACATCAGGACCTAAATTCAGTCTCCAGAACATACATAAAAAGTCGAGCATGGAAGCACCCCCTGGTAAGACCAGTGCTAGGACCTAGAGACCAGCAAATTTGCAGAGCTTGTTGAGTATCTAATGCAGCCAAATTGATAAGGTCCAGTTCAGTGAGGATTGGGAACCACTTATGTCAGTTTTGGGGACAGATCTCTGATAGGGTGTAGTTTGGGATACTGTCCAGGTTTTCAGGCATCTGTTCATATGATAGGGCCCGGAGATCCCACCTGCAGGTTGACTTACTCTTATAGCTGTTACCACGAGGCTCTACTCCTTGCTGTGGGCAGAAACTCTCTAAATATCACTGCATGGATCTTGCCACGGGACCACTCAATTACCCTCAGGATATGGATGCTGGACTCACCAGAGCAAGAGAAACAACCTCCTCCAAAAATAACTAGGAAAATGACAGAAGATTTTGCATAACAATAGCCCCTTCCCCCCAAACATTTGTCCACGATCACACAAACATATACATGGATAAGATGAGATATGTACATATGCGCGCACACACACACACACATGGAAACACTCATAGAAGATGTGGGAGATAAGAACAGTGAGCAAACATTTTTCTCTTTTAAGATTATGAAACCTTGAGACTGTCCCCCTTCCCCTGGGCTCTATACTAGGGCACACAGCCTTGGTAGCCTTATGAGAGATAAGGCTGGTCCTAGGAACCCCAGACCAGACCCTCGATTTTGATGTCATACTTTCCTATGCTTCCTATGTACTCTTGTACCCATAGGAAATACTCTTCAAAATGAAGAAGCAGGGGCTGGACATTATGAAGCAGAAGTTTATGGACTATCATATATAGCCATTGTAGAAGGAAAGTAAATTGCCCTCACCTCAAAACTGTGAAAGAAAAACAGTTGTTATGTATATGTGCATGTATGTATGCAGGTGAGAATACCAAATGACCCCCCACAAGAAAAACATAGACAAGAGAAGACCCTTTTCAAGATTATCAATAAATTAAAACACATAATTATTTATTCTGTATTTAATTAAAGTCCTTAACTTATATGGGTGGATACAGACTGCTGATATCATGGCATGAATGAGAGGTTTTCTTGGTTAAAAAACAAGCCTTGTCTTATAACATCTAAAGATAATATTTTAAACTACCTTCAGCCTGAGAAACAGAGAACTGTTTATTTTTTTAAACAAATATATAGATGCACAAGTTCCAACTTTTCAGTTGGAGCTGAGTCTTGCATAGTAGGGTCTACATTCATCCATAATTTTGATTTACTAGTTGTCTTGCAGAATTCGCCAAATCAATTCTGCCGTTGATTTTATTAAAACTGTTACAATTAAACCTTACAGTGTTTCATTCTGAGTGGTAATTTATATAAAGGAACTTAACAAGCAAGTCAAGAGCCCAAGCAAGTCCTTTGTAATGAGGATAAGATGCCAAATAACATCCCAACATTTGTCCACTATGGGTTCTGGAGGCCAGGAGTAGCTATAAGCTTGTAAGATCACACCCAAATAGGCTTCACCATCTTTTTTTTTTTAATTTTTATTTTTAAAATAGTCGTTTCTCATTTTACATACCAATCCCAGTTCCCTCTTCCTCCTCTCCTCTGGTTCTACCCACCTTTTCCCCACCCCATTCCCCATCTATTTATCAGAGAGGTTAAGGCTTCCCATGGAGAGTCAACAAAGTCTAACACATTATTTTGAGGCAGATCCAAGCCCCATCCCCCTGTATCTAGGCTGAGCAAGGTATCCCTCCATAGAGAATGGGCTCCAAGAAGCCAGTTCATGCACTCAGGATAAATCTTGGTCCTACTGCCAGTGGTCCCCAAAATTGTCCAAGTCACACAACTGTTACCCACATTCAGAGGGCCTAACTTGGTCCTAAGTGGGTTCCTTCACTCTCAGTATGGAGACAGTGAGTTCTCACTAGCTCAGTTCAGCTGTTTTGCGAGTTTCCCCATCATGGTCTTGATCCCTTTGTTCATATTATTACTCCTCCCATCCGGCCTCTTTTTTGGCCTCTCTTTTAGCGGCTGTGGGTTTTGTTTTCTGATCTCCATTCAAGCAGAGGATTCTGATTTATGAGTCTATTCCTAAATAAGTAACCATCTATTTCTCAATTTCTGAGCTAGTGTGGGATTTCTTTTAAGTGTCCTTCTTACCTCCCTCTCTCCGACTGGACTCTGGGAGCTCAGCCCAGTCCTTAGCTATAGATCTCTACTTTTGCTTCCCTCAGTGGTAGGATGAAGTTTCTGTGATGACAGTTAAGCTAGTCATGAATCTGATTACAGGGGAAGGTCAGTTCAGGCACCCTCTCCACTATACCTTAGGGTCTTAGCTGGCATCATCCTTGTTGCTTACTGGGGATTTCCCTAGTGCCAGGTTTCTTGCTAATCTCTTAATGGCTCCCTCAACCAAGATTTTTTTTCCTGTTCTCCCTGTCTGTCTTCCCCCCATCTCAACCATCTAGTTCCCTCATGTTCTCCTCTCTCCTCACCTTCTTTTTTCCCCTCACTTCTAATCCTTCCTTATCCCCCAACTACATTCTCAATTTACTCAGGAGATTTTGTCTATTTTTCCTTCCCAGTTGGATCCATGTGTTTCTCTCTAGGGTTCTCCTTGCTACCTTGCCTCTCTGGGACTGTGATCTGTAGGCTGGTTATCCTTTGCTTTACATTTAATATCCATTTATGAGTGAGTACATAACACATTTGTCTTTCTGGGTCTGGGTTACCTCACTCAGTATGTTTTTTATAGTTCTGTCTATTTGCCTGCAAATCTCAAGCTGTAATTGTTTTTTACTGCTGAGTAGCACTCTATTGTGGAAATGTAGCATATTTTCTTTACCTGTTCTTCAGTTGAGGGACATCTAGGTTGTTTATATGTTCTGACTATTAGGAATAATGCTGCTATAAAAATAGTTGAACAAATATCCTTGTGGCATGAGGTATGTGTGTCCTTAGGTAGATGCTCAAGAGTGGTATTTCTGGATCTCAAGGTAGATTGATTCCCAATATTCTGAGAAACTGCCATACTGATTTTCAAAGTGACTGTACAAGTTTTCACTCTTACCAGCTATGAAGGAGTTGTCCTCCAACTTTGCATCCTCTCCAGTATAAGTTATCATTGGTGCTTTTGATATTAACCAATCTGACAGGTGTAAGATATTATCTCAGAGTCATTTTGATTTGAATTTCCCTGATGGCTAAGGGTATTGATTAATTCCTTAAGTGTTATTTGGTCATTTGAGATTCTTCTGTTGAGAATTTTTGTTTAGATCTCTGCCACATTTTTAAGTGGATTATTTGATATTTTGATGCCTAGTTTATTGAGTTCTTTATATATTTTGGAAATCAGTTGTCTGTCTAATGTGGGGTTGGTGAAGTTCTTTTCCATTCTGTAGGCTACTGATTTGTCTTATTAATTGTATTCTTTGCCTTACTGGAGCTTCTTATTTTCAGGAGGTCTCATTTACAATTATATTCACAATGTCTGTGCAACTGGTATTATATTTCGGAAGCTTTCTCCTGCACCCATGCATTCTAAGTTACTTTCCATGTTCTCTTCAATCATGTTCCGGTGTAGCTGTACCTATGTTGAAGTATTTTTATCTATTTGGATTGAGTTTTGTGCATGAAGATAGATATGGATCTATTTGTATTCTACATGTCAACATCCAGTCATGCCAGCAACATTTGTTGAAAATGCTTTCTTTCTTTTGTTGTATAATTTTAGTTTCTTTGTTCAAAATCAGGAGTTCATAAGTGTGTGAATTAATATCAGGGTATCCTGCTACATTACCAAAGGTATTTATTAGCTATAGGTGTTCCCTCATCAAAATTTTGGGGTCACTTATGCATACTATACTATCATCTGCAAATAGAAAAAGTTTGACTTCTTACCTTTTGATTTTTATCCCCTTGATCTCCATTTGTTTTCTTATTGCTCCAACTAGAACTTCAAAAAACTATGTGGAATAGATAAGGAGAGAGTGGACAGCCTTGTCTTGTTCCTGGTTTTAGTGGAATCTCTTTGAGTTTCCCTCCATTTAATTTGATATTGGCTGTTTGTTTGCTGTATATTGCTTTTATTATGCTTAGATATGTTTCTTGTATCTCTGATCTTTCCAAGACCTTTATCATGAAGTGGCGTTGGGTTTTTGTCAAAGGCCTTTTCAGCATCTAATGAAATGATCATATGATTCTGTTGTTTCAGTTTATTTATAAGGAGGATTATATTGACAATGTTTACATGATGAACTATCCATGCATTGGGATGAAGCCAACTTAATCATGGTTAGTAATTTTTTTTTGATGTGTTCTTGGGTTCAAGAACACATTCAAGAAGTTTGCCAGTACTTTATTGAGTATTTTTGCATCAGTGTTCATGAGGGAGATTGGTCTGTAATTCTCTTTCTTAGTTGAATCTTTGTGTGGTTTAGTTTTCAGGGTAACTGTAGCCTCATTAAAAAAAAAGTTTGGTGATGCTACTTCGGTTTCTATAGTTTGGAACAAATTGAGTATTGGTATCTCTTCTTTGAAGTTCTGGTAGAATCTGTGATGAAACCATTCAGCCCTGGATTGTTTTGGTTGAGACAATTTTGATGACTGCTTCTATTTGGGGTTTATTTTCTATTTAACTTGTTTATCTGATCTTATTTAATTTGGTAAGTGATATCTATCCAAAAAATTTTCATTTTATTTGGATTTTAACTTTGTGGAGTACAGGTTTTTGAAGTATGATCTAATGATTCTCTGGATTTTCTCATTGTCTATTGTTATGTCCCCATTTTCATTTCTGATGCTGTTAATTTGCATATTCTCTCTGTCTTTTGGTTAGTTTGAATAAGGATTTGTCTATTTATTTTCTTGAAGAACCACCTCCTTGTTCCATTGATTCTTCATATTGCCTTCTTTGACGAGATTTTATTGATTTTAGTCCTCAATTTAATTATTTCCTGCTAGTTACTCCTCTTGGTCATGTCTGCTTCCTTTTGTTCTAGAGATTTTAGTTGTGCTGTTAAATTGCTACTATGATATTTCTCCACTTTCTTTATATATGCACGTAACTGCTATGAATTTTCCACTTAGCACTGCTTTCATAGTGTCCCATATGTTGACAGAGGTTTCTGTCCTGCCTGTTCCCACAGCTGTTCAGTCCCAAAAAAATACACAGAGGTCTATGTTAACTATAAATTTGCTGACCTATTAGCTCAGGCTTCTTATTAACTCTTATAACTTATATTAGCCCACAATTCTTGTTAGCCACATGGCTTGGTACCTTTTATCAGTAAAGCATTCTCATTTTGCTTGCTTTGTGTCTGGCTTCCTCTGTGATGACTGCAGACTGACCATTTCCTCTTCCCAGAATTCTTTTCTCATCGCCCTGTCTCTACATCGTGCCTGTTGTCCCCACCTATACTTTGTGCCTGGCTACTGGCCAATCAGTGTGATAAATCTTTACAGGGTACAAGATCATTGTCCCACAGCACCCATAGATTTGGATATGCTGTGCATTCATTTTTTGTTGAATTATAGGAAGTATTTAATTTCTTTTTTTTATTTCTTTCTTGACCCAGGGGAGATTTAGTTGAGCATTGTTCAATTTCCATGAGTTGTAGACTTTCTGAAATTGCTTTTGTTGCTGAATTCTAACTTTAAGTCCTGGTGACCTGATAAGATACAAGAGGTTATTCCATTTTTATTTTTGTATCTGTTGAGGTTTGCTTTGTTACTCAGTATGTGGTCTATTTTAGTGAAGGCTCCATGAGGTGCAGAGAAGAAGGTATATTCTTTTGTGTTTTGGTGAAATGTTCTATAGATATCTGTTAAGTCCCTTAGAGTCATGACATCTGTTCCCTTATTTCTTTGTTAAGCTTCTGTCTGGCAGACCTATCCATTGGTGAGAATGGGGTGTTGAAGTTTCCTATTACTAGTGTGAGGAGTTTTATTTGTGATTTAAACTTTAGTAATGTTTCTTTTACAAATGTGCGTATGTGGTATAGATGTCCAGAATTGAGACTTTATTGGTTTATTTTTTTCTATGATGAGTATGAAGTATTCTTCTCCATTCCTTCTAATTGATTTTAGTTTGAAGACTATTTTATTAGATATTAGGATAGCCACACCTACTTGTTTCTTAGGTCCATTTGATTGGAAAAGTTTTTCTCAACCCTTTACTCTGAAGTAATGCCTGTCTCTGAGGTTGAAGTGTGTATCTTGTATGCAGCAGAAAGATAGAACATACTTTTATATCCATTTTGTTAGTCTATGTCTTTTTATAGGTGGATTGAATTCATTGATAATAAGAGATATTAGTGACAAGTGCTTGCTAATTCCTGTTATTTTTCTGTGATAGTGTTTGTGTGCTTCCCTCCTTTGGGGTTTGTTGGTGTGAGGTTATCTGTTACTTGTGTTTTTTATGAGTGCAGCTAACTTTCTTGGGCTGGAATTTTCCTTCTAGTAATTTTTGTAAACCTGGATTTGTGAATAGGTACTGCTTAAATCTGGTTTTATCATGGAATATCTTGTTTTCTCTTTCTACAGTGACTGAAAACTTTGCTGGGTATAATAGTCTGTGCTGGTATCCATTATCTCTTAGTATCTGCAGCATATCTGTTCAAGACCTCTGGCTTTCAAAGTTTCCATTGAGAAGTCATGTGTAATTCTGATAGGTTTGCCTTTATATGTTACTTGACCTTTTTCCTTTGTAGTGCTTCATATTCTTTCCTTCTTCTATAAGCTTAGTGTTTGGATTATTATATAGAGAATGGACTCTTTTTTTTTTTTTTGGTTAAGTCTATTGGTGTTCTGTATGCTTCCTGTGCCTTCATAGACATATCCTTCTTTAGGTTGGGAAGGTTATCTTCTATGATTTTGTTGAAGATATTTTTTGTTTTGAGAAGGAGTTTTCTATACAAATTACTCTTAGGTTTGGTCTTTTCATGGTGTTCTAGATTTCCTGGATGTTTTTTGTTAAGAATTTGTTGATTTAACATTTTCTTAGATGAATCTATTTTCTCTATTGTATCTTCAACTCTTGTATTCTGTTGATTATGCTTGCATCTGTAGTTCACACTCATTTACCCAGATTTTCAATTTCCAGAATTGTCCTGGTTTGTGTTTTCTTTATTGCCTCTGTTTCAATTTTCATGCCTTGAACTGTTTCCTTCACCTGTTTGATTGTTTTTTTTTTTAGTTTTTTATTTTAAGGGATTTACTTATTTCTTACAATTTTTTTTTTCTGTCTGTCTTTTTCTCCATTTCTTTACAGGACTTTTTCATTTCTTCTTTAAAGGCCTTTATCATCTTCATGAAGTTATTTTTAAAGCCATTTCCTTCTACTTCAACTGTGTTAGGGTGTTCAGGTATTGCTGGTGGAGGATCACTAATTTCTGGTGGTGTCTTATAGCTCTTTGTGCTGTTGAATGTATTTTTATACTGCCATCTACCCATCTCTTTCTCCAATCTGTGCAGGCGGAATCTGCAGTTCAGGCAGTCACTCTACCCATCTCTTCCTCCAATCTGTGCAGGTGGAGCCTGTAGTTCAGGTAGTTACTCTTCCTTCCGTTGCAGTTCTGGCCTCTTCCTCTAGCTGTACAGTTGGGGACTGTGGCACCACCAGTGGTCGCTGGTGTTGTGCCTTCAGGTGCAGTTGGGGCTAGTGGGGCGTGTGGCTGAGATGCTAAACTGGGGGTTAGTTGGCGGGAGAGGATGCTGCTTCCTAGTTGCTGGGGATATGATGGGTTGGGAAAGCGTGGGAGTTAGGGCCCAAAGAGCAGGGATCTCAGACACTCACCTGTCAGATCACGTACAGTTGGGGCCAGACTAATGTAACCATATCTTATTACAGCCTTTCAATTAAATTGTGCTCAATTTGCACTTCGATTTCCTCATCTATGCAAACTTGGGGCTGTGGTTCGAAATCTGTGGAAGGCCCAAAGATAACAACACAAAGAGGTAACCAAGAACATATACATACAAATTAAGCAAGATTTGAAATCCAGTAAGAGATAAACACACTTATAAACTTCAAGGGAGTGCTAGGGAGATGGCTCAGTAGTTAAAAGTACTTTCTGCTCTTGCAGAATAATAAAGTTTGGTTCCCAGGACAAACATTGGAAGGCACAACGCTGCTTATAATTCCAGTTCCAGATATACTTAAGTCTTCTAGTCTCTATGAACACTCACACCCTTGTGTGTATGTGTGGGTGTGTGCACAAAGATGAAAATGAAAATAAACTACAAACACTAAAATGGAAATAAATATAAAAAAAACTTTAAGACTTATCTACTATACGCACACTTCAGCAATATAGAAGCTTACACAAACACAATGGCCACGAGAAGGCAGAGAGAATCATTCCCCATATGGGACCACTGGGGTAAACACCAGGGAAGAGAGGGAATTTGAACTTAGTTTTAATCATGAATTGTTTCAAGCAAACCGAAGATGGAGGAAGTCACTCAGGAAATAGAAGACAGGCAGTATAAGTGAGAAAGTCCCCCTAGCAGGTGAGGAGGACATGTATCACACTGTACGGATGATGAGCTGGAAGGCCGATATGGGAGGAAAGAGGGGATGCTGGAGGCTAGAACTCTGAACACCGCTGTGGGTCTGTAAAGCCGTGCACACTTTTGCTAGTCGTGTTTGAACACATATTTTTCTTTTAAAAATTTTATGTGTGAGCTCTGACATTTCTAAGAAAATACTGGGTGAAAAACCATAGAGAGAGATGGTATCCATGGGACCATTAATCAGGGAGATGCTTAGGAACCAATTTTGTGTAAAATAAAACTGCCTACTTTCTGAATTTAAGTTGATCATAAGCAGCTATCTTTAGGTCCAATGAATATATGAATAAAAACAATGGGGTTTCTTGGAATGGGATTCTTCCCAAGATGGAGTTCTTAAACATGAGTGTAGAGAAGGGAGGAAATAGGATGGCAGAGAGCACATATCAAATAGCTGTGAACGTTAACTTTGGGAAAAGGAAGGCCTCGTGTGATTTAGATGCTTGGTCACTGCTGTCTGTTTGAATTTAAATAAAGTACTTGATCTCTTTTATAAAGAATATTTATCTGTAACTTTATAGTAACCAAACCTCCTTAATTATACTGTTCTGGGAATTTCAGGCTTCACTTTTGCTGTTTGTTGGGTCTGACATAGTCTTTAAAATCAGGACCCCATTGCAGCGACGTTGCCTCGACTGAATCTGCACAAGAATGGCAGCCATCAGTCAATCATAGATTAGGCGCATTCTGCCAGAGGTACAATCATGGTATTCAGTTGCATATGCAGCTGTGAGTCCATGAGGTTCCAGTTTGGACAGATCCAAACTCAGTCTCACAGGCATCCCTGCTTAAACTAAGTCAGTCACAAAAATGTGTCCTGACATTCTCTGAAACGAAGCCGATTGTCAACCTATATATACAGAGTGCATTAGGGGTGTAGGCAAGGGACAAGCAGAGCTGGGTATCTGTGCTGGGTCGATCTCCTCAAGATCTGGCAAGAAGAAAAGCAGAGCGGTCTGAGAAAGCCAAGGAAAAGGTTACAGAGAAGGAAGAGTACAGACAAGATATTACCTGTTTCACAGGAAGCCAGCACATTACAGAAGCCATTACGTTACATTACATTACAACGTGTTTAGTTTACCAGCCACTGGTTGAACCATTGGTTCAATAAAGACTATGTATTTAGATTCCAGAAGTCTGGCTAAGGCTGTAGCATATGGGTATATTGTATCTTATGGGAAGATTTACATTATTTATTACTGACTCTGAGGTCTAAGGTCATCACATAAATTGTATACGAATTTTCCCTTTTAAAACCTAAAGTGTGCATTTGAACATGCCATGGTAGACACCTAGACACTATTTGCTGAATTTAAATTTGGTTCTATATTTTTATGTTTTTGGCACATGGGCAGATGGGTAAAGGGAGTGCTTTTATCTGCTCCCTGTCAGGATGTGCTCAGTACAAACACGTTCCTACCCACTTTCCATACCTCTAGCTTATTCTTAGGATCTGGCTGTATAAGCCACTGATGTTGAGAATACAGACTTTTTAAAAGGAAAAATTTGAGTGCACTTAAAAATAGATTAGAAATGCTAACTGAGTAAGTTCTAAAATGTGAGACTGACGGTATTGTTGGACTTGTTCTCAGGTGTGAGCTTTAAGACTTCTAGGCTAGAAGAAATTATCAGCAGAGTTGGCTGATCTGAGATGCCTTTCTTCTTTAGCTTTAGACAATGCTGAATTCCCCTGTCTTCACCTTGAACTGGCTTCCCAGATTTGTTATATTTAATATTTTTTAAAATTATCATGCAAAATAGTGAATATAATTATGAATTTTACATATACTCCACTGCATCTTTCTTTTATTTGAACCCACCCACTTCTTCTCTTTTCCATCTTTTTTTTTTATGGAACTCCCCCTCTACAGAAAGAGACCCTTTTCCCTCCAGTCATCCTACACATAGAGATATTTATTTCTAGGTCAGTATTTGCAAGGAGAAATATGTATTTTCCTGAGCCTGGCTCATCTCATTTAACAGGATACTCTCTGGTGTGGCCATTCATTTTCTAATGAACAGCAATTTTATTGATGGATTTTGTAGCCATGTTGATTTGCTTTTTTCTCTACTGAAATTTATAGGAAACATTACCTTACTTTTGTCTTCTATACCCAGTATTCTTTCTTCATTCGATCTTTTCTGTTGATAATGCCTTCCAGCCTGTCTTTTGATAGACTCTTTTATTTCCAGAATTCCTGTTTGACCCTATTTTACAATCCCTGTTTCCTTGCTGAATTATGTTCCCACCATATAGAGTTAGTCCCTCATCCTGCTGACTGTCTCTGGACTTGGCCAGAATTCTTGCCTGTGTACTTACTTCATTGCATCGTTTCACTCTCCAGTGGCTCAGAGCCCACAAGGGGCCAATACACAGTAGGATTCGGAAAGCTTTCTCTGGTACTCCACCTGTCCTCTTACATCTGATTCAGCCCAGGCATGTGACCTTTTGAAGGTGCTGGGTAGACCACTTTATTGTAACCCTTTGTGCTTCTCTGGTGTGTTTTGAGCATCTGTCAGACTTGATGTTCTGTCCAGGATATCTTCCCCTCATATTTTTCCACTTATTTTGTGATTTTCATTTTATAAGGGTCTTTTTGCATGAGCCCTAGCTAGGGGGAAACAGGAAGCAGAAATCAAAACAATGACTTGATAAATACTGTGTTAGTCAGGGTTACTATTGCTCTATTGATGCAATGAAGCAACATGAGCAAAAAAAAAGCTGGGGAGGAAAACACTTATTGGGCTTACCCTTCCATATTATAGTCCATTATTGAAGGGAGTCAGGACAAGGACCCCAGTGGCAGGAACCTGGAGGCAGGAGCTGAGGAACAGACTGTGGAGGCATGATCCTACTGATTGGCTTCATATGCCTTGCTCAGCTGGTTTTCTTAAAACTCAGGACCACCAGCTCAGGGGTGACATCACCTACAGTGTGCTGACCCTCCCCATCAATCAGTAAGTAAGGAAATGCTCTCCACTGTGACTCTACAGTATAGAGTCTACATGTTGGCCTACAGCTCTTTCTTATGAAGACTTTTTCTTAATAAAGTTTTTTTTTTCTCTCAGATGACTATAGTGTGTGTCAAGTTAACATAAATCTTGTCTTCACAAACACCTTAGTATGGAAACACAGAAAAAAGTCCTTGTATGAGTCAATTATACCCAAATAAAGTGAAAAGACAGAGCTAGGATAAATGTAGCTATGATGTTTCAAAGCTAGGGTGTTAGTTATTGAGTGGATAAAATCTAGAAAGGGGAAAATGACAGAAGAGGAAGCTGTCAGGATGAGAGGGAAAGCCTGTGAGTTAGCAGTATTAGAAGTTGTAGTAGGGGCTGAGAATGAATCATCACAATAGCCCATTCCGAGTGGATAAAACCTATAACACAACACACTGCTGAAAACACCAAGCAAAATTAAAAATTAAATTATTAAAGGTAGAATAAAAATGGTTATATCATCTTCAGTTTATATTTGTCCCTTGTTGACAAATGTACTTTTTTTTTTATTCTATCAGCTGTTATTTGTCACCCACAGTTGGAAATGTGGTCTTGAGTCTCTGGAATTCTATGTAAGTTGTCCCAGAAGTTTTCTCTGCTTGGGAGTCAGGCCTGTGTTGTGTTTCCTAGTATTTGGTGTATAGCTCCTCATGCTCAGACCCAGCTTGTTCTCTGGCTTCCTGTGTTGGGTGATCACATTATCCAACATACAGATTTCAGTGCCAGAGACTCAGGGACAGGAGGAGATGCACACGAGGGTTTGTATTTATCGTTGATGTTAAGGATTCTGCTTCCACCACGATACAGCTTGCTGTTGAGCCAGTGATCAACAGTTCTCATGGGATTCAAATTGTCTTTGAGGCTATAACAGGTTTGTGGCTAACATATACTAGAATAATGGATTAATATAAGTTATAAGAGCCAATACGAAGCCTGAACTAATGGGCCAAGCAGTGCTTTAATAGATACAGTTTGTGTATGATTATTTCAAGGCTAAGCTAGCCAGGCAGCCGGAGCGAAAAACAGGCCCTCATGTTACACAGGTTCAGGATTCATCTCAACTTTCATGTTCATGTGATCTGTAGGCCGCAGAGTAGGTAGAAAGGAT
Source organism: Microtus oregoni (assembly GCF_018167655.1). Lineage (NCBI taxonomy): Eukaryota > Metazoa > Chordata > Mammalia > Rodentia > Cricetidae > Microtus > Microtus oregoni. The sequence continues at coordinate 34,145,313 of NW_024543067.1, forward strand.
GGGTCCCGTGCTTTGGGCATTAAACAGCAGCAATTTCCCTGCTCTCTCTGGTTGAGCAATTTGCTGACATGGCCTGTTTCAGAAATGGTTCCTTCCTGAGTTGTAAGTACCTTCCAATTATCCACTCAGCTGCCTCATGGGCTCCAAGGAGATTCTCCTTTTAAATTTCTGGGTTTCTTTCCCCTAGGGTTTTGTTTTGCTTTATTTTCCTAGAGACCATCACATGCTCCTTCTCTCATGGGGCAGAGGCATGGGGGCTTCTTCTCTGCTTCCACTACACACAGGTCTCTAAGGTGGAGTCTATTGCTTCTTTTATAAATTATTTTCCTGATTTTTTATATACTCTCACTTTTCAAAATCTATGTGGCTCTCCTTTGCATTTCTACCACCTATCCTTTTCTTCCCACAACTAGTCAGAGACTCTGAGTTTTCAGGGGTTTGGATTGTTGCTGTTTATCCCCATTCTACTATCTTCTGATCTTGGACTTTTAGCTGTTGATAATTAGACACATATTTAAAACACTTGCTTTTTAAAAACCATCACAGGTAGTTTTTCATGTTCTTGGTTTTCACAAGCCTACTTTGTGATTTTCTATTTCATATCATTTGTCCATATCAAGCATCATTACAATTAAAGGCTTCATGTTGCTATTGGGTGATTTTTGCTTCTAATTGTTCATGCCCTTGTAAGTTCTCCTCTTGTTTTTGAATTCTCTGTTTCACTGGAAGAATATGATGCAATTGATAGGATATGGGCTCAGGACTGGTCTCTAAACCACAACTGACTCCCTTTACACTCCTGTCAGTCATTCTCCAGGGACTGCATTCACATGGGAGGACAGCCAGCATCAGCATGGCTCTTGGGTAAGGACCTCAGCCACCTGATAATAAGGGGAACAAGCCACTTCGGAGGCCATCATGAAGGATTTACACATGACAGTCAACAACAGACAGCAAACTCCAGACAGATTCTGATGCAGACACTTCTGCTGCCCCTGGGTCTCAGTGAGGTATCAATGACTATTGCTGGAGCTACTAAGGTCAGGATGGAGGTCAGGATGGTTAATACAGCAGTGAAAACTGATAGGGAATCAACTTATATAGCTCCTCACATAAAAAAAATTATCACTGTCTCATTTGTATTTTATTATTGTTACTAGATTTGCTCTGACATTCTAATAGAGCAGATTTTGATACATCAACACACTTGTTTCCTATCTATTTTTCTAGTTGTTCCATCACTCCTTACTGTTATCCTCTTCAGTTGACTCTCTTCTTAGTGTTGTGAATGAGAAACAGTCGGGTTGTTTGGTCCTGGTTTCAGATCTGTTATGCTGAGGTTGTGCTCTCTTGCCATTGGCTTTGTCTGCTTTTCTGCTTGTTTCTGTTTAGCTCTGTTTCTTTGCTCATCTTTTCTACTGAACAAACCTTTTGGATTTTGCAGCCTATTCTTCCTTATGAAACTTCTCTGAATATACATTTGAAACAGAAAACCCAAACCAATATATCTTTAATCAGAATCAAGAAAACACAAGACCAGATTCATTTCTTTTGAAGGTGGGTATTACAGCCCAATAGTAGATCATAAACTCCATTTAGTGGAGCCTGCTCTGAGCCTCTCTTTCTATGAACCACATTAGCCTACATTAAACCTCCTTTTCTCTCACAATATCTACCATCTATCTGTCTATCATCTATCTATCATCTATCTAGAGCTCTATGTATTTATCTATTTATCAGTTAATCATCTCTTAGACTACACAAGCCAAGATGTTGAAAGAAAGATGTCTGCGTTTGTGCTGGAGAGCAATGAGGACAATGTATTGATTATTATTCTGAATTATATTTAGAACAATTTGACAAACATAATTCATCTTTTTCTACAACATGTTTACACTTACCTGCCACCATTTACAACTACCTGATAACTAACAAAAGGAGGTTTAAGCCACGGTGATTGTTAGCAGTTTATTGTTTGTGTGTAGGGCATGTTCTTATGATGTTCATACATGTATTTCCTCATTCTTTGCATATCTCTGTACTTCTCAATATCTTCCACATCTCCTCAAGTAAGAAGTCCCATCCCTCTGTTCTCTATGTATAACAGAACCCATTGTGTTTTTTATTCTGAATTTGATGAAGTTCTCTTTTTTCTTTTTTTTGTTATTATTTTTAGTTGTTGCAAAAAAAAATTTCCGCCTCCTCCCTGTTTCCTATTTCCCTCCCTCTCCTCGCACACATCACCCCCTCCCCCGACCCCTCTTCCTCTTCCCCCCCAACTCCATTCCCCTCCCTCTTGAGAATGAAGAGCAATCCAAATTCCCTGCACTGCGGGAAGTCCAAGGTCCTCCCACTTCTATCCAGGACCAGGAAGGTGAGCATCCAAACAGGTTAGGCTCCCACAAAGCCAGTTCATGTATTAGGATCGAAACCTAGTGCCATTGTCCTTGGCTTCTCATCAGCCTTCATTGTCCGCCACGTTCAGAAAGTCCGGTTTCATCCCATGCTTATTCAGTCCCAGTCCCCCCCCCAAAGAAAAACATATAGTCATCCGCCTGGATATGAACCTTCATCTGGCGATGGATCGAGATAGAGACAGATACTTAAATTGGAGCACTGGACTGAGCTCTTAAGATCCAAATGAGGAGCAGAAGGAGGGAGAACATGAACAAGGAAGTCAGGACCACGAGTGATGACTTAATATCAAAACGTATGCAGAATCATTCTGGTTACAAGTGAATGCAGTTGTATTTTTTATGTACAAAGCATTTTATTTACCTGTTTATTAATTTATTGATAAATATCTAGGCTCTTTGACTCATTTTATTAGATAAATGAATTTAAAGCATTTCTTAAAACAACTGTCAATATGCAAGATATTTTAGGAATATCAGTAACTTTTCAGACATCACTATTGACTGAGAATTCCTTTAGGTGATTTAATGAAGTTAGGTGCAGAGCAAGAACACACAGTGATGAAGGGGAGGAGCTATTCTATGTACACCAGACTGTTCTATGTTTGCTAGCTGTGGTGCCTTGGATGAAATTGACCCCCGTGGGCTCATATGTTTGAATGATTGGTTTCTTGTTAGTGGAACTGTTCGAAAATTAGGACCTGTAGCTTTATTGGAGGAGGTGTGACCTTGTTGGAGGAAGTGTGTCACTGAAGGTGGGTTTTGAGGTTTCAAAAGCTCATACTAGGCTCAATTGCTCTCTCCACCTAATGCCTGTGGATTAGAATCTGAAGCTCTCAGTTACTGTTCTAACACAATGCCTGTCTGCTTCCTGCCATTAAAATCATGGACTAACCCCTTAAAACTATAATCAATCTGTCAACTAAATTCTTTATTTTTGTAAGTGTTGCCTTGATGGTGTATCCTCATAGCAATAAAACAATAATTAGGACAAAAGTTGGTACCAGGAGTTTGGTATTGATGTGACATGTTGGCTATGCTGCTGTTTGGAGGAATATGGAAGACTTCAGGACTTTGTAATAGAAAAGTGGCTGAATCCATTAATCAAGTCATAATGAACCATCCTAGCAGGAGCATGGAAAACAGTAATGGTAAGGGTGATGTGGACTATGCAAGCCTGACCCGAGACATTTCCTGGTAGAATAATATTATCAAGTGACTTAAAATCTATTCTTATGATATTTTGACAAGCAGTGTGACTACTTTTAGCCTTTGTCCTAACGTTCTCCTAGAGGCTAAACACAAGAAATATGGATTAATGGCACTATCTGGTGAAATTTCAAGACAACCTGCTATTGGCTATATTATGTAGTTATTGGCCTCTCTTACACAGATCTATAATGAAGTAAGGCAAAGAGAAATACAAAATGTACTGTTTGGAGAGAAAGTCACCACCTGGGAATTCAATATTGGAACCAAGTCTTATATTCAAATAGAGGCAAAGTTTAAAGAAAGGCTTGATTTAAAATGGAACAAAGGGAGTGGTATCCTCAGGACAAGACCCCACTCAGCTAAGCTTCCACCTTAGGGAAATGAGTTAAAGTACAGCTTAAGCAGCAATGGAAACCATCAATAAAGAAAGGCTATTCAAATGCAATTCAAGTAGTGGGAGGGCAGGTTCTAGCACCCTCAAAAGAAGATCTTGGCAGTCTTTGCCTTGTGATTCTGGACTTCTAGTCAAGAATGACACAGGGAAGGGCTTGAGGATTCTTCCTACAGGGGTAAGGAAATCTGCTGAGCCAAGGTTTGTGACAGGGAAGTTACTGCATGGAGGCCCAGAGAGGCCGTGACATGAAGCTGTGAAGATGATCCTGGATTGCCTTAGAGGCCCCAAGATGCTGGAGGTGCCAAAGCTCTGGGATGCGTGCCAAGGGGAGCTTCAGACAGGCTGTAGAACCAGACAAGGAGAAATATGTTGTAGTCAGCAAGGCTGGAAGGGAAGGGTCATCTAAGCCCTCGGACATCAGACAGAACTGCAGAGAATTTCCCCTGCAGTTGCTTTGGTCCATTATTTCCTCAGTATTATACCCACTTTCCTCCCTTTTGGCGTGATAATTTATATTATGACCTATTGTACATTGAAAGTGTGTGATCTGCTTTTTTATTTATCTTTTTTAGGGGTTACAGTTAAGAGATTGCATTAAGTTTCAGAAGAGACTTTGGCCTTTAAACAGTGTTGAGACTATTATTAATTATGGAATCTTTTGAAATTAAATGAAATGAAATTTACACTGTGATTGACTACAGGCCAATGAGGACTATGGAGTGAAATGTGGTGGTCTGAAGGAGATTGGCCCCCATGGGCTTATGTGTTTGAGTACTTGATTCATAGTAAGTCAGGAGAACTGTTTGAGAAGGGTCAGAAGTGTGGCTTTGTTGAAGGAAGTGTGTCTCTGGGGGTGGATTTTGTGGTTTCAAAAGCTTATGCCAAACCCCAGTCTCTCTCTCCTCTCTCTCTCTCTCTCTCTCTCTCTCTCTCTCTCTCTCTCTCTCCTGCTGCCTTCAGATCCTTCAGATCAGGAGTTAAGACTCTCAGCTAAAGCTCCATCACCCGCCATATTGATCATAAATGTAAAGCTGTAAGAACCCCAGTGGTTAAAGGATTGCTTTTATAAGATTGCCTTGGGCCTAGTGTCTTCTCACAGCAAGAGAGCAGTAGTGAAGGCAGGAGGTGTGTGAGTCACATCAAGCTCTGTGCTCCTTGTACTGGAGGCATCTCCTTTATATTCTCAGTCCAGACTGTGACACTTCAGTAATGTGCTGAGCTAAATTCTGGGTGAACAAGACTTCAATACCAGGTAATACAGCTCCAGGCGATGAATTTTAATTCATTCTAAATGAAATATCTATAATATTATTTTCAAAGCATTTATTGCTGGTTGGTGGTGACACACGCCTTTAATCCCAGAACTCAGGAGTCAAAGCAGGTGGATCTCTGTGAGTTCGAGGCCAGTTTGGACTGCAGAGTGAGTTCCAGGACAGGCTCTGAAACTACATAAAGAAACCCTGCCTCAAAACCACCCTACCAAAAAAAGTATTTATAGCTTATTTCTGTGAATTTTAATTAAGGAAAAATGTTAAAGGATGCTATTTAATTCCAGAATAGGAGGTTGAGCCAATAAAGACAAATGTTAACTAAGGCATAATGACTTTTATAGGAAAAATTTTCCCTATGCTGGAAAGTAAGAATTTAAAACAGAAAAATAGTAAAAGGGGAAATGTATGGAATTGGGGACTGTGCGTATGAGAGAATCTTGGGCAGCTTTTTCATTACAGACATACAAACATGAGGTCAAAGAACATGGTTCTGACCCCCAGAGCCTGGCTTGGTTCATGGGACTTTAGCAACTGTTAGTGAATCAATGTAAAACAAGACACATGAGAACGGTGCATCTATGACAGTAGACTGATGCCAGAAAGTGATTCACCAAGCAGGACAGTCTGCTGAGTGCTGCTTTTGATGGCATGAGGTATACTGGAAGAGTCCGTGCTTGTGAAAAGATAGCATGGCGGTTTATTTTCTCAGTTCTGTATGATCCTGAAGGACAGGCGCCAGGTGACTATGTGGCAGTGAAGATGACGACATGATTCTTCCAGGAGGCTGAATGACGTCAGCCTTCAGGTCACTTCCCACACTATTCAGTGAGCGAGCGATGCTGGTGATGGAACCCACTTTGCTTCCTCAGGGAGATCATCTAGATCAGTGCTCCATCGTCAGGTTTGGAAACGGAAAGTGCTGGCTCCCCACAGAGGCCCTGAGAATAGGCACATGGGAAAGAATAGCTTTGGGACTGGATTGAACTCAGAGAAGGAAAAGGAAAGTGCCCAGCTTAAGTTTTGGTTAAAATTCTGGAAAGTACACATTTTGATTCTTGCTTGATCAGTATTGGTTCAATAATTCCTTAAATAATATTATTAGGCAGTTTAAAATTTTTCAGCTAAATGACTGTTTAGCACATGGTGGATGCATTATGCAAACATTAATAAATGATAAGCCTTTGAGAAATACGGAAAAAGCCAGACCTAAACTCTGACTGGTGTTTAGGCAATGACTCCACTTCCCTCTCCTCTCCGGTACCTGCCACCAACAGCCACAGCTTTCCCAAGCTAATGAATTCCTGCCATTCTGAAGGCAGTAACTTCAATTAGAAGTTCAAGTGAAATATAGGTTCTGGGGGAGGAAAAGAAACATTTAGCTTGGACAGTTTTCCTGTCATAGGCTGCAGGGCTCGGAGGAGAGCTGAGTCCTTCCTGTGGCTCTGGCGGTTTTTCAGGAAGCTGTGCAAGTCTTTGCTGTTGTAAATTGGGGCTATTATTTCCTTCTTTTGGCGTTCACGTATTTCTGTTCTGATGAATGCATATTCTGTAAAGTTCTTCCTGGGATCTTGAGCTGCAGAGGAACACGCGCACATATGTGTCGAGCATGGCTCATACCGGAGCCCTCCGAGAAGGTAGTAAACACAGACGAGATGTCGAGAGCAGCCACAGCGGAGACTAGCGGTGGCGCTAGGGTGATTTAAAATGCGCTTGGTGGAAACGGCGCCAAAACTTCTTCTCATGCATTTCACTCCTCATAAAATAAGATTCGTTTCCAATGTATGCATGTATTTCGTGTATTTATCTTCAGTAAGATGTCATACATACCCAGAATTGAGCTTAACTTTTTTCCTAGGCTTCTCTCCATCCAGGGAAATTAGCAATTGAGACCAACCATCTGCTGTTTGTAGAATTCTGGTGGCACAGGCAACAAGAGCTGCCTGCGAGCTCTATTGGATTCCACTCTCTGCTCTTTCCCACCCAATTTTAGTCTATTTTAGTGCCCTTTGTGGTAAAAACCTAAAAATAATGAGGCAAAGAACTTTCCTGAATTATGGCAATCCTTTTATCAGTTTTCTGAATCTAAGGGTGGTTATCGACCTCACTTCTCACAGTTCCGCATTTTTGCCCAAATGTAATGGCTTCCATTTTTACATCCTGGTTTCCCTACTCTTGGATATTCTCTTCTTCTTTCTCCCCCCATGGAAAGAGCGTGCGAATGAGTGAAGGCTGCTCTGGCTGCCTCACATCCTTAAACTTCAGAATTCTTATTAAGGTATATTCTCTCTTGGGTTTTCAGCTATTCAGAGACAAATTTAAATATTAATATAAGGTGTTCTGGCCAAGCTCCCAAATCTCTACTGGTTTCTTTATATAGATATTTTTGAATCCAAAAATCTCTTTCTGCTTTTCTTTTCTGTTCCCTGTCACCTGAGTCAATGCAGCTGCTGCCCAAGTTACTTCTGGTTATTTTGCCTTTCAAATGAGCAAACACCTTTTACTGACAGCATGGGGACTTTTCTGATCCTTATCTCAAATCCATACACAAAACTGTTTTTAAATGCCAGAAGATTTACACAAAAAGAAGAGGGTTAATGTCTCAAACTCAACAGCCTCCCTGACGATGCGGATCTGTAGCCTGTGTGGGCTGTTCCCCTGGGCAACAAGATACACGCAGAGCACTGCCATGGAGCCTCTGCCTGGCCAAGTGGATTTTAAGAATTCCCTATGTAGCTGTGAACAGTTAAGAGTTCAGAGTTTTATGCTTTATTTCAGAGTTTTATGCTTTATTAAATTGTATCTTCATGGGAAAGTTGTATAATTTTCTCCTACAGGAATTTCTGTTACAAAGAAGATATACAACAGCATATCAAAGGCAGGCAAGAAAATAATTTGCATTAATAAATGGCAGACTGAAAACCTGCAGGTTTACAAGGAGGACTTCTTTAAGATATTACATACGGAAACTACAAAAATTAGCAGTTATTTTGCTGACGCTGTTCTGAAATGCCATGAGCATCTTAGAGATGGGAAGCAAGTTAGCAGCCTCCACACTGAGGTGTGGGGTAGGACAGGAGCTCTCTCCAGTGCACAGGAGCTATAGTTGACACTCTGAAGCCTTTCCTTGTCAAAGTGACTTTGTCTGTATAGAACAGTCAAGATCCAGAAAATTGGTCAACCTGGTGGAAATCGTTACTTTAAATGATGCTGGAGCCCATGTACGGGTCTCAGGGTTGAGTTTGGAAGGAGATTTTCACTCCTTTCTCCTCCCCAGGACATTTTGAGGATGACTGCCCTTTGCCCAGTTGTGTTATTCAGGAACTAGAACCTTTTAGACAAGCCCTCAATACTTTGTTTGCTGCTTTCTCAGCATCTTTGTATGCAGGAGGAGAGACTGTCCTGTCTCCTTCACAGGCATCTGGCGAGAACCAGCTGCAACAGTGGATATTGGTGCTCTTAGATATTGAGACGCACACAACACAGAGGTGCAAAGGTTTTCCTTTTGATTTTCTCTTTTTTCCCTCTTTGCATTTCTGTCTCTTTTATTGACAATTTGCATGCGAGTGTGTACTCGACCACTGGCTACAACCCAAGCATTTCTATTGCTTTTTTCATTTATTTTTAAATAAAATATTTTATTTTTTAATTTCACAGATGTATGCACTGCAGTTTGATCATATCTATCCTGATTGCTTCTTTCAGTTCTGCCAAGATTCCCCTCAGTGCTTTATCTTGAGTGACCTCAAGACTCTTTTTTTCTACTATATTGAGTGTGTATCCTTTATTTTTATTTTGCCTGTATGAGTGAGTATTTTGCCTGCATATATGTGTGTCCACCATGTCATCATGTATGTGCAATGCCCATGGAGGTCAGAAAGGGCATGGAATCCCCTGAGATTGGAGTTACAGATGGTTTTGATGTACCAGGTGGGTGCTGGGTATTAAACTGGTATTTTCTGGAAAAGAATTCCAAGTGCTTAACTCTGTGCCATCTCTCCATAGCACTACCATTCCCTTATTTAAACCATCCTCTGAATCCAGTTAGTGGTGCCAATACACGCATGATGGTAAGGTCATTCAATGAAGCACGAGCAATGCTCCAGGGGGCTGTATCCCTGAAGAAAATTGGCTCTCCCTCTCTAGATAGTCTTTCTATTATTTTAAAATTCTGATTCAGAGTCTCTTTATGTTGCTCAAGATAGCCTGGAACACATTCTATAACCCAATTTGGTCTTGAGCTTTCAATTTACCATATTCCTGGTTTAAGCCTTCCGTGTAAGGGGGATTATAGGCTTTGTCACCAGGCCTGACTTTTTCTTCTTAAAATAGCTGCAAACGCCTCCTCTCCCGTATGTACAGCAGTGGCTCCCCAGCATGAGTGGTGATAGATTTATTCCACCACTGCTGTCCATTAGCGGAGCTGCCCTGCAGAGGAAGCATGCGCTTCCTTTAAAGGATGTGGGTTTGTGGTCATGACTGATGGATCACTGAAGAACGTCATGAAGATCCAAGAGCCAGGATGCAAGTTGCATTTGATCTCGAGTTCTGAATATACGTTTGGGGGTCGGGGAAAGAATTTTGCTTACAAGGTCTCAGCTTAATCATTTTTCACTTTTGTATTCTTCTTTTTTTCCAGGCAACACCTATTCTGACAAATTGAAATGGAAAAAAGAACAACAAAACAACAGCAGAAAACAGCTTTGAGGCCAAAACCTCATCAGTGTTTCTGATTGGAGCAAGAGATACACGTGAGTAAACAGACTGTAAGACTGGGTGCCAGTCAAGATTTGGATGCTCTAATCATAAACTAAATATACAACTAACAATAAGCAGTGATAATTAGCATGAAAGGGATGGTAATACATCTGGGTGGATCTGCCTGAGTTTGGCCTTGTGGTAGCATGGAGTGCAGTGTTGACACTGGAAACCTTTCCGCCACGATAAGCTGGAAACCAAGGTGTGTTGGAGATTACCACGGAGTGGCCCACATAATCGTATAGTCAGAGTGTTTCGGGAAACAATTTCCATACTGATGTGCAACTATTTCCTCTATGTTGTGGCAGTACCCCTGGAGGAGTGGGGGAATTCTGGGAACTGACTAAAGCTACAAGACTTAAGAGATATCTGGGAAGACTAGATATATGAGCACTTAAAGAGAAGACACTCCTCAGTGGGGCTGCCTGGACACTGCATGCTGCTCAAGCCTGCAGCATCTGTGAGGCCTTGTTCTGGCTGAGGGAATTTTTAGAGATCCACCTTAGAGTCAGTTCTGCTCCTATATGTTAAACCAACTTTATTGGTTCATTAAGCTAGGTTTGAACGAAATCGTTTTTTTTTTTTTTTTTTTTTTTTTTTTTGGCCTGTCATCAGTGAATGAATAGGTGGTTGTTCATGGCTGCCTTGGATAAGTCACACAACATTCCTAATTGAAACTTGATGAATAAAGGCAGCAATGCAAGAGACCTGAGTGAGCTCTGTAGTGATGGAGAGAAAGCAGATAGAAAATAGCTCTCACGACCTTGGATCAATAGATGAAGAGCTTTGGGGGTCAGAGAACAGTTGCATTCTTGGGACCATTGCCAAATCTAAACTTCGTTGTCTTAAGGACACTGTGTTTTGCTTTTTTGTGAGCTACATTTGATTTCAATTGCACTGGAATTATTAATGTGTGAGTGTAAACTAACTCTCTCTCTCTCCCTCCCTCTCGTGTGTGTGTGTGTGTGTGTGTGTGTGTGTGTGTGTCTGTCTGTCTGCCTGTCTGTCTGTGTTAGCATATAAAATGGCACAGGGGAAGTGGTGCTTTGAAAATACCATTTGCAAAACAGTGTGCTATTCAATAGTCAACAAATATTTGGTAAGCCCTAATTTGATGATAGGCACAGTGATGGGCTATAGGGAATGCAGAGATATTCAAAGCAGACATGATCTGTCTTCATTGGGTTTATAATCAAGGCCCTAGACTATCTCAGAGCTAAATTTGAGGGAATATGACATTTGGAGGCTGTTTTATTCCTTGCACAGCATATTGGCAATTGTCTGGTGGGCTAAGCTAAAAGTTACATTTTCATAAAAAAATCCCATTTCTTTGCACCGAGACAGAGCATTAAGAATTTAGGTGAAGTCATAAACGTTATCGGCAGAGCAAAGCTGCAACAAGACGCATAGTAATCGAGGCCACAGGGAGAGCTTAAAATGCCACTGATTTATTGTGCACACAGGCTCCAGAGTTCTGAGACGATAAGCAAGCACTGTGGAGGCAGGGCATATGACTAGCACTGAATTCTCTTCCAGGAGAAGCCAGGAGCTCCTGAGAGGCTGTGATCTGCACCTCCACAGGAGTATAATGTTGGGGTGGGGTGAACACGGAGTCAGACAGAATGGTGTTACAGGCAAGAGGGCTAAAGTTCTGGAAAATGATGCAGACTTTCTTCCTGACACAGTAGTTACTTTAGCTTTGTGGTCAGGAGAGGTATATGTCTCTAGGTCACACTGTCTCCTTAAAGCATGGGGTCATAATTAGCTTATGCTAAAAGTAAAGTGTGCTTGGATAATTGCAGATGAAGTAGGAGAGATATAGGAAAAGATTGAAGCCATAGAGAAAACCAGAGGAGTTCATAATCTCAGAATTTGAAAGGCAGAAGCAGACAGATTATGAGTTTACGAACATTCTTGACTACATAAGGAGTTGAGGCAAGCCTGTGCTACAAGGGTCTATCTCAAAATGCCCTAGGCAACAAATATAAAAGCACAAGGCAGATTCCATACATGCACAGAGGCTTCCATTTAGTCTAGGAGGGATACAAGTACTGCTGATGCATGGCCACGGCGGTCAGCACTGAGTTTTATCGCTTCCTGTGGTGGTTATTTTGTGTTGTCCCTGTATGTTTCCCTCCAGTCCTTAACAACAAACATCTTAAAATGAAGAAGTGTCTGCTTCTTTTTTAGAAGCAATAGGATATGAAATCACTCTCTGTACCATTTTCGCTAACTTCCCTGTGAGGGACGAAAGAAAGAAACAACCGATCATCACTTTCAGAGTGTATATCCAATGTTCTTTGTAAGGAATAGTTTGGACTGGAGTGTCTCTGAGCTGAAAAATATATTATTTCTCCAAAGCAAGTATAAAGCTACTCTCTCCCTCCTGTGACATTTTCATGTTGAATTCCTTCTATGCTCTCTATCCTTTACCTTCCCAACACGTGCAGCCCTATGTTTTGCATGTTTCTGGCTATGGCCCTGGGAGAGTAACACATTGGATGAAGGACCACTCAGCCTAGACAGTCAGGACGCCTCTTGCCTTTGGTTAGTAGAAGGCAGTTGCTGGAGATATGTGTCAGAGGAGGGTGCAATCCTACTGCCTTCCTTTGGCTTTGAGCCTCCCTTACAGCAGCTGCAAAACCCTCTGGGATCTCTTTTCTTTCAGCTGTCTCCCACAAGGTGCTGGCTTCCACTGGGCCTTGCTGGTGTTCCTTCCGTCCCCTTCTGTACAGGCTCTGAGTGGCAATGGATTCCACCTGTTGTTGGTTTCTGGGTTTTCCAAACTTCTTTCAGGTTTTTTGACTTTGCCCATGCTTCTGTAGATAAGCTCTTCATGAAAGTCTGGATGTGATTCTATTTCCTGTCAGGACCCTGACAATCAGAGACATTGAATATGCTGTGGTACCTGTACAGAAGTGTGGTGTTGGGCTTTGATGAATGTATTTTCAGGCAATATGGACACAAGAGGGCTAAGGCAGACACTGCTTGTGATTAGTTTTTTTGACCTTATTCCTAAGCTCCACGAAGTATCAGATACTATAGATGCTAATGGATTCCTTTAAGCGTCTGGTTAGTTCTACTCTAGTACCAGCCAAACATCATATTCTTTCCAACTCCAAGGCTCTCCATCAGTTCTCATCCAGTATGGTGGTCCATTCTCTGGAGTGGCTGATATCCTACAATAATGCACCCTGGTTCTATTCTAGGTCATATTTCTTCTCTCACAGAACCAGTGTGGAGACCTGCAAGTTCCAAGTCATATCCGGTCTTTCCCTGTTCAAACATTTCTGGTGACTTCCCATTATGTTAACATCGTAGCACACATGATTGGGAATACAGTGCACAAAGCACTTGTGTGCTAACTGGCAGCCAAGATTATAATTTAGATCTTTAGCATCTATGTATAGCCCAATGGGCACACTGGCATGTCTATTTCTCAGTCATAGGGAAGCAGAGACAAAGGATTCACCACACTAACTGGCTAGTCGGGTAAGACCAATTGGTGAGCTTTGGGCTCAGAAAGAGAAGCTGCCCTAGGTAATAAAGAGGAAAGCTGTCATGCCCGCCTCGACCTGCAAGGATGACGCGACACCGGAGCTCTTCCTGCTAGCAGGTTTATTCAGGACCTTTTTTAACAATTGTATCTCTCTCTCTCCTCTCTCTTTCTCCTCTCTCTCTGAGCAAACCTCTCCCAGCCCTTAAAAAGGCACGGGCCGCCAACCCCGGATTGCCAGGTGGGCACTGCTCAAAGGTTCAGGCATATGCGAGCAGCTGACAATCATTGCGTGATCAGGCCTGAGCCAGTATTAGGAGCTGATTATCAGGTGTGGCTCCACGCAGCTCTCTACAGAAAGCAATTCAGGAAGACATGACACACCAACCTTTGGTCTCTACCTGTGCACATGCTTGCGCTCACACACACACACACACACACACACACACACACACACACCCCACAAGTTCAAAACCAAATCAAAGCAAAAGCTATTACCCTGCTTAATAAGACTGTGGCTTCCTTTCTCCCCACCTCTAAAAGTTCTGTCTGTCTGTGTTGTTCATACAGTCCCCATTACTCCAGACACTCACATGGCTGGCTTCCTCTGCCCTGAGTTCGCACTTGACACACACTAAAGACCTTTTCTAGCAACTCTTTGGCAAGCCATTTGCTAGTATCTAATTTATTTAACAAATCCCAGGTAACTGACTGATGTGTGAAATGATAGCTTCTCTTTACTGACTACCTTGTTTAGAGTCTGATCCCACCCCTTCTCTTACACACACACACACACACAATTTATAGAACCACAGTCTCTTAAATACCTTTCAAGTTTTCTGTAGTGTAATGTCCTACAGCGTTATCTAAGCAGAACTATCATTATCCTTGGTTAAAAATTGGTAAATTAAAGAAGGAAATATAGTAACTTGCTGAAGTTTATACCCAATTAGAAAGTGGCTCTACTAAATTTTGAAATCTGTTTGTCTGGTCCTTCAGCCTATGTTCTTAACTGTGTAAGCCATACAGCGTCCTAACACTTGCTGTCAAATCCTTTCGTTTCACACGCAGATTTTAGAATGAGAGGAAGCACCGCTTTGCAATGTAGGCATATGCCTACCCTCTGCTGAGGGGTCTTCTATACCCTAGAGACTGACTAGGAGACCAGGACACCCAGACTACAAATTGCCTTCTGGAACACAGAGCCTTTGGGAAATCCTGGGTCTCAGAAGTGCTGAGCCTGCATCTGGCATAACATCCCAGGCAGTTTTCCCCTCAGATTTCCGCCATTAATTAATTCAGAAAACATGAAATAAGTGTCTCTATCATATGAAAACTCCTTCTGTGTGGAAATGAATGTGAAGGTCCTGACTTTTAGTGAGCCCAGGTCTGTAGGTTGCCCACTCCTCTGTATTCATCTCTTTACTGTTCCTACACTCACTGCATAACATGGATGAGTTGCCATCTGAAGGAGGATGCCCTCTCGGCTTTAGGAGTCAGTGTTATCAGATGTTCAGGTTCTCTCCATCAAGGCTGTCCAACAGTGACTTCACAGGCTCTTCTTTGTCAACCACCTTTGGAAAATCACTCCACAAATGCTACCCCTTTGCAAGTGTGCGCTAAAGTTTCAGGACTGATCTTGCCTCTAAGCCTGAATTCTGTTTTAACAACCAACACCCTACCCAGGCTGTTCATCACTAGAGAACTTATTGTTCCCATACCATCTTCTTTGTCACTTGCCCTCAGCGATAGGTGAGGTTTCCTGTACTGACTTTACCTCCCTGTCTGGTAATTCACTCATCTCATTCACCTTTTCTCTTTCTGTCTCCCAGACACCCCTTCTTGTCTGTTTCAAACTATTTCCCAAGCACCTGGAAATCTCCATAGCAACTCTGCACAGATCATGTTGTAGCCACGTGTGGTAAAGTGTCTATACATGCAGCCAAGAAACATACCCTGTTTTGATTCAGTCTCAGCGGACCATAAATTTATGTGGAAATGTGTACTATCAACTTCCTATCCCCTTTCCTATTTTCTTGCTCGATTTCTCGCTGTAAATGTAAATAGCCCTGCGTTGGTTCCCTTTCCTCCAGATGTATTAGTTTGCAGGTATCCCTGCTAAAAGCTTATTTGGTCATTTTCTATTTATATTTCCAAGAGCTGAAGCCACTCTATGTGACCTTCTGTCCTTCATGGTTCTTCTGTGCCTTTCATTTCGGCTTGATCTGCAGGGATAATCAGCATGTTCGACATCTTTCTCTTTTAAAGAGTACACCCATAATGGCAGTTCCCTGCAACAGCAGGTGGGTAATGGAGACACGGGAAGAGAGTGCAGCTTTAGGAGCTCCATGCAAAATAAGGAGTGAGAAGAATGAGCGAAGACACAGAAGGCAAGACACAACAGCTGGGAATGTGACCTCACGCCTACAAAAATGACCCTGAAATTTGCTGCCTTGTTTTTAACAGATGGTACAGCAGCACCTTCTAATAAAACTCCCAAAGCAGAACCCACAGGGCAGGCGAAGTAGTGAGTGACTGTCTCTGTTCAGGAACACGTCTGTGGAGAGGCAGCTTTAATGAGAGGGATTTCTGTGATTTCATGTCCAAAATGAGCACATCTGCCTGAGGCTAGGATTCTGGGAAACCCGCACTGAGACAGGGTATTACTGGGGAGTGTTACCTGGAGAAACACTGCAGGGGAGAGAAGGAAACAGGAAGCTGAAGGATATAAACTGACTCTCAGTGTGAGCAAGAAGCTCAGATGTGCCATGGGGTGAACCCAGGCCAGGACATCCCTTCAGAAGATTCCTCTGTGAGACAAGATGCTGGGTCTTCACATCCCCAAATGGGCCAATACTGGAGTCTGTGTCTCTTCTATCCCCAGAGCCAGTTTTTTTTTTCTTGTCCACATCTTTAGTAGTATACTGTTACTGGTGATGGTTTTAGGGTAATTTTTTTCCACTTAGATTTGTCTTCTGCCGTTTCTATAGATTCCAATGTCTCCAGCACAACTTAGGCTTTATTTCTAATATAAACAGTTATCTTCCCTAGCAAATATGACTATATCTTCTCTCAATGCAGATACATTTGTTGAAACACCACATGGTCAGTCTGGCAAGGATGGCGTGTCTAGGGTTACCTGTAAGCTCGCTCAATTCATGGGCCAGCAACATTGGCATCAACTTGGAGCTTGCTAGAAATACTGGACTCTACACCTGAGACAGGTTTTCTCAGTAGGATTCGTTATTTTAAAGAGGACAATCATTTAAGAAAAAGAAGCACCAGTCCATATTGAATGGAGAACTCATTCTACTTTGGTTTTGATTCCCTTGGTGACATCATAAGGATCACTGGAGCAACCTTTGTCTTCTGTTTGTCCTGTAACTGATACTTTCGTCCCTGCCCTCTTATCATCCTAAGATCACATTTCTGATGCCTGAAGTAAAAATTCCAAGGCTCTGACATGATATTCAAGATTCCTCTTATCTTTTCATTTTCTGCCGTCTGACAACTGTACGAACTCTCCAATCACACTGGGCCACTCTTAACTCAGTACATAGCTTTGCCAGATTCTGAGCTATCACTTCGGAAATAGTCTCTGGCCTTCTAAACTGCCTACAAAATCTTAGCCTTTAAATTCCAAGCCGCATGCTTTCTCACCTCTCATGTAATCCTACAATGGCAGTAATGTTTACAAACAGTATATATTTGTGTGTGCACATGTATTCATGTCTGTGTTCAAGAGTGCATTTGCATGTATTTGTGTGGAAAATAGAGGTCTTTCCACTTTGTTTTCTGTGAAACAGAATCTTCATTGGTCTCTGATCTGCCAAGCTAGCTCTGCTGGCTGGCCTGAGGGAGTCTTCTCTATTCACTTCTTAGCACTGGAATTACAAGTGTATGTCACCCTGCCCTGGTTTCTATATATAGGTTCTTGGGCTTGTACTCATGCCTTTATGTTGCTAAGCAAGTCCTTCAAGGACTGAGTCATTTCCCCTATCCTGAAGGCCAGTCTTAATACTTAATATGAGTTATAGTATACAAAAATAGATAAGCATGTATCATTATATTATATACAG
Source organism: Microtus oregoni (assembly GCF_018167655.1). Classification (NCBI taxonomy): domain Eukaryota; kingdom Metazoa; phylum Chordata; class Mammalia; order Rodentia; family Cricetidae; genus Microtus; species Microtus oregoni. The sequence goes on from NW_024543067.1 coordinate 34,162,934, forward strand.
AGATCCATATGTTCAATAAATATATATTAGCCATTTTTTATATATTGCATTCTAGTTACATCTAGGCTACCTTGCCTCTCAGGTAGACTTTGCTAGTGCTACACGGTTTATTTCCTGCTAAGCACCAGCTATGTTGGCATCCCCATTGGGGAAAGCTGTGCTTTTCTCATGAGTCTTGCCCACCTGAAATCTGGCCTGTCTACACAGCATGCCTCCATCCTCTTCTCCCTAGCTTTGCATTCCCTGCTGCACGGGTGGATGCACATTTTCCGAACTGTGTCTGAAATGACAGAGTTGATTAATGAGTGGCTGTGCCTGCCCCCAAAAGTCAGGTTCATTGTCGTCCTGTGACCTAGCATTCAGCCATTTAGGGACTGGAGAGTGAAGCACTCTTTGGAGCTCAGTTTTATGTGTTTATTGTGGTATTCTAGTCATATTTTTTATGTCTGCTGTTGTTACATTGTTGCTATCATTATTAATCTCTGGCTAGTTTATTTGCTATGGACTTAAAATGGCTTCACATCATGAAAACAAAAAAGAAAGTAGCAAGATAGTAAGCTTCATATTCTGGGGAACCCCAAATCAAAGCATGAATATAATACAGGTTAATCAAGATCAACCTAAGCCAAGACTTGATGTATTCCAATACTGTCCATGTCTACAGAGAGGGAAAACAGGAGTTTGCTGTCTCAAGGGGAAAGTACATTCATGGGGCATAAGGCATGTTCTTTACAGCAAAAAGAATTAGGGCTTGGAGTGCAGTGTTACCCTCAACCCTGAAACTGCTTGATTTTAATGCTTCTAATTCGGAAGATCTCCTTAATATTTTCCCATGTTACTAATGATGCCAGTCTAGGCAGTGGTCATATTTGTAGAATTTCATGTTCTGTGATTTCCACATCCAATCATCCTTCAAGTTCAGAAAACACTGTAATATTCTTAGCATATATATCTTGCCTAAAAATAAACACATTTGCCTAAGTAGAAACATGACAGTCATTATAATAGCTGAATGGACAATCCCTCTTTTGAAAAGTGCATTTTTACAGATTTCAACCCAATTAAAACAATTTCTTCAAATATACATGAAAATTCATTTTGAAAAAGTGTAGTAAGTATATACAATTTACTAGTGAAAGTACTTTTTATATGCCTCTATGTTGGTATTTCTCCTCAGAGGAAAGCCCAGATCTTAAAGTACTCATTCATGGAAGAGTTATTTCATTCTATTGAGGACTTGTGTGTAGGACTGAGATCCTTAAGTGGGAGAAGTCTTAATGTGCTTGCAGACTCTAGCAAAGGTTTTGAGGTTGAGATGTGCCACATTTTTGGCGAAGACCTTATCACATTTTTGGTGAAGACCTTATGGCCAATTCTATTTTCTTCTGCCATTTCCAGCAGACTAACCCCTGGGGACCGCTCCCAAACTGTGGCTCTCCTCTGAGTCTTCTCCTGCTTCCGGGCCGTTGATCCCACAGAAGGGTAACATCCAAGAAATGAGCCCATCATCACCATCATCCAACGTTGTTGTCTTTCTTTCACCAAAGCTAGCATTTAATAAGCACTAAGTTCAGGTCAATCAATATCTAATGCATTTTGTAAGTCATAATAGAAAACTATTAATCTTCCTTTTAAAGTGAGGAAGCTAAGGCTCAGAAAATCTGGCATCATTCCCATGGGAGAAGGAGATGCACAGATTCCCGTTACAGCCTTCCTGCTTTCAGTGGTGTGGAGTTAGCTCTTGTCTACTGCGGGTCTGTGAAACAGACAACCATACTCGGTTTGCTACCTTCTAAAAACCCCCAACCTAGCCTAACTTTTCGTCTTGATAATTGTGCAAAATTACCACTTAGGGTGGGCTATACAACAGGAGAAATACCTTATAGAGCCAACAAAGGGTGAGTTATAATACAGGTATCAGAGAAGAGCTATGGTTGGGAGGTAAGATCTTGTCAAAAGTTTGACTCATAAAAATCGGGATCTTATATCTGAAGGGCACCTTTGCTGTTGTGTGGTACATTGCCTCAGTATGAATTCATTTAAGCCAACTGAATTTTCTGCCACTGTGTACCAAGGGCCTTAGAAAGTTCTTTGAATTTCTATCTGATCCTGTTAGCTCTCTATGAACACATGAATACTTGCATTTTGTTTTTCTGTAGCATGAAACATGAAGGAATGGATCACCCAAAGGAAGCAAAATCAAAGAACAGAGAGCTGAACCCCATTTCCAAGCTCACCATTTTGAATCTGGGCTTCTTACTGGATATTCTGTGACCATTTATGGAATAACCAAGCAGAGTAAAGAGAAATTATAAAGCCATGTCTCTTTCTGAAAAAAAAGTAATATACTATAATATACACAAGGATATGACTATCATCACTAGATTATGGGTATTACTACATGTTAGGTGACTTTCTTCATTCTATCTTAGTCCCAAGAAATTAGTTATCATTCTGCCCAGGATACTTGTGGAGATGGTAGGGGTGTGAGTTATAAATCAACTGTTACATATGAGGCTTTTTTTTTTCATCTGAAGGGTGAATGAAATTGACACTGCAGTCTAATGCAAACATGGCATTGCTTGGGGCAGGATTCTGAGCCAGCACAGAGCTCTAGCTGAAGGCACAGTTCTGACTTATGATGGGGTTCTAACTAAGGACAAGCATCTTACCCTGGGCAGAACTCTGACCCAGGGCAGGAATCTGACCCAGGGGATGCAAGGGTCCTGAGTTGGGGCTGTGCTCTGAGACAGGGCTGGACTCTGACCAGGAAGGTCTCTGACTCTGGGCACAGCTATGACTCAGGACACAGCACAGGGCAAAGATCTGATCCAGGGCATAATTCTTACCCAAGACAAAGATCTGGCCTAGGGCAGGATTTTGGTCAAGGCCAAAACTCTGACCTGGAATTGCATTCTCTGCTTTAATGAGAGTGTCTGTATAAGGCAGAATTCTCAATTAACCTTAAGGAGACTGACATGAATGATCTCATCACTCAAAAATCCCCTCAGAAGCCCCTGTGGGAAGTTTGGTGAGCTGGGTTTGGTCTACCAAATGGCATAATTAACCAGGAATGCTCAGAAGTAAACAGGATTTCAGGAGAAACAAAACCGTTACCCAAGACTGGACCTCTCAGAAATAGCATGGGGAGCTCTTGGAATGGTTAAGTAGACCCAAAATATTTTAGGTCAGTAACTCTATATGAAAAATTTTAAGTTAGAAAAAAATTAATTTAAGTTGGCAAGGTTGCTTCTTCCCAAACTCTGATTTATTTTAGGTAGGGTATTCTAAATTCTTCGGGTTGCCCTAACCTCCTTTATAATCAGCTTCCTGGAGACAGGGTAGCACCTAAACTGCCTGTTTGAGGAGATGACCTCAGCTCAAGGCTCTTCTGGGGGAAATGGTTATACTGGCCATGGAGAACAAGGTTTTCTCACCACCCCCTGGTTCTGTAGTTTTTTCCTGCCTTCATGGGGCTAGTATCTAACAGGGAGAAGGAAAAGTGTCTCACTCTAAGAACTTGTGAAGAATGACGAGCTCCCATCCTGACTTGCCTTCGTTTCCTCAGGTGCTACTGAGAATAGATGGGCATATAAACCATGATTATTCACTTCCTGATTGCCCAGAGAATCAGGAAGGGTATCAACAATTATTCTGTTCTGTTCATCAGCTCCTAAATCACCACAAAAATGAAAATACATTAAATCTAAATTTTAAATTTTTGTGAAAGAAGAGATGAGTCTGCCCTTAATAAACTGACCTCACATTAGCTATAAAAGATTCTGTCCTCTGGTTATACGAATGGAGGAAGGATTACAAAGAAAACTGTGGTTTTGTCTTCTCACAGATGCCATGAAATTCATGTGTCTTGTGGGAGGGGAAGAGGGAGTGAAGAGGGCTGGGTTATGATAGGTAGACATTGTGACGGGTAATAAAGTGACCCAAAGGGTCTTGTGAAAACCACATGCAGTTAGCCACACCTCACGGCTCTCTCATCTCCCATCTATTTATGAACATACTTATGAACATACTGAGATTACTGTTTTCCTTGTTGGTTCACTAAGAAGAACCTGGTTTGTAAAGGTTTGGAGGCCTGGGATGAACAGGAACGAGAAGCAGCAGCAGGACCGGAACTGGGGATTAATAGTCATTCCCACAGCTTACTAGGTTGTGGAAAGGAAAAGCAGTAATGGACAAGGCAGACTTTTTCATCTCTAGGATATGTGACAGACACTCACAATGGCCAATCTGGGGCTCTGAGCTGTGGATCCAGAAACACAAATGATTCAGGACTAGAGTTATGGAGGTTAAGACTCACCAACATGGATATAGCTCTTCCCGATATTTTGTTTTGTTCTGGTGGGTTTTGGTGTGTACATGTGATCTATGTGTTTGCTTGTGTGTGTGTGTGTCTGTGTGTGTGCCTGGGCACATGCACATGTGGAGTCAGAGGTTGACAACAGATGTCCTTTTCAGTTGCTTGCCACATTATTTTGTGAGACAGGGTCCCTTGCTCAGCCCAGACCTCACTGACTTGTCAGGCTGGCTAGTTAACAGGCCCCAGACCTTCCTGTCTCTGCTTGCTCTATGCTGTGCTCACAAACCACACCCAACATGCCATGCTTTTAGTGTGGATTCTGGTTATGGAAATAAGTTTCTCAGGTTTATGTGACAAGTGCTTTAGAGACTGAACCATCTCTTCCTACCCCTACTTCTGATTTTTTTTATGAGGCCAATAACTTAGTTTTATGCAGAAGTTCTTAAAGTCAAGTTGTTTACTTGTTTGTTTGGGGGTATTTTGTTTTGTTTTAAACAGTTCTTGTGATATTCAGTTACTGCTCTCTGATGGGCACTGAAGACAGGTACTATCTCATCTGTCTCAGTTAATATGGCCAAATACCTAGCAACAGCAACTTAAAGAAGAAAGGGCTTATTTTGGTTCACACTTTGAGAGGATGTGGTCCATTCAATGCGGCGAGGAAATATGGCAGCAGGAGCATGAGACAGCTGAATACAATGCACCTGTAGCTGGAAAGCAGAGAGATGGGTGTTGATTCTCAGCTCATTAACTCCTTCTCCTTTTTTTATTTAGTCAAGAGCTCCAGCTTATGGGATGGCGCCATCCACTTTCAGATCTTCAGTTTGTTAAACCATTCTGAATACACCTTCAAAGTCACCTCTAGAATTGTGTTTCTTAGGTGATACAAAATTCAGTGGACAGTAAAGATGAACCACATGTCACTTGAGGGAAGTGGAAGAAATGAGAAGAGCAGCTTTAAGATGGCCAAAAAAAAAAAAAAAAAAAAAAAAAAAAAGAGCACATAGTACTTCTATGTGCTTGGTGCTTCAAAAATACTTATTGCTCTGGGGTTAACATCCTGTGATTCAATGGGTGAAATTAAATTAAACCCACTTGAATTCTCAACACGGCAGGAGGAGACATAAGAATAATGAATGTCCTCATAGTTGAGACAAAGAAAGACATCACATTATTTTACTGTTTAGAGTCATAAAGTGTGCCCTGGCCCTGAAGTCATCAAATGGCTCTGTGACAGTGGTGCTGGTGTCAGACAATGGTTTCAAGGAGAAATTTGCTGAGACTCACTAATGAAGACATGAAAATGTCAAAACACAATTGAAGCATTCACACATGTTCAAGGATATAGATCTGGAAAAGAGCCTTCATGAGGAAAAGGCCACAGTAGACTCACGCTGAAGAGCCAATCATTACTGGGATATGAAAAATAGCTCTTGGTTATAAAGTGAAGGGGGATTGCTTACACTGGCCACAGAAAGCCTTGTGCTTCTTGCCAAAAACCTAATCTCTTTTTAGAGATTATGCAGCATTGGGGAAGGTAGGAAACTGGGTATGTTTACTCCTGCCCCTGGAGTTATAAATGTTAGTTAAAAAATGTCGGCGAGATAACGCAGCCATTTCAAAAGCAGATTTTCTGAGCATCATTCTATGTGAGATTGTACCCATGACTCCTAGATGTAATTTATATCATAAATGGTGCATCTTCTTTGGGAAGGTGCATAATTTATTGAGCAGGTGGTGTCAATGTGAGATTAGAGAGTGTTGCTTCTTGCCCTGGTGAATTGCTATCTTTCTATACCAGCGGACAAGAGGTGCTGATTGCTGTGGATAGTGATGAGCTGGGAATTCAACTCTCACATATTTATATGAAAGGGTAATCTTCTGCTGTGATCATGTGTTGTGGGGATTTTCCCAAAGAGGTATAAAAAATATCTGTATATCTCAGGTAACCAAGAGTAAAACCAAATAAATCATTCTCCAAAACTTTTCTTTGGTGGACCAATGAGTTATTGGACTTATTTCCAGGAACATGGGTGACTAAGGGAGTGCATTGTTGTTAAGGCCTTGTCAGCATGGATGATAACATAAAAAATGGAGTCCTCTGAGTTCTGTGTCCATCCTCCAGGCAACTCTCTCCAATAATTGTTACTGTTCTATACCCCTAGGGGTGTCCTGTGCATCTTGTGAGTTTGTTTTTGGATCTCCTTGAATCATGTGGGTTTTGTTTGTCTCCCGAGTCTTATGAGTATCTATCCTCTAGAGGGTAGGAATGTTTTCTTTCTGAAAAAAGAATTACATAACACCATGCCAACCAGCTGTGTATGGAAGGGTTCTGGATGGCAGAGCACTCATTTTTTTGTTAATATCTCAAAGTAGGCAGACTCAATGTAAGAAATAACTACCACTGTAGAGTGCAGTTAAGATTTTTGACTCCATATATAGCCGTCAGTACTGGACCTGACTTCTCATAACAATGCTCTGGACCATTTCTTCTTTAACACTAACCATTGCTGTCTCCTAACGTTTCTACCAATGGTCAATGCTGTTCAAGTCACTGACGCTTCCAAAGATCACTTCAGGGAGGTCAGAGAAAAACTGTTGGGTGTTCTTGCAAATCCAGACATTATGAAGCCGTCCTTGGCTAAGTCATCTCTCTATTCATGTTCTGTGCATTCTTGTCAATAAGAGAGTTTATACAAATAATTTTCAAGACTCTTTCCAGCTGTAAAGTATGAGCTAACCAGATTTCCATTTTGTGACTATTTACTTATAAAAGAAATCTAAAATTCAGTATAAATTGCCCAGATAAACACAGGCACATTTTCTAGCAATATTTTTTTTTTATTGTGAAATGTGGCAAAGCAGGGTTTGGTTGCTGTATATTTCTTAAATTCTAGTTTGCTCTAAAAATATAATTTCTATTTTTTGCTTTAATTTATAGGAATCTGAGCTTTAAAAGAAGGCATAAATCATTTAATTTTCAGTCAGTCCTGGGCAGAGCCCACAGCTAACAGAGCATGCATAAACATTTTGGGAGGTAACATTCTTGCTAGCCAAACATAAGTGAGTGGCAAGCTTTCAATCCGTGAGTCATGCGCTGAAATAATAAGTATTGGTTTGAAAATTGTAAGCTCATTCTTTCAAAGTAGTTATTTAAAGAAAATAGAAAGTCCTTGCCATATCAAAATTCAGTAAAACATGTATTTTAAAATTTCAAATAAGCCACAGATGATGAACCAAATGAATGAGGCCCCAAAAGGTAGCCTTCGGATAACAGCAATATGAAAAATACACTTTTTTCTTTCATCCCAGAAAGTTCAGTTTCCTTTACTCTGGGTAAGGCTCACATATCTTAAAAACCATGCTGAGTACACTTTCCAGGTTGTATGTTGAGATTCAGCTCTGATTTATGCTGATCTGGACAGAACTGTGGAATGATAAAGCTACTCCAGAAATATCAAATATTTCACACTTGTGGGGAACATTAATATTCAGTTTTCAGAAAAGTAAAACAATCTAAATGAATTTACATCAGATATAATAAATTATTTACCGGAGTGTCTTATTCCCTAGACTTATTTTGAATATATGTCTACAGTGTGTCTAGCAGGACCCGGGAAATGTCTCTCTAAAGTAACCATGTTGAATTAATTAAATTCTTTCAGCCATAAAAAATTAAGTAAAAAGAGAAACTAATGCAAAAGGAATTAAAAGGAGAATACATTTAACTCCCAAATGCTTAAAATATTTTTATACTTTCAAGTAACATTTCTTGAAAAATGGAAAATAAAAAAATAGCTTCATGTTTTAACAGCACAGGGATAGCTAGGCACGCATATCATGGAGGTCATCTAATATGCAAATATTTGGTCTCTCTGACTTGAAGAACTGCAGAATTCGCCCTGGGTCTAGAGGGCATCCCAGTGGTGTTCTGTATCACTTCCCTTACCTGTACTTCCAACCCATCTTAGCTCACCTTCCATCCCCAAGACCCATTTCTTGATGGGAAATTATCTTCACTGGCCTTGTTTCTTTGTGATGATTTCAATCAAGGTAACCCAAAGGAAAAAATTAAACCACATGGTTTAAACTTGTAAATCCTTCTTAAACAATGTCATAGAGCCTTGTGTAGTACCACAATTCTGCATTGTTCTATTTTCTACTAGTATGTACTATCATAAATGAAAGAACAAAGTTAGTACCCAAGAGATGCCTTCCCACACCACTCCACATAAAGAGCAGTTTACTCTCCTTACAGCAAGGGTAAGAGGAATCAGAATTGAGGACTGGCAAGTTCACAGACCCTCTCCCTATTCCATGACCTCACAGAGAAAACTGAGAAGACCTACACCTCCTTTCCCACTCTGCCTTCATTCCTCACTGGAAAGCACAGAGAGAGCCTCAGAGGCCAGGGACACACTCCCTGAACTTATCACACTCTGCATCTCTTTACCATATTCTTTATGGTAGCATCCTGGATGGTGAATTACAATGACATATCATGCTTGCCAAATACAAATTGAGTTTTTCTTTAAGTGTGAATTTTTGTTTTTATTTATGAGAAAACAGACAATGACCAGGATTCTAAGCAAGGCGGCAACAGAGTGACTTGATCAAGGTGATTCTGGTCTCAGGGAGGAACTATGAGACAGTCTTCTAGAATAGAACTGAGTTCTCAGTGCTATTTGCAAAGACAATTTCCAAAGATTTTTTTGCATACATATTTGTGTTCAATGTATGTGCATATGTGTATGGACATTTGTTTGTGTGTGGATCATGTGCACACACATGTGGATACTATGAATATACGACAGAGGTTGCCATCTGTTTTCATTCTCTTTCCAAACTTATACGCATTGAGGCAGGGTTTCTCATTTAAACCCAGAACTAGTTAGCTATTCTGATCTAGGCTGTGGGAATGCTCTGGGGATTCCTGTCTCTACTTCCTGATAACTGGGATTTCATGGGAGTGGCCACGCTCACCTACTTATGGAACATTATGAGTGTTGGAGATTTGAACTTCAGTCTTCATGCTTGCATTTTCCCACTGTGTGTCATCTCTCCACATCTTATATACTTTATCTTCTTTTCTGTTTAATTTTGTTCAGGGCAGGATATTACTATGCTAATTATTATTCTATTGCTATTGTTATTATTGTTTTTACTATTGTTACTATAATTTACCTGCTTCCTAGGTTTCCCAGATATACTTCAAGCTCATGATTCTTCTTCCTCAGTTTCTGAAGCACTAGATTACTGACTCCCCATGCTTTTCTACTGATCATCCCCGGGATGCCTTCTGTCACTACGTCTACATAGTATTGCTTCAACATTCCTTTGTTGAGTCTTAGCTCTCCTGTACTTCAGAATGTACTTCATCTGAACACAAAAATCTTTTAGGTTGGCTGTGCTAAATGATACCATTACAGTGGGGCCTTGAGAGGCATAAGACATTCCTGTGGTTCACACAGAGGCCTTTTGAGGACACAGCAGGGGCAGTGTATGTGTGTGTGGCCGGGAGTGATTCTGAAATTACCAGCTCCTTGTTCTTGGACTTATCCTCACCACAGTAGTGAAGAACATTGCTATGACACTTTATGACAAGCAACTCAAGCAAATTGGCACTACTACCAAATAGAAAATATATATTTCACCCTATATAGAGTCAAATTTAAAACATATAGAAATTAAAGTGCTCTGATCCTGTCTCTGTGCTAGTATTTTCAGAAGTACATGCAGCTCAATAGTGGTGTCCTTTGCAGATGAGTGATGCATGCTGACTGAGTGTCCTCATCTCAGACCTGGGCAGCAGCTTCTGAAGCAGATCATATGATGATATAAACTCAACTTCAAAATATGCTGGGGAGTCATTGACTGAGAAACACATGTTGACACAGGTACATATTTGTGTGTGTGTGTGTGTGTGTGTGTGTGTGTGTGTGTGTGTGTAGATGCCAACAGCTTAGGAAACCAAACAACCAAAAAATGAGAAATAATAAAGAGAAATCAAGAAGTCTCATACATTGATCATTCACGGAAATATACAGGAATCCCATGCTGTAAACTTTCACTATAAATGAGAGGAAATACAGGGAGCCCATCATGAATACTATTGACTTTCTTTTCTGATCTCTCTCCTTTTGTTGGACTACTATAACTATGCATGAGTGTCTATTGTCATCTTCTATAGCCTCAGAATCTTGTAAAGCACTGTGGATGCATTCCTCTTTAGCCTCGGGAGGAATTGAAGAAACTTCTATATCCACAAAGCCTCCCTAAGAGCCTAACATTAAGGGAAAATAATATAGAGGCACAAAAATTGAGAGATTCTATTATCTTTCTGGAACATTCGCCGAGTAGCTTGAGAAGCCTGCATTTATCTTTCTGCTTCATCCACACTGTGGTCAAGACAAGATCTGAGCTCCAGCCCAGCCCAGGGACACTGCCTGTCCAATGCTTGTCTACACAGAAGGGATCTATGCTGGGCAACTGTGAGGTAAGCAGGGGCTTAGTTGATAGCCTGGCTGGAGTGTGGCTGGAGCTAAGAGAATGCTGGCTTTAACAAATGTTTCCCTGCTATGTGATGTGAAGAGCAGCCAGCTTCTTTCTTAAATCATAACCATATCAGGCAGGCTCCGCTAAAAAGGATTCAGTATGTCAGCTTATCCAGATTCAAGTTAAGGGAGGCCTACAACAGTCCCAGATGAAAATGAGCTGAGACAATGGCCAAGAGTACACAAGCAGCTTTTTTCTTTTCCACCACACATGTGCCTTTCTGCTTCTCTCATTACCATGACCTCACAATTGAGGTGTGGTGTGTTCAAGATCCAAGGTCTCTTTCAGTTTCTTTGTGTCTCTGCCCTTTCCTCCCTTTCTGTAAATGCTAATGCCCATTGGAAAACACAGGAATAAATCTGCTATATTAATTCATGAAATCAATAGATAAAAGTCATAGAGTGATCTTGCATTCCAATAGCAGACCTCCTAAGAGACAAAGATACAAACTGATCCAGTGTCCCAAAGGCAAGATTCCTGAGGGCATTTTCCTACCATAAAAGAAGTTTCTAAAGGTGTCTGCCTTTGAAAAAATGTAATTTTGAACGTGTATTAAATTTTATTAAGTGTAAAGGAAGTTGTTTCTACTTTGATGTGTTTTAATCTATATTTTAATGCAATATGAGCCGTTATTGATGGATACATCTCAGCCCCATTTGAACGTGAGCCAGTTATGCAGCTTATGAAGCAGGCTTTAGAAACAGTTCCAATTAAAATGTTGGAGGTGTTTGGACAGTAAAACCATCTAGTAGTTATTTATGAACAAGAGGCTTCTCAACTGAGATGCCCACACACAGATCCATGGAGGGAGAAATTAAATCAAAAGAGATGAATACGTGCCTAGTGTGCCTGGAAAATATATACAAGTGTATAAAGGTAGTAAAAAATATAGAAAGAGCAAGGAAGGGATATATAAATGAGGTTCTTAATTATAGCAAGTAACCAGGTACTATAAGTTGTATGTTAGAGATTTATCTTTAAGGAGTTTCAGTTGAACAACTGGACAGCCATTTCCCCCAAGTATTTATAGTGTGGCAAATACCAGAGGGGTCAGTATGTGATGAGATAGTACCTGTCTGCAGATTTCTTCCTGGGAAGTGAATCATGGGAACTATTTAAATATGGTGACACTGTGAAGGCTGAAAAACTAGCCCATTGGTAGAGGTGTTAGAGAAAATGTCCCTATCTGCTACAGCGAATACTGTGTATGTGCTTGCATGTGTGGGCACTGGTGTGTGTATGTGTTTGTGTGTTTGTTTGTGTGTGTGTGTGTGTGTGTGTGTGTGTGTGTGTGAGAGAGAGAGAGAGAGAGAGAGAGAGAGAGAGAGAGCTAAGAGGCATTTTGATTCAGTCAATAAATGTAGTAGCATATTTAAGAGTTTAATTCTTCAGTACAAAACTGAAAATTTTTGTGAGAATCAAGCTAGTTGTTTTATCATCACTGTGACCAAATATGTAAGACGAGCACCTTCAGGGAAGCAGAATTTCTTCTGCTTACTGTTGGACAGAGGGAGTCATTAGTGACAGCGAAGGCATGAAGGAGCGCACAGGAGAAGGAAGCTGGAGTTTCTCCACCAGGGTATGCCAGAGAGCAGAGAGCAGGGATTCTGGCATTCAGCTAGGTTCTTCCCTTTTTCCCTTTTTCTTCCATCCAGGCACTCTCGTCCATACAGTGGTAGCATCAACATTTAGGATGTGTCTTCCCTCATCAATTCATCTTCTTCAGGGAAGCCCTCAGCAGCATGCTTCACGGGTGATTCAAAAATTCATGTGTGTTGATAGTGAAGATGGCACACCACAGTAGCACATCCTTGCTTTCCATTCATTCTTTCTCCTCGTGTCACTGTAAGCTCTTGGAGCGATCAATTGGATGCAATGTTATAAACACATGTTATCTGGAAGTGTTCAGACAGCCCAAGACCGATGAGTGAAAACTCACCAAATCAGCTTCATGCTGCAAGTTTGCATTAACATGCAAGGCAAACTCCATGAAGATTACTTTATTTTCAGCAAGAGAACAACACTCCCTACTGTTCAAGGTTTGAATTACACCTACCAGACATTGTGTTAAGTGTTTCTCATGAACTAAACCATTTAGGATCATGACATCAGGCCTTCCTATCATATTTTCTCTTTTAATCATGAATAACACATTCTATAAAATGTGTATTGCTTACCATTTTCTAGATTCTGAGTGAGCAGCTGAGAAAGATCTATTGTCACAGAAATCATTTCTCATTTAGGTATGATGCTATTGGCCATAACCTCTATCAGGAGTAAAGATCTGAAGATCTAAAAAACCCAGATCTTCAGAATAAAAGGGATTTTATAGCTACTCTTTCCATGAGCATAATGAAAGCTCACATAGAGATTTGGGACTGGGAAACACCAACTCAGTTTGCAATTCTTATGCTTACTCATTTAACCCCCAGGCTATTAACCACAGTTACTCTAGCATGTTCAGTGACAGAGAATCCATTGCTTCCTGAGAAGCCCATTCTATTGTATATTTACGATGTGAAATTTTTTTTTCTGTAACTACCATAAAACCTATTTTTCTTCAGCTTCCAGTCACTGGCAATAATTTCAACAATTTTATCTTCTGGGATCATCTAGAATCCATTTAAAATTTGATCACATACAATGCTCCATCGTGTGAGTATGCCTATACTCAGCAGATTCTCCCCCACATATGATTCTCAGTTTCCCATTCTCATTATAACTTCATTCTGACGTCCAGTCTCCTCACGGTCTCAACAACTCTCAGACTGCTCATACTGGATCACGCATGCCACTTTGTTGCCATAATCTGTTTAGACAAAGCACTTGTTTTCTTATGGGTTCCAAGCACGTTTGGTTCTGAGAAGGGCAGAAGGAAGTCCTCTTGGGTTCTCCTTTGAGTTGTTTTACCGACAATATTGTAAAATATCGCGGTTGTGTGGTGCTTTCTGTACAAAAGGATTAAAGATGTTGTGAGCCCCAAGACCAAGAGGCAGTTTGTCTCAGTTTTCTTTTCTATACTGTCAGCATCCGTATCAGTAAATATGTAATAGTTCTAACAAATAATTAGATAACAAACTGAATGAATATTCTGATATTACAATATTCAAGAGGACTGTGTTAGCTTTCTAAATAGCATAGAACTAGAGCTAATTTTGGATAAAAGCCCAATCAATCCAAGTTTCAAGAGACAGCAGAGACTAGAAATCAATGGGTTGCTTATGATCACATGGCAGAGTAAGAAAAGACAGACCTTAGGTCCTCATACTCTTCTGTGGTGACTGAACAAGCAACTCTAGATCACTATGATTAGTGAGGTTTTTTCCTCCCAAATTCTGAAATCCAGATGCCAAGTGCTCTTCTGAGTTCTAGATAAATGCAGCTAAGTTAGTTTTGCAGATTAGTCACTATTCTTCAATCAAGAGCTAACCCACTCGGACAAGGCTGTTTCCACAGCAGCTCCGGGCCACTGCAGCTTACTGCTGTGTAGTCAGGCTTCTCCAGGACCCACATAAAGCTCAAATATTGATTCAGCATCTTTCTCTAAGATCTCTTAAGCTGCTCTGGGAACAGCCTGACAAATGAGAAACAGCCAAGGATATACCCAGAGAATGAGTCCAGGGAAATGAAGTGTTGGCAGCACAATGAAATAAACTTAATGTTCTCTCTGCTCATGCACAGACAGGAAGGAAGCTGAGGCCATTACACTTCTTAGAAAACAGAGCAGCAGTGGATAGCATCTGCTGCCTTCTCCTGTGTGCGCTGTGCATAAAGGTGTCTGGCCTGATCTCAGGAGAATTACTGCTCATTCAGTAAGCTGTATTGGTGCACATCTTCCTTTGGAGATTGTGACTGGATTCTTCGATACAATTTTATGGGTTGATAGACAGGTCCACCCTGCCTCCCTGTAGTAACAGCTGGAATAATGTTTCCCATTGTTAGCAGTGACTGTGTGCTATTTACGCCCCTCCCTCATATGAAGATGCCCCAGTCTACCAACGAAAAGTCCTGGTTCTGAGGGTGCTTATTTTAAAAATCAGATTTCTATAATGTTAAACCCAGTGTTTTAACTGAATCCTGAATTCTCTGTTTGGGTAATGAGCTAAGAAAGTCAGCATTCGTCTTGAGTTCTACAAGGAACATGGCTGTCTTGCCTCAAAATCCTTCAAGTTCATGGTCCTTCTCCCTCGACTCTAGTTTCCTTTCCTGTTCCTACCAAGGAGCCTTCTTAGAGTCCTTGCTGACCGCTCCTACATTTTTAAGTTTAGGTGACACCTCCTTTAGCTCTCAAGCTTTGCATTCATTTAACACCGGTTTTAACATTTAACCAGGTAGATAGTACCCCGAGGTGGCAGCCAGAAATGGGCATAGGCAGACACTCCTTGTTGATGGGATTTTGAAAGCAAAGGTGAGGCAAGTAACAGGGCTATTTCACAAGCAGAGAATGGTTTAAAAAATTAAAGTTCTCTCACGTAGAGATTTTGTTCTACCATTAGTAGCCCCAGCCCTAAGCAGTGCCTGGCTTGAAGAAACAGGCAATAAATGTGAACATAAAGGGCACATAGAATTTTACAGTAACAACCAAAATAACACAAGATCGCAAAACCAACCTGAGAAAGAAAGAATGATGCTATTTCAGAAGGAATAGCATGGCAGGAGAGGTGCAGAACACTGCATTGAGAGAGGCCTGGTCAACATTCAGTTTGTCACTCTGGGACTTAACCTTGGAGGCTAAGCATTGATCCTGAAGATCACTTTCTTAATCAGAAAAAAAAATGATAAAAAAAAATCAGCAACCTCAGTGCCTGGGGCTGTGCAGGTGGAACGCTTGTCTAGCACGGAGAATGCTTGCTTGGCATCTAGTACCATGTAAAACCAGACACTGCACACCTGAAAGGCAGCATTCAGAAGGTAGAGACAGGGGAGGTAAAAATTCAAGGTCATCTTTGGCTCCATAGCAAATTTGAGGTCAGCTTGGACTATGTGACAACACATTATGAAACAAACAAAAACCAAGCAACTCTCTAAGACTGTTCTAAGAATCATTGTGTCACTGTCTGTAAGAGCTGGGTGTTTTGAACATGGTAAGGAAAAGTGGCAGCTCGTGTTGTCTAGGCACATAAGACTCTTTCCTATCATGCATGTGAAGATGATGAGGGAAAATGCTTGGGAATTGCAATATGTCCATTGCAGTACTGTACAGAGAAGAGAGGGGTTCATGATTATAACTCAATGGCATACAATGTAGAGGTCAGTTTTTTCAGGTTAAATTCTAGGAACTTGTAGTATTTCTTCTTTTTG
Organism: Microtus oregoni; assembly: GCF_018167655.1. Taxonomy (NCBI): domain Eukaryota; kingdom Metazoa; phylum Chordata; class Mammalia; order Rodentia; family Cricetidae; genus Microtus; species Microtus oregoni. Next base: position 34,179,108 of record NW_024543067.1, read on the forward strand.
TGAAGTAAACAGTTGTAAAAATTCTACTGATGGTATTTTTAGTCTGTGTTTGCCTTCTATATTATGAGCTACTTATGGCAGAAACTGTCTCTGTTTCTCTATTTTGCCTTAAGATGTAACATCATTCTTCATGTGTCACAGGTACCTCTTAATTTTAGTTCTAAGTTTAAATGCTAAAAAATTTTTATAAAGCACAATAACTCTTAATGCATGACTCTCTGAGGTCACTCTAAATCTAATGAGAATTAAGATGGGAAAGGAACCTGCCTAAATTTCAGAAATTTTTAAGTGGTTTTACCTTCAAATACTAAGTAGTCTTCAAATAGTAGTTTTCCAAGCCTCAAGGCACCCAGGATAACTGCTTTCTATGTAAACTGTCTTGCACCCGGTTTATGAAGAGCTCCCTGTTCTATTTCCAGTGTCTACCCATGTCATGGACACATCAAATATTTAGGAATTATTGATGTGTTACCACCATGGTAGACTCATAATCCAAAGAAGTGTCCCAACTAAAGTGTATCATTTACCTTCTTTATAAAAGAGGGATCTTTATAATAATCATGTAAGTTATGCAAAATGATGTCTTTGCCATTTTACATACATATGCCATGTTTGTTTGAATCCACTCTCCCTGATATCCTTTTTGGCCTTTCTCACTCCTCTCTAGTCCTTTTTAGCTTCCTCTTTGGTTTCTCTTCTGCTTTCTGATTGGAATCATTTCATTTTTCCTTCTACCTTCTCCAAATGAAGTAAAAACACTGATTCTTGTCTTTATGACTGGCTTATTTCACTTAGCACAATGTTCCTCAATTTTATTATTTTTCCTAAAGTTTACACAGTTTTGTCCTTCTTTGTGGTTAATTGATACTGTTTTGTATCTGTACTGCTATATCCCTTTCTTCATCCAATTTCCTGCTGGTTATCATCTTTGCTGATTCCATAGCTAAACTGTTGTAATCTTCAAGTGAATACATATGTGGGTATCTTCTCTGTGATTGATATTTGGGGTATATACCTAGGAGTGTTCCAGGTAGACCATTCTCACATTCCTAATGGAGTTCTTACACTTTACAGTGTGCAAGGATCATGTGCTTAGGTGTGATGCAAGTCATCAGAGAACGGGGAGGAACCTTAGCTCAAGGGACTGTGATCTGTAATTTGGCAGAGAGCATATGAGCGACCCAGGAAGCCCAGGGGATTCAGCAGAGTGCAGACATGGTTCATGGGTCACTGAGGAGATGATTTCTGAAGTCCAGACAGCAATAAGGATATCAAAAAGCTATATAAGGAGGTGAGCTATATAAAAGGTTTGGACATGGGGAAAGACTTGCTTCTCTAAAATACCAACAGACTGAAACAAAGGCAAAATTCTATCCTGGAGGTCCCAGGTGTCAAGGAAGTTATGAAGTCTCAGTTCAGAAGCAAGAGTGGTGTTTAAATTAGAGATGCGTGAGGTACTTTCTTTAAGACAAACCAAGCTCCAAGATCTCTCCATTGTATCCGGTGCACATCACCCCATCCCACCACTTCTCAGAGTTGTTTATGTTCCTGTCTTCCCAGCTGAAATGTGAGCATCTTCAGGGCATGGTAGTGTGATTTTCCTTCCTTCCTTCCTTCCTTCCTTCCTTCCTTCCTTCCCCCTTTCCTTCTTCCCTTCCTCCCTTCCTTCCTTCCTCCCTCCTTCCCTCTCTCTTTCTCTCTTTCTTTCCCTCCCTCCCTCCCTTCCTTTCTTCCTCCCTCCCTTCCTTTCTTTTTTTTTGAATTTGCAATTCTAAAACTTAGCTCAGTGCCCCACAAATACTTACCTATTCATTAGATATTTACTAAGTGCTGACATGAGCTGACAGATGGGTAGATTTATGAACAATTTTTTTTCCCATTCCCTTCTGCATTGGGAGAAATGTTTAACAGCTTTTGGCATAAAAGAAACTCCTATGGGCTGAGGCGAGTTGAAACCTAAACAAGGGAATCAAGTGGTCCTAGACTGTACTAGGCAAACAATGTAGTCTGGGACCAGTTAAGGAGAACTTCAACTTTACTTACTGATACTTTGAAGTAGCTTAGTATGTCATTTTCCTTAGTTTTTTTTTAAAGTTAGGTTTATATATATACAGCCTTTCAGGAATATGCCAGAGGTAAGAAGGAAAAATAAATTATTTTTATCATAAAATTATGAGATTATTTTGTTTATCCTTTCCAATTTTATCTTAATGAGGATCACAGAACCATTTTATTATCATTTGTCCAGACACGTGAGTGCTGAGTACTTTGATTAATATCACAGAGTTACTGTGGAGTCATCTAGAGACAGAGACACTTGCCAGAGAGTCACTGAATTTCAGACACTAGAAATAAATAACCAATTCCTATGCATCTTATGAAATGGGATGTGGATGTGTGTCCAGGAGTTGCATGTCCTCAGACTGTTAGCACAAACTTTCCAGGATAGCTCTCAACTCTCAATCTGCGCCAGAAAAGCATTTCTCATTATTCTCAATGGCTCTGTTATTATGTTGCTTAGGATAATTAGTAGTCAGTCATAGGAAAAATACGAATGCAGCTAATAACGAGAGCTTTGATTTGACACACATTCTCTGTGGTATTTGGCGTTAGGAATGTGTGAGTAATTAATAATGAAAATGAAACAATTTCACATTTCAGTCTTGTTGAATGATGAGGACTGTGCTAACTCTTACACATCCCCACTCCCTCCTCCCATCAGTTCTTGGAAGGAGTTATTACTTCTGCTGGGAACAGGAAGAACAGATGTCTCCAAAGGTGAATGAAGTAATGAGGTTAGCACTAACACTTTTGAGTTTAAGCACCAATGGTTCTTTAAACTCATATCCTTGTGTGATGCCTGTGTCTTAAAATTTTGTTATTCATATACAAAGATGGATTTCATTTTAGGACTAAACAAGATAGTTGATATAATCTATATAGTACAAGACACAAAACATTTCTCTTGAGATAATGCAGATAGTAATGCAGAGGTACTGACCCTAAAAAAGATTAAATACTTTTTGATCATATATTAAAACGACTTTAAATTCCCCATGAATAAGCCAGGAATGATGGTTCGGGTCTACAATTCCATCACCTGGAAAGGGGATGCAAGACTTCTAAGAATTAAATCACAAGCTGCATTACAAGTTCAAAGCTACAAGGGCTCCGTGTTGCCAAACCAAAAATACCAAGCAAAAATTCTCCACAGGTGGAATGAAGACATGTACTATGGACCCCACTTCTATTGACTTCTTTGGGAACCACTTCTTTCTTCTCTGTGCTGTTGGCTGCTACACCTGGGTTCATTCACTTGTAATGCTGATGGCCAATGTGTTCACAGTGAAACTTACAAATAACAGATGCAAACCTGGAATGTTGGGCTGCAACAAAGTTCAGGCAATGCCATCAACCATCTCCCTTTTCTGAAAAACATGGCATGTTTTAGCAGTGTGTTCAAATGACTGTTACTCAGGAAGAGATGTGGTATAATCAGGCATGTTACAGGAATGCTTTCAGCAGTGCTAGAGGCGTATGCACTGAGACCTGAGCAATAAATGGGCAACCACATCCCATATGGAAGAATATTATCAGAGGAATTCACCCAGCCCTTCATGCAGCATCACATCACAACCTCTGTTTTATGTTTTCTTGCATTTTTTTTTGGTACTGATCTTTTTCCATGTTAATAAAATGTGCTTTCCAAAAATCTGTTGTGAAGGCTAGACAGGTAACTGTAGTGACATTTCATTTGTATTTTAATAAATAACCTTGCCTGTAAGTTCAGAGAGTGAAACAATCACACTTATCAGTCTTACAGACTAGGCAGTGGTAACAGAGAGTAGCTACATTAGTTTGCCATCAAAACTGGTTGGTAGTGGTATATACCTTTAATCTCAGCACTGTAGAGGAATATAAGATAAGAGGAGACAGTTTGCATACACAGTCTCATTCTGAGATTCCTGGAGGCAAGGTTGCTATTTTGGACTATAATAGAGGTAAGAGTCAGTGGCTGACTGTTTTCCTTTTCTGACCTTTAGGCTGAACCCCAGTTTCTGTCTCTGGGTTTGTTTTTTATTTTATTTTTTTATTTTATTTATTTTTATTTTTTTAAATTTATTTATTTATTAAGATTTCTGCCTCCTCCCCGCAACCGCTTCCCATTTCCCTCCCCCTCCCCCGATCAAGTCCCCCTCCCTCATCTGCTCGAAGAGCAATCAAATCAGGGTTCCCTGACCTGTGGGAAGCCCAAGGACCGCCCACCTCTATCCAGGTCTCCTAAGGTGAGCGTCCAAACTGCCTAGGTGTGTTACGGATAGTTCAGTGGTTAAAAGCACGTACAGCTCTTGCAGATGAGTAGGTTCAGTTTCCAAAAGCTGTGGTGGGCAATTCACAACTACCTGTCACTCTAGGTCCAAGGAATATGACTTCCTCTTGTGGACTATGTGGGTACTGCAAGCACATGCATATACATACAGGCACATAATTTAAAAAATAACAAACATAAAAATGTCTTTGTTTCTAAGGCTTTCTTGTAAATGGAGACTGCTAGTTCATTTCTCAGCCACACAGAACAGAATGATCACACAGAAACTATGTTAATCACAAAACTGTTTGGTCTATTAGTTAATAATTCTCATTAACTAACTCTCACGTCTTAAATTAACCCATTCTATTAATCTCTGTATCACTACGAAGCTGTGGCCTGTTGGTAAGGTTCTGTCTTTCTTCTTTGGCAGCTACATGGCATCTACCTAACTTTGCCTATTCTCTCTCTGTTTTGATTTCCCACCTAACATTACTCTGCTAAACCATTGGCCCAAACAGATTTATTCGTTAACGAATAAAAATAACACATATACAGAAGGACATCCCACATCATCTTTCCTTTTCTGTCTTAATAAAACATAAGGTTTTTAACTTTAATACAGTAAAATTACATATAACAAAAGAGTTATCAAGCAAGAATTACAGTTACAATATTTCTTGTGAGTCTAATGTTTCATATTTAATTTATCTTTTATCATAACTAAGGAAAACTGTAATAATAACTATCTATTCTTCAACTCCATCAGAGACTCCAGCAGGATATAATATTACCTAAGTAAACAGGAAATTCATTGTAGACAACTTCGAAAACTCTAAAATTGTCAGAGATATCTTGCTGCCTGGACAGTCACCCAAAGTTCTTCTGTGACATTATGGTATCTGTCTTGAGCCTATATACACCCATCGTATCTAGCAGACTTTTCAGTGAAGCAGGAAATTTGGAGATCTGTCATGCCCTGTACTGTTGCTTTCCTCTGTGTCCTGTAAAATGTCTGGAGTTTCTTCCATGAAACAGAAACATTGAGGGAACATCCCATCTTTTGGAAAATTCAACAGTCACTTTTATGTGAGTCCTGCATTTCCAGTTCATACAGCATACCATCAAGCAGTCCAGGCAAAACAGTTTCTTGCCCAAATGGCTAGCATTGTCACATTGAGGGCAAATTCCAGAACACATTTCTTCAATACCCATCAACCTCTCTGAAGTAATTGATGCTGTCATAAACAAACTTTTCTCACTATGGAGGAATGTCTAAGTTCTTAAAAGCTTTTAAATGCCATGTCGTGTAGGTCTTTGAAAGGTTTGAAAAAAAACCTATCCTTTTGAAATATATCTCTGTCATATGGAAAACCTAACTAACATGACTACAAGTTTGACTATAATAGATGACTATCTATTAGTATGTATTTCCTAATTATATATTGCATTTTAAAATGAGCTGTATAAACCTAATACCTTAAACAAGAAAACAGGAGTAGAAATATACATATACATAGTGTAACAGAATTGGCCTTAAATCTGTGTCAATACACTACAGTCAATAACAATGTAAAGTATTTGCCTCCAAATCATATTACCCTTATTTTTTTTTAGAAATTGACTTTGACCATTAATCTTTTATAAACAACCCTTTTAATAGAAAATAAACATTTATAAACAATCATTTCGGGAATTTGAGCATAAAAACTGCTTCCTACTCTTTGTTGGACCAAGTATTTCTAGGGTTCACAGAAACATTTCAGAGGGTCTTGTTCCATAAAACCACATTATCCTGGAAGGAATCCACAGGTTCTCATCTTCTGTGTAAACAAAAGCAGAAACTCTTTTGCAAAGTAACATATCCTTAGACTCAAATTTTGAAGCCAAGATACCTTTAAAATATGTATGTTGTTTAGCTTAGCAGTCCCTAGAATCAAATGTCTGTCTGTTGTCTGAAAATGCAAGGAAAACATAATAATATACATAATCCAGAGTCCATGTGCATTTTCCATCTTTATGTGGCTTATTTTCTTTACTCCTTTAACCTATGACTGTCTGTACTCATTTATATTACTTTTACAGTCTCCTTTGTTTTATTTTTTTAATTCTTTCTTTCTTATATAACTATATATACTTTTTTACTTCTCTCTTCCAAACCTATGTACATTTTTAAATGTATTATGACAGGTTCAGAGGTTTATTTTTGTCTGAGTATGTCTTTATTGAGTATCTGTAATCATTTTCTGACCAGGAATATGCTAAGCAGGCATGGGTAGGACCAACTCTGCCACCCTGCCTGTTGGCTCTGTCTCATTCACATGGTGGAGGTATGCTTACTGCCTTTGCTAGCCATGCTCACTACCTCAACTCCAAGAATGCAGTGGGTCTATGTGGCCATTCAGCAATTTGTAACATGCTTTTCCCAGACTCCATTAAATGCTCTGTAACTGGACCAGCATGAATCAGGAAGCAGCTCTGAAAGGAGCCACACAGTTTTTGCTGCTACTGTTGAGTCAGGAAACATTCTCTTAAAGAAATCATGCCTCTGCTTGCTTCTAGCAATCACAGTCCGTCCACTCAAGAAAAGGCTGCTACTAAGAAGTCCTGCTTAACTCTGTTCCTTGGGACCTTGAAAGTTTCTTCTGTGTTAGTGTGAGGATTAATGAGCCTTACTGTCTGGTTCAAACTAGAGTTATACAGCTTACCACCAGAAATCAATGCAAGTTTCATATCTCTAGAATCAGTGGAGAGGACTTTGTGTTATTCCTTGTCCAGAAAACATGGGGCTTTGAAATGATGCTTAGTTAAATGCTAAATTCTTGGCATGGTGTAGATGTTAGGAGTTTATATGGGCTTCTTTTTGTGTTTTGTGTTGTTTCTGTTTTTGTATTTTGAAACAGGGTTTCTCTGTATCTTTGAAGCTTGTACTGGAACTTGCTTTGTAGACTAGGCTGGTCTTGAACTCACAGAGATCCCCCTGTCTCTGACTCCCAAGTGTTGGAATTAAAGGTGTTTGCCACCTGGCTATATTAGGGACTTGTAAAATGGCGGAAGGAGAACTCAACTCTGGAGAAAGGGAAGGTGTTATGTAAGGATTCACAGGTAATAGCAGTGCTGAACTATGAGCTGTGACTTAATGGCTGGGGATGTTTCTTTGTCTGTCAGGTTAATCTGTCTAGTAGCTTTCCTCATTGCTGCGACCAAATATCTGAGTAAAACTAGATGAATGGAATAAGGTTCATTTTAGTTCATGGCTCACCATAGTGAGGTGGCATGGAGAGCGGCTCTCTAGTGGATCAATTAGCCACCCACCTATATCTCAGGGAAAAAGGAAGCAGAGAAAGGATAGAAAACATGGGCAATTACTGCCTGATAATGCTTCGAGATCAGTCACCATGACCTAAATATTCAAATACTTGAGCCTGTGGGGAGCATTCCTCACTTAAATCACAGCTATCTTCTCTTCTCCCTCTTTCTATTTTCAGCACTACTTGTCTGTGTTTTGTATTTGTAGGTTTTTTATTTGTGTCTATATATGTTTCTTTTTGTTTGAGTACTTTTAAACTGTGGCTATGTAGAAAGCATTAAGATATAATGTATTAGTAATGATGCTCATTTAAGATATTGCACGATAGCAACCAATAGCAGTACAGTGGGAAGAAGCCATAGACCATGTCTAATGCAACAAACAAAAGCTGGAGACAATGTAGGGGCTTGCTTCCCTGATTTGAATATCCCATTGATAGCACCATTCATGCATGTACCCTGTTGAAATTCCCTTGTTTTGTTTTGTAGCAGCTGCTTTCCCCTTTTCATAGAAATGTCCTCATCCACTTGTACACCCCCCCAGTGACTGAGAGAGAAAGTTCAAGCAAGTTTTTCCTTGATGTAATTTCAACAATTCTTGCTGAAATCCCACATGCCTAAAAGGGTAAGTAAAGATGGTACTGCTTGCAGAGAGTCCCCTGACTGTAGAGGAGAAGGGTCAGCAGATGGGTACACATCAGCATGTTTTCCTTTAACTAGAGGGACATATGGAATACGGCTGCTGTACCAGAAGCCCATGTCTTTTCCAGCTGTTCAGGCAAAAGGTCAGGTGGGAAAGTCGCCTGAGTCTATTGTTAGAGCTACACACACTCTTTTGGCAGGCTGCAGATGGCCTGAGGTTCAGATTGTCTAATCAATCATAGTTTGCACTTTACAAAATGATGGTCCAACCAAGGACACCTTTATTGCCGTATTTTATGGGGCCATTTTACCCTCCAGGCTTCAGCACCATCATGGATAATTAGAAGCTAGCAGGGCATCATGGCATACTGTAATTTGGTAATATGTCCCACTGGCTTTAGAGGGTGCATTCAGAGCTTTTCGCTGATGTCTAGACTATCTTCTGGGACTGTCCAAGAAGGAACTTGGTTCCTAGAAGCCTCTAAAAGGAATGTGTGTTTTTCAACTTGTATACCAAGACAAGAAAGTGTAGTGTCAGTGCAGGGTTCCTTCTTCTGATGGATAAATGGAGCAATCAGTAGGATCCAACAACTACACCCGGGTGCTTGAAAGATGTTCGACTCTTTCAAATATTTTGATAAAACATATTTGTTTCTGAATGTATCTGAAACAAAATTATTTTGAAATGCTAAAAATTCAGCCTTCTCCACACTCTTTTTTTCTGTGATTCATTCGGGCAGCAGGGCTTTACTTTGATGTGTTGGTTGCCAAAGAGTTTGGCAACCATCATGAGCCCATAAAAATGAAGCTGAAGCTTCATGGTTGCAAAAGAGAAAGAACTTAGAGAAACATATGCTTTACAGTTTGGAAGACATTTAAGTTTACACACACACACACACACACACACACACACACACCACACCTTGTAGTACGTGTCTGTCAGGGGCTGTGGAGAGGGTATTGGATTCTGTGGTGCTGTGCTTACAGGTGGTTGTGAGCCACCTGGCATGGGAGCTGAAAACCTAACTCAAGCCCTCTGTGGATATCAGTAAGTCCTCTAACTGTGAAGTCCTCTTTCTGCCTCCAGTCAAAACTTTTAATTCAACTGTTTAATGAAATTTGTCAAGATTTGTGCTCAAAGTAGCATTTCTAGTATTCAGAGACCCCTTTCTATTCTGATCTCTCATTCTGCTACAAAGGGCCATCTCATCAGGTGATCATGTTGCCTTGAAGGTATCTTCTTCTCCACAGTTCTAGAGTTGTATTCTAACCCAGCCCTGATTGTGTCAACTCCTACTTAAAGGATATCTATGTTTCCCACTTTCTTCTAAGGTAACACTCAAAATATTCACTGTAAGTTCATGACAACAGTTTTGATGATGGTTTTTATGAAGAAGCTGTACTGTGTTTCACCATAGAGTGCATTTTCCCTCCTTTATCTGGACATTGATTTAATTCCTGCAGTGTCTGCTGCTTGATTCTCATCGTGAACATCACAGCACTTTCGCTTGTGAGCTGTCATTTGATTCTTTTTACACATGCACCTAACTTCACATGATTACTCTTTTATGCTGTCCTTATATTTGACTTTCTGCTTGTAACATTCACATATTCTCTAATTTAACATGCATCGCACTTTTTACATATAAACTGCACTAAAGCACAAGGGAATCATAGAGGAAGGAATTCTATCTGTCATGCTCACTACCAGCTCTGGGGTCTGAGACAAGATGATACTTGATCAATAGTCATTGAACTGATAATATCGATTGCAAGTTTAAGAGTCTAATAGGACACTTAAAGAACAAAGTCTCTACAAAAATGATATTTCCATTGTATATTATGAGACTTGTTACCTAAGAAAAAAGGAAAGACTCATTATGATTATAACATACTTTTAACAGACCATGGGAAAGAGTGAGCGGCTCAAACTAGAGAGTATTTCTTCCTCCTGAGACTGTCTCTAGACCCTAAACACCTCAATGAAACTGGATCTTCAAATTGTAACCTTCAATAAATGAGTAATAATCTCTACTTTTATAGGAGTCTTTATTAATGGTATATATTTTTGCTAGTCTAAAAATAACACCTTAAGGCATGAACACCTTTCTCATGAGGATGCAAAGCTCAGAAATAAGTAACTTGTCTAATTTCCATGTTAGGAAGCAGAGAGCCAGAAGCCACAGAGTCGATCCTTACCGAGGCATAAGTTTTCTGATTTTCCCTGGGGCCTTCCTCATACCTGCAGGCTGGGATTTAAGTAGAATCTGAGAAAATGTTTAAGCAGACTCAAAAAGTCTTTTCCTGCAGAGGGAGTATGGCAAGAATGAGTCTATCCTTCTCCATTTTACTTGTAAAATCAATCATCCTTGTCATCTGTTAGCCCACTCTTTTTGCAACAATAGAAAATGAATTGTCTTTTGAAAAGTGTTAAAGGCTGATCAAGTCTTTTACTTCCATGTTCACTAACACACACTTGGCAGTCGGCTCTGGTTCCCATGCACGTCCTTTAGGAGAGCAGAAACACAGCGTACATGTCAATGTCAAGTGTCCACTACATTGAAGCAAATTCAGAACTCTCTGACCCGTGACTATCCAGTCACCGAAGAAGATGGATCCTGAAATCCATCTTAGCAAGCTGTGTGAATAACTAATGTTTCAAGATCAATTTGTCATCAACTAGACACTTCTGATTATTGCCAGGTATATTACATTAAATGATCAATCATTTTTTATTGATTCTCATTGTTGTTACTAGAGAAATTCTGAGTCTATAATTCTTACTAAACTTGAGGTCCTTGGAAATGACAGCTAAAGCCAGCAATGGCTTTGGAAAAGAGTGAAGCAAAGACAGTAAGGCCACTACGGCAGTCGTGACTCAGGAGTGTAAGCACATCACTGATGGACAGGAACCGTATTCTAACTCTTCGCACTGAGGAGCAAGAGAGGAACGTCACTGCCACAGTCAAAGTACAAACAAGCATGGAGGTAGGGAAGAGAGCCACTAACCTTTAGGAAATTTCTTCCCATAACATAAGATTTGGAATTTGAGCTTTGAAAAAGAAAACTAGTGCTGTCAGTCTCATTTCCCCTGTATGTAAGAATAGGTCTACCTCATCTTAAAAATATCTCTGACTTAGGTGAGTGGCTGATCAACTAAGTTCATATAGGACAACTTATTAAAACCTAGTATTCACATATTTTCATTTAGCTTTCAGGAAGAAATTCATTTCAGTGATTCATACATTCTCAAAAAAATTAAGTTTATAATAAAGTACTTCCTCTTAGTATGTCATTGATCTTCCACATCACCACCCTCTGTCATGCTTAGTTGCTTCTATACCCTTAAAGTTGCTTTGTACATACACAGGTACATAAGAATTTTTTTTCTGCTTTACTTATAGAAAATTAGCATTTTATATGTGTATGTGTGTGTTCTTGCTTTTTGAATTGTAAATAATGCTTGCTTCAAATATATACCTACATATCAAATAATATCTGTAACACTCATATATATACATATATTATGTATGTATATTTCATTCATAGGTCAAAATGTGCATTGATAGGTATTATGCAGGTATCTTTACAGGCAGTTTCACAAGCATCTACCAACAAATAACCAAAGATGTATAACACAAGGTCTTTTGTTTCCACAGCATCTTCAGGAGCATACTCTTAGTAGGTGTCCCATGTTTTTGAACCATTGATAGATAAGAATTACATTGGTATCTATTTTCCATTTGTATTCCCAACCATAATGAATGGCTTTCTTTGAATTAAATATCTTTTACCTCTGTGAACTTTGTGTTCATATCCTGTGCTTTTACTTGCTTAAATTTTTAGAACTGGTGAGGGGCTTTCGTTAAGTTTGTAGGAAATTGTCACTCATATATCAACTCTTTATAATGTTATGCAGTTGCTTATACATTGTCTTTTTATCTGTCTCTTTCCATCATCTCCTGTTTCTATTCTCTCAAAGTTCTTTCCTCCCTCCCTTCCTCAAATCTATATTTCCATTCTTTTCCTCCCCCTTTTCTTCTCCTTCTCTTCTTTTTATTCTTTTCACTTTTACATAGATGTAAAACAATGCCTGTTAACACAGTTAGGGCAAAGATATTAGACCTAAGATGTAATTATAGACTTAAGAGTTAGAACCAATTCTATTTAAGCCTATCTCCAGAAATATTGTCCAGGGTTGGTGTGTCTGGGTTATATGTTAAGTATATGTTTAACTTTGTCAAACACTGATTCTATTACTCAAGTGGTCTAGAGAAATATATCTTCCATAGGATGAGGGAGGGAAAAGGAGGGAGAACCAGGGAAGCAGAGAGATTGGAAGAAGGAAGGACTGAAAGAGAAAAGGGAAAGAAGGAAGAAGAGAATAAGAAGGAAAGTTAAAGGGACAGAGGAAAGTTGAGAAAAGAGGAAGGGAAGAAGAGAGGAACAGAAGAAAGAACTGGATGACATAAGAAATTACTGAGGTTGAAGCAACTTTTTGAGATTGTAGGTCCACAAGCCTAATGAGATAAGTCTGCTGATATGGTGGAAAGTGAGGTCAAGGAGGAGCAGCAGTCCAGTGGCACAGGCAGACTGTGTACAAAATTCCTTTTGGATCTAGAAAAGTCAATCTTTGTCCAATCAATAATTTCAAATAGGTGGATAGATTTAATTTACACAGTGGAGGTCAGTCTATTTTACTTGATGTATCTCTGAAAATTTCTACCAACTTAAACATTAATGGTATCCAAAATTGGCCCTGAAGAAACATCAGGAATAACCTTTGGTGGATATATAGGTGCTGTGACCATGCCGGAGGCCATTGGTCACTCACTCTTCATTTTGATAGGAAAATTTCTCATTCTCAGCTTTTACCTCCTCATCAGTCTCCTTCCTTTTTACAACTTACTGTTTTCAAGCATTTTATTTTAGACATTCAGATGCAAAATTAGTGATAGAAAACAGTGGTTTTGAGTCTGTATTTTACGTGTGGCTATTGGGAACTCTTCTGTATTTGTATCTGACATTTTTACATTTGTGTTAGTGAGGGGATCAATTTGGATTTGTTATTATGCTGCTTCCTACAATTAAGTTTTCATGGTTCTTGAAGTATTCTGTGCACAATATAATCAATTACTGGATATGACACTTACAGATATCTTTGCCTACTCTGTATTGTGACATTCTTCTGTAGGTATCTTTAGAAAGATAAAAGTTTCATATTTTGATAAAATCCAGGCTATGAGTTTTTTATTAAGGGATGGAAGGTTGAGATAGGATGTCACTATCTACCCAGGGCTTACATCTAATATGGATTCTAGTCCATATTGGCCCCGTAGTCATGAGCATCTCTATTTCACTTGTGTTAGCAAACATTATTTTTGTATAGTTTTGCTATCATTTGAAAGCACTTTTTGCTTAATTCCATGTCATGAAGTTTTCTACCAGGCCTTCTTTTTTTTTTTTTTAAAAAAAAAGCTATATAGTTTGATGATTTACATATAAAACTATAATTTCCTTTAATTAACAAGTTTTAAATTATGTGAGATCTATGGAAGCTCATTGTATGTGGGCAATCAGTGGTATCCTTTCGACAGTACTTATTGAACAGTTTAAATTATTTAAATCAAGTGGAAACCTTAAAATCAAGCTTCCAATGAGTATATCTGTTTATTGTTTTCCTATTTTATTACTTTTATTAAAGTTCTAATGTTCATATCTATGTAAGTTCCCCCTTTTATTTTAGTCTATTTACAAATATAAAATAGCACTGACTTGTCCAAGTTTGAATATTATTACTTTAAAGAAAATTTAATGTTGGGTAACATTGTTTATTAAAGTTTGTTTTTTTATTGGAATTGCTATCATTTCTTTTTTCCTATACATATATTTAAATCTCACATATGCCCCATGTCATGGTTATGAAAGTCAAGTCCTCATGTCCAGCTAGTTTCATTCTTGCTTATGTGCTAGACCGTTGGTTGTCAACCTTCCTAATGCTGTGGCCCTTTAATACAGTTCCTCATGTTGTGGTGACCCCCCAACTATAAAGTTATCTTCATTGCTAGTTCATAACCATAACTTTGAAAATATTATGAATAATAATGTAAATATCTGATATGCAGACGGCCTTAGGTGATGCCTATAAAAGGGTCATTTGACCCCCAAAGAGGTTGTGACCCACAGGTTGAGAACTGCTCCCCTAGCTCTTTGCTGAAGGTATCTGGTTTACCTTGGGTGCCTTGCCTACCATTTACTCTCAGCGTTTTGTCTGTCACCAATCTCTGTTCTTATTGTTGGGTGCTGGTGACCTGAACTATGATACACATTTAAGTGTTAGAGTCAGATGAACCCTGCTCTGTAATTTCTAGTGACCTCTAAGAAACCACTGTGGAGTTTTCCATCCACTGGTTGAGAGACTCAACCAGTTGATTTTACAAACCCATTACTGAAAATAGGAAAGGCAGAGGAGCATTCCTCTGTAAATTTGTTTCCATTTCCAACAACAGCAAATGTCCAGACTTGACAATGACCGTGAATATGTCATTTCTGATTAATATGTTCTTTTAAAGCATTCTGTCCAGATGGATAGCCAATAACCCATGGAAGAATTTCCTTTTCCATAGCACTGAATTAACATAGACCTCTTGAGCTACCTGCAGTGAAGGTCACTGTCAGAATCTTTCTTTTCTCAAGAAAAAAATAGGAAAGTTGGATTAACCTAACCAGAGTGTTCATTTCTGGGTTTTGTAAGTCACAATTATTAAATATTAAACATGGATATTTCACAATACTTGATTTGTTCTGTTCTCATGACCAACACTTAAAACCAAGGTTCATGCTAATATCCATTTTCTGGGTAAGAAAACTAAATTTAAGAGACATTGTAAGGGTAATCCAGCAGCACTAAGACCTCTGTGCCCACAGGGATGTAATCAGATGCTGCATAGCTGGCAGACCTGTGCTGGTAGACAGCATCTAGTTGTTATTGAACTCTAAGCACTGCACATAACAAAGAAGAACTTCATGTTTATACAAGATACTTAATGACAGCATTAATAATATCCTTTTTTATCTTTCTCCCTATAAGTACTTTTCTCACATTCATGCTGTTTGTAAATAATTTTAAAATTTATTCTTTGAAATGTTCATACATGCATTCAAAGTATTTTGATGATTTAGATTCCTATTTCCACCCTCCAGCTCCTCTCAGGCACCCTCCACAATGCAGAATTTCACATTTTCTTTTATTTTTAATACCCTAGTGATTCCAGCTATTGCTCTTCATTTGTATGTGGTCATAGGCCCAACAACTAGAGCATGGGCAACCTATCCGTGAGTACACAGTCAAGTAAAAGTAATTCTTCATCAGCTACCAGTATTAGGGGGTGGATCCTCATGAGTTGTCCCTAATCCCTCTGGGATTTTCCCTATCTTCACCTTGTACAGGTCTGATAACCACAGCTGCTATGTGCATGAGTACAAGAGCCTTGCATTTTCAGAAGACAGCATTTCACTGACTCCTTCTCTTCTGACTCTTATACTCTTTCTATTCCTTCTTTTGCACTGTTTCTGACACATAGACTGGGGATAGATTCACACAAATGCTCTGTATAAGGCTGAGCATTCTCAGCACTTTGAAGAGCTTTGCATCTCTGAATTACCTTCTGCCCATCACAGAAAGAAGTTTCTCTGACCAAGGTCGAAAGAAAGCTACTACTGTCCTATAAGTAAAACATGAACCAGAAGGCAGTTTGGCACTATGACAAGTTAATATGATGACAACAATAATGTCTTAGTGTTTGTTTCTGTTTTTATTACTGTGAAGGGACACCATGACCATGGCAACTCTTATAAAGAAAATATTTAATTGAGGTAGCTCACTTACAGTTTCTGAGGTTTAGTCCATTACTGGGGAGAATGATGGCATGAAGGAAACCTTGTGCCTGGGCTGAGAGTCCTTACATCTTGACACAGAGGAAACAGGAAGTTGACTGGCTGTCACACTGAGGGAAGCTTGAGAAAAAGATACCCCCAAGCCCATCTCAACAGTGACACACTTCCTCCAGCAAGGCTACACCTCCTAATAGTGCCACTTTGTAACATGAATGGGGCAGCCTGCTTGTTTGTTGGGGTTTTTGTCCCCCCCCCAGTACCCCACAACTGTTTAGTCCCAAAGAAAATCACACAAAGATCTCTATAAGTTATAAAGCTGATTGGCCCATTAGATCTAGCCTCTCACTGGATAACTCTCACATCTTGATTAACCCATTTTTCTGATCTATATTAGCCATGTGGCTCAGTACCTTTTTTTTAGTGGGGCAGATCACATCCTGCTGCTTTGGTGGTCTGGGCAGGAGTGGGAGGAATCAACTTTCTTCTTCCCAGAATTTTCCTGTTCTCATTACATCATTTCTACTTTCTGCCTGGTTTTCCCACCTATATTTCCTGCCTGGCCAATCAGCATTTATTTAAAACATGATTGACAGAATACAGACAATTCTCCCATACCAGTGCTTCCTTTGGGAACCATTTTCTTTCAAACAATTGCAAATAGGCATTGTGATGTTTAACTCTTTCTTTCATTTATTCAGATCTGTTTTAGCTATTTGGTTCTTTTATTCTTCCATATAAATATTAGGGTTCATTTTTAATATTATGTATAGATGAATGGAATTTTGATAGAGTGTATACTTAATACAAAGAAAGCTTTCATATCTTTGTGTAGTGAAACAATCTACATATTCCAAATGTCCCCTATACTTGAATTGTTCCTCCAAATTCACTTTTTATGTGTAAAGCTGATTCCTACAATGAGAATTATTTTATTTAAAAGGACCCTTTTACCAAGGGAAGCAGCCTACTTTTTACAGTTTAATAATTTTTGTTCCTAGGTTGGGATATCTTAAATGAGGGTCAGAACATAGAATGTACAAGGTGAGACTGCTAACATCTCTAGCCCTCTAAGAAAGAAGAATACAACTTAAGTCAGATAGCTAGAGATGTTGTCCCAGCTTGAATTGTTTGCAATCTTTACATATTTTGTGGTTAATATAGGCTTCAGAACTGGGAACAGTAGTGTAGTAAACATTCAGGAGTATATTATCTAGAATTAATTAGGCCATCTTACTGTTCTTTAAGAGCCTTGTAATGATAGAAAATGTTTCCAAACTATATGTATTGATGACTTCACGAAGAAACTGATCTATATCAGTTTAAATTGTGCCAAAACTAAATTCCTTACATTATAGTCCTCATGTTTCCCCCTCTGGGCAATTTTACTCTGACCTCTGAGCTTGGATTGGGCATATCAGTTTTGAAGCCTATTTCAGAGTATTTATCATGTTATTTTGTAAATTCTTTTAATAATCTACTTTTTATTGCTGTAATTTTTATAATGGCTAGCCTTTTGTCTATTTTGCTAATCCACACATTTTATAATGTGCTTTAGACACTCATAGAGGGAGAAAAGAATACAGGTAAATAAATACATTATGATTAAATCATTTATCATTAGGTACTTATGTCCATTTCTGTCTGTGTACTATAGATACATAGTTATTGATTCTTTACTATGAGCAAACACTATCCAGGACTCTAGGGTACAGCAGAGAAATAAACTGGCCACACTCTTTGTTAAAAGCAGATATACTCTACATTGTTTGAGACAGAATTACAAGTTAATTCTTTTCTATTTTATTTATTCAAATTGCGCATTTTCATGAACAATCTTTGATATTATAAAAATGTTAGTTGTCAAATTATTTTAAATATCTATTTATTTCCAATTACGTGTATATGTGTGTAATTTTGTGTGTATGTGTGGGGAATGTGCACATGTCCCTCTGCTATCCAGAAGAGGGCCTTGGGTTCTCTGCAGCTAGTCATTGTCAGTCACTGAGCCTGGGTGCTGGGAACTGAATTTGGGTCCAGTGTTTGAGCAGTATGCTGCTTAGTTGTTGAGTCATCTGTCCAGCCCCTTGAATTTTAATTTTAATAATTGATACTATCATCTAAATCAGTGTTTCTTCACCCTCTGAATGCTGCTGCCCTTTAGTGCAGTTCCCTGTGTTGTGGTGACCTCTAACAAGAAAAATCATTTCTTTGTTAATTCATGACTGTAATTTTGCTGTTATATAATATAAATATCTGATATTCCCAGAATAAAGGGGAATCTGAAAGATTAGGGGTACTGGAGAATCACATAAATCTCTAGGAACAGTGTAGAGGGAGCTTGGAAGAAGAAGGGGTCATAGAAATTATGAAAAACATTAAAAATTGAGAACATCATATAAAAATACATTCATCAATGTGAATTAACTGCATATTTTTTAATTCACTGAATCTGTAAATTCAGAGTAACATATTATAACCAGTCTAGAGTTCTTGATCCCAGGAACCATGGAGAATATCCCTTTTATTCTTCTGTCCTCTGTGCTTTTTCCTTAGTGGTCGCTGTAGTTCTGAGACCACAGAAAAAAGTTCTAGACAGACAACTGTAATAGAAATTTGTAAAAACTTTCAATATTTTTCTTGAAATACTATTAAAATTGGTTTCTATTTCTTTTAAATGCATCTTAATATAGTGAAAACCAAAGTTTTTTTTTTTTTTTTTTTTTTTTTGGTTTTTTCGAGACAGGGTTTCTCTGTGGCTTTGGTTTCTGTCCTGGAACTAGCTCTTGTAGACCAGGCTGGCCTCGAACTCACAGAGATCCACCTGCCTCTGCCTCCAGAGTGCTGGGATTAAAGGCGTGCGCCACCACCGCCCGGCAAAACCAAAGTTTTGATTGACGCCCTTCTGTATGTGTTCCTGTGGTTAATCCCCAGTTCAGCCTCCTGTACCCATGAACCTGCCCTGCCTTTTTAATGGACTATCAACCTCAGGAAGGAAGAGTGAGCTTCTCAAGGCTTTACAGTTCACACACTATGGAACTCAGAGGCACACTATAGAACTCAGAGGCACATGAGTGTCCGGCTTTCTGTCTGTAATATTCATCTACTGCAGCCTCAGCAATGAGTATGGGTCTTCTGCTTAGCATTCATGAGGGCATTCTAGTTACTCTGCTTTGTACATACATTTCATCTGCTTAACAGGGGTAATTTTATCCACCTGACTAGTAATTGGAACCAGTTATCGGCAGGTTCATAAATTTTATTCATGATCTTCATTACAACTTTAACAGAACATTGAAAACTTCATTTTACAGATAGGAAAACACATTCTGAAACCATATACGGAGCTCACATGTTGCCTGGGTACATATGTGCTGAAATCCACACTTAGATGTGTCTGTTCATGTCTGTTCTTGTACACTAAGGAACTAATGTGTGTGTGTGTGTGTGTGTGTACACTGCTTTATAGACTAAGGGTCTGTTGTAGAATTATTCACCTCTGATACTATAACTTTAAGTAAGGTATAGAAAATATGAAATTGTATTTGCTACCTTTTAAGAAAATCTATTTCTGAACACCCAAATTACAATTTCATATTCTCTTATATTACAAAATTTCATTTGATTTTCTACTTCTTTCAACCCTTTATTCATTTAAGAGACATCTCCAAACATCAGCACACCAAGTTTCTCTACCAGCTAAGTAAATGATGACCACCCCAACCACTTACCATTAAGAGAAGTGAACTGAACCTGACACAGAATGTATATGAAAATAATCTCAGAGAAGAAATTAGAGGAAGTAGGCTGGATCATGATGGGCAAGGGCACCAATCAACAAAAGCAAACATGGATGTGGGCATTCTCTGACCGTTCAGATTTCTAGACACTGAAAATAATGTAACAAAAGCAGAGAGAAGACTTTAGTTTTGAGGCAATGGTACTAAGTGCGGACACCAGTCCTGAGGGCTGGGAACTCCAATAATGATGTTTCTTGTATGTGCATATAAAAAAGCAGGAACTTGTTCTGTAGTACCTAGAGTCTAGAAGCCATCTTCTTACCTGCAGAGAAGATTCTGGATATTTATTTTTTTTTGACTGAATTAGCTTTTAACACTGTGCTTTCATTTCCTGTGTCTGGCCCATATCACTTTCTTTATTTCTTCTCATACCTTTAATTCAAGTATGTTCTCTCTCATTTCTACTAGGCCTGGTCTTTTCTTTAGCAATGTTCTAATCCTTTTATATCCTAGTTATGAATGCATTTAGATTTCAAGCTATATAAACCACATTTATCCTAGTAGTATTTTAGCTTCTGTCTGTGAACCATATTGTCATAATTGAGGAATACATGTGCTTTCCAATGCAATTAACACGAGGTTTATCCAACCCTTGTTTTGGCTGCTACTGTCTGCTTCCTATCACTAGTAACAGAGGAGAATAAATTGGGAAGTGAAATCTACACGGAAAGAAAAGAGCAATAAGAATGGAGAAGGCAGTCGCACAAATATAGAAGAAGGTTGCATGTATCCCGACAGACAGATGCTTAAGGCAGAACAACAAAAACAAACACTTGAAGAGAAAATCACTGCGATGACACCTCCTAACACTTAACTGAGCCCAAAGATAATAAAACATCTGACATGGTAGAAAGCAGTCCAGAATACTGCTTTATAAAATGTATGTGTGGGTAACATACAAAGACATATGTAGGGAGAAACAAACTTAGACACACATACAAGTAAAAAGCACACACAATGAAAATCTACAGGAGCAAAATTGGCCTAAATCCAGCTTTAAGAAAAGGCTCTATTGAGTCCCATCAAGGTACTATTTCACTGGACGTGAACAGGATGTTTCTGATTGGGCAGCTTTTCTGTCTCAGCTTCTCAGTCAGCTTCAAACTTTAAACGAAATTATTGAATATCAGTGACAGGCTCTGTCTATGTCCATCAGAGAACTAGTTGAAGTGGCCAAATGGATGTCCTCCACATTAGTGTGGCTCCCATATTGCCTGTACTTCAAGAAGGTACATGGTTCATGGATTTGGGGTTGTTTAAACAACAATTTTGTAATATTCACAGAGTTATAAAGAGATAAATGCAAATATCAGAAAACAACAAGCAAGCAGTAAAGTTTAGGCTTTCAGTGTATCAGAGAGACACACAGTGGGGAATACCAACAGTTGAAGTACTGGTGCTTGAATTTTACAGTTAGACTTCAGGAAGACAGCTTCCATATCATGGGATGAAATGCAGTACAAATTTCTGGACAGTTTGTAGGACCTATAAAGATGCTGTTTTGGACTCTCCTAATGCCCTTAGACACATCATGCAATGAAGAGTGAATCCTGTTTGTAATCATAGAGAAAGTTGAAGTAAGGTGAACTTTTACAAACTATATAGTTTATTTTAATTAATTCTTGGAGAATTAATATTTTGATCTCATTCAGTCCCACACCTTCCTCAAACTCCTCTCAAATCCACTTTCCCTCCTTTTACTCCTCCCTCCACTTCATGTCCTCTTTGGCTTTTTGTTTGTTTTATTTTATTTTGTTTTAAGAAGGCAGCAAATGGCATGTTCTTCTGGCTCCTACAATTTTTCTCTCCTTCCTTTTATAATGTTCCCTGAGCCTTAGATGTAGGGGTTGTGTTGTAAATGTACTTGCTGGGGACAGGTACTCTGAGTTCAATTATTCGCTGAATTTTACACAGTTGTGTCTGTCTCTAATGTTTTCTGTCTGCTGAAAAAAAGAAGATTTTTGGTGAGTGGGAAGAACTGCACGTAACTGAGAATATAAAAGCAGATATTTAGAATGTATGGGGAATTATATGGGTTTAGGAAGATGGCTGTAGTAGGTTTTCCTTCGTGTACCATGTTTTGACCAGCAATGCGTATTTGGCTAAGTTTACAGTGTCAGGCATGGATTGCCAACTACAGAGTAAGCCTTATGGCTATAGGCAAGGGACAAGAAGGTCCTACAGAGAGCCACATTGGTTGGCCAAGTTAGAGTAAAGGAGGGCCTGAATACGACAGTTGTCAAGGACCAGAAACACCAGTCTGGCATTTTGACCCAGATGACTCGCTGCACTGTGCCATTGCTTTGTTTATGGTTTCTTACTGGGCCACACTAATAGCTGTTTGGGGGTGGCAGATTGCAAAACAACCTGAGTTACACAAACCTTGCAGGACACACTGCAGCCTGCTCGTTTGGAATTAAGACATGGAGACCCTGAAGTGCAGCTGAGTTCAGGACAAGAGGAAGTGTTTTAGACTGAACTTACAATTTACAATAAAGAGGAAACCGCTGACTGCAGGAAGCAGAAGCCTGTAATAACCCAGTACCCACACATTTCAAAGTTGTTTTGATTTAACCTCAGCCATCTAGCTAATTTGCTCTCAGGAGCATTCTCAGAGAGAAATTTTATGGTATATATATATTTGTAAAAAAAAGTTAACTCTTTTAAATAGTTCACATATATTTTTTCTCAGTCTATTGGGTGTCCCAATGTCACACCATTTTTAAGCTATAAAAGGGAAATGCCTCAATAGGTAAATTAAAAATAGCAGAGTTAGTGAGTAAAATCATTGTGACTAAGAGTTGAGAAAAATAGCTATATATACCAGTTGAGAAAGTAACAGACAAATGGCTCCAGAAAATTCAATAGGGTTGGCATTTCAAAGGACTGAAGCAAGAATAAAGGCTGTATGGAGTTCTCAGACCTTGACAAGAGCTATCGTGCTCAGGAACCTGGAGAATAAACAGTAGAAGAAAGGACCTCTGAGACAGGGAGGGTCTGGGTCCTACTCCATTCTCAGGGGCCCATTTCCTCAGCCCCAACCAATGCAGAAATATAGCTGGAAAGATCAGGGAGCTCTAACTCCCAAGTCAAAGGCATATACCCCCAGATCTCTCAAAGATGTGTAACATTATGGGATGTCTTTCTAAGATATCCCTCTTAGTTCTATGTCCTGTAAAACCAGCGAAATGTTGAAATTTCCCAGATCCATCTTTAAAAGGGGCTAAATTTTTACCTAAGGTTAACAGCTTATAATTAATGGTATCTGAGGATTTTCTTTACAGCTCAGTCCCTAACCTAATCTGTGGGAATAATTTCTAAGACTATGAAGCGAGGACACACAATGTTACTAACATTCATCTCTGAACTACACTTTAGTTATGAAATTGACTACACGGCTTAGTTTTGCAAGTCCTATTTGTGCAGAACAGCTGCATGGCTGATTTTTAGCTTTGTCAAATTTCTGAAGATTAAAAACCCCAAATTCTGTTTATAAAGCAACAGTAATTAAAAACAATTAATATTTAAGTCCCAATGATGGACAATGGCACACTGTGGAAAACCCTGCTATTGTCTATTAGCTCAAGGAGAACCTCACTTCTCAGCACACAGAAGCTTCTTGACTTTCTTGATATAACCAAGAGTCAGTGGCTCCTGTCAGAATGCACTAATACAGAATATGGCATTTAGCACCCTGGTCTTCATGTGCTGTCATCTCATGAAATATAGTACCTAAGTGTGTAGGATTAGTGACTTCTTGGGTAACTGAGTGCTCAGGAATAAGAATTATTACATGCCTCATGAAGGAAGAAGTTAGTAAGTAGACATTCCTTGTTTCCTATTGTAGCTGGAATTCTAGCCAAGAAGAATAAACTAGGAAACAGAGTGTGGTATGCATGGAGATATCAGGGTGAATGGTCAGACTGATTTAAAGACAATATACGAGAGCTTCATTGCCTGGTTACTACCATTATTTTTAGCAAAAGACATTATAATGAACATTAATGAACAGCCAGATGGCATATGCCCAGACGTCTAACCAATAACTAAATATTTTTCACTAAGGCTGCTCACTGCATACCCAGGTGGCCAGATGTAATATAATCCCATTTGGGTGGAATAAAAAGTATATCAAATAAACACAAAACAGCTATCTTTGCATTCACACATACATAATGGCAGACATGCTCACACAGGCATACTCTCACCCAGAGATAGACAGACACACAGAGGTTCAAACACAAATTTATTAGCACACACACGCACACATATACATACAGAAATACTGACAGATATACACAACATACACAATACAAGAAAAAATAAGACACACAAAAAGCATATGTCTACCCTTGAATTTGGTTAAATATTCACAAAAACTGCTACAGTGTCCGACCTGTAGAGAGTAATTCCTTATGGAATGATATATCCAATGTGCAAGACAGCTGGGGTGTGATCCAAAGTCTGAAGACCTTGGAAGAAGACTCTCTTAAGAGCTTTGAGAACCAAAAGCTCTTAAGATTTTTAATTGCAACTTAGAAGCCAACTGTAGCATTTAAAATCAAAATAAGCCATATACTGATAGGAAGATAATGTTTAACATAAGGTAATTTGCGAAAGCTTGGCAAGTCTAATAAGATGAAGGTGTCATTGTTAACTTTAACTCAGAAGAAAAAATTCACTCTGGTGCAATAACACAGCAGAATTTTGTCGAGATCCAAATAATATGAAAGACTGTTGTTATATTTTGGAAATTGGAAACTTATTTCATCGAGCCCTGTAGGGACTGAATCCATGGGAACACGAGGAGTGCCGTCCTCTGTGTGTTCCTCTCTCCTCTCTGGCTGTAGCAGATCAGTTCCAGCTCCTTCTCTCATTATGCAGCAGCACAGATGTGCATGGCAGCACTCTACATGCTGTGGCTGTTAAGGCCTCAGCGTCTGCTCCTGCTGCTGAGCGGCAGGAGGAAGTCTTTAATGAACGGGCAGAGCAGGGGCCCATGCTGTTCCTTGCTGGTCCAGAAGCATTGTTTAATAGAAACTCGGGATGGATTGCCTTCAGGAATATGGCAGGATTCCTTGTCCTCAAAGGCACATTATGATGAATGTCATAATTAATGTTGAAGGGAGGCACAGTGGACTCTTCAGTGAACAGCCTACTTTTCTGTCTTAATTACAAAGACTAGATACAGAATACTTCCATAGATATCTAGATTTTTCCTAAGCTTGTTGCTCAGTAAGGAGCTTTAAGCAAATTGAGTTCAGACTGAGAGTCATTCTGAAGTCTGCGCAGGGAGCATGACTGCCCATGGCTTTTTGGTGCAGGGAAGTCAACCGATGTGTTAAAAATCAGACATCATTCCTGCAAAGGAAAGGAGGAGGGTCATGGGTTTATATTATTTAAAATGCTTTTCTTATATAGCCGAATCTGGTTCCAGGGCTATCTATTCCCTTCAGATCTCATTCCTTTTTGCTTCTTTGCTAAGAAGATGATAAAAGAGAGAGGATAAGACCCACAAACTAAGCAGCACAGTCTCTGACTCTCATGGGTCAAGGATGCTTTGACATTGGCCTTTTGTCCATGCCAGTCAGAGGCGTATGCTTCTGCCTTGTGAACTGAGAATTTTTTAGCTGAGGACTTTTGACTGACCTACTACTGCCACTAGTCAAGTCATTTCCCACTTTCCCCCTTGAGTTTTCTACTCACAAGCACACCTTGTAGGGCACTTTGGCGTTTCACTGGGGGCATTTATGTGTGTGATTTTCTGAGTCCAGACTTTCAGCCTATTGTGTGTTTTCTGGAACTTAGACGGAACAGTTTGAGGCAAAAGCACAGACTCCACAGGTAGAATCCCCATGTTGACCCTGAACTTCCTTATGGGGAAATACACTGGGAATTATTTAACTCCTCTGAGATTAATTTTCTTGCAAATAGTCATAGAAAACTAGTAGCACTTGGAGCAGCTGAGGTGCTGTGACTGTGGGCCCAGGCTTGTGCTGGAGCTGCAGTGTTACCTGCATGGCCAGCTCTATTTTCTTTCCTCTCAGATACTGTCAGAGTTTCCTTTGGAATTGTAAGATAATCTATAAGTAATTTGAAGAGAGTCCTCCACAAATATGTTCATAACAGAGATTATTAATATATTTATGAATAATATATGAAAACAAAGTGAGTTAATCCTGTAAACATACAACTTCCATATTCATTATGGCATTGCCTTTACTTTGGCACGTTCTCTCACGTCTCAAAAGTGTCGTTGTAGCCAGGGTTAGCCCAAACTCCTGATCCTCCCCACTCCACCTCTCAATTGATAGAGACATATCCTACCACATTCAAGTATAGTAGTGCTCTGTTGATAGAATAATTGGATTTGCTATTATTTGAGAATCATCGTAGCCAGAAGGGCAGTCGTTAGGAAGCAGATAACGAGTGCGGATGGACTAAAAGAAGCACTCTAACACCGTTGCTGGGAGTGCAAGCTTGTCCAGCTACTAAGGGAGTCAGCATAGAAACATCTCACAAAAACAAAACTACATTCAGCAGATGATCTTATATATCCGCTACCGATATTTAGTCAAAGGAAGACTTGGAAGTCAGCTTATTGGAGATGCTTGAGCATCACTGTTTATTGCAGCACTGTTCATAGTGGGAGAGCTATGTTATGCACTAACATAGGTGTCTGCAAATAGAGAATGGTTAAGGAAAACATGTGTTAGACAAAAAATGGGATTTTTTTAGCCATAAAAAGAATGAACCTATATAATTTTCAAGAAAATGAATGCAGATAAGATAATCGCATTATCAAACTAAGTCAATCTCAGAAAGTCACATTTCATGAGGTTTCTTCCTTGAATGTGATTCCTAGATTTTATATAAACGCATAAATAAGTACATGTCATATCACATATATCAAATATTATATATAGATATTTGGTATGAAAGAAAAATCAAAATTATCTAGGAGAGCAAAGGGAAACAATGAGAAGCATGAGGAAGTATAGTCAGCGAACAATATGCCCTCATATGAAAATGTCCTTTCGTAACACAGTATCATCTACAATGAAATGTTTTGTTGTTGCTATTGCTTTGAGAATTTTCATTGTGTGTGTGTGTGTGTGTATGTTTTTCTTGATGTTGGGCTTTTTTGTTGTTGCTGTTGTTGTTTTGAGACAGGATTTTTATGTGTAACAGTCCTGGTTGTTCTTGAACTCCATTTATATAGCAGTATAGCAAGCTGGCCTCAAACTCAGAGACCGGCCCGTGAGTGGGCTCTGCACTAGATGCCAGGAATGCATTTTACTGCTCTATTCTGTGCGGCTTGTACAAAACCTAGATGTTTGGCTTGTGCTTAGGGACATCTGGTTATCTTCAATACACTCCCCTAATGGAATTTTACACAGGATAAGCACTCAATCACCATTTACTTAATAAGAAAATAAGTTACCATTATGTAACAAGCTTATGGCTTCAAGGTAATAGGCTGAATTGCTCCAAATAAATGCAGCTACACTGCTTTATGTAGCCTTTTGGGGATAAAATGCAAAGTGTCTGAAGTTTTGCCACACAACCACATTTACCGCTGCTTTTGGGAGAAGTTAGTCCACGTAACTTCCTGTTTTCCTGGAATACTGACTACAGTGTGAACGTTGCCAGTGACCCCAAATAACACCTGACTGTGTCAGGTGTCACAGTCATCACCGAAGGATATTTCCCCCTGTCGCCACCAGGGCTGCTCTGTGCCTAAAGTTCACCTCTGTTATGATCTTCCTCACCTACTCTTTCCAGTCTCCTTGACTGTGAATGACAAGGACTCTTGTGCGTAAATGAAGAGAATCTCCTGCTTTTCCAAAGCACTAAACCTTTACTAGAGGGATTTGGGAATTCTTCAGGATTTAGGGGTTTCTTCTGTTTAGTTCAGGGAACTCAACTTCTACAATTGTAAGTGAAGTTTCTAGAAAAATATATTTTATAGTACATAAAGAACCAATTTACAAAAGTATTTTGTTGTATGTAAGGAACAAATTTATAAAAGAACAATGAAGACTATTGATGTTCTTTATTAATGAATGTAAAATGTCAAACTTCTGAGTTTCTAAAAATGATAAAACTTTTTAATAATTACAACATAACCTCTCATAGCATGGAAGTGTTAATATATGACGTCTTAAACACATTTGTTTTTATGTGTAAGCATTTCAGTTTTTTCTTATATAGAAAATGGATTTTTATACAATATATTTTAACTACGGTTTCATCTCTCCTTTCCCCACTTCCTTCTACCTCTCCTCACTTTTGGATCCATTCCCTTTCTGCCTCTGAAAACTATCAGAGATAAGATAAGCTGAAACTAAAATAAACACATTGGAGTAGGACAAAACAAAAGGGAAAGAGCCCACTAATGGCTTAAGGAGAGGATACAGAGCCAGAGACCCACTTGTTCTCACACTCAGTAATCTCATAAAAACACAAACCAGAAGCTATGATATATATGCAAAGAACTAGTAGGGTAAATAAATGAATAGACATAGAATAAAAGAGATGCCATTAAAAACAAAGAAATAAAAAGCCTGGACTTGACGTTATGAGACAAGGAATGCCCAAAGACGCCACTGAGTTCATTTTCTGTTGGCCATCTACTTACTGCTGGACATTCAGAGCTTGTTTTCCCAATGAGACTCCCTTGGAGAAAACTATATTTTCATTTGCAAATGATTATCAACTGGAGATAGTTTTGGGGTTAGGAATGGGTGCGAGTGTGTTAACTTCTCCTTTCAGCTTTATGATCCCATCTGGTTGGTTCAGACCCATGTAGTCCCTGTTTGTGCTGCCATAGTTTATGTGGATTCTTATGTGTGCCAG
Organism: Microtus oregoni; assembly: GCF_018167655.1. Lineage (NCBI taxonomy): Eukaryota > Metazoa > Chordata > Mammalia > Rodentia > Cricetidae > Microtus > Microtus oregoni. The sequence continues at coordinate 34,207,920 of NW_024543067.1, forward strand.
TACATCTGAGCTTAGAAGGTCTTGTTTCCTTGGTGTTCTCCATTCTTTCTGGCCCTTACACTTTTTCTCCCTCCTTTTCTGCAGAATTCCCCGAGTGCTAAGCGGAGGGATTGGATGGAGAGATCCCATTTAGGGTTGAGTGTGCTTAAGTCTCTCTGGCTTATTTGTCCAATTTGGGTCTTTGTTCCTGTTTCCATCTGCTGCAGGAGGATACCTCTCTGACAATGGCTGAGCAAGGCACTGATCTATGAGTATAGCGGAATTTCATTAGGAGTCTTTTTATTGCTAAGTAAATAAAAGCATGTTGCTTGTTTATATACCAGGCACCCTACTAAGCAATAATGCAAACACTGTTTATTAAATGCTATACAGTTTTATGTAGGAGATCTGTTCACTCCTCAAATATATTATTGTCCTGGATTTGTAGGTGGAGGTTCTGAGCCTCAGCACGATTCTATAATTGGCCCCAGGTTTCAGTAATTGAAGGTTAGAGCCTCTGTCCAAGGGCTTTGTGCTTCCTGCAGTGGCATCTTAAACCATAATCACCCCATCCAACTGAGTAAAGAGCGGCAGTAGGAGCCATTTTCCCAGAGCACATAAATCCTATATGATCAACTGTTATGACTCAGGACATTTCTCTGCTGGCATGAAATGGGCTTTGGGGAGCTTTCTGTAAAAGGCTGGTGAAGCAGATATAAAGGGCACAATCCCCCTCCACCTATCATGTGCAGTTATCTGGTTCCTAACATGCTCTACAGGATGGCCTGTATGAATTCCCTTTCTCTCACCTCCTCCTTGCCCTTTTCCTCATTTCCCCAGTTTATGCTAATACAGCCCATGGCTGGGCATATGATAGCTAAGTCCCAAGTGCAATGCCTGACTTTTTTTTTAATTTATATTTCACATAGATCAAGTACATAGAATTTGATTTGTTACAGACCCAGGTTCTGTTTTCTGGTTGTAGGGAGCTGAAGCCACCTGATAGATTCTTTCCTTTCACATTGATTCTAGAGTATTATATACTTGAAGGAAGAAATTGCTTGAAAGTCAACCTAAATATCTGTTCTGAGAGTGTGGTCCAAACACCTGTCATCTGTTTCACCAGTTTGTAGATGTCTTGCACAGACAGCTGGTCCTTAAAGCAGCTCAGTGTAGCAAAAATGGTCTCTGCCATCCAAGTGTGGATAATGGAACTGTTGTGATTTCTTTCTAGTGAGTCACACCTGCTTTCTGTAACAGGTCTTTCTTTGGACCACCAGCTCCCAAAGGATGACATGGAGACTTCATATTAATTATGGAAACTCAGTCTATAGCTTAGGCTTATTCCCAACTAGCTCTTCAAGCTCAAATTAACCCATTTATATTAATCTACATTCTGCCTCCTGTGTCATTACCTCTGCCCAGTACCATGCATCCCCACTTCCTCTGTGAGAGGCTGGCGAATTCTCCACCTCTCAGATTCTTCCCCAGAGTTCTGCTCACTCCCCATAAGTAACACCTACCCTCTCATGCTTAGCTCTTGGCCATTCCACTCTTTATTAAATCAATCTGAAGGTGCCTTAGGCAGATGAGGTAAAACAGACACATCTTCACAGTGTAGAAAAGACTATCCACTAACACCTATCATAAAAAAACTTGCCTCAAAAGTCTGCAGAGAAGAACACATTTAACTTTATTTAGCTTAATATTTACAACATGTTTTTACTTATATGCTGCATATATCTGTGTGTATGTGTATGTATGTCCAAGTGCCTATATGTATGTATGTATATATATATGTGTGTGTGTGTGTGTGTGTGTGTGTGTGTGTGTGTGTGTGTGTGTATATGCATGGCACTAGTTTTTAATAGAACATATATCTTGGATGTTTGTGTCTTATTGAAATTGCTAAAATGGAAGTAAGAAGCTTATGTGGAGTGAAGCATGATGTATCCAGATCTGAATTGTGTGAATTAGGTTTACAAATGTTTATATTTAGATTGTGTTATGAATATGCTCTCTGGAAGTCTAAGAACCTTGGAACTTGATAACCTGAAGTCTGTGTTATTGTGGAAAATGATGTGGGATTCCCCTCTGTATGCTGCGAATATGCTTTATTACCATTGGTTAATAAAGAAGCTGTTTTGGCCTACGGCAGGGCAGAATATAGGTTGGTGGGAAAACTAAACTGAATGCAGAGAAAAGGGATGAGGAGTCAGAGAGATGTCAGCCAATCACCAAGGAAACAAGACCTGTAGAAAATGAGGCAATGTCACAGCCACGTGACAATACACAGACTAATAGAAATAAGTTAATTTAAGTTGTAAGAGATATCTATGAATATCCCTGAGTCATTGGCAAATCAGTGTTGTAGTTAATATAGTTTTTCTATGATTAATCAGGTCTGGGTGGCCGGGAAATGAAAGTTCAGCCTCCGTTTACCAGAAAGCTATTCTGGCATGGCCTTCTGTTCTGTGGTGAAGACTATTAATTAATACTATCACATCTTATTTATCTGTGCCCTCACCACCATCTCTTCATTGCTACTTCATCCTCTGCAGTTAAATACTCACCAAAAAGTACTGACTGGTTGACTTGCATAGTTTTATCCTAATAACCATCATGGGAGGTAGAAATTTGGGTTTCTATTTCATTTATGAAGAAGCTTTTGGGTACAAGATAACAGGGATAAGTTCAGAACACATATTTGACATATTTCTGCAAAAGAAAGCTTGACTCATTATTAGGGAAAATAATGGCCATTGAGAATTGCATCCCCCAAAGATTGGTATGATGAGAATTTCAGGAACTTGCTCTCTTATGAGGTATTTAATAACACCTGTGCCTTCTCCTAGATGTCAGATAAATGTTTTCTGAGAGGCTGGGTTCTACAGTCCCTGGAAACAGGAGGAAGGAGCATGGCTCATGGAATGATGGGATCATTCTGTTTTAGCCTAGCAGTTTCTTTTAGTTCCTACAAAGTGAGTGTGCACTTCATCATTCAATAATGCTAATATCTGTCATAGGCTTTCATGGGGTCACGAAGGAACCAAATCCAGAAACTATGCTCCAGGTACTTACAGAGAAAAGATGTACAGGGGTGTGAAAACTATGCTTCCATGACAAGTCTGGCCTGTCCCCAATGTTTGCATGGTGTGTGAGTCCAGAATGGTGTTATCATTTTGAATTAGTTATACAACTACCTCCATTTTGTTTCTTGGATCATAAAACTTAATGTATTTACCCTCTGGCCCTCTAAAAAGGTTTTCTGATGCTTGATCTTGGACATTAATTTTATAGGTTCCAACCAATGTTCTCTATTAAGTACAAGAAAGGGAAAATGGACCATAAGCTTAGTCTTCATTCTTGAAGTAGTGGTACAATTGTCTGCATACAGTAGTAGTCTCTGAGAGAACCCCAGAGAATGGTCAATGAATGCTTTAACTCAGATTTTATCTGCGTATTTCAAACTTTGATAACCATGTTGGTCACATTTTTTTCTGTATTTATTCCACCATATATAATAGGAAGTACAGTGGAGACGTGACCAATTACGTCAGTTAGAGTCTTTTTCTGATTCATCAGAAAGTTAGATTATAGTTGGCCCTAAAGCATGGCTTTAGCTGAGAAAGAGTTACGTGTGCCTGCTTAATGGCCCGGCTATGTCCATTACGCCCATAGATATCAAAGAAGTTTAGTCCCTACAGAGAAGAGTACAGGCAGAGAGAAGAGAGAGGCTGGCAGAGACATGACCTTGTCACACGCAGCTCGCTATTTGTGTCAGGAGGCACTTCAGCTACTTTTTAATATGGCAGCTGTTAGGATTCAGGCACTATCATTGCAGGATGCACCCAGGCAGTAACCTGGCCAGCCCAGGCAGGATCCTACAGGTGCTATGTCTCTATGTATGTACACAGGTACAGAAGGTCCCTTTAAGAGACAAGCTCCACCCATTCCCTTTGCTCTTCTGAACAGGCAGGCTGCTCCTTGCCTTTCTCTTCTTTCTCTCTGTATTTCTCTTTCTCTTCCCCATTCCTACTCCTTTTTTCTATAAAACTCCCTCATAAACTCTGCTTGCAAGGCAGGTTTTTTCACCGCTAGTGGGTTCTTACCTTCCACGTGGCCCCTTGGTCCGCCAAGGTTTCTCTCGCTCAGTTTTACTAGCAAGCCACTTGCCACTTAAGAGTCTTAGTCACTTAAAAGTTAGGAAGTCCAAATGGAGAGATTCCACACATGCAAAATATACATCGTATTTCAGAAACTATATGGAATAAAAATATTAGATATCTTATTAGCATTTATATTTATTCTATGTCAAAAGTATTTTTGAATATGTGGAGCTGAAGTTAATTTCATCAATTTCTTTCCTCTTGGTTTGGGAACTAGGACATTTACAATTACTAATATACTTTATAAAAATGCATTATTAGACATTTTCTAGAGATCTAGGCATTCTGGCTCTGAGAAACATATCTCCCTACATATAGGACCCCTCCATAGCTCTCATTTCTGTGTGAAGTTTCAGGGTGGCCTTAATGTTAAAAAGAAAATGACTCACTAAAACAATGATTACATTAGACATGCCCAACTTCTGGTGTCCCATGTACTGGTAAGATTTTCTCCAATAAGGCCAAAATCCTGTTGCTAAAGAATACACATTCCTTTCCCTAATGTTGCATTAATAAATATCACATAAAATTCTATTTGCTAAATATTTTCATTGGACCACATGTTCTTCCTCAGGGCCTTCAAATGAAAATCCACATCACCTCATTTGTGACATAGAAATTGGAAATACTGGAGCAGCTATGCTACTTCTTCAGTGTCCTAATAAATAATAAATTCTGTTGATTTAATTGCTTATTCTCTGCTCTAGGCCATTAGACAGTCCCTGTCATGGGGTACTGGTGACTATGTCGGTAACGTCCTAGCGATTTTATTTGCCTTGAGCATACAGTGAGCTTGTATAAGGCATACAATAAGTGCTCTAAGTTCATATTATCAGAGTGCCATATAAGACAGTTCTCAAAGAGGAATGCTCTCTTCGTAAATCTGTCCTTCCAGAAGCCACCTACTATTTCTATAGATTGTTCACAGCCACATCAATTGAAAAATTGAGACAACTTTCTACATTATTGTTATTACACTCTTTTCATCTCATTCTGCAGCCAGAATCCCTGTGTGTTTAACACAGGAAATGGGGAAAGGTCTATGAGCTTCCAAGGGCAGGTTCCAATTATTCCCTTCATCCTCATTCTGCACTAGTTCCATGGTAGGTATGAAAAAAGGAAGCTTTCTCCCTTTACAGAGTATAAGATGATAAAGATTTATAGTGTGTTTCCTTTTCCTTTCCTTGCCTTTCCTCCCCTATTACTGTAGTTCTCTCTCCCTCCCTCCAAGGCCTTTGGGGTAACTCTGTTGCTTTCTGATTTGATTTTCTTCTGGTAAATGAGTTAAAATGTGGCTTTATATATCCTCTCCTCAAAGTGAAAACAAGCCACAGGAAGTGATTTCAAAGGCTGGGACTCAGGTTCCACAGTCTCCTGAGCTCTCGTCTACTCCAGCAATGTACTCCAAAGGCTTGTGGTAATGACATTTTCCAAAAGACCCCAGTGGAAATGGCAGACAGCCTCAGAATACTTTTTTTTTTCTATTGGAGAAGTTACTATGTTCCTTTGTCGTGGCTGTATCACTACATTCGAAGTCCCTTTGAAGGGTTTTGCTTCTACTGTAGAGAGAAACAACGCAGGTGTGTCGTCTTAAAGTGCTACCTATGGGAGCAGTGACTTGTAAGAGGGAGTTAGTGTATGTAGCCTTCTATCTTGACTTCCTCTCACAGAAAGAGAACGTAATTTTCTGGGTGGAAGCCTGACACAGAACTTATTATAAAGATTCATTGTCCCTGTCAACTTGACAAAATTTAAACTCATAATAGAAACATATCTCCTGACATATTTATGAAGATATTTCAGAGAAGTTTCGCTGAGGAAGAAGGACCTCTCCTGCATGTGAGCATCATGGGCATCACTCCATGGGATAAGAGCCCACTTGGAATGAAAGGGGAATGTGAACTGACCAGCAACATTCATTTCTGTTTCCTAACAGTGCACATCAAGTGGCCCCATGCCTCATGTTCCTGCTGCCATGCCTTGCCATCAAGATGAGCTGTCCTCTCTAACTGGAAGTCAAAGCAAATCTGTCCCTCCATGAGCTGCTTTTCTCTGGCATTTCTGTCACTATAACAAGAGAAGTAACTTACACTTGTGAAGATGGGAAGCAAGGATAAGTGAAGGAAAATACGCTTTGATTTGTTTTTAATTTCTATCTTTAAAGCTTGACCTCACTCTTACCAATGAAGTTGAGAACTATAATTAATTCAAGGAAAACATTTAATTTTTGTTTTAATTTTCTAATCATCCTTAGTATATGCTGTCTATGACTAGATTCCTGCAGACATTGATCATGCCTTGTCCTGTCTGCCTTTTCTATACTGAATTTCACACTTCAATGTTCCTATTATGCCTGAATATGGAACTTATTATATTGCTCCACAGATTTTGCTCTTGAATACAAGATTCTTTCCCTACCAAAGAAAAAAAATTAAACTAATTAAAAGAACATTTCCAAACCTTGCTTTTTAAGTTTTTAACCTTATAATAGCAGTGCAGTTCACATCAGGAGAGCACTCCATGGCTTTCCTGGGTATTTGGGCAGAAAAATAAATGTCAATCATGTGATTTTGTTCCATAGGCCATGATCTCAGCCAGTCCTCAGTCCTATGACTGGTGTTTAACTCCAGGTAAGAAAATCCAGCGGATAAGGGGATGAGATTTACCAATCTTAATCTCCATCTCAGGCCATGCTTCCAGTATCAATGTTGGTGTAATAAGTAGATGAGTGTCCTGTGACAGAAAGATTACAAAATGGCTAAAACAGTTCCTTATAATCTAAAGATACATTATATAAAGGAAATAATACAAGAAATTCTGATGAAGGAAAAAATCAGATCACAACAAACCCTATCTTGAAAATAAACAAAATAATAAAAAGTAAGCAAACATAGAAGTGGGACAGGAAAGAAAAAGCATCTCTTTTCTTTTTGTACTTTTGGGAACGTTTCTCAGTTCTATGTCCATGTACATTCCTAAATGATAACTCTTCTCTTTCTGTTGCAAGCATATGCAGCACTCTTCTCTCGTTTCTGTCTCTCTCCCTTCCCCTTTTTTATTTTCTGTATATCTTTGTCTTACTCTCCCCTTTCTTCTGGAATCTTGCTCTGTACAAAGCTCAATATCTAGCTTACAATTTCTGGGTGTCTGCTTCTCCCCACGGTGTGCTGTGATGAAGATATATATGGTTCCACTGTGATGCACGTAGTTGTACGTCATGCTATGATGAGGATGTACTCAGCTCTGTCAATCTTCCCTTAATTAGACAAGCTCTAAGAAGACCCTGGTTTTGCAGGGTATCACCCAGACAGAAACACCTGCCTTTGACAGTTACAAGGAACTGAACTAAATGCTGAGTCACTAAAAGTTTATACTCAACAGGAGAAAGAAAGGGACCTCAACATGTATGCTGCTGTCTCCACAACCTAGGGTCATTGTCCTTTGACATATTGTCTTTCTAGAATGTTCCACTTGCCTGTGTGACCTTACAGTGAATAGTCTTGAATGCTAACATAAATACTTAAAAATGAATACCTGTTGCCTCCAGAAGATCAGGATGACCTTGAATCCAGAAACAGACATGGGATGCCTTCATATACAATTAAGGGACTTGGTAAATGTTTACAGAATAAATCATTTCCTATTAAGAATATTTTACTTGTGGCTGAAGAGATGGCTCAGTGATTAATCACACATAATACCCTCACAGGGAACAGGAGTTTGATTCCCAGTAACTAAGCCAAACTGGCTTACAACTGCCTATAGCACCAATTCAAGGGAATTGTAGACTGACACACCTTTTTTAGGTTCTGTAGACACTGTACCTATGTGTGCAAACCTATACCCAAACGTATGTGTATGTACCTCAATAAAAATGAAAAAAAATAATTGTCTGTTATTTTCCTTTGGCTTAGTATTAAACCTACATAGGTAGAGAAATTGTGAACCATTCATTTTATTTGCTTAACTGTAATCATATTTCACACATGAGCTGCCAGCCTTCATTATGGGACTACCACACTGTAACATCCTCTTCTACCGTATCCAAATTCCACTTAGACGGAATGGAAACAGAGGAATGCTGCTTTAGAGAGAATCTATCACACAGCTTGCCTCAAACACAGATGCCCTTAGATGCTCATTGCCTTTTTCCTGAACAAGGTTAGTGCCAGGGAAAGTAAGGTCTGGCATCAGAAATATGACCAGAGATTCAGTTTTAACTGAAGATGAGGGGCATCTGAGCTAGGGAGATAAAGCTGTGGGTAAAAGTGATGCTGATTCCTTGACCACAGGCCTGGCTCCCTGTAGGAGAGCCTTGCACCAGGGAAAAGTGGTACAATAGATATTGATATATAAAGAAAATGAATTTATTCATAGATTTAACCAAACTGTAGAAAAAGACGTTTCCCGATTATTTTGTTACTCACAAGAGAGTCACAATCGTTACAAATATTGAACTAAAGCTTAACATGTGTTAAAGTCCGAAAGGTAAGTCTACCCTTGGAACTAGGGGCCAGGGCTCAGCTGGAACATTTTTCCTTCAAGATAGTTGGGATGAGAGTTGATCCTAATGCTTAGGGATCCAAAAAAGAAGGAAATGAGTCATGGCTCTTCCAGGTCAGTTCTGTCAGAGAGGAAACCCGGAACACTCCTGGACCTCTGGTTTCTGCTCCCCTTAGTTTTTTCAGTTAGTGTTTTGGGCTGTGTAACACAACCTTTCTGAATTAAAATACACTAGCTATGTGGTCAGCATTGGGGAAAACAATTGTTCTCACAAGCCATGTAAAAACCAAAGTCAATTCTTTAGCTATACTTTCTGAGAGAAAAGTACAGTTTCCATCTCTTTGTGTTTTATTCTTACTCAGGATTCACAAGCTGATGGATCAACGGGAGAGACAGCAGGCAGGAAAGTGTAACACATTTGACACCATAGAAACCTGCATCTTGTTGATCAACTATCCTGTTAGCTGTTCATCCGTTTTCTTCACTACGACTATCTGTCCAGAATCATGTCATTGCTAATGGAGGAAATCAAACAAATAAACCAAGCACGAGCTCATTAAACATGGCTCGCACTTGTAACTCCCACAGGGTTCCCAGGTGTTTGCCAGGTAAGTGAAGTTCTGGTGTTTGGTGCCCCAGTCAGCTTCTGGTTTCCATTTAGTGACCCCTTTGTTGAGCAGTGAGCGGCCCTCCGCAGACAACCGCAGAGGCACCTCTGTTCTTTCTATTCAGTTACCCTCATTATAGTGCAGGCAGATTGTGAGTGCTTTTAATGATTCTGGATTTTATCTGGATACAGAAGTAATTTTTGAGATCACGGAATTCCTGAATATTTATGCTGATGAGCTTCTAATGAAGTTGATTTGTGAAGCTAATTTCTAATCAGCTTACACATATGTATTACTTTGTTCCCAACAAAACCACTGTACCTAGAATTAGACTTAAGACTTAGTATATGTAACCTTAGTATATACAAATTAAATAAGATAAGCGGCACTTTGCATTTTACAATCCTTAAACCAAGAGTATTGTATGTGAGGGACTAGGTGGTATAAAGTACTTCCCTTGAAAGAAAGAAGACCTGAGTTTGAGTTCAGAACCCACACGAAAAGGTAAGTACAGTGAGACGCACTTGTAATCCAAGAGCTGGGGGCACTCTTGAGGGCTGGCAACTACTCAGTGGGGTTGAGTCAAGTGAGAAACTCGTTAAGACAAGTTGGGCAGCAGCTGATGGACAGTGGTTGTAGGTATCTTCTGACATGCACACACAAGCACACAGAGTGCTTGCGTACGCACACGCACACACATGAGCACGGACACTTAGTCTTCAGAGATCTTTTCCATCCTTCCTCTCCTCTTTTGCTAAATTTGAAGGAAGAGACATTTAATTTTGTTAAGGCCAAGCAACACACACCTTGGTTCAGGCACCCACTTAAACTAACATGTAATTAAAAATACAAATGGCATAAATTGTAGAGATAGAGCATAGCTATTGACAAACTGTCACCAAAGGTTCAGCTTGTGTTAAGAAACAGAGTGTAGAAGAATGAATGCAGAAGACAAACCGGCTGATCAGGGTAAAGAGTCTTGCTCACAGTTTTCCACTAAGAAGATGAAGAAACTGGATTTTAGACTGAGCCCTCTCCCAAGCTTCGGCTTACTCTATGCACATTCTTGCTGCAACAGAAGCCCTTGCTGGATGGAAGCTTCTCTTCTATGCCCCAGAGGCCTTTGTCATGTAAAAGTTTCCAGAAACCTCTCCTTTTCCCTCATGCCTTCATTTAACAGATGTTTGTGTAGAGCCTTCTGGGAGATGCTGGGATTCAGAGGTCTTGGAGTCTCAGGAAAGAAATAAAGGAGCTGAGATGCTGAGCAGGAACCGTGGTCTCTCAGTGCAGCCCAGGGAAACAGCACTGGAGAATGAGGGTCTGATGGGGAGAGTCAGAGAGCACAAAGGACTCAACAGGGGCCTGTGGTTCAATGAGGGCTGGTGAATGCTTGAGAAAAGCCTGGAGAAACTGTCAAAGGAATCAATCGTGGAAAACAAAGCCAGCCAGCCAGCCTCTGTAGGCAGCTGTACAGGCTCAACTGCAAGTTACTGCAGTACTTAGGTTATGGGAAGTAGTTAAGTGTGCTCTGAAGGAAGTAAGACAAGGGCATGATGAGCAGAATAAGCAGGAAATGAGATGTGAGTTGGCTGTTGATTGTGTGATTCTTATCAAATAATGTTTTCATAGACGATGGAGAGAAAGACGCAATTTCAACAAGGCACATGAAGGGTTATATTTGTATTTCAGGAGGGTATCACTGAGGTAAGGGAAGGTAGAATTTGAAAAAATAAACCAACTTCATGCCTAGTGTGTTCATTGATGTTAGATACCATTCTTCCACAGTTCAAACCACTAAGGCTATGATCGTAAAGCTTAACACAAGACACTTACTTCTTCACTTCATGTCTTTTCTATAGTCTGGATTTTCTGAGGTTGATTAATCCTAATTTATTTTTTACTGCATTTCTCTTGTTACTTTTATTGAGTATTTATACCAGGTACTATGTGGGTGACAACCATTATCTTTATTTATAGAAAAAAATTTAAGGACTGAGTCTTCATAAAGTACCCAAAGTCACACTTAGTGACAGAATTGCCTGCTGGATTGCTTTCTTTCCTTCCTTCCTTTTTTCCCTTCCTTCCTTCCTCCTTCCTTCCCTCTTTCCTGTTTCTTCCTTCCTTCCTTCTGATGTTGAAGAGGTCTTCTAGATGGCATTGGGTCCCTCCCCTGGAACTGGAGTTAAAGGCATTGTGATTTGGTTTTGATGGATGCTGGGAACCAATCCTCAGTAGGTGATCAGATTTGGGAGGAACTGTCAGATTAACCATGATGTTATTCCTCGATCCTCTTTGGGAATTCTTAGATGGTTTAGTACATTAGAGGGACTATGAGTTCCTCAAAATCACAAATGTGGAATCTCACAGTCTGTGTGACTAATAAATCACTTCCCTGACAGTCCACTTCGTAAAGGGTATCTCACATTCATCTGCCAAATGAAATGTTGCTCAGAGAAAGCAAACGAAATGCCACCAAATAATATTAAATCACAATAAACCCCAAGCCCACCTCAGACTTGGCGCTGTGGGCCACTCCTTGTAGATTAGTGCAAGATGCAAAACCACCTGCAAGGATATGCCTAACCTCTTCCCCAAATGTCACAAAGCAAGAAGGGCAGTGGCCCAGGAGAAAAGGAAGAGCGACTCTTAGCTCCTGTACTCTAAAGCAACCACTAGCGAAGACTGAGTGTCCAGAAACACCAGGCACTGGTGCCCTGCTTATACTTATTACCTCAAGAAGTTACAAAAAAAGATACTTCCAAGTGATCTCCTTCCATCATTTTATTTCTCATTCTCTTATTGAGTTTAATTCTCATGAATGGAATTCTCTGTGTTTCACTGGTGTTATGAGAATCAGCAGCTAGGTCTCTCTATAGCTCCAGGTTACAATGTTCAGTTGTTTCCCTCTCCCCTCCCCCATACCTTTCTTTCCCAGACAGTGTCTGCTTAGCTGTCTGGCCACTGTCTGCCTTGTCAGTTCAGGCCACCTCAGCTCCCAGCTGTTCTTTCCTTTCATGCAGGAGATTTTTCTTTGTCTCCAACATGATTTTACACTTTCAGAGATGTGATCTGTTTCCACAGCAACCTGTAAAAATGGGGTAATTTGATGCAAGACCTGCTTAAATTTTTTCTTTGCTAAAAGTTTTGCTTATGTGTTAAGTGCACGTGGACATTTCCACTCTAAGCACAACTTTTAGGCAGTCCATAGGGCCTGACCGCACTGGGAAAAAAGGATAGGTGCACTCAGAATTTTGATTTTATAAAAGATAAGCTTAACTTGATTTAAATATTGCATAATGACATGTATCAAAATGTCACATGGTATTTCATAAGCATGTTTAATTTTTGCAATAAATTAAAATTTTAACTTATACTAAATTTTTGAGTTAAAATAATTTTTGAATTAAAATAATTTTTGAGTTAAACTAAACAGAATTTTAAAATAACTGAGGGAAGTGCCGTACTCAGGAAACTTTTTCTCCTGGAAAAGGTTTGCTTGTTTGGCGATTATTTATGAAAAATTAAACTTTGTATACTGTATGCTATTATTATTCGATGGTTATATCACAGCATGAATTATCAAAAGCTTATGCGTAGAACTGGTCTGTGCTAACTATTGTGCATATACCTATTCTATTTAGCTTTCTGTCCCTTTCACAAATATATGCCATGACCAACCTGTAAAGCATAAAGATAAATTTGTATTTACAGTTTGAGAGATTCTAGTTCATTATTGGTGACCTTATCATTTTTGGATCTGTGACAAGATAGTTCATTAGCATAGTTGCCATAGGAGTTTATGGCTGAGGCTAACTCTCATCTCATGGAATAGAGGGAGGAAAACAATGGAATATGAGAGTAGAGACCCAGAGACAATTAGTGACACACCCTCAATGCTCTACTTGCCCTGGGTTTGGAATTATTACATGTCTATCACCAGCTAGAAGGTCTGCAAGCTAGAGACTATGTATCACAAGTGGGCTTCAAGGAAAACTTGTCAAATCACACTGGGTATTGACAGTATATATTTTGAGAATTTAAAATCTAAAGAGAGTTCACATAAATGTCTAAAGAAATTAGTATAAGGATATGACAAGAATTAGATTAAATCTAGCTTTGTTTCCTTAGATACTGTAGGGCTCTGGGAAAATCACCATATTTATGATCACTATTGGGATATATACTGCTCATCACCCTAGAACACAGGTCTGATTGGCTTTTAATGGGGAGCGCAGAGTCAAGACAGTTTTGCTTTTCATTACTAGTTAAACACAAAAAGTTGAAGACCACTTATATTTATTAAAGGTTTTAGGGAACTCACAGGCTTTTCGATCTGCTAGCTGCCTGTGATTTTGAAAATCATTGAATATTTGGAATGGTTATTTCCTACTGCTTATTAGACAGTCAGAAGGTGAAGCATAACTCTGAACCTTGAAAGCAAGGTCTCTTTAAAAACCAACTGGATATTTGACTCCTTCCTCAGGCCTATTCTTACCCTTGCCTGCAATCCCTTTCCTACTGGAATAAACCTGGGTTTGTGGCATAAGAGGAAAATAGAGCTCTAAAGTGTTCATGGTCACTATCTATGGCTTCCCGGTGTCATGTGTCCAGCCAGACTTTGTTTGCTGGCTAACCATCAGCCAAGACCTACTTTCTTATTTTCTACTCTTGTATCATTACTTGAAATCAGAAGTAATGTATTGAAGGTGGAACGTAAATTCTGATTTCATTAATTAAGACAAAAGCCAACAAAAATGAAATAGAAGCAGCCTCATCCTGGAAGGAGATGGGTTTACAGTTTTTACAGTGGTAAAATGTTCTTCTTTCCTCATTTGGTTGTCTGAGAACCATAATGCAACCAATTGTCCATATCCACATAAGCTTACAACTGCAAAGTCTCTGTCCTTTTCAGTGATGTATTTCCTATCCTCATAAAAATACTACGTTATATTGGTTGAAATTATTTTATAGGATAACTTTAGGACCAATGTAGCATACGTCTCAACAAATTATCTTTTTTCTTTAATGTTCCAATAATACTCTATTAAAATGTTTTCTACAAGTTGAAATGAATCTGCCAATTCATTTATAATAATGTTTCTGTCTTGCCCTGAGATTCTTTGAATCTGTGTCAGTAAATGAGAAATTATTCTGCAAATCATGCACACAGTATCTTCCTGATTTAATTTTAGTCTCCGCTTCCATGTACTATAATGAAGGTTGTTGATCAGGGAAGACAGAGTTTTGAATATTTTTTCAACAAATCTATCTTTAAAAAAAATAGTATGTCTGGGGAGATAATAAAAGATGAAAACATTTGCTATACCAAACTAAGGACTGGAGATCTGATACCAGCGCCCACAATGAAATGACATATGGACATGGCTTTTCATAACAGAGAAATGAGCTCCTCAGAGTGAGCTGGCTACAGACAGTAGCCATTACCTCTGAGCTCTGGATTTGACCAAGCAACCCTGCCTCAACGGTTAAGATAGAAGTCCAATGAGGATGGTTTTTGATATCAATCGCAGGCCTCCATATGGAAGTGTACACACGTATGCCACATGTATACAATTCATAAATGTTCACACATGCACACCCCTTACATATGTATACACACATTCACATACAAATTAAAAAAGAAAAATCAATAAAAAGTAGTTACCTTTGGTGATACTTGTGGGAGATCATGGACATTTGTGGGATGCTTGTTCTTAAATCACTCACATTGAAAATACATAAATTTCTACAAATTTAATAGGAGTCAAAGTACAAATTGCCTCATCAAAATTGGTGGGAAAGAATGGTATCTTATAGCAAATGAGATAAGGATAGCTAATCAGAATATGAGAATTTATTATTGTAAGCTAATAGGGAAATTTTAACTAGAGATCATTGTGAAATCCATTTTCACAGCCAATCAGAATGCCACAATACTAATGACCAACAGCACTAAGACAAGGAAACTGTGAAGAATGATGGACACATCTTATGAGGATGAACTGAACCAGTCAGTTTGGAAAACCATATAGAGGCACGTTATAAAGTTAAAGAAGTGTTTAACTACAGGCCAGATAGTTTTTTCTCTAGTTTTCCCTAAAGAAATGAAGACATTTTCCTGTAATCATCTTTTTTCCCAAGTAACTACAAACTAAAAAGAGTCGTGTCAGAAGTAAAGGGTAAACCATGGGATGATTTTTGCTGTTTGTTTTGTTTTGTTTCTTTGTTTTAGAGCAGGCTGTGTTCTGCAGTGAAAAGAAATTAATTGATCTTTCAGAAATAAAAAAAAGTGTCTCAGAAGTACTAGATTGAGTCAACATACTAACATTTATAAATATGCATACCTTATGTGGATAGAAGTTGGGAAGAATGACTGCCTCTCCTGTGGGTAGGGGAAGGAAGAGAAAGCTGAGACATGAAGGAACAACAGTGTGGTGAAAACCACCCATAACTTCTTAACTATCGGATGATTGGTATATTACATATTCAATATTTGTAGGTTCTAATACTTTAAAGAATTTTATTGTGTGAAGAATACCACTAAGTAAATCACTACGGTTGAGGCAGAATATCCTAGGTACTTTAGAGTGAGGAGTCTGTTAATCAGACTGATAAAAATCATAAACATGAAGTTGGCTATGAAGACCCAGATTGTGGAGAAAAGCTTGGGCTGGGGAATAAATGCAGAAATTGCTAACAAATGCAGAACATGAAAGCTGTAGGCTTCGATGAGGTTACTTCTGGGACAAGTGTAGGTAGTAAAGAAAAAGTGTCTCATGACTAATTCCTAGGAGCAGCAACCTTACAGGCCAGAGAAAAGTCAGAAAGACTCCATTGTAACCATCAGAGAGGCCTGCAGGTGAGCGGGAGACCACCGAGACACTGTTGGGAAGCTCTGTAATAAGTGTTAGAGAGGACTGAATAATTAAGAGTCAAATGCCGCTTTCAAACTGGAAAAAGAGCTCAGGTGTCTGGAAGGTATTGGGATTTTTAGAAGGTGTAGCTTTTTGGTGAAACGGTAGTGGTCTTAAAGTCTCATCGCAGTCCACTTAAGATAGAATTAAGGAAAAGCTGCATAGAGTGAGGATGGACAATGTTTTGAGGAGATGCTGTGTCAGAAGATGCAGAGACTGTTCTTAATAAAAGTGGAAGGGCAGAGATTAAGGCTTTGGAGGGGGCACTTGGGAAGGCTAAGTCAAGTACTACGTATTTAGGTCTGGGAGAATGATGAAGAGATTTCAGGGCCAACAAAGGACTAGTATTCATTGATGAAAAGTATGTGAATCAAAGCTTGCATAGTATCAATGTAATGCCATGTAAGTCTTCTCTGCCGTGAATTCCAAAGCTTATTTTGATTTCTAACACGTTTGTTGTAGGAAGGGTCTTTCTGGGCCTTGTGAATACTGGAACTATGCGGTCCCGTGTATTCGATCAGGATCAAGCCACACAGTGTAGTTGTGGGTTACTGTTTCATTTAAATTATCTTGTCCACCAGTGTCTTTCAGTACCTGTTCGAAAGGGGGAAACTGTATGCAAAAAAAACAGTGGTGAAGGAATTATATAACCCACTTCCATATTCAGTACAGTCAGATAGGTGAGATACTCATATTAACGTAAATAAACCCAATAAACAGAATCATCAAAACTGGATGAAGGACATGATTTAATTTTTTCTTAAGAAAGAGCTTACATTGATTCAGAAATTAAAGACAATGGGATATTTCAGGCAAACCCTGAAGAGTAAGCAGGCTCACAGCACATACGAGGGAAATTTGGGAGGAAAAGCAAAAACCATATGTAGAGAAGTCTGAGCACATGAAGACGGAGGAGCCCAGGGAGAAGATAGTGAACAATGGGGCTTAACATGAAGCTGGAGAAGTGACAGGGACAGAACAGGAGCAGGAGGCCAGGAGGTGAGCAATGCCTCACCACTTCCTCAGGATGCACTTTATGGCTCCCTGCTCCTGCATCATGTTCCACTAGCGTGCCAGGCATCAGGCCAGCAGCTAGCTGTGATTGGCTTCTTTCCCACTGAACCGGGAGCTTTATTCTTTTGTACTGAAGACAACAAAAGGCAGTTTCTTTGCCGGGATGAAGTGCTGTAATTGAGCTATTAACATGGCATAATGGAGAAACAAATGTATTGATTATCTCAATTCACATGTCATGAAAATATAAGTGACCAGAAACAAACATTTAAGGTGTGGTATCATCCCTTCTCATCTTTCTTATTTCCACAGGGGAACCATGTGCTTGGAGAGGAAAGGAAGCAAAATCTATTAACATCTGTTTAGTGTTTCTAGTGACACTACAGTCATTTTAATGGAGTATTGAATTCTATGTATTTTCTGTAGAAGGGGAACTGCGAAAGATGCCTAACAGGACAAACAAAGACTATATGGTCCCATAATCCCTTGGACATTCACCATTTCCACTCATGTTTAAAAGTCCCTGAAAAGTCCTACACTCAAAATTTTGAAGTAAAATTCTTCCTTTAACCAAAAAATGTTTCTTTGTCCATTTCAAAGGTGCATGCAATGCGTTTTGATCATACTAACTCCATACCATCTCTAGCCTCCACTTCTTCACACCAATAGTTCTTTTCTTATTTTCATGTCTTTTGTTTGTGAACCACTGAGTTTAATTAGGGTATGAGGATGGATGTGGGTTTATTTACTGAAATATGAGTAACTTAACACTGGCTTCACTCATAAAAATTATGCCCCCTAACTCCCCAATAAACATCAACTGCCAATACCTTCCCAAGGGAGGGATGAGACTTCATTAACCGCTCCCCTGTCCATGATGAAATGCTGACAGACCCAGGCTTGTGCAGGCCTGTGCATGTAAGCACATCTGCTCTTAGTTCATGCCCGCAGGAGCCATGCCATGTTCTGGGGATAGCACTTCACAACACTCGTTCTGATCCTCTACGTTTTAGCATTCTTCCTACTTTTTCTTTCTGTGATAATAAGTTAATTTGTCTGCAGACTTACTTTTTGCATTTACATTTCAAAGAAAAATTACTCCAAGGAATGCACCTTAGCACATGTTGACTAGTTGTCATCAGAACATATAACTTGGGTATGTCTAGAAGTCAGACATACATCATAGAACCCTCTCAGCTGAGAACTTACGGACATTGAACACAGATTCTTCTGTAGAGTGAATGCACCAACAACCTGCACTGTAGTGCCTGTGTTTGGCACAGTGGGCATGGAGGCTGTTGTTCTTAATTTCTGGCTGGCTTTCTTGTCTGCGGGTTAGAGGGTAAAGACATTACACGAGGAAGAAGACACAGACACGCGGCGGTCCCACGTGGGTGCACTTTTAATGGGGGAGGGGTAACAGGCAGGTAAAAGGTGTGCAAACACGATGGGGGAAGCGGGGAAGAAGAAAAAGAGAGGGAGCTTGTGGCGGCCCGCTTTTTAACGGGGAATGCAAAGGCTTCTGGGAATATGTCCATAGTACAGGAGAATGCTGGGAGCTGTAGTTCCGCAAAGGAACAACAGCTGCAGTCTCAAAGAAAGTCACTTAAATTTTACCTTTTGAAGAAAAGGATGTTTGTAACGATTTTCATAAAACTATAAAATGATGTTGTCCAGCCTCACTGCTGGTTTGAACTTCATCTAAAGGATCAGATGTAAGTTGTCCACTCCTGTGGATGTCTTCTCTATATGTGGTTTAGTGGCTGGAAATAAGAATCTTCTCCATATTCTCAGTCTGAAAATTTTGCTTGTTTCCTGGATTTGTATATTTTCTTTAAATGTTTCTTGAGAATCAACTCAAGATTGTTTCCTGTTCTTGCTTTCTTCCAAAGCCAACTGTCTGTGGTATTTATTTGTGTTTTGCTTGCAGGATGATTAGAGAAATGGCACATGCCAATAGCACATATTCCTGTCATGCTGATTTTTAAGTTCTTTGCCTCATCCCTGTTTTTGGCTGTCCAGACCACAAAATAATCACTCAGAAACTCTATTATTTGCAACACTGTTTATCCAATAGCTTAAGCATATTTCTAGCTTGCTCTCATTCCTAAACTAACCCATCTCCATTAATCTGTGCATCACCATGAGGTCATGACCTACCAACAATGTTTCACAAAGTAATCCCGTGTAAGAATAGCAGAAGGACTGCTTTTGCTGACTTAAAGATATATCATAGAGCTATAATAATGAAAACAGCATGGCACTGGCACAAACAGATATGTAGACCAGTGGAACAAAATGGAGACCCAAAGAGTCGTACTTGTAACTTCAATCACTTGATAGTTGATAAAGTGGAAAAAACACTCTCAAGGAAATACAGCATCTTCAGCAAATGGTGCTGGAAAAAAGTTGATGTCTACACGCAGAAGAATGAAATTAGACCCATATGTGTCACCCTGCACAAAAATTAAATCTTAGTGGATCAAAGACCTCAATGTGAAGACTGAATGCTAAACTTTTAGAAGAAAACATAGACAAGACACTATAAACTACAAACATAGGAAATACTCTCTGAATAAGACTATTTGCTTAGAGTGAAGGCCAACAACTAACAACTTGCATTTCATAATTCTGCAAAGCTAAGAAAACAAGTAACTCAAACAAAAAGGAGAGAAGGCATAAATAAACAAAAAAGAGCTAAGGAATAAATGACCCAAACAAAGAAAAAAATTGATTTCAGAGTTAGAGTTGTTTCTTTGATATTTCACCTCTTACAGCTATTTTTGAGTCAAATTTGACATATAATAAACTGAATAAATTTATCTTCTAAAAGCTATGACTCCTTTTCTCCTATTGCCTTGTCAGCTTTGATTTGAGGGCTTTTGCCTTGTCTTATTGTACCTTGTTTGGTTGTGTTGTCTCCTAAAGTCCTAAAAAGAAACAGGAGGGGATATGGACCTGGGGGAGAGGGAAGTTTGGCAGGGAGAGCTGGGAAGAATGGGGGAGAAACTGTGATTGGCATGTATTATATGAGAGAATAACTAATTTTCAACTTTTAAAAGCTATGCATATATACAAATCAGGAGTTCATTACAAAATGAAAGGTAAAGAATATATTGTATAAACGCAGCAGTTATTGTGCCTTGTATTATGGATTTCTTTCTGTTTCAACACATGCACACTTAAGGACTTAACATTTTCTGACTTGTAATGTTGGTATATAGAGTCATACATTATCTTTTATGTCTTATTCTCCTACTTACCATAATGTTGCAAGAGGGGTATTTTATGTATTTTTAACACTGTTTGCTAAAAGTCTCAGGCTTACTCCTTCAATTCATTTGGTACTGTTGTGGAACAATGGTCTTTTATCCTGTCAGTTGTATTATTTTTAATAAAATGCTGATTGGCCAGTAGCCAGGCAGGAAGTATAGGTGGGACAACCAGGCAGAAAGTAGAGGTGGGGCAATGAAATTTCTGGGAAGAGGAAAGTTTCAGTCTGTAGTCGTCACCTAGACACAAAGGATACAAGATGTGACTGCATCGCCAAAAACGGTGTCAAGCCATGTGGCTAACAAAGACAAGAATAATGGGTTAATGTAAGATGTAAGAATTAATTAATAAGAAGCCAGAGCTACTAGGCCAATCAGTTTACAATTAATGTAGACTTTTGTGTGACTCTTTGGAACTTAACAGCTGCAGGACAAGGTGGGACAGAAACCTCGGTCAACATAGTACTTTTATTAAAGAACAATTCTTGGGTATGTGTGCCCACAAGTGTGTGTGTGTGTGTGTGTGTGTGTGTGTGTGTGTGTGTGTGTGTGTGCGTGTGTGCACTTTAGAGCTTGACATCAGATACCTTCTTCATTTACTTTTCTCTTTCTTTCTGAGAGAGAGTACATCATTGAATCTAGAACTTAGCAACTGTCAAGATTGACTGACTGACTGATATACTACAGGAATCTTCCTCTCATTGCCTAATAATTAATTCAGGTGTGCAATATCATGCTAGAGTTTATAAAGACCCACACGAGTACCAGCGATTTCAAATAGGTCTCATGTCTTTAAATGTATAGTTCTTATTTCTGTGAATAATATCTTTATGTTTGGCTTCAATTACGTTACTTAAAACATTTTATTACTGACTTTTTTTTTTTAAATTTATTTATTTATTAAGGATTTCTGCCTCGTCCCCACAACCGCTTCCCATTTCCCTCCCCCTCCCCCCGATCAAGTCCCCCTCCCTCATCTGCTCGAAGAGCAATCATAGCGGACAATGAGGAATACTGAGAATTCAAGAACAATTGCAGTGGGTTTTTGATCCTACTGCACGTACTGGCTTTATTACTGACTTTTAAGAAATGATTTCTAAAGTCTTTTCAGAAAAATTCAACCTAGGCTCTAAACTAGGGATATTTTCCCCAAACATTGATGCAGTAACCTGCCTATTCATATAGGGAAAGGAGACAGACCCAGAAATCTTGCAAACTTTCGAGAATCTCAGAAAGTTACAGGGTTCACAAATCAGAATATTTTTGTGCCTGAAACTTGAACAAACCTAATTTGTAAATTAAACAGGTCATTATGAACAGTTCACTGTTGAAACTGATTGCAAAGTTAATAATGAGAACAGCAATTATAAAACTACAATTGTATACAAATGAAATTGATACTAATTGAGTTTAGATAATATATTGTTTTGGGTTGGGTTACATGAATTCTAGTGGCAATGTACCCATGAATATCAAGTGACATTCACATGATATCAAGTGCTATCAAGTGATCAACTGATGTAAGAGCTACCCAATGATATCAAGTGAGATAACTCTGCATGTCCTGAACAGAAATGTAAGAAAGTTGTTTGCAGAAAAGAAGACATCCTTACTAATTTTTCTAACTCTAACAATTTATAAAATTTTCATACAAAAATAGTAGTTCCTCAAATTTAAAAGAAGCATTAAACTAGATGTGGATACATATGCCAGTAATCTCAACAACTGGGGGGTAGAAGCAGGAGAACCTGGAGTTCAAGGCTTTCTGTAGCTTTGCTAGTTCGAGGCCACCAATGTTTTATAAGATCCTCTCTCAAAATAATAAAACATATTAAACAAAAATAAAGTAAATGAAATAAAATAAACAATAATGGTAATAATTGATTGCTTTTATGGTCAATTGATTGTTGCAATTCTAGCACCCCTTCTTAATTTTTGAATGATATCTTGGATTTTACCATCATGAAATTTGAGAAGTAACAACTTTCTACCTGTATGCTTTGATTGGCTTAAGCAAATGAGTTTGACCCAGGGATGGGACATGAAACATTAAACTGTGTCCAGGTACACGTGGTTCTAAGATTGTAGTTGAATTGTTGGGATATGCAGCTTTTGTCTTATTCTCCATTAGACATAATTTCTACTTGTACACCTAGGATAAGTACCAGGACAAGAAATACAAGATTCCTTGATAAGTAAAGATCGTGAGCCCATAACGATAGGCACAGTTAAAACCTGCTGCTTTCAATGTTTTAAGAACTCCCAATATGTGCACATCATGACCTAAGTTTTTCCCTGGTGAGATCTGTCCTCACTTGCCTCTATCAGTAGTCACTTCTTTTGAGTTCTAAGCCTGGCAGACACACAATAAACTCTCTCCAGTGAGACTCCAGTCTCTCCTTGTTTGAAGAATTCTTCAATAGCAAGTAAAAATGCTGGGTCTAGAGCCAGAAATATGGATCAACAGTTAAACTCACTTGCTGCTTCCACTGATGGCATAACTTCCATCACCAGCATACATAAGGTGACTCACAGCGTCTGGAACTCTTGTTTGGGGGGTCCAAAGCCCTCCCTGTCCTCTGCAAGCACAAGGCTCACACATTGTGCATGTACATTTAGGCAAACAATGTCTATAAAATAAATATTTCCTTAAAGAGAATTTTTACTTTTTAAAATCAACACAATTCAGATCTCAATAGAGAAATATACTTATAACTCACTAATGTGGGCTGATACTTTCCAGATACTTCAACAAAAGTTAGGGAGCAGAGAAGGTGAACTCTGAAGTCCCCTCCTTTGATAGAATACTGAGTTGGAAGTGGATATTCCAGACGACACTTTTAGGAAGTAGTGTTAGAACTATATAGTGCTGAATATAAATATGACTTTGCTTAGGAAGAGCATAGGAATACATCACATTTGGAGAGATTCCGTGCAAGCTGAGCACTAACTTTAAATAAAGTAGTGTTAGAACTATCCAGTGCTAAATATAAATATGACTTTGCTTAAGAAGAGCATAGGAATACACCACGTTTGGAGAGATTCCGTGTAAACTGAGCTCTAACTTTAAATATCCTTGGACTATTTGGGGGCTTTGCCTGCATGATGGCCATTTTTGGATGGAGAATT
The DNA here is from genome assembly GCF_018167655.1 of Microtus oregoni. Lineage (NCBI taxonomy): Eukaryota > Metazoa > Chordata > Mammalia > Rodentia > Cricetidae > Microtus > Microtus oregoni. Next base: position 34,231,508 of record NW_024543067.1, read on the forward strand.
TTACTTTGCCAAACTATTCCAACAGCTCTCTCATTCGCAGCCATTTTGGTGGTACCTCTTATACTTCAGAGTCATTTAGCTTTAAATTTCTTTAGTATTTCCTTCTAGACATTGAATAAAATAACTCTAAAAGGCAAGAAAATTTATTAGCTTTGCTGAATTCTGACCTCTTTGGAGTTGCCAATGGAGAACTTTCTGGATTTAAAGCTTCTTTGCATTGCTACTTTGATATTTTTGGGAGAATTTGTAGCAATATTTATCCCAGATTTTCACTGTCTGACTGACGTCAAGGAAAGCTTACTTATTTATGTAGTGACACAAGTCCAAGAGTTGTTTACAAATAGGAAACATTTCTTAGAACTATTGAGAAATAAGGACTGTAGGTCTGTCTTTCTCCAAGACCTTTGTACTTAGAAAGGAAATTACTCTGAGCCATGGAAACTGACTCTTTTGTTGTTGTTGTTTTAAATAATATTTTGAGAGCTTGGCATGGGACAAATACAAAATTCGTATTTCTCTTCCTTGCTTAGATATTACAAATTAAGATAAAGAATGGAGTTTTCGTTGTTGTTTCTGTTTGTTTGTTTTTTTTTTCTGTTTTTCACACTGAGATTATAAAACCACCTGTCTCTTACAAGTATGAATAGGGGAAGCATTAGCTGGTACAGAAGTTCTTGAGTCAAGAATGTTTATGTGAGCTTTTGTTACTCTAGTGTCTCTCAGATTCTCTGGTTATTGGAAGATGTTCCTCCAACAACTTCCTTTATTCCTTATGGTAAAGCTTAGCATCTATTTGGAGTCTTCTCAAGGACTTCTCTGTACTGAGGAATTATTGTCAGAAAGAAATTATAAATAGCTAAAAAGATTTTGATAAAGTGGTAAAGTAAATGGCGGAGAAAATTTTAAAAAGGTCTTTTAAGATATTAAAAAAACTTAACTTTTTATTTTATATTTTAGTTGTTTGGAAATACAAGTTGTATTTACAGTAGCACACAACTTTGACTATCAGCAGGAAGAGGGAGAATTTGGGGAAGTGGCTGGTAAGATTCGATAGATCAAACTATAAGCTATTGGTAGCTGTGCTTGTTGTTATAATCAAGGTTATTAATTCCGACTCATGGGATAGATATGTAACACACCTTGCATAAACATTTAAGCATATGAAGGAATAAATGCAAAAAATGTAAATTTAATTAAGTAAAAGTATACTATAGAAATTTTAATTGTTTTATTTTAGAATATAAAATATTAATAGAATATTTTATCACCCAAAGGCTTTCTATATGTTTTCATGAATTTAAAAAGTTGTCATTAGAATAAATTCCATACTTAAAGTTGTTATTTAAATGGTACTTTGAAATCCCCCAAGGAATTCTTGTTTTTCCTTTCAGTAGAACAAAAATGTTACAATTTTTATAGCTCATACTTTATCTCTATAAATAGTACAAAGTTAGGTTTTGTTGCAATGATCATGAATCAAATGGATTATTTTCATTTTGAAAACTACTATATTGCTCATAAGATTTATAAGAAGATGAGTCAGAAGCTCTCATTAATTGGTTTATGTGACAGTTGTTAGAGTCTCCTTTAGTACAAGTTGGTGTCAAATTCACTATATAGCTAAGGATGACCTTGAAATTCTGATTCTTCTGCCTCTTCCTCCAAGGTGATGTGCTGATAGGCTTATAACACAATGCCAGGCAAAACGCATTCATTCTTTTAAGCAAGTGGGGAGACATGGTAAGAAACAGTGTTCTAATGGCCCCATTTTGGATAGAATCTCAAAACTCTGGTGTAGATATTATGAGAATTTATTATTACTTCTTTCTAAATATATTTGTTTGGAGAGCTATTCCCCTATGTACTTGTGGTTGCAGAAGATTGCAACCAATGTGGTTCCTGAAGATTCTTCAGCCCCTTCAATGTGATGGATTGTTTGTAGTAATTCTACAGCTGGTCTTGCCTAAGCCAGGGAGGGTGTCAAAGCCCTGCTACGGATGCACTATTGTTGATGTACTGCCGTGCTGAGGATGTGCTCTCTTCCTACAGCAGTGAAGGTAAAGGGTTGAGAATGTTATATCCTTGCCATTCAAGAAAAGAAGATACAGGTCTTTAAGTTTCATGTCTCATTTTCTTCAAGTAAATTGTTTTTCCTTTGTAACGACACAGCCAGAATCTTGGCCATTATCACAAATGTTCTCCGTCTCACTTCACACTGTCATCAGCACCTCTAGATACAGGCAAGTGCTTTGAATTCTCTAAATTCCTCATCTGTCAAAATGGAGATGAGAAATCTTACTTTTGTTGCCTTTCTTACAAAGCTAGATTAATCAAACTTTACTTAATGACATATTACAGAATTTCAGTTGCAATGTTTTCCAAAGAAGAATTTTATTTGTAAGAAATGAATGCTATTTTGTAATTTTCAAGCAAATTCTGCCATTTTCAGAAATACATATAATTGTTTAGATTTTTAACTATAGTTTCATTGAGGCACACCATTGTAAGGAGATGCAAGCAGGATACAGAATTCTTTTAGTAATTTCAATGGATTAAGTTTTGGCACAGGGATTGTGTTTATGTGAGTTTTTACATTAGGTCCAAAGATGCAGATACATGGCATCAGGAAAGGGCTAGAATGATGAAGCCATCCAACTTTTAATAGAATCATAAAATAAATTTCTTTTTGACACATTTGATACAATGCTTCCAAAGACTTGGGTGTATTTAGCCAGCAAAGAATTTTTTTTAAACTTTTTTTTTATTGAGAAAAGGAGAAAAAAAAAACCAAATTTCCTCCTCCTCCCAGCCTCCCATTTCCCTCCCCCTCCTCCCACCCTTCTCCCCATCCTCCCACCCTTCTCCCCCTCCCCCCACTCCTCTCCCCCTCCCTCTCCAGCCCAAAGAGCAGTCAGGGTTCCCTGCCCTGTGGTAAGTCCTAGGTCCTCCCCACTCCGTCCATTTCTAGGAAGGTGAACATCCATACTGGCTAGGCTCCCACAAAGCCAGCACATTACGTAGGTTCAAAACCCCGTGCCATTGTCCTTGGGTTCTCATCAGCCCTCATTGTTCAAATTTCTTAAAAGTCTCCTCATTTTGCATTATCAGTAAAAGCACAGGACTGGGACGACAGCACTCCATCCCTACCACTTTAATTGCACGTTGGCCATGACTCTACTAGGGGACTTACAGAATTCTTAGTCCCATGATGCCTTGAAAAATAACCTTAAAATGTTAAAAGGTGGCATTCAAGTCCTCTTCTAGTCTTTATCACTGTAAAACATTTTCATGTTTAACACTGCATCCATCTCGGCTTATTTCACTAGTTGCAGAATTATGATGAGATTAATATGGCTTGTTGAGAATAACGAATTGTGCTGAAGTCAAGCTAAACTGGGGAAGATATTCTAGTTTGACTATGGATTAATGTGTGCTAATACAGAGTGTCTGGAATAAAGTTAATGGTGCAGAAAAGCCAAAGTTTAATTAATCTAAACTCTTTATAATTACAGAATTGAGTCTTGAGTACAAGGAGGTTGTAAGGATGTGTGTATGTGTGTGTTCACACATGCATAGGTCTGTGTGAGCTTGCAAAATCATATATCACAAAAAAGAATAATAGTGTCACTTGTTTTAGTTTTTCTTTGACAAAATATTATTCATAAATTCTCAATCAATATCATAATCTATTTACTTTTATTTATTTTTTCTTTTTAAAATTTCTGGAATGAGTCTCATATGACCCAGTCAAGTATCCCAGGATGACCTTGAACTCCTGATCTTCTAGTATCTATATCCAATGTACATCACTACACCTGCCCTAGGATATTTTCACATTACACTTAATGTTGTGAAAACTAATTTCTAGTGTTTCTCAATGAGATTTTCACCCACTAGCACTGATTGTACTTTTTATCTGCATTCACTACTTTAAGTCTGTCAGAAAGCTTTGTCACTGAACACTTATATGTAAAGTTGTAGCTCCAAGAGACAATCATTTGCCACTAGATGGCTTCAGTGTGGATACCACAGTACAGTTCTATAAACTGGTACTGGCTGGTTTTGTGAGTCTTATTTCAAGAAGAGCCTCAGTTGAGGAAATGCTTCCATGAGATCCAGCTGTCAGGATTGATCTCTCTAAGTGATCAATGGAGGAGAGCCATTGGTAGTGAAAAAAAGATATTCCATGACAAATCATAGTTGAACAATACTATCCACAAATTCTGTCCTACAGAAAGTACTAGAAGGATAACTCCAACCCAAGAAAGCTAACTACACTGACAAAAACACAGGCAACTAATAACCTCCAACCAGCAAAACCCAAAGAAGGGAAACACACAAACACTACCACCAAAAAATAACAGGAATTAACAATCACCGGACATTAATATTTCTTAATATTAATGAATTCAATTCACCCATAAAAAGACACAGACTAAAAGAATGGATATAAAAGCAGGATCCATTCTTCTGATGCATACAATAAACACACCTCAACCTCAAGGACAGACATTACCTCAGAGTAAAGAGTTGAGGAAAGATTTTCCAATCAAATGAACCAAAGAAACAAGTGGGTCCTAATATCTAATAACATAAATTTCAAACTAAAATCAATTAGAAGATATGGAGAAGGACATTTTATACTCATAAAAGGAACAATCCATCCAGATGAAGTCTTAATCCTGAACATCTATGCCCCTAATACAAGAGCACTCACATATGTAAAAGAAACATTACAAAAGCTTAAATCACACATCAGACCCCACACACCACTTGTTGAAGGAGTCTTCAACACACCACTCTTGCCAATGGACAGGTCAACCAGACAGAAAGTTAATTGAGAAATAAGAGAAATAACAAATTCACGACTCAAATGGACTTAACAGCCATCTATAGAACATTTCACCCAAACACAAAGAATATAATTTCTCAGCACCTCATGGAACCTTCTCTAAAAGTGACCACATACTCAATAACAAAGAAAATTCCAACAGATACAAAAAATTGGAAAAAGCCCTGTATCTTATTGGATCACCATGGTTTACAGTGAGAATTTAATAACAACATTAAATATTGAAAGCATACAAACTCATGGAAGTTAAACAGTGCTCAATTGAACCATCCCCGGGTCAAGGAACAAATAAAGAAAAAAAATTAAAGACTTCCTAGAATTAAAGCAAAATGAAGGCACAATATACCCAAACCTATGGGACACTATGAAAGCAATGCTAAGAGGAAATTTTATTGCATTAAGTGCCTGCATAAAGGAAGTGGAGAAATCTCACATGAGTGACTTAACAGCACACCTGAAAGCTCTAGAATGAAAAGAAGCAGACTTATCCTGGAGGAATAGATGACAGGAAATAATCAGATTGGGGGCTGAAATCAATAAAAGAGAAACAAAGAAAACAATACAAAGAACAAATGAAGCAAAGAGTTGGTTCTTTAAGAAAATCAACAAGATAGGAAAACCCTTATTCAAGCTAATCAAAAGGCTGAGAGAAAACATCCAAATTAACAAAATCAGAAATGAGCAGGGGGAAATAACAACAAACACCAAGGAAATCCAGAGGATTATTAGGTCATACTACAAAAATTTATATGCCACAATATTCGAGAATGTAAAGAAATAGACAATTTTCTAGATAGGTATTACATAGCAAGATTAAATCAAGATCAGGTAAACAATATAAACTGACCTATAACCTGCAGGAAATAGAAGCAGACATCAAAAGCCTCACAACCAAAAAGAGCCCAAGGCTTCCTGGTTTTAGTGAAGAATTCTACCAGAACATCAAAGAAGAGCTAATACCCATCTTCCTCAAAGTGTTCCACATAATAGGAACAGAAGGAACATTGCCAAATTCTTTTTATGAGGCTACAATGACCTTGAAACCAAAACCACACAAAGACTCATCCAAGAAAGAGAATTGCAGACCAATCTCACTCATGTACATTGATGTAAAAATACTCAACAAAATACGGGCAAACTGGATCCGAGAACACATAAAACTATCATCCACCATGATCAAGTCAGCCTCATCCCAGAGATGCTGGGATGGTTCAATATATGAAAATCAATAATGTAATGTACCATATAAATAAACTGAAAGAAAAAAAAACATATGATCATCTCAGATGCTGAAAAAGCTTTAAAAAATACAATACCTCTTCATGATAAAGGTCTTAGAGCGATCAGGAATACAAAGAGCATATATAAACATAACAAAAGCAATAGTATACAGCAAGCTGACAGTCAACATCAAATTAATAGAGAAAAACTCAAAGTGATTCCACTAAAATAAGGAACAAGACAAGGATGTCCACTTTCTCCATATCTATTCAACATAGTACTTGAAATTCTGACTACAGTAATAAGACAAGAAAAGGAGGTCAAGTGGATTCAATGTGGAAAGGAAGAAGTCAAATTTTCATTATTTGTAGATGATATAATAGTATGCATTACATAAGCTTTTCAGTTTAATGAGGTCCCATTCATTAATTGTTGCTCTCAGTGTCTGTGCTATTGGTTTCCTATTTAGAAAGTTGTCTTCCATATATATTCAAGGCTATTTTCCACTTTCTCTTCTATTAGGTTCAGTATAACTAGATTTATGTTGAGATTTCTGATCCACTTGGACTTGAGTTTTATGCAGGGAGATAGATATAAATCTGTTTGAATTCTTCTTCATTCCCTCATTTGAGTATTCCAGCACCATTTATTGAAGATGCTTTCCTTTTTCCATTGCATAATTTTAGCTTTTCAAAGAATAAATTTAAAAACATTATATTTTATAAAAGAACTGTAGTTTTTAAGAAAGTTTGAATGCTTTTTGTAAGAAATGTTTTGCTGTCTCATGCTCTAAAAGAGACTCTTCCTCTGGAGCACTGAGTATCTGCAGTCTTAGCTCATTACTTGGGAAAAGGGGCCAGTGTAGTTTTTCCTTTGTGTCCTTGAGTTATCTCTGAGTAAGACTAACCCAGGATTTCCTTCCTTTGGTTCTTTCTTATTGTGGGCTTCTAGTGCCCAATATGAACTGAAACCTACTTCCTTTCCTGCCACACACTCATTGGTATGGTTTACATTACTTAACAAAATAAAGGCTTTCAAAGGTCTTAGTGACATAACTTTTTAAATGTATGTTTTCAACAGATGGCCCTTGTGTTTCTATGTTGAAGTATCTCTATCAGTCATCCTCAGAAATGTGTTTATATTTTTAAATTGTTCATGGACCATTTTGTGTAAAAAGAAGGGTTATATGGATGGGAAGGGGAAGGAGTGCTTCTGAAATACAATCAATTATGGGCAATATTTTAATCCTCAGGTTAAATTTATCTTGGTACCATTCACATATCACTCTATCTTTCTTCTAGCAATCATACTGAGAGTAACTAATATACAGGATAATTTTCAGGGATGAAACATGCATTAAAAGATGCTTATTCTTTTACATCAGAAGGGGAATGGGAAACTATTGGGAAAAAAGTTCTAAAACCTACATTATATTAGGTATTGCATTTAAGGTTTTTAAAGTTTAAAAAGTCAAAGGAGAAATAATCTACCAAGACTATGTGTCTTTTACATATCCATGAGATTTACTCTTCTAGTAACTTCCTGAGTTCTGGTTGCAGAGAATTGACATTGAATTGCAATAAGTAATATAGGCACTTTGGCTGAAATGGTGATTGAATGAGAATGCCTCCCCCCCCCCAATGGGGTCTTATATTTGAATACTCAGACCCTACTTATTGGAACTGCTTGGGAAGGATTAGAAGGTGTGGTATTGAAGAAGATGTGTTACTGAGATGGGCTTTAAGTTTTCAAAGACTTGTACAGTTCTCAGTGTGTACTATGAAGTTTTCTCCCTCTCTTCCTGCTGCTTATGGATCAATATGTAAGCTGTCAGCTATTTCTACCACTATGTCTCTACCATCATGGATAACAACCCTCTGAAACTGTAAGCCCAAATTGAAATTTTTTTATAAGTTTTCTTGGTCATGGTGTTTTATTGCAGCAGTAGAAAAGTAGCCAGAACAGATGCTATTTGTTTTAATGTTCATAATTTAAAGTTGTCACAATTGAATATGAAGGCAAATGTTCTAAATACACATATCAGGGTCAAAATAGAACCAGAACTAAGGTCCTCCAGTAATATGTGGTGGCCATCCACTATTCCCAGTGAAGTCATGACAGATTTGGACAGCCATAGTTTCCTAACTATCCCTGCAAATCCTCCACTGAATGTTTATTTCAATCTTGTCTACTTAAATTCACATTGGTAAAATACATATGAATGAAAAATAACCATTCATAGCTGGGTGGTGGTGGTGCATGCCTAATCCAAGTACTCAGGAGGCAGAGGCAGACATATCTCTGTGTGTTTAAAACCATCCTGGCCTACCAAGTGAGTTCCAGGACAAGCTCCAAAGCTACACAGAGAAACCCTGTCTCGTCCTCCCCCACAAAAATAAACATTCATTTTGTTTTTCAGTGAAGTCCAGTGTTTGTGGAAATAGGACTCAACTTCAAAGTCAGTAGTATTTATAGTTCTCAAATAATCTTAAAAATATTTTCAATCAGAGTATATTGAAGATTTAGAAGACAGTAAAATAATAAAAATGCCCTGTTTCCTCATAAACATACAACTATCCTTTGCAATAGACTGGGAACAGTATTTGTGATGCTAAGAACTTTATAAGTTCAGCCAAGTGATTACCTCAAATAGAGATCTTGAAAAATATAAGTTGATGGTTGTATTTTTCCAAAAACTTAGCTTTTTATATTAGAAAGGTGGGCCCTAAAAGACAGTTCCAAACCAACAACTACTTAGGTGGCCGTCGTCCAAATAAATGGACTGAAATACAAAAGTAAAAACCATGACTCTAGAGAAGAAAAAAAGAACTGAAAGTGATTTGGGAATGGAGATTGTTGACCAGAATGTCAAGAAGATAAGAAAAGTGAGAGCAAAGACAATAATCAGAATTCATTCTGTACATACATAAAATTGTCAGCTAAAAATGATAAATAAGGAAAGCAGAAAAAAATCAAGGCTTGTTAAAATAGGTAGAGAGAATTCAATCTATTATATTTTATTGAGCTTGTCTAATTAAACATAAGTCTCTAGCTATAACATGATCAATTTTATTTGAATAAAATTATAAAATAATGGCTTCACTAACTATTAGAAAACAAGCAAATAAACCAATCTAATTGGCAGTTCAGGTAAGTGCCAAGTAATAGCACAAACTTAATGCAATTTAGAATAACAAAATATGGCTGTGTAGTATATTTTGCAGTATTTTACTTAGAAAGGGGCATCTTCCTGGTAGTCTACCCTCAAATATTATATAGTTTGCACTGAGACACAGAATATAAGACTCAGCTTTATAAATAAATCCCTAGTGTTGTTGATGAGGAAATAGGTGAAGAAAACACAATATGCCCCTTGAACATCTCCACAGATCATACAGTTGCTTGAGCTTTGATATGACTGATATGTATGACTTCTTAGGCATTACTGTGCTTCTGTGTTCTGAGGCTACAAAGTTCCTCTAGAAGGTGTGTGTGTGTGTGTGTGTGTGTGTGTGTGTGTGTGTTAGAGGCTATTGTATACTATTACCCAGGTAATTGATAGCCCACAAACAAACCACTTTCTTTTTGAAAAACCATTGTGTATGGTAACTGAACAGTTATCGATGTTACAGGGTAGGGTGAAAACGAATGGTACCTTCACTAGTCTCAGTCTAAAAACTTGCTTGATTTCATAATTCTCTGTTGAATCTGTCCTCAGTTAAGTAAGGTTGTAACTTCCTTCTGATTCAGATTCTTCTTGTCCCCAAAGTCTTTCAGACAGTGATAGTTCCAGAGTTTGTTCCCAGGGAACTCAATTTGTGACCAGTCCTCAGCAAATTCTGTGATCAGCCTAAAGGGGGTGCTCTGAGAATGACCTCCATTATAGTGTACACAGTGATGATTAGCACTGGCAGCTACTGTCATCACTCTGCATCCCTGGGCTTCAGTGGGCTTTGATTGCACAACTTATTCTATGGCAGATTTTATCCTCTGACCTGTACACACATAGCAATAAAGCCAGTGTCCCCCTACCCCCTCCTATTTCTCAGTATGCCACACAGACACAAAAGCAGCAGATACACACTCTTCTCTGATTGGTAACAGGAGTCTTTTCAACAACACTAATGAGATCCTGGTAAGCAATCTCAATTCCCAGGCCTCAGAGGTGGCAAATTGCTAGCACTGCAGAGATAACTTTGGTAACTCATCAACATTGTTCCAAGTGCATGGTCTTCTGCCGGTCATGTTAGAGTTCATATTTTAGGGTTGTTATGTACTTAAACCCTGTCATTGGCTCGCTCTAGTTTTTTAAGGTAAGTGTCTTCTACGACAAATTTTATGGCTATTAATTAACCCTCACTGGAAATGTTGGCTATGGTGTCTCTGATTGCATAATTAGAAGCTCTTCCCCTGAGTATTTTTGTTCATATTTCTTTCCATGTTTCTGGAGTCTTAAGAGATGTCTGGCCTTCCTATGTGTGTCTCTCAAGCCCTGTTGACTGTTATTCAGTTTGCAGCTGAGATGACTGATAAAATAAATGAGTAGAAAAAAAACGAGCAGAATTAGTTCTTAATTTCCTTTCTCTCCTGATTGCTCACAGTGTGTGTTTTCGAAAGCATGAAATTATAACATGCTTCTGTATCAGGAATACCAGTAGCTCCTTCAGTTTTCAGAGCCAAAAGTGATTTTCAAGACCTGTTATAATGAAGGGTCATGAAAGAAAATGATTTTGAGAAGAAAAGGAAGTGTGACTTCTCTTTTGATTTTTGAATATTCTACTGTGTGGTAGTTTTATGTTTTCTCTAAAGAAGTACTTATAGTGACATGTGAGATCTGAGGTCTTCTAAGCTTAGTCATTCCTCTTTGTCCCTACATTCTTCCTCTATTTCTTGTCTTCTTCAATATACATATTTTTCTTCTTCATTATTTTACATAGTATGTTAGAACCAGAAATTATCTTAGGTCAATAATGAGAGGATTTGTCCAGTTATATTTCAGGACAGATGACATTGCCAGTCCTCTGATTCATACTTAGCTCAAATCCTTCATGATATATCAGTACTATGGTCAGTGCAGGCTCTTTGCTAGTTTTTTTCTACTTCTTTGATAAGGTGTTTCCCTGGTATAAGAAAATGGTATAAACTATGCATCCCAGAAAAGCCATATTGCATTAAGCATTAGTACAAACTGGGAGGGTAGTGTTTTGATGAACACTAAGAATAAGATGGTTAATGAAGTGGCGTCACACTCCTATGGGGTCTCATGGCAGAGTGTGAATTAACCAAGATGATATTTAAGAGACTCAAATAAAGGACTCTGGAGATTTCAACATACGTTAAGTAACTCACTGTTAGCATAGTTGGGAAATCTTTGTGAGGTTTTAGGCACAAGAACAGAATGGCCAGATTTCTATCTTATAAGTGGTTAAATCTGAGTTGATATAGAAGAACATCATCAGTAAGGAGTTTTGCCAAGAGATAATGCTAGTATTGGCTGAGGACTGAATGGAAGCATCGGTACTGTTGTAAGTAAATGGAAATGAACAAACTGAGGTAACATCACTGAGAGGATCTTCAGAGCAACTTCTAGCTTCCTGAGTTCAGCACTCTGATGGGATACTGTGTTCCACTTACTGAGATGTAAAATAACAAATGAATGTTTTGATGAATGAGAAGATAGATGTGATTCTCATCATGGTGATCTAGAGACAGGACCGAAGCATTCAAGAAGAGATTCTGAATAAGCAAATTGGTGTGAAGTACAAAAAAATTAGAGCTAGAAAGAAGGAGGCAGATGTCTGAGCAGAGGTAAGGCTGTTTTGGTGAAGAGTGCTGCAGTATACTAAAAAGAAGAACTGCATAGGAAGAGAGTCCAGTGCTGGTTCCAGTTTAGAATAAAATGATAACTTGTGGGGAATTCAGTAAAATACCCTGAAATGAAATAAATCTGTTGAATTTACCTAGCAAGCCATTGATTAATATTAATTAATCACATCTAATTAGTACTTACTTTATTCTGTATGAATAACCAGATCAAAGTGGATGGGGAACTGGATGGCATACAAGGTTAAAGAGCTATTGTGGGCATATTTTTGAATACAGAAGAAATAACTAGAAAAGGAATGTGTGTTTGATGGATTACTAGAAATGTATGATGACTTAAATTACAACTTTTAAAAAACATAATTAAAATTAGAGCACATTTTTGCTACTTATAAAATAGATAAAATGGACAGTTAGATATTGGAATATGGGGAAGCCCAAAGAAACACAAAGCAGTAATTGGACATAGAGGGTGTGATTTTCTCTCTAATAAGAAGAAATATGTAGGAGACAGATGGATAAAGACGGGCAAACATTCAAGTGGATTGGCTTGACAGGTGGGTGCATAGACACTTAGAAGGTTTCTAGTTAAACCGTATTATTTTGTTCTTCTACTTATCCCCTCATATCTTTGTGTCAAAAAGAGTGGAAAGGGGAGTGGGGAGAGAAAGAAAGGAGAGACAGACAGACAAAGATACACAGAGAGACAGGGAATGTGAGTTTATGTATGAGTTCATTAAGAGACTATTCATTAAAGGGAATAATTAACGTTCTCATGGATTTGAAAAATGATGAAGTATAGAGATTTGTAAAAAAATTGGTGAATGTTTAACTAATAAAACACATTAGAATAGTCAAATATTTAGGAAAACTACAAGTTTTATTGATAAAATTTAAAGAAAATTTAATCTGTCTTATCCTGAAGTAATATTTGATTGTCAAAATCCAGGAACAGAGGAAAAAAAATAATAGAAATAAGATATATTACAGATTGGTTTATTTTTTATTTTTTATTTTTTTGGTTTTTTTCGAAACAGGGTTTCTTGGTGGCTTTGGAGCCTGTCCTGGAACTAGCTCTGTAGACCAGGCTGGTCTCGAACTCACAGAGATCCGCAAGAAAGAAATTAAAGTTCCTTGAATTTAATGAAAATAAAGGGACAACATACTCAAACCTATGGGACACAATGAAAGCAGTGCTAAGAGGAAAGTTGGTTTAGTTTTTAAAGTAGAAGAGGAAAGAAAAGCTAAGTTTCAGATAAATTTGAAAACGAAAATAAGAGGTGAAAACTTGTGGAAAATCCTGGTTTCTTAAGGAGAACAGGTGAAGATGTGAATTGGAGACATAATATGTCCCACAGGACTTTGGATGATGTTAGTAAATGAGGAGATCATGGACAGAAACGAGAGCATTGGGAGGAGCTATAAGTATGATGAGGGAGGGGTAATGTGGGGTTCCCATCTGTATGCTGTAAATACCGTTGGTTAATACAGAAACTGCTTTGAGCAGAGCAGGGCAGAACAGAGCTATATGGGGGAAAACTAAACTGTTTGCTGTGAGAAAAAGGCAGAGTCAAAAAGAAAGCATGGAGCCATCAGAGGAGAAAGACACAATCTGCCAGCTATAACCTTACAGGTAGGCCATGTGGCTCATGGTAAAATATAAAATAATGGAAATGGATTAATTCTAGATGTAAGAGCTAGCTAGAAATATGCTTAGGCTATTGCATTGCAAATAATATAGTTTCTGTGTGATTATTTTGGGGCTGAGCAGGCAAGAACAAACAAGCAACCTCCTACAACAGAGGAACAGTTGTTAGGTATGGAAAAACCACCCAGAAGACATTTGGATCAACATTAAAATCATCTAAGATGATGTATGAGTTGATGATAAGGATTGTAATTACAAGAATTTTATGGATGCAATTTGTTTGCAATATTAATGCTAATAAAAAATCAATAGCAAAATGAAAACAATAATTATGATATCTACTGAATGTGTTTTGCCTGATAATAATTAATCTGATTTTATATCTATTTTCATAATTAAGCTACAATGAAACAAAGGAATGTTAGCTACCTCAGATTTTGTACTGTATGAAGCAAAATCACAAGGAACATCAGATGACAAAAGAGTCTTTCTGACAAGAGAATGCAATCTTAGCTGTTATTTTACAGTCATTGAAAATGGTGATTAATATAAATTTTTTATGAAAAGATGAAAAATATAGGTGACTTTGTTGAACTACAGAGTGAATACAAGCATAACAAAGGAAGACACTGTTGTCATTCTGAATATTTTGCTTCTACAAGACAAATATTCTCTCCTGCATATTACATAATTAAAACAATGCTTGGGAAATGAAAAATATGGCCCTTTTTAGTCTACAAGCTAAAACACAGGCTTTTATGAAGGCAGATAGTGTCCCTGCATCCACCAGGGTGTCAAAAGTGTCTCCTGCTTCCTACCAGTGACATGTCCATGAGCCTCATTCATTCACCTGCCATCTTTTCATGGTGTTATAAAGCTGCTAAAAAATTTAACACAGTCTGAGCTTTAAAATATTATCTCCCTTCTAATTGAGCTAACCTTGAAGACAAATATAAGGCCCATGAAAAATGCAAAACACTGAAATGTAGACTATAGGTTACTAAGCTGCAGGTCCCTTTGTGTGAAGAGGAGGAGGGCAGGGAAAAACAGGAAAAGCTTCTTGGTACGATCGATCTGATACTGGGTTCTGAGTGGTGAGAAGAATTTAGATGAATCTCAAAAAGCACAAAGGCATCGTTGGGTCAGGGACATGTGGCTGAGCCTGTCTCATGGGCACCTCAAGCTTATTCTTACTGATTTCTATCCCAAACACTGATGCTGCAGACTATTTACAGTAGCTGGAACACCAGACAGGCTTCACATATTTTTACTATCATAACCTCCATGAGGTGAAATACATACTCTTTTAATGCTCAAGACTTTATAGGGATTGAAGAAAGGCATTTCTCAGAGAAAGAGAAACCTGTGTTCGCTGGGATTCGCTTGTGCTGTGGAAGTGATTGAACTGATTAAGGTCAAATTTGTCACCTGGACAGTGTGAGCAGAGAGGTGCTCACTGTGGCATGCCATTATTTTTTACCAAGGTATCCTTTTGGTGTACACAGAACAAGATCACTGGTGATGCCTGCTTGTATGTTTGAGGCATTACGGCAGCAGTTATACAAGGATTTCCACTAAGCCAGTCATTTTTCAGGTTTTCATACTTAAGTCAGAATTTACCATTGGGAAATGAAACAGAATCTTAGCTGAGGGAATTTGACTTTACAACACTGGTGGAAAGGCGCTTGGTGCTTCTGTGCCCCCTCAGAAAAATACAACCCAGAGACCAGAAACCATTGTGGATGGTTGAGTTAATTCATGAAGTTACTATAGCTCTAAAAGGAACTTAAAGTTAAAGTGAAATTCTGGACATTTAATGATAACAAGTGCAGAAATGATGGCAGCATTTGAAAGATTCTTTTTTTTTTTTTTTTTTTTTTTTTTATATTTTTTTTATTTTAATTTATTTATTTATTAAGAATTTCTGCCTCGTCCCCACAACCGCTTCCCGTTTCCCTCCCCCTCCCCCGATCAAGTCCCCCCCCCCTCATCTGCTCGAAGAGCAATCAGGGTTCCCTGACCTGTGGGAAGCCCAAGGACTGTCCACCTCTATCCAGGTCTCCTAAGGTGAGCATTCAAACTGCCTAGGCTCCCACAAAGCCAGTACGTGCAGTAGGATCAAAAACCCACTGCAATTGTTCTTGAGTTCTCAGTATTCCTCATTGTCCGCTATATTCAGCTAGTCTGGATTTATCCCATGCTTTTTCAGACCTAGGCCAGCTGGCCTTGGTGAGATCCCAATAGAACATCCCCATTGTCTTAGTGTGTGGGTGCACCCCTCGTGGTCCTGAGTTCCTTGCTCGTGCTCCGTCTCCTTCTGCTCCTGATTTGGACCTTGAGATTTCTGTCCGGTGCTCCCGTGTGGGTCTCTGTCTCTGTCTCCTTTCATCGCCTGATGAAGGTTAATATTCCTGAGGATGCCTATGTGTTTGTCTTTGGATTCACCTTATTTAGCTTCTCTAGGAACATGAATTATAGGCTCAATGTCCTTTATTTATGGCTAGAAACCAAATATGAGTGAGTACATCCCATGTTCCTCTTTTTGGGTCTGGCTTACCTCACTCAGGATAGTGTTTTCTATTTCCATCCATTTGTATGCAAAATTCAAGAAGTCCTTGTTTTTTACTGCTGAGTAATACTCTAATATGTATATATTCCATACTTTCTTCATCCATTCTTCCGTTGAAGGGCATCTAGGTTGTTTCCAGGTTCTGGCTATTACAAACAATGCTGCCATGAACATAGTTGAGCATATACTTTTGTTGTATGATAGGGCCTCTCTTGGGTATATTCCCAAGAGTGGTATTGCTGGATCCAGGGGTAGGTTGATCCCGAATTTCCTGAGAAACCGAAACACTGCTTTCCAGAGTGGTTGCACAAGTTTGCATTCCCACCAGCAATGGGTGAGTGTACCCCTTTCTCCACAACCTCTCCAGCAAAGGCTATCATTGGTGTTTTTGATTTTAGCCATTCTGACAGGTGTAAGGTGGTATCTTAAAGTTGTCTTGATTTGCATTTCCCTGATCGCTAAGGAAGTTGAGCATGACCTTAAGTGTCTTTTGGCCATTTGAAGTTCTTCTGTTGAGAATTCTCTGTTCAGATCAGTGCCCCATTTTATAATTGGGTTGATTAGCCTTTTACGGTCTAGTTTCTTGAGTTCTTTATATATTTTGGAGATCAAACCTTTGTCAGTTGCAGGGTTGGTGAAGATCTTCTCCCAGTCAGTGGGATGTCTTTTTGTCTTAGTGACAGTGTCCTTTGCTTTACAGAAGCTTCTCAGCCTCAGGAAGTCCCATTTATTCAATGATGCCCTTAGTGTCTGTGCTGCTGGGGTTATACATAGGAAGTGGTCTCCTGTGCCCATGTGCTGTAGAGTACTTCCCACTTTCTCTTCTATCAGGTTCAGTGTGTTCGGACTGATATTGAGGTCTTTAATCCATTTGGATTTGAGTTTTGTGCATGGTGATAGATATGGATCTATTTTCATTCTTCTACAGATTGACATCCAGTTTTGCCAGCACCATTTGTTGAAGATGCTCTCTTTTTTCCATTGTATACTTTTAGCTCCTTTATCGAAGATCAGGTGTTCATAGGTTTGTGGGTTAATGTCAGGGTCTTCTATTCGATTCCATTGGTCGACTTCTCTGTTTTTATGCCAATACCAAGCTGTTTTCAATACTGTAGCTCTGTAATAGAGTTTGAAGTCAGGGATGGTAATGCCTCCAGACAATCCTTTATTGTATAAGATTGTTTTGGCTATCCTGGGTTTTTTGTTTTTCCATATAAAGTTGATTATTGTCTTCTCCAGATCTGTGAAGAATTTTGATGGGATTTTGATGGGGATTGCATTGAATCTATAGATTGCTTTTGGTAGAATTGCCATTTTTACTATGTTGGTCCTCCCAATCCAAGAGCAAGGGAGGTCTTTCCATTTTCTGGTGTCTTCTTCAATTTCTTTCTTCAAAGACTTATAGTTCTTGTCAAGTAGATCTTTCACTTCCTTGGTCAGGGTTACCCCAAGGTATTTTATGCTATTTGTGGCTATCGTGAAAGGTGATGCTTCTCTGATTTCCCTCTCTGCTTCCTTATCCTTGGTGTATAGGAAGGCAACTGATTTTTTGGAGTTGATCTTGTATCCTGCCACGTTACTAAAGCTGTTTATCAGCTGTAGGAGTTCTTTGGTAGAATTTTTGGGGTCGCTTATGTACACTATCATATCATCTGCAAATAACGAAAGCTTAACTTCTTCCTTTCCAATACGAATCCCCTTGATTTCCTTATGTTGTCTTATTGCTATTGCTAGAATTTCAAGCACTATATTGAAGAGGTATGGCGAGAGTGGACATCCTTGTCGTGTTCCTGATTTTAGTGGGATGGCTTTGAGTTTTTCTCCGTTCAATTTAATGTTAGCTGTTGGCTTGCTGTAAATAGCTTTTATTATATTTAGGTAGGACCCTTGTATCCCTATTCTCTCCAAGACCTTTATCATAAAGGGGTGTTGAATTTTGTCGAATGCTTTTTCCGCATCTAGTGAAATGATCATATGGTTTTTTTCTTTCAGTTTATTTATATGGTGGATTACATTGATAGATTTGCGTATGTTGAACCAGCCCTGCATCTCTGGGATGAAGCCTACTTGATCATAATGGATAATTTTTCTTATGTGTTCTTGGATTCGGTTTGCCATTATTTTATTGAAGATTTTTGCGTCGATGTTCATGAGTGAGATCGGTCTGTAATTCTCTTTCTTGGTTGGGTCTTTTTGTGGTTTTGGTATCAGGGTAACTGTAGCTTCATAAAAGGAATTTGGCAATGACTCTTCTGATTCTATATTGTGAAATACCTTAAGGAGTATAGGTATTAATTCTTCTTGGAAGTTCTGGTAGAATTCTGCATTGAAACCATCTGGTCCTGGGCTTTTTTTCGAAGGGAGATTTTTGATAACCATTTCTAATTCTTCGCGAGAAACCGGTCTATTTAGATCATTCACCTGGTCTTGGTTTAGCTTTGGTATATGATACTTATTTAAAAAAATGTCCATTTCTTTTGTATTTTCCAGTTTTGTGGCATACAGGCTTTTGTAGTAAGATCTAATGATTCTCTGAATTTCCTCTGTGTCTGTGGTTATGTCCCCCTTTTCATTTCTGATCTTATTTATTTGCGTGTTCTCTCTCTGTCGTTTAATTAGTTTGGATAGGGGTTTGTCGATCTTGTTGATTTTCTCCAAGAACCAGCTTTTTGTTTCATTGATTCTTTGGACTGTTTTCTGTGTTTCTATTTTGTTGATTTCAGCCCTCAGTTTTATTATTTCCAGTCTTCTACTTCTCCTGGGCGCGTCTGCTTCTTTTTTTTCTAGAGCTTTCAGGTGTGTTTTTAAGTCCCCAATGTATGCATTCTCCGTTTTCTTTAAGTGGGCACTTAGTGCTATGAACTTTCCTCTTAGCACTGCTTTCATTGTGTCCCATAGGTTTGAGTATGTTGTCCCTTTATTTTCATTAAATTCAAGGAAGACTTTAATTTCTTTCTTGATTTCTTCCTTGACCCAGGCGTGGTTCAGTAGTTGACTGTTCAGTTTCCATGAGTTTGTCGGTTTTTTGGGGGCAGCGTGGTTGTTGCCTTCTAACTTTAATCCGTGATGATCTGATAAGACACAGGTGGACACTGAGATTTTTTTGTATCTGTGGAGGTTTCCTTTGTTTCCGAGTATGTGGTCAATTTTTGAGAAGGTTCCATGAGCTGCAGAGAAGAAGGTATATTCTTTCCTATTTGGGTGGAATGTTCTATAGATGTCTGTTAAGTCCATTTGCTTCATTACCTCCAATAATTCTCTTAATTCTCTATTAGGTTTCTGTCTGATTGACCTGTCCCTTGGAGAGAGAGGTGTGTTGAAGTCTCCTACTACTAGTGTGTGTGGTTTGATGTCTGCCTTGAGTTCTAGTAATATTTCTTTTACATAAGTAGGTGCTTTTATATTGGGGGCGTATATATTCAGGATTGAGACGTCCTCCTGATGAATTGTTCCTGTTATGAGTATAAAGTGACCGTCTCGGTCTCTTCTGATTGATTTTAGTTTGAAGTCAGTTTTGTTAGAAATTAGTATGGCCACACCTGCTTTTTTCTTAGGACCATTTGCTTGAAACACCTTTTCCCAACCCTTTACTC
The DNA here is from genome assembly GCF_018167655.1 of Microtus oregoni. NCBI lineage: Eukaryota > Metazoa > Chordata > Mammalia > Rodentia > Cricetidae > Microtus > Microtus oregoni. The sequence continues at coordinate 34,251,214 of NW_024543067.1, forward strand.
TGAGTAGGTGCCTGTCTTTGTGGTTGAGATGTGTTTCTTGCAAACAGCAGAATGTTGGATCCTGTTTTCGTATCCAATCTTTTAGCCTGTGCCTTTTTATAGGTGAATTGAGCCCATTAATATTAAGTGATATTAATGACCAGTGGTTGTTTACTCCGGTTATTCTTATTGCTTTTGGTAGTAGAGATTGTGTGTCTCCTTTCTTTGAGATGTGCTCGTGAAGGGCCATTAGATGCCTGGGTTATTGTAGGCAGTGTTGGCAGTGGTGGATTCCTTGGGTTGCGATTTTCCTTCTATTACTTTCTGTAGGGCTGGATTTGTGGCTACGTATTGTTTAAATTTGTTCTTATCCTGGAATGTCTTGTTTTCTCCGTTGATAGTGAACGATAGCTTGGCTGGGTATAGTAGTTTGGGTTTGCATCCATGGTCTCTTAGCTTCTGCAGAACCTCTATCCAGGACCTTCTGGCTTTCATAGTTTCCATCGAGAAGTCAGGTGTAAGTCTGATCGGTTTACCTTTATAAGTTACTTGCCCTTTTTCTTTTGCAGCTCTTAATATTCTTTCTTTAACCTGTATATTTTGTGTTTTGATTATTATATGGCGAGGAGATGTTTTTCTTTGATCCAGTCTGTTTGGTGTTCTGTATGCTTCTTGAATATTTAAATGAATATCTTTCTTTAAGTTGGGAAAGTTTTCTTCCATAATTTTGTTGAAAATATTTTCTGAGCCTTTGAGCTGTGACTCTTCTCCTTCTTCTATTCCTATTATTCTTAGGTTTGGTTTTTTTATTGTGTCCCATAGTTCCTGAATGTTTTGTGTTGAGAATTTGTTGGCTTTGCTGTTTTCTTTGATCTGTTCGTTTATTTTCTCTATGGTGTCCTCAGCATCTGAGAGTCTTTCTTCTAGCTCTTGGATTCTATTGATTATGCTTGTTTCTGTAGACTCAGCTCGTTGGCCTAGATTTTCCATATCCAGCTGGTCCTCAGTTTGTATTTTCTTCTTTGCCTTCATTTCAGTTTTCAATTCTTGAACTGTTTCCATTACCTGTTTGATGGTTTTTTCTTGGTTTCCCAGGGTATCATGTACGTATTTACTCATTTCTTCAAACTTTTTGTTGTACTTCTCATCCATTTCTATAAGGGCATTTTTTACATGTTGTTTAAGGGACTCTATTATCTTCATAAAGTCGATTTTTTCCACTTCTTCTGTGTTAGGTTGTTCAAATACTTCTGTTGTAAGATCATTGGGTTCAGATGTTTTCATGTTGTTTTTCGGATTATTGGGTGAGTTCTTGCCTTGGCGCCTGCCCATCTCCTCCTATTGATCCTATCCAATGGATCCTTTAGAAACCGGATCAGGTTTCCCTGCTGGCCAAGGGCTCCGCTTACAAAATGCCCTCACTCTCTTTTGTGTTTCCTGCTGCAGGCCAAGAACCCTCTCACCCCTCCGAAGGATCTTCAGGACAGGACCAGGCTCCCCTTGTGCCAGTGACCTGGCCAACCAAAGGCCTACCTCTTTGATTCAATTGTAGTAGGGCGATCTGCTCTCCTTATTGCAGCCTGTCCCAGCTGCTTGGGTCTGGCCACCGCTCAGCCGCGTCTGGCGCTGCCGCCGTGCTGCCGCCGCCGCTGCCGCCGTGCTGCCGCCGCCGCCGCTGCGCCGCGTCTGGCGCCGCCGCCGCTGCGCCGCGTCTGGCGCCGCCGCCGCTGCGCCGCGTCTGGCGCCGCCGCCGCTGCGCCGCGTCTGGCGCCGCCGCCGCTGCGCCGCGTCTGGCGCCGCCGCCGCTGCGCCGCGTCTGGCGCCGCCGCCGCTGCGCCTCCGTGCGTCTGGCGCCGCCGCCGCTGCGCCTCCGTGCGTCTGGCGCCGCCGCCGCTGCGCCTCCGTGCGTCTGGCGCCGCCGCCGCTGCGCCTCCGTGCGTCTGGCGCCGCCGCCGCTGCGCCTCCGTGCGTCTCCATTTGAAAGATTCTAATGAAAGCTTTCAGAAGGGTTTTATTATTTGGCTACTGGAGCTATATGTTCTCTGACCTACTATTTCATTGATATTTAAAGCATGTCTCCTAACAGGACTACTGTTCCTTCTCCATAGATGCCAGCACAAGCCAGCTAGCTGCAGCAGGAAGAATCACCCTTGACAACTCAGGAGACAGTAGATAAATAAGCATGTGCACACCATCCTCGATTAACCCGTGATAGATCTCCAAGAGCCTTCAGAGTCTAAGGGATCAATAATCCATTACAGCTTGTACTGGTGACTAAATGACCTTGGGGGTTGGTGCTGGCATCTGAAATTTTTTGCCCTTAAGCCATGGCTTGTAATAAATTCAGAGTTGCTCTCTGGCATCAACATGTGGTTGCAATAAAGGGTTCCTTCTTTATTCGGTGCCTGAGGACGGAATGAGAAACTAGAGAAATGAAACACAGTGAATGAAAGGATGAATGACATCCCCCTAATTTTCTTATTGTTTAACTAGGGATCCCTTATGGAACCAAGTCTATTGGGTTCTGTCTGATACCTTGTTGTCTCCTCTGCTCTCTAACTAGGGCTGGTGATAATTATTTTCCTTCTTACTTAGTTCATATTACTCCTCCTAGGTTTTTATACCCATTGTCATCTGCTAATTAAATTGCATGTGTGTGTGTGTGTGTGTGTGTGTGTATGTGTGTGTGTGTGTGTGTGTGTGTGTGTGTGTGCTTACAGAGCAATAAACAACAAAATAACCTAACAGGTGCAGATTTATTAGACTAAATTATTCATGATTTAAAGTCTTATCTGCACTTTTCTTCTTTGAACCAAATTTTGATGATGTGATCACAAACAGGTGGTGTCAATGCTTTGCAGGATCTATGGTAAAGTTTACTGCTGGACTCTTAACTGGCTGCTTTCATATGAACCAGTTTCTCTCAAATCCCAAGTAGAAGGATCAACGAAACAAGATGCAACACTGGGAAAGACTCCTTTTCCATAACAACTGATTCTCTTGCAAGCATTTTATTTTTGTGGCCCTGGTATGTGAAGGTATATTACAAAGAGAATCATTACTCCCTGGGCCAAAGCTGCAAATACATTTAGGAACAGCTGTTTGGGTTTTCCAGTAGTTCTCTGCCAAGATCCCTTAAATCACTGGTGGTGTAGATACATGGGGAGGCTTGTGATTTTCTTCCTCAGAACTTTAATGTTCTTGTGAACTTCTAATTCACCACATTAAACATTTCCTATTAAAATACAGAGAATACCTTCTAGTTTCTGCTTAATTCTATATTGGGAATTTATAATATGGACTTGTTCCTAGGAAGAGTACAAAGGTTGAATGGAATTCTTTGGAAATTCTTGTGAAATGGTACAGTTGGTGTCTTAGGAGAAAGAGTACATGCATAGGTCATGGAAAGAAGCATCATCTAACAAATAAAGTTGTACATAAATATTTATTCTTTGGGCAGGAAAAAGTCTTTGGTTATATAAAAGTCTTTAGCTGTAATAATTCTTGATCATAGATAGATATGAAAAAACATTTATTTATTACTCATCTTCCTTGGGTTTGGGACACAATTCCACAATGAGAAAGTGAAATGTAGATGGTCTTCTATATTCTGTGGAGTTACATCCTAAAAATCCACTTGTGTGATGAAACCACTATTGTTTAATATTTGTGTAGTCTTACAAGTCACAGCATAGTCATGTGTTGTGATGTAGAACACCTGTTATCTACTGTAGTCATCATATGACCAACTTGGAGTTGAAGCTGCTTCCAGAATCACAGGAGAATCATGTCACATAACACAAGAAAGAACATAGTCAAAGTTCAAATCTCAAAGCATACAAAGTATTGTTTCTATTCAGTTATAATTCAGGGATATTGTAAAAATCCTGTGTCTCACCCAAGTCTATTAAATCTCAATCATAGACAGATTTAAGTGAGAAAATATTTATATAAATTATATAACATTTATAGATTATAGTATTTCAATGTTTTAGCATTCTACAAGCATTATTGGCATAGTTATATGTCCTTTACAAATGAGGAAAATGATGATTATAGCTATTAGTTGGATTTGTTTGTTCATTGAACAAAATTATGCAGGTTATTTAGTGTGTGTCAGCTCTTGTAAAGAATAGATAGATGATAGATGATAGATAGATAGATAGATAGATAGATAGATAGGAAGATATATGTCATCTCCATGTCTTCATGCTTCCTCTTGAGTCAAGAACACAGGCATTGACTGATTCTTCTTAATTGATTATTACAGAAAAGGAAGGACAAGAAGTTTTATGAGATGTCAACCCTAGGAATACTTGGGGAAGACTGATGAACTACTATTCAAAACCCTTGGAACAAACACGCAAAGTCTTAGGGAGATCAGAGGACTTAGTAAACAGCAATGACTGGTTCACAAAGACACAAAAGGACCAGATCAGAATGTCATCTTTTCCCATGACCCATCTCCTCCTGAAGTGGAGAGGCTGTGTCTGCTGTGTGTATTCAGGGAGGCAGGCTCTGCAGTGCTGCTATCAAGCTGAAATAAATTGTGTAGTTTTCCTGTTGCTTCCTTGTATAGAGTCTAAGATTTTACAGACTACTTAAGATCTCCACGCAGACATTAAGCAGTCCTCCTCCTTGTAAATACTCTCCTATTCTAAGGTATGAAGAGGAAATTAAACTATAGGACTGAATTATGTGAAATTGCTGATATTTAATTGTTTCAACTTCAGAAATGGCATTTTACACCATCATTACCTAGTACAGACATGATTCAGTTCCAGCTTCTCAATTATTTTAGCTGCTTTGCAAGCACAAGAAGCATCTTAATAAAAATAATTTCCATTTAAGCACAGTCCCATCCCTGCATAATCTCCGAGTTTGGATACACACAGAAGAGTTTGAAGGCTACATTATTGCCATGGAGAGAAAGTACTTTAAAAGTTGCCTAATTACAAATTGACTTGACCAGGTCAATAATCTGAGAAGTAAAGAAGTTCTGCAGGAAATAATTGACCGTTCTGGTTGAATCAATACCAAATTGACTTAAAAGTCTAAATTATACTGAGGACTATGGTGACACTCAGAAACAAACTTTCCAAATGCAAATTCCTTGAAAGTTTGAAATGAGCCATTGCCTTTTTAATAGTGGAAAAAATACATGAAACAAGTCAACATTTCCATTCCTAGTGTTTGGTGCTAAGGGGTATTTACAAACAAACTACCGAAAGTTTAAGGTTGCTTGGAAAAACTGTGCAACTCCTTTCAAACATCATGTGCAGTGGGAAATGGGGAGCCTGGTCTCTGCTTGCTTCGGGTGAAGCTTGGGAGAGTTCAGTAACACACAAATGAAAGAATACATGTAATCTATTCTCAACAGGGCAACAGCTCTTGCAAAGGTGCGACAGCTTGGTGTGCTTGGGGAATAACTATTTTATTGTGCCAAGTCAAGACGTACATAAGCTGTAAATGAATGAGACCCACCGGTGCCACGACCCTAGCAAATCTGCGGTAGAGAAGTGGAAGAGAAAGAGAAGTAGAGTTCTCCAGGTGCTGTTGAGAGAGGCTAAATTGGAGACACAGTGGCAGTGGTGAGGAACAGGCTGAAGGGAGAGGCCTGTGCTGGCACTTGAGGCCGTGTGATGTTTGTGCTCTTCAGCACTCAGGCTCTGTGTTGATGTTTGTGGTCTATGTTACCACTACAGGCCACATGGATGTCCTAGAGCCATGCTGCAGAGGGGGACATACTACTCTGAGAGGCCTGCACTGTCACCTGAGGCCATAGTGATGTCTGAGCCTGTCATTGGTCCTGAGAGAGCTGGCTCCACCAGCTCCACCCTTTATGCACTCCAGTCACACAGGGGTGCAGGCCTAGGAAAGCTGGTCCTGCCCCTCACCTAAGGTGAGGTTCTGGTAGAGGCCTGGGCTGACCAACTTTAGCTGCCACCCAAGACTTCATCCAGGAATTTGAACCCCCCCCCCTCCCGCCCCGCAACATCTTCTACACCATTAGTGGCCTGCTGGAGCATGTGAAGGTACTTGTCCTGGGAAACTGTAGTTGCAGTATTGCTGTGACTCAGGGAAAAAGCAGGATATCTAAGAGGAGTTTTAATGAGGGTCCAGTGTTGATGGTATAGCAGAAGTCAATACAAAATACAAAAAAATACAAAAATAATTGAGTATCCTTTGGGTATATGGTATTGTTGTATCTTGAGAAAGGTTGTTTCCTAAATGTTTGAGGAATTGCCATACTGAAATCCAAACTGGCTGTACCAGTTTGCACTCCCACCAGCAATACAGAAGTGTTCCCTTTACCCGGCACCCACTCCAGCATAAGTTGTCATCATTGTTTTTGATCTTGGCCCTTCTGACAGGTGTAAGATGGAATCTCAGATTTGTTTTGATTTGCATTTCACTAATGGCTAAGGATGTTGAGAATTTCCTTAAGTGTCTTTCAGGCATTTTAGATTCCTCTTTTGAGAGTTCTCTGTTTAGATCTGAACCACATTTTTTATTGGATTATTTGTTATTTAACAATAACCAATTTCATATATTCTTTGTATATTTTGGAGATCAGACCTCTGTCTGATGTGGGGTTGGTGAAGACTTTTTCCTATTCCGTTGGATGTCATTTTGTTGTGTCGACCTTGTCCTTTGCTTTACAGAAGCTTTACGGTTCCAAGAGGTCCCATTTATTAATTGTTTCTCTCAGTGTCTGTGCTGCATGGGTTATATTTAGGAAGTGGTCTCCTGTGTCAATGTGTTCATGTGTACATCCTACTTTCTCTTCTATGAGGTTCAGTGTGACTGACTGGCTTTATGTTGAGGTCTGTGATCCATTTGGACTTGAGTTTTGTGCACGGCAATAAATATGAATCTATTTTCATTCTTCTACATATTAATATCTAGCTATGCCAGCATCATTTGTTGAACATGCTTTATTTTTCCATTTTATGTTTTTTGTTTCTTTGTCACAAATCAGGTGTCTATAGTTGTGTGGATTGATATCAAGGTCTTAGATTCACTTCCATTGGTCCTCCTGTCTGTTCTTATGCCAACACGAGGCTGTTTTCAGTACTGTAGCTCTGTAGTAGAGTTTGAAGTCAGGGATGGTGATGCCTCCAGAAGTTCTTTTATTGTACAGGATTGTTTTGGCTATCCTGGGTTTTTGCTTTTCTGTATGAAGTTGAGTATTGTTATTTAGAGGTCTGTGAACAATTTTGCTGGGATTTTGATGGGCATTGCATTGAATCTGTAAATTGCTTTTGGTAAGATTGCCATTTCTACTATGTTAATTCTACCTGACCAGGGTCCTGAGGGATCTTTCCATTTGCTGGTGTCTTCTTCAATTTCCTTTTTCAAAGATTTAAAGTTCTTGTCATACAGTTCTTTCACTTTTTTGGTTAGAGTTACACCAAGATATTTTATGTTATTTGTGGCTATTGTGAAGAGTAATGTTTCTCTGATTTCTTTCTAGCCCATTTATCATCTGTGTAAAGGAGGGCTACTGATTTTTTTGAGTTAATCTTGTATCCTGCCACATTCCTAAAGGTGTTTATGAGTTGTAAAAGTTTCTTGATAGAATTTTTGGGGTCACTTATGTAAACTATAATATCACCAACAAATAGTGAGAGTTTGACTTTTTTCCAATTTGTATCCCCTTGATCTCCTTTTGTTGTCTTATTGCTCTAGCTAGAACCTCAAGTACTAGATTGAATAGATATGGAAAGAGTGGACAATTTTGTCTTGTTTGTGATTTCAGTGGTATTGCTTTGAGTTTCTCTCCATTTGGTTTGATGCTGACTGTTGGCTTTCCATGTATTCCCTTTATTATGTTTATAATGCCTTTAGTATATGAGATATGTTCATTATAGCCCTGCTCTCTACAATACCTTTATCATAAAGTGATGTATTTCATCAAAGGCCTTTTCAGTATCTACAAGTACTCAACTATATTCATAGCAGCATTATTTGTCATCGTTCAAACACGGAAACAACCTAAATGGCCCTTGACCGAAGAATGGATACGGAAAATGTGTTACATTTACACGATGGAGTACTACACAGCAGAAAATAATTAAGACATATTGAAATTTGTAGGCAAATAACTGGATCTAGAAAACATCATATTGAGTGAGGTAACCCAGACCCAGAAAGACAAATATATGTATTTACTCATAAGTGGCTATTAGACATAAAACAAAGAAAAATCAGCCTACAATTCACAATCCTAGAGAACCTAGACAACAAAGAGGACCCTATGAGAGACACACATGAATCTAATCTACATGGGAAGTAAAAAAAGACAAGATTTCTTGAGTAAATTGGTAGTATGGGGACCATGGGAGAGGTAGAAGGGGAGGGGAGAGAATGGAAGGAGAACAGATAGAAATATATAGCTTAATAAAAAATTGAACAAAAAAGAAAATATAAAAATAAGCCCTTTATTGGTACATCTTCATATATACTATTGAAAATAAAATGTAAATCTGCTAAGTGCTCTAACAGCTCGAAGAGCAATCAGGGTTCCCTGATGTGTGGGAAGTTCCAAGGACCACCCACCTCCAACCAGGTCTAGTAAGGTGAGCATCCAAACTGCCTAGGCTCCCCCAAAGCCAGTACGTGCAGTAAGATCAAAAACCCATTGCAACAAACCTTACTCAAGAGATTTATTGGGAAAAAATCTAGGGGGTTGGCTTCCTCTAGGATGAGAAGCAGGAGCAAACTGAACAGGGTACAGAGTTTATATAGGGCTTTTTATGGGTGGGACAGAGATTTCCAGGGTGACTTGGGATTGGTTGTAGTTGGCTGGTGTTGGGTCCCTAGAAGACAGGCCTTCGCACCCCCACTTGATCTGTTTTGCACTCTTGAGGTTGGTTGAAAACAGGAACAAAAACAGGAACAATCTGATGTTTACCCCTAAGCCATTGAGTTATGATGATGAGCTTCCTGCTATTGCTGATTTGGCCTCCCTTGCTGAGGGCTATATACACTTGTGAGAAAGTGGAATAAAAGGCTTGTCTGCAGAAAAAAAAAACCCATTGCCATTGTTCTTGAGTTCTTATTAGTCCTCATTGTCTGCTATGTTCAGCAAGTCCGGTTTTATCCCATGCTTTTTCAGACCCAGGCCAGCTGGCCTCAGTGGTTCTCAACAGAAGAAGTTCAAATGGCCAAAAGACACTTAAGGTCATGCTCAACTTCCTTAGCGATCAGGGAAATGCAAATCAAGACAACTTTAAGATACCATCTTACACCTGTCAGAATGGCTAAAATCAAAAACACCAATGATAGCCTTTGCTGGAGAGGTTGTGGAGAAAGGGGTACCCTCATCCATTGCTGGTGGGAATGCAAACTTGTGCAACCACTCTGGAAAGCAGTGTGGTGGTTTCTCAGGAAATTCGGGATCAACCTACCCCTGGACCCAGCAATACCACTCTTGGGAATATACCCAAGAGAGGCCCTATCATACAACAAAAGTATATGCTCAACTATGTTCATAGCAGCATTGTTTGTAATAGCCAGAACCTGGAAACAACCTAGATGCCCTTCAATGGAAGAATGGATGAAGAAAGTATGGAATATATAAATATTAGAGTACTACTCAGCAGTAAAAAACAAGGACTTCTTGAATTTTGCATGCAAATGGATAGAAATAGAAAACACTATCCTGAGTGAGGTAAGCCAGACCCAAAAAGAGGAACATGAGATGTACTCTTAAATTCAAATAACACTGAAAGGAATAGACAGATTCATTTTCCTCTCTTTTTAACCCAACCCATTTTCAACTGTCCAAGCAATATTCTCTCCCAGCTACCTCAATGAGACCACCTACTTTGTCCTTTTTAAACCTTTCTGGGAAAGATATAGTGGCTGTACTTAACTTCCAGCTAGAGGTCAGTATAATATTTAGGTTTAACTTTTGTACATTTCCTCAAGTCCAAACATTTTCTCCACTCAAAACCCACCAACATATTTATATTGCAAGCTTTAAAATCTCAGTATTTAATTTGTTATAAGTGAGTAATGTTTATTGAACTATATGATCCTCATGATTCATTTGCCTTCTTATTCATACATTTTATTGATGTTAACATAATTAGTCGGGCAGTGGTGGTTCACGCCTTTTATCCCAGCTCTCAAGAGGCAGAGGCAGGTGGATCTCTATGAGTTGGAGAACAGCCTGGTCTACAAGAGCTAGTTCCAGGAAAGACTCTAAAACTACAGCGAAACCCTGTCTCAAAAAACCATAATAATAATAATAATAATAATAATAATAATGATAATAATAATAATAATCCTGACATCAACCCTTTATTAGTATAATTTTCTCATAGATAGAAAACTTGCTCATAAATGAACATATATAATTATAATGCAAGAATTTTTCTTTTGTTTATTTCTACTTTGAACAAAAAATAGTTTCCTCTTTCTCTATCCCCTTATACGATCTTTCACTCTCTAGTTTGCTATATTATTTTAGTATTTAATTCCTTTTATAACATTATAATGTAAGATGGAGTTTTTCTTTAAATCCTACTTTGAATGGATAATAGTCATCTCTTTCTCTCTTTCTCTTTCTCTATCTCACTGACACGTTATAATTTTCTATGCATCATAACACAATTCAATTCAAACATTTGCTAATTAGATGTTTATATATGGAGAAATTATGGTAAGAAACTATAATGGTCATTAGTTTCCACAATTAAACCATATTTTTCTCTAATAGCAGAAACTGCATGTACAGTAAAAGTACTTCAATTCTCGGAGCAATAGTTACAAAGCTGATTCAAGGTGTTTGTGACAGTCTTCCATGGTGTTGGTAGGATTAGTGAAAAGTGAACATGTTTGTACTCAGAACCGAGGGTGCAATGAACTCATGCCACACAGTACGGGTGAGTGGTGGCAGAACCTTACCAGATTTATTACATTTGGTTTTGAACTACTCTGTTGTCAATGCACATTAAGATGATAATGTTCTATCATGTCTCAAATTTCTCTCTTAGAGTTGAGAGGATCTGTGACATTGTAATTACTAGTGGAATGTAGGATTTTGAAGAGTTGATTCAAAACTTTGTTAGTTTTATACTCATATCCTGAAATTTTACAGTGATGTGTCTCATTAGTCATATCAGATAAACAGTCTAGAAAAACAGATTTCAGTGATAGAGATATTTTAGAAATTACTTAAATTCTTATTTCAGTTGCAAAGGGAAGCTTTTTAGTTGACGCTTAAGTTTCTTTTCTCATCCACTTTCATTCTAGATTTCTGCACTTGTATCTTTCATGTTTTGTCAATTTTTTGGTTTGCTTTCTTTCTTTTTTTTATTTTTTTTTATTTTTTTTTTGATTTTCGAGACAGGGTTTCTCTGTAGCTTTGGAGCCTTTCCTGGAACTAGCTCTTGTAGACCAGGCTGACCTCAAACTCATGTAGATCCGCCTGCCTCTGCCTTGCGAGTGCTAAGATTAAAGGCGTGCACCACCACCACCCCGGCTGTTTTCTTTATTTTCAAATTAAAATCTTCTCCTTCTCCTCCTTCTTCTTTTAAAGACAGAATTTCTTTATTGGAACTCATTTTGTTGACCAGGCTGGCCTCAAACTCAAATCTGCTATTCTCTCCCTCCCGAGTGATGGGACTAAAAACCAGTGCCTGGCTTACGAGTTTCTTTTTTATACCTGTGTTTCTTTTTATTTTTCTTTTTATTAATGAAAGCATTATTCTTTCACCATAGTTTTTTTCTCATGAAAATCTACTACTTTGATATGCCACCAATTTTCTTTTTGCCGATTCTTCTCCACTCCTTCCCCTTTATTTCAGTCCACATTCTACAGAGTACAAATATTTCTGAAATGTTTAGGAAATAATTTTACAGAAGGAAGATTTAGTTGGTAAAGGTCTTCAGCAAGTGTTTGATAGATTCCCTGGCACTGACAAGGATTCTTGACTTAACTTCAGAGCAAACAACCATGTCTAACCTGTTGGATTTATTTATAATTAAACCAGAAAGCACAGTACAGTGGCAGAGTGCCCTGTTCCCTACACACAGAGAGAAATGCTAAAGGATCTCAGGTTGAGACCTAAGGCTGGAATAAGATGTAGGGAAGGATCATTGCTACGTTGAGTTTCAATTACTCCCATCTTCAAAGAGATACTGATTCTTCCATCCACAGGGATGGCTTGTACTGCCTAATCATCACACCTAGTTATTTACTTCCCTGGAGAGAATAGACAGCATTTTCTTTAGGATGTCAAGGAGAATTTATATTCTTCAGAGTTTTTTGTTTGTTCATTTATACTGCAAATCAAATGTGTTTACTTCTCATACAAAATAACTGTACCCTCCAGTTCTGGATTTTTTTTTAGTTTTAGTAGAAATAACACAAAACTAAGCAAAGTAAAAATACAAATTTTTCCTGGTTTTCCTACCTACATGCACACAGAAGATGAAAGTGAGGAGAAAATTCTGTACTAGTTTCTCTGTCTTTAATATTCACACTGAGAATTTTGTCCTCATGGTGTGTCTTCTTCTGTCCTTAGCATCACAGACCACACCACTGGAGACCTTCAGTTTATTTAGAGACACTTCAGATAGAAACAAAAATACAGTCCTGGCTTAGTTTTATCACAGTTCTCATGAGGCTCTTCCTAATATTTTTTTCTTCCCTCTCTCCTCCCTTCCTGTCTTTTTCCCTCCTTCCCTCCTTTCTGCCTATACCTTTCCTTACTCTCTCCTTTCTTTTGTTTTTTTTTTCATTTTTTTCCAATGGGATGAAACATTGCTTGGATAATTCTAACAATACACACTTCAAATATAATGCCGTTACACTTCCCATAACAACAGTTCCTACTACCTCGGTATTCTTGAAAGTTGTGTGTAAAGCTGATCTTTTTAAAACGTAACCTCTGCAATGGCCAACAGTTGCCTATCATGAATGCCTTGATCTTCCTTAGGTGACAGTTCACCCCAAGGTCACGCTTCACTACATCCTGGAGACATCTTACTCCGGCTACCTTCTTTCTTGAGCACTCGGCTATCTTTGAGGTTCTGAGGTCTAGATGAGTCACTATTAAGCATCTGTCCTTGCTTACTTCTGTTATCACTCTGTGCTGTGTTCTCTTTTTCCATTATTCTCCCCATCTCAGACATCTTCCCATTTCCCACAACTCTTTTGTTAGGTCTATACTGAGGTAGGTTTCTATACTAGAGAAGTGGCTCTCATCTCACATTTAAAATAGGGTAATGAATTGACATGAAAATAAAATTTCTGTTTCATATCTTGAGGTTTCTCTGGAAGTACTAAACCATTGGTGTGTTGAAGAAAGTGATATACCGCAGAGACTCGGGCCATTCTGTTTATTTCTACTCTATCCACAATAGCCAGGGCATTGAATTAGCATAGATGTCAGCCAACAGATGAAAGGATAAAGAAAATGTGATCTATATACACAATGGAATTTTTGCCAGCCATAAACAATGAAATTGCATTATTAGTAAAATAGATAAAACTATGAAGCATCATATTACATAATGTAAGATACACTCAGATTGAATAATAATACTTTTATCTAACAATCAGAACACACACATACATGTATGTATGATAGAGGAAGTGACAGCATCACGTACTTGAATTAAAATGTCTTTATGAAACCCATAACACAAAGAAAAATAACACCATTTGTACCATAAATATTATATTATGTTTCAGAAACATTATTTGATATATGTGAGTGTGATAATTAGGAAAACTATTCACTCACCTATTTTTCATAAGACACAGAGTTATTAGAAGCAACCATAAAATGTGTCTTATTAATTTATTTGCTTAGTACTAAAATGTTAAATTTTATTCAATAAGCAGGGATAAAGTGTTTTAGCTGTATTTTAAAGATTTCAAATATAGGAACATCTCTGTAATAGCTTAGGTTGCATCACCAAAATATAATCCTCTCCAGGTGTTGTAAGTATAACATGGCCAATAAAAGTCTATAGAAGTTTTCATGGTATGTGATAATTAATGAAAAAATAGGTCATGAGTTGGAGAGAGACCAAGAAGGGGTTTATTGGAGGGTTTTGGGAGGGTGTTAAATGGGGAATTATGTAATTATAGTATAATCTCAAAAATTAACAGAAATCCATTTTTAAAATTCTGTGAAAGTTCATAAGAACAAAGGGAAAGTCACCATTGGCTAGGAAACACTAGCACTGTTTAAACTTTCTATAATCTTGAAGGTTGTGAAAGCTGTCAGGACAGCCAAGAGTCTGGGGAGGGTAACAGAGACAAACACAGGGAACAATGTCTTCAGGTAGGTTCTCCTCAAAGCTGGGACTATTATCTGCAACCTCCGACTTGCTTTCTTTTAAGGATTCCTCATGCTCAGAAATTGAGGCAACAGTATTTGAATTAAAAATCTTGTCAGTAGCACTGTTGTAGAGATGGTTGCCCTCTGGGATGGTGGCTTGTGAGATTTGTGTTCTCAGGAGGCTGATGAATCAATCACAATGACCGGCTTACATTTTATAGCTGAGTGGAACTGCACAGGGAATAGATAACAGTACCAGCTCATGCTGCTCAGAGCTCTCCATGTGCAAGTTACAAGGGGACTTTATTATCACACCGCTGCTGGCTGAGCATGAAACCAGCACAGAAGGTAATTATAAGATTTGAATGTTTAATGGCAAGAGCCTTGATGACCTGATGTATCTATCAGAACTGGTTGCTCATATATGCTTTCCTGAAAGATCCAATAATCAGAGTGTGGCTGCCTGTAAGAAACCCTAGCAACTCATCTCACAGAGTACTTAATATCTCATCATGCCTCTTTATGATCAGTAATTTTTTCTTATCTTACTCTAGAGATGTGGGACAATGTTAGTTTTTTCCAGGCGGTAAAGTGTTTTGTAAAGTATGCAGTAATTCTCTTCTTTGGTATAGTCATTTTATTCTTATTTATTTCTGTTTTGTATTAATAAATAAGAACATTTCCATGACTCAATAAAAACTTTTTTTTTAAATTTATTTATTTATTAAGGATTTCTGCCTCGTCCCCACAACCGCTTCCCATTTCCCTCCCCCTCCCCCGATCAAGTCCCCCCCCTCATCTGCTCGAAGAGCAATCAGGGTTCCCTGACCTGTGGGAAGCCCAAGGACTGCCCACCTCTATCCAGGTCTCGTAAGGTGAGCATTCAAACTGCCTAGGCTCCCACAAAGCCAGTACGTGCAGTAGGATCAAAAACCCACTGCAATTGTTCTTGAATTCTCAGTATTCCTCATTGTAGAGGAAAGCTGGTGATGATGTAGAGGAACGTGCCCTCTCTATGAGGATGGGGCAGGGCCCAAGTCAGCCGTTTTTGCCTGCACCAGTGCTGCTCTGACTACACTGTATTCACTCAGAGCCTTCAGGCTAGTGCCACCATGATCCTCTAACAGGACCTCATCAGCCATGACAAGATGTTTTCCTATATCTACAAGATCTGGGACATCACAAACTTGCTGGGCCTGAAGGTGGAGGAAAAGATGGTCAGTAGAACAGACTTGTTTAATTGGTGGAACTACTTCTGCTGAAGGCCCAGAGTGTGAAGGTACTAAAACTACAGTAGTCGCCTTTGCTGATATTGTCATGAACCACCACTTAAAAGAAACCAGCTTCACAAAAGAAGCCTACAAAAATTACATCTTAGATTACATGAAATCAATCAAAATCAAACCTGAAGAACAGAAACCAGGAGTAAAGTCTTTTATGACTGGGGCTGCAGCAGAGCAAATCAAGCACATCCTTGCTAATTTCCAATAACTCCCAGGTTTCATTGGTGAAAACAAGAGTTCGGATGGCATGGTTGCTCTCCTGGACAACCATGAAGATGGTGTGACTCCTTCCATGATTTTCTTTAAGGATGGCTAAGAGATGGAAATGCATTACCAAGTCAAACCATCACCTGTCACCACAATTGACTGCTACTTAACATCCACACAGCACCAGACTTAGGACAAATGGACCTGAAACCACTTTGGGCTTTTATTTTGACAACAATTTATTTGGAGTGGAGACTTTTTTTTTTAAAGAAAAACATGTTTTGTAGGTTGTCTAAAAATAAAGCACATTTAAATTTACTTAAAAATATAAAAGAAAAACATACAGAAAATCAAATTTTCTGTCTCAACTTCCTCGCAAACTGTGTGCTTAGGTTCTATGGAGGACTTTTCCTTTGATTATTGGTAGGCCTCTCTGAACTTGACTTAATATTTTGACAGAGACATCTATTTCCCAACTTTATTAGCATGTTCATGTGTTGACAGACATGAGTACTGAATGAGTGGGTGATTGCGTGACACTCACCATCAACAATGAGTGTTGGCTACTGTATTATAACTTCCTTTGTTTAGAACTTTGTTCAAAGAAGATTAGATGACTCTTTGCTATAAATGCTATAGGACTAAGTCTAATGTGTGCTTTAAATTTTTAGATGTTTAAATTTGTGGTATTCTCACACATGTTAAAATCTAAAATCAGTTTAGAAGGGTGAAGAGCTAGCAGAAGAATGCAGTGTAGGGAAGGTCACGGGGAAGGGAAAATGGACAGTACTGCTCACATTAGCAAATTTGTTGTGGATTATTGTCTAGACTTGAGGAGCAATGAGGCAAGAACTAATCTTATATTTATTGCTCCACACCACACTTCTTAAAAGGTATTAGGCTTTTCCCCATTCTCTCTTCTTACTCTGTTCAGAAACGAAGGAGCAACCTGACTTTCAACTTCCCTTTGACAACAATTTGAAGTAAGATGACAAGATTTTGATTTGTAAATAAATCACAATTTAGCACTAGACTTTTATAATCAGATAGAAATCAAACTATTAAAAATATCATAGATGCAGAGCCATAATCATAATTAGAAAATAGAAGTAAAATTTTGATTCAGTAACTTAAGCATTACCTTGAAAAATCTGGAAAAGAATAATCGAAAGGTAAATGGAGTAACAAAATAAAAAAGAAACAGCCAAGGTAATGATTATATTTTTAACAAAAACCATGCTGGTATTATGTACTGGCTAGAGTCATCAGAGAGGAAGGAGCTTCAGTTGAGGTAATAAATGTCCCCATGATATCCAGCTATAAGGAATTTTCTCAATTAATGGTCAATGGGGGCGGGTCCAGCCTATGGTAGGTGATACCATACATGGGATCATAGATCTAGGTTCAATAAGAAAGCAGACTGAGTAAGCCAGGGGAAGGACGCGAGTAAGCAGCACCACTCCATAGCCTCTGCATCAGCTCCTGCCTCCAGGTTCCAGTCATGCTTCAGTTTCTGTCCTGACTTTCTGATCTGAACATCAACGTGGAAGTGTAAGCTGAAGAAGCCCTTTTTTCCTCAACTCACGTTTTGGGCATGGTGTTTTCTTGCAGCAAAAGGACACCATAACTAAGACACATTAATTAAATGTATTTTACCTAGATGATCAGGGATAATGTCAGAAATAATCAATATCAGGAATGAACAATGAGGTGAGGACTGATAACATTTTAGGAAATACTTTAAAACTTTATATAAATGAATAAATTCCTTGAGAGGCTATGGTTACCAAAACCCACTGAAGAAGGCTGAGATAAAATATTCTAATAATTTAATTCCATGTGCAGATGGTTCATCTAAATATCTTTTAAATTTTTTAATTATATACAAACTATTGTAGCAAATAGAAAAAAGGAAATGGACTCTAATTTTATAAATCCAACCTTGTTCTAATATTGAAACAAATTTTAACTAAACAAACATACTAGAAGAAAGCTGCATAATATATCCATAAATGCCCAATGGGAATGACACTTTACATGTTAGTGAAATGTGGAAATAGTTTCTCCAGTCAATGACCCTCCTGAATATATTAACTCCCGTTCTATTGTGTGTAAGGAAATCTTCAAAAGAGGACATTAAACAGGGATTTAAACCATGTGATTTAAAGTTAATTCATGATGATTAATAGATTATCTTTCTCTTCTAAATTTATGATTATGCTACCTTGGAAGAAATTTAACTGTATCTTTTGATTTCATAGGTAAGAACTAATAAGTAAGGAAAGTCCTTGCCCATGGTTCCACAATTATTTAATTTTAATATTTATTTTGAGCTTATGCAGTAATAAAGATATTAACTGAATATTAACAAGTCTGTCTTAAAAAAGATAAAATAAGACTGAGCTAACAACTGATCTGTAGCTCAATGAACTTAAAATAGCAGATTTTTGTTTTGTTTTTGTTTTTTCGAGACTTGATATGTGTGTGTAGCCCTGGCTGTCCTAAAGCTGGAGACTTGCTTGTCTCTGCTTACTCAGTTCTGGGATTAAAAGTGTGTTCCACCACCAATTAGCTAAAATAGTAGACTTTTTTTTTTTTTTGGTCTTTTTCCTCCTACAGACTCAACAAGCTCAGTAAGGTTTCTGTTCATCGCTCTTATGGAGACCAAAGGTGATGGTACAGTCAGTGCTTCAGACACTCCCAGTAACAGCCATGGGAATGAAGGCCGTCTGTTTCAGGTCACAGATCAGTTCAGCATTCATGACCACATAATAACTCTGGGAGTGTGTTGAGGGCTTCAGTTCTAAAGGAAAGAAGACAAACCTCAGATTGAGGCTGCTGAGAAAGTCAGAGAGCCCTGTATTTTCACACAGTTGTTTCTGGTTCTCTATTTCTAAAGGGGAGGATACTACAGCATCAATTTTGGAGGAGCACCTTTTATCTGGTTGTATGAGCTTGAGATTTGTTCATTAAGAGCAACTGATTAAGATTTAACTTCTTAAAAATTAGTTAATGAATAATTAAGTATGCATTAATTAATTGAGAATATTAAATCTTTCTGAAAACTAACAATTCATGGTAGATTGGTATATAGGGTCAGATTACTGTCCATTCTACTCAGAGCTAATGAAAAGTGACAAGGTGTCCCCCCTAGTCTTTATGAGCTTAAAAGAACAATTGATTTAAATTTAGAAATTATTTATCTGTATGAGTGTGTGTGTGGATGTATATGTGTGTGTATGCATGTGTGAATGTCACTATATGTGTGTACATGTACATAGAGGTTGGAAGATGAACTCTGATTTGGTCTGTTCCTTCTGCCTTGTTGACAGGAGTTCTCCTTGTGGTTGTATGTGTCAGTCTCGCTGTCTCACAAGCACACACGGATAGTGTGTTTCACGGTGTAGTGACACCTCTCACTTTCATGTTGACATTAGCTACTCTCAACAACACAGAATTTAGCAGGAACAGCAAAGACTCTGGGACCAAATCGGTGTGAAGATGTCTCCCCTTGCCCTTGCGATGGGGAGCACTAGCAGTTGAGGTGGGAGTATTAGCAGTAAACATGAAGAACAAGACCCATGTGCATCAATGTAGAGCCTCAAGTTTGCAGTGACGTGGAGACCTCTTCATTCAGAAGATGAGCTCCCACAAGCAAATCTATGTAAGAATGTCTTGTGGGAGATGAGCATGCTTCACATATTGAGAGGGACTCATAATGGTTCAGGAAATTTTTTAAGAGAAGTATGAACACTGTAGGGAGGGGTCAGCAGGACTCCAGATTACAAAAACAGAGTTGAGGAGGGCTTTTGGGTCATAATGCTTAAAAATCATTTGAGCTTTTGAGATGCAGTTACAACAGAGAACAGTCTAGTTTAAGAGGGATTAAGGAGAGGCTGAGGAGGAGATAATGGACAAGAAATTTCAGTTCATAATCCTGATACTTCAACAGTAGCTATGAGACCCTGGAGAAGTTAGTATAGCTCAGCCCATGTCAACATGGTCTTCTGTAAATTAGAAGCAGTCACATATGCTTCAAAATAATATGTCAGAGAATAAGCCTACATGAAAATATCAAATATAATCATACTATTATCCCTTTCATCTTCCTCTGCTGTCATTTTTAACGTGAAAAACATGCATTGTCAAGAGACTTGGGATACTCTGCCAATGAGATGCCATGGCGAGACTGGAGAGCAGGAATTAGATCATGGCAACTTTGGAAGGGAAAAGCAATAGTGAGCCCAGTTGCAAGGACTCTCTTTTAGAGTTCTATCTTCACTCTCTGCAGCCAGTAGCATGATTAATAAAAACCTAGAGATAGATATTGGGATCAGAAAAGCAAAATAGCCAGCCCCTGGCTCTTACCTCCACCTCAATCTGATATGGCGATCCTGCCTTCAGGAATCTCATAGTGAGGCTTGCTGAGAGCTGTCTCCTCCCATCTTATGTACCTCTTTAGAGCTAGGATTAAAGGTGTGCACCATAACTACCTGGTTTATATAGAAAACTAGTATGGCTACTGGAATTAAAGGTGTGTGTCATTACTGCCAGGTCTCTAAGGTTGATCAGGGGGGCTGCAAGCTTTATTTATTAAAATACAAATGAAATATCACCACAGCAGTGTCTCCATCCTTATTGATCATTCCTAACAACATGTCCTCTTCCCTTCACCTCAGATTTGGTTTCTTATTGTTTACACTTGCTGCAGCTGACTCTTTCTGTTTTAGATCATTCCCACCAGGTACTACAACCTACCCCACTATCCATTTAAATCTTATTATTAAAACATGTGTTGGATATGGAATTACTTTCTGTATTTTGTTAAATAAATGGTTTTCTTTCTCTTACAAGATAGTATATGGGGCCTGGAGGGGTGGCTCAGCTATTAAAGGCTAGGCTCACAACCAAAACTATCAGACAGTATTTGGACCCAAAATAGAATTTTAAGTAAACATTTTTTTTTTTTACTGTTTCTTATAAATAGTGACAAGATACAAACGAACAAGTTTGGCGTTAATCTACCAAGAAACTAAGAGTGTACCCAGAACTTGACTGGATGCTTTAGCAGTTGCTGCTACTTCTGTGAACTGTGGTTAGCCTGGCAGAACTGTGGTGATGAGAATAGGGGCAGTGGGTTATTTTCAGTCAGAAATTAATTTAGCCATCAAATGATTATTGTTTGTAAAGACAGTAATTTATATTTGTAATCTTGGTGGGATGGAAGGAAAGCACCTCTTTATCGCACATTTGCACAAATTTAGGAATATGTATATTGAAGAAACTGAAATTTTCAATGTTTATGGTAAGACCCAGTAATTGCACCGGTTTTTCCTTTTCAACCTGTTACTGTGGACTAATTTCAAAAATATTTCTTCTGCCATCTTGGAATAAAGGAATTGCATCTTTTTGTTGCTTCTTTCTTTTATTTTATTCCATTGAGAAAAAGAATGACTCTGATGAGGATATGGAGATCTGCCTTTTCCACTTTGCCTTTTAATTGTATATTTAACAAATTATATGCAGATCTCTCATACTCAGAATTTATCTTTTATACTTAGCTCCTATTCTCTAGGATAAAGTACATAACCAGTCAATTTCCAGGTTTTGAGATGTATTGAGATCTAGCATAATGCAGATACGAAACATACGATTCTCTATGACTACACCACAAGGATAGCTATGCAGCTGCAAATATCAGGGAACCTGTTTATTGACTATTTTCTTAATCAGAAGGCATTTTACCCAGGGAAGCCTTGCATGAGTGAAGTCTCATGAATAAATACAATACTGGGAGGCAAAGAATGTCACATTCACAGACCACTGAAGCTATACATCTGAAGTAATTGAGGAACACCGTGGGAAGAGATCAGAGGAGAAACCCAAGAACAATTCAGCCCAGGCAAAGAACTTAGGCACTTGTTGTTTTATTATTTATTTTACTCCTGACAAAATAATTTTATTTTTTTATCATTTGTACAATATTTTTACAAACAAATGTCACCTTGTGGACCTAGACTTCTGAGTCTGTTTTTAATTCTCAGTGGAGAGTAGAAGGAGATATTATCTATGAAGCACCAATCTCAAGTCACTTACAGTAGATCTTTTTGGTCAATTCATACTTAATGTTTAATGAAAGTTTATTGTTAGAGAAGCATACATAAACTTGCCTGAGTCCATTTGAGTATTCTGTTCTCAATTATAGTAGACGATATATATGCTTTCTAAGTGTGACAATGGAATGTGATATCCCTGCCTTTACCCAACAACTGGGGGAACTTGGGGAAACAGGATGATTGGGATAAAGGAAGGGTGGATAGGGGAGCAGGGAAGCACATATCGTAATTAAGGGAGCCACCTTAGGGTTGGCAAGAGACTTACACCTAGAGTGGCTCCCAGGAGCCCAAGGCAATGTCCCCAGTTAGTTCCTTGGGCAGCTGAGGATAGGGAACCTGAAATGACCCTATCCTATAGCAATACTGACGAATATCTTGCATATCACCATAGAATCTTCATCTGGTGATGGATGGAGATAGAGACAGAGACCCACATTTGAGCACTGGACTGAGCTCCCAGGGTCCAAATGAGGAGCAGAAGGAGGGAGAACATGAGCAAGGAAGTCAGGACCACGAGGGGTGCACCCACCCACTGAGACAGTGGAGCTGATCTATTGGGAGCTCACCAAGGCCAGCTGGACTGTGACTGAAAAAGTATGGGATAAAACCGGACTCTCTCAACATGGCAAACAATGAGGGCTGCTGAGAATCCAAGGACAATGGCACTGGGTTTTGATCCTACTTGATGTTCTGGCTTTGTGAGAGCCTAGCTAGTTTGGATGTTCTCCTTCCTGGATATGGACGGAGGGGGGAGGCCCTTGGACTTTTCACAGGGCAGGGAACCCTGACTGCTCTTTGGACTGGAGAGGGAGGGGAAGAGGAGTGGGGGGAGGGAGAAAGGGCAGGAGGAGGGGGAGGGAAATGGGAGGCTGGGAGGAGGCGGAAACTTTTTTTTTCTCAATAAAAAATTAAAAAAAAAACAGACAACAAAGTCAAGTGCCTGAAGACACTGTTTCGTATACAATTCCTCTAAATTGAAACTTTTCCTAAGTAAGTGAGCTGAGGTTCATATGATTCATGAAGCTAACAAACCTCTAGAATCCCATAAAGGTGAAATTTACAATTTTGGCAGGCCCTACTCCCCAAGGTTGAATAAACAGGAAGAAGATAGTTGCTGTGGAGAAAAGACACTCTCCAACCTGTCAAGAACACTACAAGCAGTGCAAGGAGCTCCTAGGATGCCGCTTTCACGAGCTGTCTCTTAGGCAGCACTGTCACACACTGTCTGTGAGTCATCTGTGCTTCTGGAAGTACTCCTCACCACATTCTGTGACCCCCTTACTAAACTAGCTCGTTGGCTCATAAAGTGGGATTTTGGCAGGATCCTTACTTTGGTCTGTCATCAGTGCATTATGCATGGTGAATAGACATTTATTTGTGTCCTCCCCAGTAAAAGTTACACAAAACATACGTACCACACAAAATTACTTATTAGTGTTGGAATTTGGAAAAAAAAAAAAGGTGCCTGCCTGCAGATCATCTGCAGTTTTTGCTCTTAAGTTCTGACACTACGTTTTTTCAAGAAGCCTTATTGTCCATCTTCTTAAAAGTAAATACTTATTCTAGACACTCCTAAACGTATCAGACTATCATTTTGAATATAGCTTTTGGTTAAAAAAAGGGAGTGGTATATAATGATTTTATGTATAGATACATTCATGGAAGTGTCAAGATGAATTTGAGGGTGGCTTATTTATTGAAGAGAAGATTTATCTTTGTAGATATCATGATGGACCATGAGGTCTGTCAATAATTTCTTGAACTGTAGTCATGTTCCTTTATAGAATAGCAAAACCAAATATAAGGGTCGTGAGATTTTTCAATATGCAATGAAAAACCATTAATTCAAAATCAATCTTAGTCTGAGTCCAAGGTGTCTGGGAGGGCTTGTTCATGTTGCATAGATAGTAAAACATCCCTGTAGTCTTGATTCTAGGTACAAGATACACAGATTGTTGCACTGTGCATGCCATCCTAGTTCACACTGTCAGGACACACTCCCTACGGCATGACAGATCAGATAGAATCTATGTTGTGAACAGGGAATTTTTTATTGTACATGCAAACTTTTATGCTCCTATAGAAACATGGTTGTTTAATTATAGAAATCAAATTGAGTGTTTTTATGTTGTTATTCTTCAACATGTAAATACAAAACAAGTATAGTTTATTTTTATTATTTTTGAAAGGACTGAATTCAGGTAATACACACAAGCAATATAAGATTTTATAAATCCAATTGTTATTCAGTTGTAATTCTGTCATGGATTCTTCATTTTAGGGTAAATAATTGCATAAGAATTTATTTGATACTTAAGGTAAAATCCAATGTGATGATTCCCAGCTTTAGAGTGACTAACTATATGGAAGTTCATTGGATAGATAGAGATGCATATGCTTAATTTTGCTGTGTGATTTTTTTAAAAAAAATTTCTTTGCAAGATTTTAATAATAAATATTAATTTAAATGTGTATATTTAGACTATAGTGTACTACAATATTTGTTTATAAAGATTCTACTTGAATTGATGACCTGAACTTCATAAAAATTGTTAAGTTAGGATTAGGGAAAAATTGCTAAAAAATACTTTTCTCATGTTGTAGTACACATTTATGTGTAAACACATATATAACTTTGATAATTATGAAATTGAAATATCACTCAACTCTGAAAAATATCAGATATTAAATATGTCCTGTATCACAATGAACTTCCATAATAAATATACAGCCAAAAATTAATCCTTGGTATAAATATGAGAAAGACTATATGTAGTCGGAAGTTTTTGTCCTGCCTGGTTCCTCAGCCATTCAGTCCCAAAGAAGCATACAGAGGCTTATATTAATTATAAACTCTTTGGCCTATTAGCTCAGGCTTATTATTAACTAGAGCTTACAAATTCAATTAAACCATAATTTTTATCTAAGTTTATATGCTCCAGCATATGTCTATAAAAAAATGAAACAGTTTTTGCTTATTATAGTATAAAGCATATTACAGGTATATCAAACAATTCTACAGGTCAGGAAGTTGTAGAAAGATCAAATGGAACTATAAAGGATATGTTAAATAAAGAGAAAGAGATGATAAGTACCTCCAAATATAGATTGCACAATGCTTGGCTAACCTTGATTTTTTTAATGCTAATGAGAAAGGAACAGCAGTTTCAGAGAGACACTGGACAACAGAAACAACCTCTGAATTAAATTAGCTGGTGTATTTCAAGGATATATTGAGATTAGAATGGAACAAGGAGATATCCTATGTTGGAGAAGGGGTTTCACTTTTGTTTCCACAGGAGAAGAAAAGCTATGAATACCATCAAAATTAATTAAGATTCAATTTGAAAAAGAGAAAACTCTTGATAAAGAGTTATGACAATTCATCCACACAGGTGAAAATCCTTCAAGTTCTAAAGAAATCTCACAAGGATTGGGGCAGGGTTCTGTTCTTGTTTTGCAAGAAAATAGAAAATACCCTTCCTTGAAAAGTCATGAGACTCCTAAAGAAAAGATAGCTATCCAGAAAGAATCGACAATGACACTAGGTTTCGATCCTAATACATGAACTGGCTTTGTGGGAGCCTAGCCTGTTTGGATGCTCACCCTCCTGGACCTGGATAGAAGTGGGAGGACCTTGGACTTCCCACAGGGCAGGGAATCTGGACTGCTCTTCAGTCTCCAGAGGGAGGGGGCATGGAGTGGGGGCCAGGGGGAGAGGGGGAGGGGAGTGGGAGGAAGGGCAATATATGGGAGGAGGGGGAGGGAAATGGGAAATGGGGAGGAGGCAGAAATTTTTTTTCAACAACTAAAAAAAATAAAAATAAAAAAAAAGAATCGACAAGCAAAGAAAAATCTGATTTATAATACCAATATTCTCTGCCAGGTAAAACCTCACTACTTAAGTATACATATCTCCTTACTTCCAGGATAATGGTAGTCATGACTTACCTAAAAATCAAAGCTGGCTTTGAAGTTGGACTGTGGTTATCCTTCTCTAAATCTAAGCATGGTGTTAAAAGAATAATTCAGAGTTTCTATTTCATATTGAGAGAGCCACCTGATGTAGGATAGAAAGAAGATAAAAATCTAGACATGAAGGTTATCCAAACTCTGCTTTCAAAAATTCTACTTCTCCCCATAACTATTTTTGTCTCATTGGTACCTTTCTTTGAATATATGTCTATCGAAATACAAGTGTTCCTTTTTTGTAAGAATAATGTTTAAATTTTACACATTGAACAATAATTTTTTTTACAATAATCTCTGAAGTTTCCAGGAAGAAGATGGGGCCCCACAACAACAATTCCACATGGTTAATATGATGCCTTTCAGCTGCTAACACCACTTAAAGAACAACTTTGGACTACAAAGTGCTCAGAATAAATTGAGGTGTCTAGCTGAGATGACCCAGTCTACCAGATTACTCCAGCCAGGACTTGAGACAAGCCCTGGACTTTCCCATTATACACAGACAGGATTTGACAATTAACCCAAATTTTTCTTTGGGTTAATTGTCAAATTTTCTTTGGGTTTCAGGATCCCCTAAAAACACTGTCACCTCCAGACAGCAGGAAGTAAATTTAAGAATATGACACCCACATTCCCCAAAATGGTCATTCAGCAGATTATGAATATTTGTCATTGTTTAGGGGGGTTGGGTAAAGTTATTATTAGTAATGATGAGAAAAAAAGCTAATCAAATTAAATTAGATTAAGAGTTCTTGATTTGTAAAGAAAATGGGGTATACAGATATGATAAGATAAAGGGGTAGATTATTGAATCTACTATGAAAAGAAAAAATGTAAGATACAGATATGATAAAATAAAAAAGATAGATTACTAAATCTACATTGAAAAGCAATTAGTAGTCTTAAACGTTTTACATTGGATTGAACTTTTGTATATTGTATACAAATTTTGTATATTGATACAAATTTGAGATTACTTTTGTTAAAACATACCGTACATACGTTTGTAATCTTGTCCAAGGTATTGTACATATACAGCTCATTTATCAATGTATTGTAAATATCTGTTCCTTGAAAATTATTACTACCAACTGTTTAGGATCATAAGGAAATACAGGTTAGTATTTAGTCACCTATTACAATAGAACTCTTAGACATATTAGTCATGTTTTCAAGGTTAAACAGACATATTTTAAATATACAGGTTATCTTCAAACATTTTAGAAATCTTCACAGTATGGCAAGGTTTTAGTGACCTTGGCTCCTCTTTTTATGACAAGGAGGTATCTCTGCTCCTGGTAGCATCTTTCTACTTCAGGAAAGATAATGGACATCAAAGAAAGTACACATAAAGTTAACTAGCTTTGTGACAAAAGTAAGCCACTGGGCAAGAAAATACCTCTGCCTCACCTGTTGACACTATGCTCTCCTAATTGGACAAGCAGGTCACGAAACAGAGTGACTGCCAAACATTGCCAAGACAAGATGGCACAGCCCTTCAAAATATCCTGCTTCACAGAAACATCCGTTGAATATTCTCAGCCTTTAGGCTGATGATGGATTGTGGAAGAACTCTGGGTGATGATCCAGGCAGCCAGCTGTTTCCATCATTTCTCACATTTATTGGAAGTTGTTTGCTTACACTTTCTACTTACTCAGTTAGTAATATTTCCTTCTCATTTCTCTAAGAGAGTTGAAGACTAGATAGTTATAGTTTTCTTTGTTTTACAGACTCAGAAAGAAACTTACAAAAGAGGTATAAAGTGTAAAAGGTTGAAAGACAGTAAAAGATAATTTGATAATGCAAATTAGAATAGAAAGTGAATTAGGTACAACATTTTGGACTCCTCAAAATTGAATAGATGTGGAGAATTTTCTATGAATTTTTCAAATGCAAATGAAGTAGACACTATTGAAATATTTATAATGTATATAGTTATTATGATTATTGTATATTGTTTTTATTATATTAGTTACAGCCTTTCCATTTATTTTAGACAAAAAAGGGGAAATATAGTGAGATAGTATTTTTGTTTTAATAAATAAAGCATGCCTAAAAGTCAGAGGAAAAAGTAGCCACAATAGTCAGCCAGACAGGCAAGGTAGTGGTGGCACCCAACTTTAATCCCACCAGTCACCCTAGTTAGCCATAGAGGCCGGTGGTGGTGCTGCACAATATCAGCAATACAGAGGAATATAAGACTGGAGGATACAAGTCTCAGCACAGTCTTTCTGAAATTCCTGGAAGAAGGATTGCATTTCAGACTGAGGTCAAGGTAAGAATCAGTGACTGACACTTTTATGCTTTTCTGACCTTCAGGTTGAACCCTAATATCTGTCTTTTGCTTTATATCAATTATGCTACAACTATACATCTGACTATTATATAAATGTACTTTATTCTTTCATAATCATTTGATTTTTATGATTTATTATCAGTCATAGATTGACTTATATCATATTTTATATATCTATATTCCCAGGGTTGTGCAAAACTTCTAATAAAAAGAGTAGTGAATGTAAAAATTTAAAAAGCAATGCTATATGCTAAGAAAATTGATTGTTCTCCTTCCAATTACAAGTTACTACACAGAAAGTTAATATTCTCCTTTGTCATGGGGAAACTTCTGTTGGTCCAAAGTAAATTGAATGAGTCATGAATTTCTTATTTTCAGAAACTTCAAAAGACCCTTCTGAGTCATATCAGCTGTCCTTCTCCACTTCCCAATGCCTACAGATCAGTCCATTGTATAGTATTATGATCAACAGAGAAACAATACTTTATAAAAAGTTCTCCATATTAGAAAGAGGGTGTGGTAGAGACTTGATATTATTTTTAATGCCCTGATCTATGCAAAGTATGTTCCTACTAATGTAGTTGTAACATGAGTGGCCTGTTTGTTGGGGTTTTCTGTCCTGCCTGGTATCCCATGGCCAGAAAGCCCCAAAGAAAATCACACAGAGATCTCTATAAGTTATAAAACTAATTGTCTCATTAGCTCAGGCTTCTTGTAAACTCTTGTTACTTATATTAACCCATTAGTTTGATCTATTTTTGCCATATGGGTCAGTATCTTTTTCAGCTGGCAGGTCACATCCTGTTTCCTTGGTGGTCTGCGCAGGACTAGGAGGAATCAACTTCCTCCTTCCCAGAATTCTCCTGTTCTCATTGCATCATTTCTACTTTCTGTCTGATTTTCCCGCCTATACTTCCTGCCTGGCCAATCAGCGTTTATTTAAAACATGATTGATAGAATACAGACAATTCTTCAATTTTCATCTAGACAATAGATACTTCTTAGATGACTACTATGAAGACAATATATAATTAATAATAACAAAATTATGACTGATTGGTTTTTGTTTGTTTGGTTTTGGTTTTTGATACAGGATTTCTATGTAGCATTGGAGCCGATCCTGGAACTACTCTTGTAGACCAGGCTGGGCTCAAATTCACAGAGATCAGCCTGCCTCTGACTCCCGAGTTTTGGAATTAAAGACATGTACCACCACTACCTGGCTATGACTGATTGTTTTATGACTATTAAAGTTCACTAAAACATATAAACGCTAAATCAGGAAATTTGAGCAAAATAATTCTTAGAATTACATAGGAACATAGAATACACCAAACAAATTTCTTTGACTTCATAAATGTTATACTTATATTACTTGGGTTCACATGAGTTGGGGTAACAGCTGCTGTTCTGCATCTGTTAGGGATGTTTTGTGGCCCGAGAAAGGGCAGGATACATACTCAGGGCAACTAGAATTATAGTATATTGAGCCTTACTTTTCACAATTACTAAATAGATATGAGGACTGTTGGAGATGCCTGGAATCAAAACTCAGTGTGCATTGAGATCTCCTGGAAGATCTCCTGGAAGACTGCAGGTGGATTCAGTTCCTCTCTTCTCACAAAGATAGCAGTAGCATTGTGCTAGGGATTTGCTAATAATTTCCCCTGTGTCACTGATGATGCTAAACATGAGTCATGTTTTTCTGTCTTAGAGGAGTTGAAAACAATTGTTTAAACTCAAGTTCTGTGAACAAAAGAAGGGACTATATGAAGTTGCTTCTTGTGATGCTTTAGTAACAATTTTCTTCTGTAGAGTTGACTTGATTATGAATTTTTAAATATAGTAAACTGTCAAGAATTAGTAAAAGAATTCATTTGCAACATGTAAGCCCTCAAATCCTTGAATTCACAGGTCTAATAAAGGCATTTAAAGAGCCGGGCGGTGGTGGCTCACGCCTTTAATCCCAGCACTCGGGAGGCAGAGGCAGGCGGATCTCTGTGACTTCGAGACCAGCCTGGTCTACAAGAGCTAGTTCCAGGACAGGCTCCAAAACCACAGAGAAACCCTGTCTCGAAAAACCAAAAAAAAGGTATTTAAGCCAGCAATAATGAACAAATGCTTAATATTTGCTGGCTACAGAGAGGAAAACAATGGAATTAAGAATATTTAGCAAAGAATGAAAGGTTGTAGGCATGGGGAAGATCCAAGGGAGAGGGTATGGAAAGTAATCAGAATAAAGTATATAAATTAAAAAGAGTCATTGAACAGCACTTGTTAATAAGAATAATCTTTTCATTGCTGATACAGAAAATAAGCTTGAAAACCTTAGAGTCAGGAGCATTCTGAGTGTTTCTGAGCCCATTTTGAATCTTCTTTAAAATATAGTTGACAATACATCAGGAAAATTTGTAAAAAGTGTATAGTTTTGCATAAAATAAGTTTATGTAATGAAAAACACACTGTTTGTTGAATTGATGGAAGATAAAGATGGAGCCCCCTCTCACCTTTTGATCCGGGGGAAGAAATCAACAAGGACCTGCCTGGCGTCAGAGAACATCATGCCAAGCATTACTCAAGGTCTCTGGGCATGGGCACTGGAGAGAGGAAAGGCAACAGCTCTGTTTCATGCCTTCTGGCTGGGCCAGGTAGTCCTCAACCAAGCTCCATCTGAGATGCAAACAAGAGCCCTGAGCTGGGTGGTCTGGCACCATTGTGGTGATAAAGTATAGTATGGGGAAGTGGTAAAGAGCAAGAAATGGCATAGGAATCTGGTATAGGATCGAGGGGATGGGTTGGAGTGCCGCAGGTCCTTTTTACTCTTCTGACGTCCATGCTGAGGACCTGGGAATGAGCCTCTGGTCACAGATCTTCAAGGACACAAATGCAATGCCTGGAACCCAAGATGCCTCTTTTCTTTGATTTACAGGGTTTCTTTGGGCCCCTGCAGGGATCCTTTTTGGCTCCATTTATTCGGTATAACCCAGATAGGGATTAGAACCTTCTTTCCAAGTGGGAAAAAAGGCTTTGCTCAAGGTGTAAGAAAAAGTAGTGTTGACACTACTTGGGTAAATATCACAAACTAGATTCTTCTTCTCACCCTCAATATATACCATGTCAATTGGAAGCTACAGGCAGGAGAATAACTCTACCAGGACACAATTTTACTTTTCCTAGGAGAGCACACAGCTCTGGAGAAGAGCGGTGTCCACCTAAAACCAAACAAGGAGGTTTGAGAGTCTGTACCGAGGTGTGGACACTCACACAATAATGTTCCTTATCAATTCCAGCACCTCCGGTGGTGGCAAAAACGGGGTAGACACCAAGGAAAGTAGCGACAAAGTCGTACTTCCTCTTTCTCAGAGCAGTCGGTAGGTACTGCACTACCAGTACTGCATAGTGAGACCCTGTGTGATCAGTGCACCTCAGAATCATTTTCTATGTCTATTTCCATGCTCTTGCTTCAGCCCCTCTGACTTTCTGTCTGCTTGACAGTTGATCACAATTACCTGGTCACAACTGCTTGAAGTGTGTTTTGATTTCAGAAATGACCTAGGTGTTTTCTCTCTCTCTGTCTCTCTCTCTCTCTCTCTCTCTCTCTGTGCATGTGTGTGTGAGTATGTGTGTGTGCATGTGTGTGTGTGAGTATGTGTGTATGTGTGTGTGTGCATGTGTGTGTGTGTGTGTGTATGTGTGTACGTCTATGTAGGTATGTGTGTATACGTGTGTGTGTGTGTGTGTGTGTATGTGTGTGGAAACAGGAATTTTACATTAGGTGCCTTCCCTAGTTCCTCTACTTTTAATTTTCGTTGAACCACCTTCTGTCACTGTACACTGCTCATCAATAGGCAAAACTGTCTGACCAGTAAACTCTGTTGCCCTGTTGTCTCCTTCTTTCTTCTTGCTGTGCTAAAATACTGACCAAAAATAACTTCAGAAAAGCAGAAATTTATGTCATCTTGCAGATTAATGTCCACCATAAAGGAAAGCTAGAGCAGAAACTCTGAAAAAAACTTAGAGGCAGAAATGGAAGCAGAGGTCATGGAGGAACACTGCATACTAGATTGCTCCTCATGGTTTGCCCAGCTTGCTTTTTTTATACCACCCAAAGTGGGATGTCCTTCCCAAATCAAGCACTGATCAAGCACATGATCAAGCCACATATTTGACTTCAGGCCACTCTGATGGAAGTGTTTTCTCAACTAAGGTTCCCTCTCCCCAACTGACCTTTCTTTGTATCAAGTTGAAGACAATGAAAAAAAAGGAAAGGAAGGATAGAAGGATGGATGAAAGAAAAAAGGAAAGAAAGAATGAAAGAAGAAAGAAATAAGGGAAGAGAGAAAGAAACAAAGAGAAAGAAAGAAAGTTCTAGTATATAGGGTAACAGATGAACGATGAACTCAGCCATGCCATTTTTTAAAAATTTAAACGGTGAGTTTCTATTTTATGTCCCTGTGCTTACTCAGCAGACAGCATACTGATGGTCATCTCTCTATCTTCAATCTGCATTATTTTCAGGATATCTAACCTGCATAGGGACAGTGATATAAAAATTCCCATTGCTATCCATTGAAGTTATATGTATCAAATATTCATTTCAAATTTCATAAGTAAATATTACACACATAAACAAACATACTTGCATTTATCAGATTTTAGACTCTATAAAATAATTTTTAAAAAGGATATTTTCCCATAGTTTCATAGTTTCAGTAATGGACTGATTGTTGGTTCTGGACATATAAGGAAGAAAGGGACACTTCTTGAGAGGAGGTATATTGAAGGCGTAAGTCACAAACAATGCCACACCAGTTTGGAATTATGATTAATAGGGTGGTATTTATTTAAAGGGGAAAAAACTTACAGATCACTGTCCCAGGCAACAGCCCTCTATGCAACCAGGAAGGGAGACTAGTCGCCAGCGGAGCAAGAAGTGAAGAGAGAGAGGAGAGGGAAGTGGCTGCTTTTTTAAAGGGAGAGAGACCACGCCCCAATGGGCTGGTATCTCAGCACCTATAGGTTGGAGGAGCGGGAGGACCTCCCGCAACACCTCCCCCTTTTGTTTAAATAAGAGAGTTCTAAACCTACTATGAAATTATATACAATAAGTACAAATATCCTAACTAGCTTAGGTCTTGTATAATAAATAACTTGGCCAAGTCATGAGAGAAAGTAACTACATTTATATAGTCTTCAATCCCATCAAATATCTGAGAAGGGAAATAATGTTACCTGGGTAATTAGGAAGTTTAGTAAAACAACTTCCAAAATATGCAACAAATCACAGAGACAACTAGCTACCTGGGCAATCACCCAAAGTCACATTAGCAGCGTTGAAGCAACCAACTTTGGCAAAGGACTAACATAACTGACATACCATTTTCAAAGGCAAGCAACTTTTCAAAACTATCTTACCCTGTCTTGGCAGGATATGACAGTCCTGTTTTATCCATTGATGCATGCTCTGTATCTCTGTCAGTGGTTGAGGTATGGGCATTTCTTTGCCCAAAGGCCAGTTCTGCCAAAAAGAAAGGCTCCAGGTGGAGTGTCTTTGGTGCTCAACATTCTCTCAGGAATAGAGCGGTGTTGCCAGTAGCAATTGTGTCTCACTACCACAAAACTCTGAGTTAGATTAAAGGCCATTTTCTACAGCTCTTTGAAGAAGTTGAAGATTATTTATCGATACTGAGTATAATCTCTATATATCTAAAGAACCTGATTAGTCTAATTATAAATGACAAACTTAGATGAGTATTAATCTATATAATTCTCAATATCTATCTAACTTAAAGACTAAGAAAATAAATGACTGTGAAACAAATGAGGACAATGACGTCCAAATATAAACAATGTACAAATATACATTGCAGTAGGTAAATATATATCAATATACAAATATTATATAAGTATCTTAATCAGAGGTAGAAATGTACACTGCAAGATGGAAAATATATAATATATATATATATATCAATACAATATATGTCAATACATAAAAAATGTTTTAAACAGAGGTGGAAACATGCATGCATACAATAGTCAATATAATTTAACTTTGTATCAATATACAAGAATCTATACCAATATATTTGTCTAAAAACAGTAACTCACAATTACAAATCTATTATCCCATCATCCCTCTTTTTTTTTTTTCAAAATGATCCCTGAGCTTATAAAATTCCTCCCCCAACCCTCAATCATATACTAATTATAATCAACCCCTAAATGATGTCCCTAACCCAAGGGCAAGCTTTACTGGGAGAGGGGACATCGTCCTCTAGAATTACTTCCAGCTGTCATAGGGGCGATGTTCTTTCTGGGGGATCCTGTGAAAGTAAAATGATGGTTAAATTTCAAGATCAATGTCTTTTAAAATTGCCAATAGTCTCTGAATATTTTCTGCAGGTCTGGCTAAAATGTTGTATAAGATGTGCACCATTTCAGCTAACCAAGTTGGAACTGTCTTGTGCAGCTGGTACCCAAAGCAGGTCTTGTAGTAGCGCTACAGTATCATGACGTCATATCAACCAGGTGGAGTTGTTGTTATGGGGCCCCATCTTCTTCCTGGAAACTTTAAATGTCACTTCAGGAAAAACTGTGTTCATTGTGAAAAACTTAAACACTAATCATATATATATATATATATATATATATATATTCAATGAAAGGCATGATAGATATATTCAATGAAAAGTATGATAGATATGAAGAAAAGCAAAGATGTTTTCTAAACTCATATTTCTTTCTGTCCCATATCATGGCTCTTGACATGAGACAGAAACTCCAGTAACTCTGGGATTTTCTCTTACTAACTGGCTTGGAATTGGAGAGGGACTGAGCCAGAGTCCAACTTCAAAACCAGCTTTATAAATTTAGAAATATGGTTTAATATATTTTACTTACACAACCCATTCAGTTTTCTTGATATTTCCTATTGGGCAGGTATTTTTCCATCTGTCAGTATCCAAACATCCAGGGTCCCTTGAATTTTTCAAAGATGAGTGTTTTCCTGTGGAGATAAGAACAGAACCCTGCCCCCATTCTATATGTTTTTCTTACCACCTGTATGAATATCATCATTGTGGATGAGTTGTCATTTCTCCTTTCCAAGAGGTTTCTCCTCTTCAAATCGAAACTTTATTAATTTTGATGGTATCCACAATTTTTCTTCTCCTGTGGAAACAAGAGCAAAACCTCTTCTCCAACGTAGCACATCTCCTGGCTTTCATTGAGAGGTCAGCACATCTTTGAAATAAATCGGTTGATTTAGTTCAGCAGACTTTTCCATTATCCAATGTCTTTCTGCTGCTGTCGTTCCTTTCTCATTAGCGTTAAGAAAATTCAAGGTTAATAAATCATTATGTAATCTATTTCTGGGGGTATTTTCAGTCCCTTTCTGTTTGTTCAGCATATCCTTTATAGTACGATTTGATCTTTCTATAACTGCCTGACCTGTAGGATTATTTGGTATACCTGTAATGTGTTTTATATTATAATAATCAAAAAAGCGTTTCATTTTCTTAGATACATATGCTGGACCATTATCTGTCTTTATTTGTGCAGGTATACCCATGATGTCCATAGCTTCCAATAAATGTGTAATTACTGAATCAGCCTTTTCTGAGCTCAGGGCAGTAGCCCATTGAAAACCTGAATACGTGTCTATGGTGTGGTGTACATATTTTAATTTACCAAATTCCATAAAGTGGAACACATCCATCTGCCAAATTTCATTTCTCTTAGTACCCTTTGGGTTACTCCCTGCAGGCAACGGTGTTTGATTATAGAAAGAACAAGTAGGACATCTCTTTATAATGCCCTTAGCTTGTTGCCAAGTAATGGAAAATTCTTTCTTTAGGCCTTTACTATTGACATGATGCTTCTTATGAAATTCTGAGGCCTGCAACACACTTCCAATCAATAATTGATCAATCTCACTGGGTCCGAATCCTCGGGGCACCCAAGCAGGCGGGAGACCCTTTGTTTCTATGGCCTACCTGCAACAAGCAGGGTAGGCGCTTTGTTTGTGACCTGCACACCAGCACGGAGGCCTGATCTCTCTGCTCCAGGAGACCCAGTGTTGGGGTGAGTTTCTGGCACTGCGGCGCCAGCATGGGAAGGGGAGCTCAGAGGTTCCTTGGCCCCCTATCCTTCTTGAGCTCTCTGCAGGGCCTCCACTCCCTGCATACAGCCTCTTTCTTCCTAGCCCACCCAGCTTCCATCCAGAACCCTCCACACTTTAGCCCCACTGCCCTCTTTCGGCACATAACATCACCCAGCCCAGCCTGTCTGGGTACTGGGTCCGAATCCTCAGGGCACCCAAGCGGGCGGGAGTCCCTTTGTTTCTAATGCCTGCCTGCACCAAGCAGGGTAGGCACTTTGTTTGCGACCTGCCCACCAGCACAGAGGCCTGATCTCTCGGCACCAGGAGACCCAGCGTTGGGGTGAGTTTCTGGCCCCGTGGTGCCAGCCTGGGAAGGGGAGCTCAGAGGTTCCTTGGCCCCCTATCCTTCTTGAGCTCTCTGCAGTGCCTCCACTCCCTGCATACAGCCTCTTTCTTCCTAGCCCACCCAGCTTCCATCCAGAACCCTCCCCACTTCAGCCCCACCGCCCTCTTTTGGCACATAACATCACCCAGCCCAGCCTGTCTGGGCACTGGGCCCGAATCCTTGTGGCACCCAAGCAGACGGGAGTCCCTTTGTTTCTATGGCTTGCCTGCACCAAGCAGGGTAGGCACTTTGTTTGCGAGCTGTCCAACCAGCACGGAGACCTGATCTCTCTGCACCAGGAGAGAAAACGTTGGGGAGAGCCATCATTGGGTAGGCAAGGAGACCTAATCTGGTAAAGAAGATCCATAAGGGAGCATTTGGAAGAAGAGATGGGCAGACGCCAAGGCAAGAATTCGCCCAACAAGCTGAAAAGCAAGATGAAGCCACCAGAAACCAGCGACCTCACAACGGGAGGACATGAACACCTTAATCAAGAAGAAGTAGAAAAGATTGACTTCATGAAAGTGATTGACGCCCTTAAACAGCATGTAAAAAATGCCCTTATAGAAATGGATGAGAAATATAACAGAAAGTTTGAAGAATTGAATAAATCAGTGAATGATACCATAGAAAACCAAGGAAAAACAATCAAACAGTTAATGGAAACAGTGCAAGACTTGAAAACTGAAACGGAGGCAAAGAAGAAAACACAAACAGAGGGCTGGCTGGACATGGAAAATTTAAGTAAACAAACAGAGTCTACAGAAACAAGCATTACCAACAAAATACAAGAATGAGAAGAAAGAATCTCAGATTCTGAAGATACCATAGAGAAAATAAACACAATGATCAAAGAAAACAGCAAGTCCAACAAACTCTCATCACAAAATATTCAGGAAATATGGGACACAATAAAAAGACCAAATCTCAGAATAATAGGAGTAGAAGAAGGAGAAGAAGTGCAGCTCAATGGTCCAGAAAATATATTTAATAAAATTATAGAAGAAAACTTTCCCAACCTAAAGAAAGATATACCTATGAAGGTTCAAGAAGCATACAGAACACCGAATAGGCTGGATCAAAAAAAAAAAAAAACATCCCCTCGCCATATAATTAACAAAACACAAAGCATACAGAATAAGGAAAGAATATTAAGAGCTGCAAAGGAAAAAGGCCAAATGACTTATAAAGGTAAACCTATCAGACTTACACCTGACTTCTCCATGGAAACCATGAAAGCCAGAAGGTCCTGGATAGATGTACTGCAGAAACTGAAAGACCATGGATGCAAGCCCAGATTACTATACCCAGCCAAGCTTTCGTTCACTATAAATGGAGAAAATAAAATTTTCCAGGATAAAAACAAATTTAAACAATACGAAGCCACAAATCCAGCCTTACAGAAAGCAATAGCAGGAAAATCACTAACCAAGGAGTCCAACAATGACCACAATAACTCAGACATCTAGAGACCCTTCACCAACACAAATCAAAGAAGGGAAACACACAAACTCTATGACTAAATAAATGAATGGAGTTAACAACCACTGGTCATTAATATCACTTAATGTCAATGGACTCAACTCACCTATTAAAAGGCACAGGCTAAGAGATTGGATAAGAAAACAGGATCCAACATTCTGCTGTTTACAAGAAACACACCTCAACCACAAAGACAGGCACCTACTCAGAGTAAAGGGCTGGGAAAAGGCTTATCAAGCAAATGGACCTAAGAAACCAGCAGGTGTGGCCATACTAATCTCTAACAAAGTAGACTTCAAACTTAAATCAATCAGAAGAGATGGACAGGGGCATTTTATACTCATAACAGGAACAGTTCATCAGGATGAAGTCTCAATCCTGAACATCTACGCCCCTAATATAAAAGCACCCACGTACATAAAAGAAACATTGCTAAAACTCAAGGCAGCCATCAAACTGCACACAATAATAGTAGGAGACTTCAACACTCCTCTCTCACCAATGTACAGGTCAATCAGACAGAAACCTAACAGAGAAATAAGAGAATTAATGGAGGTAATGAATCAAATGGACTTAACATGTAGTAATAGGGGCGGAGGGGCTGCGTTCCCAGCACCCTGGCCGCCTGCTCGGCTAGCTTATGCCCCAAAATAACAACACACAAACTGTATTCATTTAAACACTGCTTGGCCCTTTAGCTCTTGCCCTTACTGGCTTATTCTGATATCCCGATCAACACATCTCTAATAATCTGTGAGAACCGGTCTTACTGGGAAGATTCTAGACCAGTCCATCCTGGGTCGGAGCTTCATGGCATGTGTCTGCCCAGGAGGGGGGCATGGTGTCTCTCTGAGGCATCTGCTCCCCAGAGGAGAGCTGTCGAGTCTGAGCTCACTTCCTCTTCCTCCCAGCCTTCTGTTTTGTTCACTCCACCTACCTATGTTCTAACCAATAAAATGGGCCAAGGCAGTTACTTTATTAGACAATGACCTTCCTCCATCATTAACAGACATCTATAGAACATTCCACCCAAATAGGAAAGAATATACCTTCTTCTCTGCAGCTCATTGAACCTTCTCAAAAATCAACCACATAGTCGGTAACAAAGCAAACATCCAAAGTTACAAAAAAATATTAGTAACCACCTGTGTCTTATCAGATCACCACGGATTAAAGTTAGAATTCAACAACAATGCTACCCTCAGAAAGCCTACAAATTCATGGAAACTGAACAGTCAACTACTGAACCATACCTGGATTAAGGAAGAAATTAAAGTCTTCCTGGAATTCAATGAAAATAAAGAAACAACCTATTCAAACTTATGGGACACTATGAAAGCAGTCCTGAGAGGAAAGTTCATAGCACTAAGTGCCCACTTAAAGAAAACAGAGAAAGCTCACATTGGAGACTTAACAGCCCACCTGAAACCTCTAGAAAAAAAAAGAAGCAGACTCACCTAGGAGGAGTAGAAGACTGGAAATAATCAAACTGAGGGCTGAAATCAACAAAATAGAAACACAGAAAACAATCCAAAGAATCAATGAAACAAAAAGCTGGTTCCTGGAGAAAATCAACAAGACTGACAAACCCCTATCCAAACTAATCAAACGGCAGAGAGAGAATTTGCAAATTAATAAGATCAGAAATGAAAAGGGGGACATAACCGCAGACACAGAGGAAATTCAGAGAATCATTAGATCTTACTACAAAAGCCTATATGCCACAAAACTGGAAAATGTAAAGGAAATGGACACTTTTTTAGATAAATACCATTTACCAAAGTTAAACCAGGACCAGGTGAACAATCTAAATAGACCTGTTAGTCGCGAAGAATTAGAAGAGGTTATCAAAAACCTCCCTACCAAAATATGCCCAGGACCAGATGGTCTTATTGCGGAATTCTACCAGAACTTCCAAGAAGACCTAGTACCTATACTCCTTAATGTATTTCACAATATAGAAACAGAAGAGGCATTGTCAAATTCCTTTTATGAAGCTACAGTTACTCTGATAACAAAACCACACAATGACTCAACCAAGAAAGAAAATTATAGACCAGTCTCACTCATGAACATCGATGCAAAAATCCTCAACAAAATACTGGCAAACCGAATCCAAGAACACATTAGGAAAATTATCCATTATGATCAAGTAGGCTTCATCCCAGGGATGCAGGCCTGGTTCAACATATGAAAATCAATCAATGTAATCCAGCATATAAATAAACTGAAAGAAAAAACCATATGATCATTTCATTATATCCTGAAAAACATTTGACAAAATTCAACATCCCTTTATGATAAAAGTATTGGAGAGATTAGGGATACAAGGGTCATACCTAAATATAATAAAAGCTATATACAGCAAGCCGACAGCTAACATCAAATTAAATGGAGAGAAACTTAAAGCCATCCCACTAAACTCAGGAACACGACAAGGCTGTCCAGTCTCGCCACACCTCTTCAATATAGTGCTTGAAGTTCTAGCAATAGCAATAAGACAACAGAAGGGGATCAAGGAGATTCGAATTGGAAAGGAAGAAGTTAAACTTTCATTATTTGCAGATGATATGATAGTGTACATAAGCGACCCCCAAAACTCCACCAAAGAACTTTTACAGCTGATAAACAGCTTTAGTAATGTGGCAGGATACAAGATCAACTCCAAAAAATCAGTCGCCCTCTTATACACAAAGGATATGGAAGCAGAGAGGGAAATCAGAGAAGCTTCACCTTTCACGATAGCCACAAATAGCATAAAATATCTTGGGGTAACTCTAACCAAGGAAGTGAAAGATCTATTTGACAAGAACTTTAAGGCATTGAAGAAAGAAACTGAGGAGTATACCGGAAAATGGAAGGACCTCCCTTGCTCATGGATTGGGAGGATCAACATAGTAAAAATGGCAATTCTACCAAAGGCAATTTATAGATTCAATGCAGTCCCCATCAGGGTCCCATCAAAATTCTTCACAGATCTTGAGAGGACAATATTCAACTTTATATGGAAAAACAAAAAACGCAGTATAGCCAAAACAATCCTATACAATAAAGGATCTTCTGGAGGCATTACCATCCCTGACTTCAAACTCTATTACAGAGCTACAGTAATGAAAACAGTGTGGTACTGGCATAAAAACAGAGAAGTCGACCAATGGAATCGAATAGAAGACCCTGAAATTAACCCACAAGCCTATGAACACCTGATTTTCGATAAAAGTATACAATGGAAAAAAGAGAGCATCTTCAACAAATTGTGCTGGCAAAAATGGATGTTAACCTGTAGAAGAATGAAAATAGATCCATATCTATCACCATGCACAAAACTCAAGTCCAAATGGATTAAAGACCTCAATATCAGTCAGAACACACTGAACCTGATAGAAGAGAAAGTGGGAAGTACTCTACAACACATGTTCACAGGAGACCACTTCTTCCGTATAACCCCAGCTGCACAGACATTAAGGACCTCATTGAATAAATGGGACCTCCTGAGTCTGAGAAGCTTCTGTAAAGCAAAGGAAACTGTCACTAAGACAAAAAGGCAACCCACTGACTGGGAAAAGATCTTCACCAACCCCGCAACAGACAAAGGTCTGATCCCCAAAATATATAAAGAACTCAAGAAACTGGACTTTAAAATGCTATTTAACCCAATTATAAAATGGGG
Source organism: Microtus oregoni (assembly GCF_018167655.1). Classification (NCBI taxonomy): domain Eukaryota; kingdom Metazoa; phylum Chordata; class Mammalia; order Rodentia; family Cricetidae; genus Microtus; species Microtus oregoni. The sequence goes on from NW_024543067.1 coordinate 34,293,015, forward strand.
CACTGATCTGAACAGAGAATTCTCAACAGAAGAAGTTCAAATGGCCAAAGGACACTTCAGGTCATGCTCAACTTCCTTAGCGATCAGGGAAATGCAAATCAAGACAACTTTAAGATACCATCTTACACCTGTCAGAATGGCTAAAATAGAAAACACCAATGATAGCCTTTGTTGGAGAGGTTGTGGAGAAAGGGGTACACTCATCCATTGCTGGTGGGAATGCAAACTTGTGCAACCACTTTGGAAAGCAGTATGGCGGTTTCTCAGGAAATTCGGGATCATCTTACCCCTGGACCCAGCAATACCACTCTTGGGAATATACCCAAGAGAGGCCTTATCATACAAAAAAATTATATGCTCTATGCTGTTCATAGCAGCATTGTTTGTGATAGCCAGAACCTGGAAACAACCTAGATGCCCTTAAATGGAAGAATGGATGAAGAAAATATGGAATATATACATATTAGAGTACTACTCAGCAATAAAAAAGAAGGACTTCTTGAATTTTGTATGCAAATGGATGGAAATAGAAAACACTATCCTGAGTGAGGTAAGCCAGACCCAAAAAGAGGAACATGGGATGTACTCACTCATATTTGGTTTCTAGCCATAAACCAAGGACATTGAGCCTATAATTAGGGATCCTAGAGAAGCTAAATAAGGAGAACCCAAAGAAAAACTTATAGGCATCCTCCTGAATATTAACCTTCCGCAAGCAATGAAAGGAGACAGAGACCGAGACCCACACTGGAGCACAGGACTGAAATCTCAAGGTCCAAATCAGGAGCAGAAGGAGAGAGAGCATGAGCAAGGTACTTAGGACTGTGAGGGGTGCACCCATACACTGAGACAATAGGGATGTTCTATTGTGAACTCACCAAGACCAGCTGTCCTGGGTCTGGAAAAGCCTCGGATAAAACCGGACTCTCTGAACATAGTGGACAATGAGGACTACTGAGAACTCAAGAACAATGGCAATGGGTTTCTGATCCTACTGCACGCATTGGCTTTGTGGGAGCCTAGGCAGTTTGGATGCTCAACTTACTAGACCTGGATGGAGGTGGGGGTTCCTTGGACTTCCCACAGGACAGGGAACCCTGATTGCTTTTCAGGCTGAGGGGGGGGGGACTTAATTGGGGGAGGGGGAGGGAAATGGGAGGTGGTGGCAGGGAAGAGACAAAAATCTTTAATAAATAAATAAATTTAAAAAAAATTAAAAAAAAATGACTCAGAAAAGAGCAAACCATGCGAGCAGAAACTACGCGGGCCTGTGGAGTTTAAATCCATGTGGGGAGGCCAAGGCCGCTGCTGCAAGGCACAGGCGGTGGCTGAAAAAGGGAGGGCTCCTGCCAAGCTGAACTCGAGGCCAGCAGCTGAGCAGGGAAAGGAGAGGTTCTAGAACCAAACGTTGGGTGCCAACTAAAGGCGTAAGTCACAAACAATGCCACACCAGTTTGGAATTATGATTAATAGGGTGGTATTTATTTAAAGGGGAAAAAATTTACAGATCACTGTCCCAGGCAACAGCCCTCTAAGCAAACAGTAAGGGAGTCTAGTCGCTGGAGGAGCAGGAAGTGAAGAGAGAGAGGAGAGGGAAGTGGCTGCTTTTTTAAAGGGAGAGAGACCATGCCCCAATGGGCTGGTATCTCAGCAGCTATAGGTTGGAGGTGCGGGAGGACCTCCCGCAACAGTATATGATCATAAAAGTGATCAGAAAACTTTTTTACTCAGTTTCCTCCCTGGAACCTAAGATATAGCAGGAAATCTGCACTCAGAAGAAAGCTCAGAGGCAAGAAAACAGGAAAAAAAGATGACAATACAAATAATACCCATGAATTCAACTGTTTAATGTACCAGAAGGTAACAATTATTCAATTTAATATAGGAAAGTCATAAAATCACAGGTTTTCTTTTTGTGGGCCTAAACAAAGGAATTTCAAAACTGGCTTAAAAGAATTGTAGTTAGTAACTCAGTCATGATAAACATTGGAAGCATGTCTTTTCTGCACTGATACTTGTTTAAAAGTTTTAAGACTTTGGATTGATATGACAAGAGGGGGAACCTAGTACCAAAGCTGAAGTTCTGAGTTTGATCCCTGGAACCTCCACTATAGAAGAAGGAAACCAACTGCAGTAAGTTTTCCCATGACCCCCATGTGTACCAGCTTACATCAAAATGCACATGGATGTCAAACAAATATAAAAGTAATAAAGTTAAGAGCAACTATGCTGTATGTTTAGATGTATTGACAGAAATGCAGATTTGTCAGTAGGGCACAAAGATAGTTTAACATATAAGGATGGGGAGGATGGAAGGAGAACTCTACTCTGGCAGAGAGCAGTGGCTTCATTACTATGCTTTAAAATTGCTAATAATGGGTGACATGATAATATCATCAGGGAAGGTTGTAACCTGTCTGCAGTTATTTTAATGGTTCTAAAACCCTTTCTGCTTCCATCCAAGAAAGGCTTCTTTTTTGGTGTACTGATGGCATTGCGTGTACAGGAATGCAGTGTTCAGAAACCAAACAAATAGACATGTACAGGGAAAAATAGATTAGTACGAAATGTTCTGAAATGTGCAAAGGCAATCCTGGAATGTGGAAAAATCCAGCTCATTTCTAAAAAAAAATATATTCATAAAATTAAAATAGATTATTTTCAACAAAAGTACAGGATTTTCAGGAAAAAAGTAATTTGAGCTTTCACAAACAAATGGAAAAATGTATAGTGAAATGAAAGATATAGGAGTCGTATTATGGATAAATATCCACATTTAGAATATATTAGAAACCCTGATAATTAACAGTCTTACACTCTTTTTTGAGAAGTCATCACTACTACAGAGTGAGTACTATTGTTCTTTACACATCTCTCTAACTGTGCATAAATATATATTAAAATGTAATCTTAATAAATTTCAGTTTTGCTTTACTTAAAAAGAAAAACTATTTCTAAAAAATCAAGTATAAAATAGCTGGAATAGTAGGTTCATTCCTAGGTCTATTATTCCGTTAAATGAACATAGTACCAACTTCTCCCTAACTTCATCCCTTGATGCTTATATACCAGCACAGTTCTTAACCTCATTAGAGAAGATTCTTCATGCAGTGGAACAATTAACACAGAAACTCACAACTGGTCAAAGGCAGAGAGTAACTGAGCCAGCATGTAAATAAATCCTCCACACACATCAAACTATAGCAACATCACAGAAGAGAGGATGGAAAGATTTTAAGTGCCAGAGATCAGGGAGGATCACTTGGGAGCAGTACTCTCTGAACATGACAGATCCAGGGTTCACAGAGGATGTGGTTGACTTCAAAATACCTGTACAAGATCAGAAAATAACATTATGGCATGAACAGCAGATGGGTTAGGTTGACAAGCTCCAGCAAAACTTTTCATACTTGTGAGTACATGAGAAGCACAAATTGGACTTGGGTAACTAACAAAAAAAGCAAAAGTAGATAGATAGCTGCTGGGGTTGGAGGTGGGAGTATCCAGGAGGATTTGTGGGGATGCGGTGAAAATGAGCACAATACACTGTAGAAAATTCTCAAAAAATGATAAAAATGTTATACTAAAAGATAATCATAATCATACATAACAAAGCAAATCATAGAAAGTTAGAGCTGATACATGACTCAATATCACCTAAGGGTACACAAATAAAATGTAAAATCAGGATAGTACTTGATTGTCTCAATTGAAATTTAGCACAGACAATATTTTGTTGGCTCTAAGTAGATGCTTATCCTGAGAGCTCTGATTCTAGTGGATACACTGCAAAACTCTCAACAGAAATGGGGAATAATTCAATAAAAAAACCAAGAAACAGAAGATTTACTTGATGTGCCAACCAGCATCAATCTTACTGAAGAAACGTACCTTACAGATATTTTCCTTTTTGTTCCTAAGAAATGTCGCAGCTGCTAAAAGAGCTCTGCTGCAGCTAACATTCCAGGCACAGTGGAGCTTATCAAGTATTGCTGGCTGGCTGCCTTCCCTCCACATGGTAGAATTGAGTTTATTCTTCAAATTGAATTTGAGTGTGTCATGAATTGTGAGCAGAACGAATAAGCTTAACTGCTCTGATAAATCAATTAATTGCAATGCAAGGTTTTATGTGTTTTCTCCATTCTGCCATAGCAACTAGAAGAATTTGAGAAGGTTTTGTTCTCTCAATCTGTGTCTTTCAGTGTGTATTAGCTGCTTGTCTTCTTGCTGTGATAAAATACCTTCCTCCATTAAAAAAAAAAACTTAAGAAAGAGAAGGTTTATTTTGGTTTCCAGACAGACCAGCTCAAGAATTTATGAGGCTGTAGAAAGATAGAAAAATAGGTATGCACACGGAGGCTACATATCCATTAGGGTTTGCATATCTTGAGGGTCCACAAGGAGAGAGGTGAATATGCCATGATTTACATGACAGAGTTGTAGAAAAACTTAGGATTGGCTTAACATAAACCAATGGAGTTTGTACATGTGGCTAGATAATACATGATGTTAATAAGCTAATGATGACATATTCAAGATACAATGATGAATATGAATATTGCCTTTTAAATATGCAGCATGAAAGTATTCATTTTGATTAAGAACAGAGTAGTTTCATGCCATTTGTTAAGAATATTGTTTCATAATGTTCATATAAATGCACAAATATTGAACTACATATTAATAAGAGTAGTCACTTTTAAGGGGTAAGGAATGGAAAGGCAATGAGTAGGAAAATGTGGCAAAGTTAAGTTTCCCCTATTATGTTACTTTTACAAATTGGAAGCATTTTATCTTGAGTGTTCAATAATTTATTTATTTTCAGTAATTTGCAAATTTTCTTACTAAGAATAAGTGACAGGAAAACACGATAAACGTATTAATTTATTAGAAATATTGATTTTTAAATAGCTATTATAATTGACTATGTGTTGGCTTTTCTTAGAAGGGGGAGAGTCAGAGTGAAGCACTGCTCCTTGTTAGAAAATTAGTAACTTCACCTCTTGGTCTTTGATTCGCAGAGACAAGGGGAGCCAGGAAAAGTCTAGGTTTCATATTTAATGTAAAAAAATCAGAGTCAGCTCTTAATCAGAAAGGGGCATGAAGTGTCAGAGTTGGAAGCTATTAAATTAGAGAAGCTGAATCAAATTGTCTTGCAATGGTATTCAGCAGAAGAAGGGTAGAGAGCCCCAGAAGATTCCTGAGCATTGCCTCCTGCAGACTGCATGATGGAATCTGAAACAGCAATCTTTCACATGTAGTAGGTAGAGTTCCTCTGACATTCAGCTCAGTGAACAACTTGACATCTTTATTGAAAAACTCAGGATGTGTTGATAAACTCTCACATGGTTTCAGTCAGATTGGGCCAGTATACTTCCTCTGTCCTGCAGAGCTAGCCACCGTCACTCAGCTCTTCGTGTTGTTTCTTCCCAGGATGCAAGATCACCTTATTTTTTATTTTTTTTTAATGATTTGTGTTTTTTTTACATATTTTTTTTTCTTTTTATTAAAAATTTCCACCTCCTCCCATTTCCCTCTCCCTCCTCCCACTTCCTCTCCCTCTCCAGTCAAAAGAGCAGTCAGGGTTCCCTGCCCTAAGTCCAAGTTCCTTCCCTCTCCATCCAGGTCTAGGAAGGTGAGCATCCAAACAGACTAGACTCCCACAAAGCCAGTACATGCAGTAGAATCAAAACCCAGTGCCATTGTCCTTGGCTTCTCAGTCAGCCCTCATTGTCAGCCACATTCAGAGAGTCCTGTTTAATCACATGCTCCATCAGTCCCAGTCCAGCTGGCCTTGTAGCCAGAACCTGGAAACAACCTAGATGCCCCTCAATGGAAGAATGGAATAAGAAAGTGTGGAATATATACTCATTAGAGTACTACTCAGAGTAAAAAACAATGACATCTTGAATTTTGCATGCAAATGAATGGAAATAGAAAACACTATCCTGAGTGAGGTAACCCAGAGCCAAAAAGATGAATATGGTATGTATTCACTCATTAGTGGATTCTAGCCATAAAGAAAGGATATTAAGCAAGATCACTTTAAATCGACTCTCAGATATGCCAGGCATGCTTATATCAATATCCCATGGCAAGAATGACATGAATGCATGACTAAACTCCATTGAGGGTTGGAGGCATGAAGAAGTTGCTCGTTTTCTCTTTCTTACAAAGTTTCCTAGAGTTACATTGACTGGAAACAGGAATTACTGCAGAATTACCAAACAAGGTAAGGAAACAAAATGCCAGGTGAATGATAGCTGTGTGCTGTATGGTTAGATGCTGCCCCCACCCCCCCAACTGAGGTTGAGTGAGCTCAGTTGCAGGTCTGTAATCCCTCTCTACTGTCTACTGTGACTGACACCTTTTGTGTGGCAATCAGGACTTGAGGCAGTGAACGTTCTGGAATGACTAGATTTTCTAATCTTGTGTACTATTGCCTGTGTGGAGGACCTGTGTGGGATTGCACCTTGGGGATTGTCATGGAAATTTTCACTACTTTGTTTTTTTTTTCCTACTCTGATTTTTATTTAAATAGTCTAAGTAAGAGTTTGTTTTGTTGTTTCGCTAAGGCAGAAAACTTTAAGCACATTTAACAGAGCAAAGTCACTCGCCCTAGTTAATTTTTGGTATTGTTATTTTGTTTGTTTGTTTGTTTGTTGTTTACAGTATTAGAGATTGAAATTGGAGCCTTGGGGAGGCAATCCACTAGTAAACTTTAGCATAGCTCCTTTAAATTTTGAGACAGGAACTTGCTATTATGTAGCCCTCCTGTTTGGGTACATTACCTTGGTTTTCAGATGGTACTTCCACACCCAGGAATACCTAATTCCCAGTGTCATCCATGGCAGTGGGGCAGTGCAAGGCTCCGTCAGTACTGGTTTTTGTTGTTGTTGTTTTGTTTTGTTTTTGTTTGCTTATTTGTGTGTGTTAGTGTGTGCTCAGACAGGGCAAGAAAAACTAGTAGATTACATATACAGCAGAACAATTTTTCTTATTTCTCTAGGATTCATAAGTTGCTAGTTCAGGAATGTATTGATTTATGTAAACATCCACTGTTGGAATTTTTTAAAACAACTATTATAACTGTGCTTTTTATCATAGTCTCTTCAGAAGCCTAGCTTAAATAAAGACTTAACAGCTTTGAAGACATGGGAGAATTTCTTACTAATCTGGAAATCTGTGCAGAAAAGTATTTTACAACTTCCATTCACAGGCCCTTTCATGGAGTGACACTATTAGACAGAACAGAGGCCCAGACTTGGTAAAAGACCCAGTCTGCATGTCTGTATAAACCAGTGGTTTTCAGTTTGTCCATGGACACTCCACTGTGATGTTTGACAGTCTGAATAGAGACAGCTTTGTCTATGCGTCTATTCTTCCTGCTAAGTACCGTGAAAACATTGAGCATTACACACACACACACACACACACACACACACACACACACACACATATTATACACACACATATTGTGTGTGGCAAATGTAAGAGTGGTGTGTGAGTGTAAAGGAGATTCAAGGTGTCTCAGGAACAACCCTGGGTTCTCCTTATATCAGTCTTGAGATTCAACAAAAACAATCATTGTGTAGCTAAGTGTTAGACTTGGTGTTGTAAGAAACTGTTGGAATCAGAGAGCAGGGATCAAGCAATCAGGTAAAAATCCAGATGTATTGGATATTAGAAAGAGAAATACAACAATTGTCTAAACACGGAGAATTCTGCTGCCCTGGGTCGGGCTTTAGGTAAAGGAGAGGAAAAGCCCAAGCGGTGTCCACAAGCAAAGAGCCTGACATTTTATAAAAGCAAATCTAAATAAACAGTTGACCAACTTGCTAATAACTACAATTATTGACATTCCTACTGTGTGCATGCAATGCTCTAACCAGGGGCTGTTTAAAAAAAAAAAAAAAAAAAAAAAACAACCTGCTAAGCTTTCGGTTCTGGGAATCAGTAAAACTTGCATTCTTATATCTCCAAATCCCAAAGACTCCTTTTCTACACTGGCCCAGGTCAGAGGTGATTAGAGTAACACTTGGAGCTCAGGTCAGTACTTGAAGTATGTCTATTAAAACATTATGCAATGGAAAGTACAGTCTTCATTTAGAGGCAAGCAGGAGATGTTTCACTTTAATATTGGTGAAACAGAAAGTCTTTACTTTCTTCACCATCTTAAGGAGGAACCCCTCTCCATTAATCAGCTGCAGCATCTGTGTGGCTATTGTCCAGTCCCCTCTAAGACCAAAGCTTAGCAGCATTCCAGAGTCTGTACCAACTGCAGCGTCAGCTTAAGTCCCCTACACAGACTTGCACTGAACCTTGCTGGGCATGATCTCATAGCAGGTTCTTTACTTCCATAGCCAGGAAGAGCTTTGTAAGGTCAGATCTGAGTTCTGTGGGTCCAGAATCTTCCACTGTCTGCACTTGCCAGGAAGAACTCTGTGAGAGTACTCCTTTCTACCATAGTGTTAGGATGAAGATAATGAAATAGAATTCTTTTCTTAACTAAGTTTCACAATTTGGACTTTAGCGGAACTTCTGATGCAGGCCTACAACTCTTTGAATGTGGGAACTTGAAACAGTCCCTTCAAATGATTGATGGTTGCTAGGGAAGGATTCTGAACCAATTGCATCCTTGAAACTTTAACATCTGGTGCAGAAAACCTCTACACTGCAGTCCATCTCAAATACTTCCAAATGTAAGGACCAACCAAGGTGAAAGAAGTAGAAATTATAAAGATCATAACAAAGTAAGTAAGATTAGGAAAATATAGATTAGAAAATATCAATAAAGTAAATTTCAGCCTAACTGAGAATAAAGACACAGATAAGTAAAATCAGAGCAGAAAAATTAAATATTGCTATTCATAATTCAGAAATGTAAAAGAGAACAAAAACTGCCTTGTAGGATTGCATGCTAAATATTTGGAAAATCTAGACAAGTGGATGAATTCTTGAATATGTACTATCTACAATAATGATTCATATAAAAATGAAAAATTTAAATAAAACAATGATGTATAAGTAAATTGACCCAGTGATCAAAAATCACTCTTGTAAAAAAAAAACTTTAGGCTTGATGATTTATATTTGAATTCTATAAAATATTTAAGAGTAAGTAGTAGTAGTTTTTCTTAAATGCTTTCAAATTTTTAAATGAAAAATACTTGCTAAATTCTTTCATTAGCCCACTGCAATTCTACTGTTGAGTCTAAAAAAAGATCTAACTAGTTAAACAAATACTGTTGACCTATTTCTCCAGTAAGTGAAAATTTAAAATTCTGAATGAAAATACTAGTAACCCTAAGTCATTGCATTAGAGAAAGCTGATGTGTTAAGATTAGATTGGGATTCAACCCAGAAATGCAAAGATAATTCAACACTCACAGATTGGTAGATTTGATGCAACAAATCAACATGAAAGACAAAGTCAAAAGACTATTGAAACCCATAACTCCTTACAATGTATGAAATAAACCCTCTGAAAAAGCTATTAAAGAAAGAAATGATATAAAATAATAAAGACTGTATAAGTGAACCCCATACTCAATATTATACTGAATGCAAAAGTAACAGCACAGTATTTTTTCTAATTTTAGATGGAAGATAAGAATAGCCACTTCACACTGATCAAATTTAATATAGTTCTGGGTCATAGCAAAGGAAAAAAGAAATGGATACAATAAAGTTAAATTATCCATGTTGATTCTGTCTTTGAAAAGCCTAAAAGCACTAACCACAGACGTGAGATAAATGCTAAACCATCAATCCAAGAATTTCTCCATAACAGAGGAAATAGCGAAGGGACTTAAGAGATGGCTTTCAGAATGAGGAAAAGCTGCAAATGGTACAGTAAAGGCTTGACATCCCCAATATATATGGATCTCAAAAAGATGAACAAAAAAGAAATTCAATTAAGTAACAGCAATAAAACTCCTCTCAGCAGAAGACATTCAAATGGTCGATGAATACGGGAAACATGTTCAGCTTTCCTGATCACCAGGGCGATGCTAATCAAAACCACAATGAAATTTCCTATCACCCCTGTTGGAATAGCTATCAGCAAAAAGACAAAACACAACAATTTCTGGAAAGGATTCAGAGAGATAGGAACTCTAACACCCTGCTGCTAGGAATATAAATCTACTGAGTCATTTTAGACAATAGTCTAGAGAGTTTTCAAAAACTAAATGTAGAACAAACATTTGAGACAGCAATTCCATGACTGGGCATATTTCCAAATGAATTTTTTATGTACAAAATACTTTAAAACCCATGTTCATTACAACACTTCTCCAAAGAGCCAAATATTGAAGTGAAACTAACTGTCCAGCAAATGAGTGGACAAAGAAAACGTGGTGTATGTATACAATAGGATATTACTGAGCCACGAAAAGAATGAGATCCTGTTATTCACAGCATCATGGTTGGAACTGACAATCACTGCATTCAGTGAAATAAGCCAGACACACACAGATAAATTCCATATGTGCAGAACTGAGTCAGTCTTGTGAGAGTAATAGAATAGTAGACACTAGACACAGGAGAGGGCATATGTGCAGAACCGAGTCAGTCTTGTGAGAGTAATAGAATAGTAGACACTAGACATAGGGGAGGACAAGTGTGAGGCAAGACATGAAGAAATACTGGAAATCTTTGGCAACCTACAAAAACGTTGAAAGAAAAGGAAAGGACCAGACAAAAGGATAGAGAGGCATGATCAATGTGTTCTGTATACTAGAGTGTGATGATGAGTCCCATTGTTTTTTAATTAATATGTAGGCACATACAATGAAAAGAAGCATAAAGAAAATACTACACAATAAGATGGGGACTACAGAACCAAGGAAGCATATCTGGGCACTTTTAAGATTTTAGATTGGATTAATTTTTTTGATTATTATCTTCATTCAGGTTTATAAAATTCATTCTTAGTGAAAGGGATCAGGACCCCTAAGACCATATTCTCAGCACAAAGGAGATTTATTTGCCCAGAGGGACAGTAATAGTCAAAGACAGAAGACAAGAGAGAAGGTGAAGGGCACAGGGAAATGGAACAGGGATAGTCTTACCCTGCGGGGACAAAAGACTGCCTCTGCATAGAGAAGAGACAGACATGGCCATAGGAAAATGGTAGTTTACAAAGGTAAAAGGGAAACCCTGTGTTAGGATGAGGTGTTTAATTTTAATTGGGTAAGTTAATAGGTGAGCTATAGGGAGGTTTTTTTTTTTTTTAGTTTTTTCAAGACAGGGTTTCTCTGTAGCTTTGGAGCCTGTTCTGGAACTAGCTCTTGCAGACCAGGCTGGGCTCGAACTCACAGAGATCCGCCTGTCTCTGCCTCCCGAGTGCTGGGATTAAAGGTGTGTGCCACCACCGCCCAGCTATAGGGAACTTTTGGTTGCTGGGCTTCAATACTTTGATAGCTGGACCTTGGTAGTCAGCCACAAGAGGTAGAAGTGGTCAAATAAAGAATAAACCTTAATGCAATGTACTCTAATAGGTTTAGCAAGGAAGACAGAATGGGGGAGAAGGGCAAGGGCTGCCAGAGACATGTTTGCCATGCTCAAGCTGACTAAAGTCCCTTCATCTAGGCTGTCTCAGTGCTTAGAACATTTATTTCTTGCTTCTTTGCCACTCAATAGATAGTAAACGTGTTTTAGGTGTAAATAAATTTAATAGAACTGAGATTCCTTGTTGCCAGTCTTCTTTGTATTCAGTATCATAGTCAGGGAACCCAGTTGTACATGGTAGGATATCAAGGGAGGTTCTCTGTATCTTACTGGGAAACAGTATCTTTTCCTGGCATGTCATGATTCCATAGTAGCCCTCTCTGCAACAGTAATTTGTGAATCAAGAGACAAAGGGAAGAGAATCAGACACATTTGCCTCAATTGACTGAGATGTTAAGCCAACACAAGCAGCCACTTACCTCTCAACATTTGTATCATGAGAAAATAAAACTCACATCTCTTTCACCTAATGTAGGCAGGTTTTATGTAACTTGTTGTCAGCCTTGACTTGTTTTATCAAAAATATTCCAAGGAAATTATGTGTTTCTCTAACAGAAAGGGGTCTCACCACCGTAGTAACTGGGGAAATGTTCTCAAAGGAAGTTTAATAATATAATTAGGAAATGTGATGAGAAATACATAATGCTTCTAAATCATAAAATATCAGACTACTTCTGAAAGATATGCCTGCCAATCGTGATGTGCACAAACCCTGCAAACCCAAGTTCCTTCAGAAGACTCTCTAGTTCTTCTTTCATTTCAAAGAGTTCTAAGTCCCATAAAATTGCAGAGCTGGCTGAGGTTCAGCAGGATGTCTCATACCTGTAATTTTAGAACTCCAGAGGCTAACATGGCAAAAGAGTCATGAGTTTGAAGTCAGCCTGAACTAACTTCCATAGAATAAAATGGTGAGTCCAGACCCATTATTTCTCTGGTGAGTTAGATACCCCCCACCCCCACGTATCTTACCATAGGCCTTTCTGATACGTGACACAGGGAACATTTTTACCTTCTTCACGGTAATCATGTAGAGTTAACACTTATCATTGCCTTCCTCACTTAGAGCACAGTACTGAGAATTACATTTACTTCTGTGTTATCACAGCTATTTCCTGCAAGAGTCCTGGGCAGTAGAACTGGTTTTCTTCAATCAACAAGTGATAGAATCTAAACTTTGAGGAGTTCTTTAAAATCCCCGTCAAAGCTCAAATTCTACCAGTTTGAGCACATGTTATATCCTAACACCTAGAATGACACTTAGTAATCATTAAACACTAAGTAAATATTTTCAAACAATAACAATTTATACTTCTAGATTGTTTCAGTGAACCTGTATCATGCTTTGGCCTTACTCTGAACTGCAACTTCTCCAGTGGATAGCTTAAGGAGATAGCAATCTAGTTAATGAACATACAAATAGAACTTAAGTGCTATGAGAATTTTCCTCCCTGAGATAATCAAGGAGAAATGCATAGGCTTCTTGGATTTTTGGTTATAGCAAAGAAAATGGCAACTGCAGAGACACAAGTCTATGAAAAAGCAAAGATGGGTAAATATGGTTGTTAGGGTGACAAGTGGAAGATTGGAAGGGCTGGCTTTGCATTAGCAGCTTACAGACCATGCTCAGATGTCTGGCCTTTAGAACTTCACTCTAATGTCAATGAGAAACAATTGAGCAATGCTGAACGATGAGGACGCACACACTCTAACTCTAGGACCAGTGTTGAAGGACTAGACTGAGAAGAGTGAAGAACAGAAGATGACTGCCGTTTTTCAGGCATAAATCCTGAACTAAGTGTCCTAGAACCCATGGATGCTGCTAATAGATGAATCCTGAGGAGGGTTCATGTGTCATTGCTTGATGCAGAGCTAAAGATAACAAATAGCATTGTTAGAACATTACAATTTATACACAGATTTTTCTTAGCAAATTTAGCTCTTCAGCAAGTTTATTGCAACCCCAAGTCAACACTCACAGCAAGGTTCTGCCATTAATAAATTCTCACATGCTGACAAAATTGAGTCTCATAGTCTGTAACATCACAGCTCAAATGGAACAAGAAAATCTGCCAGTTTTGTTTTTCTGCTCGCGTGAGATAAACCTGTGCCTTTCAGTCTAGAGACACCCCACTTTTCACATGCGTGGAGAATTGTTATTGTTTCTGATTTCATTGTTTATTTATTGTTATTGTTACTGTTTTAGATTGGACCTGAAGACCCAAAGTGGCTCCCATCATTCCACATACAAAAAGGTTATGCTGTTCCTTTCAGAGGGAACACTGACAGATCGTTTTTGTTCAGACTTGAGTATGAGAGCTGTTGGCAATAAATTAGTGCTGTCCTTTATTTACATTATTTTTAAAAAGAGATACACATGAGGCAAAATTATTTGTTACAAAATTGACAGAAATGTAACCAGAGTCTCATAAGAACCTTATGCTATTGCCCTCCCTAGGGGCAATGGCTCAGTGTTTTCTAGTTCAGTGTTCTTAGCAACCTTGTCCAAAATAGCTACTGAGAATAGTGAAAATATAATATTACAATATGGAAAACTAGACCTGTGGTATGCCTTACAGGCATCAGATCTGATGTTTCTGCCATAGAGAAGAAATTGAAGTACAATGTATAGAGGAAGAGACTGAAGTTGATAATTATCAAACATTGGATCAGAGCTTAGATTCTTAATTTTTTCTTTGGCAGTTTCTTTTTTTTTACTTCTCAAAATCACAAGCCTTTCACCACAGCATTGTCATGAGTGACCATATGCTTAAGGCAGAATATTCGGCAACTAGATTTCTTGGTTTACTTGGAAGGAAATTCCTACCTGGATATACAGGAGGTATGCAATGTGGGGTCTTTGTTCAGCTTCTCTGCCCTCATCAAAGCCAAGTCTAAGCTCATGCAACTCCATCCTAATTCCAGATAGACACAGAACCCCAAAACCCTTCAAAGATGTTGAAAGGGCTTTCTTTCTGCCACATGCTGTTCTTTTACAGAAAGCAGAGGGCTTGAGAGATCTTTCTGTAGCAAAGGTTTCACCCAACCCTCTTCCCCTTATCAAATTTGTCTTATTCCTGACTTGATCATAGAGTGTTACCAGAAATGCAACCTCTCTATTTCAGCTGTGTGCTGCTAATGGCTACACCGGCAGAGTGAGTTGGTCTGATGGAGAGTGAGGCCCCTTCCATTTAGTTTCCTACTCTCTATAGGAAAAGTTCACTGACTCCTGATGTGACTTCCAGGATGAGACTTGTCAGACCTGCATGCAAATGGCCAGTGATGATAGCTATTGGGAACATTTTGGCACCTGCTTTGCTAACCTACAATTTAGGATAGTACATTGAAGAACTTCATCTAAGAGCCTGGATGACATGCAAGGGCTGTTCCTTGCTTTTTGATGTCATCAAAGAGTATGAATCAATTTACCAGAAATGGATCATAACTCATTTTTGCACTTCCTGGTGATGTGTCAGTCCCTGTCCTCTTTGAATAGAGAAGTGCGGTGGTGAGAGTCTGAATCTCCTGTGCAGCCTGTGTTAGCCTGTCATCTGCAGCTGTCAACACCACCTGAACCAATTGTTATCGTGCCTGTCAGAGCTGACATTCGAAATCAGCAACAGGATGGAATTAACATCCCAAGTCTCTTTCCGATTGCACAAACATATGTAAGAGATGCTTTTATTTAGCTTAGTGACACTTGCCACTGAGTACTGACAAAACACTGTGTCTAAACAAATGTTGATTGCACAGATTCATCTCCCCATGATAATGAATGCTAAATATGTAGAGGTAATTATACAATAATCTCAAAACCACACACAGTGACTTTTGCTTAATGGGATTACTTGGAAAATGGTGTTTTAATTTTGCACCTGACACTTGCATGGAAAGAAGACTGGCAAACATTTTAACAGAACAGCTTCAGTATTCCTTTGGTTGACATGAGCATTGTCTGCATGGAGGCTTAATGAATTTTTTTAAAAAGTCTTCTAATTAGTGAATTACAGTGAATTATGAGTGTGTGAACATATCACTCCCATTTCTTTTAATCCTCATAGGCATCTCTATAAAGAAGATTTAGAACTGAAAATGGATATTTTTATGAGAGTAAAGAATGTTATAGTCTCTACCTCAAATTCTTCAGGGCATAGGAATAGAATGGGGGTGGGGGCCTGGAGTATATTCAGCTGTTTTGAGAGTGATGCCTTGTATACGACGAAGGATTAGCTGACTGGGGTCTAGAGTAGGATGTGATGTTGGAAGATTAGGGCTAGGGGAAGATAAGGAACAAGTGTGAAAGCTGGAGTGAGATCAAGGATTGGCAAGATGAGGGTGGGAATAGATGAGGTGTTGGGGTTTGAGCAACTGGGAAGGGTAAGGGTTAGCTATGTAGGAGGAGGTACTGGAGGATTGAGGCTCTGCTGGATGAGGACATGAGCTAGAGAAGCTAAATAAGGAGAACCCAAAGAAAAACATATAGGCATCCTCCTGAATATTAACCTTCAGCAAGCGATGAAAGGAGACAGAGACAGAGACCCACATTGGAGCACAGGACTGAATTCTCAAGGTTCAAATCAGGAGCAGAAGGAGAGAGAGCACGAGCAAGGAACTCAGGACCGTGAGGGGTGCACCCACACACTTAGACAATGGGGATGTTCTACTGGGAACTCACCAAGACCAGCTGGCCTGGGTCTGGAAAAGCCTGAGATAAAACTGGACTCTCTGAACATAACGGACAATGAGGACTACTGAGAACTCAAGAACAATGGCACTGGGATTCTGATCCTACTGCACGTACTGGCTTTGTGGGAGCCTAGGCAGTTTGGATGCTCAACTTACTAGACCTGGATGGAGGTGGGGGGTTCCTTGGACTTCCCACAGGACAGGGAACCCTGATTGCTTTTCGGGCTGAGGGGGGGGCTTAATTAGGGGAGGGAGAGGGAAATTGGAGGCAGTGGCTGGGAAGAGACAGAAATCTTTAATAAATAAATAAATTAAAAAAAAAGAAAATCCAGGTGGAGGAAAGCCATGGATTACAAATTAGAATCACATGATATATTGGACTACATTAAAATGATTTACAGCATTAAATCATGACAACATTAAATGATTAAATGCCATTGTCTAAGGATAATACATATATATTCCTAAGTATGTAAGATCTTCAAAATCTCTGTACTCTTCCTTTTATATAAATGTTTATATGTAACAATAATTAATGAAAAGGGGTGTAAGTTTGAAAGAGTATAGGTACAGTTAAATAGGAGTGCTGGGGGAAGAGAAAAGAAAGTATAAATTACATAATTATATCACATCAAAAACAAATGAAATAATTAAAAATGAAAAAGAGATGGGATGTAAACCAGTAACCTAAGAGAGTCTGAGCACAGTGCTAAAGAAGCCTTACTACTAGGGAGAATGAACCATTTAAAGAAAATCAAGGACTCTGGATGAGGAAACCTCACATGTAGCTTTTAAGTTTGAAGAGTGGATCAATGGATTGAAGATACTACACACCACTGCCACGTGTGTGAAAACTGGTGTCATGGTAATCAGTACATACTCTACATTCAAAGAGGTTTATAATCACGTCTGTCCTTGTCATGTGTCTGTGTGTAAACATATAAATATACACAATATGATGTATTTTCACAATTCCAACTACTTTTCTGTATACTTAGTAAATTCTAAAGTAGAGACTTCATTACATTTTTTATTCTTTTTCATATCTGTTAAGGGCTTTTAATCTTCTTTATAAAGTTACCTATGAGACTAACAAGAAACTAAAAGAAAGTGTTAATTTTGTCTCTCTTTATATAGAATCTATCTGATTACTTTTTTCAACTTGAAACATTTTGCAGTAAGAATTTATCCATCTACATATATTTTCAAGTACAATTTTAAGCCTGCTAATATAAAGAAAATCATAAATTTGTTTACCCTGTACCAAACACTTCTTTTTCCTTTTAAAAAATATTTATTTATTTTACATCTCAACACTAGTTTCCCCTCCGACCTCTCTTCCTGGTCCCTTCTCCTACCTCCCCTCTGCCCACCCCATCTACTTGTTTTCTATGCAGGCCTCCCATAGACAGCAACAAAACATGGCATATGGAGTTGCAATAAGAGTGAGCATCTCCCTTTGTATTATTAAGGCTGGGCAAAGCAACCCAATATGATGAATAGGGTCCACAAAGCCAGCAAAATAGTATAAGACAGCCTCTGCTCTAACTGTAGGAGTACCATGCAAAGACCAAGCTACAAAACTGTCTAATATATGCAGAGGCCCTAGGTCAGTCCCATATAGGGTCCCTGGTTGTAGGTTCAGTCTCTGTGAGCTCCTATGAGCATAGGTTAGTTGATTGTGTGGGTTTTCTCATGGGTCCTTGACCCTTTCAATTCTACAATCTTCCCCCCAAACTCTAGCCAATGCCTGCCAGTGGGTCTCTGCATCTGTTTCTATCAATTGCTTGAGGACGCCTTTCTGATGACAGTTGGACTGGGCACCAATATGTGAGTAAAGCAGAATATCATTAAGCTTTATTACATTGACTTTTTTTTTCTCTAATCCTGTCTGGTTCTATTCTAGGTCTCTGGGACATCCATTCTCTGGGTCCTGGTGCTCTCGGTAGTGTCAAGGGTAGGTTCAATCTTATGGCATGGGTCTAAGGCTAGAATATCTATTGGTTAGCCACTCCCTCAGTCTCCATGACTCCCTTACCCCTGCACATCCTATAAGCAAGACAGACTGTAGGTTGAAGGTTATATGACTGAGTTAGGATCTCAGTTCCTTCACTGGAAGTCTTGCCTGGCCACGGGAGATGGTCAGTTCAGACTGCATATTGCTTGGAGTTTGAGCTATGGTCTTCCTTATGGATTCCTGGGAGTTTCCCTTGCAACAGGTTTCTACCTCACCTCAGAATGCCCCTGCTTTCAGGTGATCTCTTTTAGTACTCTCTCTCCATTTCTCTCTACCTCATTCTTCATGTTCCCACCCTATCTGCCCCCAGTCCACCCACAAAATCTCTTTGACTTCCCCTTCCCTGGGAGATCTCATGTCCCTCCATGAGTTGTCCTTGTTACTTAGCCTCTCTGGGTCTATGGATCGTAGCATGGCTCTCCTTTACTTTCCAGCTAATATCTACTTATAAGTAAGTATATACCATGTTTGTCTTTCTAGGTCTGGATTACCTCACTGAGGATGAATTTTTCTAGTTCCATCCATTTGCTTGAAAATTTCATAATGCCATTTTAAACAGCTGAAAAATAAATCAATGTGTAAGTGTACTACATTTTATTTGTCTGTTTTTCCATCAAGGGACATCTAGGTTGTTTCTAGGTTCTGGCTATTACAAATAGAGATGCTTTGAACAAGCGTCCTCATGGTTTGATTGAGTATTCTTTGAGTACGTGCCCAAGAATGATATAACTAGGTCTTGAGGTAGATTGATTCCCAGTTTTCTGAGAAACTCCCATATTGATTTCATAAGAGGTTGTACAAGTTTGCATTCCCACTAGCAATAGAGGAGTGTTTTCTTTGTTCCATGTCCTCTTATGCATGAACTGTCACTTGTGTTTTTGAATTAGCTATTCTGTCAGGTTAAAGATGGAATATCACAGTCATTATGATTTCTATTGCTCTGATGGCTAAGAATGTTGAACATTTCTTTGTTTCTCACCCATTTGAAATTCTTCTGTTGAGAATTCTTTGTTTAAATTTGTACCCTATTTTTAATTGAATTGTTTGGTTTGTTGATATCTATTTTCTTGAATTCTTTATATATTTTGGAACTTAGTCTTCTTTCAGATTAGGGTTGGTGCCGATATTTTCCCATTATGTAAGCTGTCATTTTATCATTGATGGTGTCCTTGGTCTTACATTAGCTGTTAAGTTTTATTAGATCCCATTTATTAATTGTCACTTCTAGTATTTGTGCTATTGGTATTCTGTTCAGTAAGTTGTCTCCTGTGCCAATGCATCCAAGTATGTTTACTACTTTCTCTTCTATCAGGTTCAGCTTATCTGGTTTTATGTTGATGTCTTTTATTTATTATACTTGAGTTTTATACGGGGTGATAGATATTGATCTATTTGAATTTTTTCACATGCTAAAATCTATACCAGCACCATTTGTTGAAGATGCTTTTTTAATTGTATAATTTTGTTTTCTTTTTTGAAAATCACCTGTCTATAGGTGTGTGAGATTACTTCTGGATCTTTGAATATATTCCATTATTCCAGCTGTCTGTGTTTATGCCAATACCATTTTTTAAAGCTATAGTTCTGTAGTAAAGCTTGAAATCAGGGTTGGTGATAAGTCCCAAAGTTCTTTTATTACACAGGAGTGTTTTAGCTATCCGGATTGTTTTTGTTTGTTGTTTGTTTTGTTTTTCCATATAAAGTTGAGTATTGTTCTTTCAAAGTATGTAATGAATTTTTCTGGAATTTTAATGGGTATTGCATTGAATCTGTAGATAGCTTTTGGTAAAATGACCATTTTTACTATGTTAATCTTACTAATCCATGAGTATGAGAGATATTTTCATCTTCTGATATCTTCTCCAATTTCTTCCTTCAAAGACTTGAGGTTCTTTTCATACAGGTCATTCACTTGATTGGTTAGAGTTGCACCAAGATATTTCATATTATTTGTAGCTGTTGTGAAGAGTGTTTTTCCATGATTTCTTTCTCAGCATGTTTGCCATTTGTATAGAGGAGGGCTATTGATATTTTTTTTTTTAGTTAATCTTGGATGCAGCCACTTCCCTAAAGGTTTATCAGCTGTAGAAGTTAGTTCCCTGATAGAATTTTTAGGACTGCCTATGTATACTATAATGTTACTTGTAAAGAGTGATACTTTGACTTCTTCCTTTCCAATTTGTATCCCCTTGTGCTCCTATAGTTAGTTGTCTTGTGGCTCTGGCTAGAATTTCAAATACTATATTGAAAAGATATGGAGAGAGTAGACAACTTTTTTTTTTTACACGCTGGTGGCATTTATTTGTCTTATATTTACATCAGTTCCACCATGGGGCCCCAACCTCACTAAATCCTGTCTCCAAATATAATTGCACTTGAGCAAGGTAGGTAGGGAGTTAGATGTGAGGTAACCAAGGAAACTGCAGCTGTATTCTGCAGGTGATTTGACAGTCAAATGGTCCTTTAGAGTTAAGGATCTTGGAGGTTATAGTTCTGGGCTAGCTAGCCTGGCACGTCCAGTAGAAAAATGATAAAGAGACCATGTTTCAAATAAGATGAAAGGCAAGGGCTGGCACCTACATTCTCCTCCTTGCTCCATACATACTTTTCGGCTCATATTTGTTGGCATTCATATATATATGAATGTGCACACACATACATACAATATACATAGCCATATCATGACAACCTTTTCTTATTCCTGATTTTAATAGAATTGCTTTGAGTTTCCCTACACTTAATTTGATGTTGACTGTTGGCTTTTGGTAAACTGTCTTTATTGTGTTTAGATATGTTCCTTATATCCCTGTCCCTTCAAGACCTCTATCATAAAGGGCTGTTGGATTTGGTCAAAGGCTTTTTTGGTGTCTAAAGAGATGATCATATTTTCCCCAGGTTACTTATATAATGGATTATAGTGACAGATTTTCACATTTAGAACCATTCCTGAATCACTAGGATGAAGCATATTTAACCATCATGGATGATCTTTTTGATCTCTTCTTGGATTCAGTTTTCCACTATTTTATTGAGTATTTTTGAATTAATGTTCATTAGGTAAATTAATCTGCAATTCATATTCTTTGTTGCATCTTTGTGTGGTTTGGGTATCAGGGTAACTGTAGCCTCATAAAAACAGTTTGACAATGTTCTTTCTGTTTCTCTTGTGTGGAAGAATTTCAGGAGTATTGGTATTAGTTCTTCTTTGACATTCCTGGTAGAATTATGTCCTGAAACTATCTGACACAGCACTCGTTTTTGTTGGGAGACTTTTAATGGCTACTTCTATTTCCTTAGTGGTCACAGGTCTATTTAAATTGTTTATCTGGTCTTGATTTAATTTTGGTATGTGGTACCTATCTAGAAAATTGTCTATTTCTTTTAGATTTTCCAATTTTGTTGAGTACAGGTTTTTGAATTAAGATCTAATGAATTCTCTGTATTTTTTTAGTGTCTGCTGTTATGTCTCCCCTTTTCATTTCTAATTTCCGTAATTTGGACATTCTCTCTCTCTGCCTTTTAATTAGTTTGGATAAGAATTTATCTATCTTGTTGATTCTTTGTATTGTTCTCTTTACTTCTCTTTTTATTGATTTCAGCCCTCAGTTTGATTATTTCCTGCCATCTTGAGTGAGTTTGCTTCATTTTGTTCTAGAGCTTTCATGTGTATTGTTAGGTGGCCCGTATGAAATCACTCTACTCTTTATGAAGGCATGTAGCACTATGAACTCCTAGTACAACTTTCATTAAGTTCTATAAACTTTGGTACATTGTGCATTCATTTGCATTTAATTCTAAAAAGTCTTTAATGTTTTTCTTTATTTCTTCCTTGACCCAAGGGTAACTCAGTAGAGAGTGGTTCAGTTTCCATGAGTTTGTAGACTTTCTGCTGTTGAAATACAGCTTTAATCCAGGGTTGTCGGATAAGATGCAGGGGGGTTATTTCAGTTTTCTTGTATATGTTGAGACTTGTTTGTGACGAAGTTTGTGGTCCATTTTAGAAAATGTTCCACGTGGTACTAAGCAGAAAGTATAATCTTTAGTGTTTGCATGAAACAGTCTGTAAATATCTGTGAGGTCTATTTGAGTCATAATATGTGTTAGCTCCAGTATTTCTCTGATTAAATTTTTGGCTGGATCCTTTGTTTATTGGTTAGAGTAAGGTATTGAAGTCTCTCACTACTAATATGTGAGGCTTTATATATGATTTCAACTTTAATAAGGAATATTTCTTTTACAAAAATTGGTTTTCTTGTGTTTGGGGCACAGATGTTCAGAATTTAGTGTTTTGATGATTATCTGGGAAGGAGACTTCCTTTCTGGTCCAATCTATTTGGTATTCTGTAAGCTTCTTGTATCTTTATTTTATATTCTTCTTTAGGTTAAGACAATTTTCTACTATGATTTTGCTAAAAAATATTATCTGGGCCTTTGAGCTGGGAATCTTCTCCTTTCCTCCCTTCCTATATATGTGTGATTATTATAGAGGTTAATATACATATTTATGAAAATGAAATCATACACACACAGGGACTCAAACATACTAGAAAAGACTTATACACAGATTAACATTCCCAACCTTCTTCATTTTTGTTTTGGAACAGATCTCTAAATTACCCAGCTTATTTTCAAACTCACTCCATGTACCAAGTTGGCCTGAAATTTAGATCCTTCTGCCTCAATCGTATTAAAAGCTGGGATTATGGTTGCACACTGCCAAGCCTGGCTATCATCACGTGCACTGATTTGTCAAACTAATTTCTTTGGAGTGCAAAGGTAACAGCATGCTGATCTTCTGAAGACTGCTCAGTCCCAAGCAATATAAACTTTAAAGTCAGAACAACATTAAATGTGAATTCAGCTCTGCTTTATTATGTTTGTGACTTTGAGCAATACATGTAACATGTTCCATATGAATATTTAGTACTTCAAATAACTAAAAATTAGGTACAGTTTCTGATAATAAATGTCAGTTTTAAAACGGTTGTTGTACAGTAGAATAACTCCATTATTCGATTTGACCCAGGGTTGTTTCAAGGTTAAAAGTATCCTTGTATTTCACATAAAATTTGAGACAAAGAATAGTTAGATGTTAGTGTGGAGGCATTTAAAGCTTTTGTCCAGGAACAGCCAAAGGAGAAAACACTGCTACTCAGTGTAGTTAGGGGGTCTATCTGTCATGTCATCAAACATTGTCCAAAGTGCCTTTTGTAGCTAGGAATGAATACAACTTTAATCTCTAAGGCACTAATATTTTTGACTGACTTTGACAGAGACAAGCTGCTCATATAGCATAGTGTTTCACTAGACAGTCTGTAAATCCGTGGGAGAACCCTGTTGGATGAATTTGCAAGTTATAGATGCATGTAGAATTCAGATATTTGCTCTTGCTCTTTGCAAACAAAATAAAGTATCAGCATGAGAGAGTGTTTCCCTCATGTGATCCTAAAACTGTGTAATCACCTTCTTCTAGATGAGTGCTGTCTCATGTACTAGTGAGTAAATTGCATGATGACTCCATTGGGAAAACAAAACGTATAGACTAAAGTTCATTGTACAATTGCGACTCATCTTTTTCTCGGGATTAAGAAAAATTCAGTGGCATCTCATCATGAAATGATGAGAACATTTTTGTTATTGTGTAATTCACTGTTCCCTGGATAAACAGACAGAACATGCCTCTACCAGATGTGTGTGGTCGATCGGTAGTTAGAATTAACCAGACCAGTTTAATATAATAGATTCAGCTTTAATAAATAGAAGAAAGGGAACTTACACAACCAGGGTTCCAGTGATCCAGGAGTGCAGGGAACAAAAAAGAGAGAGGCCAAAGCACCTGGGTGTTTTTATCTGTTTTTCTTGGCCTAAGGGGGACACACCCTAAACAGAATGTGATTGGCTGTACTTCCCCATCATCTCCCCCTTTTATCTAAACAAGATCAAACCAAAACCAAACTCAATACAACTATATACAGTAGGAACAGAAACCAAATATAAAATTACAAACAACAAACGATGTTAAGCAAGAAACATATAACAAAAGTTTTACTAAGCATTCTATTTCAAGGAGTCTAAATAATGTAACTACAATTATCTAATATTCAACTCCATCAAAGATCTGAGAAGGGAAGTAATATTACTTAAGCAATCAGGAAGTACAAATGAGAAACTTCCAAAATGTGCAACAAATGACAGAGAAAATTGACTACCTGGGCAATCACC
The DNA here is from genome assembly GCF_018167655.1 of Microtus oregoni. Taxonomy (NCBI): domain Eukaryota; kingdom Metazoa; phylum Chordata; class Mammalia; order Rodentia; family Cricetidae; genus Microtus; species Microtus oregoni. The sequence goes on from NW_024543067.1 coordinate 34,317,451, forward strand.
CAAAGTCTCATTTGCAATGTTGAGGCGACCAACTTTGGCTAAGTCCTAACATAACTGACATACCATTTTCAAAGGCAAGGAACGTTTTAGAACTAACTATCTTACCCCGTCTTGGCAAGATAAGACAATCCTGTTTTTGTCCATTTACAGATACTCTGTAACTCTGTCAGTGGTTGAGGCATGGGTTTTCTTTTCCCAAAGGCCAGTTTTGCCAAGAAGAAGACAAACTCCAAGTGGAGTGTCTTTGGTACTCAACATTCTCTTGGGAGTAGAGCGGTGTTGCCAGGAGTGATTGTGTCTCATTAGCACGGAACTCTAGGTAAGACTAAAGGGCATTTTCTACAGCTCTTTGAAGAGGTTGAAGATTGTACTATCTATACTAAATATAATCTCTATGTATCTAAAGAACCTGATTAGCCTAAATATAAATGTGACAAACATATATGACTATTGATTTATAATTCTCAATACCTATCTAACTTGAAGACTAAGAGAATAAACAACTGTGCAATAAATGAGGACAATGACCTCCAAATGTAAACAATGTATATCATTACATATAAGTATCTTAATCAGAGGTAGCAATGTACACTGCAGCATGGTAAAAAAATACATACATACACACACACACACACACACACACACATATATATATATATTGCACATCATCATCCTGTGGCCAGGATCTGTTGCATGTACTTTGTTAAGCACTGATCTCCAGTCAGTTTAAATACTATAGGTGTATGAGGACTGATAATTATGGTTTGCACCATCAGTAAGAATAGGGTAACACCCTTAGAGGATGGTGATTTTCTATCTGATATACTTATGGCTGGAGTCTTTCTTTATGGTATGTGCTGTGTTTTCTATTCATAGCTCAAAGGGAAGCATTGTTCTTGATGCCCCTCTTTGTACTGATATCACTTCTGGGCACAGGATCCTCAACTTTTTGATATCTCTCCTTGAGTTGATACTACTGCTGGGCTTAGAACCCTCCAAGTTTTGATATCTCTCTTTGCACTGACATCACTGCTGGGCTTAAAACCCTTCATCACTGAAGATTTCCCCTTCCCTTCCTCACACCCCTCACGAGATTTCTAGAAACCTTTGAAAGCAAATACCAAAGAATGAAACTCTTATTTTCATTTTTCTATACTATAAAAGCTTTTTGTGCATAGTTTTCAATGCTATATTTTGGTGACTATTTCCAATTTCCAGACTGTACCATAATATGATCCATTTCCTCTTGGGTCATTAAGGTAGAGACTGGATCTCAGGGCTACATTGTCTTGGGTGTTTTTCTTCTCCAGTAAACTTTATTTTTTAAAAACACAGTCATTTGAAACTTGATGGAGGCATCCTTCATCTGCAAGACTGATGAAGGTTTCTGGCTATTCAGATCTCCAGTTCCTCTTTCTGTAGCTGCTTCAACATTCTCTGCAAGATTATGATTTACTTACTAGATCTGGAATCTCCATATAGTCTTCCTTTCTCCTCCTCATCCTCCTCCTGCTCTTCCTCCTCCCTGTTTTCCTACTACTCCTCCTTTTCCTTCTCTCCTTCCTTCCTTCCTTCCTTCATTTATTTATTTATTTTTTGAAACAGTATGCCACTGTCCATCCCAGAACTTATGACAGTCCCTACCCATCCTTAACCTCTTGACTGCAAGGATTACAAGCAGGTACCCCTTTGCTATAAATGGATATTCTTTTAGGAAGTTTATAATACTTCTGCCTGTGATGGTAAGAAGATTGCCTGTGTTAAGAAGGACCACATGGAAGACCCACAGAAAACAGAATCTGGAATTGTGCCAATTACTCACTTCCCCCTGCAGCATAGTCACTGGCACTTTGCACCCATGCATCTTCTACTACCTTTGTTAATTTTTTATTACTTATATTTTCATTATGACCTCATCAAGTTACTCACCTCTCAGGAACCTCTAGCTTCAATGGACTCTTGGATCTCAGTCAGATGGTGATTTTGTGGTAACAAGTACATGGAACTTGGATCTATCTGCCAAAATCTTCTTGGAGAATCATTACTTCACATTATTTACTGAGATAGATGCTGGAATTGGAAAGATACAGTTCAATATTAAGTAATAATTTGATGTCATGCTATGCACTGTCTGTGACAGACATCTAGGGCACATGACCTCTTCTGGACCTTTGGGAGATATTCACCACTTTCTCAAGTAATTAGGTCTCTTTACACCTACCAGTCTGACTTGGACAGCCCATGAGTCCTGATTATTTGGAATTTTATTTCTCATTTTTATCTTACACTGGCTCAGTCAGAGACTGTCACTTTCCTTCCACTTCTTACATAGGCTCCCTAAAATCTGGTTTTATGGTTCTATTCTTTGTGCTGCATGAGTATTCTTGACACTATCATCTAAATTTAGATCTTTTTATAAACACAAATGAAGGTTTGGAGCCCAAATTATGTAATTTCTAGCAACCTGGGTCATTCTTAGACTACAAACATACAACTGATCAAATCAGTTTTGTTGTATGTAATAAAAGTTAACCTTTGGCTCCCCTGCTTTGGTCCCCTGACTGGTGATGTTAAGGCCATGATCAAAAGAACTTGGTACATCTGCCTTGAAAGTAAAAGATAGCAGGAGAAAAGGAGGGTGATCGGGGTTGGCTGGATATACCACAGATGCAAGTTTTGCCTTCATATTTTCAGATAATTGGTATTGTGAAATGGCACCACATAAACTTTGTTTTTAAACACCTTGACATCTTTTACAACCTCAAAGTCTACTGTTTCTGTCCTTTGTACATGCTCATACAGGGCCTTCAGGAATGTTCTAACTTTCCAAAGTTAACTTTCTGAAACATTCTCACATCAGAGATGATTGCAATTCAAAGTTGTTTCCCTGACTGTCTCAACATGTCTTCTCTCATCACTCTTCTTTTCAGAGATATAGTCCCTCTTTCTTTCATAATCTGTATTTTAACATTAAGTTATTTTACTTGCTTCTGAGGTTGAAGTTTTCTTCTCTGTCTGTCTGTCTCTCTCTTTGTGTGTGTGTGTATGTGTGTGTGTGTGTGTGTGTGTGTGTGTGTGTGTGTGTGAATGTGTACATGTTTGTAGAACCATCCATCTTGTTTTTAGCACAGGTGTTTTTTTTTTTTTTTTTTTTTTTTTTTTTGCTGGCCTGGAATTTGCTGACTAGGGTAGACTGGCTGACCATCTGACCATTGAACCTCAGGGTTTACCTCTCACATCACAAATTACAAGCATACATCACTCACTACTCTTGTTTTTTTTTTTTTCAGTGTGTGCTCTGGGAAATGAACTCTGTTCTTCATTCTTGCACAGTGAGCACTTTACAGATGTTGCTATTTCCCCAGTTCTAGTGTATCTCTTTAAATAAGCTCTTGCCATTCTGAGGAGCGTAGAATTGGATCTCTATTTCTTACCATTATTTTATCAGAGTCTGGCCCATATCAAACTTAATAAGTAGTAGTCAGTGAGCCAAAAACTTCTACAAGTCTTTTGCAAGTATTGACTTCTACTCTCAAATCAACAAAATTTATATAAATTTTGTCTACATATTCAAACTAAGAAAACTCTAGACAGACAAATATCAAATAACTTTTTCAAGGTTAAATAGATAATATGGGAATAAACTGGAATTCATTTCTAGGAAGTCTGATTAAAAATCCATTGTTTTAATGAATATAATCAAAAAGATTAAAAAACAAAATTAAATAGGAGAGAAGATATCAACTCAAAAATATATGATACACTGATATAATGATGAAATATCCCTCAGATAACTTTGAAAGACAACAAGAATGTCTCCTCAAGATCTCTACCAGGGAGGAGTGACATCAAGGCCAGCTTCAGTATGTATGTGTTAGCATATCCAGAGGAGGCTGTGTCAATTATAGAGGAGAGGACTCTGGAATGTAGATAGCCAACAAATGAAGGAGAACTGGGGAGGTGTTTCTAGCCGCAGGAAAATGTTGCTTTAGCTTCTTTCCTCAGTGGAAGATGATTGCTTGATCAACACCTTACATTATGTGTGGAGTGTTTTTAGTTATGGTGAACTATAATGCATGGCATAAATCCTGCCATTTTAACTATTTTCAGTATTCATTTGTAATCCTTAGCTGAGTTCTCATGTAGCTAATTCCACAACTATTGGGACATATATGCACCAGACAAGAACTTACATGTTAGTGTTTAAGCAAACAGTTTTTAAACAATGGAATTGTAACAGAAACTAGATGGAAAGGTAGAAGAAAAAAATGAAAACATCCCCAAGAAAGAGGTAGGTGTGTGTGTGTGTGTGTGTGTGTGTGTGTGTGTGTGTGTGCATATACCTGTATGTGTGTACTTACTAGTAAAGTCAGAGAACAACATTAGGTCTTGTTCATGGGAAAATTCCACCTTGGTTTTTGACTCACTTCGATTGGTGGTCACTGCTTAGGCTAGGCTGGATGGCTAGTAAGCCAGAGGGCTCTGTCTGTCTTTCCAGTGCTGGGTTTACAATTGTGTAATCACTGGTGGCCTCTTTTACATAGGTGCTGGCAACTGAAATCACATTTCTACACTTGTACAGTGAGTATTTTATTGAATAAGACATCTGCTCAGCACCCTTCACACCCCATGTGAACTTTTAAAAAGAACTACCTGCAATGTGAGCTGAATGTTCTTGGAAATAAGAGTTAGTCAAAAATGTTTATCCAATGACTGATTTTTTTTTCTAGAGGTCATATATATCCTGTTGTCATGGTTAAAATTCTATGCTGTTCCAGAGAAATACCCAAAGGTGTGTTTGTACAGATCCATTATAGCACACACTATGTCCTTGGTCCACAAAATACCTTTTTAATCCAATTTAACTTTGTGTATGGCCTGTTCCAAAGATCTCCCATTATCTCCTAGTGTCCTGCCTCTGCTGTACATTTCTACTATAGAGTTTGCTATATGTGGTCTGCTTCAAAGCACCATTCTATAACCCAGTGCCTTTGTACCATGTGCATTTAGAAAGAATGTCAAAATCCAGGTTATGCCACAATTACACAGACTTATGCAAGTGTCAAAAATGGTTTCAAGTTATTCATGGGCAGAATATTAAGTATTGATTACTATATGGAAAAAGTAAGTCTCAAGAAATGTTTCTCTATGTTCACCTTAGAGAAATAATTCAGTTTTACATAATTTGTTCAAAAGGAACAGACTCTCTGACAATGTAATACTATTCCTCAGAAATACTGTCCCCACATAAATAGATATACATGTTCACAGAGAATGGGAAATAGTGAATGGAGATGGTGTTTACCACAGCCGCAAAATAAGGGAAAAGGTAAGGTAACTGTTAGAAAAGGTAAATTGTGACCTGTTCTATGATTGACTGTCATACTGAGGTGGAAATGAATGAATATAATCACATCCCTTGTATTGGTGGATCCTAATGGCAGATCCGTGGGTTTCAAAAGAATAAGTATATGCAGTCCCATTTCCAGTGCTTGGTAAAGGGACTGAACCAAATGATTCTCTCCAGGTTTTAATGGCTTGAAGTTGAAAGTTGGAAAATAAATAAAATATTATTGTCAACAAAGTCAAGAGAAAAGGATTGAGATTAGAAAGAATCAGCAGCTATAAATTTAGTTTTAAGTTTGATATAAGAAATTTCTTTTTTAATTTTTGTATTGATTTTATCTACATATACATTTTTCTGCTCCTTTCCCTTTCTCTCCCCTCCCCTCAACCTTCTCCCATAGTCCCCATGCTTCCAATTTCCTCAGGCTATCTTGTCTTTTTCTACTTCCCATATAGATTAGATCTATGTATGTCTCTCTTAGGGTCCTCATTGTTGTCTAGGTTCTCAGAGATTGTGAATTGTAGGCTGGGTTTCTTTGCTGTATGTCCAAAAGTCACTTATAAGTGAGTACATATGATATTTGTCTTTCTGTGTCTGGATTACCTCACTCAATATGATGTTTTCTAGATCCATCTATTTGCTGCAAATTTCAATATGTCATTTTATTTTTCTGCTATGTAGTACTCCATTGTGTAAATGTACGTTACATTTCCTTATCCATTCTTCAGTTGGGGAGAATTTAGGTTGTTTCCAGGTTCTGGCTATGACAAACAATGCTGCTATGAACATAATTGAGCACATGTCCTTGTGGTATGATTGAGCATCTTTTGGATATATACTCAAAAGTGGTATTGCTGGGTCTGGAGGTAGGTTGATTCCTAATTTTCTGAGAAATCATCATACTGATAGCCAAAAGGGTTGTACCAGTTTGCACTCCCACCAACAATACAGGAATGTTTCCTCTTTACCCCACATCCTTTCCAACATAATTTTCCATCAGTGTTTTTGATCTTGGCCATTCTTACAGGTGTATGATGGAATTTCAGAGTTGTTTTGAATTGCATTTCTCTGATGGCTAAGGATGTTGAGCGTTTCCTTAAATGTCTTTCACCCATTTTAGATTTCTCTGTTGAGAGTTCTCTGTTTAGGTCTGCACCCCATTTTTAAAATTGAATTATTCTTTTGATGACCAATTCTTGAGCTCTTTGTATATTTTGTAGTTCAGAACTCTGTCTGATGTGGGGTTGATGATCTTTTCCCATTTTGTAGGCTGTTGTTTTGTCTTGTTGACTGTGTCCTTTGCTATACAGAAGCTTTTCAGTTTTAGGAGGTCCCATTTATTAATTGTTTCCCTCAGGGTCTTTGCTACTGGTGTTATATTTAAGAAATGATCTCTTGTGCCAATGCATTCAAGGGTACTTCTCACTTTCTTTTCCATGAGGTTCAGTGTGGTTGACTTTATCTTGAGGTCTTCGATCAATTTAGACTTGTGTTTTGTGCATGGTGATAGATATGAATCTATTTTAATTCTTCTACATGTTGATATTCAGTTATGCCAGCACCATTTGTTTAATATGTTTTCTTTTTTCCATTTGTTATTTTTTACTTCTTTGTCAAAAATCAGGTGTTTGAAGGTGTGTTGATTAATATCTGGGTCTTCAATTTGGTTCCATTGGTCCTCCTGTCTGTTTTTATGCCAATACTAGGCTGTTTCAGTACTGTAGCTCTGTAGTAGAGTTTGAAGTCAGGGATTGTGATGCCTTCAGAAGTTCACTTATTGTTCAGTATTGTTTTGGCTGTCCTGGGTTTTTTACTTTGATACAAGAAAGAACTTTGTAGGCTATGGAAAAAGATACCTGGACACCAACCCAGGCATAAAACTACTTACTATATAATCTGTCCTGCCTATGAGATATGCTGGGAAAATGGTGGCATAGAACTTGTGGGAGTGGCCAACCAATGTTTGGTTTGATGTGAGCCCCACCACATGAGAAGGAGCCCATGCCCTACACTGCGTGGAAAGTGAAGAACCAGAGGTTGGATGGCCCAGAGACCTAGGGTAGAAGCAAACACAACTGGAAATGAATAACTTCAAAGAAATGTTTCTTAATGATATTTTCTTATACTCATAAATTGGTGCATTGTTCAATTGTTAACAGAAAGGCTTCCTTCAGTAGCATATGGGAGCCAATGCAAAGCCTCATCGTCAGACATTATGCCAAGAGAGAGTCTCAATTAAATCACTCCAATGAATCTCTCCCCTCAGAGATAGGGAACTCTGCTAAAGGAAAAGCGCTGTAGGACTCAGAGGTAATAGAAGACATGGTCCACCAAATTAACTAAGCGTGACCCACATGGGCTCATAGAGACTGAGCAACAATCATGAGTCCTACACGGGTCTGCATGAGGTCTTCTGCATAAGACATGGCTGTTGTTAACATGAAACTCCTTTTCTCCTGTTGGGTTGTTTTGTCCAGCCTTAATATGAGAGGTTTTTTTTTTTTTTGGCTCATCTCACTCTATCTTGTTTTATCCGGTCTGGCTGTCCTCTCTTGAAGACACTTTCTTTTCTAAAGAAGAAACAGAGCGGCAGTGAATCTATGGGGTGATATGGGAGGAGTGGAGGTAGGGGAAACCGTGATTGGGACAAGTTACATGAGAGAAGAACCTATTTTTAGTTTTAAAATTCCATGTTCTTAATAACCCATCTTAAGTATTTTCCTCCTTTTCCCAGTCATCCAGTCAATTAAGGAAACTGTCAATGATTTAATCCCTCATGGTGCACACATTTTCTATATGTCCCAGTATCTGAAAGCCAAGCTTTGTCAACACCTGAGCCTTAGGGCTTCTACAAAGGAGTAGGAGCCTAATGAGTCCTACTCAAACCCTAGCATAAAAGGGACATTGGTTGATAGGGAGTCTGAGCTCAGTCAGGGCATCTTAAAAAGGCATTGTTTTGTGTTGAGGATCCTTGATATAGAGTATATTTTATTTTTACTCAGAAGAACATTTCTTTGTCATTGAAGTCAAGCCTAATCATTGTTTCAATTTTATTTCACTATTAAACACATAAAAGATATAATTATCACATTGTGTTAGACTCAGGTAAAATACCCTAACATTTATCTAGATTTACTGAGAAAAACTGTATATGACTTGTTATTATTTGAATTTTATAGATGAGGAAAGTGAGGCAAAGAGAAACGAAAGATATTGATTACCTGCATCACAGGGTTTGTGCTGCTAAAGGCTGGTAATAAATACAGGGAAACTGTTAGGCCCAAAGCACAGTATTGGCAAAATGTGAAGCCCCCCGTGGACAACAGAAATATTACAGGTAAACACACAAACTGACTTTCGAAACTGGACCTTGAGAAGAGAAGACATTATTTCAAAATAGATATATTAACTTTTAGTATCTTTCCTTCCAGCACATCCCCCAGTTCTCTGGCTATTCTGCCTCACTAAATAGTGTTGACTACTCAAATGACTTGGAGGGTTTTCTTCTTTTTTATCATCCTCATCATATCATTATCATTGAGACCTTCCTTCTCTACTTCCAAAATACTCTAGGCACTGGAATCTTTACTTTACTGGGATCAGAAGTGTTTTCTTTAAAACAGCAGAAGGAAAGTGTGTTACATCTCATGACCATTTGGTCTCTATTGCAGTCATTTCACTTTGACATAGAAACAAGTATAAATACTGTAGGAACACAGAAGTGTGATCTAATAAAAACACAAAGATAGAGCTTGTAGTAGTCTGTTGGTATGATAATGTACTTCTTGGCAATTATGTGCTTTTTTAACTCACATGGTACATAGAAATTCAACATGGTGAGAATCTAATGCACCATTCCCACAAGATTAGCTAAAATTATTCTGTCACTTTAATTTCAGTCAATCTTCTTAGTTGTAAGAGGAAACAGGTATTTCAGATTAAATTTCTAAATGATAGGTCTCAAGCTTTTCCTTGATGTTTTCTTTTCCTGTTTTATAGGGATTATTTCCTCATTTTCAGTGTAAAAATAAAACTCTTAGAGTCTCTGTGGAAGAGAAATGATACTGCCCTTTGCATGCTATCTTGAGTTATAGATGTAACTATTTTTAAGACTAGATAATAGGATGGTAGCTAACAATGATTTGTGGCATGTCTATGTTAAATTTGGAAGAAAATGATCCTATTTTTTCTACAAAGAAAAACTAGCATTTGAAAGTTCTGTTGTTTGTCCATAAAGAAGCAGTGATTTAATCTATTTGAACCATTCTATAACAATTGAAATATTAATGTATTTTTTGTGTGTATGTGAACATGCATGCACATGTTGTCCAGATCTGCATCAACCTGTTCAAAATATTAGCTCAGTGAGGAAGGTGTAGGAGGCCTGCAGGTGCAAGTTTATCAAGTGGTTTATGGCTGCTTCCATAATTCTGATGTGTCTGTGAGCTCATTCTGATTCACATTATAGAACTAACTGCAAAGAGACAATGCTAGTTGGTCCTAGGAGCCAAGAGTGGCAAGTACATGGCCTTTGAGACTATGACTGGAGAGATTATACCATGGCTGGAGGATAATATACATACATACATTAATGCAATGTATCTTGTATCTTGATTATATCTACCCCTTCTTCACTCTTCCAACCACCCCAGACTCTCTCTAACATATCTATTTTCCAGCTTCATGATTTCTATTTCTTTTTGTGTTTCTTTTTTTTAATTGATTTATTTATTAAGGATTTCTGCCTCCTCCCCGCCACTGCCTCCCATTCCCCCCCCTCCCCTGATCAAGTCCCCCTCCCTCATCTGCTTGAAGAGCAATCAGGGTTCCCTGTTTTTTTGTGTTTCTGAAAGTTTTATATGTCTTTATAGTGTATTAACTTTTATTAAATTTCTTCTTAAGTCTTCAGAGCAGAGTATGATGGAATGAATATTTTTGAAGTATCCAAAATTGGAATAAATTTTAGATTTTGTCTATATTGTGTAATATAGATAAAATTATTGTCTTTTATATCCGTGCTTCTGTGTGCATAGGCATATGCATGCATGGTACTATGAATTTAACCCAGGGTACTCACACTAAGTAAGTGTTCCATCATTTAAAGCTACAATCCCAGCTTGTCTTATTTTTCTGTCTTATTTAGTTTATGAGTAAACTGTGAATTCAGCTTTTATTTATCTAATATTATAACTAATTTTTAAAAAAATTAGATAATCCTTCAGGGCTCTACATGGCATCAGTGTAAATATACAGTCCTTTATTACTCTTAACCAATTAGGGAACTGAAGTATGGAGAGGACCCTTTCATCTCTACACTAGGCTGTCTCTCATTTAGTTGTACATAGCTCTTCATACAGTTCAATACAACTTTTATTTTCATTACATTATAAGAGAGAGGAAGAAAGAGGGACTTATATTTTAGCAAATATTATCAGTGCAGAAAGTATGACAGAATACTATTGCATTAAGTAATAGTGAATGCCTATCCTATATACTATGTGTTATGGTTTAAGTAAAATGCTGCAGGTCTCCAAGCAGCAGCAGTGGGCAGTGGGCCATAAGACCACCCTGTAGGTCCCTGAGCGGGAGCAGGCAGTGGGTCCTGAGACCACAGCAGGCCACGAAGGCAGCCGGTTCCCAGGTGGGTGAGAGACTGAGATAGATAGACATGCCACAAGACCACACTGCAGGTTTCTGAAGGAAGCTGGTCCCAGGCAGGGAGCCACGTAGGGGTGAGGGCGTGAGGGACAGAGACATGGATAAGCATACCATGAAGAGTAAATTCGGATATTTATTTATTGGGTTATGAAGGGAAGGGAAAGAGGGGGAAGAGCAGAGAGAGAGAGAGAGAGAGAGAGAGAGAGAGAGAGAGAGAGAGAAACAGAGAATGGGGAACGGAGAAGTGGGGTAAAGGGAGAGACAAAAGCTGCCTCTTAAAGAGAGAGACTTCTAGAGAGACAAAGAGAAGAGAGGCAGGTTTCGAGCAGGAAGGAAGATCTGCCTGCCTCAGCAGATGGGGGAGTGAGTGGGCAGGGCTTTTCTCTTAATGGGACAGGACAGACAACTACACTATCAAACAAATAAAAGTAGGTGGGTAAATAAATATAAACCATACCAAAGCAAGAGCCAAAATATGAAGAAAGGAAATGTCTGTATCAATTTCTTCTGAAACACCATGTTTAAGAATACTGTGCATGAACATCAACTAGATTTACCTCATTGCTTTTAATGCCATCAGGACTTGGGTCTTATTAACCAAAAGTATGACAAAAGAAAAAGTGATGTTTTCAATAAAAAAGTATTTTTCCTGAATGTTATTACTGTGGTATTTAGATGTCTTGAAAGAGTAATGTCCTATTACCCAGAAGAACCAGATAAAACAAATATTGTGTTAAAGGAATTTGCTATTCTTTTGCCTAATATTCTTTAGGATCCATTTTTATTGGCTCTTACTATATATCTCAGGATATATATTGTTTCTAGGACTGTATGTATCTTAAAATGATTCACAAATATGTCCCTTTTCTTTCTTTATCTCTTGTCAGGGACCAGCCTTGACAAAAATACCTCTTGCCAGGGTAAGGGAGTGGGGATTTAGAAATATAGTAGAAAATATGAAGACATGAATGAAAATAACAAAACAGAGAAACGCTAGGATAGTATCTGGAGGGAATTTCCATGAGTAAAATTCACCGACGTTTAACTTCCAACTGCTTAAAATACCCCTGACTCCAAAAGGTAGGAGTAAGACAGAAGACTGCATTAACATGATACAAGGAAATGAACATACCAATTGAAAGTCATGGGCTACATTCATAATTAAGCATTCTGTTGCTAGAACAAAGCAAGTTGCCAAGTCATACTCATGCCCTAGAACAGCACTCTGTTGGCAAACCACTCCCTGGGTAGAAGCCCAAGTTATTTCCATAAAGGCAACTGGAACTTAGTTAGATACTTAGACTTTTGTTTGAGGAAGGAACAAACTACTTTTCTATTCCAGGAGCACAAGGTCTGGCAGTTAGCCACACTTGTTGACAATAACCTTGAGAGAGAAGAACTTTCTGTTACAACTAAGTGGGACCTTTGTCTAAGATAGAAGCACAATAACCTACCTTGAAGGAACTAGAAACAAGTTCCAACTCTCTGATCTTTGGCCTTTTTGGGCCTCCATACTCTCTGAGACCCAACCTTACCTGAAAATAAACATTGGCTAAAAGTCACTAGCACAGAAGTCAGGCACTTGAACTGGTGTCTTTTGCCCTTCTACATAGAAAAGGAAAGAAGGAGATCTGAGTCAGGCCACTAGTCAGAAGTTTCTATTTGTCTCAATGAAGGTCTTTTATGCTTATGAATATTTTCAAAAATGATCAATAAAACTTCAAGTTTGTTATTTTTAGTTTAACATGCAAGTGATTTGTGTTACCCGGAGCTCTCTGATCTCTGTTTTGAGTCTCCAGTCAAATAAACAAGTAAATAACAATCCATGATATTTTCATTTAGGTTGCAAGTTTTTAGGTGTTATTTACTTAACTAATCAATCTAATCAACATTGTATTCACCATGATTCTCAGCGAAAGAGAATAAGTAGGATAGATAGGATGATATTCTGATAGATGACAGATAACAGCTAGCAAACAAAGAATAGATAGATGATTAGATTACATTTATTAAGGTATATATAAGATAAATATATGACAGCTAGATTAATAACAGATAGATGACAGATAAATGATATATGATACCTAGATTATAGATGTTGGAAAGCTAGATGAAAATAGACTGATAACAATAAATAGATAGATGATGGGTAGTGTCTTTGGGTTTTATTGCATGGAAAGACACAATGTTGACAGCAAGTTTTATAAAGAAAACATTTAATTGGGGTGGCTCACTTGCAGTTTCAGAGGTTCAGTTTATTATCATCATGACAGGGAACATGGCAGCGTGCAGTCAGATGTCTTACTGGAATAACTAAGAGTCCTCTGTTTTACTAGGAACAGGATGTCGATTGAGACACAGGACAGTATCCTGAGCATAGAAAACATCAAAGCCTGCCTCTACAGTGACACACTTCCTCTAACAAGGACATATCCACTTAAATAAAGTCATACCTCCTAATAGTGCTACTCCTTCTGAGACTTTGGGGACAAAATACACTCAAGCTTTTACTTTCCACTCCCTGCTCCTCATAAATTTATAATAATACCATAATACAAAACTTATTTAGTCCAACTTCTAAAGTTCCCATAGTCTATCAAATTCACAAAAATATTTAAAAGTCCAAAGTTCAAAGTCCTTTCTGAGATTCATGCAATCTCTTAATTGTAATCTTTTATAAAATCAAAATAAAACGAAAAATCACATACTTCCAACATATAATGGCACAGGATCTGTAGTACCAATCCAAAACATAGGGAAGGAACATAATGATGAAATACTGGAACAAAGTGAGACCAAAACCCAGCTGGGCAAACTTCAAACTCTGCAGCTCCATGTCTGATGTCAAAATGTTTCCAGATCTTTACTCTGTTCATTTTTGCTGACAGCAACAACTTCTTTCCCTTGGGCTGGTCCCACTCTCTACTAGCAGATCTCCTCAGCAGTATCCCATGACTCTGTCATCTCTAACATCCTGGGTTCTCCCAAGTAATCTAGGTTTCAACTTAACAGCTTTATGCAATGAACTCTACTAGGCCACTATTCAAAGTCACATGTGACATCTGCCTGGCATCGGTGGCTTTCTATAGACAATTCCATCACCCATTTCTTCTATTCTGACTCTAAAGCCAGAATCACATGGCTGAAGAGGAAAAGTTATGCTGCTTACTGGGGTAGGAACATGGCCCCCACGTTCAATTACATCTTCACCACAGCTTTCTCTCCTTTTCAGCTTGGTTGTCCTGAAACTAGATCTCTTGAGCAGGCTGGTTTCAAACTCAGAGATCCACCAGTCTCAGCTGTCCCAGTACTGATATTAATGTTGTGTCCCTCCGCACAAGGCTCTAAACTTTTCTTTAGTTTCTTTCCACTATTTGGAAACTTACCTGGGTGAGATCTTGACCCTGAGGTCACCACCTGTTTACTGCATTTCTTAATTTGTTTTTATCCTGAACACAGGACTTACCTCCATTCTAATTCCTGGTGCTCTTTTTCTCCTTAAAATTTACATTTTATAATTCATCCTGTTCAGCTTGCTTTTTTTCATTATAAATCCTCATTAGAGTTACCACTTATAACTACAGAATAGAGTCTATATTAGGTTGTTTTGACATTTATTCTGCAGCCAGGCAATGGTGGTACACACATTTAATCCCAACACTTTGGGGGCAGAAACAGGCAGATCTCTGTGAATTTGAGACCAGGCTCATCTACAGAGTGAGTTCCAGGACAGGCTCCAAATCTACAAAGAAATCCTGTCTCAAAAAATAAAAAAAAAAGACATTTCTTCTGCCAACAGAACTAATCCAAAACACTTCACATTAGCCTCAAGCAGCTTCCTCCAAAAAGACAAATGCTGCCACCTTCTTCACCAAAATAGCCTAAGATCAGTCTCTAGGCCAGATATTAACATTCTTCTCCTCTGAAATCTCTTGATCCCCACAGTTCATCAAACTAAATTCTGTTCCACTGTCTTCCTTGCATCTACTAATAAAGCTCATTAAGCAGCATTTAAAGCAGTCCACTACTTTCATAATCCAAAGTACCAAAGTCTCAGTTCCTCCAAACAAAACATGGTCAAGCCCATCAGAGCAATAACCTAGTCTCTGGTACCACATTTTGTCTTAGGGTTTTTATTACTGTGGTGTGACACCATCATCATAAAAACTCTTAAAAAGAAAATGTTTAATTAAGGTGGCTCACTTGCAGTTTCAGAGGTTGGTCCATTATCATCATGAAAGGGAGCATGGTGGCATGTGAGTCGATGTGGTACTAGAATAACTGAGATTCCTATATTTTACAGATAACAGGAAGTTGACTGAGACACCTGGAGGCATCCTGAGCATAGGAAACCTCAAAGCCTGCCCCCACAGTGATATGCTTCCTCCAAGAAGGGAATACCCACTCCTATAAAGCCACACCTCTTAATAGCTTTACTCCCTCAGGGATTTTTGGGGACCAATCATGTTCAAACTACCACAGATATGTGGGTGGAGAGATAGAGATAGATTGATGATAGACAGGTAGGCAGTTATGTGATATAAATTTAATCTGTGATACCAGATCAGGTACATTCTTCTCTAGTAATGGCAAATAGAAAAGCAGATACATTGATAATTTAATTCACCCTAAAGATAAAGGCCTGTGTGTTATAGATTGGGCTGCTGGGCAGATTTACCGAGAATAAGAGACTCTAATGACTCACTACAGAGGACAGAAGTTCTAGTTTGAACAGAGAACTAAGCCTTCCTTATGTTTCTATTATCTCCTGGCCCTCAAGGGCATGAGCAACCTTTGTTCACATTAGTGAAATTATTCTCTTTATCCAACTTATTTTCTTTTTGAAATATCCTTGTTCCAGAAAGAGTGCTTTACCCCCTGTCTGGGCATCTACTGGTACCATCCACCTGAAAACCAATGTTTACAGTAACATATGCATTTTTTGTAATTTTGTACAGGTGAATATTATTTTGGTATTTGGTAAAGGGATAAAATACTTTCAACTTATTTGACTCTAACAAAGAATCTAGGAGGAAGATCTCATAATTTATGTCCATAATTATCGTTTACAGGTAAGTGTACAATATTAGTGAGTGAGATCTGGTAGCTTTGGGAACTGGCTAATAAGTGGAACACTAAAGCTGATATCTGCCACCTTTGACTGTGGCAGGTGGGCCTTTTCTCACATGGCTAATTCTTGCCTTCAGTTGCATTGATGCATTGTCTTAACTCAGGCATATACTACAGTTTGAGAACCTTTCAGAGTTCATGGTTCTGATGGAAAGATTGGATATATGAATGAATATGTTTTGCTGAAGATTTGTGTGAAAACTTCTTTTAGTTATCTATTAACAATCTTGGAACTAACTCAATATTCATAATACATTTCAGAAATGACTAATATAACATTTTAGCAGATCTATATAGCCTATGAGGTCAGAACATTTTGTTCTTTTTGGAATACTAGGAATAACTAAAATGTTAAGGAACATTTTTGGTTCAGAGATGTGTGTCCAAGGCTTTGTGTGGTCTAGGGCACACACCTGTAAAGAGAGATCTAACTTGGGGTTTAGCCTGTGTTCTGCATTATTAGAAGGTCTTGCATCTGGCACATCAGTCACTAATGTATGTTAGAGGTTAGTGTTAAACATTCCTTTAAAACTGAAAGCAGAGCCTAGAAGTTCTCACTGGTTAAGAGCACCCACTGCTCATGTGGAGAACAGATTGTAGTTCAAATCACAGCACTAACACTGATTGGCTCACATCTAGTGACTCCAATTACACACACATGCAAACATGCACACACACACACACCACACACACACACACATTCACATATCTTCAATGTTCAGTTATACCCTGGGTGTAATTTTCATTTTCTGATATTCTCTGCAGCTAGCTTTTAGAGCCGGCCATGTAGGAAAGGAAGATAAATAGTTTCCCATAGATTGTTGTAGAATGTGGCTGTGTGTGTGTGACTTTAATACTGTTCAAGGAAGGGTTTTGGAAGTAATTGGTTTTCATATACTACAGAATCTTTAGATAATTTAGTGAAGACTGGCTAATCAGGGACTCATTGAATGCAGTTTTATAGCTACGGAATGAAATAAAAATGAAATGAAGCTGCCTTCTCTTCAGATGAAGCAGGGAATTTCACATAGAGTTGTAGAGTGGAGTTCTACATAATATTGATTAATTGTCTTTTATTGAAGCATTCTGTGCAATGAAATGTATAAAGTAATAGGTATAGAGACTGTTCAAGGAAAATAATTTTTTAAAGAAGGCACACACGTATTTGTTTGCCTCCTTAGACATTCATTTATTTCACACTTCAAACATCTCCTGAGCTCAAATGAAAGGGAGATACTCACTGGTGATAAAATAGAACTAAGTCACAATCCTAGGCTTCAAAGACATGTTCACAAGAACAGAAACAGGAAAGATAAAAGCATCCTAAGGAGTGTGATGTTCACAAGTACTGTCATGCTACATATGTGTGACAACATCATCCATCACGAGAAGACTGCTTCCTAAACAATGAATTCTGTGGGAACATTATATAAACTGTACTTCTGACCGTTTTAGTGTTTGACATTTTTGGTGGTTTTACCCTTGATGTTACACTACTGCACTTGATGCTCCAGATAGTGTTCACTGTTTGATTGCCAGCACTATTACCTAAAATAATCAGAAAAGCTATCATAGATTCAATGGATAAGAACGTTTTAAGATGTGTGATATCCCATATGACCTGACAAGGAATGTTCAATCAAGGGACTGGCCAGACCTGATTGTCCTGTGGGCATATCTTTGGGTTATTTTCTTGATTTTTTAAAGTACTATAGGAAGGTTCAGGCCATTCTGGAAGGTACCATTCTGTAGATAGGTATCAATGGGCTTCATAAGAAAGCTAAATATGAGGCAGAATTAACCAGCAAGCATTTACCCTCTATGCATTCTGTTTCAGGTTTCTCCTTGAGCTCTTTCCCTAACTTCCTGCAATGGCCAATGGTGAACTGGTAGGCTGTGACCTGGAAGTGTAACCCATGACTTCCCTATGCAGTGGGCTATGACCTGATGGGTTATGACCTGCCTGGAAGGGTAAGCTGTAGGCATAATTTTCTCTCCTGCCAGAAAGATCCCAAATAACTACACAGAGACTTACTATTAATTAAAAATGCTTGAGTGATTGATTAGGCTTATTATTAACTAGCTTTTTAAACTTCGATTAACCCACATTTCTCATCTACATTCTATTACATGGCTCAGTACTTTTTTTTAAAGAAGGCATGTTCATCTTCCTTCTCCCCAAGTCTTCCGGCAGCTCCACCCTTTTTATCCCAGTGCTCCTCCTGTTTACAGTCCCACCTAACCTCTTTATGCCTAGATATTGACTATTTAGGTCTTTATTTAACCATTGAGAACAATTTTCATGGTGTTCAGAAAGTTTATTCTATAACAGCAAGCCAAGTAAACCTTTTCCTCTTCTATGATTCTTTGTTTAGTGTTTTGTTGTTGCAACTAATTGAAAAAAGATTATAAAAGATATCATAAATCATCTAAATGTTAGGAACCTATCTTTCTACAAGTATATTCTATAGATTCCTTACTGAATACTGAATTATATGTATATACTATTTATATTAGAGTTTGGGTAAATCTTAGAATATTTTTGAAATATGAGTGTTATTTCATATTAAATTATATTATTTTGATCATTGCAATTTTTCCCAATTTCTTTATACTGTAGATCCCATTTAGTGAACGATGTTTTTCTTTTTCTGAGATACTATTGTGGTATTAGTCATTTCTTATTTGATGAATGATTTTGTCATAAATTAACAGAAGTAAACTTTGACCACTTCACATGTTTTAATTGTGTTTTATTTTCTAGCAATTCTCCAAAACAAAAATAATAATCTAAAATGTTTATTTTGGTTTATTTTCAGCTTCCTTCTTTGTAACATGACTAAACAGAAGAAGAAGCCTTGCATAAGCAATGTACAACCTCACAGAAGGACAAAATCACATAAGGAAGAGATATGCTCTGATGATAAGGTCCTGCCAATCATGTTATAGCACCAGTGTTGATTTGTACAGACGTTGGAGATGTTACTCATTTATTGTTTCTGTGAAGCTGGTTCACTATATCTACCATATCTGGACAATGTCACTTGTTTGGGTAAGTGGAAGACAGTAAAGGTGGATTGCAAATATTTCAATGAGGTTATCTTTTATCCATCCAGCATAGTGTCCTCTTCTGTGACTTGAGAATCCTCTATATTTAAGAGCTGGTGAAGAAGGATGTGTGCACTACTCACTGCAGTACCTCCCCAGATTGCTGTTTCTTTCTTTTTTTTTATTGAGAAAAAAAAATTTCCGCCTCCTCCCAGCCTCCCACTCCTCTCCCCCTCCCCTCACTCCTCTCCCCCTCCCCTCACTCCTCTCCCCCTCCCCCCACTCCTCTCCCCCTCCCTCTCAAGTCTAAAGAGCAGTCAGGGTTCCCTGCCCTGTGGAAAGTCCAAAGTCCTCCCCCCTCCATCCTGGTCTAGGAAGGTGAACATCCAAACTGGCTAGGCTCCCACAAAGCCAGAACATGAAGTAGGATCAAAACCCAGTGCCATTGTCCTTGGCTTCTCAGCAGCCCTCATTGTCCGCCATATTCAGAGAGTCTGGTTTTATCCCCTGCTTTTTCAGTCACAATCCAGCTGGCCTTGGTGAGCTCCCAATAGATCAGCCCCACTGTCTCCGTGGGTGGGTGCACCCCTCTTGGTCCTGACTTCCTTGCTCATCTTCTCCCTCCTTCTGTTCCTCATTGGGACTTTGGGAGTTCAGTCCAGTGCTCCAGTGTGGGTCTCTGTCTCTATCTCCATCCATCACGAGATGAAGGTTCTTTATTTATGGCTAGAAACCAATTATGAGTGAGTACATCTCATGTTCATCTTTTTGGGTCTGGGTTACCTCACTCAGGATAGTATTTTCTATTTCCATCCATTTGCTTGCAATATTTGAGAAGTCATTGTTTTTTACTGCTGAGTAGTACTCTAATGTGTATATATTCCACACTTTCTTCATCCATTCTTCCATTGAAGGCCCTCTAGGTTGTTTCAAGGTTCTGGCTATTACAAATAATGCTGCTATGAACATAGTTGAACAAATGCCCTTGTCATATGATCGGGCATCTCTTGGGTATATTCCCAAGAGTGGTATTGCTGGGTCCAGGGGTAGGTTGATCCCGAATTTCCTGAGAAACCGAAGTATACAATGGAAGAAAGAAAGCATCTTCAACAAATGGTGCTGACACAAACTGGATGTCAACCTGTAGAAGAATGAAAATTGACCCATATCTATCACCATGCACAAAACTCAAGTCCAAATGGATCAAAGACCTCAATATCAGTCCGAGCACACTGAACCTGATAGAAGAGAAATTGGGAGGTACCCTACAACTGATGGGCACAGGCAATCGCTTCCTATGTATAACCCCAGCAGCACAGACATTAAGGACAACACTGAATAAATGGGACCTAATGAGACTGAGAAGCTTCTGTAAAGCAAAGGACACTGTCACTAAGACAAAAAGGCAACCCACTGACTGGGAGAAGATCTTCACCAATCCCGCAACTGACAAAGGTCTGATCTCCAAAATATATAAAGAACTCAAGAAACTGGACTTTAAAATGCTAATCAACCCAATTAAAAAATGGGGCACTGATCTGAACAGAGAATTCTCAACAGAAGTTCAAATGGCCAAAAGACACTTAAGGTCATGCTCAACCTCCTAAGCGATCAGGGAAATGCAAATCAAAACAACTTTGAGATATTATCTTACACCTGTCAGATTGGCTAAAATCAAAAACACCAATGATAGCCTTTGCTGGAGAGGCTGTGGAGGAAGGGGTTCCCTCATCCACTGCTGGTGGGAATGCAAACTTGTGCAACCTCTTTGGAAAGCAGTGTTTCGGTTTCTCAGGAAATTTGGGATCAACCCCAGATTTCTTGTAACTGGGTTTTGGCATCTGACCAGACCCAACCTCCTGCATCTCTCCCACAGCATCTCAGACCAGACTCAACCTCATACATCTCTCTCACAGTATCTCTGACCAGGCTGAACTTCCTCCATCTCTCCCACAGCATCTTTGAACAGGCTCAATAACACTCAACCTCCTATATCTCTCTCACAGTATCTAGAAGTTGCTTGGCAGTGATCTGCAGGGTCACTATTGAACCAGAGCCTGCTCATTGTGTTCACAAGACACCACACACGTATGAGCTGTAACATGCCAGGCCAAGAATGGCAGACAGATTTCAACAGTATTTGGCTTCAGTTTAAGATTTATAGATTTCATTATTTTCTCCTAATTATGTCCTCTGGTTGTTTAGTCCTCTTGTGAATCTCTAATTGTCCCATGATTTGCACTAAATTTACTAATAGTAGATATTTTTGTTTGCAACTTACATTCATACCAGAACATATATTTACCAGTGAAATACATGTGATAAACAGATATGTTTCCACAGACTTGAGAAGTTTAGAACTTTCTCAACTGCTCTGACAAACTTTTCAGGAATAACTAAGGTTAGTGGAGGCTGGTTGAGAACCCAAGCTCTCCTATATCTGGCCAGAGGTAGAAACTGCTGGAGTCTGAATCTCTTGAGAGTTGGCTTGATATTTTTCATCCTAAGATTTGCAGACTTGGTATATATGGTTTTATTTCTACCTTTCTAGGTCCTGGGGTCTTGGTGCATCTGGTTCTGTCTGTACCATCCTAGGTCCTGCCACCTTAGTGTGTATCTGGTTTTGTCTGTACCATTCCAGATCTGCAATCTTGGCATATCTGTATCCATCTGATCATCTTAGGTCTTTCAGTTTTAGTGTCTCTGGTTTCATCTGTACCGTCTTAGGTTCTTCAGTTTTGGTGTCTCTGGCTCTGCTTGTACAATTCTAGTTCATGCAGCATTGGTGTATCTGGATCTGTCTGTACCCTCTCAGGTCCTGCAGCCTTGGTGTATCTGGCTCTGCTTGTACAATCCTAGCTCATGTAGCATTGATGCATCTGATTCTGTCTGTACCATCCTAGGTCCTTCAACCTTGGTGTGTCGGTTTCTATCTGTACCCTCTCAAGTCCTGCAGCCTTGGTGTGTTGGTTCTGTCTGTACCCTCTCAGCTCCTGCAGCCCTCCTTGGTGTGTCGGTTTTTGTCTGTACCATTCTATTACCTAAAGTCCTGGTCTAGCTGCTTCTTTGCCTAACTTGTGTTCACCAGGGTCACTTCAGTCACATGCTTAACAACTAAGTACAAATCCTTTGACATCTCCATTCATTTTATTTTTCCTTATATTTTATGCTTGTGACCTTGTCAATTAGATTAAAAGTATATACATTAATAAAAAAAATTACAACAACTAATTTAATGTAAGGTTTGCATGGCAAGTATAACCATAGGAAATGAAAATCCCCCCCACCAATGACTAAGGCTGAAAGCCTTGACGGAGAATGGAACATTTTATGCACTGCAACTGGAGAAGATCTAAACTGTGCACACTCAACCATGGGACTGTAACAGGGGTGTGCATTCAGACTCCCCTTGTCATTTCTCTGCTGTCCTTGGAGTAAATAGTTCTTCTCTGGGATATAGGGGTTAGCACTTGCAAGAGAGCATTATGACCCGCTCTGAAGAGGCTGTCATAGAGTCCTTCGTAAGCCCCCCATTTTCATGTTCTCTCTCTCTAAAGGAGTCAGCAAGCCAACACCTTATTTTGGCTTAGTGTGGTTTGAGCTTGGTCACTATATTTTCCTGCTTCTAACATGGCTCAAGCAGTATCACAAACAGAGAGGAACTTGACCATTTACCAATGGGGCTGAAGGGAAACTTGCAGGAGTAAGGAAAATTAGCATATTCAAAGTAAACCAAGCTAATTCAGTTAAATCAAATGTATCACATCACACTTGACTTTGGCATGCAGGTAAACAAATATTGAAATAGTAGGTAGATAATGATAGATAATAGATAGATAGATAGATAGATAGATAGATAGATAGATAGATAGATACATAGATACATAGATAGATAGACAGACAGGAAGGCAGTTAGAAAGAAAGAGAGATATCTGTGGAAATTTTCTGTGTTTTAGGAAGCTCCTATGTTAAAAATATGAATTACATGTAAAATGAAACATATCCTCTGCATTCTGTTGTATAAATTAGTTCATGTTATAATTTTGTTATATTGTTATTAGACTATATACTATCCGATATATATGATCATTAATGTTTTTGCCATGTTTATTATGTTTATTAATAGGATATATAATCATCTAGTAATGAAATGTTAGGCATGTCTTTGAGAGAGTTTATAAGGTAGGTTAACTGAAATGGGAGGACTCACCTTGAATGTGGTTGGCTGGAGTTCTGGACGGAATGAAGAGGAGCAAGTGAGATCAGCAATAGTATTCATTATTTTCTGCTTCCTGACTGTGGATACAAAAAGCCTCCATGCTTTCCCCAGCAAAATGCTCTTTCCCCTTGGACAGTAAACCCCAAACACCCTTCCTTTCTTAAGCTTTGTTATGACAAATTGGGAAGTAACAAATGTACAGTATTTGTTTATTTTTCATTTTGTAAGTTTAATATGTGAAGTACACTTACACCAATTCTAATAAAACTGCGACTGAAATCTTTCTTACATTTATACTGAGATCTGCAGTCTAAATATTGATTAGTCTACATTCTGCCCATTAGGATGCTGTTTGGAGGAGCTAAGGGTTGCTTCCTGCTATGAAATTTCAATGTACAAAATACTGGAGAAGTTTATTTCCTAATGGCTACTAATGGTCCCTATGTGCACATCTCTACAAGAGCAATTACCGCCTTGTTCTTGTGTCAAAACAGGATTATACTTCTATATGTAAATTGGTATTTTCTGCTGGGACATAGGTGGTTTTCACTTGTGGCTTTTTGTTTTCATTCTTCCCAGGTCATCATGCTCAGCAAGCTGCCAAGCATAGGAAGGGGTTATCAGGTAATGTGCAAATGAAGAAGCTATCAAGTAGTGTGCAAATGCCAGGACGTTTAGGCACCATGCAAATGATGGACCTATTAAGTAGTGTGCAAACAAGCTTGTTTCAGGACTATGGCTTCTTGACCATTTATAGCTCACCCCTAACTTCTGTTGGATTAAGGTTACTCACAGCTGAACCTCAGCAGCAGTAACTGATGGACTTTGTGACATACTTTGTCCATCCAGTCTGAGTAAAGAAGACACTGTGTCTTAGTGCACTGTGGAGGATAAGGGGGGCAATGTGACTGGTTTTCAAATTATCATGCTACAAAAAGATCTGTGCAAAAGCAGAAGATACATCAGTTGGTAAATTCTCTTGAGCATTTGCCTGAATCATTATTTAGATCTGTACCCCATTTTTAAATTTGATTATTTGTTTTTTTGATGTTATGTTTCTTGTGTGGGTTATTGATGATCTTTTCCTATCCTGTGGGTTGTTGTTTTGTACTTTTTACAGCATCCTTTGACTTACAAAAGTTTTTCAGTTTCAGGAGGTCCCATTCATTAATGGTGAATCTTAGTATCTGCAGGATTGGTATTCTACTCAGAAAGTGGTCTCTTATGCCAATGTGTTAAAGACAACTTCATACTTTCTCATTTACTAGGTTCATTGCATCTGTTTTTATGTATGGTCTTTGATCTACTTGGACTTGAGTTCTGTGCAGGGTGATAGAAATGAAGAAACACATGAAGAGACAGAAGCCCCAATGAACTGAGGTGAGTTTATGGTACTGTGTTTTTCTTTATATGATGCTGTAGAGACAGCTTATAAGGGATCAGAATTCTCTCCTTGCTGTTTACTTCCCATGGACTTGATAGACTCACCTGGCATCTCTGCTCTGTTTCTTCACCTTAGATCTTGGTGCTGTCTTATGCTTCTCAGACTGTGGTATTAATCTGACCAGAGCACCAGACACAGAACAGAAACACCAAGTCACTTTTCCTCTGGATATAAATTAATTTAATGTGCATTCAGTTAGACACAAAATACTAAATTTCCTCACCTTTAAAAGTTCACTTGTGTGGACATATAGAAGTGTTTGGAGCTGAGCACTCATGTCACTGTTAAGGAAATTATCTGGTACAAATGTCGTAAAAGCTCAGTTACATCCTAATAACAAATGACAAGAAGTGTAAAGATGTAGAAACTGCCTTAATTCTGCACTTTAGAAATCAATACTTTCTGGATATTTCTATCTCCAGATAAAACTATATGCTTACAAATAGCCTGAAATGTGAATGCATACATTTACTAACATCAATTCTTGTTCCCTCATCAAGAGCTTTCGAATTTCAACCATATAGCCCTACATCAGCATATTTTAATCAGTGATGTTATTCTTCTCTCTCTTTTTTTAAAGTTAATACTTTTCTCTTTTATTTAGACAAAAGTGGAAAATCCTGTGGAATAATCTTTCTTTTTTTAATTTATTTATTTATTAAATATTCCTGTCTCTTCCCCACCACCGGTTCCTATTTCCCTCTTTATTTTTATTTCATGTGTCCATGTGTTTGTATCTATTTGTATGTATATCTGTACAAATGGTATACATATGCATTTGTTTACACATATATGTGAGTGGGTATGTATCTATTTGTGTGTATATGAATATATATGTGTTTATATGTATAAATGAGATGCATATGTGTACATAGTTATTTGCGAATTGGAGGGTGTAAAACTTTTTTATTCACATATGCATATCAACTGAGGGAGATAAATGATTGCATTAAAGAGAATAACACCCATATTATGCTCCTCTCAGACAGACTATACCTGGCTGATTTGGGATTCCCCTCTGTATGCTGTGAATATCATTGGTTAATAAAGAAATATGCCTTGGCTTTAATGGGGTAGAGTAGAGTCAGGAGGAGAAAACTATACTGAATGCTGGGAGAATGCAGAGTCAGGAGAAGCCATGGAGCCTAGCCAAAGACAGATGCCAGAACTTTACACAGCAAGACACAGCCTCATGGTGTTACACAGATTAATGGAGATGGGTTAAATTAAGATATGAGTTAGCCAGAAATATGCTTAAGCTATTGGCAAAACTGTATTAAAAATAATATGGTTTTTGTGTGATTATTTTAGAGCTGAGCAGCTGGGAACAAAAAATGGCCTTCCTAAAACATTGGCCCATCTATTCTTAGGCAGGAAATGAACTCTATGCAGGTCGTAAGTCGAGAGCCCAAGTTTCTCTAAGTCAACAAGTAACTACTTGAATCTTTATCACTCTTTAAGCATTAAGAATTTGGGGTAACACATTCATTTACAATAAAATATAGAGTATGTTTAGAATTATATTACAAAAGTATATTGAAAATATATTTCGATAAGCCATCTGAAAAAGACTGTGGTTTGTATACATACTGGTACTGTCGGCTCTGTAACTGTGACACTCTTTCATTTCTCATGATTTTATAGCACTGCCAATTGCTGACAGTTGACATGGTTGCTGGTAGGACACGGGCACCTTTTCAGACCCTGGGATTTCATCTGGTCCACAAGACTGCTCATACTCTAGCCTCTGTTGCCCTCCTCACAACAGCAGGGCTTCAAAACACCACCAACCAAATCAGACATGTGCTTTCACTTTGAGGAGTTTCAATTGAAAAGGTGTCATTCTTTAAGATTCATACTTAATAAAGATAAAGCTACAAAGTCCTTTTCCCAAGGTCAGGCATTCAGATGAAGCTCCCATTTCCTCAGGAATTTTGGAAAAAATTCTTGCTCCTTAAAAATGAAGTCACTCTCCTTATCTCTGGCAAAAGTTAATTGTGGTTCTTCCATTAAAAACTGGCTCTAGTGCCTTAGAACTTGTCAAGGACAATGCTAGCCACTAGGCTTCCTTTTATTGTCACCTTTGCTTGATTCTCAGGGGACAGTATTAACAGCTGGACACAAACTTGTTCTGTTCTTACTCTCAGAATGACTAATTTAGTTTCTTTATTAGCTTCAATTCAATAATCATTATTGTAAAGGCTAACCCTGAAAGGAATGGAATGTAAAATCTTAGTCTTTTAAAAGCTGCTAACATATTGTAGACTGTTAGGAAATACAAGTTAATAGTAGTCATCTTTAAAGTATCGATATAATTAATTACAGGGATAAGTCTTATTTAGTCCCCTGTGAATGCTTTAAAAGTCAAGCTTAAAACAAGTGATTAGAAGCAAAATCAGATATACGTAGGCAACCCTCAAGTACTTCAGAGATCTATTGAATATGGCATAAAATGGTGATTAAAAAGCTTATTTTATCAAACAGATACTCCCATATCCTAGAAGTGACCCAAGGTCTCCAAAAAAGATTAAAGAGTAACATGATGTCTCCACCTTGATCATGACAATGCTGACCACTGGGCAAGATGCCCCAATGCGACACCTGCTTCCAGTACCTGGAGCAGACTGTGGACAAACAGAAGGATACTGGAAAATTTATTGCTCCACTTTTGCCTAGACAAAATAAGGTTGGTCTTTTTCATGGCCCTCTTCCACAGGGGGAAAAGAAACTCTCACCTTATGGGCCTGGCAAAGAGTGGTGCTGTTTTTGTGATACTTTTGGATCCAATGCTATGGAGATCTGGGCATGGATAATTGTCCATGGAATGATCTCTGTCATTTTAAATATATTCAGAAACTGCTTGGTCTGCACTCAGGTATAATTTATTTATTGTGCTGGAATCTCTGATAGTATTGATGGCTAGGCTAGCTATAACTTCGTCACCTTAGCAGCAACAGATATCCAGACCCTTCTACAAGGCTATAGCCAGCTTGTTAGCACATTTTATATATAAAAATCAAGCCCTGGTTTTAATAAAGTTACTAGGTATCTTGATAAGAAAGTGTTTTAAAATGTATAAGGGTCTGAAGATATTAAAGCTTATAAGGTTTGATGGTCTCAGAAAATGTTTTAAGATGTAAATATAGGTTACAATTGTATAAATAGATAATAAGATATGGAACCATTTCAGATTAATTCCTTTCTATGGTATAGCTCTGATAAGATAGTAGAACAATGAGTACTTACTGTTTGGGTCACCAACTCAAGATTTTAGAATTATTTTGGCTATCATATAAATATAAACTTAGAGGTGATTATCATCAGACCAAAGACATCTCTAAACTTCTAACCCAAATCTGTAGTTTTTGCTAGGACTCAAAATTATGAGTCTATTCTTACTGTTTTATAGATACCCATTATCTGCCTATAGTCATCGTAGCGTAGAATGACTCACATGTATGTCCTAGTCTTTTGAGTTTCTCACTTACTACATTTATTTAATTGTTTGTGTGATTTTTTTAGGAGAGGGTGGTGACTGTACCACTGTCCATATGAGGAGGTCAAAGGACACTCCGTGAAAGTCAATATTTATCCTTACAACATGTAAGTCCCAGGAATCAAATTCAGATTGACCGGCTTGGAACACTGAGTTATCACATCAGTTCAAGTTGTCTCATTTGGTGGCCACTCTGTGACCTTTAGCCAGGCAGCTATCAAGTTGTGCTGGCTGCCTGTTGCCCACTAGAGTACAGTTAGTGCTGAAATACATCTGTGCAGTAGCAATCAGTCATTTCTGTTTATAGTTGCATTGCATGTTTCATTGTGTTCTTATGACACCAGCTGTTGTCACCATGCCCTTCAATGGCTGCAGGAAGAGTATTGCAGGGTTTTTGTTTTTGTTTTTATTTTTGTGTGTGTGTGTTCGGGATGAATCATGAGCTAAACTGAACCGTTAGTTGCTTTAGTTTTCCAGCCCCTTCTGGGATTGTGATCATAGAAGCTTCTGGCTTCACAGTCACTAATACTTGGAGGTGTGACCTACAAGTGCAGAGAGGTGAAAGTCTATCAGAATTTATTTTTCCCTATAGTTACTTTAGTGTCTTGCCTGATCTATAGAGTCAAGAATTCATCCTCTGACTTAGAATCTACTGCAAATCACATCGTCTTTGTCAAGATTTACACAAATTTCAGTTTCTAAAATCTCCAAGTGAGAATCCTGAGCCAGTGTTTATCTTAGAGGGCACTTGGTTTCCAAGCTCAACTAAAAGTGTCTTGTTGTTCACTTTTGCACCATGAGTGACCTCTCAAGACTTCCATTAACTGTAATTTTATATTAGAAAAACTTTTATGAGTAATCTCTCTGCAGTGTTTATTTTTTTCTTCTCCAGAAAAACCCCATGGAAGAAAGATAATATATTTTTCCATCCTCGCCCTGAACTTATTTTCCTTCTGTTTAGTCTGTTGAAATGCAATATCCAGATACTTTGAAGTCAATACATGTGATGATGTCTATCTGGAATATTCTAAGAATAACATCTGATGGAGTCACTCCTTTCTGTCTCACATGCAAGCGTTAATACAACATAGTGATGTCTGCTGTATCAAGCTTGCTCGTGTCTCCCTCTCTTCACGGAGCGGGAAACTTATAGTCACAGTTTATTGTTTGCAATCATGTAAATAAGTTCAAAAGAACTGCAATTAACACTTTCATCTAATTATTTAAGATTCCTCTCTCTTTATATATAATACATGCATATATCTACCCCACATTATAAAATTTTTCTGCTAGTAAATCTTGCATTAGGCTTCTTAGAGCTCTTATGCACATCTGTATACTTTCTCAGTTTTGTGAGATAGAGTATTAGGTTTCTGTCACTGCAAGCTCTCCTTTACAATATTCATGAAGAAATAATGATCCAGAGAAGTCAACACATATCAAGTCCTATTTCTTGAAGATGAAGCCCCAAGTTCTCTGTTAACTTCTGCTACTTTTGTTGGGTAAATACTTGAACTTGAGTATATTTTTGTGTAAGGTAGGCTGTTAGCTGCTGAAGCCCATGCTGAGGTCTGATGATTATGATTCTTGTCTTCCACTGATGTTGCATAAAGTTTATCTTTGGATTTATGACTCATAGATCTGAAATTTGACCTACAGGGATTCTACTCATCTCTGTGGCAGGTTATTGAAGGAAGTTTATAAAAAATATACTATTGCACAAGAGAGGTTTCATGAAGTGGAGTTAATAGGTATAAATCTCTGGATGTGGAACTGATTCAGTGGTATCGGTCATTGTGTAAAGGGCTACGAGTCACTGTCTATGAAACAGAAGTAATCTGACTTCCTTGGAAGGTATGGAATATTAAGGGTAAACTGTATGAAGAATGAATAGATCTGCTAGTTTGATCAGACTCGCTCTGCAGAGACAACTGGACGGTTCAGAGACCTGGCTGAACACAAATAGAATAATGGGTGCTGGGAATCCTAGTTCTTCCTTCAAGGCAGGCTGTCTGTGGCTACCTGTTCCCCCAGCAGTGCAGAGCTGAACACAAGTTGAAATTTGAACAATATGTATTAGATGAAGAAAATATCATTTTCTACTAGGACTTCAGATTGAAAGAGACAAGGAAGCCATTTTGCTTAAATTGGCTTTTAAATAAAGATGGATATCTTCAATTAGAGGAGTAAAGGAGCCTTTATTAGTAAATCTATTCACTGTAGAGGAACAATTTCTAATCCAGGATATCAGGCCAAGTAAGCAGAGGTTATGCGAAATTAGGAAATTTACTACCCAATAAAGCTAAAATAAGGTTAACGAAGAACATTTAATACAAGCCAGTAAACTACCCCATAATTAGACTCAACAATAAACTAATGCCAGCAGTCAGGCTACCAAAGCTCACGAAGAAGCTATTTATAAACGAAGACTTACGGGGCCAAGTACTTCTAGATGCCATATTAATGATGAGAGAGGGCAATTGCTGTTTAGTTGGAGATCCCAAAGAGCATGGAAAGGAGAATGGGAAGTACCATAGCAAATGGACATGCATAAATATTAAATTAATTAGCACTAGAACTGTCAGATCCTGGGATTAATTGATAGTACAACCCAATAACAGAAAGTAAAAGACTTTGATTACTGATTAGTAATCAATAAAATGGACCTGAATTATATCTTTTGCCTTGTTTCGAGATGTGGCATTCTAAACTATCCAAAGCATCATGATACTGCTGTCTAACAGAGGATTTTCTGGTAAAGAAATTAGACATTGCATCCTCCCTCAAGAGTTAACCAAATGGGGCTGTCAAACCTGGAAAGCAAAGCACCATTGGAAGCTGCCTGACTCAGAAACTTTAAGAAGTAGTATATCACCTACATAAATATGGAGGTCAACACCAATGTTCTATTGTCTACTGTCCACTATTACTGTTCAAGAGTTCCCCCTTTTACTCACTATTGAACTTCACTCCTCTTGTAAATTATATCCTATGGATCTTGTGTAAATTCTTTCCAATAATGCTACAAAGATCTGGAAGGAATGGATGGTAAAAGAAATATACTGGTACCAGAAAGAGGTTTTTCAATAATATACCAATATCCAGGATCCAAGGCAGTTACAATGTGATAATTCTCTATAGCAATGGTTCTCAACCTTCCTAATGTTGCCACCCTTGAATATACAGTTCATGTTGTGGGACCCAGGACCATAAAATTATTTTGTTTCTATATCATAATATAATTTTGTTACTGATATAATCATAATGCAAATGTCTGATATACAGGATATCTTATATGTTCCCACAAAGGGGCCGTGACCCACAGGTTGAGAACCACTGCCCTAAAGAGAAACTATAGGCCTTTGGCTATGGATCAGAATATGATTTGAATTGTACCTACCTCACTGCAAAAGACCCTGCTGTGTTTAAGTAAGCAGCGCCACAGATGACCTCTGAATGGGTTAAAGTGACAAAGTAGGGATTTCAAAATCTGCCAGGAAGTGACCTACACATAGTATATAGGGTTTTTTTTTTCCTAAGATCTTTGAGAACAGTTGTTGACAAGAAAGCAAAAAGGTATTTATAAGATGTATTCCGGATCATAGCCATTGGCATGTCATTTCTTCTACAATATAAACCACACATGGCATAGCAACAAGGAAGGCTATGAAAGGCCAGGGAGGCACGGATAACTCCATTACTGAGATTACATTACTTCATGGCCACTTACACAGAACCAGAGACTCTTTTCTCAGGGGGCTTGGACACTTTCCCCAAACCTTCCTGTTCTGTTTTTTTTTTTTAATCAAATTCCATTGAGTCTGACAAACTTAACCTTTCTCCCATGCCTAACAGAAGATATCTGAAAACTTTAAACCTGACAGACAGAAGACAGCCTTTTACAATTATAGGAGACTTACAGATTCCACTGTCTCAAAACCCAGAGGCACACCAAAGAAGGCAGACAGAAGTTCTCAAAATTTTGGTTTTCATTTCATTCTTGTGCATTTCTGTTGGTTGATTAACTCACTGTTTATCTAGCTCACTTTGTTTTTGCCCTCAGTCACTTCTGTGGAATGACGGCTAGCTTCCCATGCTCCTAGACCTGGTAGATGCTGATATTGAAGGCAGATAGTTTAACAGCAGTGTCTGAGCATGGAGTTGCTTTAGAGTAAGATGTTCACATTCAAACACAGAATATGGTTCTGGGTTTTATATCAATATATAATATCAGGGGCTTACAATGTAAAACAGTCTGGGCAGAATCTCACTATACACTCTTTGCTCTAAAAAAGAGATTAAGATAAGTTAGCCATTCTTGATATTTGAACAAAACACAGATTTACAAATAATATCTGTTATATCTACAAAGGATTTTCTGTGTATAACGTCTAAATATGATTCTGAATTCTAATACCTATTAAAAACTCTGGTTTCTTTTAAAATAAAAACATAACCCACCTGGAATTCATACAAAATCATGCAGTGGTTTGGCTAGGGTATGTTTTAGAACATTTGTATTTTTAGAGAGAAGTCTTAAGGAGGAAACTATTAACATGTGTAACAATGTGTACCTTCAAGTAGACATGTTTATTTAAAGCCAAGAATAGTGCCTACCTTATGTACTCACTCATAAGTGGATTTTAGACATAAAGCAAAAAAAAAAAAAAACTAGCCTAAAATTCACAATCCCAGAGAAACTAGGCAATAATGAGGACCCTAAGAGAGGCATACATGGATCTCATCTACATGGGAAATAGAAAAAGACAAGATCTCCTGAGTAAATTGGAAGCATGGGGACCATAGGAGAGGGTAGATGGGGAAGGGAGAAAAATGGAGGGGAACAGAGAAAAATATATAGCTCAATAAAAACAATTGAAGAAAAATAAAGTATAAAAATAAGCCCTTTATTGGTACATGTTCATATATACTATGAAAACAAAAAGTAATTCTGCAAAGTGCTTTAAAATTCAAATAACACTGAAAGGAATAAAGACAGATTTATTTTCCTCTCTTTCTAACCCAACCCCTTTTCGACTGTCCAAGCAATTTTCTTACATAGTTTGCTCGTCTTAAACATTTCTGGAAAAGATATAGTGGCTTTCACAAATATTTGGGTGTTAATTATGAATGGTTAGAAACCCATGCCTTAGTGTACAACAGAGAATAAGATAGACTGAAGCTGTCGTGGTGATGCACAAAATAGCACAAACCTACAATACCAGTACTGACAAGGCGGGGACTGGAAAATTGCCACATATTAGAGGGTAGGCAGAGTTCATAGGTCAATCAGTAAGAGTTGAACAGAAAGACTCTGAGTCAAAAAGCAGTGAGAAAGAAAATGAGACATATGAGTGGGGAGACACACAGAGGGAGATGGAGAAAAGGATAGAGACACAGAGGGAGACAGAGAAGATGAGGGTAAATGAGAACCCCATCCCCTAAAAAATATTTAGCCTGATGGTAAAATAATAATTTGAAGTAACAAATGATCTGTGAGAGTAAGCGCACAAGAAAGTCAATGTGGCAGCAGAAGCCACCTCAGGGACATCTGCTTTGGCTCCAGGAATATTAGGTAGATTTCCCAGGGAAGAGGTTCCAAGATATATCAAATGAAAGCATTCTATACTAAATGCTCTTGCATAATGGCATACAACTACTAAGTCTTTCCAGACTGATCTTCATTGACACAGACCTTTTGTGTGAACAAATACACCACACAAAATAATTTGTACCACATCATCACAGTCAACACTGCCATGGGGACTCCTCTCAGGGAAGCAGTGACTATATCAGTATCAAAGTCTCTAAAGGTCCTGGTCTCCTTCAGATCAAGAGATAATGAAATATGTTGACATGCTGTGTGTGTGTGTGTGTGTTTGTGTGTGTGTGTGTGTGTGTGTGTGTGTGTGTACTTGGTTTCTATCTGCTGAGACAAAATTGGCCTCAACATTTTAAATTGATGTGAAATAGACTTTCAGCATCAGCATGAGATGGATAGCCAGGTGACAATGCAGATGCAGGAGGCTCCTGTAGAAGTTGCACTACAGACGAGTGCTGTCCGTGTCTAAGTGAAGGTGCCCATGCACATAAGGAATGTCTGAGAACCCATTTCAAGTATTTCAGATAATAGGGAATTATCATTATTAAGCCAGTTTAAATCTTATCTACTCTATATCCTTTTATTAGGATTCCTGAGGTTTTACAATTGAGAAGACAGAATGCTATAGTTACTCCTTGTCCAAGTGTCTGGAAGGTCAGTTAGAGTGGTACTGAATAGGGGCACTTTGTATTGGCACTCTGTGTCCTCCCAAGGGTCTCATCACACTCATCAGATTGCAAATGTTGATATCCTTGTTCTGGTCAACTGGGCTAGAAAGAAAATAAGACACATTGCTGTGTCAAATATCAGTGATATTTATTTCTCGTAATATACAATAAAACAAGCTGTGTGCTTCATTTCACAAGCAAGTTAATTGAGGCACAGGGAACTAGAATCCTGTGCCCAAATAATGCTGCTGAAACATGGAGGAGACTGCATTTGATGCCCCAACTCAATGTTAATCCTTTGCTTGACTTTGACATAAAATCTCTTGTTGCTTAGAGACTTTGATGAGAATGCTTGTATTGGAGAACACAGCATCACTGGTGAGATTTATCTTTTAATATAATATTTTAGATATTTACATGCTGACAAGACAGTGTGAGTTTGAAACATTCTCATCTTATATGTGAGATATGACTGGAAGCCTCCATCAATTAGAGTCACTGGTGTGAATTTTAGTTTACTGAGAACTATAAATCCTTCATGCATGCAAAATAAATCATCATCTTTAATAACATGTGACTAGATGATGGACGATTGCAAATTCAGACTCTTCAGGGCTGCTGACATAATTGGTGGTCGGGTGTGAACAGAAATTCCTACAGACTTACATATTCTGTCAGTTTTTTCTAATTACATTCCGAAACACCTCATTTTTTATGTTTAATAGTTAGTATGGTACCATAAAAAAGTCCTTTAATTATGACAAAGAAGTGACAGATACACTTATATGTACCCACATATTCTTATTGTGTCTGCTAGGATACCTATAATTTGATTATGAACTTACACCACTGAAGGTATTTTTAAGGCACATGATTACAGGTATTGTCAAACTGGATAGCCTTGATTGAAAGTTGTAATTATGACTATTCTCATGAATACTAGCAGCATCATTTGAAAGCAGTGTTTCAGAGGCATTATGTCCTTGGATATATAGCTAATAACTGACAGAATTTCTGCATCTCTTTTTATCTCCTGTTAGAGGATCTGTCCGCCCTAGATTCTCCTCTGTGGCATTATTGTGCTTAAGTGTCAAATTATGCAAGAACTTTTGGAAACAAAAAAAATGATGTCTGATTACCTGAAATTAAATCTACTTTTAAAATCGGCCCATTTCTCTGATGGGGAAACATGGTAAGTTGCATATCAATTTTCCTCAACTCAGTGTAACTTGGCAAGGCTTGTCACATGAAAACCACATGTGTGTTGAATCCAATAATATTTCCAAGAAGAGACTGATTTATAGAAAAAAGTAGAAACTCTGAGGGTAAGACAAAGTGAAACAGTCATATTTTAAAAATGTTTCAGATTAAGTTATAAATGCCTCTTTTTTAAAAATGCTGTTTGCATGACTAAGAAACACATTTGGCAGAGTGGCAGAGTGTTTCCAGCTTAATTTCAGTTAGAATGGCCCCATGCTTATGACATTTACATCATAGTAAAAGAATGCATTGTGAACAGAGAATTGATATATGCTACTTTGTCCCTGTAACTTTATTTTTAATTCAATTGAAAACAAAGAAATATTTCGTGTGTTTTGCTTTCAAAAACAAAATAATTTAGAGTGGTTTTAAACACTTTCCCTCTCTATTCTTGTAAGAAAAGACTTGTTTTCAAAGTTTATATTTATAAACTAGCCCTATAATGACACGATTGCTCTTTTTTTCTTCCAGAGCTCAGGAAGATTGTTCTTCCATCCACTGACTGTGCATAAGCCAAGGTAATCTGGTAAGTGCTGAGAGGATGCAACACATCTGGACTCGGGTTTGCAGCACTAAGCCTAACTCCACTAAGACAGACAGAGCTGAGAGACTAGAACATAGTTTATGTGCCTTTGTGATAATTATTATGAGATCTGCCTTTTAGACTTTACATAGGACAGTTCAGGGTTTTCTTCAGGCATCTATGGGAGCTTCAGCAGAGAGGCTTTCTGACTGGCTTCCCTTCTACTTGGTGGGATCAGAAGGACAGATTACAGTTGGCAAAGAACACATAGTCATTTATCCACTAATGCCATTTGGCTATTTTTAAAAACATTTTACTTGATACATATAAACATATATATATATATGTATATATATATATATGTTTATATATATATGTGGGATGTGTGTGTATGTATGTATGTATCTATATACGATACACACACACATATATATATGTATATATATATATATATATATATATATATATATATATATATTTCCTTTCTGGCATTACCAACCCCAATCTACTAGTCCATTAAATTATAAAGCAAGAAAAATCACAAAATAGAGTAGTCCTTTCTTCCCACTAGAGTTTCCTAGAAAGCCCTTACAATACAGATATGCCAACACCAAACATTCCTTTCTACTTGTTCCTTGTCCTGCCAAGAGTTTGGAGCAATAAACATGAGTAACCTGCCCTTATTCATTCTCAAGTCTTATTAAGTGTATTTTCTTTAATAGTTCATCATCCTTCTCAAAGAGAAACTACTGAATGTGTCCTGGGGACAGAGTCTCAAAACGCATAGGAAAATGGGAGGCTCGTAAAACCGCAAAACTCTAACAGCAACAATTATGAGATCTGTGACTGATGATGCTGGCCAAGGTCTCTTGCTGGGTTCTTAGCACACATGATACTAGCCATAACGCAATGGTGAAGAAATAACATACTTAAAATTTGAGCAACTAATTCTTCCCAACAAAATCAAAAAGTAATAGAATTTCCAACACAGATAATTGGAGTCAAAGCCTCCAAGTAATGCTTTATCCCAACTTCAGTTGCAGATGGCAAGTTATAATCTGTTTATTATCCTCTTCACTGGTAGAACAATACACTGGGGCACTCCACATGAAATAAAACAGTGTCTTTCTTTGTAAAAGGAGATTATGCTAGGAAAGACAGTTAATAAAATTTCAAATAGATCACAGATAAAACTAAGCAAAGGAAAACAATTTCTGAACTAGAATAAATAGTGGGAACACAAAGAAAAACCTGAGCAATGATTTAATGCACACAGTAACAGTAGAGAATGCCTGTGTTTTCATTTAAGATGATGCTGGCAATGAGTAGTTTTTAACTGTCAGGTTGATACAACCCAGAATCACCTGCAAAGAGAGTGTCATTGAGGGACATCACCTTAGGTTGGCCTGGGCCATGTCTGTAGGTGATTGGCTTCAGTTTACTGAGCGGGAAGTCCCAGCTCACTGTGGGTAGCACTGCTCCATAAGTAAGGGGTTCTGAACTATGCAAGAGAAGCTAGCTGAGTGCAAGTGAGCATGTGTTCATTTACTTCTCTCTGCTCTGGATTATGAATGCAATGTAATGAGCCATTTAAAGTTCTTGCTGCTGTGATCATCCTCTAGTTATTAGTTATGAAATAATAAACTGAAATACATCTGCCTCCCCTAAGTTTCTTTCTGTCAGGAGATTTTTGTCACAGCAGCAGAAGTGAAACTAGAACAATACTGACCTATGTTCTGTGCTTATTTTGAATCCTTTCTCTGTTGTGTGATGAAAATAATCAGAATTAGACGAAGGGAAAGGCATTGTTTTGGAGATCATGATTGTACTATAAGAAAAGGTGCTGCCATCTGGTCTAATGTGGGAATGACAGCAATTAGTTGGAGTGTGCTTTTGTTGATATAGCCAACTGAAGTAACTCAAAAATTAACACTGGATTGAACAAAAGATGAGAGCTAAATTTAATATCCTGACTTCTCTCCAGAGGTGGGCTGCTTACTAAAATGTAAACAAACAAGTCGGACAGGAATGATAAGCAGAATGATGCTTCTCTGAGGTATCTAATCTAATTCAGGTAAAGACATTGAACCATCAATGAAAGCACTGCACAAGAAACATGGCCACTGGAATGAGATAAACATAAACAGAAAGCACAGCAGGTAATAGTGACGGGGCAGAAGTGACATCAGGTTCTAGGAATGCAGCAGAATGAGTGACTTGCACAAAAGCTCAGGATTCAATGGATACCCAGATAAGGAGACAACAAAGACACCCAGACAAGTCACAGTGACCACATTGCAGCTAATAAATAGAGATTTGTGGAAGCACAGGAGTCTGCTTTTGCTTTACAAGGAGCTTAGTCTGAAGAAAAACTAGGATTTCTGAGAAAACTGGGTGGGGAAATGGGGCAAGAAAAAAAGATGCAGAAAGTATTTGGCAAGAAGAAAGTAAGCATGGGGATTATGTGTGTCACTGATCAGTGGTTCTGGGAGAGAGGAACTCTGGGCTGATACAATTGAGGAGACTGGCCTAGGTGAAGTATTGTGTTGGGCATGCCAATGTGAGTCTGACATAATCCATGTAAAACCGGAGAAAGCTTAAGAAGGAATCACAGACACAAAGAAACAGAATTGAGCATGGATTTTTGGTAGCAGAATTTTCGTGGGTGGGCTTTGTTTGCTAAAAGCAAGCAGAGGCATGATTCCTTTAAACGAGGTCTTTCTGATTCATTGGTAGATATAAATGTTGTAGCTATAATTCTTGATGATACTTGTCTTGTTTTTTTACTATGCATTTTTTTACTTTGCATTTTTACTATGTTAAAGTTAAAACCTTACTTTTTATTTAAACAGAAAAGAGGAAATGGTGTGGGACGTCCTTCTGTATTTGTGTTCCTTTAATTGGGTAATGACTAAAAGGAAAGCGAAGAAAAAAACTAATACAATGAATGTTTCAGTGTGACTCAATGAGCTCCCTATTTAATCTGTGTTCCAGATGGAGTCCCTGCAGACACTCAATGACTTTTGTGGATGCCACATTCTCTCTTCATACTAGTGCCAGTGCCCCAGGGATGGCTCCACATCCGACAGTTGTGGAATAATATGCAAAGGTGTGTTACATTTATTTATGCCATGGAATAATACCTGGGAACTGGTTAACGGTGTGTTACATTTGCTTATGCTACATTTGTTTAACTATGTAAGGGTGTGCTATTAATTATATAAAGATATGCTGCTGAATTTGTTGCACCTTGCCTGCCCCCAGCACCTGATTGGTCTAATAAAATGGTGAGTGGCTAATACCTAGGCAGAGAAATGATAGGTGGGACTGGCAGGCAGAGAGAATAAATAGGAGGAGAAGAAGAAGGAGGAGAGACTGAAGAATATGCCCGGGGAAAGAAGTCAGGTAGCCACTAGTCAGTAAGACACTGGAAATAATAAAAGTAAGATATACAAAAAGGGAAGAAAAGGGAAAAGACTTGAGGCAACATGTAGTTAAAAAGAAACAGAATGATCCAAGTTAGAAGATCTAGTAAGAAACGAGCCTAAATTAGACCAAGTATTCATAACTAGGAAGAAGTCTCCATGTAAAGATTTGGGAGCTGGTTGATAGCACTAAAGAAAAGGCCTGGTGTGCCTGACAGTAAAACGTTCTTGCCATTCATTTTGATATAACCTATCCACAAAGAGATGGTCAATGTTCCCCAAGCATGGTTTACTCACCTTTCTTAGCTAAGTAATAAGTGTCCCAGATGCCCCCTTCCTTATTCAGCTATTTGGAATATAGCTAATCTCTGCATAAACTAAGACACTATTCATCTTGCACTCAATGGACAAAGATGCAGGATTTAGGGATTTCCCTCTGTTGCAGATTCCCTGATATAAATTTAACATAAGAAACCTCACATCGCATCCCTGTATTCTGTGAGGGATTGTGTGGAAAATGCCCTCATGAACCTTAACTATTAAAGGAAACATATCTTTACTGAAGTGTTTCCTTCTCCAGGTAAATGTAGGCTGGCACCAGATTTATTATGCATCCAAAAAAGTCAATTTCAGTCAACTGGAGTAAATAAAGAAACATAAGAGTTCATAATCTCCTTCACCACTCAACAGAACTCTTTTTAGCCACCCAACCATCTCATCTCTTCATACCAATAAACAAACATCAATTGCAGTCTTAGGCCAAATGTGAGTGGGTCAGCATCTTCAGAGTAGGAAGAATATGCATTTGAGGATATGAATTTCCTAATTTCTGTAAGGTTTATGTTTTATATACAGTTGTTTTATGCTTTCCTTCTAGGATTTCAGAGTAATTGTTATGATTGGAAATGACTACAGAGAAAGTGTGTGGGGTTGGTCAGCTATTCGAACTCCCTTTAAATCTCCTCAAACCAAAATGTAAATGGGTCATGGAAAATATACTGCTTACCACAAATATCTGTTAATCACCAGTAACTATCTGTTTAACAAAACAGGAGAAAAAAGAGATACTTGTAACACCCAACTCTGTGGAATCCTAAAGTTGTCCACAGAGTCTCTGTCAGGTGATTATGGGCCTCAAGAAAGAAACTGTGTTCTCAGTCCTTTTGTTGAGAGTGACGGATGACAGCACTGGAACTTTGGAGAACCCAGAAATTAGCTGTCCTCAGAAAATTGATAGGTAAGGTGAAATTGCCAGGAAAGTGTTTAGCCGGACAGAGTGAAGTTGATAGAACAGAAGACAAGGTAAGAGTCAAATGACAGTGGGAAAGGGGGTGGTAGACATGTACCTCGGAATGTTTATGATTGGGGGTGGTAGACATGTACCTCGGAATGTTTATGATTATAGTTCAAACCATTAATGGACATAAAGTAAGAGAGCCCTGGAGCTTGGAATCTAACAGAGGTGATGTGTCTCCCATGCTCCTGGTAAGAGTGTAGGGGTCTCATCCCATGTAATCATGGCAATCAGGAGATCGACAGGTTGGTGGGCAGGGAAGAGTTGAGAGATTGAGACTGGGAAAAATCTACAGATTGAAAATAGATTTCAGAAACATTGAGAATCTGTGAAGGAAGGATTTTGCTTATATGTTTAACTGAACCAACTATAAAATTTATAAAAACAACTCAGGTCCTGACTTCCTTTCCACTGTGGGTGCACCCACCCACTGTGACAGTGGAAGGGATCTATTGGGTGATGGAGGAAGGTCATTGGCTAATAAAGGCACTGCCCTGGCCCATTTTATTGGTTGAAAGATAGGTGGGAGGAGTAGGCAGAACAGGACGCTGGGAGGAAGAGGAAGTGAGGTCAGAGACTTGACAGCTCTCCTCTAGGGAGCAGACGCCTGAGAGAGAGACGCCATGCCCCGCTCCCGGCATGAAGCTCCGACCCAGGATGGACTAGGCTAGAATCTTCCCGGTAAGACCGGTTCTCACAGATTATTAGAGATGGGTTGATTGGGATGTGAGAATTAGCCTGTAAGTGCTAGAGCTAAAGGGCCAAGCAGTGCTTAAAAGAATACAGTGTCTGTGTAATTATTTTGGGGCATAAGCTAGCCGAGCAGGCGGCCGGGGTGCTGGGAACGCAGCCCCGCCGCTCTTATTACTACAATTGGGAGCTCACCAAGGCCAGCTGGACTGGGACTAAATAAGCATGGGGTGAAACGGGACTTTCTGAACATGGCAGACAATGAAGGCTGATGAGAAGCCAAGGACAATGGCATTAGGTTTCGATCCTAATACATGAACTGGCTTTGTGGGAGCCTAGCCTGTTTGGATGCTCACCTTCCTGGACCTGGATAGAAGTGGGAGAATCTTGGACTTCCCGCAGGGCAGGGAATCTGGACTTCTCTTCAGTCTCCAGAGGGAGGGGGAATGGAGTGGGCGGAGAGGGAGAGGGGTGAGGAGAGGGGAGTGGGGGAGGGGCGATGTGTGGGAGGAGGGAGTGGGAAATGGGAAACAGGGAGGAGGCGGAAATATTTTTCAACAATTAAAAAAAAAATAAAAAAAAACCCAACAGAACAAACAAACAAACAAACAAAAACAACTCAGGATATTTGAAACTTGACTTGATATTTGGTGATAGTAAAAATAAAAATATTGTTAATTTTTCAGATTATCAAATTTTCTGTTTTGAAATAATAATAGTGCTGTGAAGAAAGAGGCATGTACAATGTCTGCTACCATGTTTGAGTGGCCCCTGTATATCTGGTGGTCTTACACTGGTTCTTTCCACTGTGGCCTCTCAAGCCTAAAGTTTTCTCTTTAGGATATGACTTGCCCACCAAACTTCCTTCTAAATAACCATGCCTATATTCATGGGATTGCATTCCCAGCTTCAGTGAGAAAATCCTATTTTACTCAGTGCTGACTGAAAAGATTCAAAACTGGTCAAAACACAGAAATTGAGGGATAGCTAAGTGTCCAGCCCCCAAGGCTCAGGGAGCACCATGGAGGAAGGGAAGGGGAGACTCTAAGGGCTGAAGGAAGGGAGGATATGATATAAAACACTGAAGTCTGACATGGTGTGTCCAGCATGCCCTTGAACTCACAATAGTTGTGATTGCCTACAATAGATGTGAGCAAAGTTGGGACCTTCAAAATCCTAAACTGATGTGGGGCAAGGGTCTCAGGAGACCTCATTCCTCACTGTTGTCTGACCACTTATATACAGTTAACAAGTAATAGTAGGAAGATAGGGAGAGAGGGACATGGAAAAGGAAGAGAGAGGGGGCAGACAAGGTAATAGTAGGAAGATAGGGAGAGAGGGACATGGAAAAGGAAGAGAGAGGGGGCAGACAAGAGAGTATTGGGAGGTGAACACAATAAACATACATTGTATACATATATTAAAAGTCATAATGAAACCCATATTATGTAAAATTAATTCTTGATAATAAAATAAAAAAAACTATTCTCCACATAGCAGCCAATAGATTTCTTGAATATATAACCCAGATGGCAGTCTTAGCAAACATTTATAAAATACGTGATGTATCAGCTGCTCCCAACAGTTTTCATACTCTCCTAAGGTGCTGAAATCAGGCCTTTCATGGTTGCTTTCTTGCATAGTGGGCAATGAAGGATCATGAGAGGTTAGTGCACAGGCCAGGACTAGGTGTCCCGCTTGGGCTGAGATGGGTTCTGACAAGCTTTCTTTCACTTGATCACATTTGCGTTCCTTTTCCCAGGAGCTGGGCAAGCTCCTTTCTCTCTGCATTGGGTGACTGCAGTTTTGGCCATGATGCTCTGTCGCACTGAGAACACTTAGAACAGCAGGAATAACAGGCACTTCATTCTAATTTCTGTTTC
Organism: Microtus oregoni; assembly: GCF_018167655.1. Classification (NCBI taxonomy): domain Eukaryota; kingdom Metazoa; phylum Chordata; class Mammalia; order Rodentia; family Cricetidae; genus Microtus; species Microtus oregoni. The sequence goes on from NW_024543067.1 coordinate 34,361,138, forward strand.
TGGAGAGTACAGTTTTTCTACTTCATCAGCTCTGAGGAGGCACATTTTCTCAATCTGGAGGAAGATGTCCAAGCTGCTGACACAGCCTGAGAGCCCACGCCTCCTCTATTATCATAAGCCTCAGTGTCATCACTGAGTTGTTCCAGTGAAGCTGGTCTCTACTGCTAAAGTGTCTAAGTGACTTCCCACCTAAGGAGAACTGCTGTTTGCGAGAAAACCTATGTCCTGGTTTCTTTTTATTCTCCAGCCTTTGCCTCTCACCATTCTCAGCAGAATGTCTCCTGTTCTCATGCTTGGCAGGTGAGGCACTACACACTCAAGGCCTTCTGTGAACATCATACAGCAGGTGCCCTCAGCCGCTCTACCACAAGGTTATCCTTCAGCACACAGATCCTCAGCATCCAAACTTTTCACAAATATTGTCCACACTACCCAAAATTCATGAAAGGAGGACCTTTTGTGACTTATTCGATGTTAATGTTTGACTATCCAGAGCCTTGTCTGGCCCCATCAGTGGAATTATTTTTCAGTAATTCTAGTTCACACTTATCTCTAAGTACCCATGGATATAAATGAAGCAAAGATCAGCTCACATCCAAAATTTACAACATATTTTGAAATTGTGCATAATGTATTTTTGATTAAATATAAAAACACCAATATAGAGTGAGCTCATATTCAAAGTTTGATACACCCTTCACATGATAGCTCAGGATTCTTCAAAGAAAATTGTCATATACTTCCTTATGCAAATTCAAGAATGGATCTTGAAGTACCAAAGAGAGACTTTGTAAGGAGAAGAAATGTTTTTCTTTACATATATTCTAAGGCTTTCCCCATGTTATGAGAGCTGAAAATCATCTTTTTTTTATAGAGATGCGAATTTTAAGCTTTCATCCATAATGCTTATTTTCCTGAGTTCTGTGTTGTTATTTTGGGCTCAGTATTGATTCCTGGTAAAGTATGATATAGGTTGACTAGTTGGAAAATATATCTCCCATTCTCAAGTGTGGCATTTGTGGGGAAGGCTGACCCTTTACTTTGGATCACTGCAGATCCAGAGGAAATGCATCAATCCTCAGAGCAGCCAGATTCTCCAGAGTTGAGCATGCTCTGTGGAGCATTATAAGTTTACAATAGAATGTAATGTTCAGGGTATAAGGACAAACTTAATCAGCTAATGACTGTCACAAGTTCAGCTTTAGAAAATTCTTTTTTAAAAAAAAATTATTTATTTATTAAGGATTTCTGCCTCGTCCCCGCAATTGCTTCCCATTTCCCTCCCCCTCCCCTGATCAAGTCCCCCTCCCTCATCTGCTCGAAGAGCAATCAGGGTTCCCTGACCTGTGGGAAGTCCAACGACTGCCCACCTCTATCCAGGTCTCATAAGGTGAGCATCCAAACTGCCTAGGCTCCCACAAGTCAGTACGTGCAGTAGGATCAAAAACCCACTGCGATTGTTCTTGAATTCTCAGTATTCCTCATTGTCTGCTATGTTCAGCTAGTCCGGATTTATCCCATAGGCATCCTCATGAATATTAACCTTCATCAGGCGATGAAAAGAGACAGAGACAGAGACCCACATGGGAGCACCGGACAGAAATCTCAAGGTCCAAATCAGGAGCAAAGGAGACGGAGCACGAGCAAGGAACTCAGGACCACGAGGGGTGCACCCACACACTAAGACAATGGGGATGTTCTATTGGGAACTCACCAAGGCCAGCTGGCCTAGGTCTGAAAATTCTTTTGTTTTGTGCAACATCAAACACAAATACAAGTGAGAAGTCAAAGACAGCAGCAAACTCACATGTTCCACTGATCTGGAGACACTTCAGGGGTAAAGAGTTGCTAAACATCACAAGACCGTGGGTGTGAACACTTCTCAGACATAATGTGCTTTATTCCTTAAGAGAGTAAAAAGCCTGCCCGCTTTCACTTATCAGAGGGCATCCAATGTTAGCATGCATTTCATCATTGATTAGGAATGTAGATTGTCATTTCCCTAGGTTTGTGGGTTAAAGTCAGGGTCTTCTATTCTTAAAAAGCATGGGATAAATCCGGACTAGCTGAACATAGCAGATAATGAGGAATACTGAGAACTCAAGAACAATCGCAGTGGGTTTTTGATCCTACTGCACATACTGGCTTTGGGGGAGCCTAGGCAGTTTGGATGCTCACCTTACTAGACCTGGATAGAGGTGGGCGGTCCTTGGGCTTCCCACAGGTCAGGGAACCCTGATTGCTCTTCAAGCAGATGAGGGAGGGGGACTTGATCGGGGGAGGGAGAGGGAAATGGGAGGCGGTTGCGGGGAGGAGGCAGAAATCCTTAATAAATAAATAAATTTAAAAAAAAAGGGAAAAAAAGGAATGTAGATTGTCCTGATCAGTCTTGGTGTGGTAGTTTGAATGTAATTGGTCCACATAATCTCAGAGAAATTGGCACTATTGTGACATGTGACTTTATTGGAGTGGGTATAGCCTTGTTGGAGAATGTGTGTCACTGTGAGGGTGGGATTTGAGGCTCACTATGCTCAGTGTCCCAGTTGACTGCCTGTTGCCTGGAAGATATAGGAATCTCAGCTACTTCTACAGCACCACATCTGACAGTCTTCTTCTTCCATTTTCAGGAAAATATCATGGTTCTCTGTAATGCTAAGTGGCAATTAGGCTAATGTTCTGTTCTGTGCTATGGGGGTCCTTCTCCTTAATGCTTATTTTACCACAGTACAATGAACATAGCATTAACATTTGGATGTCCTATGACCTGGAGAATATGTTCACTAAAGTGAGTGTCATCTGTTATTAACCACAGGAGAAATTCAATTAAGCGGCCTTTTATTTTAAGAGGGAGTACAGACATAAGTAATTACTCAAATCAGTGATATGACTTTCCACTCATGAAATGTCTAGAGTACAAATGTGGTCTGAGATATTCTTTAAACTGGTCTTCAAAATTCTCATCTTAGAGAAGCACACAGGACTGAAGGGAAGGGAAGAGATACTTACTAACAGCATAGCCAAATGTTTTCAGAGATATCAACCTTGGACAAGATTTTCTCTAAAATTAAAATCTATCAGAAACAAAGTAGGTAGAATGATGTCTGCTTAAATATGTTCCTGGTTAATAATATTTTGATCTCAATTATGTAGTGCCACAAATAACAGCTGACACCATAGCACCTTCTCCCATTTTTCATTTATTGCTAGATAAATAAAACAGTCACCAGTGCCCTAACATGCAACTAAGCATCATGGGTGTTAGGAAATATGGATAAATCGGCACTGAGCAAACTAGACAGAAATGGAGCCATCAGAATTCAGTGCTCTTTAGATAATACTATTAGGATCAGTGTCTGAATGTTACGCAAAATTATATCCCCCACTCCAAACCTAGATAGATGAAAAGATGTTAATTACTCACTTAAGAAAATGAAATTTTGACTCCTAGGCATGCCATAAGTTGCATAGCCTGGCAATATTAGAAGCTATACCCATAAAGTCTCACCAACATGATTGCCAAATCATGACCTGAATAAAGGTCAAAGACAATATGATGCTTACTTTTTGTCAGCTTACACATTCATGGACTGATGTTTTAATTGTTGTCTGTAGCCCCATGACCCCACAGACAGTGTACCACTGGCTGCTCAGGCCACAGCCTGGCACAGATTTTGGTCCCAAAGCACAGAGTCTTCTGAAGCCATGATACATAGGTTTAAATTAAGTCTGTCCTAATATTTATCAATAAGACTCATGAGTTGAATGCTCAGGTAAAATTCTGAAAGCAAGAGAAATTGTCTTCCTTGGGGAAGAGCTTACTATTCTGATAACATACATTCAAGTAACATACAGACTGAACAAATTATTTTGATGTATTTAAGATTATGTGTAATAGCAGTTAATAAAAGATGTCATGAATTAGAAAAAAGAGCAAGGAGGTCACATACGAGGGTTTGGAGGGAGAAAAGGGGACAAAGAATGACATATTATATTATAATCTCAAAATAAAATAAATAATAAAAATTTAGAGGGTCCAATTTTTTAAAAGTATATTGCTGTGCAAAGCAGAAAAGTGTGTTGTCTATCAGAAACATAGAACCAGATTAATATAATATTTCCTAAGCACAAACAGAATCTTGTAAAGAAGTGTGTAGAAAGGTGCTCTCCCCTGTCCTTATGATATGTTTTTTAGTCCCAGACTGCTTCTGAATCAGGTAGCAACCATGTCATTGTCAGCTACCCCTTTTAGGGTGCAGATCAAAGTCTCTTCTCTGTGATGGCATTCTGTTTGGGGCTTACTGGATGAAAGGGGTGAGGGTGGGGTCCCGCAGGTGCACACTTGTCTCAAGAGTCCTGGTTCTGACAACTAAAATATCAACAGTTAGAATGGAGTCCCATCAGCCTTGTATTGTTGAAATTAATGTTTTCATGTTTGTTATGCTTAGAGTGCCAGGCTTCACGGCTTATTTTATGTCACAAAGTCTGTGTAAGCATGTGAGATGAGAAGGAGTTCACAAATAACTTCCCATGGAGTTTACAGATTGACCTGGAGCAAATGGGTGAGCTTCAAGGTCTTTAGAACAATTGATTCTACCCAAACATTTCCTCAGACTCCTAGTAGGAGAGCATATATGAAAATGAACAAAGCAAAATTACTATCATCATGACCCTTTACAAGAAGAAACCCTCCCAACTCACCTGATCCAAGTAGCAATTATGACTGACACCTGTTTAGTGCTCACAACAGAAAGGATCATATGAACCCTGCCATTATGCTCATAAAACCACAGAAAGTGAACTACCAAGATTCAAAATGGAATGTGTTACAATGATGGGACATTACCAGGAGGTCATAAAATACAGTACGAAGAACAGCATTTTCGGTAGAGTCAATGAAGAGCGCTGCCATGCACAAGCATGCTGGTAATATGGAAGTGGACTTTGAGAAACTAGCCATGAATGCAGAAGTAAGGAAAATATCAATAAGAAAGCCAACAGATTACACAAATCTGAAGTTACAAGTAGTCAAACAAATCGATCAGAAATAAAGCAACCATCAAGGAAGCAAGGAAAGAAATCTGACATAAAGGAACTTGAATACTAAGACATTTCCTAGCACTTCTAAAGACTATGCAAAGGAAAAGATATGAACTAGTCATGCAAAGACCTCTGAATTGTTATAATTAACTCACAAATTAAAGAAAATAAACAACCAGTACCAAAGAGGAAGAAAAAAATTGGCTTGTGCCTATCTTTTGCAATAGTTAATATTAGATGACTCAAAGATTTGAATATAAATAAAAAGACAATAATTTCATATAAATCCTACAATTTTGTGTGGAGAGGCAGATAGAATAGTGTAGCACGAGATAGCTTTGAACTCATGATCCTTTTGCATCAGTTTCTAAAGTGCTGGGATTACAGACACTTACCTCTGTGCTAGTTGCTAACATACTTTCTTCTGGCTAAAGAAAATAATGTTAGACTTTCAAGGCCATCAGTTTGTTCACCTGCTCAGTGTATTTCAGTACCCAGATGATGTGGGTAATGTATTCTCTGTGTCTGGTCTCTCTTCTGATCTACCTGCAACTGTACATTTCTTTACAAGGTCTGCATCACTCAATTCAGATTAAAAATCTCTAATTTTTTGATAGTACAAAACAGTAACTGAGATGTTTGCCTTCTCCTTCGCATTCTAGTGTGAGACTATACCTAGTTTATAGGAATCCTTAATTGGCATTGTTCAAGGACTGAGGCCCTCAAAATTTTGTTTGGTGAGCTTTTGTTTGAAACAAAAACTCTGTTTTCAGCCACAGGTGTCATTTTGTTCAGCTGCATCGCCCTTCCTCATTACTCATCTCAGCACATAGTGGAAAAAAAAATAAGAAGAATGGCCCATGGTGAGGGTCTAGGAGCAAAGAGGTCTACATATACAAACATATAGAATAGAAACCAGGAGCTAAGTACTCTACCCAAGGCTGAATGTATGCTGGTGCTGCTCACAGGTGAGTCTACCTAACTCATCATTAATTTGAGGCGAATGCAGTCATGTAATGAGACTTTTATAGATAAGAAAAGCAAGTAGGGATATTTGATTCTTAGAAGTTGCTTTTCAGAGTTTCTTGCTTAAAACTACAGATAATGAGAGATTGGTGACAAGTGGGTTCAGTCCTTCATTATGTGACTTTTTCTTGTCAGTTTCGTAGTCCCTTTATGAGGAGCCAGACATCGGTGTCATAATAAATCATGATTCACTTCTGAGTGCTGCTGTAATTAATGTGCACTGACTTTTAAGTTTTATGTAAATATTTAATAATGGCAAAATCATCTATTTTGATACCTTGAGGAATAAGAATAATGTAAAGAACATGCTCACTCGATAACTGATTTCAGGTGCTAGAACAGTTCCAGTATAAGGGTGTCCGTGTACTTAGTGCCTTTATTCCAGCTGCACTCCTGGAAAACAATCATTTGCTCTTCGGTATTTATAATACTCTTGCTTCTCATAATGGCTTTAATCCACCTATTGCGTATATGGACAAGCTTAAAATGTAATGAAATTAATAAAAATGACATCCTGAGTCACTCTATCTTCTGTAGCCTGCTGTATTTTTTCCTGTGCCTTATGGTCTGTGATTTAAGATATCTGCTTTTGTTGTGTTTGTGTGGGATTCCAATGCAATGAGTATATTTGGGGATGTCCACAGAGGTGCTTAGAGGCTAATATTGTTCTCCTCAGCATATGGTCCACACACAATAGCTGCATTAAAGGTATCAAGAGGGGATGCATTGGATTTTGCTACAGTTCAGGTTCCTTTCCCTCTATATCATGAGGCATTCTCATATTCTCTCTCTCTTTTCTCTCTCTCTCTCCCTCCCTCCCTCCCCAGCCAAATGAGTAACATTGAGTAAATTTTAGTTCCCAAAGCTTTTGATTGCTCAACTCCCCCCCCCAAATATTGCAATTATATTTGACTGCTTTTCAATTTTTTTCTGTTCATCTTTGCATGTGACCTGCAAGGAAATTTCGATGTGATGAGATATCCAGTGTCTGGTCATCGGGTCATTTCGTTCCACCTCACAGTCTCTGGAAGATAGCCACCATCATCTGTAGATGGGTTTCTGCAAAAGTGTATGCTGTCTTTCCAGAGTCCACACTCAGCTTCAGGATTTATAACAACACAGAAGGAACACAACCCCTTACAACATACAAAAATGTGTCCCTGTTCTGAAACCTCATAACTCCCATGACACTGTCCCAACAAGGACCCACGAAACTCCCAACTCTGTTCTCCCTCTCACTTCCTTATTTGCTTTTCTTTCTGCTCTCGCAAAGCTCTGGGCCACTTTGTTTTCTGATCTTTTTGTTAAAATGCAGAACACTAATGCTCACCACAGACCTTTGGTTTAAAGTTTTCTCAGTCGACTACCTCTCTACCTCTTAATATTACCCCACATTTTACATCTGCCCAGAGACTCTTCCTGTTTACAGTTTCCAATAGCTCCTTACTCAGGGGTAGAACTTTGTACCTACCTCCTTCTCACCATGTTTGGATTTTTTTTTTCTGGCTGGAGTTTATTTAGATCGCTGTCATATATTCTGTGAGTCCAAATGTACAGTTGCCTTTTAGTGTCCTGAAAATGCTATTTCTTTGTAGTCATTGATCTCTGGTTCTTACAATCTTTTTACCTTATGCTCTGTGATCAACCCTAATCATTGGGAGGAGGAGGTATGAACTAGATATCCTTTGTAGGGCTGAGTATAGTGCACTCTTTCATTTCTTGCACCTTGACCAATTGTTAAGTGTCTGTGATGATTGCCATCTACTCAAGCAAGTAGCTTTTCTGACAACAAGGTACAGTAATCTATGGGTGTGAAGAGAACTCATTAAGAGTTGGGTGCCGCCGGGCGGTGGTGGTGCATGCCTTTAATCCCAGCACTCGGGAGGCAGAGGCAGGCGGATCTCTGTGAGTTTGAGGCCAGCCTGGGTACAGAGCTAGTACCAGGACAGTCTCCAAAGCCACAGAGAAACCCTGTCTCGAAAAAAAAAAAAGAGTTGGGTGCCAGAACATTACTATAAAGAATATTTTCTTTATGTCACACTCCCATTTTGCTTTTCCAAGCCTCCTTGGTTTTTTAAAAATTTATAAGAATAAATATGACTTTTGATCGTTGTTCAAGAAAAATTCTTCACTGTGAAATTCAGGATGGAGGTTTCTCAAAAAATTAAATATATAACTATTATGCTAGCTGGTTATATGTCAACTTGACATGAGCTAGAGTCATCTGAGAGGAGAGACCCAAAATAGAGAAAGCACTCTCATAAGATCATATTGTACACATGACTGTAGGGCTTTTCCTTAATTAGTTATTGATGTTATAAGGTTTAATTCATTGTGGGTGATGCCTCTCCTGGACTGGAAGTCCCAGAGTCTACAAGAAAATTGGCTGAGAAAGCTGTGAGGAGCAAGCCAATAAGCAGTATTCCTCCATGTCCTCTGAATCAGTTTCTGTCTATAGGTTCTTGCCCTACTTGGATTCCTGCCATAACTGTTTTGGATGATGAACTGTTATATGGGAAATATGAGTGAAATAAACCATTTTTTCTCCAAGTTATGGTGTTTCATCACAGGAAGAGAAACCAAAGACAACTGCCACATGACCCAGCTGTGTACTCCTGCATGTGTATCTGAAAAAATCAAAGTTAGCATATGACAAGAACACCTGCACATCCATGTTAATTGCAGTGTTATTAACAATCGCCAGGTGAGGTGTCAGCAGAGGCAGCCATCAGGAGACAAGAGGATGCAATATGTAGCTTAATTCCTTATAGCTAAAGTACTAAATAAGGAAGATGGATGGCATTGGGAAACATCATATTAAATGAAATAAATCAAGTTAAGGAAGACAAAATTGTATGTTCCGTTTCATATGTGGAATCTACAAAAGAGGAATACAGAAAATTAAAGGCAGACTAACTAGGAAAAGGAAGGAGACCAGAGGAGAAGAGAGAGGATAAGCAAGGGAGCAAGAAATGGCTAAGATGGTAAAGGCACAGTACACACATTTACGAAACTATTAGTGTTTGAAGACTGGTGATCCACTTCTGTGGTCCCAGCTATTCAGCAGGGTGAGGCAGAGGGATCACATGGTTAAGGCCAGCCTCACCAACTCAATGAGACCCTGTCTCAACAAAACAGTTTGATCCTACTGCACGCACTGGCTTTGTGGGAGCCTAGGCTGTTTGGATGCTCACCTTACTAGACCTGGAAGGAGGTGGGAGGTCCTTGGACTTCCGACAGGGCATGTTTGGATGCTCACCTTACTAGACCTGGAAGGAGGTGGGAGGTCCTTGGACTTCTGACAGGGCAGGGAACCCTGACTGCTCTTCGGGCTGATGAGGGAGGGGGAGTTGATTGGGGAAGGAAATGGGAGGCGGTGGTGGGGAGGAGACAGAAATCTTTAATAAATAAATAAATAATAAAAAATAAATAAAACAGAGGTGAAATGCCACTGCATTTCCCCTAATCGTCTAAAACAAACAAACAAACAAAAAAAAGAGTTACGGGTATAATTCAGGGGTGGGTACATATCTAGAATCTGAGAAACCTTATATTAAATCCAGTGTTGAAAAATAAATTAATAGAAAAAATATAACAGCATCATTCAAAAATATTTATAACTAATGCACTAAACAAGAATTAACTATTAACAACAATTGTTTCAGAATGGTAAATTCTCAGTGAGTAGTTGGTAAATGAAGATGGACAGACTAATCCCTGAACTCAGTATTTTGAACGATGCTGTGTGGAAGGGTAAAGCAATTGGCATTTGACAATAATTTCAAAACAAAGTAGCAGTCAGATATGACTGACTTGTTATATCTGGCAGTGCAAAAGAAAAGGAACCAAAATCAAAAACAAAACAAAAAATAAACAACAACAAAAACAGTACCTTGTGAGTTACTTTCACTTAAAGAGATAGCCCAGGCTCCCGCCTTGCAGGGAGCAGTGGAGCGCAGGAAGGTACTAATCTAGGTTCCCATGTATTTTGGAACAGGAATGAGCATGGAGTGAACTAACAGGCTTCTTTTTTTTATGGAGCAAGAATGACATGGGACGAAGCTGACACATTTTCCCATATTTGATGATACAAGGATATCTGAGGAAAGAAATGACATAGGCTTTGGTATCTTATGGGAAAGGGGTAAAAAAGGAGGAAACCGGCCAGAGCTAGAGTGTAGGTTTGCTGTTGCTGTTTTGTTGTTTTAACTCTTTGGGAACCCGCCACCCAGCTCCCAAATAAATACACAGAGACTTATTCTTATAAATGCCTGACCTTAGCTTGACTTGTATCTAGCCAGCTTTTCTAACTTGTATTATCCCATTTCTCTTAGACTACATTTTGCCTCTGGGTTCTTTACATTTCTTTATTCTGTATATCTTTCTTTCCTTCTTATTCTGTGGCTGGGTTAGCAGTTCCCTATTGTGCTTTTCTTCTTCTTTTCTTGCTCCTCACTCCTCTCTTCTCTATATTTCTCCTATTTAGTATCAATGCTGCTAGCCCTGACTATTGCTCTTTCCTGCCTAGCTATTGGCCATTCAGCTCTTTATTAGACCAATTAGGTGTTTTAGGCAGGTAAATTAAGACATCTTCACAGAATTAAACTAATGCAATGTAAAAGAATGATCATTAAACTAATAATCTACAGCATAAAGGAATATAACATTTCTTAAACTAATATTTCACAACACTTGTGTATCTTGTAGGATAGAAGTGAGCTGGTGTAAACTTCTCTATCTCATATTAGTTTCTGCTTTGAACCTTGCAACTTCTAGGAAGTTACTAATAGGAATGAACTTGGGAGGATAACATAACTGGTTTGCATTTCATATTTTTGTCTTCATTACTATGCAATGGAATTTCCTTTATATTTCATTTTCAAATGAGCCAAAATGGTCAAAGTGTAGACATTATGTTGGGATTTTTTTCAAAAAGTCTCTTCGTGTGTGGATATATTCATATACAACAGGTTCCTCTGGCTCTGTTAGTGTCCATATAGTGCTTCTAGTTTGCAGAAGGCATTGCTTCTTTGAAATAGTTTCTATACGTCAGAAGTCAAGGAAGGCTTTAGAGAAACTGTGCAGCTCTTAGCTGGATACAAATCAATTTGCCCTTAGAGAACTGACGATGTGAAAATGAAGGCTGGTATGTTCTGTGTTCTGACTGTGAAGTCATTATCCTTAACCTTTTAAAAAATCAAACAGAGGGAAGATTAGTACTATTTCTGGGAAGGATGACCTTAAATGAGCATTGTCAGAATCACAGAGAAATCTTAAACCAGCTATTCTCTGTAATAAAGCTTGAAATAAAAATAATTATGGCAAAAGCTAAAGCTAAATAACTTCAAGTTATCTGTTTATTTTCTCTTGTAGGCTAAGTATCCAATGCTTAGTGTGCAAACCTATCCAAGAAATAAAATGCAAACACTAGGATTTAAATAATCTTATGTTTATTCTATAGATGAAAATATGTACTTATAAACAAGAACAACAAACAAAGCCCAAGTCTCTCTTCCAGCAGGCACTCACTTTAATCTACGAGAGTGGGAGAGGGGAGAATCTCCTCCTGGCAGCTGTTATTTCTTTCTAAGAAGTGATCCACTGTGCCTGGAAGCTGTAGTTCTATTTTAAAAGATTTCCTTACAACAGCACTTCCTTCTGTGTACAGCTTGCCATTGTCAAGGGCAGCCCCTATTCCTTCAGTGCTCTGCTTGGAGCACCAGGAACCCACCAGGGTCTGCAGACTGAGCTCATGCAGGAACTAACTAGGGACATCTCCCTAAACACCTGGGAGCCCCTCTAGAGTCAAGTCTCTTGCCAACCCTAAGATGGCTCCCAAGGCGATGTCCCCAGTAAGTTCCTTGGGCAGATGAGGATAGGGAACCTGAAATGACCCTATCCTATAGCAATACTGACAAATATCTTGCATATCACCATAGAACCTTCATCTGGTAATGGTTGGAGATAGAGACAGAGACCCACACTGGAGCACTGGACTGAGCTCGCAAGGTCCCAATGAGGAGCGGAAGGAGGGAGAAGATGAGCAAGGAAGTCAGGACCACGAGGGGTGCACCCACCCACTGAGACAGTGGGGCTGATCTATTGGGAGCTCACCAAGGCCAGCTGGACTATGACTGAAAAAGCATGGGATAAAACCAGACTCTCTGAACATGGCGAACAATGAGGGATGATGAGAAGCCAAGGACAATGGCACTGGGTTTTGATCCTACTTCATGTTCTGGCTTTGTGGGAGCCTAGCCAATTTGGATATTCACCTCCTAGACATGGACGGAGGGGGGAGGACCTTGGACTTTCCACAGGGCAGGGAACCCTGACTGCTCGTTGGACTGGAGAGGGAGTGGGAGAGGAGTGGGGGGAGGGGGAGAAGGGTGGGAGGAGGGGGAGGGAAATGGGAGGCTGGGAGGAGGGGGAAACTTTCTTTTTTCTTTTCTCAATAAAAAAAAAGATATGACAAAAAAAGATGGCTCCCTTAATTAAAATATATACTTCCCTGCTCCCCTATCCACCCTTCTTTTATCCCAACCATCCCTATCCTCCCCTTCTCACTTTTCTCTCCCCATTTCTCTTTACCCACATCCCACCCCCCCTCCAGTTCCCAATTTTTGCACAGCAATCTTGTCTACTTCCAATATCCAGGAGGATGACTATATGTTTTTCTTTGGGTTCACCTTCTTATTTAGCTTCTCTAGGATCACAAATTATAGGCTTAATGTCCTTTATTTATGGCTAGAAACCAATTATGAGTGAGAACATTCATGTTCATCTTTTTGGGTCTGGGTTACCTCACTCAGGATAGAGTTTTTTATTTCCATCCATTTGCAAGCAAAATTCAAGATGTCATTGTTTTTTACTGCTGAGTAGTACTCTAATATGTATACATTCCACAATTTCTTCATCCATTCTTCCATTGAAGGGCCTCTAGGTTGTTTCCAGGTTCTGGCTATTACAAATAATGCTGCTATGAACATAGTTGAACAAATGCTTTTGTAATATGATAAGGCATCTCTTGGGTATCTTGTCAAGGGTGGTATTGCTGGGTCCTGGGGTAGGTTGATCCAGAATTTCCTGAGAAACCGCCACACTGATATCCAAAGTGGTTGCACAAGTTTGCATTCCCACCAGCAATGGATGAGGGTACCCTTTTCTCCACAACCTGTCCAGCAAAGACTATCATTGGTGTTTTTGATTTTAGCCATTCTGACAGGTGTAAGATGGTATCTCAAAGTTGTTTTGATTTGCATTTTCCTGATCACTAAAGAGGTTGAGCATGACTTTAAGTGTCTTTTGGTCATTTGAACTTCTGTTGAGAATTCTCTGTTCTTCACCCAGTGAGTAGATTGCCATTTTGTCTTAGTGAGAGTGTCCGTTGCTTTACAGAAGCTTCTCAGTTTCAGGAGGTCCTATTTATTCAATGTTGCCCTTAATGTCTGTGCTGCTAGGGTTATTACATAGGAAGTGATCTCCTGTGCCCATATGTTGTAGAGTACTTCCCACTGGGTTTTGATTCTACTGCATGAACTGGCTTTTTGGGAGCCTAGGCAGTTTGGATGCTCACCTTCCTAGACCTGGATGGAGGGGGGAGCACCTTGGACTTCCCACAGGCAGGGAACCCTGACTGCTCTTCTGACTGGAGAGGGAGGGGGAAATTAGTGGGAGTAGGGTGAGCAGAGTAGGGGGAGAGGAGTAGGGGGAGGGAAATGGGAGGCAGGGAGGAGGCAGAAATTTTTTTCAATAAAAAATTATAATCCACTGAATCAAAAAAACAAAGAATAAAAATGCTTTTGTAAATAGTGATTATAAAAATGGTATTATTAACGATGATGATGATAATACTCTGTGGAAACTGCTATTCCCAATGTATGGTTTGTTTATGCTACGCATATACGAATATTCAAAACTTATAAAATACCCAAGATTGTTCATGTCTTTGGGAATGCCAACTCAAAGTATTCTTTGAAAAAATATTCTTTAATAACTGAATTTTATCTATTTTAAGTAGCCTAAGAATGCCTTGTTGAACATTTGATTTCTCTACCCACTCTTCTGCTGATGCACACAGGCAGATCCCATTCTTATTCGTTGTAAGAAATGTTTCTACCTCCTCTACATATATGCACAGCAGTAGATTTCCTGCATCACTCGTCTCTTTCTGTTTTTTTTTTTTTTTGAAGACTTTCCATCCTGATTTTTACAACTTTACTGACTTACATTTTGCCCACAGTCAATGGTGCTTCCCATTCTCTAGTTTCACTTTTAGGGAGACAAAAGGGTTTTGTCTTTGAAATAACATGAATAAACATGGAGAAAATTATAGAAAGTTAAATAAGGAGGGAACACTGTCATGAAGAAACTGTAGGATTTCACTTAAATGTACAATTATAAAAGACCAAACATGGAAATAAAATCATCATGGTGATTTCCAGAGGCTGAGGATGGGTGGGGCTGTCAAAGTCTCAAAGTTTCAAGTGGCAAGGAAGAACTGAACTTTGAGATTTGCTGCACATAAGATTATCTATACTTAATAATAACATGTTGTGTATTTCACAATAGTGAAGCCAATTCTAGTTTGAACATAATGCGTAGAAAGTAGGTGTGTGAAGTATGTTTTTCAGCAATCTCACACATCTACATTTATGAAAACTCACACGATAAGCTGCAAATACAATAGTTATGACTTTTCAATAAACATTATCATAAAAATATACTTGTCCTTCTAAGGCATCTGTTTCCGATGAGCCCATATAAAATAAATCATAAAATATGGACAGATTTTCAAATAAAGATACTATTGACAGAACTAAGTATAGCAGCAATATAAACCAATATGAGTTAAATTGTAAGAGGATAGTTGACTCAATTCCACTAGTCCACAGTGAAATATTGTTAGTGCATAAAGTTTTATTTTTTAAATGATGTTAAGTGACTCAGGACATTCTTTATAATTCCTTTTCAAAATAAATCAAATATTTAAAGTCTCACACTTTTTGTGAGACTATTAAGTAATTTTAACAATTTCCCCTGCATTATTTAAATTGTGAACAAGAGATTAATTTTGTGAGGGAAAAACAAATATAAAGGAACACATAATATATATGCTTATGAATAAACTTTAAATTTATTCAACTTATTTTCTACTAAGAGAGCCAAGTAAATAATGTAGAATTATCCAAAAAGACTTTAGACCTCAGGGAAAGGTGTATACTATAACACAGCCAGCAGGACAAGAATCATGAGATCATAATATCACTGATAGCCACGTTTTTGACACTATGTATAGCCTAAACTCTTTATCCTTCTCTTCTGATTTTCCTGTTTGAGGAACACAGGTGTGAATAAGCAAACTCACCCAGTCCTTTCAAGTCTTCCTCAAAATTTAATTTCTAATAATCCTGTTTAATAAGTCCTACTAAACCCAAAACGGTGTCATCCGAGAGCATCATAGATACTTTCTGAGAGTGTCAACATCTAGTTCTCAGCCATCACCACCAGGGGTTCTGCAAAGTTTTAAGACAACAGAGTGACTAATGACAAGAAGTGGTATCTAAGTATCTACTGCCCTCACTCCGTACTTCAGTTTGGTACACTAGAAACCATTCTCTAGAACCTGTCTGCCAGGCATTGCTGCCTTATTAGATGTGCCTGGGTCACAGCCTTAGAAGTCACTAAGGCATTGAAATTTTTGTTTTATTAAATTGTTTACCTTTTATTTATGAAATTTATTCATACAATATATTTTGATCACAACTTTCCCTTCTCTCAACTCCTCCGAGATCCTCCCAAATTTCCCCATCCCTCCCAACCCTGTACCTTTTCTGTTCCTCTGTTTTTTCAACAAACAAAACAAAAAAGAAACACACACAAAATGCTCACAAACATCTAAACACAGAAACCAAAATATATAAATAAAAGACCATTAGGGATTATAAAAGAATAAAACAAAACAAAAAAACTGTTGTGATTTGTATAAATATGTTCAGATTGTAGATTTTGAGAGCTATGATACACAGTTGTGTTTCTGTTGAAGCAGATGCCAAATGGATTTCTTAAGAAAATAATATCTTTCCTATGTTTGATGGAATCTGTACTGTTCATGACCTTAACATTGTGCATTAATTAAAGAAAAATTAAAGTCTTATTCCTTTATTTAGCTCAGCCTTACTTTTAACCAGATACACTTTTCATGCAAATACTGAACACTGTGCAATTAATATTGTCAGGAACACTTGAAGAAATGATGCTTTGAGAACACAATAGACTTCTTTTTTGGGAAACTCAGACTTCCATTTCTGAAAGCTACATTCACAGTGCTGGTGCTGTGTAAAATTCTTCATAATGGATGTCACTTTGATTTTATTCAAACAGCCTACATTTAGGAACACTGTGAAAGAGGAGGTAGAAGAGAATTATGTTCATAAGAGGTTAAATAACCTGCCCAGATACAATTGCATTAGTTTTTCGTGGCTGCACAGGACAGTGCCATCAGGTATTTAGCCGCTGACAAACCTGCATCCCTAGCTCCTCACGGCTGCACTGTGCAGCCGCACATGCTGTGCCAGCATGACCACTTGCCTCAAGGCTGAACAGGGTGGTTCTCCAGCAAGATGAGTTATAATCTTGAACAAGTGCAGTCATAGAGGTATCTTAACATCATTATCAGTCTGCCTTGATGAGAAGGAAAGAATATTGCCACCCATCCCCAAATAGAAAGGATTTCACTGACATCTAGACCAGGAAGTGGAAATTCTAGTGTCTTATATGCAAATATTCATTGGCTTGTAACTAACGAGTAAATATCTAATGCTAGAATGACTGTCCTACACCATTGGACTGTAAAGAGAATGGAAAAACGAATTCTCATTTGCTTTACTAAGTTTCAAATATTCGAGAAGTCCTATGCACTCGTGATCTCAATTCTGAGTACTTCTCACTGTACATCATCGCCTGATCCGAGCTTCCTCTCTGCAGTAGCCCTTACACCTGCCAAGAATCCTCCACAAATGTGTTCTTAAGCCCCTCTATGACCTCCAAGTTCAAAAGAGTAACACAGTAGCACGTTGTTCTTTCAGTCTATAAACATTTCTCCTTTATAACACTTTTGCATAGTTAATGTACATACTGTCTCTGTGTTAACAATTACTCCAAATGTACTGATATTTCCATCTCTGGTAACTTATGTATTTTCATGGTATATAAAAAGCATTTAAGATTTCTGACGCATTCCACTTCTCTTACCACCCCCAATTATTTCCCTATCTTTTGTAATTTGAGTTTAAAGTGAACCCATTCGCTGTCATTTCCTCTTGAATACCTGCTGCTTTCCATGTGTGAATGGCCCTAGACAAGTTCTACCATTGGTTAACATAGATGAGTGCTCTTGCCAATACTGCTCATCATTTCCTCGGATGAACCATAGCTCATCATAGACTTTACAAAGCACAGTTAGTTGTGGAATCTGAGCTAGCATGAGAGTTATGAGCTATGGAGTGTCTGCCTAACAAATGGACATTGAAATGGAATCTTGCAATTGCAACCAGCAGGGTGTTTCCTATGATTCTGAAGAAGAAAAACTTCATAAGTAAGTCAAATGCATAGGCAAATAAAGCACAAAAGCTTCCAATGAGATTAAGCTATGAGGTGATAATATTCAAGCACCATATATATTTGGAAATAGGAAAAGTCAACATGTTTTCCAATAAATAAAATATAAGTCAATCTTGCAGAGAACATTTTGAATGATATTGCTGTTTGGCTAAAAAAGAATTTATAACATTGTGAGGATTGTGCTTATTGAATTTTAAACTCCATAGATTTTTATAAAAGGTGGCTTTTCTCTCATCTCAATGGAAACAGAAATGGTTTATATTATAAATGCATTTCTGCATTCATGTTCATTTCTAAAGAGAGAAAGAACTGGTCTGTGGGCAATTTTCTCTCTGTTATACAGTGTTATTTTTCTTATTGTAAAGCTTCAAAAATCTTTATACATTGTATCCTTTGAATTCTAGCCACAAAAGAGAATGTTTACTTTGAATAGAAATTCCATTAACTGCAATCTGTCCTTACTTTTCCCTCTCATCACTCTGGATTCACACTTCCTAGACTACATTTCACACAGACTATCTCATAGCTTCTCTGAACCTGGTTTGTGGTTTCTGCAATCTAAACTCATTCCTGGCAGACTGTGTGGACCAGGTAGTGTAACTATTGTGCTTGGTGCCTCAGAAGAGTTTATCGTGTGTGTGTGTAGAGTTGATATATTCACATACATGTGTGCATGTGTGTTGAGGGTAGTGACTCAAGCAAGAGGAGAGAGACCAATATAGGACACCTGAAGCATTTGTTTAAGTTTTTCTATCATTAATAAAATCTTGGAAGTCAATTATAGGGACCCTCTCTCTTCACCTTCCCAGTTTCAAAAGGCTGTGAATCTCTCCAAGCCCATTCCTGTCACTTTCTGTGAGTCTCTATTTGGACCCTTCAAAATCTCTATGTCTAAATCCAGTCAGTTAGTTATGGACTTCATTCCTTGACTCAAGGTTTAACATTATTAACAGTCTCAGAGTGTCACAGTGCAATCAAATATCCTGCACCACATTTCCTCTTTTGTGTAAATAAAAAGGAAAAGTTTTAACTCTAACATAGTAAAACTATACTCAATAGGAATAATTATCAGGTAAGAATTACCTTTACAATGTACAATCCATTTGTATTTGACAGGTTTGAAGAAATTATTCTATTATCCATCCTATCTTGATGAGTACAAAGTTTTATACCTAATTCACTTTTTATCATAAATTGTATCAATTCTAAAACTATCTTTTTAGACTTCAGAACATTTTCTTAGGTAACAATTTAAGCTTTTATGACTCTCAACCTTATAAATTGAGTATATTTTTTGTAAATTTCATTTCTCAATTTGTTAACAAAGAAAACAGTCTTCAACCCTATTAGAGAGCCAAGAAAGAAATAATATTACCTCATTAAACAGGAAGTGTAGAGCAAAGTATTTACCAAACTATAGAAATGTCAGATGCGTATAGATACCTTTACAGTTACCCCAGGTTCCTCTGCAACATTGGGGCATCCATCTTCATCCGACAGGCATAGAATATCTCAAGAACTTTTTTGTGAAGCAGGAATTTTGAAGGACTGTCTTGTCTTGTCTCGTCTTGTCTTGTCTTGTCAAAGTTCAGCAGTTACCTTCTTTTGTGTCCTGCTTGTCCAGTTTGGACGGCATACTATTAGAGTGGAGGCAATGGATATTTCTTGTCCAATGGCTAGCTTTGACAGAAATGGAAGCAAATTATGTCATGAATGTCTGTCAATGTACACCATCTTCTCTGAAGTAGATTGGTGCTGCCCAGAGCAGATGTGTCTCACTGTCATGAAAAACACATGTTACTAACAATTTTAAATGCCATATTCTGTAGACCTCTGAAGTGTTTGAAGACCATCTAGCTATCTAAAATATTTCTCTTTGACCTTGAAAACATACCTAACATGACTATAAATTTGATTGGTATAGATGACTGCTAACCTCCATTTTTTATTACTCTAAGTAGCTCAAAATAGTATCTTTCAAGGACTAAAACTTTATATTTTTAAATGAGCTGCATAGATACAACACCTTAAACAAGAGTAGAAATATAGAGTATGTCAAAACAAAAATAACCTTAAATTTATATCAATATATTAAAATCCCTCAAACAAGAGTTGAAACACGATGTGGGAGTCCCCTGTGTGTGCTGTGATTACCATTGATGAATACGGAAACTTCCTTGGCCTGTTGATAGGGCAGAACATAGGTAGGTGGGGAGAACTGGACTGAATGCTGGGAGAAAGGAGGTGGAGACAGAGACGCCATGAATCTACCGCTGGAGACAGATGTGCTGAACTTTGCTGTGCCACAACCTTGGGGTGATGCACAGATTAATGGAGATGAGTTAAATTAAGATGTTAGAGTTAGCAAATAAGAAGCTAGAGTTAATGGGTCAAGCAGGAATTTAATTAATACAGTTTCTATGTGGTTATTTCGGCTCTGAGCAGCTGGGACAAATAAGCAGCTCACCGGATGAACAATCAGCTCACTCTGACAGAAACATATATACAACATGATTTAATATAAAATAACCTTTAATCGATATCAATATACATAACAATATATAATCCATAACAATGTAAAATATTTGAAATTAATAGTTGTGTTTTAGCGTTTTAGTTTAAAAGTAGATTCAATAATCTTCACTTTTATCCTATCATTCCTGTATCACCCGCTTTTTGTCTTTTCCAAAAGAGATTCTTTAATCCAACCTACTTTACTTAGTTTCCACCACCAGCATGATCGGCAACAACTTGTAACTAATAACTAAACTATAGTAAATATTCATAATCCACCAAATGACCAAAAACCACTCACCCCCACCTCTTGGGAATGTGATAATCATGTTCTTAAAATTACTTCCTGCTGTATAGGGATGATTTAATCTTTGGGTGATCCTGAGAAAATTTAAATAAAGGTCAAGTCCGGGGAAAGCTAGCTGTTGTCCTAGCCCTGTTAATGGGAAAGTGCAGGGCTTCTCTGGAGTCCTGAGTGGAATAGTCTATGAGGATGGGCCATCTTAGTTAAGTGCTTTGAGTAGTTTTGAGTAGTTTGTAGTCCAAAGGTGATCTCTGAGTAGTGTTTAACAATTTAGTAGTGTTAACATAACCCAGGGGGAAACATTATTGCAGGGTCCCATCATCTTCCTGGAGACCTCCAAGATCATTGCCAGGAATAGTCATGGTTCATTGGGAAAAACTGAGACATTTTAAATGAAAGGACCACAATATGTCAAAGACATATGGGGTGCACAAGCTCAGTTCTTAGTTACCTGCTTCAGTGTTTACAGTACTGTCACACATAGTAACACAGACAGTTAAAATCTATTTCAACCTTCTATGGCTATTTGTACCAGCAAGTTTTTTCATACAAATGCCTCATTCACAAAGTGCTTCCTATGAGAACTGATTCCAATGAATGCATTAAACTTGGAAAACCTAGCTTCCCACAACACGGATTTCTCCCATTACTCTCTATCACTTTTTTAGATTATAATATAATTATACTTGTCTCTTCCTTTCCTCCATCCAACCCCCCTTTTCCTATTTTAAACAGCTTTCCAATCCCTGTATATACTCTTCTCATTCAAATGCACAGATTCTTTTTTCATAATGCTCAACATCCTGAGCCATCAGAGAAATGCAAATCAAAACAACTCTGAGATTTCATCTTACACCTGCAAGAATGGCCAAGATCAAAAACACTGATGACATCTTATGCTGGAGAGGTTGTGGGGAAAAGGGAACACTCCTCTAATGATGGTGGGAATGCAAGATGGTACAACTCCTCTGGATGTCAGTGTGGTGATTTCTCAGAAAAGTAGGAAAAAAACCTTCCTCAAGATCTGGTAATACCACTTTTGGGTATATATTCAAAGGATGCTCAATTGTGCTCAACTATGTTCAGAGCAGCATTGTTTGTCATAGCCATAGCCAGAACCTGGAAACAACCTAAATGCCCCTCGATAGAAGAATGGATAAGGCAAATGTGGTATATTTACAAAATGGAGTACTAAACAGCAGAAAAAAATAACATCTTGAATTTTTTGGGGAAATGGATGGATCTAGAAAACATCATAGTGAGTGAGTCAACTCAGACCCAGAAAGACAAATATCATATGTACTCACTTATAAGTGGATTTTAGAAAGAAAGAAAAAATAAACAGCCTAAAATTCATAATTCCAGAGAACCTAGACAACAAGGACCCTAAGAGAGACATATCTGGATCTCATCTACATGGGAAGTAGAAAAAGACAAGATCTCTTGAGTAAATTGGGAGCATAGGATCATGGTATCATATAAGGGGAGGAGGGAGAAGGGCGGGGAGCAGAGAAAAATATTTAGCTCATTGTATGTATGCATGTATATACATATATATTACTAAATATAACATGCTCGGTCTATATAATATTAGTTATGTGGCTGATTTTAGGGCTGACTCCTTGTCATTGAACAACCAATTTATGGATTTTTCCCTGGGGAAGACTATTTCTCCTGCTTTCTTTCCTACAATTCTTTTCATGGGGTTGAGGTCTTATGAGCTTTTCCCCATCAACAATGGCAAAACTACTGGTGATGTCCTTATGTGGCTCATGTTTGGTCGTTCATGTTGCTGAGACATTATAAGTGTAGCTTTTGAAGTTACTAGGAGACATTGCTAATTCTCTAATTTTCTGGCTCTTGAAATCTTTTCTTCTCTTCTGCAGTGTTTCTTTGAGTTTAAGTGCTGGAGTGATTTTATAGATGCGTCAGTTGGGACTGGGCTCCTCAATTTTTCAATTAATTGGTTGGTTTTCTATAGTGGTCTCTATAGAGTAAAAGGAACAACTGGAGCAGGAAACCAACCAATCACTGAGCACCCTGACTCTGAACCCAGAGTCAGAGCAAGAAACATGGCCTGTATTTGAGACTGGGCCAGGGAGAGAAAGATCTTTATCCCTGAACCCAGGACTTGTGCCTTGACTCTGAAGCTAGTGTCAAAGAAACACACTTTGTCCTTAGAATCAGAGACAGTGAAAGACTCTAAGATTAGAGTCAAAAGGCTGAATAGGACCAGTGAAAGAAACAGTTTGGCCATGAAGTCCGAGCCATCTCTGTCCCTGACCAGCTAAACTGACTAATCCCTAAGCAAAGAAACTAACCAATCCCCCTTCTCCCTGGGAAAACTCTGCCCCTAAGAAGCCCTATAGAAGCCTCTCCACCCTTCAGTTTAGAGCTGCCATTAATCCCTCCCTGCCAGAGGCAGCCACTCTCCTGGAGTCCTCCTTCCCAAATAAATCTCTTTCTCAAAAGAGACTTTGGTGATGACCTTCATTCGCAGGCGCGGACCAGAAGAACCTGGCTGGGATGTCCCTCAAGGGACTGAGCTGAAAAACCTTGCTGAGAAGCGCCAGAGGGGGCATCAACAATGGGGAGCAGAACAGAAGAACCTTGCTAGGAAGCTCCTTAAGTGGGGCTGAGTAAGGCCAGGCAGGAAAAAGTAACAACTTTTCTCAGGAGCCAGAAGAGATTGCCTCCGCTTTAGCAGAGTGTTAACAGAAGAAACATCTTAGGCTGGAGAAGAAGCAGATAGCTCTGGTAGGATGTACCCTTAAGAGAACAGAGCAGAGCCTAGCTGTAGCTCTCCAGAAGAGCAGGATCACTATATCCTGTGGGGAGACCATCCCTCAGCTCACCCCAACTTCAGGTAGTCTGGCTTCCTGAATAGTCAGGACACCTGTCCTCCAGGCCTGAGCTGTCCTATTGCAGCTCCAGCCTCCAGAACTATCCTATTGTGGCTCTACCCCTCCAGAGCTGTCTCATTGTGGCTCTACCGCTCCAGAGATGTGCTATTGCAGCTCCACCCAAGTATATCCTGGCTTCCTGATAAGTCAGGATATCACTGCAACACTACTTTCTGTAACACATTCCCCTACAGCCTCCAGATGTTGCAATTTTCTTGATGAATGTGAAGACCATAGTAATCTGTGAATATAAGGATACCTGTTTAGATAGTTGCTGGAGACCACCCTAGTTTTGTAAAGTAAGAGAGTGTCTTTCATTGCTATGCTAGATGGCCCCAGAGTCTACCTGTTTCTGGCCCTCAATATTGGGATTGAAGATGTGTGCCACCAGGGCTGCTTTTTCTTACATAGATGTTAAAGGTCCACCCAATATTTTTTTTTACATGTTTGATGCTCACACCTCCTTTGCCTATTTAAATCTTACTTTCTAAAAAGGCTAAAAGTGAATTCCCTTTTCTCCTTGAAGCTGTCCATTATTTGGGGTATGTTACTCTTTTTTTTCTATGCCCTACAGCTTGTATCTTGATTGTGGCAAGTGTTTAATCTCAATTTATGTCAAGAGATCCCTTAACCAGAAATAGAGCTTGGCTCTTGAATTTATGATCAGGTAGATGTTTGAAGTCAAATTGGATCTGGTTAATATTTTATTCTTTAATGTTAGGTCTTGTACTAGCTCTCTGTATTTCATTATCTATTTATTATAGAAGTAACCTGTACTCTCTTTTATCTTAAAACATTCTCCCTTCATCATTCCATCAATCAATGTGCTGAAGTTTTTGGGTATTTGATATTCATTTGATCTTTCATGTTGGACATAAGGGAAAAACTTAAGTTATCCTGAGAGCAAAACAAGGGAATGCTTTTCTGTTTGCAAACTTGCCATGTTTGTGAGCAAATGAACATAGGAGAGTGAGAGCTTATAATAAAATAAGATGATGTTGTCTCTACTGGATCAATACAAAGGTTCATCCTTTTGTTAGCTATGTCAAAAGTGAACATTAGTACAGTTACATATACAAATTTGAAGACAGGTTGTCCAATATAGGACATGTGTCTCTTTGCAGATCAACACAGTTAATCTGTGTTGGAATTTGGAATTTCCAGAAACTGATTTTTAAAAAATCTTTTAATCATGTGTACATGTGTGCACATAAATGAAATAACCTTGGAGTCATTAAGTGTGTATCTGATCCCCTGGAACTAGAGTGACAGGCTGTTGAAAATCACCTTGTGTGGTTGCTGGGACTAAAACTCTTGACTGGTCCTTTGCAAAAGTATTGTGTGCTCTTAACCACAGTAGCATCTCTCCAGAGTCCTGAAGCGACTGTTCTTCATGATTTTAGATAAGGATTGCTTAATTACAGAAATTTATACCTCTCTCCATGTGATAGGTCACATTCCATCATCATAGTTTACCAGGGATCTAAGACATAGAGTAATCCTTTTCTACTCAGGATCAAGTTATAAAGAAAGTTATTGTGATGAGTAATGATAATTAGTAATTTGACAAAATCTAGACTAACCTTGGAGATGTGACTCTTAGCATTCTTGTGACAGATTGTCTTGGTTGTATTAATTGATAAAGGAAGACCCATCTTGATTATGAGCACATGATCCTGGATTGTATGAAAGTGAAAAAGTAAACTAAGCACTAGCGTGCATGCATCCTTTGCTCTTTGATCTTATAATGTATATGAAGTGACCATCTCTGTCAATGCTGGTTTCAACATATTTACATTGCCATTTGAAATCAAATTTGATTCTGTTCATATTGCAGAATGAGGAGGCAGAAAGTAGAGAACTGCAAAGTTGTTCGTGAGTAGGAAGAGAAGCCAAGCCAAGTGATGAAGAAGTGGAGTGGCTGTGCGGTGAGGTCTCTAAGAGAAAATGAAGTCTCTCTTTTTGAAAATCTCAGACAATGCTTTGTGGTTCTATGCTGGAGAAAAGGTAGTCCATAGAAAAGTGAGCAAAAAAATAATTTCTTGGATTTGACTGGATATCAAAAGACTAGATTTCACTTGGGCCTGCTAACCAGAGAAAGAATGAGGAGGACATAGTCCTTGTTCAATAACTGATAAATCTGATAATAACTACTAGATGAAGATAAAAGTTTTAGTTGTAAACATTTAGGGAATTCTAGAGGATACCGAAACACTGACTGTACTAGCAGTATGCTTTAATCTTCCTAAGAAATCCCTGTGTATATTCAGGGCCACATATGGCCATGTCTGTCTTTTTCCACAAGGCTATGACTTTCTACATAATTGTGAGTGATAGACACTAAATTCTGTCTTTTCTCCAAGTTTCTCTCTGCACTGTTCTTTGTCATACTTGAGCTCTATAGACTGTGTTTCTCTTGATCTAGTGAAGATACCAAACAGACTGGAAAGAAAGAGAAGAGGCATTTTTTTTTTGTGATCACTGTCTATGTGCATTCCCTCAAATATTTATACCCAAGCTGCAACTACCCAACGCCCCAGGACCAGTGGGTACAGCTTTCAGTTTCCCACCATGCTCACAGAATCAGCCTATCCAGTACAACTTGAAAACCAGCAGAAACCCAACAACATAGTTCCTATGAAAACGTAGTTCACATTGAACAAAGACATATGTTGCAGCATCACTTCCTGTATCCGTCTGTTCAGTCACCAGCTGTAGAAGTGAAAGGATCTTGCAATTAATGGTATTTTTTAAATGCTCCTGATTGTTCTGTACTTCAAAAGTCATTGATATCATCCCCTGCATTACTAGAATTCTCAAGTTTGCTTCCTGCATTCCTAACTTGGTTTAAAATAAAATCAGAACACTAAATTATGTATCAATGCTCCATGAAATTCTCAATAAACATTTTAGGGAAGACAAAGGAAAATATACACCTTGGTTGCCAATTCCAACTCAAGAGGAAGAATAGGGCACCCCTAACTCACAGTGGGTCTGCACTGATAGTTTTCTGGTTCAAAAGAGTATCACAGAAAGCATCAGCAGAGTAAAAAACTCTTCCAAGTATATGTCCTCTTGCTCCAGACTACTGGGAAAAATAGAAATGCAAATCCTGTTAGAGGCTGGTTTCTATTGAGGATAACAGCTGGCTACACACAGATTTTTCACTACCTAGCACAGAAAACATTCTCAGCCAATACAGCAACTGATTTTAAAGCCAAGCTATGTAGTGATGAGGCGAGCAGGCTTGCTTTTCATCTCGCCCAGCTTCCGCACAGCTAGCTTTACACCCGAAATAATAACGCACAAATTGTATTCCTTTAAACACTGCCTGACCCATTAAATCTAGCCTCTTCTTTTCTAACTCTCATGTCTTGATTAACCCATTTCTATTAATGTGTGTAGCACCACAAGGTGGTGGCTTACTGGGAAGATGCTAACCTATGTCCATCTTGGGCAGGAGCTTCACTGCGTCTGCCTCATTGCCATCTTCCCAGCATTCTGTTCTGTTTACTCCACCTACCTAATTTTCTGTCCTGTCAAAGGGACAAGGCAGTTTCTTTATTTAACCAATGAAATCAACACAAAACAGAAGACTCTCCCACATCAAAGCTACTACATTGTATTCTATTTTGACTGCAAAATTTGCTCATTTAGAAAAATTTCTACAATTAAAAGAAATTCTCATATAAACTAAGGAGTGTTTTGCTCTCAACTGAGACTGTTGCAGGATTGCTAGCCAAAACAAATCATATTTAGGCTATTATTGCAAATTGCTAGAACTCTTTCCAATTCCAGTGATATATTTACTATATGTATTGAAAGAGGCAGTTTTATAAAGTTTCATATTGTAATGAAATAAAGCTCAATAATACTAAAAATAGGCAATGAAAATAAATTTGGTCCTCAATAGAAGAAGAGTTACCCATCTCATGGAAAAGGTTTTCTTTGGGTATTTTATTGAGTTAGAACAGGTATAAAATTGAGTTAGAAGAGATGAGTAGTCTAACAAGAATTAATAAATACTTTGCATAACATATCAACATACTCAGAGGAAATAGTATTACAGGGAGATATTATACACCGGTGTCTCCTTTCTTCAAAGGGAAAAACTAAAATATGTTACTATTTCCTCATTCCTTGTTCTATCTTCTCTTATTGATCTGCCCACTTATTTATTTGCCTATCATTTGTCTATTATCTACCTATCTATCTATCTATCTTCTATCTATCTATTTGTCTACCAACTTTCTGTCAACTGGATATTTATCTATCAAATAATATTATCTATCTTTAATATCAATATAGCTATAATCTGTACATAATTAATTTATCTCTATCAACTATCTGCAATTTATATATTTATCTTCTGTCTGTTGTATGACAATCATCTCTGTACAGATTTTTAAATTATATTTTTATCATTTTTTTCAGAATTTAGGGCAGTATGTCCTGATATTATTTGCTCATGTTTTCCAATTCATCTTAACCACCCTCCTCTAAACCTTCTTTTCCCTACCCACCCAACTTTGGGTATTCTTTCTATTCTCTCATATAGTCAAGTTTTTGTGGTTCAAGTACTTTATGTTGTGGAGGAAGACTGTCCCAGAATGTGATCATATTATCAAGGGCCACTGCATTAAAGAACACTGACCATTTTTCCCAGTAGCTCCTTAAATACTGGCAGCTTTACCTTATATTCTTTATTTTTTTTTCCTGGCTGAGCTTGATGTAAAGAACATGAACTTTTATCAATCAAGAACTTGATGCAAGCAACATGAAAGATTAAGTAGGGCACTGCCAGGCCTTGATCATTAAATAAATAAAGTGAACCTTGAGGGTATCTGTAAAGGTTACTATTAAAATTGGTGGGCATCTTAACAGGTGAAGCCACTCACTCTGGAAATAGCAAAGAACTTTCTCAAATCTTT
Organism: Microtus oregoni; assembly: GCF_018167655.1. Taxonomy (NCBI): domain Eukaryota; kingdom Metazoa; phylum Chordata; class Mammalia; order Rodentia; family Cricetidae; genus Microtus; species Microtus oregoni. The sequence goes on from NW_024543067.1 coordinate 34,389,475, forward strand.
AGGTTAGAACTACGATAGAACCCAGTGTAACACTTCTGCACATAACACAAAGGACTGTCTTTCTGTAGAGGTACTTGTACTTCTCTCTTTATTGCTGCCCTGTTCACAATAGTGAGGTAATAGTAACAATCTGGATGTCCATTAGCAAAAGGATTAATAATGGCTACATATATGGTAACCCTACTACTACAGAATTTTATTCAGTCATGAAGAAATGTGAAATTTTCAGCTAAATGAAGCAAATAAGACCTGGGAGACAAAGGCCACATGCTCTTTCTCACCTGTGGATCCTAGCTTAGAAATTGTATATATGTGTATTAATGTGGTCTGAGTGTGTGCGTAGAGCACTAAAGTAGAAAGAAGACAAAAAGTGAGGAAAAAAGACTGAAGAATAGAGGTGGAGAGGGGATCAAAGACAGGGAATGAAAATGAGAAGACAAATACTTGGGGCAGAACAGAAGAAGCAGGCAGTTGGGAAGGGAAGAAAACAGGTAAGATGGTGGACCAACTAAAGCAATGTATGAAAATGCCATACGAATATCTGAAATTTATGTAAATAAAATAAAAAGAATCTTACTGTGATGCTAGGAGTGTAACTGAGCAGGACTAATCCTAACATGTGCCCACATTGCTATGGTAGATGCTTCCAGAGGATAGGTATCTGTCGTAACAGAGAAACAGAGGCCCTGTTTGACTTCCAGACTTTATTACATATGGTGTCTCTCTGCACTAAAGAAAAGATAATTGATTATATTTTGATTATGCTGGTGTATATATGTGGAATGACCAGAAACTTCTTAGATATTCAAGTCTAGTATGCTATAAAAATCAACTACAGGAGGCTTCCTAGATCTGCCCAGGAGAAAAAAATATCTTTAAGACTCAACATGGTTTACATGCATTGTCCAAAAATACCATCATCTAACCTGAGTTTAAATTATGTACCTTGATGATGTATCTTCTATATTCGTCTCCAAGCTCTTTAAGGCAGAATTAAGACTGCCACAAATATTTCTTTATTTTATAATGTCTGAAACTGATAAGTATTTAGGATCACATGCTAATGTGTCAGACAAGCTCACTGGAGAGCCCCTTGGGTATTTCATAAGGGCTCCCCTCAGAGCTCATCTTAACTATTTTCAATTTGTTTCAGTCAGAGGAAATCTTCTTAGTAATTTGATAGACACTTTATGTTCCAAGCCCATGGATTAGCTGGAATAGCAGCTCAACTGGGGCACAATTTCTGTTTCTTCTTGCTTCTGAAGAAAGATCACAGAATTTAAGGGGGAAATTTTCCAATCAACCTAATTAAACTAACCAGAGGAACCGTGCAGGCTAACTTTATGTCAGATTGACTGATGTGGGATTTCCCTCTGTATGCTGTGAATATTATTGGTTAATAAAGGAACTGCCTTGGCCTGTTGATAGGGCAGAACTTGGGTAGGCTGGTAAAATTAATCTGAATGCTGGGAGAAAGGAGGGAGTCAGAGAGAAGTCAAGTAGCCTCACTGGAGCTATTTTACCGGCTAAGTCACAGCCATGTAGCGTTACACAGATCACTATAAATGGGTTAAATTAAAATGTAAGAGTTAGTCATTAAGAAGTTAGAGCTAATACGCAAAGCAATGTTTTAAATAATATAGTTTCTGTGTGTTTATTTTGGCGTTGAGTGATGGGAACCAACAAGCAGTCTCTCCTCAACAACTGAATGTTTTTAAGAACACCCAGGCCGGGCCTTGGTGGCACACGCCTTTAATCCCAGCACTCGGGAGGCAGAGGCAGGCAGATCTCTGTGAGTTCGAGGCCAGCCTGGTCTACAAGAGCTAGTTCCGGGACCGGCACCAAAGCTACAGACAAACCCTGTCTCGAACCCCCCCCCTCCAAAAAAAAAGAACACCCACCCAGATATGTGGCTGGACATTATTTCTGGGTGTTTTTATATGATATCAGCATCTAAATAATTTGATTGTTAATCAGTTTATTCTCTGATAACTTCATGCACATGAATAGCACATTCGAGCCATACTCATCACCAAACCCAGATTCCCCTCCTACCTCGCAACTCCTTCCTGCTTTTTCCATCAAATCAACATCCTACTTTAGCACCTTTTTGTTTTGTTTTAATTTTGTATTCTGAATCACTATTTAACTAGGGCAGTGTACATGGGTATGGGAGCATTAGCAACTCACCAATAGCTACAACACTGAAGACAGCCCTCAGCCTGATGACTTCGTGAGTCCTCTATCTTCTTTAACTGAATATTTAAGGACCCAGTCTTGTACAGACCTATGCAGGCTAAAATCTTGACTTCAGAAAGATAGTTGCCTTCTACAAGGCAAATATGTATTGGCTATATTCGTTTGGGAGCCTGGAAGTATCAAAAATTGTGCAAAAGGATTTTACCCATCAAAACTCTGCCATTCCTGATTAGTTTTTGAACTCTAAGTACAACTTTTTAATAAAAGCCTCTGGATACTTATTCAGGAACAAGGTAGCTAATGTAAATGAGGAAAAGTGACAGAGGGTAACTCATGAGGAAGAGATCAAGTTTCATCCAAGTAGAAGAAACAGGAACCTTTTCTTTTCTCAAAATGTGCAAGTTCTGTGCTTAGAGCCCTGAAGGAGAGAGTTAAGGTAGAACACACATGAGTCGGTAAGACCAGCCCACGGCATGTATGTGTCTCTCGATCTGATACGCAGTGCAAAAACATCTTTGTATCTTCCATCTTCAAAACTTACACATTTAAAATGATGCTTGATGATGAGATTTTACAATAATTCAACTATATTCACAGTGTCTGCAAGCTGGATTTGAGGATATCCATTTTGCACGTATAGTCCAATTTCAAACAATTTTATGCAGCATACAGCTGGTATTACCAAGATTCTAATCTAAGACCATCATAGTATTATTCTGGAAAACTTTTGTTTTCAAATCGGCCCTATACTGATTACATCTATAGATCAATTACACTCATAATTCCCCCAGAAGTGATTTACACAACCCCAAATGCAAGAAAAGCTACTAAGGACCAGTGCAGTCTGCACTGTGATAATTCACTATTCTTGAGTGTCCAGTTTCCACCCAACATCTGTTAAAATGCTACATATTTTAAAATATTGCAGAGTCCAACAAATGATTTGGTAAATTGCAGTTTTTAAACTTACACAGATGATGTATACTGAACTGTGAGAATGACTCAAACTTTTCTGTATACTAAATCTACCCTGTAACAGAAATGAAAGTCCAATTCTCCTTTTGAGCAGAAGATCTAATTATGGTTCTGCTTAACTTCTCACATTGAGTCAGATAATTCAATATTCATTCTCTTGACCTGCTGTGGGACAATGGTCTGTACCTTGTCACTTGTATTATTTTTAATAAGATGCTAATTGGCCAATAGTCAGGCAGGAAGTTTTGGCAGGTCAATGAGAACAGGACAATTCTGGGAAGAGGAAAGAGTCAGTCTGCAGTCGACAGAGGAAGCCAGACACAGAGCAAGCCGGATATGGCTGTCTTGCCAAAAAAGATACCAAGCCACATGGCTAAAACAGGCTAATATAAATTATAAGAGTTATAAGAAGCCTGAGCTAATAGGCCAATCAGTCTATATTTAATGTGTGATTCTTTGAGATTTAATGACTGCGGACTGGGCAGAACAGAATCCTCAGTCAACACTGACCACTTAACTTATTCATCACATGCTACTCTCCTTTACCAAGAGTCTCTGAATTTGTTCTCTGGGATATTAGCTCTGAAATTATACTTGCACAATAGTAGCTAAAGTCTAGTATGGGACAGCATAATTTACTGGAAATGTGGTGTGAATTTTGTTCAATTGACTTATCATGAATTTTCCTGTCATTCCTTTAAGGTTTTCAGTTTTCAACTACAGATAGGGAAATGTCTTGTACTTGGTAAGCACTTAACACTGGGTGACGACAGATCAGCAGATCCTCTAACTGAATGAAAAATGTTTTCTTCCTTTCTAAAACAGCTTTTAAGTGTGAACAGTAGAAGATTCCTTGGTCTAGAAATATTCTGTGCAAAGCAGAGCCTTTGGTTATTGTTTTCTGATGGACTGTGTCCTTTTCATTGTAACACATGGAAATTCTAGTGGAGTTTCTAGAATGAGGTTTGTTTCTAGTTACAATCTAAGCTATGACTCATGGTTTTCAGGCTCTTTACCCCCAAAGTTTTGCTGTGTTTAGCCATGTGTTCTGACCTTCTTTGGCCAGTGTCTTTTATAAGCTGTGTGTTTTCCTGCTTTTCTGTTACATTCCTTCCTAGTTGGATCTGTCCTTACAGGTGTGTGTCAGCTTCTTCACATGACTAGCTTAGCCTACATAGAGGTTTCCTCAAAACACATTCCTTAATGTTAAAATTTGTATTTGAGTTCAGATTTCCTTCTCTCTGATGCTTTAGATATCAATCAATACACCCTCTCCCAATGGTGTCATTTCTTATTGAAATAATGTGTGAGGTAGGAGTACTCAAAGAAACAGACCTGTTTTCTCCAGTTGAAACTCAAAACCAAATACCTTTATTGAATCTCTGAAGTTCTTACTACAACGGTAACAAGGTGAGGTTCCGGAAAATTTTAGGGCAGAAACCCCAAGGATGCATTGAGTGAGCATAGGTGGAGAGCATGGAAAAAGTACACAGGGAACAACATGGAAGAGTATCAGCTTTTCAGTGCTGATCTCTACCCTTCTTCTGCAGATGCCCATCAGAACTAGTTCAGGGGAAATTAATAACAGGATGGCAATAGCAGGGCTCTTCCCTTTCCCTTTCTGTCTATCTTTACAAACCAATCAATAGAAATATTTTATTCCGAGTAACTTCTTCATGAGACAGTATTTCCTTTGTTATAGGCAGCTACACTTTGACTTCCAGTTGACTTGGTAAAAAAATACATTTCTTTCTAATTTTTTAATATTTACTTATTTATTTTCTGTCAGAAAAATATTGACAAACCTGTGTAACATTATTTTTGGTTCTAAAGCGTGGAGACAAGCCTCAGTTCTCAGATGCCAGAGGTGGAAGTAGTAGTGCCTGAACTTTTAGAAAGGCATTATCCTGAAACAGCTAAAAATAGATTTCAAAAGTAGACTTTGATGCTGAATCCAATCGATGGAAGTATAATGGTATAGAGAGATAATTTAGGGAGTGAATATTAGTGGTAACAGATTGGAAAGAATTGTCAGGGTTGGCTGTCAAGATCCTGGTAACAGATATTTACTTAATATTGCATAGGGTCCTCAGCTGTCCATATGCTACAAAGAATAGAGAAAGCTCTAGAAATCACACATGAGGCCCTAAAATGTTTATGTGGGTGAATCATAAGAAGCAGTAAACATTACCTTTGGAACTCAGCCAACCCTGCCACTTTTAAAGAAACAGGATAGGCCATTATGGTAGTTTGAATAGGAATGGGCCCCATAGGCTTATATTTTTGAAGCCTTGGTCATTAGGGAGTGGCTCTACTTAAGAGGAATTAAGAAGTGTGGTTGTGTTTGAGGATGGGCTATGATGTTTTAGAAACTCAATTCAGGCCCAGAGACAACCTCTTTTTCTCTTCTTGATTTCTGTGGATCAAGATGTAAAGCTCTCAGCTACCTCTGAAGCACCATGCCTGTGTGCCACCATGTGTCCTGTGAAGCTGATGACAGACTAGACCTCTGAAACTGTAAGCAAACCCCAATTACAAGTTTTATCTTATAACAGTTGCTGTAGTCATGGTTTCTTTTCATAACAGTAAAACACTGACTAAGACATAAGTTGGTACTAAGGAGTTGGGTGCTGCTGTGATAGGCCTGGCCATGCTCCTTGTTTTAAAATGTGCATTTTTGAGACTTTGGAAAAACAGTCGACACTTTAATTAGTGCTTGATCAGCGCCATACTATTAGGATTGTTAATAAATAATGATGCTTAGAACTTATCAAAGCTTGGTCCAAGATGTTTTAGAGGAGAAAAAATGTGGCCTAGAGATCTTATTGTGATGTTTTGGTAAAGAAGAGGACTGTTTTACTGTCAAAAAAAATCTTCCACAAAACAAACTTGAAGTGTTCTGGATTAGTGGCATTGACAAAGGATATTTCAAGATGCCTTCATATTGACTGTCATGTGCTTATTTGCAGTCACTTTTATGCAGATCTACAATGAAAAGATGAAGGCTGAGCAAGAACTACAAACTGTACAGTTTGAGGAGAAAAGATTCACCAGGAAACACACTGGAACAAGTTCAATGCTCAAAGAGATAAAAAAAAGTTTAAAGAAAAGCTGAATGTAATAAAGGAAATTAGTGACCTCAGGGTCAGACCCCACCCAGTTAAGCTTCGAACTTGTGGGAAGAAATTAAAGAAAGCTTAAGCAGTGCAGGGAGCCATCAACAACAGAAAGTTGATGTAGATGTACTTGAATGGGGGGGAGGGGCTGCGATTCCAGCTCCAGCTGGCAGTAGAATTTAGAAGCTTAAACTATGTGGTACTAACTTTAGAGCCAAGGAAACAAGAAAGGACTCATAGAATCTCCCTCTGTCACCAAGGAAAGCTCCTAAGGCCAGCCTGTGTCAGGGATGTCCCTGCATAGAGGCCCAGAGAGACTATTACATGAAACTGGGAAAGTGAAGCATAGATATCATTGGAAACCCCAAGATATTTTATATGCCAGTGTCATGGATGCAAACTAAGGAGAGCTGCTAACATGGTGTGGAAACAACTCAAGAGAAAGAAGCATGCTTCACTCAACAAAGTTGAAAGGAGTTGAAAATCCGAAGAGAACTTTTGACATAAAACATGGAAATGCATAATTTAGATTTTGCCCTGCTGGTTTTTGGTATTATTTTGGTCTAGTATTTCCTCATTATGCCCTCTTTTCTCTCTTTTGGAAAAGTAATATATATTCTATGCCATTGTATTTTGGAAGTTAGTGACAAACTTTTTTTATTTGGAATTTATAGGAGATTATAGTTAAGAGATTGCCAAGAGTCTTAGAAAAGACTTTGAAATTATAAATGTGTTGAGACTATTATAGACTATGGGAACTTTCGAAGTTGGATTGAATATATTTTCACATGGTAATATGACTATAAGTCTCTGAGCATAGGATGTGGTAGATTAAATAGGAATGGAGCCCATAGGCTCATATATTTGAACACTTCATTATAGGGAATGACATTGCTTGAGAGTGATTAGGATTGCCTAATTTGGCCTTCATGGAGGAAGTGTGTCATTAGAAGTGGGTTTTGAGGTTTCAGAAGTCCAAGGAAGGTCCAGGGCCTTCTATCTTTCTGATATCTGCAAATCTAGGCATAGAATTCTCAGCTACCTCTCTGACACCATGTCTACCTGTAGGCTGCTGTGTTTCCTGCCATGATGGAAAGGGCTAACTCTCTGGAACTATAAGCGAGTCTTTCATTAGTGTTGCTGAGCCACAGTGTCTCTTCACAGCCATGAAACCCTGACTAAGAAAACCATCATGTGTTGATTTTATGTTCAAGATATCCTTGACAGCAGAGCAATTTTGATTCCAAGGCAAACATGGCACCTCTACATAACAACTCAAACTGAGGTTTAATCAAGTTGCCCCTGTCTAATGAACTCTTTTCTTTCTGGACCCCAAATTTTCAGGGCCTATTGCAAATATAATCTTTGAAATTTGATAATCTAAGCCTTAATTTTGTTCCTATCCTCATCCATCAGTATTTCTTCTTTTTAGATAAGAAACAAAATAATTTTATTGCCCACCCAAGAAACAAAGCTAACTCTGATTCTATGAGGGACAAAGTCATTATAGTTCCCTCTTTACAACAGGTCCATGATATCAGGCTGTGAGGATGGCTAGACACATGCCTGGATTTGATGGTGTTCAAGACCAAAAGGTTTATGACCTTGAGAAGCCCTAAAAAACCAACCTATGTCATTGTAGTTGTTGAGGTATCCAGTGTAACTTCTTTGACTAAGCTGTAGATTGTTGATCACAAAGCAGCCTGTCACTCACTTTTTCTGTTCTTTTCATTTCTCATTGGGAGAACAGGCAATCTTTTGGCAGTTAATATAGACAACTTATTTGTATATGTTCTTGGAATCTTTGCGGCTCTGATGACAAATTCTCATTTCTATACCAATTTCCAGTTCTAAAATACACTGTAAGGGCATCTCTAGTTTCCACTCAGTGATCACCATCAGTTAAATACCATATTCTATGTCCCTGCATACAAATGCTATCATTTTACAATGGGTATTAAGTCCTAAATTATCTACAGTTTCTCTAGGTTTTATTGGTATCCAGGAGATTTAAACATATGTTGTCTTGTCAGTAAGATGGCTCAGCATTATCATGGGAAGACATAAACCATCAAGCTTTATGAACCAAGTTCTACTAACACGACAGTAGAAGGAAAAAACTGACTTCACAAAGTTATCCATATTTGTGTCATGGCAATCACATGTACACATATAAATCCTGCACAGACAATAACTATAAATAAATGAAGAGTATTTTCTCAGTGTAGTATTGGAGAATAGAACAGAAATGAATGTATATATATTCATTATACATTATACATACATACAAAATACAAAGAAATACATTTATATTAACAGGTAGAAACTAGCACCAATGGCTTGATATTTTGTTAAGTGGTTTTAAACCTCTCCTTCTTCATTATTACTAATACTGTGGTGTGGTGTGTGTGTGTGTGTGTGTGTGTGTGTGTGTGTACACCATTGTGAGCATATAAGAGGACAACTTTGTAATGTCTATCTTTCCTTTCACATTTATACAGACTCTATTAACAAGACTCAGGTTGCCAGGCACACTTAACAAGCGTTTTATAAACCTGAACAATCTTGCTAGACTGATTCTTCCTATTTTTGCTGAGAAAAATATATATGGTTTGCAAACTCAATATATAATGTATAATGTATTCTTTATTACAGGTTACAATTTCAATATGCATTTTTTAGATAATTTATTTATTGAACACATATTTATTCTATATCTCTTGTATTCTATTTTTGGTTAGGAAATAACTCTTCAAGGACACCAAAACACGCATCTTTCATCCCTGGGATATATAGCCTTGTGGGGAATCATCACATTGGATGTTCAGGTGAATGGACGTTCATGCACAACACAATGGCATTCAAACTAATGACAGGCAATGTAGGCTGTTAGTTTCATGCTAACTTATTGCTTGTGACAGATATCAAAACGATACAATAAGGTATTTATCAAATGATAGAATAACTTGGAAGTGTATTTCTTTGGCCACATCCCTATGGCTAAGTGATGATTGACTGCATATGACAAATTGGGTACCTAAATTAAGTCTCTGGGCAAACTGCCTAAGGAAAGCTATATAGTTGTAAAATATGGATTAATACAATCCTTTGAAGAGATAATGAAAACAAAGTGTTTAGGTATCTTCTCCATAAGATGAAACATAAACTGTAGGACCTATAGCATAGGTTCTTCAAGGATGGATTGTAGATGATGTCTGGAGCTTTATTGATAATCTTAGATATAATCTGACATCCTGAATATGTCAGTGTTAAAGAGTAGCTAAGACTGAAGTTTTCAGATCTGTAAAGCATTATTATTAATTATATTCTTTCTGCTGAAAAAATATTATATTTCTATCAAAAATCATTAATTAATAATATATTTTTGACTGGAGAGAGTTATAGGAGGGAACATACAGATCAATTTGGAGTAAGATAATAAAAACCTATTTAAAAATCTGAAAAAATTATATCATCCTATCTGATCTTTAATTTCTATAGAATTTGCATAAATATTTTTTTAATTGGCATTATATTCAGAGTTCTGAAGAAAGATATTTTTGGAATATATGCCCCAATCTTTTCATGGAAACATAAGCTGATGTATTTTTTTAAAATGTGCTGAACGATGCACACAAATTGCTAGCAGCAGCAGCTTTATCCAGACAATACTTCTGCTGACCTAGAACGATGATGACGGATTGGATTGGCATCTGCTTCTTCCAAATTAGGTAAGAAAAATTTACATTAGTGTGTGAGATTGAAGGAGTGAATATTGGTGTTTTGGTTGGTACAATACCATTGAAATGCTTTGCACAAAAACACTGATCTGGAAGCAATTTAGGGAAGAGATTTACAACCACCTTGAAAAGCAGAACACATGTTTCCTAGACTTCTTCAACATGCAGTGAATAGGGAGTTGTCCAGCTACTCAATTTGCTTTAATCTTGCAGTTAAATAAAAGATTCCCTTGTAAAACTTCACCCTTGGGAGATGAGGACACTCTGTGGAGGGCCTGAGGTCAAAAATCAATATGGAGTTTTACTGCTTGCACGGGATGTTTCAGTTTATGCTCCAGGTTGAGCTTAATTGTTTAAGAGATGTCTTGACTTCCAGAGAGAGAGAAAATCGGAACCTGCAACAACTGTTCTCAGGGGACACATGTGTCCTGGCAAGTCTGACAGTGAAATGAAAAGCACTCTACCCATGGTTCTGAGATAGCCATCAATCAAGAGAGTGTTGGTTATCAAGTCTCTGGATCTTCAGACTTAAGTGGGGGAACTAAGATTTTATAGACTGAGCCTGACACCGAGAAGCATAACTCAAGCTGTGAGACTGTTGATCTTCACCCCGCTAAGCTCCCAGTTAGAGACTTTCCATGTGCCTCTGACCTCTGGACAGTTAAGCCTTTAGTACCCATGGGATAAGGGAAAGTACTTCAAAGTGTTCATTGCTTTTGCATCTGAACTTTCAGTTAAGCTTCAAGATATTCAGTATTTCTCATTCAATTATTAGTGTGTACACATATTTTTTATAAAAAGGAGACCCATATACAGTTGCTGAAAAGACCAACATAGTATTCCAAAAATACTATTTTTGACAAATAAGGTAAACAAAGAGAGATACATACATGCACATATATATGTATAATAGACCAAATTCTATTATCCAAATACAAACAATGGCATATTTTGCCTATGTAAAAACTGACATTCTAAGTATAAAAAATGTAAACCTGTTTCTTAGGAATGCTGAATAGATAAATTTTCCCTACTCTACCTGATAACAACAACAACAACAAAAAAAAACACAACCTACATACAATTCTACATACAGTAAATGTGAGGAACCTGAATGATAGTAAGAATAAGAAACGCCTTGTAAGGATCTTCAGGCCAGGAAATAAGCTGTGACCACATTACTGGCTTTCACCTGGTGTCTGTAAGTCAATCTAGAAACACCAACTAGTCTACTAAACATGCATAAATCCTAGCAAATGACTACTTCTTTTAGTAAAAGTACTAAGAAAAGCAACCTAGCAAAGCTAAAAACAGTTAGATGCCACTTCAATAATGTCCTCAAAGGCCACAAACAGGAAAGACTATCTTAATTCCAACATTGCTAGGAAAGATAACAAGGAAACCTAGACTTTCATACTTTTGGAAATGTCTATAGTTATTGGTCTGTGGAAACAGATGTGGTTATAAGAGATCAAGTACAAAGACAAGACTTAGTTCATGCATGGTCAAGTATTCTTCTAATTCCAGCACATTAATACTAAAAAAGAAGATTATGGGTACTAGGCCATTTTAAGATGTTAGGTTACATGACATACATAGTATGATCTTGCCAAAAAGAAACACACCAATAAATAAGCAAATCAGATTAGTAAGATGGTCCTGTGTGGAAAGTGTTGATATGAGTTTGACAGTAGAAACCCAAATTATCCAAAGAAGGGAGTGAGTGCAACAAATTATCTTCTGACCTACACACCATGCATTGAAAAATGCACATGTCTACATACTAAATAAATACCTGTGAGAGAAATGAAAATGAACAGTAATAACATCTCCAAATAAACAATAGATATTAAACACTAACAAATTAAATAAAAATGCTAGGATACAGCTCAGTTAGTAAGATCATCGAACATGACCACAATCACAACCACAAGCCTAGCACTCAGGAGGCAGCACCAGGAAGACCAGAAATTCAACATCATACTTGGCTACATAGTTCCATGCTAACCAAGGATACATTATATGTTATATTAAAATCAATAATAAAGAAAGAAAGGAAGTAAAGACAATTATGACATTTCACTATGACTACAGATGGTCATGATGTCAGGGAGTTTATGTGAGATTCAGATTTACTCATACTATGCTGAAGGAAGCAATCACACTCTCCCCTGTTGGGGTGGTATCCACAGTGCTCAATGCCAGGATATGTCAGTGAAAACCCTATATGAAACCAGAAACCCTGTATGGCTTACAAAATAGAGTAAAAATATTAAAATAAAAATAAAACTGTTAAGCTGCTTACACAAGCCTCTATTCCTAACTACTTGAGAGGTTATAGCAGGAAGATTACAAGTGCAACATTTCATGCATTTCAGAGTGAATTCTAGCTCAGGACATCTGGAACAACTTGATGTGATCCTGTTCCAAAACCAAAAATAAAATTGAAAGAGGAGGGATGGAGAGTTGACCCAGTGGTAAGGAACACCTGCCGCTTTTTGCAGAAGATCTAAGTTCAGTTTCAAGCACTCACATCTGGTTGTTGACACTATCTGTAACTCCAGCTCCAGTGGTCCAACACCCTATTCTGTCTCCAACTCATCACCTGCACACATATACATATAATTAAAAATGTATTTTTTTAATGAAATAGGGGTGGGAATATAATTCATGAGGCTCGTGTTCAGTCAAACCTTAGTTCAGTACCACAGAGAAATAAAAACCATACCATATCAATCAGGTAATAATTTGAAAGACAATATATTTCTCATCAGAATTTGAAGGGCCAAAAGAAATGGAAGTATTTCTCATGTATTGAAAGTAATGTAAACCTAGATTTTGTAAAAAGATGTAAAAGCCTTTAGGAACAAAGACAAAGTAAGATAAATAAATACAATCAACTTTCCTTTTCTTGAATTTTCCAAATATTATTTTGCTCCAGGCAAACTCATTCACAGCCTGATGAAGATATAAGTGTGTGCATATGAAACACATAAAAGATATAACTAAAAAGGATGGAAGATATTGAAGGTAATAAGCATTTAGTATGTATTTAAAATGTCCAAATAATAGCAGTAAAATGTAAGTTAAATGCTTAGAAAGTAGTGTAGGAAGGTTTATTAAAAGAACCAATTATGACTGAAAAGTAAAATTATAAAATGTTCAAGAAAGTCAGAATTGAGAAAACAGAGATACAGAAAAATTGGGAAAAACTAAACAACATATAGAATGTCAGCCATATGTACAGAAGCTTAGCAGTTACAACACAAATTTTTACATAAACCAATGAGTACTCAGAAGATGGGAAAGTAGATTTAAATATTAAACACAGTTACAGAATGTCTACAAGAAACATACTTCAAAAGTAAGATGTAGAAAGGGTAAATTTAAAAGATATAGAAATGTATATTGTGCACATCCCAACAAATTCAAGCAAGAATAACTATAGTAAGATAATGTAAAACAGACTTCAGAAAGATGAAAAACAGGAGTTATTGTGAAAAGACAAATGAAGCTAGTCATAGAGGCTTACATTTGGAATTCAAGCACTGGAAGGTCTAAGGTAGAAGGATTATTGTGAACTTCAGACAAAACTAGACAAAAAGTGAGATCCTGTCTCAGCACTCAGCCAAAACAAGAAATTAAAGCTTAGTTGGCGAGTCCATCCAAAAACAAAGCAAGCCTATATGTGCAGTCAGCAAAAGAATGATGAAAGACATAGAGCTAGAGCAGAAAGTCAATATGAACGTGACTTAACCTAAAATTCATGGAAACTGTATTAGTGCCACAAGTATCAAGTCAGTATCAAGTCAGTTAAAAATCCTGGCATGGAGTGGGTAGATACTTAGAAGGCCCACCCTTGGTTGGGGAGGTTTTTGTAGTAGATAGCTATTGGGCTAGGAAGAGTCAGTTTTCTTTAAGAGTGTGGCCACTTGTTGATTTCCAGGCCCCAGCAGGGTTGTGCATAAATGGGCAGTACTAAGCTAATTCAACAGGAAGAAAGAAAGGAAGGAAGGAAGGAAGAAAGGAAGGAAGGGAGGGAGGGAGGAAGGAAGGAAGGTAGATAAATAGATGAAAGCATAAGAGGGAGGAGCAAAGAGGGGCAAAGGGCATGAAGTTGAGAAAGATCCTGGGGAATCTTTGATGGACAATCCTGGAGAGTTGGAAGGCAGGAAGGAGAGATAAACATAATCAAGGTTCATTGCAATCATGTACAAAATGTCCAAAGAGTAAATGAAAGCAGCAATAACAAAACAAACACAAAAAGCAATTTAAAAGGCTAGAAACTTCCTTTAATCCACGTTAGGTTCAAATATTCTAATACTAAATTTTCATTTACTTGCAAATTTAACATTTCAGACTTTGCTTATATGGAACTGCTGTTCATGTGATCCTTACAGAGAAGCTGGGGGGGCATTGAGTTGCTGTTCTTCCATTAATATACAGAGCTCCACTCATTCCTTTATGCTGTCTGCCTCTGAGGGATACTCGCTGTTTTCTTCTGAGGACTGAGCCTCCATACCTTCATAAGTGTCAAATGAAGGCATTGCCAACTGTCACTTTCATTGTAGAGACTAATGTGAAAAGCTTTAATGGACCTACTGTTTTTCTGGTAGATACCTACATTTTCTTCTCTAGTATTCCTCATTAAGAAAAATATGTGATTTAAAAAAAGAAATGATTAACAGCTGACCTTATGCTAATACTTGAACCTAGCCACACCTGATCTAGAAATGTCTCCGCATACTGAGGCTCTGGGAAAGCAGCCTTTCAGCCCTCGGCTTGCCAGTTGTCTATCAGTTTGACACTGTCTCCAGACGAAAAGCGTGCACACCATGTCCAGGATTCATGCCTTGGTTCTGCCTCTTATTCACTCTCTGATATTAGTGAAACTATTGGATATTTTGAGTTGAGTTTCTTTATCTTCAAATCAGGACTTGTTGTAGTCCCTGCTGAGCTTTAAGATTATTAAAGGAAGGTGTCTCCCAGTTTCCTCACTTGTCCCTAGGAACTCTACACTTATGAGAAAGTTGTCACCTTTCTCATAATCAACTTCTGGTTCCTGATGTCTTCTTGAGAGATGGTATTTGAGATAAATCTCCAAGCTACTCATATATATGTTAATCTGGAAGACTAGATTTCGAGTTCTTATGAAAATAAATAAACCTTGCTAAGAACAACATATCCATGCATGGTTCACAGAAATGTGAAATTATGATCATTCGTTTGCACAGTGAAGAGTGGATTTGAAGTCATTGAAGGATATCTTGTTGCTCATTATCTTATTCTGAATTGTTTAAATCACATGTTGTGTCTTTATCTTCATGAGGTTATCATAGCAATAACTTGTCTCATGTCTGGTAATCATTGTGGTAAGAGATCATACACAAAAATATTGCTTGGAGTTGTTTACTTTGATTCATTTATAGATAAAGCTGGAGGAAAAGATATATGGTGACGATCCATTTTGGATACAAAAAGTAGTTGAAATTTCTTCTTAAGTAACTTATGGCAGAGATTCCATTGCTGTAAATGTGTAAGAACTAAACAATCTGCAATGGTTCATTGAAATGTCCTGATTTATTTCTTCCTTCCTTCTCACCATCTTTCTTTCTCTCTTCTTTCTTTCTTTCTTTCTCTCTCTCTCTCTTTCTTTCTCTCTTTCTTCTTTCCTTCCTTCTTTTTTCCTTCCTTCTTTTCTTTCTTTCTTTCTTTCTTTCTTTCCCTTCTTTTCTTCTTTATGAGTGCATTCTTTATTTCCTAAAATTTTTATTATTATTTTTAGCAACATGTGTTTGTATATGTGACTGTGGATATTTATCCATGAATGAAGTACCTGTGAGGTCATAAAGGTACAATAGATCTCCTGGAGCTGGAGCTTTGGGAGGTTGTCATTCATACCATATAAGCGTGGGATGCAGACTCCTATCATCTACAAGAGTATTACTAATTGCTAAGCTGAGCTTCCAGCCCCACAGTTCTCTGGGTGTAACAAGAAGACTGGCATATTCACAAAAATCATCTTTTCGTGGCTCTGAAGAAGCAGGTACAGACCACATTCGTTCAGTGAAAATCTCTGTTCTTGTCTCTCTTTTTTAATAGTTAATACGAAATAGTCTAGAGATGCTATTTCCCATTGAGATAGTTATCTGTTCAAATGTTGTTATTTAAGTTATCAATAAGACCTCCATTAACTTTCCTATTACCTGAGGAACTAAAGGAAAGAAAATGGAAGTATAAAATATTTCTCATCATGATGAAATTAACAGAAGATCCACCTCACATCTACGGAACAGCTCCTGAAGATTTCAGATCATTTCAATGCATATCATTAAACTGTCATCATGTGTCAACTTACTAGTTATGGTACTTCTACAACTTAATAAAACTTAGTAAAGTAGGAAACAGGTACTTAATAACCAATGACAAAATTACTGAACGAGATAAAGTGGAGGCATAGATTGGAAGAAGAAAAGCAATGATTCATCATCATCTTCAGAGGATGGAAATGTCATGGTAAGAAGACTCCAAAAGAATCTGATTTCCAGATGACTTTTAACTTATCAGATGGGGCCCAGTTAGACTAGAGAAAAAACCAGACTGAACATGTGTTCAAGAGCCAATAAGTAAGACTGTACAGAATGGGAAAAAGTCAATGCCACTAAATCAGAGATAATGTGTGTGTGTGTGTGTGTGTGTGTGTGTGTGTGTGAGAGAGAGAGAGAGAGAGAGAGAGAGAGAGAGAGAGAGACTGAGAGAGACTGAGAAAGACCAAGATATAAAACTTTTAACTAGTAGAATAGCAAAGGATCACCAGATCACTATAAATTGTGCAAAAATGCTTTAGATTTTGCTTTCAAGGTAAATAAAATCCATTGCGTGGTTTTGAGTATAGGTTTAGCATTAAAGGTATACAAGATGAGTCAAGAGACAAAGGCAATTGCCACCAGACCTGAGGACTGTAATTTGTTCCTTAGAATCTACATATTAGAATGACAGAGACTAACTATTGTTATAAGTTCTTTTCAGATTTCCACATGTACAACATGACAAGTAAGCATACACACAAATACAAGATGCTTGCAAACAGACATGAAAACACTAAACAAACAAACAATATAAAAAAAATAAAATACCACTTTTTATCTACTGACAGGTTGTTTGCTGGCCAGGTAGGCAGATATGTGTTCAGGGCAGAATCTGACCATTGCAATGAGACAATGATGGAGCTAATATTAAGAACTATTAAGATTTGCATCTGGATGACAGAAAACAGAACTCTAACGGGAGAATAGCATGCATACTGGCTGGGAAAATCAGTAGCAATTCAAAGCTGTTTCTAAGGGTCAATGTGTGATATGCATGGCTTTTAGCAGGCTCACAGGTTGGCTTCTGGATTCAGTGAGTGATGATTCCTGGCAAGGCAGCTGAGCTCAGGACAGTCTGGTTTTGTTGACCCACACTAGCTTAGAAACCTAGTGGCTGAGGCCTGAAACAGTGGTTATCAGAAATTTTGTTCTAGGAAGCTAACGAAAGTGCAGAGTCAGGGCAAAATAAAATGAAAAGTTGAAAATACAATAGTCTTGGGAAAAGGGAGACATTAAACTATAATTTAAAATGCGCTAATTTTAAAGAAAATACTGAACAATTGAACTATATTGCAATTGGAAGGATATGTATACCCAGAGGCACCATTAATGAAATAAGGGAGATACAAGATATAGCCCAACAAAGTCTTCCAATTTAGAATCTGTGATAAGTGAAGTCATATTTTTAATAAAAATATAAAATTATTATTGGTTCCTTGTCTAGTAAACATACTTACTTTAGAAGGGTCTTTGTAGATAAAATCCTGGGGATTCATTCCTGATAGTGAGACTGATTGTTGGAACTGAGTGATCCCTGTAGTTTCTCTGACTCTAACATTTTGCAATTACTTCTCAAAACAGACCTCAGGAAGTGAGTCCCAGAAATACAAAGTGACGATGAGAATAAATAATAGAAAATCATTGTTTTCAAATGTCACACAAGATGGACCAAAAAGTGGGTGGGAGCTAGGTTCCAAGAAATTATTTCTACAAACATAATTGTGAAATGGAATAAATGTTAACTCATTCAACAACATATTTCTTAAAGTTGTAAAAGCTACACATTTTCCAAAGTTAAAATATATTCTAAAACCTTTAATAAGAGCTGCACACATTTTA
The DNA here is from genome assembly GCF_018167655.1 of Microtus oregoni. Classification (NCBI taxonomy): domain Eukaryota; kingdom Metazoa; phylum Chordata; class Mammalia; order Rodentia; family Cricetidae; genus Microtus; species Microtus oregoni. The sequence continues at coordinate 34,407,712 of NW_024543067.1, forward strand.
AGAAAGCTGTTGCTTAACTTGCACAAAAAATTTATCCCCCCCAGGTTAGCACAATGGAAATAAAAGTGCATGCTCAGTGAAAGAGAACTCAGAAACAAAGAAAGTAGCAGAAAGTGAAGAGCTAGACAAAACCGCTCCCCCAGCAGAGCTCGCATATCTCCATTGTTTTACACACCTCTTCAATCATGCTCCCCAGGCATCCTAACTAGTGCACTGCTTCTTTGTGCTAATATTCATATTCCAGGAGTGTCTGCATCTCTCCATTGTGTGAATGACAGTTGAGTGGAAAAAAAGAGAGCGAAAGGAACAAAGGTAAAGAGAAGAATAGCTGAAATTTAATTATTACAGGCATATTTCAAACAAGTTAAATAGAGCCCAATGAAGTCCCCTCTCTGTTTTCAGAACAATAGCCAGAAAGTACATTTTGCTCATGACCAATAACATTATTTATTATCATTTTGTTTGACTTAGCCTACAATGACACAATTGTATAAATGTACCGCATAATACATTGTAATGGATGTATGCATAACCCTATAAACAGATGAAGATTATTAACAGAGCTATTGCTTCAAGTCTGCACTCTTTGGGACGGTAAAATATTCAAATACTTTTGACTATTTAGAGTCTCCTGTTGTATTATGTGTGGAGAAAGTTATAATCCCTAATGACCCAGTAGAAGTTGACTTAGGAGTTGACATTTATTTATTTCAAGGAAGCACAGCTATAATTCAAATAAAATTTTCTTTCTACATTTATTATGGCAGACTTTGTACTTTAGTTATATGTTTGAGATAAGAAGATAAAAGTAAACAAAAAGAGTAGACTTAAGGGTAATGGGAATCTAAATATTATAATTTACTGTTATCAACTAGAGGATTTAATCAATTAATTAAATCATAACAAAGATGAGGGTTTCTTTGAGTCTGATGCAAATAGGAGCTGTGAACTTTACAGGTTTGTTTGGGAAATCAGGCCTAAAGTTGACCTCCAGGTCAAACATCTATATAATACAGGGCTTATGACTCTCTTTGTAATGTGTCTCTTATTGTTCCTTTTTTTAAAACCAATGTAATTAAATTTAAAGCCCTCAAAAATATTGTAAATATCATTTGTCCAATGGTCATTTCATACCAACATCCACATGTGTTGGATGCTAAGTATTATAGCCATTCATGAAGTGGATGGTCATTCATGAAGTGGGTACATAGTGGAAGGAAGAATGGGCTCCTTGTGGGAGTAGCTGCTGACTTGTATATCAAAGGATATATTTACAAATTTCTAGTATAAAGGACACAGGAATCAAAGAATGTGTCAGTAATAATCAAATAGCAATCCTCTGGGGATTATAGAAGAAAAGCAAACAGTTATAATTGTGGGCCATCTCTCCTTGTAAGTACATGAAAATGAGGTCAGAATATAATGTATGAGAGAAGAATATATACATATATACACACACATACAAGTAAATACACACACATGTATATATACATATATGGATATTCTTATCCATTTCTAACCAATCACTTAGAAAATATTAAAGACAGACTGTTCTTTCATTCTAACAATCACATCATAAAAATATGCCATCCTGAGCACCAACTGGCTAAACCATCACTAGCAGTCTTTGCTTCCTTCTTGTAATGACTTAGGTTTAGTTCAAAGTTGGCATCTGAGAATGACGCAGAATTTTATTCTGTCAACATAATCTTATAATTTTTCTTGTTTGTAGGTTTATAACCCCTTGATTACCTCCCAGGAAGGATAACACACTAAGACAGCAGCAACCAAAAAATGACAAAAACGCCAGAAGTTTTTGATAATTTTGACCAAGAAAAAAAATTTATCATCATAAAAAGTTAGTCTGGTTGTGCTAACCCACATCTGTAGTTCTAACTCACTGAATGAGTAGTTGCAAGAGGATCAGATATTTAAAGTCATCCTTGGCATATAGAAAATTCCAGATCAGCCTGCAATACAAGAAAAAATGTGTCTCAAAAAGCCATGCTTTCTTTTGTTGAAAACTGATATTTTTTATATAATATATCTTGATTATAGTTTCCCCTCTTCCTACTCCTTTAACATTTTTCTTTTAACTAGATCCATCTCCTTTCTGTCTCTCATCAGAAAACAAACAACCATATAAGGGTTACTTAATATATTATAATATAATTAAAAAATAAACAGAAAAAATATAGTGATGTAAAAGAAACCCAAGAGAGGACAAAACGAACAAACAGAAAAAAAAGAACTCAAGTAAAGTCCTAAGAAACAGAAACAGACTCAGAGTCCCACTGACTCATATCCTCAAAGAATTCAATAAGAATGCAAAACCAGAAGCCATAGTTTATACACAAAAAACATGTAGGACAACAAAGAGAAAAAGAAGCAAATAAATTAATTAATTAATAAAAACATAAAAATAAAAATAATTGAAATTTTAAATAAGAAAAGATCTGATATGACATTATAAGACAAGAAACTTCCAAAATTGCCATTGAGTAAAATGAACATCTATTTCTGGTTATTCAGGTTTCTGTTAGAAGTTTGTTTCCCCAGTGAGACTCCCTTGAAGTTCTTTGCATGTGGTTACCAATTGGTGATAGCTTCTGGATTACGGATGAAAGCAGTTCTCTTCTCTTCTCAGAAAGCCCTGTGTACCCTTCCTCAGTCTCTGAGAGTTCATCTTTGCATTGGCCTGTTCTGTCTAGAAGGTCTTGTTTCCTTGTTGTCCTCTATCCTCTCTGGTTCTTACAGTCTTTCTGTCTCCTTTTCCACAGAATTCACTGCGCTCTAGGGAAAGACTTGATGGACACATCTCATTTAGAACTGAGAGTTTCAAGATCTCTCAATTTCTACATAATGTCTCTACGTAATGGCTATGGGTCTCTGTATTTTCCCCATCTGCTGTTGTGGGAAGCTCCTCTCATGATGACTGGGCAAGGGACCCATTTATGTGTATAGCAGAATATCATTAGGAGTCATTTTCTTATGATGCTCATTTAGTAGAGCAATAGTATTTGGTGAGCCTAGGCCTCTGGGCTATGTAGCCTCATCTTCTTTGACACACAGGCAGTGTGGGTTAGAGATTCCATCTTAACCTTAAGTGATTAAGTGAAGTCAGCCTTAAGTCAAATAAGATGTTTGTTGGTTATTTCACAAGATTTGTGCCACAAATACATTAGCATATCATGCAAACAAGATATTATTGTAGACTGAAGGGTTTGTAGCAACATTGTGGTTTTTTTCCTACTTTGGTAGCATGCAAAGTGCCTTCCATTACCAGGACCACCAGCCTGTAGGTGTGAAGACTTTAGATAAGAACAAGCTCTACCGAATGTGTTCAATGTGTTCTGTAGGTGTTGTCTTCAGTAGTAGGGCCTTGTTGTTTGTGGAGAGAATCTTATCACCTTGGCAACAGTCTAGGTTGTTTGATGTTGCCCTCATACCTCTTTGGCCAACAGCTCGATTTAATGTACCATCCCCACTACTGGAAACTTCATTTGGTGACAAGAGATATTCAGCTGAAGCTCTGTCTGCCTCATTACTTGGTGATTCCACTTAGATCGCCTTCATATATGAGTATATTTTAGGAAGCTGCTACTGCATTAGGTTTCCATACTATACATCAAGTAGCCCTTAATTTTAGCTTTCTCTCCCTTGATTCCCTCACTAGTCCCCCTCATCCTTTCCCTTACCTGTTCGATTCTACTGTTTCAGCCCCCTCCCTCCACCCATAACTATCTTTTTGATTTCTCCATCTTAGGGAGAACTATCTATCTCCTGTAGTCCTTTATTCTATACCTAACTTCTGGAGTACTATAAATTTTAGCCTGAAAAAGTCATAATTAAATGATATTTACTCAGCACTCTGTATTCACATTATTGAAGCATTCTGAAACTCTCTATCAACAACCTTATTAAAGAAATGCCTTTCATCTATACCTGATGATGATAGGAATATACAGAGGATGAAGAAATAATGTTTTAATAAGTTATGCTCCAATTTGTCATTATGTCAATATTATTATTTGCAGTTCATGTACCAAAGGCCTCCCTAAGGGTCCTATGGCATCTTGAGTGATACTTACTCAAAGGAGCAGATAATGAGAATATCTTTTGAAAATGTTTCACTTCCTTTGAAAATGTTAACAAAAATCTTGATCTTCAGGAATCTAGACCTTCGACTGTATGCAGGTTGGATGGAGCACTAGCATTCACTGCAGGAAAGGTGTCCACTAATCAACGTTTCCATTCTCTTTTTATGTTTTTATGTGTTTATGTGACCATTTCATGGCTCAGGTTCTTTGCAAAATTGAGATGATTCAGACAAGATTATGAAAAAAGATTTATTCTTATTTTTATGTGTGTGTGTATGTAAACGTGACTATGGGTTCCTGTAAAGATCAGAAGGGGGCATTTGATCCCTCAGAGCTGGAGGAATAGGTGATTGTTAACCATTCTACTTGGGTGCTACACACAGAATTCCAATTCAGTGCAAGCACTCATATGTACTGAGCCTTTTCACTGCTCCCTAGGGGACAATTAGGTGTATTATTTTCTTTCACAGTTACAGTAGCTCATCTTTTGGCCTCTAACAGATATAAATCTGTAAATGTGAAAAGCGTATTCAAATATGTACCGTTTTTAGCTAATTAAGAGATTTGTTTTTACATCTTTTTTTCTTCATATTTTAGTACAAACTTTTAAAATTCATAGAACAGTTATAAACTTCCTTATTGAATTATCCCAGCTATTGAATGTTCCTATTCTGATGGTGCAAAAGGAAATGGACAACATTATGAAATATTTTTAGGTTATATTTCAGAAAGATAGAATGGAGACAAGCTCACTGCTGTACTGAAGGGAAGATGCAGCAGGCTGCTTAGAACAGGTAACAGCCTGAAACAATGTGATCAAGCAAAGTATGGGGCAGAACAAAGTGATACAGAGTATTTCTAGTAAGTTCATTGGTACTTGGATCCTACATCTGCCCATATACATTAGATAGGCCTTAAAACAATGATATGTCTTAAAGAGATGATCCTGTAGATGAAAGTGCTTTTTAGGTAAGTATGTGAACTTGAGTTTGGATCCTGAGAACCCATGTTGAGAAAGAAACAAACAAAAGAACACACCTGCAAGCATCTCTATAGCCTGAGCACTGTGGGGGTAAATGCAGGATGATTAGTAGGGTTTGCTGACTACCAGCTACCTTGGGGCTCAGTGATATTTCCTGTCTGAAAGGAAATAAGGGGAAATAAGGAGGAGACTGACGGAGCACAACACGTGACATCCTCCCCACATCTCTATATACACACACACATTTGTTCATACCCCCAAACCAAAAAGGAAAATAGCAATAATGTGTTTGAGCATGTCTTTAGGAACTGGCAAACCATTGTAAACAGAGTAAAAACAATGCTCGTCCTTACAATGCTTGTATGTACACAAGAACATTGAGATAGAGACATCTTCCAGGCTATGTTGACATGATACGGTCTGAGCATTAAGCTCAGCTGTAGAGCACTTGCCAATCCCCGGCTGCATAAGTACTAACGTGTAAGTGGAAACATGCAAACAGGAAAGATATGTTAAGAGCATGCACTGATATTACAGCGAGCTGAATTTTGTTTCCCAGCATCCTTTGACTCCAGAGCCTTTTTCTGGCTTCAGTGAGCACCCACATATACACAGCGGACACAAACTCATGTGTATATCTATAAGTAAAATTAAATAAATACGAAAAATAAGCATAAAATTTTGATTTTACTCAGAGTTTCCTAATTTGTCGGTTATAACTAATGTGGGTTAAACTATCCATAGAAAGTCAGTGATGGAAGTGTCTGTCCCATTTCAAGGAAGTATTAACCACATATTCTATACGAATACCCATCATATAGTTAGTGTTTGGCAATCACTTTACTTTTATTTATTAATGTGAAATACTATTATATTGGCTATATAGAAAGGGGATGTATGTGTCAGAGTAAGCTTGCCCTTTGACATATTTTTGAAAAGCAAAGACTCCCTGCATGGCAGCAGAGCATCTCAGAGGCTGCCCTCGGAATAATGTGATCAATACCGCTTAATTAGAGGATGATACTATTGATTGTAATTAATCAAAGTTGCTTAGCTCATTAGTTTCCTGTTAATATGTGTACAGCGAGACAATGTGAAATGGTAGCAATCCTACTTGCAGCACACGGGTTAGAGATTCCTGTGTTTTATAAAAAGAAGTTAACACTGGCATTCTGCTTTTGAGTTGCCTTTGAGCTTGTGAGGAATGAATATAATTTAAAGAAGATAAATTATGTAGCCCTGCATTCCTAATGTGCAAACACGGGACTTTGGAAAATTGAATTATTAAAGGCTGGAGTCATTCTATTATAGAAATGGCTGGCACCACCATCTGTGCTAGTCCCTATTATGCATTTGTGTGAATATTTTTCACAATAAATGGTCTATCAAAACCTTCTGTATAGTTCTAAGATCTGATATGCATTAAGCACAATCTCCTAGATGTACATTGAAGTGATTTGTCTGATGGAAACACTATATAAGAGACATATTTAGGCAATAAAACACAAAATCTTGTTTGTTTATAAATCAATCAAATAAACATTGATGACTAAGAGCAATGTAATATTTCTTCGAACATTTAAAGATCAGTAGTACAAGGCCATTCTGAGAAAGGAGGGGGAAAGGCAGTCTCTCTATTTTGATATTTTCCTCCTTTGGTTGCTGGTATTAACATTTTGGGACAGAGTCTTACTCTGACATCCATATTGGTCTTTGAAATTGTGATAACTCTCCTGCTTCAGTCTCCTGACCATTGCCATTACAGGCATGATCTTCTGTGCCTGGATAGAAAGGCAGAATCATCTGTTAAATGTCAATTAGCAGTGAGAATTCACACTTTGGGACTATTTCATTCAGTCCTCACAAGATGCAGGAGTGTAAGCTGCAGTTAAAAAGATCATGTATGTATAAAAGCAAATCTTCAGGTTTGGAACATGAGCTATTTTCCCTGATCAGTGTGGCAATGGAATTGTTAACACTTGTAATGAAATTGTTAACTTGCTGTCACCATTGATGACACTGAAATCAAAAGCTAGTTTAAAAGCAAAGTTTATGGCATGTTTCTGTCTTGTCACAAGTAGGAAAGCCAGTGACATGAGAAATCTCTTTGTTCACTTTAACAGACTGGAGCTACCTAAGTAAAATGAGAATTGACACAGCTGCTTCATGCCACCATTAACTACATCATCAGTGAAGTACTAATAAGCTAGGTACTTTAAAAACATCTTTTATTTCTCTAGCCATTTCTTCAAGAACTATGTTGAATGGGTAGGGGTATAATTGCTCTTTAGTAGAAACACTTTTGAGTTTGTCCCCAGTTATGTTGATAATGGCTATGACCTTGCAGTAAACCAACGTTATTATGTTAACATATGTCCTTTATATCCTCGATCTCTCTAAGATTTTTATCATAAAAAGAAGTTGAATTTTGTAAAGACTTTTTTGAACTTAGTACAATGATCATTTAGGTTTCTATTCTTTATCTTTCAGTTTGTTTATATTGTGGATTATATTTAACAATTTATCTATGTTGAACCATCCCTTTGTCTCTGTGATGAAGTCTACTTGATCATGGTGGATGATCTTTTGGTGTGTGTGCTCTTGGATTCAGTTTGCAAGTATATTTATTGAAATACTGAAATTATTGAAAATTTTTCAAATAGTGCCACTTCTTAATGAAGAAACATTCAAATTTGTGAGCCCATGGGACAATTTTTATTCAATGTACCAAATAAGAAACTACAAAAATATGGTAATACAGGTAAAACACTCCTAAATAATAAAAGAACAGATGAAGGCATCGTCATCATCAAATTCAAGTTGATTATGGAGACAAAGTAGCAAAAAGCATCATGGTATTGGAACAACACCATGAGTAATGGAATTAAATTGAAGACTAGACATAAATCTACATACCTACAGACACCATAATATTTAATGAAGAAGTCAGAAACACACACTGGATAAAAAAGACAGGATCTTCAACCAAAAGTTCTGGTCAAGCAGGATGGATGGATGTAGAAAAATTCAAATAGCTCCATTCTTAACACCCTGAAAACAACTCAACTCTTAATGAATCAAAGACATTAACATAAAACCAGATACACTGAACCTGACAGAAGAGTAGTTGTAGAATAACCTTAAATTCATTGACATAGGAAAAGACTTTCTGAACAGAACACTGGTGTTACAGGCACTAAGTTCAGTAGTTGATAAAGGGGACAGTATATCACTGAAAGGCACCTGTATGACAAAGGACACTGTCATTCAGACAAAGTTGCAGCCTATAAAATGGAAAAAAGATTTTTTTATCAACTACACATCAGATAGCGGGTTAACTTCAAAAACATAAAAATGACAAAAAACAAGATACCAAAAAACAAATAATTCAATTAAAAAATTAATATATAAATAGAAACAGAGAATTCTCAGTAGAGGAAACCTAAATGGCCTAGAAACACTTAAAGAAATGTTGAATATCTTTAGTCAAAACTACATTGAAATTTCTTCTTATTAGAATGGCTAAAATCAATTAAACAAGTAATGGCTCATACTGGGGAAAACGTGGAGAAAGGGGAACACTCATCCTTTATTAGTGGGTTCAAACTTGTAGATCCACTATGGAAAAAGTGTGGCAGTTCCTCAGGAAGATGGGAAATGAACTGCCTCAGTATTCAGTTTGACACTCTTGGACATCTACTCAAAGGATGCTTTACCTACCACAAAGACACTTGCTCAATCATGTATATTGCTACTTTTTCATAGCATCCAGAAACAATCCAGATGTCCCTCAATAGATGAATGAATAAAGAATGTAGGGATAAGTCCCGCCCCTTGGGGGGCGTGTTCGCCTCGGGCTAATGTCTGCCTATAAATTTGGTGAGCATGCTCCCAGCCATCGCTTCTGCTTTCCTGGTCTCCGTGGGAACGGTGGTTTTGTAAGTCTATTTCTACATTAAAGCTATAGATATATATATATTCTTACAATCTGTCTGCATTCGATTACGCCATTACAAAGAACATGTGCTATGTTAACACAATAGAGTACTACTCAGAAATGAAATCATAAAACTTGCAGATAAATGGGTGAAACTAGGAAAACATAGACTTAGAAATTTGAATATGCTGTGTATTCATTTATGTGTGGATATTAGCTGCCAAGTCAATGTTAACCAAGCTACAATATGCAGAAACACAAGTTAAGAGTAGAGTAAGGTATAGGGCAGAGCAGATACATGCCCCTACAAAAGGGAAATAGAGTAGTTATAGATTCATGGAGTTGGGGAAACTTGAACAGACAAATCAGTTGGGGAAGGGGAGGAAAGAGGGAATGACAGAGAGAATACAGGGAGATACAGACAAAATTAACGGCCGTTTGATGTGTAGTAATGAAAAACTAAGTGTGCAAAAGCTGTCTAAAAATTGATATCCAATTACTAGGTGAGATGAAGCCCCAACTGATCAACTCATTATCAAACAAAGGTTTCAGTGTGTAGGAGAAGGGCCTCCTTGTTCTTCCCAGCTGCCCAGCTAGTTTAGTCCTGAAATAACCACACAGAAACTGTATTAATTAAAACACTGCTTAGGCCATTAGCTCTAACTTCTTATTGGCTAACTCTGACATCATAATTTAACCCATTTCTATTAATCTGTATATCACCATGAGGTCGTGGCCTACCAGCAAATTTGCAGTGCCTATCTCCAGCAGTGGATCCATGGCGTCCCTCTGACTCTGCCTTCTTCCTCCCAGATTTCCGGTCCATCTTCCCCACCTACCTAAGTTCTGCCCTATCAACAGGCCAAGGCAGTTTCTTTATTCATTAATGGTAATCACAGTACACAGAGGGAACTCCCAAATCACAGTTCCTGGATTGGGTTTCATCTAAGTGAGCTGTCAAGCTGGTGCCTACAGAGAACTTTTTTAACCCCCTACATTATAGTATCTTTGGTAAGGAAGGTACTCTACACAGTGCCAAAATAGATGTAATTATTAACCCATTCACAAATCCTACAGTGGTGATCTGCCTTCAAGATATGCTGGTGCAATAATGGCACAATCTTGTGGAATTAAACCAGACAATGTCTGATTTGACTTTATGGCTTACTGTAGAGATGGAACCCATACCAGACATTAATTGTGTGACAAAGAACTGGAGATCTGGTAGCTCCAGGACCTGGGCAATACCAAATACTAAGCTCTAAGAAAAAAAAAGTGATAATAAAATGACTTTTAAGGATGATCTGTTATACTCATAGACTAGTGCCTTGCTCAGTCATTAGCAAAAACGCTTCCTCTTAAAACTGATGGGAATAAATACAGAGACCCACAGCCAGATATTAAACAGAGAGTAGAACACTAAGGTCTAAGTAGGCTATCTCCATCACATCCTTCCCCTCAGGGCTCAGAGAACCCCCTTGAAGATGAGGCATAAAGAGTGTAAGAACCAGAGGTTATAAAAAAACTCAAGAAAACAAGTCCCTCTAAATTAAAATGATCAGTGCGCATATGAACTCATAGAGGCTGAGGCAGAATATACAGGCCAGCATAGGTCTGATATATATTGGGTCTTAGAACTGAGTGAAATGGATACACTCTCCCATCCCTAACTCTAAAGCTCTCTCCAACTGATAACCACTTGCAAATAAAAATTCAGTTTCCTCCAAAAGAGTCTCACTAGGGAAACAAGCTACTCTTTACCGTAAATTATGAACCCAGCTATAGAGTCTGACAGAAAGCAAATTCACAGGTGTCTTTGGAGGTTCCTTGTCACAAAACAACATATCAGAGCTTTTCATTTTTTTCTATTTTTAAACATTTTATCTGTAGTTTTTCTTCTCTTTTGTTACCCTACAGTTTCTTTGCATATTTTCATGACTTCTAGTTTAGTTATTTTTTTAAATTTATTTATTTATTTATTATTTATTTATTTATTTATTAAAGATTTCTGCCTCCTCCCCACCACGGCCTCTGATTTCCCTCCCCCTCCCCCATCAAGTCCCCCTCCCTCATCAGCCCTAAGAGCAGTCAGGGTTCCCTGCCCTGTGGGAAGTCCAAGGACCACCCACCTTCATCCAGGTCTATACTAGTTTAGTTATTTTTAAGGCATTGTATGTGTGAACAAGTGAGTCTTTATTTCTTGTGCTTTTTTCCTTCTGCTTGTTTGTTTTGTCTTTTTCTAATGTGTTAGTGTTTATTCTACTTTATTTTGTTTTATTTTATTACTGTCCCTTAGAAGCATGTTTTTTTTTTGTTTTTTTTTTCTAATGAGAGAGAGAGATAAAAGTGGAAACAGGAGATGTAGAAAGAGAGAAAACTAAAATCAGGGTATATTATGTGTGAAAAAATGTATTTTCAATAAAAGAAAAAATCTTAGGCCTTTTACTTCACCTATTCTTCCCAGAGACTTTATAAACACATTATTATCACTTTAAGGAAGAAAAAATTAAAACAAAGCAAATGTTTGCGTTTTCACTGACATGTTTTATACCTACAGAAGTCAGGAGAATTGACTTTAACTCCACTTATATTAAGCACATTTCCAGCATGAGAGGATTATTTAGCTACTTTCTATTGCTGTGATAAAATTCCATAGCCAACAAACTGATAAAAGACTTTACATTTGTTTAGGTTCCAGTGTGAGAGTCCATAATGATGGGGCACGCAAGGCGACAGGTATTGGAGTTGGAGCATCCATAATGATGGGGGAGGCATGGTGGCAGGCACTGGAGCTGGAGAGTCCATACTGTGAAGAGGCACAATGGCAGGCACTGGGGGAGGAGCTGAGAGATTATATCTGCAATTGCAACCAGGAAACAGAGCAAACTGGGAAAGGGTTCAGAATATAAACTCTCACAGACAACCCCAGTGATGGACTTCCTCTAGCAGGACTGTACCTCATATGATCTTATAACAACCTCAAAGTGTTTAAATATATGAGCCTATGTGACATATTTCTCATTCAAACCACCACAGTGTACCCAAGAATAATACGTAAATCAAAACTAAGTTTTTATTAAGTAGAACTTAAGGATAAAAAAAAAAACTGGCCTACGTCTGAAAAAGCATGGGATAAATCCGGACTAGCTGAACATAGCGGACAATGAGGAATACTGAGAATTCAAGAACAATTGCAGTGGGTTTTTGATCCTACTGCACGTACTGGCTTTGTGGGAGCCTAGGCAGTTTGGGTGCTCACCTTACGAGACCTCGATGGAGGTGGGCAGTCCTTGGGCTTCCCACAGGTCAGGGAACCCTGATTGCTCTTCGAGCAGATGAGGGGGGGGGACTTGATCGGGGGTGGCGGAGGGAAATGGGAAGCGGTTGTGGGGACGAGGCAGAAATCCTTAATAAATAAATAAATTAAAAAAAAAAACAGAGCCGGGGGGTGGTGGCGCATGCCTTTAATCCCAGCACTCGGGAGGCAGAGGCAGGCAGATCTCTGGGAGTTCGAGGCCAGCCTTGTCTACAGAGCTAGTTCCAGGACAGGCACCAAAGCTACAGAGAAACCCTGTCTCGAAAAACCAAAAAAAAAAAAAAAAAAAACCACAGAAAACTGAATTTACATCCATGACAGAGACTATACAAATTTAGCAGCAATAAAAATGCAAAAACATGACTGAGAAATTAATTTGATTGAGAATTAATTAAACAATGACTCATATCGTTGGATCAGACTGAACTTTATTCCTTTTTTTTCAAAATCAATGTAAGAAATTGTATGGCAATTAGAAATTAAAGTTTCTTAGAAAATGGCATTTTTTTCTGAAATTTATGACTATTTTAAAAGTTTCAAATAACAATTTGAATGGCAAAGATTTAGTGTGTGTGTGTGTGTGTGTGTGTGTGCGCGCGCGCGCCTGCGCGCGTGTGTACACAACGAAGAAGTACTAGGTTCAAAGGATTTAGCTACTCTAGTATTTTTTTACTGTCAGATATATAACCATAATCAAATAAATATATGAGCATTCCATCAACAAAAATCCACAGGAAAAGCAGCAGACATAAATCTAATGGAATGCCACATAGTGGGGACATCAACATTAACAGGAGCACATGTAAAAATTTAATAATTAATTGAGATAAAAATTCAGTTCAGTGAGGAAGTAATAACTTATTCAATAAATCATTCTCTTCAAGAAGAAAATAAAACTCTTTGCCTATTTCACTCCAAATAGCAAGCTAAATTTTAAATAGATTAAATATCAAGAATAAGATCAATTAACATCAATTAAAAATGAAAGTGAGGTTTTCAAACAAGCAAGGCATCCAGAATTTGCAATAAAAATGATGAAATTGATAGAATTAAATTAAAACTCTGCATTTCAAAGATGCTATGAACAAAATCAATGAACAATTGCAAGTATTTTCAAATATATTGGCAGCATAGAGACTACTGAAGGCATAAATGTCTATAAAACATACAAAGTTCTAACAAATTAATGAGATAATAAATAAAAGGGAAGTGGATTGGTTTATTAGATTATGCAAAATAGAACATAAGTCAATGGTCAAATATACTATGTATATGTAAATGCTAACACATACCACTAGTAGGCTGGTTTATTAGATTATACAAAACAACATAACTCAATGGTCAAATATAATGTGTATATGCAGATGTAATACACACTACTGTTCAAAATTATTTAAATTAAAGCAATAAAGAAAAATAAAGTGGATGTCATTTTCTGATATTTACAAATTCTCTAGAATAGGCATCTTCTCATTTCATTTTCCTTTTATAACATTATGTATTATATATTCTTTGAAAGATTCGTACATGAATACATTGCAGTTCTATCATATCCAATATCAACCTGTTCCCCTCCCCCATCAGATTCTAGGTAGGTGGTGCTCCCTTTTTTATTGTATACATAGAAAATATTAGGAATAATGGGCCGGTTCTCTTAGACTACAACATGCGGGTGGGGTTTAACAGGAACCAGTGCGAAGATTTTGGAGGTTTTCCTGCATCCTTGCTCCAGTATAATGCCATTGACTGTTCTTTCAGAAATGCCACCTGCATTGCCATACTCCCAAACTTTATTCTAATGGAACACATGTGGCCTTGCCCATTACCTATAAGTTTTTTTTTTCCATGGGATTTAATAAAAGTGAGCTTCCTGTGAATGATCCAGGGAGAGTGGGAAGCTGAAAGTGCCTTCGCAGGACTTTCATTGTGTAGTTCTATGCCGGATAAGGGGAAGGATGGTGTGGCCATAGTAAACCTTTCCCTGTGCCTGTTAAGTGTACCAGACATTACAATAGTGCTCTAAAGTATTTCTCAGTTCTGTGATCACTCCTGCGTTCAGGGATATTCATGGTGATTTTAGCTGAGGGGTAGCGGAGAACTGAGCAGGAGAATTCACACTTTACTAGGTTTATCTCCTCACTTGGAAAACTTTCTTTCAACTTTCTTTTTTTTTTTTCTTTTTTCATTTTTTATTGAGAAAAGGAAAAAAAAAAACAAATTTCCTCCTCCTCCCAGCCTCCCATTTCCCTCCCCCTCCCTTCTCCCTTCTCCCCCTCCTCCCACCCTTCTCCCCCTCCCCCCACTCCTCTCCCCCTCCCTCTCCAGCCCAAAGAGCAGTCAGGGTTCCCTGCCCTGTGGTAAGTCCTAGGTCCTTCCCCCTCCGTCCATTTCTAGGAAGGTGAACATCCAAACTGGCTAGGCTCCCACAAAGCCAGCACATTACGTAGGTTCAAAACCCCGTGCCATTGTCCTTGGCTTCTCATCAGCCCTCATTGTTCGCCATGCTCAGAGAGTCCAGTTTTATCCCATGCTTTTTCAGTCACAGTCCAGCTGGCCTTGGTGAGCTTCCAATAGATCAGCTCCACTGTCTCAGTGGGTGGGTGCACGCCTCGTGGTCCAGACTTCTTTGCTCATGTTCTCCCTCCTTCTGCTCCTCATTGGGACCTTGGGAGCTCAGTCCAGTGCTCCAGTGTGGGTCTCTGTCTCTGTCTCCATCCATCACCAGATGAAGGTTCTATGATGATATGCAAGATATTCGTCAGTATTGCTCTAGGTTAGGGTCATTTCAGGTTCCCTATCCTCAGCTGCCCAAGGAACTAACTGGGGACCTCGGCTTGGGCATCTGGGAGCCCCTCTAGGGTCAAGTCTCTTGCCAATCCTAAGGTGGCTCCCTTAACTAAGAATTGTGCTTCCGCGCTCCCCTATCCAACCTTCCTTTATCCCAATCCTCCTTTTTCCAAGGTGGGAATGCAATCTTGTGCAACCACTTTGGAAATCGGTGTTTCGGTTTCTCAGGAAATTCGGGGTCAACTTACCCCTGGACCCAGCAATACCACTCTTGGGAATATACCCAAGAGATGCCCTATCATATGACAAGAGCATTTGTTCAACTATGTTCATAGCAGTATTATTTGTAATAGCCAGAAACTGGAAACAACCTAGATGCCCTTCAATGGAAGAATGGATGAAGAAAGTGTGGAATATATACACATTAGAGTACTAGGCTGCGGTAAAAAACAATGACTTCTCAAATTTTGCATGCAAATGGATGGAAATAGAAAACACTATCCTGAGTGAGGTAACCCAGACCCAAAAAGATGAATATGGGATGTACTCACTCATAACTGGATTCTAGCAATAAACAAGGGTCACGGAGTCTACAATTGGTGATCCCAAAGAAGCTAAGTAAGAAGGTGAACCAAAGGAAAAGCATATAGTTGTCCTCTTGGCTATGGGAAGTAGACAAAATTGCCGGGGAGTAAATTGAGATCTTGGGGGTGGGGTGGGATGGGGGTAAGAGGAGATGGGGAGAGAAAAGGGAGAAGGGGAGAATGGGGGAACTTGGGGATTCTTTCAACTTTCAAAGGAAGATCTGAGATGTAGAATCCTAGAATATGATTCCATGTCTAGAGGAATATTAAACATTTGTGTGTGTGTGTGTGTGTGTGTGTGTGTGTGTGAGGTCATTCTGTCCTAACATTGAGAAGAATGGATCACGTCTAATTAAACAAATAAGAGCTACTACATTGTGACCTTTAGTATCTCACATTCTTGTTTTATATTAATAAAAAGGGAACAGAACAATTTTGAAATGCAGCTGCCAAGTGCATTAATAGTTCTTAAGAACCTGATGCTCAGATGGAGCTGCCAACTTAGCGTCTGTGGAGATGAGGTGTTATAGGCTGTAATGGTTACTGTGTGGGGAAAGTTGCAATATTAACAGAAATAGAAAGCATGAAAATGTTCAGAACTCTTATTAGGCAGACAAATGAAAGTACAATGATTCCTAAATACTTCTTAAGGACCACTTGAAATAATATTCGGGTAAAGGCACACTGTTTTAATTCATCAGTTACTAGTTCTATTTTCTGAAAGGGCAGAGAAAATTAGTGAAGGTTCAAAGTCACATTGAGAGAATCCGTCAGCAAATTAGATCCATTACAAAAAGAATATTCTAAAATAGAAGAGAATGCAGTTATGAAAATGATGGAAACAAACAGCCGTTCTTTCACAGCTTCTGTAAACAACCTTGTGGATTTGAGCTGCCAAAGGCCACCAGGCTCTGTTGATTCTTCTGATGGCACGGTGTGGATCCCATCTGATTTTATCTCTATCCATGCTTTGTTTGTTAATATTTTGTTTGTTTGCTTTGTTTTGTACAGAAGAATTTAGGAGATTGGTTAGTTCGGAACATGCTACCATCCCGTCCAAAGCTCAGTGCCTATGTGTTTACCTAGTGAGCACTGAACACGAGTACTGAGAAAGTGAATAAAGTTGACATAGCGCAAGTGTAATTTACAAACAGTCATTTTGAGAGTGTGGCCACCAGCTGTTTTACAAGTCCAGAGAGACTACAACAAGTCCCTAACTGCAAGGGGATTGGTCACAGTATTGTCTTGCTGGAGGCATGACTAGAATTTAGTTTTAGGAAATTGCCATCCATCTCTAAATTCAAGAACATTATTAAAAGAAAAATTCAGAGTTTCTGTCTTATATTAGGAGCCATCTGGTATGGGACAGAAAGAAGAAAGAATTTAGGAAAGATTTTACTTTTCCCTATAAATATTTTGTCTCTATCATACATTTCATTGAATATATATCTATATGAATAATGTTTAAGTTTTCCTCAAGGAACAATAAATTTTTCTGCAATAATCTTTGAAGTTTCCAGGAAGAAGATGAGATCCCACAACAGTGAATCTACCTGGCTATTTGATGCTGATAGCACTACAGTTCTTGTTGTCTGACTGTTGAATGGACCCATCAAAGATCACTGTGGGAATGCTGACTTGAGGTCTAGCCTTGGTTCCATGAATACTTTTTGGCATGATTTAAATGTTGATTCTTTGGTTTATTTCTTCACTTGATTGAGAAATTCTGTAAGTCTCAGAGTTCTATTCATTTCCATAAGATTATCTTACTGCAGAGTTTAGTAAGCGGAGGGAGAAAATATGTACTTTCAAAATCTGAAATTGGATTTCTTAATGATGATCCTGGAGGAAACAAAACAAGAATAGTGATGATTTAGACAAAATATAGGAAAAAATGTATTTAAGTGTCCAGAAGGGAGCATTGCTTGAACAAAGATTAAAATACTTTCAATAGACAAATTATAAAAGAATTTGATTGAAGAGTTAATGTCTAGTATGGAAATAAATACAAATTTTTATTCTCTTTGGGAAGGCAAAGTCTTCATCAATATCAGATACATATGTGCTCCCAATGTATGCATTACCTAAAAGTTATCATCTAATGTTTTAGACCTGGGTTCTGATGAGCAATGTAAGATAAGTAACTATTTATTTGATTTATTAAAGAAATATTTATTTCTGCTGCAGCCAGTTGGAGCATGAAACTGGGAGCTTGCAATAGTGAGGACACATATTAACACGTTCTCTCTTGTCACGGCGTACTATAACTTTGCTACTTTATTTAACATTTATTCATTATTTACTTTTGTTATTTTGCTAGTATATATTTATTGAACAAAGTAATCCTGACATTCTTAGTGGTGCATTTAACTGATTTGGTCAAGTACAACCCCAGCTATTCACATACCTTCCTTTCCTCCTGATCTGCTTTACATTAACTAACAATGTTAACCTAAGTTTTTAAATGCGTGTCACTTTTGTATAAGCCAGTGACCACACAGTGGTTCTGTGTTCAGTTGTTTGAGGACTCTTCACATCAGTGTCTGCAGGAACTGCTCTAGTTTGTGCTCTCACCAACTCTGTGTCAGGGTCCTTCTGAATCCTCACCTTGACAACCAGTGGACTTTTTAGCATGGAGTCCAAAGGACATGCCAAGAGTTTGTGATATTTACCCCATTCAGTGTCTTTCAATGTTGCTTTGAGGAAATATAGAAAATCCATATTACAAGAAAAAAAAAGAAATTGCTATTGAGTGGAGTTTCTAATCAGAGTTGCAGTTTCTTCTTTTGTGGCTACAGTTTATCAGGCAAAAACCTAGACAAATTTAACAGTTTAGAGTTACTGTATGTTTTTTTTTCTTGCCTGCAGTATGATACTAACACCATCCATAATTAAATAATTTTTGCCTCCTTACTCTTTTCTGTAACTCAGATATCCTAGAGCTCATTTAGTAATTTTTCATTTATATTCATCATTTTCCTTACAAAGCGAGAAAAAGGAGCTTAAGGAAGGAGGCTTATCTATGGAACTAGAGAGTTATTGATCCACATTAATGAAAGGTGTTCAAGGGCCAGATCTGAAAGAAAATAAGGGACCATGACACACTAACAGATGCTACTTATTTTATGTTAATTCCTGAGAAATTTTGGGGCTGAAATCCACATGTTACCGCCCAGACATCTCAGTAGCCCACACACCTCTTCCATACATGTAGACTTCTTCCATTACTTAGTTCCTTGCTTTTACTTCAAACACTATTTTGGCTGGTTATAAAACAGCAAGCTGTGACACACTTCACTGATGGTCTTTAGTCACCTCTGACTTGATGCACAGTTTTATTTTGTGGACAAGACCTTTGAGATATTCAGTTAAGCGTCTCTGAAATGGGTAAGGCTTGTCAAAGTTCTCAAAAAAATAAAAAAATACCCTAATACTATATGCTACATAAAACTATTTAAATATCAGTATAGACTCAAATTTTTGGACAATGTTCTTTTCTGTCACCTGTAATCTGGTCTTTCTTACATAATTTGTAATTGGGACATAAAGCATATTCATAACTTTGAGGCTAATCATTTTTTGTAAACTGCTTTTTAGGATAATTTTATGCTTAAATTCAAATTTATATTATTTTCTGAATAGCCAATATAAATTTCCTTCAAGTGTTAGCTAAACAGAAATGAGCTAGTTCTCTTCACTGTATGTTAAGGGATACTGGGTATTAAAGCATTCTCTTTATTTGTGCACTGCAATTTCAAAACTAGAAAGAGTGAGTACATCCCATGTTCCTCTTTTTGGGTCTGGCTTACTTCACTCAGGATAGTGTTTTCTATTTCCATCCAATTGTATGCAAAATTCAAGAAGTCCTTGTTTTTTACTGCTGAGTAATACTCTAATATGTATATATTCCATACTTTCTTCATCCATTCTTCCATTGAAGGGCATCTAGGTTGTTTCCAGGTTCTGGCTATGACAAACAATACTGCTATGAACATAGTTGAGCATATACTTTTGTTGTATGATAGGGCCAGGGGTAGGTTCTGTGCTGCTGGGGTTATATGTAGGAAGTGGTCTCCTGTGCCCATGTGTTGTAGAGTACTTCCCACTTTCTCTTCTATCAGGTTCAGTGTGTTCGGACTGATATTGAGGTCTTTAATCCATTTGAACTTGAGTTTTGTGCATGGTGATAGAATGGATTTATTTTCATTCTTCTACAGATTGACATCCAATTTTGCCAGCACAATTTGTTGAAGATGCTCTCTTTTTTCCCTTGTATACTTTTAGCTCCTTTATCAAAAATCAGGTGTTCATAGGTTTGTGGGTTAAAGTCAGGGTCTTCTATTCCATTCCATTGGTCGACTTCTCATAATTGGTTTCTAGCCATAAATAAAGGACATTGAGCTTATAATTCACGTTCCTAGAGAAGCTAAATAAGAAGGTGAATCCAAAAGACAAACATATAGTCATCCTCCTGAATATTAACCTTCATCAGGCGATGAAAGGAGACAGAGACAGAGAACCACATTGGAGCACCAGACTGAGATCTCAAGGTCCAAATCAGGAGCAGAAGGAGAGGGAGCACGACCAAGGAACTCAGAACCGCGAGGGGGTACACCCACGCACTGAGACAATGGGGATGTTCTATTGGGAACTCACCAAGGCCAGCTGGCCTGGGTCTGAAAAAGCCTGGGATAAAACCGGACTCGCTGAACATAGCGGACAATGAGGACTACTGAGAATTCAAGAACAATGGCAGTGGGTTTTTGATCCTACTGCACGTACTGGCTTTGGGGGAGCCTAGGCAGTTTGGATGCTTACCTTACTAGACCTGGATAGAGGTGGGTGGTCCTTGGGCTTCCCACAGGTCAGGGAACCTTGATTGCTCTTCGAGCTGATGGGGGAGGGGGACTTAATCGGGGGAGGGGGAGGGAAATGGGAGGCGGTGGCGGGGAGGAGGCAGAAATCCTTAAATAAATAAATAAATTAAAAAAAACTAGAAAGAGCGTTTATTATCACTTTATGTTACAGGAAAATTATATGAGCATATTAAACCAGCTACAGCTGTTCCTAAGCCTAGTTACTTTGTATGAAAGCCTTCTCTTGATGATGGCATTTGAGATTATGTTGTCACAACGTACTGGACAAAGAGCACATTGATGAATCAGGTGACCACAGGTCTGTGTGACCCAAGTCAGTCTCCGTGAGAATCTCTGATATGATCATGGCATTTGCGATGTTCAGTGACATTAAATGATTTCATCCATACCAAGTGTGGCACTTTCCATGCTATTTCTATTCCCCTCTAAATGTAAACTTTTTTTTTTTTTAAAAAAAATCACCTTTCCCTACTTTCTGTCCTTAAGAATTTCTTTATATTTTGGTGTAAACCTTATTTACGTACTCATTGTGTGTTTACATCAAGAACTTATATATTGAAGTGCTTTATTCTACTAAGTATGATATTATAAATATATTAACTGACTATTCTTTGCTGAAATTTTGGCAGAGCAAGTTACAATCAACTTCATCATTATAGGCATTCATTGCATCAATAAGCAGTAGATATTAATATCAACTTTTATTATCATTATAGATCATACATTTCTGGATTATAAATAGCAGTCTTTACTTAGTTCTAATATCAGTTAAGTACAATACACGCACAGTGAAATCAAGGCCAAACTCAAACAAACTGTATACAATTTGAAGATATTTAGACTGAGAACATAATGCAAGTCACAGTGAATCAAATTAGAAATCACCTTATTTGACTTACTTTACTCTTCTGCATCTAGTCCTAAATCCACAGTCAACTGAAGGAAAGTGTTTTTTAAATGCATACACAGAGAGAGATGGGATTTATATAGATAGAAATATGGTATGGAGAGAGAGAGATGAGATGGGAAGAGAGAAGGAAGAGTATAGGATGGGTAAAGGAGGAAAGGGCAGGGTCAGGGATGATAAACAGCAGGAAAGGAAAAAAGTTGTGTCTCTGCAAACCACTGGAAGTTGTCTTTGGAAGAGAAGTAATTGCTAATAAAGATTTTAAGGGTCTTGATTAAAATGCTCACAGTGGCAGGTAAAAATGTGTCAGGGGTGTGAACAGTGTGAGTAGCACCTGAAATTCCTAGGGGGACCAACTGCTCTTAGATTCTGAAACTGTTTCCACTTAGGAAGATACAACCATGTGGTAAACTTATCTCATTTTGAAAAGTTATTTGAATTCAATTCATTTTCTGGGAAAATGTGTTTACAAAATTTTTAAATGATTTTACCACTGATAAGTTGACCATATTCTACTATATGACCCTACTCATGATAATGCAAACAAACTTAATTAAACTCAGCAAGTCAAAGAAAATTCATCCAAGCTAGAAGATGATCACTAGAAGGAAGCAAGAGTTTATGTTGATGGAGATGAGAGTAATGAGGGCAAAATTACCGACATTTAATACATACATGTATGGCATTAGCAAGAGCTCACCAAGGCCAGCTGGACTGTGACTGAAAAAGCATGGGATAAAACCAGACTCTTTGAACATGGCAGACAATAAGGGCTGATGAGAAGCCAAAGACAATGGCACTGGGTTTTGATCCTACTTCATGTTCTGGCTTTGTGGGAGCCTAGCCAGTATGGATGTTCACCTTCCTAGACCAGGGTAGAGCTGGGAGGACCTTGGACTTTCCACAGGGCAGGGAACCCTGACTGCTCTTCGGACTGGAGAGGGAGGGGCGAGGAGTGGGGGGGGGGGAAGGAGAAGAGTGGGAGGGAAATGGGAGGCTGGGAGGAGGCGGGAATTTCTTTTTTTTTCTTTCAATAAAAAAAGAATGAAAAAGTAAACAAGAGTAAATTTTTTAAAATGAGAATTTTTCTAACATGTTTGACGAAAAGACTAATCAAGTTTGATGAAATTCATCTCCAGATGTCTGACAATCTGTGGGTCCAGCAGATGATGGGCACTGTCAATCTTTCATTTATTATAGAGATCACAGAAAGAAAGAATTCCAGAACAAGTGACTGTGTGAGTGCTGACACTGTGAGAGCTGAGAGCTTAGTCCTAAAGGACCTTTATACCATCCCCTCCAGGATCTGGAATACACTATAGAGAGGGGAAGAAATATGCAAGAGTTGTAATATAGGGAGAGTTCCAAAATAAATGCCATTTTCCTGACCATCAGTCACTGCAATCAGGTACTCTTAATAACTGCCAATGATTCTTCTGTTGATACAAGAACAGGTCCAGAAACAGGCGGGCATGAGGGAGCCAGGGAAGCCTTTTCATCTCTGCTGAGCTATTAACTACTGATAGTTTCAGAGAAAGGTGTCCTTACTCCCTTTAGCTGTGTGCCAACTGGTGAGTCTACCAGATTCCAGTGAAGCCCATATGGTCCACTCAGTGCCTAAACAGAGTGTCATGGTAAACTAAATGAATCACAAAACGTTCAAAGAGACAATTCCGGAACTGGACAAGTAGGAAGGAGAAGGATATCTTTAGGGGAAGGAGGTAAGAGGACTGAATCACAGAATCAGCAGAGTGTATTATATGCATGCATGAAATGGTCAAAGAATTTAAATACCCAAAATGTTATTTAGGTATATCCATTCTTAATGAATTTGAGCGCACAGAGAATTCCAAAGATGAATAAAGCGTACACTTGAAATACTTAAAAAAAAAAGAATTAGTAAGCACCCAAAATTTTGTTTCAGTCAATATTTAGGTCAATATTAGGCAATATTTTAGTCAATATTAGGCAAACCATCCAAACATTTCTGAACTAGACACATTAGTTACAGAGGAGTCAGGAGAGCTATTTTTTTTCTTCCACTGCTGTTTCAATTTGAATATAAATGGCTTACATCTACAAAACAAAACTTTTTTCTGAACGTGTTATGAACATATGATTTTTGGGAACATATGGCTATTATTGAAGGCAGATGTAGACCAAAACTCGAAGCTGGCTCATTCACAGGGTACTTCACCGTAATTGAGCACAAGGACAGAATAGGAGGGCTTCTTAAGTAGGTCTGGAAACAGTTCAACACAAACATTGTTCTTCATGAAGGTGTGAACAGGGTCTTACTGAGTGCAGGACCTCATCCAGAATCATTGGGAAGAGGCAGTATACAGTTTGATTGCTTACTGTTTACTCAAGGCAGTGGATGGAACACATGCTTTGATTTCGCTTTTTAAGTAACTACTGAAGAGCATAGAGCCTTTCTTGACTAGCAGTAGCCGAGTTCACTGAAAATATAATTTATGTGTGAATCAATGTCTCCCTGAAGATTCCTAGCTTTCCTGAAAGGGAGAAGGGAAAGCATCATCTGAAATTAAAGCCATAGAAAAACAATTTTGAATATTCTAATTTATTATTTGATCTTCAAAGTAAGAAATCAGGTAGCACAAGTCACAGCAACAAACTTTTCAGTCAGTTTCTCTTTCCATCCATTCTTCCTGTATTCCTTGACTAGGGTTCTCTTAAATCATAAAGCAGAATGGCAGGGATATCAGCCAACAGGATTCGTTGTGGGTTTACCAGTAATTTAATTGCTTTCTTGTTACTGAGCAAATTTAAATATCAGTCTAACAAAAGTGTTCTTGGTTAATGCTTAGGCAAAAGGGTAAGTAAGCTCTTTGAATCTGAATGCTAACCTCTCAGTATCCTCAGAAAGTGTGGACAGCTATGCAAGGGAAACTCTCCAGGCACCGGCAGTCCAAGTGTCTGTGAGATCCCCTTCTTGCTTCCTTACAATTAAATGTCTATTTTATTATACATATCACATATCTTTCTTTGAAAATCAGATGAGATTTGTAAATTATCAATCATGTTGATTATTTGTTTGATAAAGAAAGGAGGATATCTGACACATCTAAAGATATTAACTATTTTTTTAAAAGACAATCCTAAGTTTAAAGAAATAATTGTGGAAGATAACTAGGAATTTATGGTGGTATTCAGAGAGATGTGCAAATGATTATAAAGCAGGGCCAGAATGTGTACTTCAAATTCTATATTTTTAGACAAATTGTCTGTAATTATATAAATACATATATATGATAAACTGTAATATATGATAATATAATATATAATATATCAGTCATATAAATTAGAAACAAAGTTGTGGAGCCTATGAATTTGTCTGTATATATATATGTACACACATACATATGTATTATGTATTTGCTTATTTATTTATACATATATTTATTTATATGACCTAGATGCTTAGAAGAAAAACCATGAGTGTTCTGATGGCAGAGCCTGAGAACTTCGGCTGCCCAAGTCCTCCGGATCCCTAGGGAGGATCTGAGCTAGATGCCGAGATGAGAGATGCTGAGCTTTCTATTTGCTGGGTCTTGGCTTTACTTATCTTTGCTTGTAACTTTAGTTCTGTTTTCCACTTCTAGAAAAAAAAAGTATGCAAAAAAATGCAACTTTAAAAAGATGATTTTTTTTATTGCGAAAAGAAGAAAAAAAAACATAAACAAAAAACAAGTTTCCACCTCCTCCCAGCCTCCCATTTCCCTTCCCCTCCTCCCACCCTTCTCCCCCTCCTCCCACCCTTCTTCTCCCCCTCCCCCCCACTCCTCTCCCCCTCCCTCTACAGTCCACAGAGCAGTCCGGGTTCCCTGCCCTGTGGTAAGTCCTAGGTCCTCCCCCCTCCGTCCATATCTAGGAAGGTGAACATCCAAACTGGCTAGGCTCCCACAAAGCCAGCACATTAAGTAGGATCAAAACCCCCTGCCATTGTCCTTGGTGTCTCATCAGCCCTCATTGTTCGCCATGTTCAGAGAGTCCAGTTTTATCCCATGCTTTTTCGGTCACAGTCCAGCTGGCGTTGGTGAGCTCCCCGTAGATCAGCTCCACTGTCTCAGTGGGTGGATGCACGCCTCGTGGTCCCGAATTCTTTGCTCATGTTCTCCCTCCTTCTGCTCCTCCTTGGGACCTTGGGAGCTCAGTCCAGTGCTCCTGTGTGGGTCTCTGTCTCTACCTCTATCCATCACCAGATGAAGATTCTATGATGATATGCAAGATATTCGTCAGTATTGCTCTAGGATAGGGTCATTTCAGGTTCCCAATCCTCAGCTGCCCAAGGAACTAACTGGGGAGCACGGAACCACAATTCTTAGTTAAGGGAGCCACTTTAGGGTGGGCAAGAGACTTGACCCTAGAGGGGCTCCCTAGTGCCCAAGATGAGGTTCCCAGTTAAAAAAAAATGATTTTTATAGCAGCCTAAATTTAAGTAAGTTTGGTTTTTTTAAATGGACATTAGGCTTTAAAATATTAGAAATTTTTAAAGAACTCATGAAACTTTTATTCTGTATTTTATATTGTGATAGTAACATGAGATATTGGAAAAATTGAATGGTTGTGATTTAACAATGATGTGTGTTTGTGTGTGTGTGTGTGTGTGTGTGAGAGAGAGAGATAGATAGATAGAGAGAGAGAGAGAGAGAGTGTGTGTGTGTGTGTGTGTGTGTGAAAAGAGAAAGAGAGTACCTCAGTTATAGAATTGTCTTTATAAGAGTTGGTTTGGAGGCATGCCTGTTAGAAATTTTCTTTTATATTTATTTGTTTATTTATTTATTTACTTACTTACTTATTTAATTGCTTTATTTTACACTCCTATTGCAGTTTTCCTTTCTCTTCTCCTGTTGCCCACCACCACCTCCTACCTTATTTTCCCCTCAATCCACTCCTTTGTTTCTGTTCAGAGCTCCCATCAGGATCAACAAAGCATGGCATATCAAGTATGCTAAGACTAAGCACTTCCCCTTATGTGGGCTAGGCTATGCAATCCAGGACTAGGTTAGGTTCCCAAGAGCCAGATAAAGTGTTATAGACAACTCCTGTTTCCATTGTTACGAGTCCCATAAATAGACCAAGCTAAACTGTCACATGTAGGTAGAGTGTCTAAGTCAGTCACATGCAGGCTCACTGTTGGTTCAGACTATGTGATTTGCTATGGTTAGTTGTTTTTGTAGACTTTCTTGCGATGTCCTTGAACCCTCTGACTCCTCCAATCATTTCCCCATTTCTATAGCAGAATTCCCCAAACTTGGCCTATGTTTCCTTGTGGGTCTTTGCATCTGTTTCTATCAGTTACTAGATAAATGCTCTCTGGTGACAATTGAGGTAGTCACCTGTATGATCACAGGAGATAGCTTTCTTCTAGAACCCAGAACCACAAGGCCAGGAATAGCACTACCCTCAACATGCTGGACCCTCACTCCATCAATCACTCGTTAAAAAAAAAAAATGCCTTCTATCAGGATCTTATGGAGGCATTCCTCAACTGAGGCTCCCTCCTTTCAGATGTCCCTCCTTGGGTGTCAAGTTGTCTTAAGACTAGCCAGCATACTTACAAACCAGAGGGAGACTAATAGCAGTATCACTCTGCGATCTCAGCTTCAGTTTACCAGTTGAGTTATTGCCTTGACTTGTCTCAATGATAAACTATGTAATGGAAATAGGAACTAAAGAAACCCTTTGCCCCAAGTTTCTTTTGGTCCTCATGTTCATCACAGTTACCGGAAGGCACAATAGAATGAGCTGTTCATCTTGAAATGATAATTCTGTGATTGTTACTCTAATCGTAAACTGTGAGGTTGTGGAGATTGGGATGAGACTAGATTGCTAGACTGGTCAATTGTCTGGAGAGAGCATGATGAAAGGTGGCATTTGGTACCATGCCATGAGTGCACAGCTAAGAAAGAGTGTATGTGTTGTTTCTGAGCTAAGCTGATTCAAGAAATGAGAGACTGGGAAGATGCAAATTATGACTGTTATTTTGAGCTTCCAGGAATCTAGGTTTTGATCATTTCGTAGTATTTTTCTGTATTTACAGGATGGTTTAGACCTCTTGCTGCCTTCAGTGAGCTTTAGATTCTATTAAGCTGTCTCAGTTCAGATTTTCTATGCAATTGCAACTTTTGTAAAAAATAAATTAATTTATGTCTTTTACACCCCAGCTATAGTTTCCTCTCCCTCTTCTCCTCCCAGTCCCTCCCACCACAATTCTTCTTGTTTCTACCCCTCAACCCATTTCTCCTCTGTTTCTGTTTAGGAAAGGGCAGGTCTCCCATGAGAATCCATAAAACATGTCATATCAAGCTGCAGTAAGACTAAGCCAGATAACCATGCTATAATTCACAGACCCAGTGAAACTAGGCAGCAATTGCAACTTTTAACAGCTTCTCTTGGTCAAGAATTTCAGTTCTATTGAATTTTCTCTCATTTCTATTGTTGGTTACATCTTTGTTTTCCTTTGAGTTTAGTTATTGATCTATAAATTATGTTTAATGGTAAACTATAACTGACTTTCTTGGAAAAAGGAGAAAATAAATAGCAAATTAGCAAACCATTTTGGAAAACACTAAGCTGATCTTGTGTGTTCAGAAGCTCGATCATCTGTTTCCAGGATGTAGAAATAATGGTAGCTACAGGTTTGGTGCCAATATTTCTCATCTTTTTTTTCTTTTCTCTCAGTGCTGGATGCACAGAACAGGTCCTTAAGCATGTAAGATAGCTGATGCAACCCTTCTGCTCCTCAGACATACCCTGTCTGCAGTGATATGACCCTGAGCTAACAAGAAGACTTTGCTTAGCAGAGCTCTGTGTTTGCTGCTTCCTGCCCTTTGGAACAGAGGAGAAGTGATGGGGTGGGTAGGAACAAAGCGGGCTGGGGGGAGGGGCTACGGGGAAACCACAACTGGGATGTAAAAGAAATAAATTTATTTTTTTTTTAAAAAAGTTGTAATTGAATAGAAAATCTGAATTGAGAGGGCTCAGAAAAATCTAACGCTCTTCAAAGGCAGTAAAAGGTCAAAACAACCTTGCAAATATGTGAAGATACTACTAAATGTTTAAAATGAATGTTTAAATGTGCCTGGTCTAGTGTTTCCTGTCAACTATATTTTACTTGTTTTTTTGTTTGGGTTTAGAAGTATATTTGGAATGTCATTCTTAGGAAAAAAATAATCCCTAAAACCACATTTACCCTTCACCACAGTCCCTGCCAGGGTTCTCAGAAGAAAGCATCTATACTCTTCAGTGCCGTGGTCCTTAGTCTTCCCTTTGTTTTTGCTATTGGACTTAGTGTGCTGTAGGTATTTATTATCCCTTTCTCCTGGAGTTATCTCCTGAAGCATTACCCAATCTTTTTTCTTGCTTAGACTTTCCTCTCTAACTTACCCTTTTATCTAAATGGTCAAGTCTTTTAATGCAGTCCTAATTGTTTGTCCCACTTTTCAAAATAAAATACATTCTCTTACATCTTAGGCTGCTTAGTTTTAGCTTTAGATGTGTTGTTCAGTTTACCATTGGAGTTTAGAGAGTATTGCTCATAGTCCTTTATTCTGTTCTCACCTCTTTTAACTGATTATTGATGATCCTTATAGATACTAAAGCAAGAATACCGAACATCTTCCAAAGCTTCGTGGTAATTCTTGGCTTCCTCGGTTCTCATGAGTTCATACAGTTTGACAGATGTTATTGGAGAAATCTAAGCGGCACATTAAAAGGGAGACATAGATCTGCTTGTTCCTTTCTGTTACTGCTTGTCCCTCCTCTACACCTGCTAACTCAGGCATCTTAGTCACATGTTTCCAAGTGCAAAATAAAGTCTGTTTCAGAATTCTAAGGCTCTGAAAGACTGAGAAAAAGATAATGGCAAATCATGGATTGGATAGGCTTGCCTTTCCCAATTCCTAAAACTGAGGACTACAATTTAAACAACATCTCTTCCTAATTATACTCTTTCCAGAGATCAAGAGTGAGGGTTTGGCAGAAGGAAAAGCATTATGAGATTGGGGGCGGGGGTGACTGAAACTTTGTGATCAGTATTGCTTCTTCCTCAGAAAGTTAATTTGTTACTCCTCACTCTTACACTCTGTATTCAGTACAATTAAAATAAATATTGCTTTTGATTTCTTATGATATTCCTTATAAGAAGCAATATTGAAATACTTTGTTGTGGCTTATATAGATATTCAAACTTAGAAAATGAAAACTGTAAATTATTCTATGTATACAAGTTTCAGAAATTTTGCTGGACAAGACTAGCCAGAAAATTATGAAAAAAAAAACCCTTATGAAATAAAAACAATCAAACACATGAGTATATGAAGTAACAGTGAAGAGGGGAGAAAGAAGTTAGTGAACATTGATTGATATGGAGTGAATGTTTATATAACACAACTGGAAATCAAAGTATTTTCTGAATATACACTGTATAGGAATGCCTTAAGAGTGGTATGAAGATTTCTACTTGAGAAAACATGAGCTTGTATTAATATGTAGAATAAATGGAGATCTGTACCATAATTATTCTGGAAATATTATTATTAAGGTATCATATTTTCATAATTTATTTGTAGGCTTGTAGCAGGAATTCTAATTGGCCTTAATGATAAAAACCCATAGTCAAATACCAGGGTAAATGTTGAAAGATCAGAAAGACAAAGGAGCAAGCCAGAGCCACCTTTTACCTTACCAACTTCTTAGCCCAAACAGAAAAGTAGTTTGAGTTTGAGTTTGGCTAGCATACAGCAGACCAGTGTTTCAGATGCCATGACTGGAACAGAGTGTGAGATTAACAGAGGGACAGAAAAGAGATCAAAGGAACAGAAGAACCTCTGGTTCAGAACCATAAGTCATGTGAAGGAAGAATAGCATACAAAGGAAGCACGGCTCAGTAAACAACGTAGACAAAAGGACCATCAACACTGATACGAAAGATTACATCAGATTCAAAACCACACAGACTGTTAAAACAATCTCCAGGCATGTAGAGGACTTTAAGAGTCACAAAATAAACATTAGAAATTCTACAAATACTTTAAACATTTCTAGAAGAACATGAAAAAATTTTTTTAAAAATTGATGATTTTTTTAATTAATAGATTTATTTTTAAAGTTTATTTGTGTGTGTGTGTGTGTGTGTGTGTGTGTGTGTGCGCGCGCGCGCGCGCAGGTGCCTTAGGTTGCCAGAAAAGGGTATCAGAATCATTAGAACTAGGGTTACAAGTATTTGTGAAACTCCTTACCTGGGTTCTGTAAAACAAACTGTCATCCTCTACAAAAGTAGCAAGTGCTCTTAACTGGTGAACCATCTACCAATGACCTAATTAAAGCTTTAATTCATCTTTTTTTTCTTTTTTTATTATTATTGAAAAAACTTCCCACCTCCTCCCCGCCTCCCATTTCCCTCCCTCTCCCCCCATTTCTCTCCCCCTCTCCCACTCCTCTCCCCCTCCCTCTCCAGTCCAAAGAGCTGTCAGTGTTCCCTGCCCTGTGGGAAGCCCAAGGTGCTCCCCCCTCTACCCAAGTCTAGGAAGGTGAGCATCCAAACAGGCTAGGCTCCCACAAAGCCAGTACATGCAGTAGGATCGAAACCCTTGTCCTTGTCCATTGTCCTTGGCTTCTCATCAGCCCTCATTTTCTGCCATATTCAGAGAGTCCGGTTTTATCCCATGCTTTTTCAGTCACAGTCCAGCTGGCCTTGGTGAGCCCCCAATAGATCAGCCCCACTGTCTCAGTGGGTGGGTGCACCCCTCACGGTCCTGACTTCCTTGCTCATGTTCTCCCTCATTCCTCTCCTCATTGGGACCTTGGGAGCTCAGTCCAGTGCTCCAGTGTGGGTCTCTGTCTCTATCTCCATTCAGCTCTAGATGAAGGTTCTATGGTGATATGCAAGATATTCATCAGTATGGCTATAGGATAGGGCCATTTCAGGTTCCCTCTCATCAGTGGCCCAAGGAACTAACTGGGGACATCTCCCTGGACACCTGGGAGCCCCTCTAGAGTCAAGTCTCTTGCCAACCCTAAGATGGCTTCCTTAATTAGAATACATACTTCCCTGCTCCCATATCCACCCTTCCTTTATCCCAAACATGCGATTCCCCCAAGCTCCCCCCATCTTCCCCTTCTCACTTTTCTCTCCCCATTTCCCCTTACCCCCATCCCACCCACCCCCAAGTTCCCAATTTTTGCCCAGCAATCTTGTCTACTTCCAATATCCAGGAGGATAACTATATGTTTTTCTTTGGGTTCACCTTCTTATTTAGCTTCTCTAGGATCACAAATTATAGGCTCAATGTCCTTTATTTATGGCTAGAAACCAATTATGAGTGAATACATCCCATGTTCATCGTTTTGGGTCTGGGTTACCTCACTCAGGATAGTGTTTTCTATTTCCATCCATTTGCATGCAAAATTCAAGATGTCATTTTTTTGACCGCTTAGTAGTACTCTAATATGTATACATTCCACAATTTCTTCATCCATTCTTCCATTGAAGGGCACATAGGTTGTTTCCAGGTTCTGGCTATTACAAATAATGCTGCTATGAACATAGTTGAACAAATGCTTTTGTAATATGATAGGGCATCTCTTGGGTATATTCCCAGGAGTGGTATTGCTGGGTCCTGGGAGAAGTTTAATTCATCTTATAGTCATCTGAATTCTAGAAAACATGGATTTACAGGATTTTTTTTTACCTTCTTGATAGAAGTGGAAAATGATGTGACCCAATTAGAAGACCGTGAAATTTCCTTTCTCAGCTGAAAATCATGTCACAGATACTAGCCTTTCCTCATCATGATGGTTCTCTTTGGTGGGCTTTCATTAATAAAGAAATACAAACACAATACTGAGAACTTCAATCTCCTGTTATTTAAAAGAATTCAAAGTCCATAATGGCTGGATTTTTCTGTGTGTATATGTGTGTGTGTACCTGTGTGTGTGTCTTTGTATGTGTCTCTGTGTGTTTGTGTGTACGCACTCATATGTTTATATATATATATATATATATATGTGTGTGTGTGTGTGTGTGTATGGATGCAAATATGCATGCAAGTGTGTATGTGTGAATGAGTATGTGTGTCTGTGCATGTGTGTGCATGGTTACATTTGTGAAAACAAATGCCTAGATGTATGCATAAATATATGTTTCTGTGTATGTGTGCACATGTAAAAATGTGTTTATATATATGCAGGCATGTGTATATACAAGTATGTATGTGTGTGCATGGGTGCCCATGTAAGTTTTACTACCTATGAGGTTTTATTTAAGTTCCAAGAAGCCTTTATTTGGAAGTGAACTAAATAATAACCTTGCAAGTTTCTCTCAAGCATGGAAATGCACAGCACATTTAGTCACCTGCCTGTAACTCACATTAGTTCACAATGAATTCCAACTCATAAAAACCACTGGAAACCATTAATAATAACAATGTTAAAGTGTTTTTTAATTCTATGGTGAATTATTTCTGTCCTAATATATTTATGATATAATGTTTATGTTTTATTAAGTGTGTTGGCCACAGCATCTTCATCATTAAGTCTTTCTGATAATTTTTAAACAAAACTACATATTATCCCATCTTGAATCAACAGAAAATCTGGGGCTCAGGGAAGAGATATGGTTCAGTTAAGGTCGTAAACCTAATTATACAAAGAGAATGAGGCTCTCACTTTGATTTCAGCTTTCAGAGCTCAGAGTAGCCCTCTCTTTCCCCTTGATTTCTCATTCCCTTATCGGCCACTCTTCTTCACCATCCACAAGTGTTCCTCTAATGTTCACAGCTGCTATTGTCATGTTTACCCATCATTTGCCAATAGCATGCTTATTACCAAGGTCACCAGTAGAACTCTCACAAAGCTATTATTATTTAGCGAGGCCTTTCCCTACTAAATCAACTAGCAGTTCTTTTAAAATATCAGTCAGATTGATGTCTTTCTCAGCATCAGCCTGATTGATATCTTAGAAGAACTTGAAGTAAATATATGTTCAATATGAGCCAGGGCCTGACATATCTGAGAAACAGATAATCAAGAAACAAGATGATCAGGCAAGAAACAATGATACATATCCTAGCACCCCATGTGGACCAAGTTTCAGCTGCATTGAAAGGCAGGAAGGAGCAGGGTGATACACTGTGAGACGAAAGATTACCCTGGACATAAATCAAGCAAACTAGGATGAGGGCCAGAGAGCCACCTCAGAGCACATGGTGAAAATAAGTGGATTTAAACAAATGGCTTATCGGAAGACTGCTTTGAAATTGTTAAGACAAAGCCTGCTGTGGGAAGAAAGTCTATATATAAAAAAAATTTTATATAAAAAATTTAAAACACTGGTGTGAAAACGGGCTTCAATTCTTCCTCAGAGAGGCAGAAAACTTACCCATTCTTTCAGGGTCTAAGAGCAGTAGCATCTCACAAGCATTATCACATGCTTTCCTGATAATGTTCTGAAAGAAGGATACTGATGAGATCCTGTTCAAGTCCATACTCTCTAGGGTTCATGATAGAACTTTCAATTCTGTCTGAGAACCCATTGTCACACTCTAGTAGTTCTTAGAAACAGAAACAAATTCAGAAGACATTGGCACTTGTTTCCTTTCAAAAAATATAACCTAGGCATCTTAAAAGTTGGTAAAAAGGAAAATCTAGCCTCCAACCACATAGTGTTTGCCTCCAAACATGGACAATAAAGGATGAAAACAGAATGCCACCGATACAGGACAAACATAAAATAAAAGAGGGAGCAATAATTGAAGTGAGTGTCATGTATGTGATAATGTCAGGCCTTCATTGCTATTTATAGCTATTTAATTTATCTCCAGACAAGCACCAAAAGAGAGTGTAGCTATTCCTATGTTAAAAAAAAAACTAAAGTGCAAAGAAATTTAAAAATGTCCATAGTCATTAAAGAATAACATAGTCTGTGCTAAGATTTTACTGTTCTAAAATCCATGTTCATCACTGAATAGCCATGGAGCAAAATGTAAGCATGATACTGCTCCTGATAACCCTTGGCTCTCAAACCCTGAAACTACAGTAGAATTCTTCCTCCTATATTACAAAGTGAGTTGTAAGGCTCTTTCTCAATTGCCTCATGTATGCACTAAGAAAGGGTCCACATCTGTTGCGGAAGAACTGATATTATTATTTAAACACCCCTGCTGTAGTTTTGACCTTCAGGAACCCCATGTAGTCTTTTTAGAAGAACATAGGAAGAAGTACCCTAAAAGGGAGAAAATGTCCAACATATATGGGAAAGAAAAAAGGCCCACAATTCCCCATTAATATGGCTCCCATCTCATAAATATTCACCAAACTTATTCACAATTCACAACACAAGGGCTTTGGCCCAGCCCGCCTTAGTCTCTTTATAGTGTAGAGAGCTTTATTTGTTGTATAAACTTTTGCTTATGCTGTCTTTGTTTCTAGAGTGACTAATTTGGTTTAAGAACTAAAATGCCACAAACAAGTTTTACTAACTATATTGTAATCTATAACTTTTGATGAATTGTATATTACATACAGACTCTTCTCCTTTAGAAAAACTGGGAAAGCTTTTCAATTACACTAAAACTGTTATTCAGTTCTCCTAAAATAAATTATTTTTGCTTTATTCTCCCTTCTAGATTCTGATTTTTCACTATGAATTTGACCTTGACACTGTGAGTTTGAACTTGTTTAATCTGAATAAAAAATGCATCTTCTTGGAGTTGCAAATAAGCTTAACAAATAAGAGGAGCATAAGAAGAATCAACTAAGTACCAACCTGAATTCCATTGGTGAACTCTCAGTATCTCTCAACTGCATTTTTGTCAAGCATAATCACTCAGCCTTGAACTGGGTGGGCACTAATGGGTTCGTGTATCAACAAAGGATGCACTTTCTGGAATTGCACTAATATATTTGTTAACCTTGGCTTTGAAAAGAGACATTATTTGCACTCAAAATATATGAGCATTTTTGTATATTTCTTTGAAATAAATTTTAAAAACAAAGAAATTGATCTCTCACAGGATATATGTAAACTATATCATGAAATTTGACAAAATGATAGTACTACCTGGGAATCAACCCCTAAATTCATGTTTTCCAATGACTTCCTAATCAGATACTGACAACGTGCATTTGCATTCTTGATTACTGATACACTCTCCTAAATACACACTTCTGTTTTGAAGACCTGCGTATCTTTCTCTGAATTTTGAGTTGTTATACAGCTTTAACAATATTTTAGATAGATTCTCATTTAATTTTCTCCTTCTAGAAACAAGAGATTCAGAGCCCCACAGTGACATTTTCCCTGTGGATAGTGATATAGAGGGCAAAAGCAGCAATAGGTTTGCTTTGTGACAATCCTGACAGCCTTTTCCTTTACAATATTTTCTTGTAGTCTCTCCCTCTGTGTTAGTGTGAGTCTCATGGCTTTATTTGGACAGATTCCTCCTTCTCTCCTGTGTTAGTATTAAACTAGCCATTTTGAAGAGCAATGATGTTTTTCTGAGTGTATTACAGGCACTTAAGATCCCCTGTTCCTTACCTTTGCAAATCCTACCTGATTAGTAACTTCC
Source organism: Microtus oregoni (assembly GCF_018167655.1). Classification (NCBI taxonomy): domain Eukaryota; kingdom Metazoa; phylum Chordata; class Mammalia; order Rodentia; family Cricetidae; genus Microtus; species Microtus oregoni. The sequence goes on from NW_024543067.1 coordinate 34,443,793, forward strand.
ATTCTCTTCTTGTGCTGATTCCTGAATTCATATGGGAATTTAAAGGAACAGGATTCTTAAAGATGAAATTAAAGTAAATTCTCTTATGATGTAGTCTTTGTTGTAAAGGATATCTTCAGAGATTGTTGATTAGTTTTGTTGTGGTAGGTTGAATAATAATGACATCCCATAGGCTCATATATTTCAATAACCAATCATGTGGGAATATCACAGTTTGAGATGGTTTAAGGTTTAACAGGTGTGGCCTTGGAGTGGGTGTAGCCTTGTTGGAGGATGTATGCCACTGGGGTATGCTTTGGGGCATTAAAAGTCCAAGCCCCTTCTAGTGTCTCATGTTCCCTGCTGCCTGCAGATCTAGATTTAGGACACCCAGGTGCTTCTCAAGCACCAAGTCTGCCTGCATGCCCATCACAATGAGAAAGGATGCGCTATATCTCTGAAGCTGTAATCAATCCCCAAGTAAATGCTTTCCTTTAAAAAAAAAAGTCATTACCTCTCTTCTCATCAATAGAACATTAAGATACTTTGTGGAATGTTCACAGATATGTAGAGGCAAAGACTGAGTTTTCCAAGGTGTGACCAAGCAAGTTCTGAAAAAACAGACAAAGGCACACGATCCCCTCAAATTTCTTGACTCACATATTGCCATGGCCTAATATAGATGCATATATTCTTCTAATATATATGTAACCTAGTAACCTAGCTATATAATCTGCAAAACCATACTGTCTTTCCCTCTTTACCTTAATTCTATAACCCATAGCTCAAGTTAGGAAAAGTTAGGAAAAGTGGTGGTTTGAAGGAAATGGCCCCCAAAGAGAGTAGCACTATTAGGAGGTGTGGGCTTGCTGGAGTAGGTGTAATCTTGTTTGAAAAAAATGTGGCACTGTGGCGGCAGGCTTTGAGTTCTCGTTTGTTTAAGCTTCCCTCAGTGTGACTCAGATACCACTTCCTGTTGCCTGCAAGATATAGGTGCTTCTCTAGAATCATGTCTGCTTGCATGCTGCCTTATCCCACTATGATGATAATGGAAGAACCTCTGAACTATAGCCAAGTCACCCCAATTAAATGTTTCATTTATGACAGTTGCTGTTGTCATGGTGTCTCTTCACAGCAATAGAAACCCTAAGGAAGACACTCACTCACCTTCTTTGCTCTGAGATGTAGGAAATTCTACAACTCAGTAATGAACATTTGTGGACTGATCAAGTCTGCTCATCCTGCTGTTTCATTCCTATAACTTAGGTATGGGTCAGATACAACACAGAGTTAGAGGAGGTTAGCCTGTTACAGGAGGCTTGCCTGATCCAGGCAGTGGGATCACGGCCTCAGGTACCCCACATGGTTAGAGGAGGTTAGCCTGTTACAGGAGGCTAGCCTGATCCAGGCAGCGGGATCATGGCCTCAGGTACCCCACATGGTTAGAGGAGGCTAGCCTGTTACGGGAGGCTAGCCTGATCCAGGCAGCGGAATCACGGCCTCAGGTACCCCACTGGTTAGAGGAGGCTAGCCTGTTACAGGAGGCTATTCTGATCCAGGCAGTGGGATCACGGCCTCAGGTACCCCACATGGTTATAGAAGGCTAGCCTGATCCAGGCAGTGGGGTCACGGCCTCAGGTACCCACATGGTTAGAGGAGGCTAGCCTGATCCAGGCAGCGGGATCACGGCCTCAGGTACCCCCATGGATAGAGGAGGCTAGCGTGTTCTGTGTTAGTACAGTCAGAGTCTCAGTCTGTTCAAGGTTTAACTTGATCTCACGCTAGTTGGTGAGATTCTCTAAGTTCTCTTATAATATCATAGTCTCTTGTAGAAATATCTCCCTATAGTAAACAAACTTTGTTCTATGTTATAGAACCATAGTGGATAAATATAACAGTGGTACATGTCAAAATATTTGTTTAAATCTCTTATTTGCATTTTTCCTTGGTTTTATTATCATATTAGCTCCATTCTCTGGCTTATCTGTTAGGAATTTGACAACACTCTTTAAAAATTACTTAACTGTTGTCACATAGATGAAAATAAGTGTAAATTATAAGTATATGCTATTCTTAAAATGCACAATAAAAAAGGCTTGTTGCCAGAGACAGAATAAAAAGAAATTTTGGCAAATTTTGCCTCCAGATCCCTGTCTACTCAGTACTTCCTCCAATTTCAGATACTTCTCTAATTTCTAGCAAGAATTTTATAAAAATAGGCTCTGTGATTTTAGGCTTGATATGGATGAAATCTTGATAAGTATTCTATTTGACTTTATTAGCTCAATGCTGCATTTGTAAAACTCTATACATGTTTCTATGTTTGCTTGTGATTTGTTGATTCTATTTCAATGAATATAGCATTCATTTGCTTATTTTACACTGAGAAGACATTTTTATTATTTCCAGTTTTATTATGAATAATATTTCTTTCTACCAATTTGAACTATGGAATAGAAGAACATTTAGTAGATGTTATAAAAGAGTGTAATAACAAAAGAGTTCTACTCATATCTACATCTTCCAATTTAGTTTAATATATGTTTGTTGGCAGCATCATTCTGGGTTCAGTGGTACATGAAATGTAAACTCTTTGGAAGCACATTTTAAAATAAACAGGATATAAATTATCAAAATAGTATTGCATAGACTCGAGGAAAAAGCCCATACAAAGGAAGGATCTACTTTATGTGCTTTGGCAGGCAGAGCACAGCCTGACACAGTCATAGAGGAGGCAGATGTCAGTCATTCCTATGCAGTCTCCCAGCTTTCTTAAAGCACACTCAGTTCTTATCACAGTGCTGCACGTTAGTAGATAATCCCCTGCAGGAGTGACAAAATGTGTGAAGATGATAAAATCACATCAGTGCTATTGGAGAGTCATAATTTATCTGATCTGCTATCATCAGTCTTCAGCTATGAGCCCAACACTGACATACATATGCATACGAGGTAATCGTAATAAAAAGTGTTTGTTTCTACAACCCTCTTTCTCCACTTATTCTCTCAGACATTAATTCATTCTTCTGTTCTGCCTATGTATCATTCACTGTGGATTTATCATCTGCCTCCCTATCTATCATCTAGTATTTATCAACTTAATAATTTATCTCTCTCTAATCTCCTATCATCCATTTATCTAGTTTTATCTTACTTATTTTCTAAAGAAATTTATGAAGGCTTACAACAAATTGGACAGAGAGATAAATTTGCCAAGGTATTTGTTTAAAAGGTGTTGAGAACACTGCTGAATTATGGTAGAGCCATTCAGGGTGTCTCCATGATTGGGAGAACAAAAGTTAACAGGATGAAAAAATAAAATAAATAAATAAAAATACTTTAAAAGGCAAGTGTGAAGCGGCCATCACAGTGCTATCACAGTTTCAAAGAGGTTTATTCTAATAAACTAAGGGCAATGAAACACGTATGTGACATCTTCCTTAGGCAGTTGACACTCTAATTCTCCACGGGGTAATATATAGCAAGAAAGGTAAGGTAAGGTTTAAAGTTGGACAAAACTAATTCTGACTCCTGGCTCTTGGAAGTCAATCATTGTAAGCTGACCTTTAATTTTACATCCTGTTAAATAAGACCAGCAACATCTTCATCATAGGAATGCTTATGAAGAGTACAGGAAATTATTGCGTCCAATGACTCAGAAGAGCATCTTCTAATAGCAGACGAAACAGGGATCCCTGATTCTTCTTCTAGAGTCCCGTGTGCTCTTAGAGACCCAGGGATGTTGGTGCTGGTTATTTCAACCTATGTTTGAAAATGTAGGGCTGGTATTATGTTCATCTTAATCTATTTTGATTAAAAGTATTCACTGAAATCCGTTCTTCTGTTGATGCATATCTAGTTTACTGCCAATTCCTGTCGATTATGAATAGAGCAGCAATGAACATGATTTAGTAAGGGTTTCTGTGGTAGGATAAAGTGTCCTTTGGGTAGATGCCCAAGAGCAGTATAGTGGAATCTCGAGCAGAGAGGGGGAAAGCGAATCTATTACCATCTTCCTGATTAACTGCCACATTATTTTCCATAGTGACTGTGCAAGGTTTAACTCCTACCAACAAGGGATGAATGTTCCCATTACTCCACATGCTTGCTAGCATAAACTCCCATCTGTTTTCATCATCTTAGCCATTCTGACAGGTAGGATAAAATCTCAAAGGAGTTTTGATTTGCATTTCCCCCATGGCTAAAGATACTGAACATTTATTTTTAAAGTGTTGCTCAGCCATTTGAGTTTCCTCTACTGAGAATTTTCTATTTAAATATGTATCCTATGTTTAATTGTTTATTCTTGGTATCTAGTTGTGTGGTTTTTTTTTTTTTTTGCTTGACCTTGATGCCCCTCAACAGAAGAGCAAATAAAGAAAATGTGGCATATTTATACAAGGAGTATTACTCAGCCACTAAAAAAAATAAAATTATGAAATCTGCAGGTAAATGGATGGGAATAGAATAAAATTATCCTCAGTGACACAAACAAGACTCAGAAAGACAAATCCAATCAGTGCCTTGCTCAGCCATCATCAAGGAAGCTTCCTCTTGCAGTAGATGGAAACAAATACAGAGACTCACAGTAGACACTGTGCACAGAACAAGAGGCCGTGAAACAACACATCCTAGACTGGATATCTCCATCGAATCCTTCTTTTCAAAGCTCAGAAAATCATATGGAAGGGGAAGCAGAAAGAGTGAAGACCAAGGAGTTGAGGTTGTGTGGGATGGAGGACACCAAGCAAACAAGGCCTCTAAATCAACATGATCAAGCTGAGGCATCATGCACAGGGCACAGGGCCTGCCTAGATCTGACCCAGATCCTCTGTGTACATATTATGGTTGTCAGTTTAGTATTTGGATGGCATTCCTGAGTGTGTGAAAGAGCAGGTCTCTTATTTTTGTACCTTTTTATGGGCTAGTTTCCTTCTGTTTGTTTGTCTCGTGCGCCTCTGACATGGTAGTTTTTGTTTCATGTTATTTATTTTATTTTATCATTATCACATATGTTTTCTAATGGGAGACTGAAAAGGAGTAGATCTGGATGGAAGGACAGGTGGGGAGTGATGTGGGAGTGTCATATATCAATCTGTTGATTTCATTTGTTAAGCAATAAAGAAACTGCTTGGCTGGCCCTCATAGGTTAAAACATAGGTGGGAGGAGTAAACAGAACAGAATGCTAAGAGGAAGAGGAAGTGAGCTCAGACTTGACAGCTCTGCACTCTGGAGCAGAGACGCCATGCCCTGCTCCCGGGCAGACACACACGATGAAGCTCCGACCCAGGATGGACGTAGGCTAGAATCTTCCCGGTAATACCTGTGCTCACAGATTATTAGAGATGGGTTGATAGGGATATCAGAATTAGCCAGTAAGGGCTAGAGCTAAAGGGCCGAGCAGTGTTTAAATGAAACAATTTGTGTGTTGTTATTTCGGGGCATAAGCTAGCAGGCGGCCAGGGTGCTGGGGACACAGCCCCGCTGATCTTAATACTACAGGGGAGAAACTGGGAGGAGTAGAGGGAGGGTCAATAATAATCAGAATATATTATGTGAGACAAATGACTCTTTTCAATAAAAGGAAAAAGTATTTATTAATATTTTTCTCCAAAAATATTGAAAATTATATATGGACTTTAATTTACTATTCTCAATAGTTTTTCATAAGTGTCTCAGGCAATTTATTCAGTATTGAATGAATTTTAGGTGTTATCTTGTCTGACTCAATTATATTTTGTTATTTCCTAGATTTTGTTTTTACTAATACTTTTTCCTTGGTAGTCTTCATTTTCTGAGTAAGTGATGTTTATTGTTTTAGTACTCATTAAACATTATCTAGTCCTTAACATTTTATAGTTCTAAATCTTTAATTCTGTTAAATTAACTCATTCATAAGGTTGACTGCAAAATCTATCAACCCCAAATCTCAGTTCCTTAAGGCAACATCTATTCCTCTCACCAAATTGCAAACCAAGCCCCCAGTATGACACCATCGCTCTCTTAGTTTTAAGGGACATTTTTATCTGAAACAGGAAGCTTTTTACAGAGTAATGACAGGTGAGAGGTGAAAGAATAGGTAGTGACTCTCAACCTGTGATTTAATGAGGTGTGTAATGTTTTGTTTGGTAAAATATGCCTGCAGTCACACGACATTAAAGAGAAGGGAATGGAAAATGGTAAGGGTAGGTGGATGCTGACTAGTACATGGTATATATTCCTGTTCAAAGTATTGACAATTCCTGGAGAAACCTACACTGGATTCACTGAGACGTCAAGTTAATAAAACTTGTGATTGTCTCCTGCTGTAGGGATCTGCAATCTTAGAACAAATTCTTTAAAAGACACATGAAGGATGGTTCTGAAGGCCTTATCCATCAACCTAAAGTTGGATCCTTAGTACAATTTACTCTTTCGTTAGTGAAACTACTTGCCTGAAGACTTAACTGGGAGATAGACTTAAAATAATGGAAGTGTCTCGTTTCCTGCCTAAATAACCACCCTTGTTTTCAAGAGGGAATTATTTTCCACGGTTATGAAGGCAGAAAATCAAATGGAAGGGTATGCCAGGATTGCTGTCTCAGCAGGCCTCACTCCTTGTTTTGTAGACAGCTGTCTCAAGCTGTGTCCCTCATTTTCCTTCCTCTGTGGTGTCCAGGTAAAGATTTAGGCAACCATTTGGAATGCCTCTCTGTATGCTGTGAATATGTTTTATTACTATTGATTAAGAACCCGATTTGGCCAATAGCCAGGCAGAACAGAGCTAGGCAGGAAACCAAACCAAAGATACAGGGGAAAAGAAGGCAGAGTCTGGGAGACACCAGCAGCTGCAGGAGAAGCAAGATGTGAGGTAACAAGCCACAAGCCTCCTGGGAAAACATAAACTAAAAGAAGTGGGTTGATTTCAGATGTAAATCTAGTTAGTTGGTAATAAGCCTGAGCAAATAGGCCAAGCAGTATGTAAATAATATTAAGCATCTGGGTGGTTATTTACAAAGCATCAGCAGGACCAGACAGGACGAGATACCAACAGTTACACAACCACCTCATCCGTCATGCAGACACTAAGTAACATGGTCTACAGCTCATACTACTGGCCTCACTCTAAATTACTTTGTTAGCCATTTTTATCTCAGAAGAGAGTCAAATTTTGAGATTCTGTACCTTAGGGCTTCAGCACACATGAAAACTGGTAGAACACAATTCAGCTATAGCAGATTTAGTATAGTGTTTTCCTTTAAAACTCAATTTAAAAAAGCTATACAACTCAGAGAAGCAAAATTTGTGTTTTGCTTATAAAAGTTTTTCTAAACAAAGCCACCAATGGATTTTACTATAACAAAGACAACTTTTCTAAATTCATCTATTTTTTAATGCTAACCTCTCCATATTGAGGATCTCCTTGAATATGTCCAGGTTTTAAAACAGAAGATTCCCATACATAAAACTTCAAAGAAGATTGAGATAAGTTTGGAAATAAGTCAAACAACCATTTTCCACTGAGAAATATGTACTTCATTATCCAAATGGGGAAGTGGATAACTTAAACATAGGATTATTACCTATCAGCATAAAGTTGCATTCTAAAATTGTTAAAAATTTTCACACAGAAAATTAGGAATCCAGCCTTCACGGTACTTGTGAGACAAATCTAGTGACTGTGTTTTAACTGTTACTTGAATGCATGCATATTCCTGAAATTGGGAAGAATGAGTGGAGCTATGCAAATCAACATGAGGAAAAATAAGGGCATGATTCTTTGATAATCAAAAATTCAAAATATGCTGATGTGATCTCTTCTCCCTGAAAATCAGAAACAAACTTACAATGGTATCTGTGGGATGGAACTGTGTACATGAGTTTGGGAAGATCAAACAATCTAATTTTACTTTTAGCTTTACACATTTTCTTCTTTTGCAAATTTTATAGCATTAGAAAAAACAAAAGCTGTATTTTCTAATCTTCATACTCCAAGATATTCATTGAATTCATTTAAAAATGCTTACATATTCATAATCATTGGTTGCCCAGCAGCTAATGATCAGTTAAGGACGTGGCTCCGTGCTTGAGGAAATTTGAGTTTTAAAAGGAATCAAGTTGTAGATTCCATAGTGAGCTGTGTGTGCCCTGCTGGGATCTGGTGTAGTGTACCAGTCTTCCAATAAATATAGAATGTGTGTATATATAATAACAAATAGTAAAAGAAGTCTTGAATTTGAAGGAGAGACTTAAGGGATATATGAGAGCCTTGGGAGGGAGGAAAGGTAAGAGGAAAATGTTGTAATTAAATTCTAATCTCAAAAAAATAAGATTGGAAAAAAATCACCCAGATGTCTTATGAAATGAAACTGGAACAAATTATAATGCCCCATTAAAATGGAATATTACTCATTTATAAGGTTAATTATCAATTTCTTGATAGACACAAGTGAAGACTGAGGAACAAGTTTTATGGTATAGTTTTGCTTCTCATGTGAGCCCTTGGTTTGAGCCCTATCACTGAGGATAATCCCCAAAATTACTTGGGAGGGGTGCTACATGATGGAAGTGTCAGAACTCATGAAAGATAAAAGGACAGCGAAATTGAGGACAGCATGAGGTACAGAGTGAGAATCTGTAAAATAAGTTTTTTAATAAAGGACAGAGAGAGAAAGAGAGAGAGATTTTATGATTTTATAATATAGATAGGAATAAATACTTAAAGTTTCTATAATTTAAGAAAAGTTTATTCACTATTATTTAAAGTCACAGTTGATATAATCCATTCTAGAGAAGATTCTGTACAAAATGGAGGAGTAGGAAATAGATGGAAAATAAATTGGGTCAAGGTCATATTCACTAATAAAAGAACTACATAATTATAAGAAACTATAGTTAGGTGACAAAGGGAAGCCTAACATTATATTTGGGGGACTGAAGTTGTGGTAAGAGAAGTTGTTTTGCATTATACTTGAAATAAGATTTGGAGAACACACAAAGAACCCTGGAGATCCACTCAATCACTGTGTGCTGGAGAGAGATGTATCCTATTCATGCTATGTCTCCAGTGTAAGATAGCTATGTTTCCTTCTATCTTATTGATGTTGCTGAGATGTGACTAGGAAATTGTGATAGAGGCAGTAGATAGTATAGAAGATGGTGCTTGAAATCACACCAACACATGTGGCCTAGAAGTTTAGGTTAATATCCAGATGCAAGATGAGTGATGTCCTTGCCACAAAGTGTTCTTATTTGTGTAGTTTATAAAAATTTTAAGTAAAATCATAGTGTAAAGATTAGGGGATATTGTTAGTAAGAATTTATAGCTGCGAGGAGTTTTTCCAATGAAAAATTGTTTTGTGTTTGGTTGTTATTGTTGTTTACTTACTAGGTCTCTCACTAGCCTGAGATTTTCTGATCACACTAAGGTGTCTGGCCAGTAACTTTCAGTGATCTGCCTCTCTCCACCTCCCAGAGCTGGAATTGCAAGAATGTGCCATCATCCTCATCCTTTAATATAAGTCCTAGAGACTGGACTCAGATCTTCACTTCACCAACAGAGCCTTAACCTTACACCCTTATCTTCCTTATATATGTTGTATCACTGTTGCCTTCTTTCAAGTTACTCAGCATCCAAATATATCTGAGAGTCTATGATAATGATCACACTATAGAGATGATGAACTTGGGCCTGGAGGTTTGTCTTTTATAGAACACTCTCACATCAAACATAATTTTAAACACAGAGTTGTATGAGTTAATTAATATTCTTTTCTCACAGCAAGATGTGCACAGTTTTTAAATGCTGAGCGGATTCCCAAAGTTTCCTTGTAAATAAGCTCATGACTTTTTTTGAATCCATCGCAAATTCCTTTCATCTGATACACTAAAATAACTGCTTTTATAGTCATTGCTGGTCTTTGCTCCTCCAGCAATCTTAGGCAATAAATTGAAATAGAAATATTTCTACTGAATAGATGAAAAGATGAAAATTGAGGTACAATAGAACAGCTTTCTTAAATAAACACAGTCCTGGCTTTACCTAACAGACACCAGCTTAGACTGTAATTATTTTTCATTACATCTTTCAGTTAGCCTATTTTTAATTTTTTAAATTAATTTTAATATTTCCCACCTGCTGGAAATGGAGGTTCTGCATCCCATACACCCCTGCTCTGACTCATAACAGATATTAGTCTGTGTACCAGAGGTGTAAAAGGAAGAGTAGTTGGGTACAGTGGTGTGCATCTATATTCTCACCCACTGGGGAGGCTGAGGGTGAAGCATCCCTAGAGTTCAGGACTTGGAGACCTACATAGGTGACATACAGAGACTCAGTCAAAACTAAATCAATTAAACCTAACAAGACTTCATTTTGCTAATGTATGCCATGACATTGTACAATTGTTAGATCCCTTAAGTATGGAAAGGGAGACCTTTCTCAACATAAAATAACTATTAGCAAAGACCTCTTCAATCTGAATGAAGGAAACCTACTTATGTGTGACTATCATTAATTTACATTAATTATGCAGAGAAATGATAGAGAAGGTCAACATTGTTTCACTTCATTTTTTAATCTATCTATCTATCTATCTATCAATCTATCATCTATCTATCTATCTAATCTATCTTCTTCCTCTATTTCTATGTTTCTCCCTCTCTCTTTCTCTCTCTCTCTCTCTCTCTCTCTCTGTGTGTGTGTGTGTGTGTGTGTGTGTGTGTGTATCTGTGTGTGTATCCTTTGAAACATACCTCAGCAAGTGCTGACATTAGAGAAAAAGTTTCAGAAGTCAGTTCATTTTTTTTTAAATCTATCGTGTCTGGTCTAGGGATCCAACTCTGGTCATAGCATAAGTGACATTTTCTTTTTCCTCCCCCTCTTCCACTTACCCTCTTTTTCTCTTCCCTTCCTTCCTTTCTTTTGTTTTTTTTAATCCTTTTTAGACCCATTTTGTGATAATTTTTTCGTTCTTTTACTGAAAGTGGATTTTTTCATATATTCTATTTAATAATGGTTTCTGCTCACCCAAATGCTTGTAGGTCCTTCCCACCTCCCCTTCCATGTAGATCCATACAGTTTTGGTCTCTCCTTAGAAAAGATTAAAAAAATAAACAAAAACAAACAAGTCAGTGTAGGACAATACAAACAGAAGAAAAAGAGACAAAAACAAACAAAGCCACAAGAAACATGTACAGATGCAGAGATACATCCACATACACAGGAATTCTATAAAAATCTAAAAATGAAAGACATAATAAATATACAGTGGATTGATATGATTAAAGTAAAATTGAAAAAAAAAAGTCCCAACACTACATTATGAGACAACCTCCAAAGAAGTCACTGACTTCATTTCTCTTGGCCATCTACTCTCTGGTATGGGGCCTACGCTTAAGAGTGGTTTATTTACCCAGTGGGTAAACATGAAGAAAATAATTTTTCAGTTGAAAATGGTTATAAATTAGGGATAATTCCTGATTCAGGGATGGGAGCATGTGTCCGTTCCTTTCAAGTCTAGGACCCCATCTGGTGCAGACCCATGTAGATTCTGTGCACGCTGCCATAGTGTCTGAGTTAATGTGTCTATGCCTTGGTCATGCTGTGCTTAGTAGGCTTTATTTGCCTATTGTCCTCCATCTCCTAAAGCTTTCATTTGATGCATTAAGAAGCTTCTCAGATGGTGTTTGACCAAGGTACTGTCTTTAGGAGTCTGTTATTGCTATGTTCTTTTAGCAGAATAGGAGTATTTGGTTTTTTTCTAGGTTCATGGCATGTCTATTCTTAGATCCATCTCATGTTGTGGGCCTGAAGTCAAATCAAATCACATCTTGGTTGGTTGCTCCCACAAGTTTGTGCTACTATTGAACCCGTATATTTAGCAGGGGTCCCTGAAAACATCATGGCCATCATGGAAATGATCCAGGTTGAAGTAAGAATGAAATTTACGTTCAGCTCAAGCTAGTTAGCAGGTGCTGGCCCAAAACTTCTGGATTCTTATGCCAAGTGTTTTATTTTTTATACATTTTAACACAGCAATATTTTGGAACAAATATTTCAATGTGACAAACACCACAACAAAGCTTTAGGCATGGCTATATATAAACTCCATTGTGAAGTATATCTCTTTATATAACTTTATATTTTGTATTTTTATTTTCCCCTTTTATTAAAATATATTATTTTCTCATACAATATACCATGATTACAGTTTCCCCTCCCTCTATTCCTCCTGGTTCTTTAACTCCCCTTTCATCTGGATCCTCTCCATTTCTGTGTCTCATTTGAAAAGAACAGGCTTCTAAGGGATAACAACCAAAAATAACAAAATAATATATAATAACATAAAACAGAAAGTGATCAACTTGAATTTGGACAAGGGAAAACAACAAAAAGAAAAGAGCCCAAAAGAAGGTGCAAAAATCAAATACCCACTTGTTCACACATTCAGGAGCCCCATAAAATGATGAAGTTGAAAGCTATAGTATATATATATAGAGATATATACTATATATATATATATATATATATATATATAGAGAGAGAGAGAGAGAGAGAGAGAGAGAGAGAGGACCAGATGCAGATGCAGGAAGGCCCTGTGCTTGCTGTCTCAGTCTCTGTGAGCTATAGGAATTTTGCTCAGTTGATTTGGAGAGCCTTGCTACCCTGGTGTCCTCCATATTCATTCTACCTTTCAAAGTAGGGGTTTGTTTCTAAGGAGTGACCAAAAGGAAACCGTTTGGACAGGGTTCCCTGAGATTTTGGGGAAGGGATTGATGAAGACACCCATTAGAGCTATGTGTTCCAAGGTCTCCATCTGCTACAGGAGAAAACTTTTCTGATCTATGAATATGGCAGAATATTATTAATAGTTACTCTATTGTCACTTTCTTTCTTTGTAGCCTAGGTCTTTCTCGCTATCTATTCTCTGGTTCTTGGTCACCCAAGCAATATCAGGTTATGGGTTCCATCCAGTGGAGTCAAATCAGACAATGGTTGTTACTCTCACAATGCAAATCTTTAGCAAAGGCCCTGTGACCTTTCCCACAAGAATGGACTCTATTGTCTGAGAATCAGTGATCAAGAGTGTGCGCCTAGGGAGAAAGGGTTTGTAATAAGCATAATAGCAAACTCTTTTGCAAGGTGCATGAGACCTCTTTTATGAGGGTGGGCTCTATTGATTGAGAGACAGTGCTCAGGAGTCTGGAGGATTTGATGAAGCCTGATTTTACAGAATAGCAAATATTACTAGGTGTTAATACATTCATTCCTAGCCTTCTAAATGAAAAACAAGTATCATTTGCTTCCATTGAAGAGAAAAGACTATATTTTTAACAATTGTGGTTTCTCTAGTGCTTATCTTTGAGGTTGGAATATCTGTGGGGGGGCAGGGATTACCTCATTGGTATTTACTTTTCAGTATTATTAGTAAAGGTGAGGACTCTATATAGTCACCAACTCTACTTCTCCAAGTTCAATGAATTGTGTAGTTGTTGTCTTCAGGAATAGAGCCTTACCATCAGTGTGTGAAGATCAATCAATAGCATTGGCAATATCCTGGCTGTCTGGACGTTACCACGTGAATCCTTTGGTCCATAACTCAATTATATGTAACCCATTTCTAGGCCAGGAAGCTTCATTTATTGAAAAGAGATGTCCAGTTGGTACTTGGATACCCCATCCCCATTACTTGCAAGTTTCACTTAGATTGTATTTGTACATATTTCAGGAAGTTTCTACTGTGTTAGGTTGAGATACTACCCCTCAAATGACCCTTAATTTTAGCTATCCCTCCCCAAATCCCCACTGTTCTCTACTCTTCTTTTATCATCTCTAATTGTACCTCCCATTCCAGTCCCCCTCACTTGTCCATCCATAACTATCTATTCTACTTTCCATTCCTAGAGTGAGCTATCCATTCCCCTTAGTCACTTACTCATTACCTAGTTTCTGTGATTATACAGATCGTTTAGCTATGAATTATTTAAGAGCTAATTCCCACACATAAGTGAATACATACCATATTTGTCAGTTTGGGTCAGAGAAACATCACTTGGGATAACTTATTTCTAGCTCCATCCATTGACCTTCAAATTTCATGATTTTATTTTTTATGGTAACAAGTAATACTCCACTGTGAAAATGTACCACATTTTCTTTTACCATTCTTCTCTTGAGGGACATCTAGGTTATCGCCAATTTCTAGCTACTATGAATAGCATGAACCTGGTTGAGCAAGTAAGTGTCTTTGTGGTACGATGAAGCAACCTTTATGTGTCTTCCCAAGAATGGTACAACTGGATCGTGAAGAAGGTTGATTTCCTCTTTCCTGAGAAACTGACACACTGATTTCCATAGTGGCTGTGCAAGTTTGTACTCCCTCCAGCAGATGAGTGCTTATCCTACTTCACATCGTCACAAATGTGAGATGCCATTTCTTTTATTGATCTTAACCACTCTAACTGTTTTTTTTTCTCAAAGTGATTTTGATTTGCATTTCCATAATAACTAAAGGTGTTGAACATTTCTTTAAGTGCTTCTCAACCATTTGCTATTCATCTTCTTTTTAGTTCTAAACAGAATTCTGCTTAGAATTATGCCTCATTTTTAATTAGTTTATATGTTTTTTATTTCTAGTTTTTTGTTACTTATATACTTTGAAAATTAGCCCTCTGTCAGATGTGTAGTTGGTAAAAATATTTTCACATTCTGTAGCGTGTTGCTTTGTACAAAGAATGGTGTCCATTGCCATACAGAAGTTTTTGGTTTAATCAAGTTTCACTAATTAGTTATTATGCCTAGTTCTGTGCTATCAGTATGCTGTTCAGGAAATTATTTCCTGTGTCAAAGAGCTCAAGACTATTCCTAATATTCTCTTCTATCAGATACAGTGTATCTAATTTTATGTTGAAGTCATAGATGCATTTTGGGTAGAGTTTTGTACAAGGCTATAGAATGGATCTATTTGCATTCTTTTACATGCAATCATCCAGTGTGCCCATCTCATGCTATCTCATGCAATGCCTATTTTTGTTTCTTATCAAAAAGCTGATGTCCATTAGTATGTCAACTTATTTCTAATACTTCAATTTGATTCCATAGGGAAGTGTATCTGCTTTTAATACCAAAAGCATGTGGTTTTTATTATTGTGCCTCTGTAGTACAAATTGAGGATGTGGTACCTCCAAACAATTTGTGTGTCATTTAGGAGTGTTTTAGCAATTCTGTTTTTGTTGACATTGCTGTTGTTGTATGTCTGTGTGTGTTTTCACATGAAGCTGAAAATTGTCCTTTCAAGTTCCTGGAGGAATTGTGTTAGAATTTTGATGGAAATTGAATGAATTTGTAGAGTGATTTGGTAAGTTGGATATTTTTAGTATATTAATCCTACCTATCCTTGAGTATGGGAGATCTTTCCAATTTATGATATCTTCTTCTGCTTCTTTCTACATGTATTAAAACTTTTCTCATAAAGTATTTTATATTTTTGGAGGCTATTATGAAAGGTATTTCTCTGGCTTCTTTCTCAGTCCATTTGGCATTTATATTTAATCAGGAAGAGTACTGATTTTTGTGTACTAATTTTGTATCCAGATACGTTACTGAAAGTGTTTATGAGCTATGGGACTTTCCTGGTTGAATTTTTACAGTGAGTTATGAATAGTATCATACCATCCATAAATAAAGATAGTTTGACTTCTTCCCATTTTATTTGTATCTGGTTGATCTCCATTGGTTGTCTGATGGTTCTAGCTAAGACTTCAAGTGCTAATATTGAATAAATATAGAGAGAATGGGAAACCTTTTCTTGTTCCTGATTTTATTGGAATTTACTTTTAGTTTCTCTTCATTTATATTGATGCTGTCTAAGGGCTTGCTGTAAACTGGTTTTATTTTTTTGAAATATGTACCTTGTATCCCTAATCTCTCCAGGACTTCTTTTTATGGAAGTGTGTTGGATTCTGTTAAAAGTCTTTTTTGTACCTAATGATACATGTGGTTTTTGCCTTTAGTCTGTTTATATGATGTACTACATTTAATCATTTCTTTATTTCAAACCATCCTTGAATCTCTTGGATGAAGCCTACTTGATGACAGTGGATGATCTTTTTAATGTGTTCTTGAAATCCCTTTGCCAGTATTTTATTGAAATTTTTTTTATCTATATTCATATGGGAAATTGATCTGTAACTCTATATATTTGCTGCGTCTTTATATGGTTTGGGTATCAGGGTAACTGATTTTTTAAAAAAAAAATTAATTAGGCAATGTGCCTTCTGCTTTTATCTTGAGGAACAATTTGAATATTGGCTTTAATTGTACTTTGAAAGTCTGGGAGATAAAGATATCTGATCCTGATTTTTTTCTTTGGTTGGGGGTTTTAACTACTCATTCTATGTATTGGTAGTCTTAAATTACTTTTTTCATCTTGACTTAACTTTGGTAGATTGTATACATCTAGAAAATTGTCCATTTTTTTTTAGATTATCCAAATTGATGTAGAATAGCTTTTTAAAATAGATCATTATCATCTGGATTTCTTAAGTGTTTGTTGTTAAATCACCTTTTTGTCTCTGATTTTTTTTTTTAACTTGGATCTTCTCTTTCCAACTTTTTCTTAATTTGGCTAAGGATTTGCCAAACTTATTGACTTTCTCAAAGTATCAACTCTGTGTTATATTTAATCTTTGTATCATTTTTGTTTTTTTCTTATTACTTTAATTATTTCAGTCATCAGTTCAACTATTTACTGCAATCTACTCCTTTTGGATGTTATTTTTTCTTTTTTGTTCTAGAGATTTCAGATGTATGGTTAAGTTACAAATTCAAGATTGCTCAATTTTTTATTTAGGCAATTAGATGCTCTATTTTTATATAGGCAATTAGAGCTATGAATTAGTCTTTAGAACTACCTTTTAATGTATTGTATTTTAATTTTTATTTTAATAAGTTATTAATTTCTTTCTTAATTCTGCCTTGACCCAATTTTCATTTAGTAGTGCGATCTTTATCTTCCATGAGTTTGTGAGCTTTCTGTTGTTTCTATTGTTGTTGATATCCCACTTTTAATCCATGCAGGTCAGACAGCATGGGCAGATGGTGTTTAAATTTTCTTGTATCTTTTGATACTTGCCTTGTATTTAAGCAAGTTGTAAGTTTGGGAGAAAGCTCCATGAGTTGTTGAGAACAAGGTACATTCTTTTGTATTTGCATAAAATATTCCATAAATATTTGTTAGGTCTGTTGGTTTATGATGTCACTTAGCTCCAGCGTTTCTCTGCTTAGTTTTCTCTGGATGACCTGTCTATTGAGATGAAGGAGGTGTAAAAGTCATAGTTTTCACTATGTAAATGTCAATATGTGATTTAAGCTTTCCAATTTTTCTTTTATGAAAGTGGGTGCCTTGTGTTTGATGCATAAATGTTTAGAAATTTCCTGTTCTCTTGATAGATGTTTTTCCTTTTATGAGTATAGTAATGTTTCCTATCTCTTCTGATTATTTTTGTTTGAGGTCTATTTTGTCAGATATTAAAATGGCTACACTCGTTTGCTTTTTAGATTCATTTGTTGAGAACAATATTTTTCTATCATTTTACTCTATCTTCGATGTAAAGGTGTGCTTCTTGGATGCAGCAAGAAGGATGGATCCTGGTTGTTTTTTTTTTTAATCCATTTTGTTTTCCCTGTCTTTTTACTGATATATCGATATTGTAAATTGTCAATAAATAGGGTTTATTAATTTTCATTATTTTCTTGTTCTGATGTAGATAGCCCCAACCTTTTTTTCTGGTTTGATATTATTTATTCCCTTTGTTTTCTTAGGTGTAGTTACCTTCTTCAGTTTAAAGTTTTCCATCTAACACCTCTGTAGGGATGGATATTTAATAGATTCTGCTTTAATTTGAGCTTTCTCCTGCTATGATTGAAAATTTTGCTTGGTGCAGTAGTCTGGGCTGGCATCAGTAGTCTCTTATACTTTTTTATAAGTAGTCTCTTATACTTTATCTATTGAGGCCCTTTAAAAAATCAGATTTCACTGTAATAGGTTTGCCTTTAAATGTTAACTGTTTTTCCCTTCTTTCTTTGTTCTGTATGTTTAGAGTTTTGATTATTATAAAGTGTGGGAATTTCCTTTCTGATCCAGTCTATTTGGTAT
Organism: Microtus oregoni; assembly: GCF_018167655.1. Classification (NCBI taxonomy): domain Eukaryota; kingdom Metazoa; phylum Chordata; class Mammalia; order Rodentia; family Cricetidae; genus Microtus; species Microtus oregoni. The sequence goes on from NW_024543067.1 coordinate 34,461,910, forward strand.
TCTATATGCCTTTTTTTCCTTCATTAGATTACTGGAATTTTCTTCTATGAATATGTTGTAAACATTTTCTGAAACTTTGGTCTTGGTTTCTTTTCCTTCCTCTACTTTTATTATTTATAAGTTTGCTTTTTTGTTGATTTTATAGAGCTCTACGTTTTTCTCTGTAAAAAAAAAAAGTAGGTTTGTTTTCTTTTATAGCGTCCTAAAGTACTCATTTGTTTTATGTCAACTTGAGACAAGCCAACATCACTAGAAATAAGGGAGCCCCAACTGAGAAAATACCTGCCTATAAACATGCTGTATGTAAGAATTTAGGGCAGTTTCTTAATCAGTGATTGATAGAGGAGTGTCCAGCTCATTGTAGATAGTTCCATCCCTGGTATAATGGTCCTGGATTCTATAAGAAAGCAGACTGAGCAAGCCATGAAGAGCAAACCAGTAAGTAGCACCCGTCCATAGTCTCTGTATCAACTCTGGCCTCGAGGTTCTTGCCCTCACTACTTTGGATGATGAACTGTTATATGGAACTCTGAGTGAAATAAACCCTGTCCTCCTCAATTTATTTTAGTCATGATATGTCATTACAGCAATAGAAACCCTAGCTAAGACACCCTTATTCCCTGAATGTTTTTCGCCTTGTTTTCTTTTTCCTTTTTCCTTATTTAATATTTTCTCTGGCCAAAGCATCAATTTCTTCAATCTAGCCTTCAGTGACTGAAATTCTCTCTTCTATCTCTTGTATTCCATTGGTGAAGCATGCCTCTGAGATTCCTATATTCTTCCTTTCCAAATTTCTTCTCAGTTAGATTTTTCTTTATTCATTCTATTTCCATTTTTGCATCTGGAATTGTTTTGTCTATTTCCTTTTACTTTTGGTTTGTGTTTTCATAGATTTTGTTAATGGATTCATTCATATCCTCTTTATGGACCTTTAACATATTCATAAAGGCTATTATGAAGGGCTTATCTTGTGATACAACAAAATTACATTGTTCAGAGCATACTGTTATAGGGCCGTTGAGCTCTAGTAGAGACATATTGTACTGGATGTTTTTAATTGTGTTTGTGATACAGCAATATTGCATTGCTCCAAGCCTACTGTAGGATACAATATTGCCAAGCTCTAATGGAGACATATTTTCCTGGTTGTTTTTATTGTGTTCTTACTATGGCTTCTAGGCAGCTGGTTTGTGGTGAATGTAATTCTAGGTGCTGAATTCTGTTGCTGTTTGTTGATTTCTGTTGCCCTCTCTCATTCTTAGGAGAGTGTGGTGGGTGTCAGTTGTTTTGTTGGGAATGCTTCTAAGATCGTACCAAGTGTGGCTACTGGGGATTTCTGGGTATATTGTTTTTTAAGTATTGTGAAAGGACACTTAAGAATGGACTTAGGTTACAAGGGAAAGGAGGATGAAGGGATCCACAAGAGGGAGAAAAACAATGTGTATCACCAGGATCTGCACAACCCCCAGGAAACAGGACTGAGAGGGAGGAGAGGCCACAATAGGTGGTCTATTACATAGCTGGGAATGAGTCTGGGAGATGGAATTGGAGGAGAAGAAGGAGAGTAAAGATTGCCTATTTGTTTCCTTGGCTAGCATGTCTGGAGCATTCCCAGGAAATATCTTTGTAATTGGCAGCTGAGACAAAAGGATGTAGGGAGTGTTGAGGAAGGCTGTAGAGCCAGCCATACCAGATTATCTGCCACAGAGTTGGGGATGAAGCTGAGGACTGGATTTAGAGAAGTGGAGGGAGGGTGAAGATCATTTACCTTCCTCTGGCTCCATGTTGATAGGTTCCCAGGGACTTCTTTGAAATTTTCATAAGCACTTTGTACCACTGATACTGTTCCATTGGTGAACATGTGTATTTTTACCTTTAATTTTCTGGGAACAATTATTAAATCAAATATTTCTTGACCACTGTTAAACCATAGAAAGTAGCATACAATGAAATTTCAATTTTACCATTTTGACCTTATTTTTTAGACTTTATCAGATTATTGATAGATCATGATTCAAAGCTTTGCTTTCCTTCAGGATAAACCACTGCCCAATGCTCTCTCAGTGTGAAAAACTGAAGTAATGTACAAAGATAGTGCAAAGGATCCTTACTTCTGGAATGTGAATGCCTTCATTTCCACCCAGAACCTTAGTTTTGCTAACCAAATCAAGTGTGTAGCTTCAGCAAACTTCATTTCCCCATATACATGATGATGACAGAGCTGAACAGGAATCTGAATCAGGGTCTGAAGCTCTTCTCTGGTAAGCGACTCTCAGCACAGCGTGAGAGTCAAGACTGCTGCTTTTTGAGTGCTATTCCCAGAAGCATTTGTAATCAGCAGTGGTAATTTGCACAGCTCTTGCAACTCTACTAGACAAACTTAGCTGCCTCTCTTTTTCAACTTTACTTCTTGTTTTGAAAGTAGCTGTGGTATGTGGCTCACAGCAGTGTCTGAAACTGTCCTCCCTGACATGAGACCTGCAGCAATCAATAATACGAAGTGAAGTTCATGGGCAAAAGCCCTGGTTTAAAAACAGAATACTCCTCTGAGTGCAAAATCAGGATGTTGATCACCTCTAACTGCATCCCACACCAAGCTGGTAAAGCAGGGCTGGCCGTATGCACGCACTTGGCATCAAGCCTTTGGAGTTCTCCTCCTGCCACAACCGTATAGTCTTATTTAAGCCTGAAGGAAAGGGGGTGTCCTGAGACACTGGAAGATTTGTTTCAGGACCGATATGACTAGAGGAACATTTTAAAAATTTTCCTTACTCTAGGCTGGCATACTTTGTTTTCTCTCAAAGAACTTATTGGCAGTCTGGGGCTATTCCAGCAAATCAATAAATAAATCCCAGTTAATCCACATTTATTTCTAGAAGCAAATAGCAATCAGACATTAGTGTGTGAGCACAGGCTATGTCCAGCAGCTGAATCAGTAAACAGTAAAGCTTGCTGCTTCAAGAATTGAATCTGTGGAGAAACTGCTGCCTCCAAAGAAAGCCTGCAGACAGTCCTATATATGTGATGTCATGTTTAATTACCCAGAGACTAAGTTCCATTCTTCATGTCCGCAGTTAAAATGCACAAGAACTACCCGCTTCTCTAGTTTATCGTCTTATTCTAAGACTTTGTTGTCTTCAGATTTTATGTCCTAATGACTTTAAAACTTAATAACTTTAAGAATCAGTCATTTATTTTGTATTCCAGGCATTTTATATGCCTTATTTAATTTATACTCACACTGAATAAAAAGAGGCTCAAGTTTACAGTAGTGACAAGTGCTTTGTTTATTAGTTAATTTCAAGTTTATTGAAAAGGTTTGCTTCCTTGCTTTATTTTCTTGGCTTCGGTGTAATCTTGTTAAGGCCACAGAAAGGATCTCAATGAACCTGCAGGCTTCATGGAACTTTGCTTCGAAGGTACTCAGTAAATTTTTATTGATTTAGATTCTAGGTCATTGCTATCTACCTAGATGCTTGTCCCCTAAAACTGATGTTACCTGAGTTTTGTCTTTAATGAAATTAAATCAAAGAACACTGCTACAGAAAATGTCTATGGCCTTGAACAAGCTATTACACTTCCTAAGCTTCATTTCCTTCTTGAAATGGGAGGAAAAATAATTTGTGAATGACCCTCTATATCTAAGCTTCTGGACAGTTGTCTCTGGAAAGAGATGGAATGCGATATCCTGTATCAGTAACATAGCTCCTCATCCTTTTTACTGTAATGGATCTATGAGATACAACAACTCAGGAGTCTTTCGGGCTGTATTCAATCCCCCTCCTGACCTAGCCATTATCAAATGCATTACTATTCAAAGAATAGGTTGGATACAGCAGCTACAGAAAGCATAGATGAAAAATCAGGATTAAAAGAAAGATTTCCCTAGCAGCTGCAATTTATTAGTATAGAGTTGGTTGTAGAGTTACCCATAATTCACCTGTCTGTAGATTGGATATTTCATACATTTAGAAAGAAATGTGTCTTGTTCACTAACGCATGGTTTCTGGAACTTTTAATGAACATATGTGTCTGTGCCTGCTTTAAATACACACAGGTACTTTGAAAAACTAAGCATAGTCTGTGACATTTGGGAGACTCTTAAAGTAAGTAGCACAAGCTACCCAGACTAAACAATAATGTTTGCCATCTCACAGTTTTGGATGCTGAAGTACATAACCAAATGTTGCAGCTAACTATTCCTGCAGGTCTTGAAGGAAGCAAGTCACAGCTTATGCATCCCCTTCTTGACATCAGCTGATCTTTCCGTCACATGCCCATTTCTAAATTCCCTTTTCATAAAGACACCAGTCACACTGTGTTGGAGAGGAGAGAGTGTGTGTGTTCCTGCTGCTTCATGCTATCTACAAAGTAAATGAAATCTTTGTCACATGTCTAAATAAATCCACATTTCTCAAATTTTGCCTATTCATTTAGATTCTCACATGATCCACTGTTTATTATTTCACACAAGTGTAGGGTCAGCCTGGATTCTAATGTACTTGTGTTCTAAGATTGATATCATGAAATTTTGCTGGTAGATTGTCATGTGCCTCTCTGATGGCCATAGAAATTATATTATAGAACATTTCTCCGTGTATGTGTTTCCTGGAAACCATTAAAACACTATTGACCATTTGTCTAGGGTACCTATGGAGACAAGGTACAGAATATGGTCATAGACTTAGTAATGGTCTGTTACTCCCTTAACACTGGGCTTCTTGTTTTTAATTTTTGACATTATATAAAATTATAATTACAGCATTTTAATTTACCTTTCCACTTGTCGTAACTTTTCTCATAGCCCTGCTTGCTCTTCTTCATATTCATCGCCTCTTTTTCTCACTAAGGGCTTGTTTTTTAAGGACAGCGCATTATCAAAGGAAATTATACATTTCTTTCCACATCTCAACAGCAACTACTAAGTTCAGAGCTTTGCTTTTGCCCACCTGAAATAAGTTAACAATAAGAACAAGAAAAATAAAACCCGTCTTCTTCTGCATCAACTTTTCTGTTTTTAATTTAAAATTCATTTTACTTAAATATATTTTCATTAATCCAGTTTGATCTCTCCTTAAAAAGTAGTATATAAATGAAATCACAGGAATCTTAGTCTTACAAATCAAAGGGATTAAATTTTAAATAAGATTTTAGGATCTAGAAGAGCAGCCAGTGCTCTTAACTGCTGAGCCATCTATCTCTCCAGGTCCAGCTCGGAGACTTAACTACTGCTTCTATTTTACTGGGGACTATAGGTCTGTTTAAACTGATCTTGATTTAACTTTGGTATATGGTACACATGAAGAAATTTATCTACTTCTTTTAAATTTTCCAATTTCCTGGAGCACAGATATTTCAAGTGTGTCCTTATGATTTTCTAAATTTCCTTGGGATCAGTATCTTTTCATCTCTAATTTTATTACTTTGGATCTCCTCTCTCCCCCTTTTAATTAATTTAACAAGGGTTTGTCAGTCTTACTGATTTTCTTAAAGAACCAATTCTGTCTCATTGATTCTTTGTGTTGGTTTTTTGTTTGTTTCTCTTTTATTGATTTCAACCCTGAGTCTATTTCCTGCCACCTAGTCCTTTTGAATGCTATTTTTTTTCTTTTTGTTCTAGAGCCTTCAGGTGTGCTGTTAAGTTACTAATGAGATTTCTCCAATTTTTTTGATGTAGGCATTTAGTGCTATGAACTTGCCTCTTATAGCCTCTCCTTCATTGTGCTCCATAGATTTGGGTGTGGTGTGTTTTCATTTTCATTCAATTCTTTTTTTTTTTAAACAAAAAAAAAAGAAAAAAGAAAAAAAAAGATTTTAGCAGTCTCTCTTTTGGGATCTTTTTACTAGAGTATGATAAATGAATGAGAATCCATGAGAAATCCAATTTTACTGATGTTAAAATGACAATATTTAGTTAACTTTGATCAGATTAGAAACATCCAGGATATATCTTGTAATTAGACTGAGTTTAAGGCATTAGAATTTCTGACTGTTCTGATTAAAAATGTGCTCCAAGCTTTAGCATTGCACTGACATCAGGTAACAGGTGGGCACATTCAAGAACACAGGTGTGAGCACAGACATGTGTTCTGGCTTGTTCAGAGTTCCACATCTGGAGCACCACAGAGCCTAGGCCTAGAATTGTAGAACACACACCTCAAGGTAATAGAAGACACAAGCTCCCAGTGCCACACTAGTTTATTGTTAGGGATCTCTCATTTATGTGTTTCTGAAATAATAAAATCTGTTTAGAATATATTTTTACTTACTCCACCTCATTTTATAAAATGACACATTTGAAAATAACAATTTATCTTTTTAAAGAACACCCTTTTTTCCTATTATAAGATTTTATGATGACACTGTCTTTCTCTGTTAATGTGCTAGTTTTGTACAATCACTAGCTTTGTATAACCACTTTAAAGGACACCAACTAAGACTCTGATTACAGGGATTGTTCTGAAGGTATCTGTGGGAGCTAGGGGACATCTCTGACTGCTGTTCTTGGGTCTGAGTTAAGGCTGAAGTCACTTAGATGAGAGTCTATATCTGAGAACAGTGACAACATGTCACTTGTGTCTCATCTCATCTCCAGTACCACACCACCAAGGAACTGGGAAGGCCAGCAACCTGTCTTCGACCTGCACTGCTCCACTGGAATCTGGCTCAGGATTCAACAGTTAGGAACAAGGTTAAGGGACTCCACATTTTCACGGAAACCCTAAACCAAGCAGGTAGGACAATGGAGTACGGGGCCACCCTAAACCAGGCAGGTAGGACAATGGAGTAAGGGGCCACCCTAAACCAGGCAGGTAGGACAATGGAGTACGGGGCCACATAGCTCTGAGTCATGCCCTTCCTGTAGTCCCTGCACTCCCTAGGTTCCTCCTCTACACAAGGAACAAACCATCAGCATCACTCAGTGACTTCTACAACTATTTTGGGGTCTTCTATCAAGTTTCATGTGATATATTATTAAAGCAAAATCCTCATGATATAGGTCAAGGAGAACGACCTCACAGATTTTTTTTTTTTTTTTTTTTTTTTTTGGTTTTTCGAGACAGGGTTTCTCTGTGGTTTTGGAGCCTGTCCTGGAACTAGCTCTTGTAGACCAGGCTGGTCTCGAACTCACAGAGATCCGCCTGCCTCTGCCTCCCGAGTGCTGGGATTAAAGGCGTGCGCCACCACCGCTAGGCTCGACCTCACAGATTTTAATAAAATATAAATGCTTTTTTTTTCTGAGCATTTTCCATTAGTGTGGGGATTTCACAAAGATTTAGTGTCATATCTGTATGTACCGGCAGTGCACAGTCTTTTTTTTAAATTCATTTATTTATTAAAGATTTCTGTCTCTTCCCCGCCACCGCCTCCCATTTCCCTCCCCCTCCCCCAATTAAGTCTCCCCCCCGCTCAGCCCGAAAAGCAATCAGGGTTCCCTGTCCTGTGGGAAGTCCAAGGAACCCCCACCTCCATTCAGGTCTAGTAAGTTGAGCATCCAAACTGCCTAGGCTCCCACAAAGCCAGTGCGTGCAGTAGGATCAGAAACCCATTGCCATTGTTCTTGAGTTCTCAGTAGTCCTCATTGTCCGCTATGTTCAGAGAGTACGAACTACAACTTGCTAAAACCTTTTTCATGATTGAGAAAAACTCTTTCTACATTAAGTAAAAATATAACTGCTCTGAGAAAGGACTGTTAGCAGAAACTGCTTAAGGGTTTCAAACAATCACATCTTTATTTCTCAACTTCTTCCTGACCATGAAGGTAGTTTAGACAGAGTCTAATACGGGTGTGAATCCTACTTTTACAATGAAATTATTTAAATTTTAAAACCTCAGTTCTGCATCTTGTACCTGGCTGACATGTTGCGGGTGATAACTGAAGACTAATGAGTAGAACAACTCAGAACAGAGCCTGGCCACCAGCAATAGCTCAACTCAATGTCTCGATTTAAAGACAGATTAAGTGTTGGGAGTTTGGTCCTTCATTCTCAATCTGGGAATAATGTTAATACTTATGTATGTAAATAAGGTGTAAACACTGCTGTTGGCTACTTTTTTTGAATTCTAGAGTTTCAACTTGGGAGTGATGCTGTACAGAATTCTCATATCCCAGGAACACACTTTAGTATTAAGATATGTGCAATTAATGGATTAATTATTTTAGATTAAATGTGGATTAATGTATTCTAGACTTTTAAAAACAGGTGACACTTTATGGAATGCAGAGTTTTTTCAATTTATTAAGGATTATTCTTTTTTGCATTTAAAAACTTTATTTATGGGCTTCATTTTTAAAAATAATATAACAGAAACAGCAAAATAATTTAATAATATTTATATAATAGAGCAGCAATACCATCCATTTTTTTCAATCTTTAGTTATTTATAATTTTATTTTTATTTTAAATAATTTATTTTCTTATAATTTATATACAGTTTTCCCTCCCTCTACTTCTCCTAGTTTTTCCCCACCTTCCCTCCACTCTGGATTCATTACCTTCCTGTCTCTCATTGGAAAAGAATAGGTTTCTAAGAGATAAAAACCAAACATAATGTGATATATAATAAGAAAAACCCATTTCACTGAAACTGGACAAAGCAATGAAGTAGAAGGAAAAGAACCCCAAGAGTAGGCAAAAGAATTGAAGACCCACTCATTTACATAACCAGGAGTCCCATAAAAATTCTGAGCTGAAAGATTTAATAGTTCTGCATCTGGAAAATTGAAGCACAATTAATAAGAACTCAGAGTGAAAATTGGGCTTCAACCCGAAGACCAAAAAAAAGCAAAGCAACTAGACACTGGCTCTAGCTTGATTTCAGTCTGAAAATGGCAATCCTTCAGAATGAAACTGAGAACTGTCTCCTACCATTTTATAGTCCTTTCTAGTTCTGGGACTAAGGGCATGACTACTACTGCTTAGTTTCTAAGGCAAGTTAGTGTGGCTACTGGGATAAAAGTTGTGTGTCATGGTAGCTACTGGGATTAAAGGTGTGTGTCATTGCTAGATGGTGTGGTAGGCTAGCCAGTAGTTCACTTTTCTGATCCTCAGGCAAGTTTTATTTATTAAAATACAAATAAAATGCCACTACTGAAAACAGAAACCCAAATGTACCTGGCTGACAGGGTTATGGTGGTAACTGAAGACTGATGGGTGAAATAACTCAGAACAGAACCTGACCAATAGTAATGGCTCAACTCAAAGGCCCCAGTACAGACTTCTGCCAGTCCTGAACTTGCTGCTTCAGCTTCTCTAAGTTCATATGAGCCTTGCTCAATTCATTCAGAGGTCACTGCTTTAATGTCCTCCATTACCTCTGGGTCTTACACTTTTGCTGTCTTTTCTTCCACAAGGTTTCCTGAGCTCTGAGGACAGGGGTTTGATGAAGTCATTCCATTTAGAGCAGTGTCTGCATAATGTCTAGCTGTAGGTTTCAGCATCTGTCCCTATATGATGAAGGAAGAAACTTCTCTGATGATGACTTAATCATGCACTGAGCTATGAATATAGCAGAATATCATTTGGAGTCATTTTAGTAATTTTTAATAGGTAGCATTTGGGTTTTCTCTAGATCTCTGATCTGTCTAGTCTCTGGTTCTTTATGACCCAAGGAGTATTAGTTAGGTATGGATTCCATCTTATGGAGTGGGACTTAAATCAGTACCACCTTTTGAAGATGCTATTTCTTGTCCAGTGAGTATTTCTGGTTCTATATCAAAAATAAAGTGTCCATTGGTGTGTGGACTTATGTCATCAATCCATTTGTTATTTGTACATAGAAGGGTTACTGATTTTTCGTGACTTAACTTTTTTATCCTGCTACAATGCTGAAAGTGTTAATGTGCTATGGGAAATTCCCAATGGAATATTTTTTTGAGTCACTTTTGTATACTATCATACCTGAAGAAGGACGCTTAAAAGAAATCCTTCACTAGCTCAGAGTTGAGAATAATAGATGGTTATTTATTTAGGAGTAGACTCATGAATCAGAATCCTTTGCTGGAACAGAGAACCAAATCCTGCAGCTGAAAAGAGAGCAACTGCGCACTTTACATCAACATAAATAGCATAAGAGGCCATGCCCAAGTGGGTGGGTAACTTAAAGGCTACTGGCTGTAGGATTTTCTACAGCACCTCCCTCTTTTGCTTAATAAATAACTTGGCCAAGTAATGAGAGAAAAGTAACTACAACTATCTAGTCTTCAACCCCATCAAAGATCTGAGAAGAGAAATAATATTACTTGAATAAGCAGGAAGTGCAATCAAGCAACTTCCAAAATGTGCAACAAAAGACAGAAACAACTGGCTACCTGGGCAATCACCCAAAGTCTCATTTGCAACATTGAATCAACCAACTTTGGCTAAGGCCTAGAGTAAATGACAGACAGTTTTTAGTTGTTGAGGCATGGGCAATTCCTTGCTCAAAGGCCAATTTTGCCAAGAAGAAAACACTGAGTGGAGTGTTTTGGTGCTCAACATTTTCTCATGAGTAGATCAGTGCGGCCAGGAGCAATCATGTCTCACTTCTACAGAACTCTAAGTTATTTAAATGCCATATTCTACAGCTCTTTGAGGTGGTTGAAGATTACATATCGATGCAGAAAACAATCTCTATATATCTAAAAATCCCGTTTAGTCTAACTACAAGTATAACAAACATAGATGACGGTTGATCTATAATTCTTAATATCTAAATAACCTAAAGACCAAGACTTCATATTAGAATATTATAGAATAAATAACTGTGTAACAAATGAGGATAATGGCCTCAAAATGTGAACAATATATAAGTATCTTGATCAGAGGTAAGAATATACATTGCAATATGATAAATATATCCTAAAATCTTATCAATATACAAAGATGTTTTAAGCAGAGATAAAAGCATGCATGAATACAATATGAAATAAATTTGTTTAGATATAGAAATATTGTAGATGAAAATAGGAACATGTTCAATATAATTTAAGTTTGAATCAATATACAAGAATCTATACCTATGGAAATTGCCTATAAATAATAGATCACACATAGTCACTCTATTACTCACTATTATTATTAGTGTGAGTAATCCCATCCGATTTTCCTTTTTTTTTTTTTTTCAAAGAGACCCCGGATCCTACAATATCCTCTCACCTCAACCCTTTTTCAATTATAATAAACTCCTAAATGATCTAACCCTGAAAACAAACTTTATTGAGAGAATGAATGTCATCTTCTAGAATTACTTCCAACTGTCATGGGAACGATATTCTTTTATGGAATCCTGTGAAAGTAAAATGATGGATAAATTCCAAGATTACTCTCTGGTATAATTGAAAATAGTTTCTGAGTATTTAGTAGGGATTTTCTGAGGTTCCTATTTGGAGTTCTGACCAGACATTGTAAAAATTGCACCATTTCAGCTAACCAAGTTGGAACTTTCTTGAGCAGCTGGTACCCAAAACAGGTTTTATACTAGCATTATCAGCATCATGACATCATATCATCCAGGTGGAGTTAAGATATTTTGACTTCTTCCCTTTCTATTTGGTTCTTCTTAATCTCTTTTAGTTGTTTTATTGCTTTAGCTAAGACTTCAAATACTATATTTAATAGGTATGGAGAGAGTGTACAAGCTTGTCTTGTTCCTGATAATAGTAGAATTGCTTTGAGTTTCTCTCTATTTAATTTGACTTTGGCTGCATGCTTATTGTCAACTGCCTTTATTATGTTCAGGTATATCTCTTGTATCCCTAATCTTTCCAGGACTTTTAGCATGAAGGTGTTTGTTGAAGAATTTTCTCATCTAATGAGGTGATCATGTGTAATCTTGCTTCCAGTTTGTTGAAATGATAGATGACATTTATTAATTTGTATATGAAACCATCCATGAATCTCTAGAATGAAGCCTACCTGATTATAGTGGATAATCTTTATTATGTTTTCTTGGATTTTAACTGCTAGTACTTTTTGAATATTTTTACATCTATGTTTACAAGGAAAATTTGTGATTGTCTTTCTTGTGTCATTATGTGGTTTCTGTAGCTGGGTAACTGTGGCCTCATAAAATTAATTGGCCAATGTTCCTTCTGATTCTATGTTGTGGAACCATTAAAGGAGTATTGGTGTTAACTCTTCTTTGAAAATATGGTACAATTCTGGGGTAAAACCATATAATCCTAGGGTTTTTTTTTTTGTTTGTTTGCTTTCATTTAGTTTTGATTTTGGTTAGATTTGAATTGCTTTTTTACTTTGCTAGGTGACATGGATCTGTTTGAGTTCATTTTCTGCTCTTGATTTAACTATAGTAGGTGGCATATGTCAAGAAAATTACCTGTTTCTTTTAGATTTTCCAATTTAATTGAGAATGACCTTTTAAAGTATGTCATTATTATCTGGATTTTCTAGGTGTTTGTTATTATGTCCCTGTTTTGTTTTCTGATTTTGTTAATTTGGATATTCTGTCTCTGTCTTTTTGTTGGTATAGATAAGGATTTACCTATCTTGTTGACTTTCTTCAAGACGCAATTATTTGTTTCATTGATTGTTTGCATTTTCATCTTGTTTCTGCCTTATTGATTTCAGTCCACAGTTTGATTCTTCCAGTAGTCTACTCCTCTTGGGTATGGTTACTTCTTTATTACTGGAATTTTCAGGTGGGCTATTAAGTTGCTAGTATGAGATATCTCCTGTTTTGTAATTTAGCCATTTAGTGCTATGAACTTTCCAATTAGAACCCGAATCATTGCATCCCATAAGTTTGGGTATGTTGTGCATTCATTTCCATTCAATTCCAGAATATATTTAATATCTTTTATTATTTATGACTGGAAAAAATTGTTCAGTTTTCATGAAATTTAGGCTTTTTGTTGTTGCTTTTTTTGATATCTAGATTTAATCTGTGATGGTCTCATAGGATGTAGGGTTGATTTTATTAATTAATTAATTAATTGATTGATTGATTTATTAAAGATTTCTGCCTCCTCCCTGCCACCGCCTCAAATTTTCCTCCCCCTCCCCCAATCAACTCCCCATCCCTCGTCAGCCCAAAGAGCAATCAAGGTTCCCTGTCCTGTGGGAAGTCCAAGGACCACCCACCTCCATCCAGGTCTAGTATGGTGAGCATCCAAACTGCCTAGGCTCCCCCAAAGCCAGTATGTGCAGGAGGATCAAAAACCCATTGCCATTGTTCTTGAGTTCTCAGTAGTCCTTATTGTCCGCTCTGTTCAGCGAGTCCGGTTTTATCCCAGGCTTTTCCAGACCCAGGCCAGCTGGTCTTGGTGAGTTCCCGATAGAACATCCCCATTGTCTCAGTGTGTGGCTGTACCCCTCGCGGTCCTGAGTTCCTTGCTCGTGCTCTCTCTCCTTCTGCTCTTGATTTGGACCATGAGATTTCAGTCCGATGCTCCAATGTGGGTCTCTGTCTCCATTCATCGCCTGATGAAGGTTAATATTGAAGAGGATGACTATATGTCTTTCTTTGGGTTCTCCTTCTTATTTAGCTTCTCTAGGATCACAAAATATAGGCTCAATATTCTTTATTTATAGCTAGAAACCAAATGTGAGTGAGTACATCCCATATTCCTCTTTTTGGGTCTTGCTTACCTCACTCAGGATAGTGTTTTCTATTTTCATCCATTTGCATGCAAAATTCAAGAAGTCCTTGTTTTTTACTGCTGAGTAGTACTCTAATATGTATATACCCCATACTTTCTTCATCCATTCTTCTGTTGAAGGGCATCTAGGTTGTTTCCAGGTTCTGGCTATTACAAGTAATGCTGCTATGAACATAGTAGAGCATATACTTTTATTGTATGATAGGGCCTCTCTTGGGTATATTCCCAAGAGTGGTATTGCTGGGTCCAGGGGTAGGTTGATCCCGAATTTCCTGAGAAACCGCCACATTGATGTCAAAAGTGATTGTACAAGTTTGCATTCCCACCAACAATGGATGAGTGTACCCCTTTCTCCACAACCTCTCCAGCAAAGGCTATGACTGGTGTTTTTTATTTTAGCCATTCTGACAGGTGTAAGATGGTATCTTAAAGTTGTCTTGATTTGCATTTCCCTGATGGCTAACGAAGTTGAGCATGACCTTAAGTGTCTTTTGGCCATTTGAACTTCTTCTGTTGAGAATTCTCTGTTCAGCTCAGTGCCCCATTTTATAATTGGGTTGATTAGCCTTTTACAGTCTAGTTTCTTGACTTCTTTATATATTTTAGAGAACAGATCTTTGTCAGTTGCGGGGTTGGTGAAGATCTTCTCCCAGTCAGTGTGTTGCCTTTTTGTCTTAGTGATAGTGTTCTTTGCTTTACAGAAGATTCTCAGTCTATGGAGGTCCCATTTATTCAATGAGGCCCTTAATGTCTGTGCTGCTGGGGTTATACGTTGGAAGTGGTCTCCTGTGCCCATGTGTTGTAGAGAACTTCCCACTTTCTCTTCAATCAGGTTCAGTGTGTTCAGACTGATATTGAGGTCTTTAATCCATTTGGACTTGAGTTTTGTGCATGGTGATAGATATGGGTCTACTTTCATTCTTCTACAGATTGACATCCAGTTTTGCCAGCACAATTTGTTGAAGATGCTCTCTTTTTTCCCTTTTATATTTTTAGCTCCCTTATTGAAAATCAGGTGTTCATAGGTTTGTGGGTTAAAGTCAGGGTCTTCTATTCGATTCCATTGGTTGACTTCTCTGTTTTTATGCCAATACCAAGCTGGTTTCAATACTGTAGCTCTGTAATAGAGTCTGAAGTCAGAGATGGTAATGCCTCCATACGATCCTTTACTGTATAAGATTGTTTTAGCTATCCTGGGTTTTTTGTTTTTCCATATAATGTTGATTATTGTCTTTTCCAGATCTGTGAACAATTTTGATGGGGATTGCATTGAATCGATAGATTGCTTTTGGTAGAATTGTCATTTTTACTATGTTGATCCTCCCAGTCCAAGAGCAAGGGAGATCCTTCCATTTTTCTGGTGTCCTCTTCAATTTCTTTCTTCAAAGACTTAAAGTTCTTGTCAAATAGATCTTTCACTTACTTGGTTAGAGTTACCCCAAGATAATTTATGCTATTTGTGACTATCGTGAAAGGTGATGCTTCTCTGATTTCCCTCTCTGTTTCCTTTCCTTAGTGTATAGGAAAGCAACTAATTTTTTGGAGTTGATCTTGTATCCATTACTAAAGGTGTTTATCAGCTGTAGGAGTTCTTTAGTGTATAGGAAAGCAACTAATTTTTTGGAGTTGATCTTGTATCCATTACTAAAGGTGTTTATCAGCTGTAGGAGTTCTTTGGTAGAGTTTTTGGGGTCGCTTATGTATACTATCATATCATCTGCAAATAACGAAAGCTTAACTTCCTCCTTTCCAATACGAATCCCCTTGATCCCCTTATGTTGTCTTATTGCTATTGCTAGAACTTCATGCACTATATTGAAGAGGTATGGAGAGAGAGGGCACATCCTTGTCATGTTCCTGAGTTTAGTGGGATGGCTTTGAGTTTTTCTCCGTTTAATTTAATGTTAGCTGTCGGCTTGCTGTAAATAACTTTTATTATATTTAGGTATGACCCTTGTATCCCTAATCTCTCCAAGACCTTTATCATAAAGGGGTGTTGAATTTTGTTGAATGCTTTTTCAGCATCTAATGAATTGATCATATGGTTTTTTGCTTTCATTTTATTTATATGGTGGATTACATTAATAGATTTGCGTATGTCGAACTAGCCCTGCATCTCTGGGATGAAGCCTACTTGATCATAATGGATAATTTTTCTAATGTGTTCTTGGATTCAGTTTGCCAGTATTTTTTTGAGAATTTTTGCATCAATATTCATGAGTGAGAGAAGGGGAGATCATGAGAAACCCGGAGACCATGTGTTTATTCTCTGGGGATAGTTTAAGTGCCTATGGAAATGGTCTTGACCCTTTCTGAGTTTGGACAAAGGCCCCTCCCAGGGGAGGGATCTTGAAATGGAGTTCATGCCCAGTATTACAAAGATGGATGCCAGGGGCTGAATGAGCACCCCCCACACTATTATGTTTTAGACTCTTTGTATAAAGGAGTGTTAGGGAGCAGTGGTGATGCTTTTGACCAAACAGAAAGGACTGCCTGCTGTAGTTGGGACTGTTGCCCTGCCTTGCTCAGCTGGTGTATTCTAAGAGATTGTCTCCTGGTGTTAGACTCTGGGACACTGAAACAAGTTAGGGGAAAAAGATTGAAGGAAAAGATCTTTATGATCCATTAGTGATGGTGTCAGAAAGGAAAGGGAGATCACAGCAAGTGTCCTGCTACAGATTTGGGGGTGAGTTAGGGGATTGGAAATGGATTAGCAAAAGGAGAGGTAAAGATTTCCCAGAGTCTGATTATTTAAAAAAAATAATGTCAGCATGTGCTCTTATCTGTTTCTTGCATAGTGACAGTACCGCCTTACAACTCTTAACTGAGTTTTAATATTATACGTAGAATTGTTTTAACTTCAGTTGTTACATATACTCTCTCTAAGCAGTGTTTATCTGAAAGACAATAGTTGTGTGAGGTATTTTTTGAGTAAAATCACTCTTCCTTTACTCCACAGTCATTGTGAACATTTTGGTAAAAACTGAATTATTCAGGAACCCCTGAGTCTCATGAATTACTAGAATGAATCAACATAACTGTTTTTCTTCTAACAGATCATGGAGGGAAAATACCTATTGTGTACAATTTTCTTCATAAACACTTCCTTAATAAATAATAATAATAGGTCACAGACAAACACTTGACTCTGAAGCAATTAAACATCTTAAAAAAGTAACTTGAAGTCTCTTTATAGAGTATAATATTAAACCTGGATGTGGAAATTCTAGATATCATTGATGATAATGCTCCTAATTCACAAATGATTGCAGAAGTATTAATTATGTTATATGGCATATAACTATTATTATCTGTGAGTCACAGACATGATATTACAGTTCTGAATGCTTCAAAACTGCTTCATCACAACCTCTGTGATATTTAAAGTGTTTTTATAAATTAGATAAGCACCTTCAGTCACAGGAAATTTTGCTTACAAAAATGATAAAGAAACTGCGCCACCACTCAAGCCATGGCACATGCCTTTATTATCAGCACTTGGGAGGCAGAGACAGGAAGAACTAAGTGAATTCTAGGCCAGCTTGATCTAAAAAGTGAGTTCCAGAACAGCTAGGACTCTCACACAGAGATACCTTATCTCTAACAAAAAAAAAAAAATTAAAAAAAAACACTTCTCAATATACAGGGAAACTTTTGCTTTTCATAGGATAATTTTATAGCCTATTAATTCAATGAATATATTTCTCAGCTAGAGTTTGGTGTAGGAGCTTTTTCTGTTCATGTGTTGCTTTCATTGGCTAATGAATAAAGAAACTGCTTTGGGCCTGATAGGGCAGAACTTAGGTAGGTGGAGAAGACAGAACTGATGTTGGAAAGAAGGGCAGACTGAGGGACACCATGGATCTTCTGTCTGATGCTGACACTGGTTAGAATCTTAACAGTCACATGGAGATACACAGATTAATAGAAATGGGTTAAAGTAATATGTAAGAATTAGCCAATAAGAAACTAGAGCTAATGGGCCAAGCAGTGTTTTAATGAATGTTGTTTCTGTGTGGTTATTTGAGGGCTGAGAAGCCAGAAATCAACAAGCAGCCTCCTTATAATAAATTAGTGCTCCAACTCTGTGAACTATCCACGTAAAACCTGAGAACTCTTGATAAGGAACTCTAGACACTAAAAAACAAAGTTTAGCTAATTTTTTTCCCAAATGAACTCTGCATGCTAGCAGCATGTTGCAGCTCTTTTAATAGAAATTTTCCTGATTCAGCAGTAGCAGAAAAGAAGCCATGGATTTGAAATGCCAGCTTTCTGGGGCATGCTGCCAGCATGAACTCTGACTCAGGAGGTCTGGCTATGGAGCATTTAAATGGGGTTTGTGAACAAAGTGCTACAACTTGCTTAATGACAACATAGACTGGTTGTGTGCCTAAAAAGGGGCTTGAGCATGGCTCTCAGAGGCACCAAACCACTCCACCATGCTGAACTGACAGGTCAAGCAGGAGTGCTGTATTTCCCCTAGCAATAGCACCACATAAGTTCATAAGAAGGGCTTAGATTTTAGAACAGACTTCTGGTCTGAAAATAATTACAGATATGAAATAAAAACAAATCTAGATGAGAAAGACCCCTAAATGAAACACAATGTGTTTTAAAAAATGTACATAGGCTTGGGAGAGAAAAGAAAAAGAGAGTTATAAAAAGAAGTAAATGGTTAGAAAAAAATAAGCCAAAGTCTTTAAAGAGACAGAGTATAGTCATAGATTAAACGAATAAAAATAATAAAATAAATATTAAAAAATAATAGATTTAAGACAAATAAGCCACATGAAGGTGGAGAATACAAAGAGAGTCCAGATTATGTATATTGTTGTGTTTTCTTTGAATTTTTTGACTGTGAAGAAGCTAAGCTAAGTAACCAATATATTTACTTTAAATGTATCTTGTTCTCAAAATTTGGGTAAGGATATGTTGCTTCAGAAAAGAGGTTCTTCTTTTGTTTCCACAGATAATGAGAATCTGTGGAATCCTTCCAGACTAATATGGTTTGATAGTCCAAGACCTCCTGAAATGTCATTGTGAACACCCTTAAAAATTACTTCACCAAACAAAAAACAGGAAGCAATTTGGAGAGAACTATGTCCATATTCCCAAATATTGTCTATAAATGTTTGTTTACATTTAAATGGGAATATGCTCTAGAGATTTGCATTGGTATAAATCTTGGCTTATTGATACAAATTTAAGGTCAATTTTGTTATATGTATATTTCTACTCTTGATTAAGGTATTGTGCAGTGCATTTAAAAATGTAATGCATAATTAATAAATATAGGTTGATAGAGAATCATGTATTATATTCATGCTTCTAATCATGTTAGTTAGATTTTCTAGATGTACAGAGATGTATTTCATGTGGATAGACATTCTTCAAAACTTTCAAAGACTACAGAATATGGCATTTAAAATGCTTAAGAACTTAGGACTTTTCATAACAATGAGACACATCTGCTACTGGCAGCACCCAATTACTACAAAAGGAAGATGGGCATCCAAGAGGCTACTTATAAAGTTTGATAGCTATTTGGGCAAGAAATTGATCTTGCCTGGACTGCTTGATGATACACTGTATGAACTGGACTTGCTGGACCCTCAGAGAAATGACTGCTAAACTTGTCTAAAGGTGAAATGCTCCTTTAGGGTTCCTGCTACATCAAAGAGTCAGTCAGACATTCTGCAGGACACAGAAAAATGTGATGGACAAACTGCCAATATAGGTGGAACGGTCTTTGAAATTTCCTGTCTCATAGAAATGTCTGCTAGATGCTATGAGCCTGCAGGCTGAAGATGGATGCCCCAATGGTACAGAAGAACTTTTAGTGACTGTTCAAGTAGGGAGATGTCTCTGTCAATTCTAGAGTTTTGGAAGTTACTTACAATGGACTTCCTGTTTACTTAGGTAATATTATATTCTTCTGGAGTCTTTGATGAAGCTGAAGAATTGATAGTTATTGTTTTCCTTAGTTATTATAAAAGATAAAGTAGATATAAATATAGTAACTATAATTCTTGCTTGATACCTGCTTTGTTATATGTAATTTTACCATGTTAAAGTTCAAACCTTCCTTTTTAATTTAAAGAGGAAAGGGAAGGTGATGTGAATACCATTGGCTAATAAGAAGCTTCTTTGTACCTATAGCAAGGTAGAACTTAATTAGGTGGGGGAAACTAAGCTGAATGCTGGAAGAATGGAAGCTGATTGAGAGAGAAGTCATGGAAACGCCAGAAACAGACATGCTGAAACCCTGTTTGCAGACCATGCATCATGGTAAAATATAAAATAATGGAAATGAGTTAATTCTAGATATAAGATCTGGCTAGCAATATGCTTAAGTAATTGGCCAAGCAGTGATTTAATTAATATAGTGTCTGTGTGATTATTTCAAGAGTCGGGGGAGCTGGGAAACAAGCAAACCTCTGCTTACAACACTTTCATGTTTGTTTGTTTTGTCCAATTCTATTATGTTAGTTTTTGTCTCACACACTGAATTATGTTTTGTTAGAGGTCTATTTGTTTTCTAATAAGAGACAAATTGGGAGTGAATCTGGGTGAGAGGGGAAATAGGAAGGCAATAGAAGGGGGTAGAGGCAGGGAAATGATAATCAGTATATATTATTTGGGAAAAATCTATTTTCTATAAACGGAAAAAGTAAAGAAATCTCATGTAAATGAATTTTGGATGGAATAAGTCATTAAAAGAATAAGTCAATTTTATTAAAACAAGGAACCGTTGATTGGTTTGAACACACTAGTAATTAAAGCATTAGGAATTAAATATCATAAAGTCAATTGAAGTAAAATTAGAAAATTCTATTTTTATTTTTAAGAGCATGCAAAAATAAAAAGAATAAGGATAACAGAAATATGTAAGTTGCCTAAAGATGTGATCTATGAAGGAGAAAAATAGATATTGATACCAGAACCTGGGTCAAATTGAAACATTAGTGTGACAACATTTTTGTATTATTAAGCTGGCTGAGATTCCAGAAACACACGTGATGTTGGTCAGCATGCTTGAGACAGGAACTACAGTTTGTAACATAAACAGATTGCTATTTTTGGAAAATAGTTTAGTATGTACTAGTTCTAAGTTGGGAAATAAAGCTCTTTGTAACAATTTATCTGATGGAAATAGAGAGATGCAGTAAGGGTATGTGCAAGGGTGTGGTGGAGGACTTCTGTCCACTGAGAACTACTCACACAACTAAGATGTCGCTTGTAATACATTCTGCATCTTAATTAATGCCCACTACACGAATGCCCAAATAATGGTTTTAAATGTTACAAGACTCTACAAAATATTGACAATGAAAATATGTTCATATCTATAGCTCTCATTACATTTAAGATATACAAGAAAAAGCATAGGTTAGAAGTATGTGAAGAAATACTTGATGGGTGGATTACTTCTGAAAGTGCTGATGCAGAGATGAGAAGGGCACAGTGAGTTCTTCCTGCCTGCAAGCACTTAGTACTGAGCACATATCACATTTGATCCAATTCTCACACATTGTCTAGTAAGCAATGGCATTTTCCCTGTTTAACTGAGGATACCCTAGACAATGACTTAACTATGTATGTACAACAAATACAGAGCAAGACATGAATTTGAACCCAGGCTTCGAGAAATAATACTGCTAAATCTCATTTGTCTATCAACCTATTAAAAATCAAATGCAAGGAATAAGAGTAGAAAGGTGTTTGCCAGTGAGTGATGGGGCAGAAGAGAAGATGCTGAGCCTTAAGTGTGACCTCTCTCTTCAGATGAGAGGTAGAGTGGGGTTGCAGATGCTCCTAGGGCATTTTGTAGATATGCCGAAAAGTTTTTAGTACTGTCCACACATATACATATACAGTTCTATACAGGGTAGGAGGCATGTCAAAATACTTAATTTCAGTCACACCTATACATATATACACACACAACACTAATAATAAACTAAATCTTAAAAAGAGAATAGAGGTTTGGAATCTGACAAACTATTGTCAATATTCTCCTCTGTGGCAGGAGACTTGTTGCCATTTTATAGTTAATAAACTTACATCTGACCCTCATCTCTTACATCATAGACACTTCATCTCTGCCATAAGTGCATATCAGTTCAAAAGAAGAACATTCAATTGGGCAGAATTCTTTCCATATGGAATGGACAATCTGCATGATTCTTGAATAATTATTGTTTGCTTTTTCTCAGACTCAGTTTGATTTTGCAATACTCATACTTATTACTACCATAAGCCATTAGAATGCAATGGGAAAGGAGCATGGATGTGTCAAGGAGGAGGCAGGTGGGCACAGTGTCTCAGTCAGACATTATTCGGCAAAGGGTTTTTGAGATACCAGAGACTTGTAGTGGTCAGAAAGAAATTTGCATGGTTCCTGTCCTCCGGGAAAACAGATTCATCATTCTTAGGTGAAGTGAAGCCCTCCTTGCCATTATTATCATGAATACAAGATATTATTTCAGAGACCTACAGACAGTAATGCTCCCTTCTATTTCAAAAGAAGAATTCCTCTACAAGCAGACAAGAATGCTACACTCAAGAGACAAAGTGTCTGCAGTGTGTGGCACTCTTCCTAGTCTCTGGCATTTTATTTATAGTTGCAAGAGTCAGCACAGCTATTTATTTCATAATTCTACTTGCTTTCTTCAAATAAATTCAAAGAAAGTACCTCAAAGTAGAACCAATTTTTTATTTGATACACTGTATTGAAATAACAAAGTATGCCAAAAAGTCTCGTGTTAACACATAGGAGTCAGAATGAAATGGAAAACATTTCTGTTTACTGTTTATTTTCTTGTGATTTTAAAGTATTCCTATTATTCAACACTGTATTCCAAATTTTTATTATAGAGCATCTAGTCATTATTTTTCCCGATTACAAACAACTCAAGCAAGTACCCCTTAAACTTCTTATGCAACCTATGTTTGTCATTGTTTTATTCTTTTCATACTGTTCTGACATGAATTTAAACAAAAATAACAAAATAACAATGTGTTTTGGAAAGTCTCCAGACTCATACATATGAAAAATGCGTTTTGGAGGCTGATTCCTTAATAGCAAGGTTTTAAAGAGCTATATGTGAAATAATCATGTTATGAAAATTGATACATTGATACAAAATAGAATGGTATTTCTTAGAAGGCAATTTTCCAAAAAAATAAAAGGTATTTTTCATAGTGTTTATAGTCCACAAACAGACTGAATGGGGGTCATGCTGTTGGCTGTTACATGCCATTTACATATATGTTGTTATGATGATATGTTGTTTTAGATGATAAAAATGGCCTGGTGAGTCACACTTATAATCCTAGTACTTGGAAGACAGAAACAGAAACATCTTTGTGAGTTTGAGGCCAGTCAGATCTACAGAAATATTTCCAAGACATCCAGAGCTACACAGAGAAACTCTGTCTTGAAATATCAAAATAAATAAACAAATTACGGCAACCAAAAACAGCAAGTGGTGAAGTGGTTCACACTTTGTATGTATCTTTAATGAGTGACCAAAACTATTCTGCGATTTGGACTAGGAAAAAAGACCTGAGTGGATGAACAACAAATAGTTTGTGTTTTTATGATAAAAAAATACCCAGCATACAGAGGGGAATTCCACATCATATGGGGTAATAAAAATGTTCATACACACATCAGTTACTGTCAGCCTCAAATGCAGATGAGCTGAGTCTAGACGCAAATAACATGAGAAACATAGAGAGAACTTTCAAAGGCTTGAAATGTGCTTGATAGACAAGATTATTTCTCTTATATTTTTGGTTGTGAGCCTAGCCTTTAACGGCTGAGCCATCCCTCCAGAATGGCCAAGATCAAAAACACTGATGACAATTTATGCTGGAGAGGATATGGAGTAAGAAGAACACTCCCCGATTGCTTATGGGAGTGCAAACTTGTACAGCCGCTTTGGAAATCACTATGGCAATTTCTCAGAAAATTAGGAATCAATCTACCTAAAGATCCAGCAATACCACTCTTGGGCATATACCCAAAGAATGATCAATCATACCACAAAGACATTTGCTCATTTATGTAGCATTATTCATAATAGCCAGAACCTGGAAACAACCTAGATGCCTCTCAACTGAAGAATGAATAAGGAAAATGTGGTACATTTACACAATGGAGTACTACTTAGAGGTAAAAAAAAAAAATGACATCATATTCCCACAAATAAACAGAACTAGAAAAAAAAGATTATTTCTCAACAGATTAGGTGCATATTTATGGCTGCCCATATCTCTGTTTGTATGCTTGCATTCTCTGTTGTGTCTACTGCTGTATATTTGAAACACATACTAAATGGCATGTGGCTTGTGTTGGGTGGTCACTGAGTTATTATTGTTCTGATCTCTGCAAACAGATGGGCTAAATCAGAAACAGGACCATCACTGGTAATCTGGGTCTTGAGTTGGTGTGTTCATGTCCATGGACTATTTATTTAAAGATGAAATAAAAGCATATACAGATTGCAAAGCAGTAGGAATACTGCTAAATCTGGTTGTTTAGATAAATAAAGTTGTACCATTTCCTCTATTGAGTAAATCCCTTCATATAATGCCTCTAATTTTAATCATATGTCTTTTCAATTAATCATAAACTTGCATGGAAAATAGGTGATTTTTAATAAAAGTTCACTTAGAGGGCACAGTTTGACTTCTTGAAAATTGCAAATGTACTCAAAACCAATTAAAGCCAAATCAATCTCCTAACTTCCATTCACAGACATATTCTGAAATATGTGTAAGTAGAAACTAAGGTTGATACCATTCAGGAGAGCAGAACCTTACACTACTGCTCAGAACCAGGTGAGCTTTCAGATTGGTGCACGTGGGGGCCTAAGTTACTAGAAGGTTGTGGGATGCATGGTTTGGAGAGAAGGAAGCATGCAATCACAAATGCACTTGGGATCTCTCAATCACTACGTGCATTATTAGAAGAGGCATGTGAAGCTGAAGACAAGGGCAGGCTCCAGGGTTCTAAACTCTCCACTGTGTTTTTCTGCTTTATGACTCAACTGCAGACATTTCACCTAATTAGGAAAACAAGGAAATTACAAAGGAATGATGCTGAATATAGATCCCAGTGTTTTCAGAGAAATGTGTTGCTAACAGATTGGTTGGCACTTCACCGCCGGCAGGCTCAGTCTCAAAACCATATATAATAGATGAAGAATCCTTGCATAAACACACATAGAACTTATTCATCATGCTTGGGAATGATGTATCACTTCCATGTTAAAATTAACAAAAGAAGTCAGGGTGTTAAGAAGAGGAAGATAAAGACATCCATTGGTTGTCTGTATGTGCAGAGCTCAATCTGCTCATATTTCCCTGGACTAGTCTTCCCTTTTCTATATTAGCCTAGCTGATTTTTGGTATCTTGCTAAAGATGTCATGATTTTATCTACAATGTGCTTCAAAAGCACTGTCTGATTTATTATTGCAGGTATTTTCTCACCTATGATCCCTTATTCAACAGTTTCAATCATTTGATTGATTTGTTTCATTCATTCTAATACACCTGAAGGCAATGTGTTTTATTCAGAACCCCCAATTCTGGCACTATGCAGTGCTTGCTCACATACACCGGCCTCCAGCACTGCAGAGCACAGCACCACACTCGGCAGTTGTATAAAGGAAGACCATCCTGACTGCTGTGGTGCATAAGCCACACCAGCTGGAAGAAAAGATGAGTAAATGCCAGTATAAGAGTACATTCAACAATAAAAAGAGCAATAAAGCTCTACCAGAATCCAGTAATCCTGCTCTAGGACCCAGTCATGATAAGCTCAAAAGAAGCCCAAGTCTCAATAGTTAACCCTGAAGCAATCAATACCTGTTTCCAAGAAAGACCACAAACTGAGAACACCCAGGCCCACCCAGGAACAGACCATCCAAACGAAATTCCTAATGTTCCAATATTTGTAGATAGGATCACATGTTAGCACACACCCATCACTTTTCACCAGGACATCCTTAGATAAATGTCAGTCAGTCAGGGGTCCTGAAACTTAGAAATCTCTCACTCCTACCTTTGCTACTATAAAAATGCAACGCAAACTGAGCTCAGGGCTCTCCAATCACTCAATACATTGGACACATGGAGAGTCTGAATTTGCAAATTTGTGTAAGAGTAAAGGCTCTTTACTTTTCTATACAGAACCCAGTCTCCAAGTTGGTTTTTGGGATCTCCGTGATCTGAGCATAACACCTACAACAGTAAGACCTGAATAACCCAATGTAGCTGAAACAGAAAAAAAATGTACTTGAAACATATTTTATGATGATGATAGATGTTCTTAATAAGGAAATAAAAAATTCCCTTAAAAAGTCAAGGAAAAGACAAACAAAAATATATCAATAAATCTTTTAAGGAAAGCAAAGGAAGTCAAGAAGAAAAAAAACAGACAGATGAAGAAAATGGTTCAAGACTTGAAAACTGGAGCAGAATTAATAAAGAGCCCCAGCAGTCAACTAGCAGGTAAGTAAGAATCCTGCTGGCAGGCTCCACCATCCTTATCCTTTGGGCATTGTAACCTACAAGACCCACTCTGCTGCCCAAATCCAATGAACATTTCACCCTCCCAATGGCCAGATATCCCACTCAAGATCAGCATCCACGAGAGACACAAGCACTGCTACATTAATTGCTATTTGGAAGAACAGGTGGGTCACTGGTCTCAGAGCTAAACTGCCACAATCCCTAGGTCCTAAGTCCCAGAGCATATTACTTGCCCTCTGCCCATTTCAGGCTTAGCACCAGCTAGCAGGTAAGAGTCCTGCTGACCAGTTCCTCTACCAATGTCCCCATCCATTGAGCACTGTAATCTACAAGACCCACTCTGCTGCCCAAACTGCTGAGCCCATCACCCTCCCCTTGGGTAAACATCCTCCAAAAAGCAGCAGTCCCTAGAGACACAAGCCCCACCTGCACCAATCAAAAGAAAAAATGGGTAGATGACAGTCTAAGAGTGCATTCAACAACATCAAGAGCAATATGGCACAAGATCCAAATATCCCAACACAAATGAAGCAGAAAACAGCCTTTAAAATAGCTTTATGAAGATGACAGAGGACGTTAAAGAAGAAATAAAAAAATCTTAAAGAAATGGAGAAAAAGATAAACAAAAAATTGGAAGAAATCAATAAATCTTTTAAAGAAAACCAAAAGCACGCCTTTAATCCCAGCACTCGGGAGGCAGAGGCAGGCGGATCTCTGGGAGTTCGAGGCCAGCCTGGTCTACAAGAGCTAGTTCCAGGACAGGCACCAAAGCTACAGAGAAACCCTGTCTCGGAAAAAAAAAAAAAAAAGAAAAGAAAAAAACAAAACAAAACAAAAAAAAAACTAAAAAAGTCAAGAAAAAAGTCAAAACAGTGAAGGAAACAGTAAAACTTAAAAATTCAAATAGAAACAATAAAGAAAGCACAAATTGACGAATTATGGAAATGAAAAATCTGAGTAAATGAACAGAAACTACAGGTGCAAGAATAACAAACAGAATACAAGAAATGGAAGAGATAATCTCAGACAATGGAGATATGATGCAGGGAATATTCATCAGTCAAAGGAAATGTTAAATCCAACAAATCTTAACACAAAATATTCAGAACACGACAAAATGATCAAAACCTAAGAATAATAGGGATAGAAGGACAAATGCAGCTCAAAGGCAAGGAAAATATATTTAAAAAATTATAGAAAAACATTTCCCAATCTAAAGAAGGACATGCTATGAAGGTACATTAATTTTACAGAAAACCAAATAGACTGAACAACAAAAAAGTCCTCTCGCCATGTAAGAATCAAAACTAAACATACAGAATAAAATGTAGTGGCTAATCAATTGTATTTTAATAATAAAGCCTGCCAGAAGCTCTGAGAGTAAAAGAGTCCCACTGGTCAGCCTTACAGACCAGGTTATGGTAACACACACCTTTATTTGAAGTAGCCACACTAGTTGCCATAGAAACCAGGCGGTGTATGCCTGTAATCATTGTAGTGCTCACCATTAATCCCATTCCTAGAGAGGATTATAAAATGGGAAGAAACAGCTCTCAATACACAGTCTCATTCTAAGATTCCTAGAGACAGGATCATCATTTTGGTGTGAGGTTAAGAGCCAGTGGCTGGCTGTTTTGTTTTTCAGATCTTAAGATTGAACCCTAATCTCTGACACCTAGTTTTTATTAATAATGTTTCAATAAAGGAATAATATTAAAAGATTCAAAGGAAAAAAGCCCAGTAACATATAAAGACAGACCTGTCAGAATTACACCCGAATTCTCAATAGAGATTCTGAAAGCCAGAAGGTTGTAGACATATTTTGCAGACAGTAAGAGACCACAGATGCCAGGCTAGACTACTATATCCAGCAAAACTCTCAATCACCATAGAAGGATAAAACAAAATAGTTCTTGACAACACCATATTTAAACAATACCTATAAAGCTATCTAGAAAGTACTAAAATGACAACTCTAACCCAAGGAAGTTAGTTGAACCTGTGAAAACACAAGTAATAGATAATCCCACACCAGTGAATCCAAAACAAGGGAAACACACACACGCACACTACCAACACCAACAAAACCAAAAAATAACAGGTGCTCCCAATCACTGGGTATCAATATCTCTTAATATCAGTGGACCAAATTCACCTATAAAAAGACACAGAAAAATAGAATGAATCTGACAATAAGATCCATGCTTCTTTGGCATATTAGAAACACACCTCAACTTCAAAGACAGACATTACCACAGAATAAAGTGTTGGGAAAAGATATTCCAATTAAATAGACCTAAGAAACAAGCTGATATTACTATCCTAATATGGAAGAGATAAATGAGGACATTTTATAGTTCACCATAAAAACTCCATCAATATAAAGGCTCAATTCTGAACATCTATGCCCTAAATACAAGGATACACACATTTGTTAAAGAAACATTACTAAAACTTAAATCACACATTACACTCCAAATTCTAATAGTGGAAGACTTCAAAACCAATTCTCACCAATGACAGTTCTGCCAGTCAGAAAATTAAGATAGAAATTAGGGAACTAATAAATGTTATTACTCAAGTGAACTTAATAGACATTTGTAGAACATTTCACCCAAACACAAAATATTATACTTTCTCAGCAACTCATGGAATCATCTTTAAAACTGACCATATTCTTGGTCCAAAGCAAATCTTATCAAATACAAAAAAATGGAATAAACCCCTGTATCTTATTACCACAGGTTAAAGTAGAATTCCACAACAACACAAACTAGAGAAAACATACAAGCTCAGGTGTAGTAATAAGAGCGGCGGCGGGGCTGCGTCCCCAACACCCCAGCCGCCTGCCCAGCTAGCTTATGCTCCAAAATAATAACACACAAACTGTATTCTTTTAATCACTGTTTGGCCCATTCTCTTCTAGGCTAATTCTCACATATTAATTTAGCCCATTCCTAATCATCTGTGTGTAGCACCCCAAGGTGCGCTTACTGGGGAGATTCTAGCCTCGTCCATCCTGGGTCCGAGCTTCATCACGTGTGTCTGCCAGGGAGCAGGGCATGGTGTCTCTGCTGAGGCATCTGCTCCAGAGAGCAGAGCTGTCGAGACTCTGACCTCACTTCCTGTTCCTCCCAGCATTCTGTTCTGTTTTTACTCCTCCCACCTATCTTCTAACAAATAAAATGGGCCAGGGCAGTTCCTTTATTAGCCAATGACCTTCCTCCATCACTCATGGAAGCTGAACAAATCTCTTCTGAATTACCGCTGAATCAAGGAAGAAATAAGGAAACAAATTAAAAACTTCTTAGGTTTTATTGAAAATTAGTTCACAATTTACCCATAATTATGGGACACCATGGAAGCAGTGCTAAGAGGAAAGTTCATAACACTAAGTGCCCACATAAAGAGTTTGGAGAAATCTCACATTAGTAATTTAATAGCACAACTGAAAGCTCTAGAACAAAAAGCAAATTCACAGAGGAGAAATAGAAGGCAGGAAATTATCAAATTCAAGGCTGAAATTAATATAATAGAAACAAACAAACCAAAATGTTAATACAGAAAAGTAATGAAACAAAAAGTTGGTTCATTGAGAAAATCAACAAGATTGATAAACACTTATAAAAACTAGTCAAAAGGCAGAGAGAGAATATTCAAATTAACAGAATCAAAAATAAAAAGGAGGCAAGACAATAGACATGGAAGAAATACATAAAATCATCAGTTCATACTTCAAAAACCTCTACTCCAGAAAATTAGAAAATGTTAAAGAAGGATATAATTTTCTGGATAGTAACCAAATTCCAAAATTAAATCAAGACCGGATATACAATTTAAATAGACCTATTACTCCTAAGGAAGTGGAAACAAATTAAAAAAAAAATCTCAACCAAAAAAGCTCAGGGCCAGATGGTTTCAGTAAAGAATTCTACCAGAATTTCAAAGAAGAGATAATAAAAATACTGTTGAAATTGTTCCACATGATAGAAACAGAAAGAACATTACCAAACACTTTCTATGGTGCTACAATTACCCTGATACCCAAACCACACAAAGATACAACAAAAAAAAAAGGGAATTACAGACAAATTTCTCTCATGAACATTGATGCAGAAATATTCAATTAAATACTGTCACACTAAATCCAAGAACACATAAAAAAGTCATTTATCATGGCAAAATAGGCTTTATCCCAGAGATGCAGAGTTGGTTCAACATATAAAAATTTTTCAATGTAATTCTCCATAAAAACAGACTGAAAGAAAAAGACACATGATCTTCTCATTAGATGCTTTAAAAGCCTTTGACAAAATCCAATGCCCCTTCTTGACAAAGTTCTTGGAGAGAACAGGGATACAGGGAATATATCTAAAGATAATAAAATCAATATACAGCAACCCAACAACAAACATCAGATTAAATGGAGAGAAACTCAAAGCAATTCTACTAAAATCAGTATCTAGACAAAGCTGTCCACTATCTCCATAGCTATTTAATATATTACTGGAAGTAGTAGCTAGAGCAATAATACAACAAAAGGAGATCAAAGGAAAGGAAATGATAGAAATTGGAAAGGAAGAAGTCAAATGTTTGATGTTTGCAGATGATATGATAGTATCCATAAGTGACCCAGAAATTCTACCGGGGAACTCCTACAATTGATAAAGACCTTCTAAAAAAAACATAGTTCTCTTATGTACAAATGATAAACAGGGTGAGAAAGAAATCAGAGAAACAACATCTTTTACAATAGCCACAAATATCATAAAATATCTAGAGGTAACTTTAACCAAACAAGGGGAAAACCTGTAAGACAAGAACTTTAAGTCTTTAAAGAAATAAATTGAAGAAGATATCAGAAAATGGAAACATTTTCCATGCTATTGGATAGGTAGGGTCAACATAGTAAAAATGGCAACCTTGCTGAATGCAGTCTACAGACTCATTGCAATCATCATCAAAATACCAACAGAATTCTGTAATATGGAGCTGTGGGCCACTTCCCACCACCCAGCTCACTGCCATTGGCTAGCTTTACCCAAAATAATTACACAGAAACTGTATTCTTTTAAACACTGCTTGGCCCATTAGCTGTAGTCTCTTACTGGCTAACTCTCACATCTTGAATAACCCATTTTTTATTAATGAGTGTAGCACCACAACGTGATGGCTTACTGGAAAGGATCTTAACCTGCATCCATCTTGGAGAGGAGAGCTATTGTGTGTGTCTCACTGCCTTCTTCCTCCCAGCATTCTGTTCTGTCTACTCTGCCTATCTAAGCTGCTGTCCTATCAAAAGGGCCAAGGCAGTTTCTTTATTAGCCAATGAAAGCAACAGATAGACAGATGACACTCCCACATCAGAATTCTTCACATACCTTAAAAGAACAACTTCATATGGAAAGATAAAAAAACAGGTTAAGTAAACCAATCCTGTACAATAAAGCAACTACTGGACGTACCACCATCCCTGACTTCAAGCCCTACTGTAAAGCTATAGTAACAAAAACGACTTGGTATTGCCATAAAAAGTGACACATGGATCAATGAAATCAAATCAAAGACCCTGACATAAATCCACACACCTATGAACAACTGATTTTTGACAAGTCACAAATATACAATGGAAAAAGGAAAGCATCTAACAAATGGTGCTGGTATAATTGGATATTGACATGTAGAAGATGCAAATGTAACTATATCTATTACCTTTCACAAAACTCAAGTCCAAGTGCATCAAAAAACCTCAACTTAACTCCATTTACACTGAAGCTTATAGAAAACAAAGTGGGAAGTAGTCTTCAATGTATTAGCACAGGACACCTCTTCCTAGATATAACATCAGTACCACAGACAGAGATTGACAATAAATGGTACCTGCTGAAAATAAAAAAAAAATTCTGTAAGACAAAGAACATGGTCAATAAGATAAAAATGGCAGCTTAGAGAATGGGCAGAGATAGATCTTCACCAACTCCACGTCTGCAAGAGAATCAATTTCCAAAATACATAAGGAACTCAAAAAACTAGGCATCAAAATACCAAATAAATGAACTAAAAAAGGAGTACAGATTTAAACTGAGAATTTTCAATAGAAGAATCTCAAATGGCTGTAATAAACTTAAAGAACTGTTCAAAATCCTTTGTACCAGGGTACTACAAATCAAAACAACTCTGAGACATCATATTACAAGTTAAGATCAAAACTCTAGTGACAGTCTGCCTATGCTGGGGAGGATATGGAATTAGAGGAACACCCCTCCCCTGCTGGTGGGAGTGTAAACTTATGCAGCCACTTTGGAAATCATTATTGGCAGTTTCTCTGGATATTGGGAAACAGTCTACCTCAAGACTCAGCAAGACCATACCAATCTTGAAAATATATATATATATATATATATATATATATATATATATATTCAAAGGATGCTCAATCATACCACTAGGACACTTGTTCAACTATGTTCATAGCATCATTATTTGTAATAGCCAGAACTTGGAAACAACCTAGATGACCATCAACTAAAAAAATGGTACATTTATACAGCAGGAAAAAAATGACATAAAGAAATTTGAGGACAAATAGATGGAAATAGGGAAAAAAAAACCATCCTGAGTGAGGTAACACAGATCCAGAAAGACAAGAACAGTATGTACTCACTCATAAATAGATATTATATTTAAAGCAAAAGATAACCAGGGTACAATCTTCAACCCCTGAGAAACTAGGTAACAAGGAGGACCCTAAGGGTGTCTCATAGATCTCCCTGGGCAGAGGAAATAGATGAGATGAACTAGAAAAGTCACAGAGTCTGGATTCTCTGTATTATTGTGTTTTCTTTAAATTTTTTGACTGTGAAGGAGCTAAATACAGAGAAACATTTCATTGTGTGGTCTGCTAATCTAATCCAACATGTATATTATAAAGCTATCTTGACTTCAGAATTTGGGTCTAAGGATATGATGCTTTGGAAAATAGGTTCTTCTTTTGTTTTCACAAAGGATGAGACCCTATGGATTGCTTCTATACCAATATGGTATGATAGACCATGTCCTCCTGAAAGGTTGCTGTGAACACCATCAAAAAATTACGTCACTTAACTGCTGACTGAGATGAACTTAGCAAACAGAATACGCCATGAAAAACCTGATTAACAGTGCCCCCATACAGCAGGAAGCAGTTTGGAGAGAATAACAGTGCACATATTCCCAAATATTGTTTATAAATGTTCTTTTACATTTAAAGGGTGATATGATATAGATATGAATAATTTGCATTGGTATGGATTTTGATTTAGTCATATAAATTTAAGGTCAATTTTGTTATATGTGTATTATTTCTGATCTTGATTAAGGTATTGTGATTGTGTAGTTTATTTAAAAATGTAATGTATAGTTAGAAAATATAGGTTAATGGATAATCAACGATAATAGTCAAGCTTGTAGTCATGTTAGATTTTCTAGATATGTAGATTTATATTTCAGTTTGATAGGCATTCTTAATATCTTTCAAAGACTACAGAATATGGCATTTAAATGTTTTAATACCTTAAGATTTTTCATGACAATGAGACATGTCTGCTCCTGGCAGCACCAGCTACTTCAAGAAGAATATGGGCATCGAAAATTCTCCTTATGGAGTTTGATAGCCATTTGGGCAAGAAACTGCTCCTGCCTGAATTGTTGCATAAACTGTACCTGAAGAACCCACAGAGAGAGGACTGCTGAACTTGTCTAAAGGTGAGATGGTCATTTGAGTTTCCTGCTTAATGAAAGAGTCTGCTAGACATTCTACAGGACACAGCAGAAAGTGACTGAACTGCCTTTGAAATTTCCTGCTACATGGACATGTCTGCTGGAAACTATGGGCCTGTAGGCTGAAGATGGATGCCCCAAAAGTAGAGAAGAACTTCGGGTGACTGTACAGACAGCAAGATGTCTCTGTCATTTGTAGAGTTTTGGAAGTTGCTTACTTCTTATTTACTTAGGTAATATTATATCCTTCTGGAGTCTTTGATGGAGTTGAAGAATATATAGATAGTTATAGTTTTCCTTAGTTATGATAAAAGATAAAATATATATATATATAAATATTGTAACTGTAATTCTTGCTTGATAACTGCTTTGTTATATGTAATTTACTATGTTACAGTGAAAGCCTTTCTTTTTTATTTAAACAGAAAAAGGGAAAATGGTGTTGGAGGGTCTTCTTTCTATGTGTTGCTTTCATCGGTCAAATAAAGAAACTGCCCAGGCTTTTTGATAGTGCAGAACTTAGAAGGCAGTGTGGCAGACACTGTGGCTCTCCTCTATGAGACCAATGCTGGTTAGACTCATGCCGGTAAGCCACAGTCAAGTGGCAATACACATTAATAGAAATGGGTTAATTAAGATGTGAGAGTTAGCCAATATGAGGCTAGAAATAATGGGTCAGGCAGCAATTTAATTAATCCAGATCTCTGTGTGATTATTTTGGGCATAAGCTAGCTGAAAGATGGGCTGGATGAAAAGCAGGCCCATGTCTGCCTACAACATCTGCATGTGGGTTACATTTTTGTAACTTGGTCTTTGTGGGTCTCTAGCAGTGGGACCAGAACCTGTCTCTGATGCTTGATCTGGCTCTTTGGAACCCATTCCATATTGTGGGATGCCTTGCCAAGCCTTGATGCAAGGGGAAGGAGCTTGATCCTACCTCAATTTGATATGCCATGCTTTGTTGACTCCCAAGGGAGGCCTTACCCCTTCTAAAAGGAGATGGAGGAGGAGTAGATGGGAGGGTGTGAGTAGAAGGGATGTGGGGGAAGGGAATGGAAGAATGGAAGGGAGGGGAAACTTGTCAGTATGTAAAATAAGTTAGTTTTAAAAAGGGATTTTTCAGTTCTTGAATGGGGAACTCCTAGATCAATGCTGTTAGGTTAGTTCAGTGAGGATTGACTAGACTCTGCCTCAGTACTTGCAACTGTGCTTGTAAATCCCTAGCTTCACTTTGTCTGATGAACCTCCCCCAACTTTCACATTGTCTTCACTCTGTGCATATGTGGCATACTAATTTCCACTTCTAAAATGATAACAGCCATGTTACATTAAGGTGCACTCCAACAAGAACACCTTTAACTTAATTATATATGTAAAATTTTTCCAACTATGGTCACATTCTCAGATACTAGGCATTGAAAATTAAACATGAAATTTATAGTGTTATAATTCAACTTGTTATACCATTATAAGTATTTGTCAGATCAATCAATGAGTAAATGGACCATGTATAGCACTTTTAAAATTGTCTTTAATTGTCCTACTTATGTGTTTTCTTTAGGTCAAAATTCACCTCTTATTCATGCTTGAATCTGCAGTGTTAGCATAAAGACTATTGCTCTATTTTTACCCACAATGCTTAAATGACTGATGAGGGAAAATACAGAGAAGTATTTTTCCTGAAACTACCTCTAAAAGGATGTGCAAGGAAGTCCTGTGGTCACTGTGCTCAGTGAGTCTCTTTGATCCTACATACTTTGCTGAGGCTAGTAAGTTTCCACGTCAGGCTCATAGAGGAATTCTAAATGTTTTCATGACCCTAATATGTTGTCTTATTAGAGATCAGTCTGCTTCTTTGGTTTTATATCTTATTCATGTACAAATGCTGTTTCTCCCATTCTCATGCTAGGAGTGAAACACAAACAGATTCCTAAGGAACTTGTCAGAGAGGCTTCAAAGTGTGTTCAGGATGTGGAAAGAAAGATAATGAAGAATGGAAAGCCTTAGTGTGGGGTGAAGCACAGAGAAAGACCTAGTATTCTATCTGGTTTAGTATGACCACCTCAATTATCATCAACACAAGGAATGTAAGGAGAATATTAATTATCTTCATTTTCTGTAATTTAGCACACATAATCAGCCCCAATAGTAATAAAGGAACACTAAAGGTTCTCTGAAGAAATCTATGAACCTAAAGTAATCTAACAAGACAAGTGTGGACTAATTGTGTTTATTGGTAAAATAACCAGGCAGATTACCAAACAAGCTGGTATTTAGCATAGGAGTTACACCCCACTGTTGTTTCAAGCTAAGAAATTCTATTCATGCATCAGAGACCAAATATTCTTTTAGTTTCCTCTACACTGAATTCACTCTTAAGGAATTCAGAGTTTTAGACATAGATGGAAAGCAAAACATAGGTTGATGAAAATGAAGACCTAATCTGAATGTAGTTTTCTCTCATAATATTCCATTTGTGCCCACATTCTCTTTTGTAGGTACAGATCCAGCTGCCTTCTGCTTGAGCTGTCACTCAGATGCTAAACACAGTGAGCGGATAGGGGTGTTCCTAGCTTTCTTTTTTTATTTAAAGAAAAATACCAGGGTTTTAAAAACTAGGAATCTCAGCATCTTTTCTGAGGAAGGCAATGAATGAGAAGAAAAGAAAAACAAAACAGAACAATACTACTACTAATAATAAAATAATAATAACAATAATGATAACAAAATTATCATTATTGTCTGACATAGGGTAGCATAGAGGCAGATAAGCAGTTTCATAGCTAGGAGGAAGCTTCTGAGAAAGGGAAGGGAAGCACTCAGGATTGGGGTTTATGGAATTCCTATATTCATATTTGTGTATATGGTGTCTATGTCTGCATGTGTTTCTTCTGTGTTTCCTTGGCTCTTCTTCTTGTTCAGTTGTTTCATCATATTCTTACTTGTTATTTATTTATTTATTTATTTATTTATCTTGTTTTATTGTTATTCCTTGGCACATGTTTATTTTTTTAAGAAGAGAAAGAATGGGTATGAATTTGGATGGGAGGCAAGTTAGGGAAGACCTGGGAGGAGTAGGAAAATGGGAGAATACAATTAAAATATAAAGTGAAACAAATTTATTTTCAATTAAACACAAAAATAGAGTAGAAAAGTCAGACAAGTTTTGGTCACCATCTGGAAAGAGACCAAAAAGAAGAAAAAGTTATGCCCTTTGTTTATGAAAAAGCTACATTTATTGGAACTTTTTAATTTTTATTTATTGATTTTGTTTTCTTATAGATTTTATTGAGCTATACATTTTTCTCTACTCCCTTTCTTTCCTCTCCCTTCCCCTCTTCTTCAACCTTCTCCCATGGTGCCCATGCTCCGAATTTACTCAGGAGATCTTGTCTTTTTCTACTTCCCATGTAGATTAGATCTATGTATGTCTCTCTTAGGGTCCTCATTGTTGTCTAGGTTCTCTGGTATTTGATTTGTAGGCTGTTTTTTTTTGGGGGGGGGTTGGTTTTTTTTTTTGCTTTATGTCTAAAAACCACTTATGAGTACATATGATATTTGTCTTTCTGGGTCTGGATTACTTTACTCAACATGATGTTTTCTATATCCACCAATTTACCTGCAAATTTCAAAATGTCTTTATGTTTTTTTTCTTCTGTGTAGTAGTGTAATACTACATTGTGTAAATGTACCACATTTTCATTATATATTTATGGGAACTTTTGAGTTGTCAGTTGTAAACAGTTTGGTGATGGTACATTTTCCTATTGTTTCCTTTGTTTTTATTATGGTTTAGGTTGGTTGAAATTCTTGAATCTTTGAGTTTATAATTCATGAAAATTTCAAATAATTTTATCTTCTTTCTTCTATTTAGAAACTCAGCTAACATTAACAGTAGGGCATTGAAAACTATCCTACTGAACTGTCTCACAGACAGCTGTTGCTCCTTCCTGTCTCCTTTTGTAAGCCCCTTTATTGAGCCTTTCCTCCGCTATCTTTTCTTTCTGAAGGTTTAGCCTACTGTCGATCTATACAGTAACTTATTTTTAAAAATTCATACATTTAGTTTGAATTTCTTAAAGCATAATTTTTAGTTTGGGTTTCATAAAGTATAATTTGGTTCTTTGAAACTCTCTCCCATTCCTGGTATTAGCACATTCAACCTGTGATTCAGTTTCTTAGCCAAACAGAATAGAGTTATAACAA
Source organism: Microtus oregoni (assembly GCF_018167655.1). NCBI lineage: Eukaryota > Metazoa > Chordata > Mammalia > Rodentia > Cricetidae > Microtus > Microtus oregoni. Next base: position 34,500,018 of record NW_024543067.1, read on the forward strand.
TTTTACTGTTCAGCTTGTTCAGGTGAAAACTCTACTCCAAACTTCTTCCCCTATCTCTCTCCAAACCCTGCTATATCTTAGAAGGCCTGCCAAATGATGATTCCCTCCCCCAGAGATGCTCAAGACCTCTCCCACAGGGTACTTCAAATGCCCCTCAGAAAACAGACCTGTGGTTTTCCTGTCTTCTTTGACTTTCTTTTTTCTCAGGGACTGGAAAATTATTTAGGAGCATTTCATCCATCAAACCTCAGGTATTTTTAATTCTGCTTGATTTGGTCTGATGTAGATTGCTGTCTCTGTGGAGAGGCATATCAGGGTGCAGAAAATTTTCATAACTATGCTTTCTTCATTATTGTTTGTGGATAGATTAAAATTGACTGAATTCTTGTCCTAAGTGTAGGCCAATTGTTTTATTTCTTCACATTTCTGACAATTTTTAAATTGTCAGAACTTCATGTTCAGTATTATAAATTGTAAATCATTGGGCTTGGCCTTTCCCTTTTCTGTAAGTGTCTGTAAACACTCATCTCTGACATATTGTGGTTGTTTAGGACCAGTTTATCTGTAAGCTTGCCTTTTAGGTTGTTAGTTGACAGCAGAGAATTGGAAGATAAGTTTTAGGAGTTCTAAGGCAAAATTCTTTTTGCCATTTCATGTCCAGTGAAATGCTGCAAGGTAATTTGTTTTTGTTTGTTTGTTTATTGTTTTTTTCCATGTGAGCTGCTTGGAACCAGAAGAACTTCCCATGTCTTAGAAATTGAACCATTTTCTTCAGATCTTCAGGGTGTTTCTTCATTGCAGAGTCTCCTGGGGCTATCTGTAGAGAGGAGCAGCGGGCTGCGTCCCACCACTCGGCTAGCTCTACACCCGAAATAATTACACAGAAACTGTATTCCTTGAAACACTGCCTGGCCTATTAGTTCCAGCCTCTTATTGGCTAATTCTCACATCTCAATTAACCCATTTCTAATAATCTGTGTAGCACCATGAGGTGGTTTACCAGGAAAGAGCTTAACCTGAGTCTGTCTCGGAGAGGAGGATCACGGCGACTGCCTGACTTGGCTTCTTTCTCCCAGCATTCTGTTCTGTCTACTCTGCCTACCTCATTTTCTGTTCTATTAAAGGGCCAAGGCAGTTTCTTTATTAACCAATAGCCAGATGACTCTCCTCGATCAGCTAGCACGCTGCTAATTTTCTGCTGGAGACCCTGAGGGGCCTTCTCAATCCAGACTCTCCTCTCTGCATCTCTGCCTTACCTGGATGGTTTCCCTGGGCTGAAAGGGAGTTCAATTAAAGGAAATGAGCATTTAGGGGTAAAACCCAACTCGTTTCTTCTATTCCATTGCTTGACAACTTGATGTCAGTAGTAATTCAGACAATAACAGGACTGACCTTCACATCTCTTTCCCAAGGACCTGTGTCCCTTGAAACCCATGTGCAATGCATGCTAGCCACAGTTTTAATCACTTAAATCATGTAAAAGAAAGAACACTTGATTGTGGCTCACAATCTCTTAGTGCTCAGTTCATATTTGTCTGCCTTCCTTGGTGACGGTCTGTGATAGAGCAAAAGACCATGAAAGAGAAATAGGACAGCACTGCTTATCTCTTGGCAAATGGGAGGCAGAATAGAGACTGAGGAAAGGACCAGGAAAAAGATTCCCTCAAAGATGCACTCCATCATCTAGTTCCCCCTCCAGGCTCTCCCCATCATAATATCACCCACCCCTGTTAGCAGAACCAGGTGAGGGTAAAGTTCAGCAGGAGTCTGTGGTGACATTTAGTATTCAGCTGAAACACAGCCTTACTTAACGGGTTCATGTTTATTTGATGTTGTTTTACAGGTGATGTAATATCATTAGGAAGAAGGCTTTAATTCTATCTTGACCAGAAGAGAGTTCAAAACTTACATTTAGGTACCCAGGAGTTTAATGAGAGCTAACCAAAATTTTTTTATGACTGCCAATTATATAAATCTATGCATAAATGTATAAACCTAAAAACACCATAGAAAAATAAATTACTGAAAGTATTGTTTGTGTGCTAACATTTACATCAGTGGTTATCACATGTAATATGTATAAAGTCTCAATGTTTCCTGCTCCTATATAAGTTTGAATGTTCTCTCTTCATTGTTAGTTTCTGAAGCACACAGACAGAATTTAGTCCTGTGTAGACTGGATCACTGCAAACTCTAAAATATAAAATTGGAACAATTAATTTGTTTCTTACGCCAATATTTAGTGTCTTTCTTATGCTAAGCACTATTCTTAGCATACAAGGTACAACACGTGCTCTTATTGGCATTTATTTCTCCAAAAAGAGAAATCAATATTAATCAATGAACAAAAATAAGAAAGTTGTCTAATGTGTAAAAATAAAAGGAAAACAAAATCTGTCAACCTTTAATAACTAGATGATGAAGGGGGAGAACATTAAAGTGGTTCTTTGCAACTGTGACTTGTAAACAGTTTGTGGGAGAGAACAGGGTTGTCAGGAAGAGCTACTGAGGTCATGAACTAGAGGCTTAAAATTCTGTGAGATTCAAGTAGACTTTACAATGGTTTTATGATGTCTGGCATTACAGAAAAGTTTTCCTTATCTCATGATGATTCCGGGAAAATACAGAGTCCTAGTTCATAATGCCTTATAGTTCTTACCATTAAGAAATATAGTTTATGTTTTATAGATGAAGAAACAAAGGGCAAATATTTTAAGTGCTTGCTCAACTGGAAAGTGTATGCACAAGTAGAGTGCATGTTTGCTTATTTCAAAAGTCAGGTCCTTTACTCTTACACAGAACAATTCTTTCATATTGTTACTGATGTGATAAGCTACGTGTTACTGGGGGTTGTGAAACATTTTCTGATAATGTTTCCATGACCTCTGCTCTAACTGTTACTCCAGGCATTTTCGTGACAATATTGGTGGTCATAGGAATACCTAAGAATCTCCCCCAAACTTTCTTTTATAGTCTATTATTGTATAAATGTGATATAACCCTTAGACTCTGTAGGTAGTAGCACTTTGTGAGAAGGCATGAAACCCTTACAAGCGGGGTCTCGTTGGAGGTAGGGTAGTGGAGGTTCAGGCTTTCTGAGTTACAGCCAGACCTTGATTCTAATCCCAGACTCTCTGCTCTTCATTGCCTGGTTCACGGAATTGTAATGGGCCCAATCAGGCACTTTTGCTGTCATGAACTCCACTCTGCCTTAACCACAATGGACTATATTCCTTCAAGTGGTGAGTCAAAACCAATCTTCATTCCTTAAGTTCCTTATTAGTTATTCCATAATGACAACAACAAAGGGATTAACTAATATACACCCTTAGCCACGATGTGGACAGTGAGGAATTTTTTGAATGAAATAAAACATAGAGTGGAGTCTGCTGTGACCTGAGAGGAGAATTGGGCATTCATTGCTTTTAGGTACAAGTCTTACTGGAGCGTAGGCATGACCTACGCTCCAGTTCTTGTCTTTTATGGTTGCCTTCAGCTGACCATGGCAGAAAGATTAACCACAGAGATTCTTCCATTTCAAACCTAAAATGCTTCCTGTCTATTCTACACACAATACTCACTCACCTCTGAATAGTGAAGCAAACCTCTGCAAAGTCTAAGTGACTCCCAAGAGCCAGATTTAGATTTGTGCTGATGCTAGAGTCTGGGGGTTAATTAGCAACTGTATTACTAAGGCATATTGAGGAATGAGAATCCTTTGTTGCAGTGCTCCATGGAGCATGTTGAAAGCTGCTACCAGAGGACACACCCTACAGCTTGAGAAAGAGCCCTTAGCCCTCTAGTCACTACACTTGCACCTCCATGCTGTTCAGTGAAGCTCAAGACATGTAGTATAGCCAATACAATGACTTTAAAATACCAGTTCCATGCTTCTTAGTTTATCTCTGTGAATTTACATTTTTAATAATCTCTAAAATAAAAAAGGGTTATATTTTCTCTGAGTCTATTTCTTCTGTATGAACTATTTTAAAAATTAAACATTTGTCTATAGAATAAAGTAAATTTTTCTATTGCTACATTTTGGCATTTACATAATATAAAGGTGCCACATCCACGGCTGTCTCGCCTGTGTGACAAAATGCCTCTCAGGTAGTGGCCGTCTCAAAATGAGGGGCTTGTGCTTCTTGGAGCTTGGTCCCCGGCGGTTCCCTGGGAGTCTGCTCAGAGTTGAGGTGCCTGATTAGCCTCAACGACCTCGTTCACTTTGTTCCTGGCAATGGTTTCTTGCATTTACTCTGCTATCCTTTCTTCTGTTCTATTTTTCTCTTGACAAAAACTTATTCTGTTCAAGGAACCAGGAACCATTCCTAACGGCTCCTTGAATACAGAGGAACTGATGCGTCAGTTCCCTCCCTTGATTCAGGCCATTAATGTTATGATTAAGACTCTGGCTCGCGCTCTGGGGGAATTTACAGATACCCTAGAACAGAAAGAGCTCATGATAGGAGATTTGGTAGAAGATGGGCAAATTATGAAGGAAAATGTATGGAATGGCATGAGTTACCATTTATGGAAAGGCTAGCCAGAATGAGAAACCCCTGGTGCATTTTAGATAGGAAAGAAAGGCAAGATATTCCTGATAACATGAAGTCAGACATTCAATATTGAAACAAACCCTGGGGGTGAAATCCTGAAGAATGATGTTTGGCTTACCTTGGTTATCTTGAGGGCAGATATGATTTAGGGCCATGAGGAAGCACAGTTAGTTAGTGGTGTGAGACGAATTTCTAAGAAAAGCTCTGCCCACCTGGCCCTGACCACAAGACTTGTTAAGAATAATCAATTATCTGTAATCATTTTTCTATGGAAACTTTTATGTCTGCCAAGTTCCTTCTGTAATATCTCTCTCTCTCTCTCTCTCTTTTTTTTTTTTTTTTTTTTTTTTTTTTGGTTTTTCGAGATAGGGTTTCTCTGTGGCTTTGGAGCCTGTCCTGGAACTAGCTCTGTAGACCAGGCTGGTCTCGAACTCACAGAGACCCGCCTGCCTCTGCCTCCCGAGTGCTGGGATTAAAGGCGTACGCCACCATCGCCCGGCCTTCTGTAATCTCTTAAAAGTGATGCTTGAATTTTAGTAAAGTTGCAGCAGATTCAAATCTCATTAGAGTTGTGTCTGTCTGTCATTCGCCGAATCCTGGGTTCTCCTAAGCCTTCACCCCTGTTCTCCCTCAGTCTTCGATCTCCAAGAGAGTCAGTCCGTAGCATAAATGGACTAAAGATGGCGTATTAGTATAATATCAAGAAAATTCATTTCAGGAAAAAAGACTTGAGATAACAATATCTTTTATATTGAGTAAAACATCAACTTATACAAGAGAAATATTATTTATTTTGTTCACTAAGGTAACGTTTTCTGATTTTAAGACCTTATGTAACCATTGTTCAGTCGCCTAAACCAGAGTTTAAATTAAAGCCCGTTTTTTCTCTTCAAGCGGTTACCTTGGTGTTTAATCTCTTCCAGTCTCTGGAGACTTTCAGCTTCCTGGGATTTTTATGATCTTAATTTGCAAAAAAAAACGTTTATTCTTTGAGAATATTTTCTAGTTATGTAATTTGTCTCTTCCCTTTCCTCCAATCAAATTCTCATATGTGTGTGTTATGTGTGTATATGTATACATATTACTAAATACATGAATACATTTATACTATAGACATATGTATATATTACTAAATACATAAGTGCAACCTGCTTGGTCAGTATAATGTTACTTGAGGAGCACTGACAAGTTGCTTTGACATTGATGTATTTATTTTCTTTAAAAGTGACAAAAATCTACTGGTAGCAATTTCATATTCTTTCTTCTCACCAAAGACATATCCTATAGGTCTTTCTAGTGAAAGACTTTTAAGGTTTGATTTCTGTAGACTGTCTGTTGGGAGCTTTCACCAGAGCACAGCAAACATTGCAAGAGATGGGATAGTAGGAATCCTTTCTCATGTTCACTGGAACGTACACCAGGTTAGCAGATGGATGGATGGCTGAATGGGTATAGTCAGCAAGCTACCTGAGGAATTTGAATACACAGTGCAACATCCATCTGAATAAACTGGCACAATTGTTCTAGGACTGAAATATTATAGACTGATCAGAGAAAAACATTTTGAAAATCAAATTTTAGCATAAATACAATAAATTTGGACATTCAAGAACATAACCCATCTTGTTAGACCTATCACCTCCAAACTATTCTCTTTTCAACAATACTGAGATTTAAACAGCAGAATTAACAAAGAAGTGGGGAGGTTTACCCACACACTGCTGACATGGGAGACCATTTTCAAGGATATAAAGAAAATGTAGCTAAAATGTTTAAAAGCTTTTCAGGATTGGATGGTTTTGTAGGAACAATAAAGAATATTAGAATGATGCTCAGAGGAAAGTCCCCCCTTGACTGAGTACAGTAAATAATTCTCCCCATGTTTAAAGTCCACTCCAAAAAAGTTCAAAACAATAATGTTATTTTCCAGTCTGTTGTAAGGAGAGACTGTCTGGCAATAGATTTGCATTTTGTGTAATTAATCTTAACGTGTCAGGTGGACAAATTCATTAATCTTTCATTTTTCTACTGGAACGCTGGACTTTCAGACATAGATAAAACGGTAGGCGAAGTTACTGAAGTCTTATGAATGTAAATTTCAGGGATGGAGAGGAGGGATGAGAGGCTGGAGAAGAACAGCACAAAGGAGGGAGGCCCACAGGAAAGATACCATTTCATTTCTTAACCCTGTCTTTTCTGGTGTGAGTCACAAGCAATAGAGAAAATAAAACTTAAAAAACCGAGCACCTATTTCCTTTTTTATTTTTTGTAGTGTGGATGTGTGTGTATATTCATGGGTGTTTGCATATGAATTAAGTGTAATGATTCTTCAGAAGAGGGACCTTGACTGTGGGTAAGAGCCCACAGCCAGTGAGAGACAGATAAAATGCCATACAGACAGAGCTTAGGTGAAAAGTTTATTAAGGGAATGGAAAGGGGAGGGAAAAGACCGGCCTCTGGGGACAGGAGCAGTGCAAGACACACACACACACACACACACACACCCGGGGGGGGGGGGGGGGGGGGAGAGGGGGGGGCAGAAACCTGCTTTCCTTTTCAGAAGAACAGTAGGAAAGGGCAGAAATGGTCAGAGCTTGTCTCTTTTTTTTTTTTGATTTCTTTTCTTTTTTTTTTTTTATTGCGAAAAGAAGAAAAAAAAACATAAACAAAAAACAAGTTTCCACCTCCTCCCAGCCTCCCATTTCCCTTCCCCTCCTCCCACCCTTCTCCCCCTCCTCCCACCCTTCTCCCCCTCCCCCCATTCCTTCCCCCCCCCCTCCCTCTCCAGTCCACAGAGCAGTCCAGGTTCCCTGCCCTGTGGTAAGTCCTAGGTCCTCCCCCCTCCGTCCATATCTAGGAAGGTGAACATCCACACTGGCTAGGCTCCCACAAAGCCAGCACATTAAGTAGGATCAAAACCCCCTGCCATTGTCCAGAGCTTGTCTCTTAAAGGGACATGCCTGCATACTACATAGTGACACAGCAGTAGTAGCAGCATCCAGGGCTGGCCAGGGTACTGCCTGAGTGTATCCTGCCAGATGACAGGGGCCAGCATAATGCCTGAATCCTACCATTCCCGTTGTCTTCTTATTATGAAAGGAGGAGACATTAGAGATGATAGCAGGTAGGACAGGGATGGGGTGTGGAGTTCTTAAGACTGCTTCCTGCTGATCTGGAGTAGTGACAGGTCTTTGGAGTACCTGAGAAAGTAAGGGTGCTGGCCACGTTGGCCATGTCCTGGAATATCTGGCTGTTTCACTTCACTATTCAGCCTATGGGGAACTGTCTGCTGCCTCTTGGACCTGGCACTTGTTGGCAGAGTAGAGGACAAAGTTAAGTTTACAAAAAAAAAAAAAAAAAAAACAAAAATTCCTTAGGTTCTGGTAATTAAGTGAAAGGGTGTCAAGACCAGAGAAAGGCGGTGGAGCCTTTGGTTATTGATTGACAGTATTCATCTGTAGTGTCTGATATGTTCGAGTGAATCCAAGTAGACTTCTAGAAACTTAGAATTCTTTGAGTTTGTGAAAGCATAATTTTAAACACATTTGAAACAGCAATATACTCACAATAAAAAACTGAACATCACCGGGCGGTGGTGGCGCACACCTTTAATCCCAGCACTCGGGAGGCAGAGGCAGGTGGATCTCTGTGAGTTAGAGGCCAGCCTGGTCTACAAGAGCTAGTTCCAGGACAGGCTCCAAGGCTACAGAGAAACCCTGTCTCAAAAAACTAAAAAAAAAAAAAACAAAAACAAAAACAAACAACAACACCAAAAAAAACCTGAACATCCTGGCCAGGTGACAGGGGTCAACATAAAGCCTGTGTCCTAACATTAGGGAGAGGATCTATGCGTGTGTATATATGTATGTGTGATCTATGCATGAGTGTCTGTTTTTGTAAGTATGTACATATTCTTTGTTTGTGTGTGTGTGTACATACATGTGCACATATGCACACACACACACACATGCATGTGGATGCCACAGTCTACATGGAATAACTTCCTCTTCTGCCTTTTCACCTGATATTTAGATTCTCTCATTGAACCTGGCGTTCAGGGTTTTAGCTAGACCACCTGGCCGCTGAGCCCCAGGGATTGTTGTGTTCTCATTTCCACGGCAGTGGGGATTCCAGGCCACACATCCTGTTTCTGTGTAGGTGCTGACGATCCTAAGGAGGGTTCTCATGCATACACACAACACTTTACCAACTGAGCCATCTCTCTTCCCCAGGTAACTGTTTCTTCTAGGCAGTTGTTAAATGTATCTCTTTTCTAGCTCCTATAAATAAATGATGATTTAGAGTAACTAAAGTGAAAAACCTGAAAAGGACAATCGTAGGTGGCCAAGGAGCCACACAGTGGAGAGTAGGAGAGCTACTTGTACTGTAACCAAAGGCATGAACAATATGGAGGCTCACACTGCCCCCATTTAGGAGATAGAAGCAGAGATGCCAACTGGGACAAATGAGAGAAAGCAGGGTTGTAGGCTGAACCTACACCAATGCTTTGTAGTAACAGTGTATTCATAAGAGGTGTGTAATTTGACAGGAAAATGTCCCAACGTCCCATTAAGACACCAAATGGATGGGATACACTGTTCTGATGGAATCCAGCTCTTCCGTGGCAGCTGAATGGGATGTGCCTAGAAGATAAGCCACACTTCCAAACCTTTAACCAAGTGAGAAGGCTTAGAAAGGTAAAATTACTTTCAAAACATGTTGCAGTGTAGTTTCTCAGGAGGGGTTTAAGATACTGGGAATGTTATTTTATTACAATTCAGTCATTCAAAAATAATTTTATAATAATCTATTTAAAGTGATTATCCTAGTAGGGGGAAAAGTAAATGAAAGAAAATAATTTTTTCCCTGTGGGTTGGAATGCTATTTTAGGACCTGTAGGCAGAGATGAAAAGCAGTAATCTTTGAATATGTTAATAAATTGAGTGAAGGAGCTAAATGGCTCTAGGCTAATGTTTAATTTCCTAAAGTTTTGTGGCAAGGATAGAGATATTTAATAACTTTACTATGGACATAGCTAAGCTCTGACAGGTAGTTTTAACTGGAATTGTTCATCACTCCTCAAACCTGCCATGAATGAGTATGTTTGTTCAAGATAATTGTGCAGGGTTTTAGTTTCTTAACTAAAGGAGCTAAATCATTATCATAACAAATAAATACCAATGTATAGCAGGTATTTAAAGAATATGATTCTGGCAATATGTTTGTTAACTGGATTTTGCATGTGCAAAGCAAGTCATATACCAGGTAGCAAGGTTACTCTTAAGATAGAACTTTGATGTGAGATGGATTTTGCATGTGCAAAGCAAGTCATATACCAGGTAGCAAGGTTACTCTTAAGATAGAACTTTGATGTGAGATGTGTCCTGTGTAAGAGGAACCACTCATCTGAGTCTTGTGAAATGGTCCTTTGAATAAACACTAGTAGAGACACTGTCAGCTTTTATTTATAGCTTTTCTAAACTCATCTTATATTTGGTCATGATAGGTCATGACCTCATTTTGTGATTAAGTATTAGAATCTCTGTATCACTTAAAGATGATTTCTAGACCACAAATAAACTATGAAGATCTCTTATCTATATCTTGGCATTAAAGTGACTATTTTGGGAGATTTTTGTCTATGTAACAACAACAAAAATAGCCAACTACTTTTCCTGAAGTTCTAACATTTGTATGGACACATTTATATCTGTAGGCCTAGAAACAAGACAGTGTGCGTATGGTTAACAGACACCTATTAGTAAATGTAGAACGAATGTATAGAGTACTAGACTAGACACCACCTCCATTTTATTCAGTGAACCAGAGGCTGCAATGGGACATACTTCATTAATAACTATGGTGCAAACTACATTGCTGTATCAGACGTTATGAATGCTATCATTATGTTAAGAAACATACGGTAGAGCCTCTGACATGCGAGGGTCTAGGGTGTAACCACAGATCTCTGCAATGATTTGAAGCAGAGGCATACCGGAAATGTCAATGCATGAGAAGAGAAAGTGGGTGGTAATGCCTCAATGCTTTTGCAGCTGGAGGGAATATGTCTAAAAGCCCAACAGCTAGGGAAATCTGCAGCCCTAAAGCAGAACATTTAAGAAGACGTGAATTCCATCCAAAGTTTAAATGTTGGCCTCTAAACCTTTGCATTTGAGAAAATATCAAATACTACATAATCTTTCCAAGATTTTACACCATTTCATCATTTTGTATAATTAGCCCACCAAAAGGCATCATGTTCTACTCCAGCTTTACTGAGCTGTGTCTCACACTCTTCCTTTATTCGTTACTTCCTAATGAACGGGGGCTTGTGCCCAACCTACTGTGTATTAACTTCCTCTTTACTAAATTTTCATTTCACAAAACAACATATACTTCACTTAAGCGCCTTTTAAAGGACAATTTATTTATTTTAATTTTGTGTGTATGCTTGAATAGCATATGTTACCACTGATGAGCTATCACAAGAACCCCCAAAATAGATACTTAAAACTTAGCCATCAAAGTGACTCTATAATGTATACATTATGCTGTATAATTCCAGATTTTAGGTTGAAAGATTCTGGTCTCTCTTTGGAATAGAAATGTGACTTCAATAAATGCAGAAAATATATAGGAGCCAGATTCATTCGTTCTCATTTTGAATTTTATTTTAAAATTGACTTTTTTATGGATTTCACATCCTGCCTCCCAATCTGATCCATTTTCCTGTCTCTTCCAGTATGCCTACTCTCTGTATTTGCAACATCCCCTCTTAAAGTAAGATAAAATTTAAAAGAAAAAAAAACCCAAACAAAAACAAATTATTAAGAAAATAAAAGAACAAAACAACAACAAAAACGTCTGGGTGTATAGTTGTATTGTGACACAGTGAATCACATCATATACCCTTTATCCATACAGCTTTAATTTTAAGTGTTAATTACTATGATCATTGGTCTGGTTCAAATCCTCTAGCTTCTGCTATACCCTTGATAACTGGGCCCTCTTGGGGACTCTTCTTGGATATCCTGCTGTTGCCCTGCGTTATGGAGATCCTGCAGCTTTAGATCTGCGGGTCCAATTTCTTCACATTCTCCAGAAGTTTGTAGATGAGGTGGATGTTGGGGTGTGTCAACTCATAATCCTGGTTAAGAGCCTGGGTGGTAGCTTGATTGGTCAGCCTGCCGGTTTTCGCTCATCAGCACCAGCATGGTGAGTTTCCAGCATTTCCCCAGCTAGCTCACCCAATGCAGTGGGCATCAAGGAGTGGGGACAGTTCTCCCCACATCACAAGGCCCAGCTCCACTGCTTTGCCTTGGTGAGGCAGAGCATCCTTCCCTGAAGTGCTGAAACATTGTATTGGAGTGTGGAAGACTATCTTCATTATATTACTTGATGAGTGGACATCTAGCTCTTCCTTAGCATGATGTACTGCACCGAAAAATCATAAGCCCAAGTAAACCTTGAATATGTTTGAATACTGGTCCCACCATGGCAAGTCTTGCGAGCCACAATAAGTAGTACCCACGAAACTTATTTTCTTTCTTGTGAGTTGACACACTGCTATCTGCTTTGGAAGGCCTTTCAGTTATGTAAATGATGTGGTGTGGAAAGTATCTATGTGCACTCCTTATATATTCGTGTGTTTGGCAATACAATCTGGCCTCACTTTATAAGATATAAACCAGTGTAAGTATCAAAAACCACTCACCATGATTCAGAACATGTTTAGTGAATGTAAGGAAATCACACTACTGGAGACAATGATTTCTTTTTCCAGTAAGAAAAACTTGAATTTCTTTTCTGCTAGTACGGGTGCCACTTTTACTTATATCCTTTCTTTTAAACACATCTCCTTAAAGAGGCACTGTATATTTAAGTAAAAGCATCACAGATGTGTTGGCGAAAGTCAATCAGTGTGATATACTTAGCATAACCTTGTCATTTCCTTCTAGGACATACTTTGTTTCCTACTCAAAATGTTCATCTTAGAGCACATATCCATTCCTGTCTGTTTTCCATGTGAAAAAAAAAAATCTCTGGGAAAGTGACGAGAAACCCTTTGGCAAAAATCATCTTTAAAGCTTAGAAGTCATGCCTCAAACATCTCTCTCTCTCTCTCTCTCTCTCTCTCTCTCACACACACACACACACACACACACACACACACACACACACAAGGATTAGAGGTTTCCTGCTTTTCCAAGAATGAATTTCTATGGATGTAAGCAACCCCCTTTATACAAAGGGTAACACTAACCTTTTGTGTTTCAGTATTCCAGGGGAAAGACTGATTAACTTGGCAAACGTGCCAAGACTCTCTTGAAGGAAGATGTAGAACAATCTATTGCTTGAATGCAAAACCATTCCCTTCTCTTTATTTTCTAGGACTGATAAAGGAAACAGCTGTGTAAGTAAGTCCTGGTTCATTTTCCAGAAAGGATGGAGAATCCTGTAAGTACCAAGGGCAGGCTTTTCACACCAATCTCACCCAGTGTCGGTGAGGAGGATAGGATGACTGTGTGGCTAAGATGACCTCTTAAGAAAGCTAGACAAGCAAGCTAGAGAAGTTTGCCCTTTAAAGAACAGTGACAACTCATGTGGGTGGGAACCAGGCCAGGAAACCAGAACAGCATCCTTTGTCAACCAGCAGGTGAGAACCTGGAGGAATACATTCAATAGTGACACCATGTGGCTATGGTAAATGGAATCTGTAGACTCTTTTTAACTTAATTTGAGGAAAAAGTAAGAAACTATAATATGTCAGTAGCTTAGACTTATAAATAAATTCTTATTCATACTTAAAACAAAAGTCATAATTACCGAGAAGCATGACCTAAATAATTATAGAATTATATAAAAGAAAAACATTTATTATTATCCTAATCAGTTAAACTAGCTTCTATATTTCTGTGTCATTTTTGTAGCATGGAATTTATATATTCTACACTTTATTACTGAAGTGGATAGTATATGATTAAGATAAGATATTTATTTAACTATGATGCAGAGTGTTTTCTAAAATTGTAAATATCTGTACACAACGAGGTAGGCCAATCTCTTCCCTGTGGTGAAAGAAATGTAGAAATGCCAAGAAATGACCAGGCTGTGTGCTCCAGGAGGCTCATTGGGAAGCAGATGTCAAAATAAGTGATGTATTTACCTTTTTTCAGTAAACACACGTTCACGGAAATAAAGTTCTGTGTTTTCCTAACCAACACCATAGGTGCTAAGTGGCTGCAGAAGTTTCCAACCCAGGATAGCTGCCATTGTAGGTTCTATTTTAAAAGAGATTTCAAACTTAGATCACATCACAGGAAAGGGACCAATTTATAATCTAGATACATGAAAGAGTAAGAAGACTTCTTTTAGTTTTTAAAAAATAAAAGACTAAGGGAAAGTGGTATTAATTTTGATTATATATTTAAAGTCATACAGTATGTAAGAACAAATGTTTAAACTGATGCAGAGTAGAATACTAAGAAGAATGTTTATCACTTTTAAGATCATTAACACATGCATGCTCGTGACAGCACTAGGGCCACAGCCAAGAGATTGAAGCGGACATCATGTCCACTGGTGGTCAGGTTAGTATATTGACAATGAAGCACAAATTATCCTGCTGTGGTCTGGGTGCTGTTTGAGAATGCCAAACACAGATTCTCATGTGCTGAGATTTATTTCCCATTGTAAGGTTGCAAGACTATGGAAACTTGATCCAAATGAAGTATTAGAGGTATATCTTTTGAAATATTAAGTTTAGATATCATCATTAGGACAGAGGTCCCATGATTAGAGATTAAAAAATGGAATAGAAACCAGAAGATAAATATATAAACTCACTGCATATTGCCATGCGATGTTCAGTATCTCACTGGGACTGACAGTAAGAAGCCATCAAAAACTGTGGCACCTCAACTTATGAGCAAATTGTTACTCGAAATGACCTTGTGTTCTTCTGTTGGAGCCACAAGTATGATGTAGTGACTGCACAGCTGAGAGGAATAGAAAGATCCATGGGAGTATACACTCCGTATGGAGAACCTGATTGCAGAGCTCCAGGAACACTTGTCTTTTGGATAGTCACTGTCAATTTTGTAAAAACCTTGTGAAGGCATGACTCCTCTTCCCTTCAAAATAGAATTCATTACCAAAATGTCAGCAGTGTAAATTCCTCCTGTATGGGCAACAAAATGACCTTCCATGGGGCCTTTCACTCTTTGTTCTAATTATCAAATATAAAAAAATTCAATCCCAAAAAATAATCTTGCAAATAGACCACATAGGAATTTCAAAAAGTTAGGAAGACAGCAACTTGCCTTCCTGTGTGGAAAAACAGGTCAGGGAGACCCCAAAAGTGGTTATCACAATAAAGATTGGGGTGAGGGAGTGAGTCCAGGGTTCAAGTATGCTTAGTATTTTTGTCTGGTGGTCTGGCATGTCAGATATTTCCCCTGGATGCTCCCTTTCCTGAGCAATGTGTCAGGCCCTACCTAGTTTTTGTGATTCTGAACTGTATATTGATATTATTGCTTTTGCCTATGGAATTTTTTTAGCTATGTCTGTAAAACCAAAAACCTGGTGGAGATCATCCTTTTTCTCTGCTTCTTCACCCAAAGATTAAGAAACATGCATAGGTAATACACTTGAGTTAATTTTTTTCATTTACACCCAGACCTTAGGAGTCATATTTTCACTTGCTGTGATGTCCTTCTCTGAGCCCTGAGGGTGTGCTGAGGCTGATACTCAAGTACTTAATAATTCTTTATTAATCCTAGAATATTGGCATTGTGTTACAGTCAGCAGAAAGAAAATTATTCAGTTTTTAAAAATGACAGAAATTGTGGTTCATGCTGCAACAATGATGGGCCTTACAAACACTGTATTAATTGAATTGACCAAACTACCAAAACACAAGTCCTATGAACTGGCTATTTCATATATTGTCCAGAGCAACCAAATTCATAGGAAAAGAAGGCAGCTGCCTGTTCTGCAAGGCTGCATTAAGGAAGAAATGCAGAGTGCTGTTGAGTATGCATAAGCTCTTACCTGAGCAAGAGAAAAATGCCCTGGAGTCTGGTTTGGCAACAATGAATATGCTTATGCTACTGAGCTTAAAACTGGTTAAGTCAGTGAAGTTAAGTGAACTTTATGAGAAAAACTAACTTTTTTAGAATAAAAAATGAAAGGACAAGGTGATAACACATGGCATAAAATAACTATGAAAGTGAAACAAAATTTGAGGTAATAATGTCACAAAAGTATTTAAATATGTGAGTGTTGAAGCTATAACCTAAAACCGAATCTATAATTTCAAAAGTTCTAAGTATTCAAAACACACCTTCAAATTGTCTCAGAACTCAGAGGCTATTCTTGGCCAGCTTGATTACATTTCATATGAGCTACAATCCAGAAAATGGAGGGCACAGTTGTGAGAGATTTTCCTTGTGTGAATCTAATTCTAGTCTAGAGCTCTGAGGCAGGAAGAAACACACCTTGGATCCAGATCCTGAGCCAGACAGACACAACTTTAATCTGGGCCACACCTTCTGCTGGAAGCCTAAATAAGGACACAAGGGAAAAAAGCCTGTGCTCTTTGCTTGTTTGCTCTCGCCTTGCCAACAATTGGATTCCTTCACTAGCATTAAAGCCTACTTCTTTGAGATTCCATCATATACTAAAGACCAGCAGAGACGTTCAGCCCTGTGGACTGGGCAACTACTGGATTTGTGGACATTCCATTCACAGGCAGTTATTGTTGGATTAGCTGAAGTATAGCCTATAAGCAATTCCAATAAATCCCCTCTCATATTTTCATCAATCTGTTTGTATATACGTATATAGACAGAGAGAAAGAGAGAGAGATTCTTCCTGTAAGTCCTGTTACTCTAGAGAACTCTGATTAAAACAGAGGCCAAAAGATATTTTATGAAATGGTTTTAAAAAGTTACATAAGGTTTGGATGTTCAAAATGCAATGAATTAAAAACTGAAAAGGTATTCAAAATGATAGTGTGGGAGCCAGCCAATGTAGGAGCCAGCCATGATAAGCTAAATAGAAACAGACCACCTAAAGGATGGTCATCTGCCGAGTAGGACTCAGCCATGAATAAGTTTAATGGAGACCTGAGTTTCAGTGGTTTACCCTGAAGCAATACCCAGTTACAATAAGAACCACAAACTGAGATTACCTGAGCACCACCCAACAACAGACCATTCAAAGGAAATGCCTAATGTTCCAACCGCTGTAGATAGGATCACCTGCCAGGACACATTCACCAGGACAGCCCTAGAAAAATGTCAGCCAATCATGGGTCCTGAACCTCAGAAACCCCTCACCCCCATCTTTACTACTATTAAAACCCAACTATAATTGAGCTTGGGGCTCTTCGTTTATTCCAATATGTTGGATATGCTGAAATACCGAGTTTGCAAACTTGCATAACTAAAGGCTCTTTGATTTTACATAAACTACTCGGTCTCCTTGTTGGTTTTTCGGGGACTTAGCTGATCTGGGCATAACAATAGTAGGATCAAATGGATAGATCAAACCAATTTGTTGATATTTATTGAGCCAAGACATTATGAGGTATTGAAGGAAATTAATGTTGAATGTAAAATGTTATTTTTTAAATGTCATACAAATATTAAGAAAAAATAAAGTATAAACAAAGAAAAATTGTGAGAAACAAAATGACAAGTTTTTTTTTTTAACGTACAAAATGAGAGAGATCATATCTTTGGAATTGAGTTACAGAAAACAATTCTTTGAGAGAAAGGGATATAATTTAAAATGTGTGCACCTAACCAGCTAAATGCATATCAGCCCTCAGAGCATCCAGAGAAACTTTTAAATTTTCCCTCATATTTCAGATTTTGAAGTCAGTAATGGCAGAACATACAAATTTGTGCAATTTGTATAAAACAATATCAGAGGATATAATGTCCAAGACATTAGCATAAGTTAAAAGTTAGTAAACTGATGTAACTATTTCAAAATATTCTACATTTATCAGAAAATACCTTAGAAAAAGAAACAGGTGAGTTTTATTGGTGTGGCATATGCAAAAGCTGCAGTAACTTAATCTGTGAGCAGACACATTCAAAAACACTTTATCATTGATTACCCAATCTGAGATAATATGTGCAGATGCTTAAAATATAATGTTTAATGAATTTAAATTTCTTTTTGTTGGTGTGATTTACCATCCCTGATAGTCTTTCGAGAGTAAAGTTTTCCTCAAGTAAAGAGGCTTGGATGAAGTCCAGGAAGGACTAATAAATACGTTTTGAAAAGCTATACTATACAGAAGAATAGAAATAAACAATAAAAGGATTACTCATCATGGAAAAAGCAAAAGATTTTTGGCATCTTCAAAATAAAACCAAGAAAAGAAAAATGAGTAAAAGCAATGCAATTAGTTTTTGCCAAGAAGCAAGTCAAGAGAGGAAGTCAGAGGGGTCTACAGGTGGGGAACAATAGGATATCTCCAAGAAGGAAGCCCAGGAAATACGGAAGAGGACGGAAGGCCCTGCAATCAACACTGTCAGAATTGGGGTGTTGAAGAAGAAAGAATTGAATGAGTCAAAAGAAGGGTGCCCGTGAGAAAAGCAAGGAGTCAACGCCATAGACAGCACATTTTCCCCATTTCCTCTTGGAAGGCGCTTTGGCCACTGTAGAGGATGCTGTTGGAAATCTGTCAAGAATTTAATCCCATATGTCATCTCCTATGCCCATAAATTTGAGAATTGAGATGAGGCTGGCTTTGGATAAGAAATTGAAAAATCCTGGGCCATAAAACTCCTGTCAGTTCAGAGTTCCAAGAACAGAGGATGCAATTCTAGGCAGAAAAAGAAGGTCCTGTGAGGAAGAAATGGGGTTTGAAGATTAGCATTAATCTGCTCCTCTCAGACATGGAGAAGGATTTCATTGTGAAATAAGGCTTCATTAGTAGGAGTACACTTAGTAAGGAAGAGGGAAAGAAAACAAAAATGGAGAAAAGGAAAAAAAAGAAAAAGCAGAGATAGATGGAGAAATGATGAAAGCCTAGATTTGGTACTGTTCAAAGAATCTGCAGTTTGTTTTTAAAACCTAAGGATAATTAATAGACAGAATGGAACATGGTGTCACTTTCAACCTCTAGTAAGCACATAAGAATATGATTTCAGCTACTAAAGGCCTGAGCACTCTGTGTGAGGCAGATATCACTAAGATCAACAGAAGTATGGACTATCCTTAGAAGAATATGATAGAGTTTAGGTAGTTTTCGTCTTGACGATTGATGGAAAGTAGCTCACAGTGGATGTGTGTCTGACAATCTCAACATGTACCCGGCATAGTAAGTCCGATTTCTAGGAGAGAAATCCGAATGGCTTGTTGGTGTCTTTTTCCTTGAGCTCAGCTATGTAGGAAGAGTAAGCCCTGAGAACTAAGGTAAAGTGTGTGATAGAGTACTCATCGGTATTTAGCTTGTAAGCACCCACAGTCCCATTGTTATTACCCACTGTTTGATGAAAAATAATAGTTCTTGTTACTGTATCACTTGAAGAGTGCAATTTCATCAAGTATTTAATGGTGTCCTTCAGAACTTTAAAGGAAGTTCTGTTATCAGTGTCCTCAGGCCCTGCCTGATAAAGGAGCATTGCATGGAGAGAGAGAGACTCACTTCAGCACTGACATTTAATGAGGTAACAACTAAGGAAGTGACTACATCAGTCACTTCTTCCATCAAATGTTGCTATGGGAATTCCTATAGCCAGTAGTCTTTAAGTTACCTGCCCGTTGGGCGTGGCTTCTTATACTATAAATGCTGATGTAAAGTGAGCATCCAGCTTCTCTTCCAGCAATGTGATTCCGTTTATGTTGCCCGTTCATGCAGAGGACTGTGATTGTGAGTCTACCCTTAAATAAATAACCCTTTATTATACTCAATTCTGAAATAGTGTGGGATTTCTTTTTAGAGTCCTTCTTCAAAATGTGGATAACAATATCTATCACTCTGGGTTATGAGAATGGGGGAAAATACTCTGTAAAAATGGCTTATGCAGGCTGAGGTAGAGGGCATGTGAAGGGTTTTAATGCTTTTCATTTATGTCAAACTCTTTCTATTCACTCATTTCTACTAAATACCTTGGGGACAGTAGAAGAGCAAAACCAGCAGGAGGTCTGTCCTGCATCTGTCCTGTTGAGAAACCAGATAGGATCTGATCTGTTTCCCCATACAAAAATACCATTGAATTCCCTCTGGGGATACCATTCACATTTTTCTGAGCTGCCAAGTATAGTTGAAATTAGTATTGAAGCCTTAAAAAAGCTTTTTTTCTGTATTTCCTTCATTCATATTAAAAGACATTTTAGTAAGTATCACTAATTATTGTCTAAATGAGAACTGTTCCCAACAGGCACATATGCCTGAACATTTGTTCCCAGTTGATTTTTTTTGGAGGTTGTGGAACTTTCAGGGTGTGAAACAGTACAGGAAGAAGAGGGTCATGGGAAAGTTGTCTGATGTGGGAGGTGATGTATGCCATGAATATGTTTTATTACCATTGGTTAATAAAGAAGCTGCTTTTGGCCAATAACTTAACAGAGTAAAGCCAGGCTGAAAGATATATATATATATATATATATATATATATATATATAGAGAGAGAGAGAGAGAGAGAGAGAGAGAGAGAGAGAGAGTAGGCAGGATCAGAGAGAAGCCATGTAGCCGCTGTCAGAGACAGATTCAGCCAATGGAAAACTTTGCCAGTACACAAAACTTTGTGTGATACCCAGATTCATAGAAATGGGTTAATTTAAGATATGAGTTAGCCAGAAATATGCTTAAGTTGCTGGCCCAAACAATATTGCAATTAATACAGATTTTTGTGTGATTATTTCGGAAGTCTGGGCAGCTG
This sequence comes from Microtus oregoni, assembly GCF_018167655.1. Classification (NCBI taxonomy): domain Eukaryota; kingdom Metazoa; phylum Chordata; class Mammalia; order Rodentia; family Cricetidae; genus Microtus; species Microtus oregoni. The sequence goes on from NW_024543067.1 coordinate 34,520,479, forward strand.
GGAAATGAATGAGCAGTACCCTGTCAAGAGTTGTCACTTAGGATATTAGCCCTGACTCCTCTCTTTCTCCCTCCTCCATTCTTTCCCCTTCCTCCCTTCATTTTTCTTTGATTCACTACAAAAAATCTGAGCAAGAAGCCCCCACTTCTCACACTATAAATACAAGGCTCCCACTACTATGTCTTCCCACCATGATGAACTACGTCTCTTCAAATCTGAAGACCAAATGACTCCTCTTTTAAGTTGTTTCTATCAGATGTAATCACAATAAGAAGAAAAGTAATGTAAAAAACAAAAAAAAACTGTCTTTTAACTTTTATACTTTCATAACACATCTGTTAGTTACAAGTTGTAAGGAACCTATATTTTGTAAGTACTATACATATTGTTAGAGTCATGGGGTTCTGAGCCAATGTGGAATTTTGGGTTTGAAATATTTGCCTTGACTCCCAAAGCCTCCTTGCAGACTCTGCTTTGAGCAACATGTCAGGCCTTTGTCAGCATTTGTTTTCCGTCCCCACTCCAGATGAGAAGGAGAATGTTCTTGCACACTGAAAAGATTTCTCACTCATATTGGTTTAATAAAATGCTGATTGGCCAGTAGGTGGGCAGGAAAGTATAGGCAGGACAATCAGACTAAGAGAATTTTTGGAAGAGGAAAGGCAGAGTTGCATTCACAAGTTAGATGCAGAGGAAGCAAGTTGAAAATGCCTTACTGAGAAAAGGTACCAAGCCACAAGGCTAAACATAGATAAAAAATAGTGGGTTAATTTAAGCTGTAAGAAATAGTTAGTGATAAGCCTGAGCTAATACATAAAACAGTTTATAATTAATATAAACCTCTGTGTGTTTATTTGGGACTGAATGGTTGTGGAACCAGACAGAAGAGAAACTGCTGTCTATAGGAGAATACAGGTCATACAGGAGCTGTGATATTGATTCCATGGACATCAGTGATTCTCATGCTCAGGCCATGCTACAGAGAATATACATACACCCTAAGCTCTAAGCAGATGACACTGGGAGATTAGATGTAGCTCCTTGTTCCAGTCAGAAGTGAGTCAGATGTTCTGAGACCTATATCCTGAAACATAGAAACCGTTATGGGAGCCTCAGAATTTTTCCAACAAGCTCTACATCCACAGCCTGGCTTTAACACAGCGATTCTCCAAGGAGCTCTATACCCACAGCCTGGCTTTAACACAGTGATTCTCCAACAAACTCTCCATTCACAGCCTGGCTTTAACACAGCGATTCTCCAAGGAGCGCTACACCCACAGCCTTGCTTTCACAAGGTGCCACTTGATCTCCTAGGCTTCAGTGTGATGATGATTTTATTTTTAGTGCATTCAGGGTACATATGGGAGTTGACTATTTGGGCTGCTGATGGCACCCTCTTATCCCCCAGAGGGTCACTGCAAATCCCTGAGAGGTCACTCAAAGGCTCTGTGTTTCAACCTTCCTGACATGATAAAAATAATCCAAGGATTTGGAAAGTCTGAAAAGGAGCTGTGCTCAAGATGACAATGTGGTACACAAAGCCCTCAATTTATCACAGAAAAAAGGAAGAGGTCAGGGCTCAGTCACCTCCAAAGTACAGATAGCTCTATCAAAGTGAGTTCACTACTTGGCTTTTGAAGTGGTGGATGTCAGAATAATTGTAAGAAAAAAAAAAAGGAAGAAAATCAAGTACAAGAAAATAAAAGAACTTATATACTTACTTCACCTCTAGGGCAACGGGTGGTGTGTGTGTGTGTGTGTGTGTGTGTGTGTGTGTGTGTGTGTGAATAGCCAAAACAGAAGGAATTTTGAGTAAAAATGAAAAGTACAAAGGAAAAGCCGTGATGACAAGGTCTCTGTATGCAGCGTCTGAAAGATTTGTCAGCGAGATTTTGCTTCTACTATTCCCAATGACAAACTAAGGTTCCCCAGTGAGGTTTTCTTTGAATTATTGTTTTTACATTTGATTTCCAGAAGCACTCTGATTTAATGCACAGAACTATGCACTAGAAGACAATGTTGTCCATAGACCTTAGTAAAAAGAAAGATGAATGATAATTTTATATTGTAAAATTTCCCTTCCCCTGTTAATAATAATACTTTTAATCTGTCTAGATTCAATGTGCATTATAGAAATTCCAAAGATTCTAAATGACCTAGTCACAAGCATATGCACTAACTGCAAATCAGCTAGATACCACTTCACTTAGATGCAAAATATGCAAAGATTGTGGCTGTGGAGATGGTGAAGAAAATTAATTCCACACAACTGACTTGAAGAGAAATACCCACTCACATGCACACTAAGAACTTGGAATCTCAGGAAACACATTTTCACATATCTATAACATCTGAGTTAAGATCATTTCTGGGTTTTCAAAGTATTACACCAGCGTCAGTATATTTTTATAGTATACTTCTTGATTATTGTGCAGGAGAATAAATAAAGCACTGGAAGATAGATATTAAAGAAAAATAACAAAATATTTAAAACACATTTTATTATATAATCCCTATAGCAAGTACATTTGTATGTTTTTACTTAATATTATTTCCAATTAAGTAATTTTATTAATACATTTAAATAATTTTGAAATAAATCATAAAGTTATAAAATACATGAAACAATGCTTTAACAGAAAGCATAGGATCACCAATAAATAGCAAATGTGTATATTTAATTTATCTCTGGAATTCGCTTTACCGTGTAATTCTTGGTTCATCATAGTGTTTTATCTGCATAAGAGAGTGGTGGTGCAAACATAGTACCACCTTGTCCCTGACATCTTCAACCTCTTATTCCAAAGTACAAAAATATTCTCCATATGAACAATGTCCAAATAATATATTCTCAAAGTTGAATCAAAAAATCATGCCAGGTTAACTAGATTAAACATTTACAGTGTTTTTTCTTTTTGAATTCTAGTTGCAATCCAGACCAATAGTCAATATTCTCATTGTCTTGAGCAGGGGTTGTTAAAGACAGATAAACCCAGTGTGGTCTCTGTTGTACCAGAAATAAGATTAAGTTTTTCACACAATTGAAAATATTAACTTGATTTTATAATTTAAAATTGATTTTTTTTTCCATTTTAGAGGTACCTTTATCAATTTTGAAAGATGATATACACTTGGAAAGATGTGAATTTTTGCTTTCTGATACAGTTCTGTGCATTGCTTAGAATTCATTGGTGAACTGCACAGACTGATTACTTATGGGTATGTCCATTGAGTTCATTAATATTGCTAAAGTAATTTTTCATATTTTATCACTGTTTGGGACTCCAAGCAGCAGTTATCGGCCTAGACTTACTCAGGGTATATTATGAAGCATTTTTGCATTTGACAATCTGACAGGTGAGGGCTGGGACTGGTATAATTTGTTTGCACACACAGGACTTTCTTTGTTGTATATTTAATTGGACTGTCTTGATGCTAACTTTTGTCCATGCTTGCCTAGACCCATAAACCAGTAGGACTTTGCACCTTTCCTTGAAAGGGAAAAGATGCCTGGAATTTCTACCTTTCTATCGGTACACAGCAGAAAGGCCTTGTGATGAATGCCACAGAGTGAAAACAGCTAGAAAGAAGAGAGACTTCATACTTCTCTAACCCTGACAATTAGATTTTGGGTGTCCAACCTCCAGAGTCAGGGACAAGAAGTCCATGATCCAGCTGTCAGTCTACAATACTTTTCCCCCAAACTGAGTTACCTAGTATAACTTGCTGTAATTAGAAAGAAAGAACAGAGAAAGAAAGAAAGAAAGAAAGAAAGAAAGAGTGATGTGAAAGAGAAAGGACACCATGCAACAGAGTTCATGTTGAGGGGATTTTATTAGGGCAAATGGACTATTAAAAGGGAAAGGGAGGGGGAGACAGGCCTCTGGGGACAAGAGCAGCAGAAGAGAAGAAAGAAGAAGAGAGAGAGAAAAGCAGGAGAGACAGAGAGACAGGCAGAGAAGCAGAGGGAGAGAGAAAAGCAGAGAGAGGAAAGAGAGATGGGAGGTGGGCAGGGCCCTTTTAAAAGGGAAGACAGTGAATGCACAGTTGGTACTCTTAGAGGCTACTAGCTACCACTGAAGAATATCCAGTCAAAACCTCAAGGGCAGGCCAGTACAGAGGCCTGAATATTTAAGTTATTAGAAATTCTTGTAGCTGATAACCTTTTGGATTAGCTCTTGTCTTGAGAATTAACTAGTTGTATTAGATTATTTTATGTTATTTTAAGTAATACACTGTGATCACTTTAAACATGACATAGTATAGACTATGACCACTTTTAAAATGTTGTGTGCAATTTAATCATTCTCCAACTGTTCAGCATTTCAACATGAAATAATTTCAAGTGTAACATTTTTTTTTAAAATTAGAAGCCTAAGATACTTTAATGTATATTTTGAAATTTAGCAATAATGCTTTGCCCCTTTTGGTCCAGTTTTACATATGAACCTGTAAAATTGGTAGATCCTTTGGGAAACAAAAGCTCCTTCAATTTACAAATTCACATGACTGTCATTAGTGGCATCTTAACAACTTAGATGAAAGCAAATTTATACAAGGTGAGATAGGTTCATGCCACCTCAAATTTGCAACATTGCTTTGTTTAGTATTTGGTGCTTTTTCCCACATTTCACATGTCATGTTTCAAATAAACAGACATTCCCCTTCTTTTCACCCAACCATTTAGAATATAGTAACATTTATAATATGTAATATGGCATGGTATTACATTACTATACATTTTAAACTACTTGTAAAATTCTATAGGTTTTGTCATTTCCACTGTTAGCATAGCTGATCCATAGTTGAAAAATCCATAACTAATGTCTATTTTGTGTAATATTATTCTGTTTAAAATTAGAGTCATTTATATTCATAAATACCCTTTTGTTTGTGAGCCATACCATTTTCAAATACATTTATAACAAAATAACTTTTCAAACTTCTTAGTTTTTCTGTGAGTCAAAAATTCAGGTTTCTGTTTGTATGATGTTTCTCCTTTACTATCTAGCAAAATTTCAACATCAGAATGATGATGCCGAAATCCAGAAAAAGCTGTAGCAAATTCCTTTGCTTGCAGAGAGTGTAAAGTAGTAGTGAATAAGACAGGACCACTATTTCAACAGTTATAAGCATTTCCTACTATGCCAAATTACACTGTATTAAGAGAATAGTAAATTGCAAGTGGTAATTTACAATAGTTTAAAGGCCACGCTGTAATTAGGTCATAGAACTTGGGTTATGTAGACCAGAAACAAGGAAGCATATGTTCAGCAAAGAGGCTTCCGAATAAGGGTGGTGCATGTATAGCAAAAATAGCCCATCTAATTCCATAGAATTCAAGGAGCTTTTGGAATGCAAATTTCAACTGTCAGATCTTAATTAAAAAGTACCAGTCAGCAGTATTTAGAAATTGGAAAAGAACTAAGTGGTGGGTTGTTGGGAAAATGTGCAACTCGCCTTCTAAATGGAGTCAGTAGGTGACAGGTATGTAATTAACATCACATCAAGTGAAGGACAGGAAGCTGACTGTGGTTCCTAAAGGGAAGGAGCTTCAGCAATTTTCAGGGCAGGCAAAGTGTTCTTCAATACAGTTAATTTATAATTCCTTTATTTCTAAAGAGAATCTACGGGTTTTTGTGTGTGTTGAACTTCCTTGAACCTTATGAAGCAGTGACATTTGAAGAGTTAAGGTTTTATTTTAAGCGGTTAATATTAAGATAAATGTCTTAGCACCTGGAGTCAGAGTACTTTCGTGTTACTATAAAAGGGGCAAGAGGACATGAGTCAAAGAATCCCAAGCTAACTCCAAAAGATTCCAGTTGTAAACTCACAGAACGGGAATGAGAAGTCCAACCTCAGGTGTGTAACATGGGAAACAGAGGGGGGCCCAGAGAATCCTGGGCAGGCTGGCAGTTTTATCTGAGTACACATAAAGTCATGCCTTAAACTAGTCCAGCCTCTTAAAGGTCAATGGATGAAGGAGGTTCTCCATCACCTCCCCATTTTGTCTAAATAAGAGAGTTCCAAACCCAATACAAAACTATATACACCCGGAACATATATCAAGTATAAAATTAGAATTATAACCAGCATAAATAATATTAAGAAAGAAATGTATGCTAAATGTTTCAGTAAACATTCTATCCTAAGGAGTCTAAGTATTGCATTGGAAATGGCTTGGGTAATCATAAGAGAAAGGTAACTATGACTATTGAATCTTCAAGCCCATCGAAAGCCTGAGAAGGGAGATAATGTTACTTGAGTAGACAGGAAGTGCAATCAAGCAGCTTCTAAAATGTGCAGCATATGACAGAGACAACTGGCTCCCTGAGCAATCACCCAAAGTCTCATCTGCAATTCTGAAGCAACCAATTTTGGCTAAGGGCTAGAGTAACTGACAGACCATTTGCGGAGGCAGGGAAAATTTTAAAACTATCTTACTCTGTCTTGGAAAGGTTTGGCAGTCTTTAAACTGTGTCCTACTTATCCAGTCCAGACACCATGCATATTGTCTGTGGTCAAGGCATAGGCAGTTACTTGCCCAAGGGCCAGTTGTGCCAAGAAAATTGAAAACTCCAAATGGAGTGTCTATGGTGTTCAACATTCTCTTGGGACTAGATCAGTGCTGTCAGGAGCAATCTTGTCTCATGTCAATAGAACATTAAGTTATTTAAATTCCTTGTTCTGCAGATCTTTGAAGTAGTTGAAGACTACCTATTTATGCAGAATACAATCTCTATGTATGTAAAGAACCTGATTATGAGGATGGGGGGAGCAAGGGGGAATGTGATGGTTGGGATACAGGAAGGGTGGATATGGGAGCAGGGAAGTATGTATCCTAATTAAGTGAGCCATCTTAGGGTTGGCAAGAGACTTGACTCTAGAGGGGCTCCCAGGTGTCCAGGAAGATGTCCCTAGCTAGTACCTTGGGCAACTGAGGAGAGGGAACCTGAAATGGCCCTATCCTATAGCTATACTGATGAATATCTTGCATATCACCATAGAACCTTCATTTGGCGATGGATGGAGATAGAGACAGAAACCCACATTGGAGCAATGGACTGAGCTCCCAAGGTCCAAATGAGGAGCATAAGGAGGGAGAACATGAGCAAGGAAGTCAGGACCGTGAGGGGAGCACCCACCGACGGAGACAGTGGGGCTGATCTAATGGAAGCTCACCAAGGCCAGCTGAACTGGAACTGAATAAGCATGGGATAAAACCAGACTCTCTGAACATGGCGGACAATGAGGGCTCATGAGAAGCCAAGGACAATGGCACTAGGTTTCGATCCTACTGCATGAACTCGCTTTGTGGGAGCCTAGCCTGTTTGGATGCTCACCTTCCTGGACCTGGATGGAGGGAGGAGGACCTTGGACTTCCCACAGGGCAGGGAATCCGGACTGCTCTTCAGACACAAGAGGGAGGGGGAATGGAGTGGGGGGAGGGGAAGAGAAGAGGGGAGAGGTGGAGAGGAGTGGGAGGAGGGAGAGGGAAATGGGAGGCGGGGAGGAGGCGAAAATTTTTTAAACAAAAAATAAAAAAGAACCTGATTAACTATAAATATGACCAACATGGATGACTATTGACCTATAATACTTAATACTTATATAACTTAAAGACAAAGAGCTCATAACAGAATATTAAATAATCTGTAAACAATTATGCATTAAATGAGGACAATGACCTCAAAATATAAACAACATATAAGTATCTTAATCAGAGGTAGAAATATATAATCAATATGATAAATATATCCTAAAAATTCTATCAATATACAAAATTTCTTAAACAGAAATAGAAACATGTATGTATACATTCTGACAAAATAACTTTGCATAGGTGTACAAATACTGTAAACAGGAATAACAAATATAATTTGAACTTGTATCAATATACAAGAATCTATAACAATGTAAATTGTCCATAAGCAATAGCTCACAAATATTCACTCTATTATTCACTGTTATTATTAGTAGTATGAGTAAATTCATACTAAATTACCTATTATCCCATTCAATTTTCCCTCTTTTTTTCCAAGGAAATCTTTGGGCATACATAATTCCAACCCCAACCCTATACCCTATATAAGTAATAATCAACCCCTAAATGGTGTCCCCAACCCTGAGGATAAACTTTATTGATAGAGGGGATGTCATCTTCTAGAATTGCTTCCAGGTCTCATGTAGGTGATATTCTTTCTATGGGATTCTATAAAAGAATAGTGATGGTTAAGTTTCAAGATTACTGTCTAGGGTAATTGCAAAATATTTCTGAGTCGTCAATAGGGTTTTTCTAAAGCTCATGTTTGGAGTTCTGGTGAAAACATCATGAGACAATACACCACTTCAGCAACTGGTACCCCTAAACCAGTCTTATAGAAGCACTATCAGCATTATGCTGTCATGTAAACCAGGTGGAGTCATTGCTGTGGGGCCCTTTTTCCTCCTGGAAACTTCAACGATTACTGCATGAAAAAGATATGTAGGAAAATCTACTGTTCATTGTGGAAAACTTAGACATTATTCATATAGATACGTATTCAATGAAAAATATAAACAAAATAGACATGGAAAAAGTAAATTTTTTTCCTAAATTCTTTCTTCTTTCTGTCCCATACCAGATGACTCCTGATATAAGATAGAAACTCTAAATTTTTCTTTAAACAACATGCTTGGATTTAGAGAAGGGTAGCCATCATCTAACTCCAAAGCCAGTGTGTGTGTGTGTATGTGTGTGTGTGTATGTGTGTGTGTGTGTGTGTGTGTGTGTGTGTGTGTACATTGATCACTTGCCCACATAAGTCATATTCCTTTTTGCTTGGTGATCCTTTCTGGATAATTATTTTTTTTCCTCTTTAAGCATTCTAACATCCAGGATCTCTTGAATTTTTGAAGAGGTGTATTTTCTTGTGAAGACTAGAATAGATCACTGTCCCAATCCTAAATAAGGTTTTCTTACCATCTGTATGGTTGTCACCTCTGTGGATGATCTGTCATTTCTCTTTCTGAAGAGATTTCTCTTTTTCAAAATAAAAAATTTATTCATTTTGATGGTATCCATAATGTTTCTTGTCCTGTAGAAACAAGAGTGAAACCCCCTCCCCAATGTAGCACATCTCCTGATTTCCATTGTGAGGTCAACACATCCTTGAAATACACCAACTGATTTAACTCAGAGATTTTTTTCTATTATCCAAAGTCTCTCTGCTGTCATTGTTTCTTTCTCACTAGCGTTAAGAAAATTCAAGTTTAGTAAAGCATTATGCAATCTGTTTCTGGGGTTATTTTCCATCCCTTTCTGTTTAGCATATCTTTTATAGTTTGATTTGAACTTTCTATAACTGCCTGACATGTAGGATTGTTTAGTATACCTGTAATGTGCTTTATTTTATAATAAGCAAAAAATTGTTTCCTTTCCTTAGATATGTATGATGGACCATTGTCTGTCTTTATTTGTGTAGAAATACCCATGATGGCCATAAATTGTATTAAATATGCAATTACTGAATTAGCCTTCTTTGAGCTCAAGACAGTTGCCCATTGAAAACCTGAATAAGTATCTATGGGTCTATAGTGTGGTGTACAGATTTAAATTTTCAAAGTTCTGTAAAGTGGAAAACATCCATCTGCAAAATCTCAATCCTTTGAGTACCCTTTGTGTTAGTCCCTGCAGGTAACAGTGTTTGGTTATAGAAAGAGCAAGTAGACATCTCTTTATAATCTCTTTAGCTTGTTGCCATGTAAAAGGAAACTCTTTCTTTAAACATTTGCTATTGGCATGATGTTTTATGAAACTCTGAGGCCTTCAGCATACTTTCAATCAATAACCAATCAATTTCTGCATTACCTTGTGCTAGAGGAGCTGGCAGACATGTATAGGATTAGATGTGTGTTATGTATATAGGACAAAGCCTATTGCTGATTATGTTTTGAATCAGAATAAATAATGTAGTCAATTCTGTATCATCTGGTATAAATTCACCTCCACAAGGGTTCCAAAGAGGTATAGACTGGTGCACATTGGGCTCCAGATGTTACTGAAAAGAGGGCTGAGGACATGAGTTAAAGAATCCCTAGTTAACTACAAATGATTCCAGTTGTAGTTCTTTATTATAGGGGTCAAACTCATGGAACAGGAACAAAAAGTCCAACCTCAAGTGTGTAATGTGGGAACCAGAGAGAGAGAGCTCTGCATGAGCACTGGTTTTCTCTGGGTACCCAAAAGTTCATGTCCTAGCCTGGCCCAACCGCTTAAATTTCAGTTTGACTGAAGGAGGCTCTCCACCACTCTCCCACTTTTGTTTGTTCAGGAATCATTTCACAATTAACTTTATATGAGCTTTAATGCATCCTTTCATTTTTAGAAAAGGAAGTGTTTGGTAGATTGAATTTGGAAATAGATATTTTTTCAATCCTAGAGTTCTTTACTATATAACTATCCTGGAATACAAACTGTACACTTGTCGAGATTCATTTTGATCACTTGTATCATATCTCACTCTAGAGTCAAAGACAGTGAGAAACTTCCTTGTTGTTTTTTCCTTAGAGTTGTATATTATTTGGGGATTTTAAGGGAGGATAATGATTAAAAAAATCTCTTTGAACAGATATCAATAGTCAAATCACCAGAGCAAACAAAATGGGAAAATGTCTCAGAACTTATTTCAAAGAGATACTTTTGCAGATAATTAGGGATATAATTCATTTAAGAAAGTAATGTAGTCCTCTGTCTGTGGGATATATCCAAGAGACATGACTTAGTGTGTGGGATGCACAGATGCCAAGCTGTGAGATAAATATAGAGTTTTATAACAACACTCACACTAGTTGTCAGTAGACACACTTGGAGTTCAGGGTACATGCATGCAGTGCAGATAGATGCTTAAAACTGCTGTAGGAATTTCTACCACCAGTAGCCTTTAAGTTACCTGCCCACTTGGGCGTGGCCTCCTATACTATATATGCCTAAAAAGGACATCTGGCCTCTTTTCCCATTGCTGGATTCAGTAGCTGTTCCCCATTTTGACAGATCTGTGAGACTACTCCTAAATAAATAACCTTTTATAATACTCAATTCTAAGCTAGTATGGGAGTTCTTTTTAGCATCCTTCTTCATAAAACTCTACTTCACAGTCTGTGTCGGGCCTTTACCTTCTGATCTCATCATTCCTTAGTTGTCTATAGTTCTTTGTCTAGTTCATAGGGCTATGCCTCTAACAGGGTACCCCCTTCCACATTAGTTTGTCTCTTGGTATTATCTTCTTGGGTCTTGTTTACAAAGCCAAATAGATAATACTTTGTGGGAGTAGTTTCCAATACATTTCTTAAAATGTCTTCTAGAAGATGCAATCTTACAAAAAAGTTTCTGTTCCTCTATTCCTTACAGTCTTTCCCTCCCCTCTTTAGCAATATCCCTAAGCCTCTTTTAATACCAACTGCTGAGCCCCTAAACCATATAAGTGACATTATACAGACCAAACAGATTGTATGTATACCTAGGATCTAGGGAAAATACATTTGTAGCAGTCATAAAAAAAGAAAGAGAGAGAAGGAGAGAGAGAGAGAGAGAGAGAGAGAGAGAGAGAGAGAGGAAGGAAGAAAAAAGAAACTTGGCTCAAACTTGCAGAACACAAATTTGGTTCCCAACAGCCATGACAAGTTACAGCCACCCATAACTCAGACTCAATGGGTATCTGACACCTCTTCTGGCCTCTCTGGTGACTATATAGATAAATATTTTTTATTTATGATCTCTGAAATTATATGGCCTTTATTTTCAGTTAGCACACACAGAGAGTTTTGAGAATTAACTACTGAGATTCAGAAATTCGCAGCAAAATCTTTCCAGCAGATGCAAATTTTATTTCGTTTTCTAGGGTTCTCTTTTGAGAACTAGGCACATTCTGGGGATGGCACCTGTCCAGTTCACTGATGATTTATTAGCATGGGATTCTTCTCATAGGTTAATAAGATTCTCAGTAAAACTTGGACTTGAACAAACAAAAACTAACCCCTAAAAACAGATGAATGAGCAAACAATATAGCCTCTTTATATTTCTATTTTTCCTAAATTTATTAAAATTCAGCCTCCTGAGTCTTGCAAATAATGAATGGATCTTGTGTATCAAGCATTTGCTTTGGACAGGTAGGGGAGAGAACCACAGTGTGGGTCTCCAGATGCTCATTCCCACACACTCAATGACTCAGAATTCAGAGAACCGGGATATTTGATTAACTTCTCAAAAAATTAAATAAAATAAAATAGTTTTTTATGAACTGTGTAAATGTATGTCAAAGTTATTGCATGAAATTTTTAGTGAGAACCCTTTAGAATATAAAATTTCAAATAATGTAAAAACTTTTAACAAAATGAAATTAACAAAGCTGCCAATGTCACAAACTTATATAACTCACAAACAACAAAGACCCATCTGTAACTGTATTTTAATCTCAAGAACTAAGAAAAATGAAAAAGAAAAGAAAATATTCTGTTGGTAAGGGAAGCACAGGTGAGCTGGCCCAGAATGCTTGTGGTAGAGGTGTGGCCAAGGGAGAGATGCCCTTTCCCTTTATCCTCACCACCTGTGGCAAGCGATCAATTTGCCCATAAATTTCTGAGGGCAGGAGAGTTTTGGTCCTGCCCTTTATCTGCTGTAGCACTCCAGAGAGGGTACTGTCCCTTGAGTGGGCAGTAAGTACATTATTAACTGACCACAGTGATGCATGTGTAAGTGCAGGTGAGCTGCCCCCAAGACCATGAGACCAAGAGAACTGGTCCTGCCCCTTGTTATCTGCTATCTTGGATGAACAAGGTGGGTCACTGATGAACAACTAGTCCTGGTGGTGAGGATGCAGAAAAACTGGTGGGTTGACCAACTCAACTACCACCAGGCCCAAATCCAGGACTATGTGTTGCCCCACCCTAGCATCCATTCCAATGAATATTAAAAGACAACTTAAAATAATAGAAAATGCATCTCTTCTCTGAAGATGGTTTTGCACATATATTTGTCTCATGCCAAGACACTGAGAATAAGAATGTGGCTACACCCTATATTTGCTGCTGTTCTCTGTGAGAGAGAGCACTAGGCTTTTCTTTTTTCCCCCTTAATTTTCCCATGAAGGATAGATTCTTTACTTTATTTGGGTAGCCTCTTTAAATGTTGTTCCCATGAATTCCTAAGAGATTAAATATTCTTTACTAGCAGGGGGAATCTTCACTTATCATGACAGGGTTACAAGAGGATGCAGTGAAAATATCTCAGATGAGGCTGAGCAAAGAGAGAACAGCCATCTGTCTGCATTTTTAATAATGATAATGTTTTATTAGCTAGCTTTCTCATTTCTCTAATAAAATAAATTAAATAGGACCTTGAGGAAACAGGAGTTTTCCTCAGAGTGTGAAGAAACAATTCATGGCAGGGAAGACAGGAAGGACAGCAGGTTTGAGGCAGCTGATCGCATTGTATCTGCAGTCAGCAGGAAAAGAGATGACTGCTGGTGCTCACTTATCTTCTACTTTATTCAGTTTGGGACCCCATCCTATGGGATGATGCTCCACCTTTGTAGGATAGATCTTCCCACATAAATTAATGCAATCTAGAAAGTCTCACTCAGAAATGATGATTCCTCAGTGTTCTTAGATGCTGTTGGCAATCAATATTTCCCACTACAGGTGTTAAGGAAAAGATGCCATGTTATTATTGCTAAAGTAAAATTTAGATGCATTGCATATATCCTGGAGAAACGCACAGAAACTTTATGGTAACACTGTGGCAAAGGCATAAGGAACCACTTTAAATGTCTGAAAAATGCTAACATCTTTATTTCATAATACCTATGTCCCAATGATGAAGATACATATAAACTCAAAAATCCATGGCCCAAAATGTCCCTTGGCTCATTCTTTGAACCAACGTGTTTTTATTTACTGACGGAGAATATTTAGTTGTTTGTTTCATACACAGCCTTTGCATCTATAGGCATCTATGAATTCCTTGTATCTAGATTAGTGAATCAAAAAGCCTAACTATAGAGTTTTGGGAAACAGAGAAAGAGGAGTAGATATAGACAAGTAAGTAATTCTCAACAGTCCCATCTTGTTTTACTTTCTGATAATCTCAGAAATCATACTGACTTATGTATATTGCTTAAGACTGCTAGTTGCCCACCTAAAAAAGTTGATTATGTTTATTCTGAAATTTCATGATAGTTATGACTATATAAATTGGATAAATTATGATTCATAGTTCACTTAAATTAATAAATATTGGGAAAGGATCATTGAATTAACTAGTAAATGATGTATTTTTAGAGACGGGGAAATGAAATCTAGTTCATAACATTCATGCATGAATTGTAGGGAGTGTGGCAGAATTGTGGAGGATAAAGTTAAAAAAAAACATGGACTACTAAAACAAAAGAAAGTTGAAGCAGTGGGTAGAAAAAATTTAGGGACAAATGACAAGTTTTGGTCATTAAATAGGGGATTGAATTTAGTCTGTTAAATATAAAAGAAACCTTGAAAGACAGAAACTGTGATGACACTGGAGTAAGAGAAACAGCGATTTAAATACACAACTGTGTAGCAACTGTGAAGTCTCAGCTTAAGGGGTATGAGTTTGAACATATACTTCTAAAATTGCCTTAGAGCTTTGTAAGAGTACCTATATTCTCATTTACTCTTAAATGGGAAAACTATTATTAAATTTTCTTATTTTGTTAAAGCATATATGCAAAGCCATAGCATTATTAAATATAAAATGAAATTAAAGGCTGAAGTTTTAAGTTATTGCAGTGTTTTGTGCAAAAACCTTTATATGATTATAAAATTTAAGGAGCAATATGACTCTTAATGAAAATGTTTGTATGTGTATTAATGAAAAGCAATGAATTGCCTCTTTTGTTGTTAACTTCTTTAACTCTTAGTGGAAAACAGACATTCGCATCTCAAACAAAAAAGACTTTTTGACACATTTTTCAAATGAACACTTCAAAAATACATAGGCACAATAAAGTATAAAAGGGTCTGACAATGAATTCTTTTTTCATGTTATTATTTATTTTTCTATAAAAGAAAACAAACCATCTTTTATACCAATCCCAGTTCTCACTCCCTTTCTTCCTCCATTCCTTTCATTTTTCCCCACATACCAACACCCATACACTTCTTAAAAGAGGGTAAGATACATTGCTTCAGGGAAGATCTAAGACCCTCTCTACGAAATCTAGGCTGAGCAAGGTATCCATCCATAGAGAATGGGTTTCCCCAAAACCATAACAAGCAGTAGGGATAAATTCTGGTGCTGTTGCTTGTGGCCCCTCAGTCTGCCCCAGTCATACAACTGTCATCTACATTCAGAGGGACTAGTTTGGTTCCTTCCTTGTCCAGCTGGAGTTGGCGAGCTCCTATTAGCTCAGGTAGACTGTTTTAGTGGGTGTACCCATCATGGTCTTGAGCTCTTTGCTCATATTCTCACTCCTACTACTCTTCAACTGGGCTTTGGGAGCTCAGTCCAATGTTCCTCTTAGGATCTATGCCTCTGTTCCCATAAGCTTCTGGATAAAGGTTTTATGGTGACATTTAAGATATTCATTAATCTGACTACAGGGTAAGGCCAATTCAGGCACCCTCTCCTCCATTGCTTAGGGTCTTAGCTGGGGTCATCCTGGGAATTTCTCTAGTGTCAGGCTCTTTGATAGCCCCATAATGGCTCCCTCAATTAAAGTATCTCTTTCCTTGCTCTCATCTCTGTCCTTCCTCCATCTGGACTATCCTGTTCCCTCAAGTTGTCCTTCCTCCTCCCTTTCTTCCCCTCCACTTCTCCTCCCACTCTCCCTTCTCTTCCTCCCCTATACTCCCAATTGTGTCAGGCAATCTCTAATAATGCATTCTTGTTTTCTGATGTCCTGAGGTGCCTCTCAGAAGGATAAAGTACTCAGAAATTTTCTTCCTTCTCTTTTCTAGATCACCGATTGCCAATGTACTCTGGAAAGGCTACTGAAATGCTCTCCTAGTTACTTCCGTCTAAGGTGACATGACTCCTGCATCTTACATGTGAGTGTCTAGCACATAACAGTTTATGAAGATCATCTAACATTTATGACATTCAAATAACCTGGGCTTCAGGAACACTGCTTCCCAAGATTCTTGTTCTAACCTTTCTACATGGCAAGAGTGTAGCCTCCTGCATTACAACTATAAGTAAATTTATTTTGGCAACTGAGCTTCTGAACTCAGATTCCTGGGTCAACTTTTGGATACAAGTCCGACCATTTTTATTTAGAGTATTTTTTTTTATTTTACAAAGATGACCTAAAAATTGAAAATACTCAGACACAGCAAAGTTCCAATTGTCTATACTTATAATATATATGTATATATTTTTGTGTGTATAGGGTCTGTATATATGTACTGTTTCCAAATTTTATGAGATTTTTGAACTGATAGAATCATTAACTAAATATATCTAGTTTAATTAAAGCTGATTCTTCTTTCTTAATGAGAGATTCCCATTAGTATCAAACCCCTATTTCAGTCCAACCAAATAAAAAAGAATAATGATCATATACTCTTGTACATACTATTCTTAAAGTGAAGAAGCCCTGCCAGTCTTCCCCTAGTCTAAGCTCTTCCCTTTCCGCTTTCTTCCTAACCTAGGTCTCCTGCCACTTCTCATTCTCCCCAGCTGATCCTTTAGTTTAACAAGCTCTAATCTTTAAATGACAAAAGTCTCTGTTTGTGTCTTGCTCAAGATGCTATTGAGAGATTATTTTTCCCACATAAAAAACACAATTTTACTGAAAACATGTCTGTTTTCAATTTTTTGTTCTTTTTCTTCAGTTTCTTTTTAATTGCTTTTATTATTGAGGTATTTATTTTTCTCTGATCCCCTCTCTTTCTCCCCCTCCCCTTCTACCTTCTCCCATGATCCCTATGCTCCCAATTTACTCAGGAGATCTTATCTTTTTCTACTTCCTGTAGATTAGATCCATGTATGTCTCTTTTAGGGTCTTCTTTGTTGTCTAGGTTTTGTGGGATTGTGAATTGTAAGCTGGTTTTTCTTTGTCTTATGGATAAAAGCCACTTATAAGTAAGTACATACGATATTTGTCTTTCTGGGTCTGGGTCGACCAAAGAATGGATAAAGAATATGTGGTACTCTAATTGCTTGTATCCAAAATAAAAAAAATATGATAGTGAACACTATAGAATTAGGTAATACTCATATCTTTAAATCATAAATATCACTTAAAATAATTGTAGTAAGTTATTGGGCTTATAGTTTCTATCATGTAAGGATATAAAACAAACATGATTTTTCTGTTAGATTATGTATATGTAAAATATTCCCAACATTGAATCTTAAACCATTTTCTTGCTAATTTGATTTTTTTCTTCATAGTTGACTCAATGTCTTTCAAACAATTCATTTAATAAATAAAAATGGATTTCAAAAAAAAATAAAATAAAATAAAATAATGGAGTACTACACAGCAAAAAAAATAACAATAATGACATCTTGAAATTTGCAGACAAATACATAGATCTAGAAAACATTATATTGAGTGAGGTACCCAGACTCAGAAAGACACACCCTGGCTCACCTTTACTGGTCTTGAACATGTCTAATGCATATTCCACTTCCTTTACTGTGGTTTGGTGTGCTAGCACACGCCTTCCATAAAGTCTTTCTCCTGGCTCCTAATCTGCATGAATCCTATTTCTCTAGGTGCCCGGATCATGGGCTCATTCTAGACTTCAGTCGAATGTCACTTTCATGATGAGCCTGGCTGTGGCTGGCTTAGTTGGAAATCATCTCTCTTTATTGTAATGTGACACTCATGCTTCTTACAGAGTTTATTTTTTCCAAATCACATAACACCCTATGTTATCTATGTATTGTTCTTATGTGTCTTGTCTCTTGCTACCCTGTAAGGGCAATATCTCAATGCTCTTTATTTACTCTATCTTATGATCACTGTGAAAATTGTTTAGCAGATGAGTATTTGTTAACTTTGCATATTTATCTTTTCATGGCCTTCAGGCCTTTTGCATTAATCCTTGGCTTAATTTGCTGCTTTTTGCCTCAAACTGCTGGGGCATATTGTTGTACAGCTCATACGCTATCAGTTTATTTTTCATTGGATCTACAGCTTCTGTCATAGACAATCTGACTTCTTGGCATACCTACCATTTACACTCAGAATCCATACTTCCTCTCAAATTTTAGCTTCCAATTCATCTACAATATCTCCATATATCTCTACTTCTGATATTTTGCCTGATTTTTGTTCATCTCTCATTGTAAGTTCTGAAATTGCTCACACTTTTTAAAGATCTAGGTGAGAAGCCACTGGACTAAAGAGAAAATTAAGTATTTCATACCATCAAAGTACCACTATCCCTCCCATTAGAACTGAATGAATTACCAGCTTTTTCATTATATTGCTACATTTTCAGTATTTCAGTCACCCTGGAAGTTCCAGTTATAGTCTAATTAGCAGTTTAGTATCCAACTCATATATTAAAAATAGGCTACTAATAGGCTTACAAAATGCATTCACTCTGGGAATGGTAGTTTATTTAAGGCACTATTTTCTTTTGAGAGGTAATAAAACAACTAAACTCTTTCTGTTTTATCAAATTTTAAAATAAATGCAATTAAAGAGAATTTAAAAAAAATCTTACCAACAATTAACTTTTCTTTCAAGAAGATATCAAATACTTCACAAAAACCTCTGAAAGAGTAGTAGTTACATAAAATAATACCCATTTTCAGTATTTTCTAAGACATAATTGGTTTCTAGCCATAAATAAGGACCACGGAGTCTACAATAGGTGAACCTAAAGATGCTAAGGAAGAAGGTGAACCCAAGGAAAAACATATAGTTGTCCTCTTGGCTAAGGGAAGTAGACCAAATTTCTGGGGAGAAAATGGGATCTAGGGGGGGGGGTGGGATGGGGGTAAGGGGAGATGGGGAGAGAAAAGGTAGAAGGGAAGGAGGGGGGACCTGGGAAACATGAGAATTGGGATAAAGGAAAGGTGGATAGGGGAGCACGGAACCACAATTCTTAGTTAAGGGAGCCACTTTAGGGTGGGCAAGAGACTTGACCCTAGAGGGGCTCCCTAGTGCCCAAGATGAGGTTCCCAGTTAGTTCCTTGGGCAGCTGAGGATTGGGAACCTGAAATGACCCTATCCTAGAGCAATACTGACGAATATCTTGCATATCATCATAGAATCTTCATCTGGTGATGGATAAAGATAGAGACAGAGACCCACACAGGAGCACTGGACTGAGCTCCCAAGGTCCCAAGGAGGAGCAGAAGGAGGGAGAACATGAGCAAAGAAGTCGGGACCACGAGGCGTGCATCCACCCACTGAGACAGTGGAGCTGATCTACGGGGAGCTCACCAAGGCCAGCTGGACTGTGACCGAAAAAGCATGGGATAAAACCGGACTCTCTGAACATGGCGAACAATGTGGGCTGATGAGACACCAAGGACAATGGCAGGGGGTTTTGATCCTACTTAATGTGCTGGCTTTGTGGGAGCCTAGCCAGTTTGGATGTTCACCTTCCTAGATATGGACGGAGGGGGGAGGACCTAGGACTTAACACAGGGCAGGGAACCAGGACTGCTCTGTGGACTGGAGAGGGAGGGGGAGAGGAGTGGGGGGAGGGGGAGAAGGGTGGGAGGAGGGGGAGAAGGGTGGGAGGAGGGGGAGAAGTCTGGGAGGAGGGGAAGGGAAATGGGAGGCTGGGAGGAGGTGGAAACTTGTTTTTTGTTTATGTTTTTTTTTCTTCTTTTCGCAATAAAAAAAAAGAAAAAAAAGAATAAATATCAAACATTGAAAGCAAATAAAGTAATAAAATTTTCTATCAGTATTGAAAGAAACTGACACAATAACAATAAATAATAAGGACAAATAAACAAAAGACCAAATTCAAACTAAAATTTCAGCCATAGAAGTAAAATTATTTTTTAATGGTTAAGTGATTTTTGAATCAGTTTTTTGGGGCATAAGTTTATATTTTAATTTCGACCTATGTAAAACTAAAGACCATGCTATTTAATATGATAAATAACCAGTATTAAAATAAATATTAATCTCTAGTTCTAAGTCTTAATTGTCAAATCAGGTTAATTGTAGAACTGATTTTATCAATAATTTAAAAAAATCTTCAACAAGAGAGATGAACAGAGGAAACAAAGAGAAAGCAACCGCAGTCTACCTAATCCCACGGCTACATTTAAAATCTAACTCAGAGAATGTTAATATTAGAATAGTCTACTCACAATCACTCAGGGGCAGGAAAGCGAGCTGACATTTGTTAAACTACTTAGAGGAATATTTGAAATATCATTAAGAACTGGCATAAAGCCAGACACTGAAGAGAAGCAGGCAGGGTGCACAACTTCAAACAGAAAAGAACAGTCAGGTTATGTGATATGTGTGATGTCAGGATTCATGTTTTTCTTTAAACTTCAGATATTTAAGGATCTATAAATACCCAGGGAACAATAGACTTGGTTATATGGCTGTGTTGGATTATAAAAAACGTTAACCACGCCAAACTTTATATCTGTTTCAGAAAGAGGAAGCTGTTACCTTTATAAAATACAGCCTATGTTTCACTGAAGGAATTCCTTAAGCATTTATTGCAGAGGCTCAGAACAGTCAGCATCCTAACCTGCTTCAGGTTGTCCTGTTTGGAACATTGTCACAGCATCTGGCAGACTGGCTGGCTGGGGCCCAGGAAGAAGGTGATAAATGGGACCCTGTCCAGTCCTGAGGAAGTGGCTAGTCAGGGGGCTGCAGGAGTTTTGGCATGGGGTCAAGTTTTAGTTTCCATCTTTATTAATCATCTCCAGGGGGGGAATAAATAGCCTGCTAATGAAATTTGCAGATAGTACTAAATTTTGAGGTGTTGCCAACACAGTTAACAAAAGGGGTATAAATATAAATGAACTTAAGTGTGCTATTTATCATTTATTTGGATTTAATCAAAACTGTTCCCAAGATACATTTATAAGAAATTCTCACAAATTGAATTTGGAGGAGGGGTTCTACATCACATAGCAACATGAACAGGTTGTGGGGGGAGGTGGTCACCATATATGCTCTGCTAAGTTAAAGAGAAAGAATTTCTTTAGCAAAAGGACAATGGTTAACACATTCCCCCCTTTTAAAATAGTTTTCCTATATTAAAATAGATTTTTTATACAATATATTCTAATTATGTTTTTTTTTCTCCCTCAATTCCTTCCAGATCCTTCCCAGCTATACAGCCATAAGAATCTCCATCTTTTCTTTCTTACTTGGAAACAAACATTTGAGAACTGTTTAAATCTGTACCCTGTTTTAAACTGGGTTCTTTCTTTTATGTCCTGTGTTTTGGGTTCTATATGTATTTTAGATATTAGTGCTCTATCAGATATATAGTTGCTAAAATACTTTCTCCATTCTGTAGGCTGCCACTTGTCTGATTGATGCCATCTTTTGCCATGAAGAAGCTTATCAGTTTCATGAGGTCTCATTTATTAATTGTTCTTAATAGTGTTCTGTTCAGGAGATCTGTGCCAGTTGTGGTCCCAAAAATAAGATGAGAGCTAGAAACAAGTTCATAACAATAACCCAGAAACTATTTCCAATTAACAGCTATTCACAAATGAAAAATTAGTTTTTTCCAACATTATATCAATGGGTACATAAACCACTATTAAAGCCAGGCCCCAAGTCCAGGAATAATTGGCAATGCAAACAAACTCAATGATAATTAAGGAGGTATTTACTTACTTACTTACTTACTTATCTTTAATAATATTTTGTCTGGGCTCTCCTCCCCCATTTTATTTCCTTATTTCTTTTTTATTACCCTGCAGCACTTTTGTTTATCTTATGGTTTCTAACTTTATTTTTTATTATCTGATATTTTTATTCTTTTTATTGAGGTATACATTTTTCTCTGATCTCCTCCCTTCTTCCCCTATCTTTTTCTACACTCTTCCGTGATCCCCACACTCCCAATTTACTCAGAAAATCTTGTCTTTTTCTCCTTCTTATGTAGATACTTATATGTCTCTCTTAGGGTCCTCTTTGTTGTCTAAGTTCTCTGGGGTTGTGAACTGTAGGGTGGTTTTTCTTTGCTTTATGTCTAAAAGCCACTTATGAGTGAGTACATATTATCGTTGTTTTTCTGGATCTGAGTTACCTCACTCAATATAATGTTTTCTAGATGCATCAATTTGCCTGCAAATTACAAGATATCATTAATTTTTACCACTGTGTAGAACTTCACTGTGTAAATGTATCACATTTTATTTCTTCATTTTTTTAGTTGAGGAACATTTAGTTGTTTCCAGGATTTGGCTGTTATGAATAATGCTGCTATGAATATAGTTGAGCAAAAGTTCTTTGTAAAGAATAGGACATGGTCAACAACGCAAAATGGGAGCCTACATAATGGGAAAAGATCTTCACCAATCCCTTATCAGTTGCAATACTGATCTCTAAAATATACAAAGAACCCAAGAAACTTGACATTAAAGGAACAAACAATCCAATAAAAAAAAATGAGTACAGACCTAAACAGAAACTCTTAACAGACGAATCTCAAATGGCTGAAAGACACTTAAGGAAATGCCTAGCATCCTTTGCTATCAGAGAAATTAAAATCAAAACAACTCTGAGATTCTGTCTTACACCTGTAAGAATGGCCAAAATAAAAAAAAAAATAAAAAAAAAACACTGATGACAACTTATGCCAGAGAGACTGTGGGTTAAAGGGAACACTCCTCCATTGCTGGTGGGAATACACACTTGTACATCTACTTTAGAAACCAGTATGGCAATTTCTCAGAAAATTGGGAAACAATCTACCTCAAGACCCAATAATACCACTTTTGGTATATATACCCAAAGGATGCTGACTTCATTTTCTAGGGGATTTCTGGACATGGTGATACTTGTTTTAGCATCTATTCTTGCTTTTTGTGTGTTTTTTGACTCTGTTTTTCTGTTTGTTTAATCTTTTTCAGGCTTGTTTATTTTCATTTTATCATGTCCTTCTTCTAATACTTCTTCTTTCTTCAATGCCTGTTTTCTAATGTGAAAGAACAAGAAAAGATGTGGATTTAGGTGGCTGAGGAAATAAGAAGAATATGGGAGGAGTTAGGAGAGTGGCAAATTGTAGTAATAAGAGGCGGTGGGGCTGCATCCCCAGCACCCCGGCAGCCTGGCTGGCTTATGCTCCGAAATAACAACACACAAACTGTATTCATTTAAACACTGCTTGGCCCATTCTCTTCTAGGCTAATTCTCACATATTAATTTAGCCCATTTCTAATCATCTGTGTATAGCACCCCAAGGTGCGCTTACCGGGAAGATTCTAGCCTATGTCCATCCTGGGTCGGAGCTTCATCCCAGGAGAGGGGCATGGCGTCTCTCTCAGGTGTCTTCTCCCGAGAGAAGAGCTGTCGAGACTGAGCTCACTTCCTGTTCCTCCCAGCGTTCTGTTCTGTTTACTCCTCCCACCTATCTTCTAACCAATAAAATGGGCCAAGGCAGTTCCTTTATTAGCCAATGACCTTCCTCCATCAGCAAATCATAACGAGAAAAGGGCAAAACAAACAAACCAAGCAACTTTCAAAACTCTAGAAATGACAGAGACATTTTGCTGCCTGGACAGTCACCCAAAGTTCCCCTGTACAGTTGGGGCACCCATCTTCGGCCTATAGGCCCATGGTTTCCAGCAGACATTTCAATGAAGCAGGAAATTTCAAAGGCAGTTCAGTCACTATCTGCTGTGTCCTGCAGAATGTCTCGAAGACTCCTTCATGAATCAGGAACCCCAAAAGATCATCTTACCTTTAGGCAAGTTCAGTAGTCCTCTCTATGTGGGTTCTCTGTTTCCAGTTTATGCAATAGTCCAGGCAAGAGCAGTTTTCTTGCCCAAATGGCTATTAAACTCCATAAGGATCATCTTTGATGCCCATCTTCTTCTTGAAGTAGATTGGTGCTGCCAGGAGCAGAGTATCTCATTGTCATGAAAAGCCCTAAGTTATTAAAACATTTAAAATGCCATATTCTCTAGCCTTTGAAAGATATGAAGAATGCATATCTGAAATATATCTATGCACATCTAGAAAATCTAACTAACATGACTGCAAACTTGACTATTATAGATAATCATCTATTAACAACCTTTATACATTACATTTTTAAATGAACTACACAATCACGATACCTTAATCAAGATCAGAAACACATATACATATAACAAAATTGGCCTTAAATTTAAATCACTAAAGCAAAATCCATGCCAATGTAAATTATTCATACCTATATCCTATTCCCTTTTAAATGTAAAAGAACATTTATAAACCATATTTGGGAACATGAGTGCAGTTTTTTTTCTCTCCAAACTGCTTCCTGCTGAATGGGGTCGTTGTTAATTAGGTCTTTCATGGTATAACCTGTGTGCTAGTTTCATCTCAGTTGGCAGTTGAGTGAAGCAATTTTCTGAAGATGTTCACAGCAACCCTTCAGGAGGGTGTGGTCCATCATACCATATTGGAATAGAAACAATTCACAGACTCTCACCCTCTGTGAAAACAAAATAAGAAACTCCTTTCCAAAGCATCATGTCCTTAAATCCAAATTTCAAAGTCAAGGCATTTTCAAAATATCTATGTTGGATTAGTTCAGCAGCATTTATAAACAAATATCTTTTAGCAGCTGTTGCTCTTTCCTCAGCATTCACACAATTCAAATAGAGCATAATAGCATATAGTATCAAAATTCTCTGTGTATTTTCCATCTTTGTGCGCTTTATTTTAACTCTATTTTATTTATTTTTACTTTTATTTTTTGAGACTCCTTCTCTGTATTTCTTTGTCCTGCAATAACTCTGTAGACCAGGCTGTCCTTGAACTCTCAGAGATCCACTTGTCTCTGCCTCCCAGGCATTGGGATTAAAGGTGTACGCTACTACACCTGGAACTCACAGAGATCTGTTTGTCTCTGCCTTCTAGGCACTGGGATTAAAGGTGTGTGCTACCACACCTTGAAGTCACAGAGGTCAATCTCTCTCCGCCTCCCAAGTGTTGGAATTAAAGGTGTGTACTACCATACCCAACTACCCTCTTTCTTCCTTTTTTTTACTTTTAAGAACTTTTAACTTTTAGCTTGCATATATTTTTTAATACACTGTAAACCATTTTGAAATTTTCTTTGTCTTTGAATCTCTCTGTAGTTGGCCCTCCCGCCTCAAACAGTCAGAGTTTGCCCTGGCAGGACGGCCCAGAAAGCCGGCATTTTAAAACAGCACAACTTTTTTCCTGCTACGTCTGAAAACAAACAAACATGCAGTCAGCTTTTCAATACCATTTAAGTGTTTCATGGCAGGGCCTCTTAAGAGCTGCAGGATTTTGCAGCTAAAGCTGAGTCAGGAAGCCTCTCTTAGATGAGAGCGCTTGCTTGCCTCTAGCAAGCAGAGCAGACATGAGAAATCACTGCTACCAAGAAAACATACTTTACTCTTTCCCAAGCTTTCTCAGGCTTTCAGTGGATTCAGTTGTCCACACGTCTGGGCGCCATTCTGTTGTAATAGGAGCAGCAGGGATGTGTCCCCAGGACCCCAGCTGCCTGCTAGCTTATGCCCCAAAATTACAACACACAAATTGTATTCATTTAAACACTGCTTGGCCCATTATATCTAGCCTCTTCTTGGCTAACTCTTGCACCTGGGCTAGCCCATTTCTAATAATGTTTGTAGCATCCCAAGGTGCACTTACCGGGAAGATTTTAGCCTCTGTCCATCCTGGGTCAGAGTTTCATCGCGTGTGCCTCAGAGAGCAGAGCTATTGTGTCTGCCCTGGAGAGGGGAGCATGGTGTCTCTGGGCTCACTTCCTCTTCCTCCCAGCATTCTGTTCTGTTTACTCCACCCACCTATGTTCTAACCTATCAGGGCAAGCAGTTTCTTTAGTTAACCAATGACCTTCCTCCATCACTCATATGTGTGTGCATTAGAATGCTCCTACTGGCTACTTTATTGGTAATATTTGGCATTGTACTTTAGTCCCTCCTCAGCAGGACAACATCTTTTCTTGTTTCTCTTATATGATCCTCTCCTATTCTTTTTCCTATCAAACCATTTAGTATTTTGCTGTGTTTTTCAATTCTATAATTACCTGGGGCTTACTTCCCAATCACTCTGCTTGCTTCTAAAGCTTTCCTTAAATGGTTTCATGTCCCCTGTCTTTAAGTAGCAGTTAAGTGATAAAGATTGCTATTTAAAATATTTCTCCAAGTATGCCTTCCCAGAAAATAGTTCCAATCTCTGTAAATGTAATATTTTTATACAAATTTTCAGTTCTCATTTCTTTATTTCCTCATTCATGCTTCTAATCTTTTGGCAAGCACCATTAACTATATACTCTAATTATACATTCATTTTAAAGTTAATCTAACATAAATTTTCACTTGCAGAGGTGTTGTGTGAAAAAAGTATATATTCCCCTTAGATTCTATGAATGTTAATATCCTGTGGCATGTAATTTTATCTTTCTATATGTAGGTAGATATGTAAGTTGATTTTTTTTCTATTCAATGAAAATAAGTTGAAGACAAAGTGTGATTTTTATCTCTAGTTAGTTCAGTACATGTTTTATGTAAAACTATGATGTTCCTACTTTGCATTCTTGGCTTCATTGACTAAGTTACATTGGTCTCTTCCTGTAGTATAATTATGAAGGATGTCAATTGTTGATACATGCATCTTGTCATTACAAAAACATATTCCCACTTGTATAGCATCCATTGATGATAACTGATCATCATAAACTATAATTGCAATGGATTCTGCATTTATGAGATTAAAGCCTTACCCTCCAAAAGCTGGCTGTGTTCTAATACTCAGGATTTATAAATGTAGGCATATCAAAAACTTCCACAATAGCCCAAATGGAATAAAAAATAAGGTTTATTTACTTGTAGATAAACTCACAGTGAGGGTAGGGATCCACAGTCCTCTGTATGTGCTAGAAACTGGGGACTGAATCCAGCAGGAAAAGGGCCCATGCATGCTTTTCATCTGCACTTATAGGACCTGAGACCATGCCCCAAATGGGCCAGTATCTAAAAGGTTATTGGCTGAAGAAGTTCCCACAAAACAGATTGAATGAAAAGAGAAAATTAAAATCACAGATGTATTTGAGTTCTTAACTATACTATTGATATCTCTAATCTCTGTGGTAACATCCTACTTTAGGTATGATTTTGTATTTAACTATTTATGGATGAACCCAAAAGTGAGTAATTGAATGAAATTTCAAGGTAGAGATGTTAAAATAAAAAAAATTCCTTCCCAACATTTTCCACCACCATAGACACAGTTTATGTGTGTATTAATTTTCTTACCTCATTATTAAGCTATTGATTGAAACCATATCTTAGAACTTCTAAGGATATGACCAAGCCTTTCTTTACACAATACATATGAAGATTGCTTAAATGAAATTAGTAGAAGGTCCTAGACTTGAAAACAGAGGTTCAAACACAAGGAAGCAGGAAATATACAAAAAAAATCTGATTTTACAATTAGGCCAACCTGACTACAGGTGACATAAACTGACTATGTTATATAAGGGATAATATTTTTTATGTAAAATGTAGCCTCTCTATCTTCCCAAAGACACAACACCTATTTTTCATACATTAGACAATAAACACAGGCCATTCAGACACTTAATAAGTGGTGGTGTACTCCCTGTGTATTAAACCCCTGATGCTTTCTTGAAATATCATGTAATTACCAGTGTCTTCTATTTCTATAATATTCACATTTTATAAAAAATAATAAGCACTGTTGACTTTCTAACATCAGTTAACCTTTTTATATGCATTAATTACAGCTGCTGATCATCAAACATTCCCTAGCAGGTAAATTATCTCATTTCCTTAGATGCACAGCAAATATTGCTTCAGAAACTATAGACTGTTCTCTTGAATTTAAAATAAAGTTTAAGTGAAGTCTGATCTGAAGAGAAATAGAGCATCTTCATAGTGTTGCAAGATTGAACAGAGCTGTTTTTAAATGTTCTCCTGTGCTCAATTAGTCAGAGACTGTACCCCCGAGCATGGATATAAGAATGGGCAAAATGTCCTCAAAGGAGTTTGAAATTGATTACTCTCTTTGGGTTTCTGTGGAATATTTGGATGTTAAATAAAGAGCATGATAACAATCTAGGAAAGCACGCAGAATGCCACTGAGTCTTAATGGTTATTAATTATTCTACTTTATTCTGTACTCCAAGAAGAAAAAGTCCAAAGACTGTATTGAAATAAATAGAGCAGCATATGGATAGTAAGTATAATATAGATAGTCCAGTTCCTAATGTTGATTAGTAAAAGAAACTTACAAAAATGCTTAGCCTGAGTTTGCTATATAATTTACTAACTGTTTATTTTATTTTTTCTGCTTAAAATGGCTTAACTTAAAATTCTGGTTTAATTACCTAAATAGTGAAGGAAATCCAAACAGCTATTCCTATTTCCATGCCTCTCCTGACAGTTATCAAGAGCGCCCCTGGCAGGCCACAAAGGTGTTCAGCTGGCCTGCTTAATTGAAGTGTACTAGAATTTTTATTGTTGCATTTTAACTCAGACACCAATGAGGAGTATCAAATATCTGTAGTGAGCTGAGCTTCCAGGCACAACAGTTTGTGGTATGATTTCTGTCTGTCTCTTTATATTAAACAATGAGTTAATTCTCATAAACTTCCTTCCACAGATGAACAGACAAGGATTTAAGAAGTGTTACAATAATAAGTCAAATTAAATAGCAACTCAACAAATCTGGGGATTCAGAGATGCACTGGCTTACTCTAATGTTGATCTCCATTATTGTCCCCTCCAATACACACCCACCCTTGCTATAAAAAAAATCCTACAGTCAGTAGAATTTAAGTTACCCAACCACTTGGGCATGGCCACTTATGCTATAAGCACACAATTCTTCTCTCTTCCAGTTGCTAGATTCAAGCTCTCTACGATGAACAAATCTTGTCCCTATGCCACAAGGCAGCCTTAAATGCTTGGGACAGGATTCAAGAACCAGATATACCAGGGTTAAACAGAACAGAGAGAACCCTTTAGAGAATTTTTACAAAGATTACCTAAGGCTATCCAAATAGGAGTAACACACCCACATGCTAGATGAGTACTTATTGAATTTTTGGCTTTTAAAAATGCCACCTTAGAATGCAAAAAAGATACTTGGGCTACTAAAGGTTAGGCTCCAATGGATGAATGGATCCTGCATACAATGAACACTGAGACATTTGAATATAATACTGAAATTTGGGTAAGAGAAGCAATTTCAAAAGGTATGAAGAGACATCAAAATGCCAAAATGTTTTAATTGTGGTAAAATAGGACATTTGAGGAGGGATGGTAAACAAGGAATTCCTAGGAATACTATTTCCTCTGGGAATGGCAAAAATAAGTCATCAAACTTCAGATATATGCAGAAGGTGTGGCAAAGGCTGACACTGACCAAAGAATGCAGATAAACAAAAGACAGACATGACAGACAAGAAAACCTGATACTATCAGAAATCTTCTAGGGAGTGCTTCTCACAGGCCCCTAAGTCAAAGTGGTCCAGTCATTCTCAGTCACTGAAGAGGACATTTCTCACCAGGAAAATTAAAAAATCCAGAGCCTTCTGAAAAAAAAAACATACTGTTCTAGAAGATGGAATAAACATGGAGGATAAATCAAAAATTTCAATAGGAAATAGGAAATGGATATTCTGGAAGACTTCTATAAATGATCAAAGACCAAAGCTAAGAGTGTGCATAAATAGCATTGTAGTTGTGGGTTTGATAGACATGGGTGCAGATATGAGTATCATTACTCCAAAATCTTGGCATCCAAACTGACCTGTTCAAGAGGCAGATGTTCAATTACTAGGAATTGGAACCCTATTTCAAGTGAAACAAAGCATGATATGGGTTAAACGCATAGGGCTAGAAGGACAAAGAGGAAGGCTGAAGCTATATGTGGCTAATATTGAAGTGAATTTATGGGATCATGCATGAGAATGCAGCAATGGCATACTCATATTAACATTCCTTAAGTCACAGAAACTCATATTTCTGGGAAGCACATTATAAGGTTCTATACACAAAGGTTACCGGCCATTCAGGCTGGACAAGAACACAAAGCAACTAGCAAATTTTTAGAGATATCAATGGCCCTACCTTTAAAATGGTTAACTGAGAAACCAATATGGGTTAAATAGTAGCCTTTAACAGGACACAAACTGCAGGCTTTAGAACAGCCGGTACAGGAACAACTCAATGTTCACCATATTAAAGAATTAACCAGTCCTTGGAATTCTCCTGTATTTTTTTAAGAAATCTTGTAAATGGAGAATGGTGACAGATCTAAGAGCTGCCAATAAGGTAATTCAACCTATTGGCCCTCTACAATCTGGAATTCCTCTGCCTTGTCTATTACCAAAAGTATGGCCTCTTATACTTATTGATTTAAAAGATTGTTTCTTCACTATACCTTAACAATAAAAGGACAAAGAAAAATTACCTTCACAGTGCCTATTCATAATAATTCTCAGCCTACTAGGAGATACCAGTGGACCGTTCTTCCATAGGGAGTTCACAGTAGCCCCATCCTATGCCAATACTTTGTAACTCAGACCTTGGAAATAATGTATAAAAAATTTCCTAAATCTATAATTTACCGTTACATGGATGAATTTTTGCTATCTGATTCACACATAAATACTTTAGAAAGAATGCTACTTGAAGAAGTAAGGAAAGTTTTGCCAAAAAGAGGACTACAAACTGCTCCTGAAAAAATACAGAGAGGAGATTCTATCAAATACCTAGGTTATAAAATAGGTTTACAGAAAATTAAAACACAAAGGCACAAATTAGGAGACACTGATTGCAAACTCTTAATGACTTTCAACAATCATCAGGAGACATTTCCGATCTACAACCAGCTGTTGGGATAACACCTGATCCAATAGTTCATTGAAAGAAAACCTTAGATGGTGACAAAGACTTAAAGAGTCCCAGAGAATTAACAGCTGATGCAGAAAAAGAATTGATTGTAATTGAAGAAAAATTACAGGAGGCACATGTGGATAGGCTGAATCCAAATCTTAATTACATTGTAGTCATATTGCCTTCCAGGATTTCCCCTACAGGAATTTTAATGCAAATGGAAGATATTATCTTAGAATGAATCTTCTTACCACATAAACCAAGTAAAAAATTAAAAAGGTATGAGAAAAATGTCTCTGATTAATTATAAAAGGAAAGTTGAGACTTCATCAACTAGCAGGTATAATAGACCCCGCAGAGATTATAGTGCCTTTTATTATTGATGAAATTAAAAAAAATATGGGAAGACAATGAACCTTGGCAAAGAGCTTGTGCTAATTTTTAAGGAGAGATTAATAGCAATTATTTCAAATGTGATAGAATTAACCATATGAAGAGAACTACTTTAATTCTTTACCACATTGTATGGGACACATCAATAACCAGAGCCTGAACAATCTTTATTGATGCAAAGAAATCAGGAAAGGCAGGTTACAAATCAGAAGATTTAAGTAACATGTAACAAAGCCCTGATAATTCTGTCCAAAAGGCAGAATTATATGCTATTCTGAAGGTACTAAGGGATTTAAAAGAAACTCTTGATATATTTACTCATTCACAATATGCAAAAAGAGTTGTCTTGCATTTTGTAACCACTGGACTTATACCAGATGATACAGAATTGACTTCGCTTTTCATACAAGTTCCAGATATAATCAGGACTAGGCTCTGTCACATATACATGACACACATCTGATATTATAAGGGTCTTGCAGGTCCTCTGGCACAAGGTAATGCAGAAATTGATTATTGACTGGAAATGTGTCAAAGGCCTCAGTATTTCTTAAGAAACATCATGTCCATAGCAAAGGTTTAAAGAAAGGGTTTCCTATTACATGCTAAGAAAGATTATAAAGATCTCCTACTTGCTCTTTCTATAACCAAACACAGCTACCTGCAGGGAATAACCCAAAGGGTACTCAAAGGAATGAAATCTGGCAGTTGGATGTGTTCCACTTTGCAGATTTTAAAAAATTAAAATATGTACACCATACAGTAGCAGCAGAGAGACATTGGATAATACAAACGGCATCTGAATTGAATCAGCTGGTGTATTTCGAGGATTTGTTGACCTCACAATAGAAACCAGAATATGTGCAATGTTGGGGAAGGGGTTTTGCTCTTGTTTCAACAGGAGAAGAAAAGTTATGGGCCATAAACATTAATAAAGATTTGGTTTTAAAAAGAGAAATCTCTTGAGAAAAAGAAATGATAGCTCATCAACAAAGATGACAACCAATCAGGTAGTAAGGAAATCACGTAAGGGTTAGGGCAGCGTTCTGTTCTTGTCTTTACAGGAAAATACTCAACTTCAAAAAGTCAAGAGACCATGGACATCTAGATTCCTAAAGAGGAAAGGATAATTATCCAGATAGAATCATGAAGCAAAGAGAATTATGAGGCAGGTCATCTGAGGGTAAGAATCTCTAACCATAAACTAGAATAATTTTCAGACTCACTTAACGAGGTGTGCACCCACCCACTGAGACAGTGGGGCTGATCTAGTGGGAGCTCACCAAGGCCAGCTGGACTGGGACTGTAAAAGCATGGGATAAACCCGGACATTCTGAACATGGCAGACAATGAGGGCTGATGAGAAGCCAAGGACAATGGCACTGGGTTTTGATCCTACTCCATGTACTGGCTTTGTGGGAGCCTAGCCAGTTTGGATGCTCACCTTCCTAGACCTGGATGGACAGGGGAGGAACTTGGACTTTCCACAGGGCAGGGAACCCTGACTGCTCTTTGGACTGGAGAGAGAGGGGGAGAGGAGTTGGGGGAGGGGAGGGAAATGGGAGGCTGGGAGGAGGCAGAATTTTTTTTTTCAATAAAACCAATATAAAAAATACAAAAAAAAAATCAAAACTGACTTTGGAGTTGGACAATGGCTCTGTTCTTCTCTAAATCCAAGCATGTTGTTAAAATAAAAATTCAGAGTTTTCGTCTCATGTAGTGATAAACATACATGTATATTCTTGTATGTCTCTCTTAGGGTTCTCATTGTTGTCTAAGTTCTCTGACATTGTGATTTGTAGGCTTTTTTTTATTGCGAAAAGAAGAAAAAAAAACATAAACAAAAAACAAGTTTCCACCTCCTCCCAGCCTCCCATTTCCCTTCCCCTCCTCCCACCCTTCTCCCCCTCCTCCCACCCTTCTCGATTTGTAGGCTTTTTATCTTTGATGTATGTTTAAAAACCACTTATGGGTGAGTACATATAATAATTGCCTTTCTGGATCTGGGTTACCTCACTCAATATGATGTTTTCCTGATTCATCCATTTGCCTGCAAATTTCAAAATTTCATTATTTTTCTCTAAGGTGTAGTACTCCATTGTAAATTACCACATTTTCCTTATCCATTCTTTGGCCAAGAGGGATTTAGTTTTTTCCCACATTCTGGCTATGACAAATAATGCTGCTATGAACATAGTTGAGCACATGTCCTTGTGATACAATTGAGCATCCTTTGGCTATATACACAAAAGTGGTATTGCTGGATCTTGAGGACATTTGTGTCCTAATTTTCTGAGAAATTGTCATACAGATATCCAAGGGGGCTGTACAGTCTTGCAGCAAGTTGCACATTAATGCAATTTTATTGACTCTTAAATCCACTATCTAGTTATCTGAAGCTAGTGGGTTAATTTTTTTTAAATTAGACAGTAGTGCAAGAGTTTAGAAGGAGACAAAGAGGTGAAGAACCTAAAGAGAAAGAACAGAGTATAAAAGACAAAGGGGGTGTTTGATATCAAAAGTATAAACTGGGAAAAAAGTAGATTTATTTCTGATATCTACCATCAGCATCTCTGAAGTGTCCTAATGAAAAGGGAAATGTGTAGTATTCCGTAAAGTCAGATGGCTAAGTTGGCCCTGGAATTCCTTTTAAATTCATCAAAAAAAGGTGAAGGACATAGAACTGTTGAATAATAATATCATCTGATTTTCTTGTTTAAATATTCACTCAATATGCAAGTGCGAATTGTAGATTGAATGAAGAAAGATGGCAAGAAGACAGGAACACTGTCATATCTGGAAGAAAGATGCTGATGTCTAGGCAAGTAGGTGTCTGTGGAACTTGGAGTGTTCAGTTTGGCTGTATAGGATGTGGAAGGTAAGGAAAGAGGTCGTGCATATATAGAATTCATGAAGCACAGGAAAATGGGAAATTAAAGAATGATTGGTTTCAGTACACTGGTGTTGTCAATACAGCGACTGGGAGAGCTTCAGTGAGAAAACAATGGATGTTTTCGACTTCTTCAGTCCAGTATCATTCTCAGAAAGAACTGAATGTGTAAATCAGGCAGCTAGCTATAAGTTAGGCCAATGAAAAATATTGGGGCTATATGTAAAATTTCCAAGATAACAATAATCAAATTACCAATGAGAATAGAGGTGGAGGTGGAAGGTCCAACCCTGACTGTTAGAGACATTCATTCTATAGTACAAGACAAGACATATTATTAAGTTAGAAATATATTTTTGGCATTTCATTTGACAATTTAGTTTACATAAAATGATACCACTATGACTGCGTGATAAGGAACTGTTTTCCTGAGTGAAAAGGCAATGGAGAGTCTTGAGCTAAAGTGGCTTTCGACTACACAGCAGAGCAAAGCTGGCTTTGAAACTGAAGACTGTTTATAAGACTGGGTTGATTTCATTGTGTAAAACAAGTAGAAGTATAAAATATGAAATGTTTTGTCCCAAACAACACTGCTTTACAATCCTGAATCTCTTTGAGATTCAGAATATTAAATCAATGAGATGCAAAGTTATTGGTGGGTTTCTGAGAAAGTTTTCTTGTGTTGCTCAAGTGGATTGGAAAGGAGGTGGATGGGAGAGGAGCAAAAGTGAGAAGGGAATCTTATTTTGTTTACACTACATTCCTTATCCAGCGCTCATAGTGACATAAAGTTATACACTACACTCATTGGACTTTTACATACACCAATTCCATAGCTTCACTAGCTTCACAAAGATACAGATTAGACACTAGACACAGAGAGGTTAAAAATAAAAAGACAGTTTAAAAGGACATGGTAAACTAAGAATCCTGTTTCAGGCAAAGTGTTCCCCTCATGAATATCTGATTTTTATAGATGAAATGTTGCTCATTAGAATCAAATATGAATTTTCACTAATTATCCCATACAGGATATAAAATAGAACAACAGACCCCAAAATAAGTTAATTCCATATTTCCCCTTTATCTAGGAAAGGTTACATGGATAGGCTTTACATACCTATCATATTTTTAATTTTTTTGTTAAAGTGCATCAGATTTTCAAGTTTTCAATTATAAAATAAAGAATTATTAAAAATATCAAATGCTCACAGCAATGGAAACAGAGATATAGAGACTACTGAGGAAATATAATGTGTCAGTGACTAGAATTTTGTGTGTTTAGATTTTCAGCCCTATTAGTTTTAGATGAAAAGCATTAGTTGTGGTGAGACTTGGTTACAAATTAGAGGATCTGGAATTCCACAGATTATTAGCAGTGTTTGTACCTATTGGTACCTCATAACATTCTACAGACAGTTATTACAACAGGGTCTGTAGATTGCTTGACATTAGCCATCTTATTATTAATTTCCAGTATTACCATAGTTACTACAGGACACCCTGGTGTCATTATTGAACCAGAGAGATTGTCTGTAAAATATCAACCTATGTTTCTGCACATCTTTCTGTAAACTGCACTTCCATACCAAAATAAAAAGGAAACAGAGTTTTTCATAGAATCTAAACACTTCCTTTGAGATAAGAGAAAGCAAAAGAAACATGTTAACTTTGTAAAATCATATAAAGTTCGTCAACAAATAAGCTAGGCCTATTTTAGAAGAAATAGTTATCTCGCTACTTACCTCCTCCCCTCCAACCCAGTATAACTAAAGAAAGCTTAAGATGGATAAAGCCCTCATTCTCAATTTAAAAAAATGAAAACCTGAAAGATAGTCAGCTTTGCAATATGGAATTAAGCAAGATGAAATGCTATAATGGGTGATGGTACAGGCTATTCAAAGAAAATTATTATATACTTAAATATTCTTCATAGTGATTATAGCAGGGATAAAAACAGATGATGCCACATGAAAGAAATGTTCAGAGAATTGTTAAGGAGGTGTAATCAGTGTCTCAGGTGTCTGAGATCCTGGGATAAGAATCACCCATAGAAATACAAGAGTCATTTGAGAACAAGATAGTGAGAAGGGGCCTCCTGCAATACCAATGATAAAGATTTGCTTTGATGCCAGAGAACCTTGTAAATGATATGAAAACTATTGTGATAACATCACTTCAGAAATAAAATATCAGAGTTTTAATGCTCCAAGGCCACTGTACACAGGGTATTTAAATAATATTAGAACACTAAACATGTCATCAAGTAACTTTATTTCATTTTATTTTATTCTTAGTGAAAATAATTTTTCATACAATATATTCTAATCATGGTTTTCCTCTCCTCATTGTGTCACATGTCCTCTCTACTTCCCCTCTTTTCCATCTATCACCTCATAAAAATGATATGAAATGAACAAACAAAAGACAAGAAACATACACACATGCAGACCTAGTCTCAGGTTCACCACCACCTGAGCACTGTCAGACATGAATGATTTCAAGGAATGCTTCTCAAGTCTTATTAGATTGTGGTTGGTATTTCCCACAGCATTTATGCCACCATTACATCAGTATATCAGGCAGGCAGGTCACCATTGTAGATTGTAGGTTGTAGGGTTGGTGTTTAGCTTCCTCCTCTGGTAGCATCTATCTATCTATCTATCTATCTATCTATCTATCTATCTATCATCTATCTATCTTTTGTTCATTTGTTTTTTCTTTCTTCCTATTTCTTTCTTTTTTTCTTTCTTTTGTCTCTTTCTCTCTCTCTTCTTCTGTTGAAGAAATTTTATTTACTCCTTTATTTCACTAGGGGATATGGGTCTGTTAAAATTTATTTCTGATCTAGATTTAACTTGTGTAGGTAATATATACCAAGATATTTACCCATTTGATTTGAGCTTTCCAGTTGAGTCAAGTGGAAAAAGCTGGGTCTTGGGACAGATTGATTCTCAATTTTCTAAGGAACAAACATAAATTTCTATACTGACTGTGCAAGTTTGGACTTCCACCAGAAATGAAGGAGTGTTTCCCTTGTTTTGTATTCTCTACAGCACGAACTGTCATTTTTGTTTATTATCTTTGCCTTCTGACATGTGTATGATGAGATCTCAAAGTAGTTTTAGTTTGCATTTTCCTGATGAGTAATGATGTTGAACATTTCTTTAAGTGTTTCTCAGGCATTTCAGATTTCTCTAAAGTTAATTCTCTATTTATAATTGGATTGTTTGGTTTGTTGATGTCTAATTTCTTTAGTTCTTTATATATTTTTGATATTAGCTATTTATCAGATGTGAAGTTGGTAATTTTTTTCAGTTTTGTAACCTAATGTTTTGTCCTATTGGTAGTGTCCTTGCATTAGAAGAGTCTCTGTTTTATGAGGTCCCATTTATTAATTTTCAATCTTATTGCCTGTGCTATTGGTGTCTTGTTAAGCAAACTGTCTACAGTGATGATGCATTCAGGTTTTTCCTTACTTTCTCTTCTAACAGTTTCAGTGTACCTGGTGTTATCTCGAGGTCTTTTATCCACTTGTCCTTGGGTGTTGTACTTGGTGATTCACATGGATCTATTTGCACTCTTTTACATGCAGATATCCAGTTAGACCAGCACCATTTGTTGAAAGATTCTTTTTTCCATTGCGTATTTCTGTCTTCTTTACAAAAAATCAGGTATCCATATGTAAACAGAGACAGAACTCTTCTTCTCTGCTAACCGTCTGGTCCCAAATAAACACACAAAAGCTCATATTAATTACAGAATGCTCAGCCTTTTGCTCAGGCTTACTACTAAATAGTTCTTATAACTTAAATTAACCCATTGCTATTAATCTGCATTTTGCCATGTGCCTGATCTCTAACAAATCCTGTTCCTTTGGCAGTTATCTTGCATCTACCTGTTTTTCCTCCTTTTATCTTCAGTTTGACATTTCTACCTAGCCTTATTTGTCTTGCTATAGACAAAATCAGGTTATATTACCAGCCAGTGAGAGCATACATTCACAGCATACGTAAGGATTATTCCACCACATTCATAGGTGTGTAGATTGATGTCTGGATCTTGAATTCGATACCATTAATCAATCTGTCTATTTTTATGCCAATATCATGCAGTTTTTTTTTAATTACTACAGTTCTGTAGTATGACTTGTAATCAGGGAATGGTCAGACCCATGGACATTCTTTTATTGTTCAGTGTTGTTTTACTGGGGTTTTGTTTGTTTGTTTGTTTTTCTGTATGAAATTGAGTATTTTCAATTTTCAAGGTCTGTAAAAGAGCTTGAGGTCTGTAAAGAATTTTGTTGAAATGTTGATGGAGATTGCATTGAATCTGGAGATTGATTTTGGTGGAATGGCCACTTTTACTATGTTAACTCTATCTATTGATGAGCAGAGGAGATCATGTTCTGATATCTTCTTCAATTCTTTCCTTCAATAACTTGAAGGTTCTATCATATACATCTTTTACTAGTTTGTGTTTTTAATTAGAAAAATGAGACCATTGATATTAACAGTTACCATTGAGCAATGTTTAACATTCTCTGCTATTTTGTTATTATCATTGTTGTTTTTCACCTTCTCTTAATTTTCATGTTTCATGTTATTCCTAAAGTTTTCTTTGGTGTGGTTAAACTCCTCTTCAGATTATAGTTTTCATTCCAGTGCCTTCTATTGAGCTTGAAATGTATATAGATACAATTTAATTTTGGCATTATTGTTGCATGTTTTTCTTTATCTGTGTCATTGATAATTTCTGAGCATAGCAGTCTGGGCAGGCACCTGTTGTC
This sequence comes from Microtus oregoni, assembly GCF_018167655.1. Taxonomy (NCBI): domain Eukaryota; kingdom Metazoa; phylum Chordata; class Mammalia; order Rodentia; family Cricetidae; genus Microtus; species Microtus oregoni. The sequence continues at coordinate 34,559,591 of NW_024543067.1, forward strand.
TCTTAGAGTTTGTATAACAACCATCCAGGGCTTTCTGCTTTTAGAGTCTCCACTGAGATGTCAGATGATCTTATCGGTCAGCACTTGCATGTTACATAGTATTTTTCCCTTCAAGATTTTAGTATTCTTCCTTCCTTGTGTATATTTAGTGTTTTAAGTGTCATGGGGAATTACTTTGTTTGTCCTGTCTATAGAATGTTTTATATTCTTCTTTTATTTTAATAGACATTTCTTTCTTAGGTTAGGGAATATTTATTCTGTAATTTTGTTGAAAATAAAAATATTTTTGTGTTGTTGACCTGAATTTGTTCTCCTTATATTCTTATTCTTAGATTTTGTCTTTTCATATTGTCCCGTATTTCTGAGATGCTTTGTACTTGGATTTTCAGATTTAACATTTTCTTTTTCTTGGTTATCTATTTCTTCTGCATTGTCTCCAATGCCAGTGATTTTTTTCTTCCAATTTTTGTTCTCTGTTGGTAAGGCTTACCTATAAGGTTTTTTTATGAGTTTTTAAATTTTTCATTTCCAGCTTATCACAGTTGTGGCTTTCTTTAATGCCTCTATTTCTACTTTCATATCTCAAACTATTCTCATTCCACTGTTTGTTTTAGTTTCCACAGACTGCATTAAGGGATTTTTTCATATTCTTTTAGGGTCCTTGAACATATTCATAATTGCTATTTTGAAGTTCTTGTCTCATGCTTTAGATATATTTCATTTCTTTGGGACTAATGTAGTAGGGTTACAATGTTTTGCTGAAAGCATATTGTCTTAGCTGTTAATTGATGCATTTTTTTGTGAGTTTGAGTTGATTGAGGTGATTCTAAATATTGACATCTGGTCATGTGTTTATTGGGTGGGTGTTCCATTCCTTGGTGTCTGTTGTCCTCTTTGGATCTTAGAATGGTGAATATTAGTGTGGTTGCTATGAGTTTCCTGGCAGGGAAATCTCCCCAGTCCCTGCCTGGTATAGCCATCATGCACCTTTAAAAAAATGAATTTACAATGATAATGTCAGAAGTATTTCCTATCTTTAAAACTCATTATTAAGACAGGGAATTTTGACACAAAGTTACTTCTTTCATTGATTCTTTCTTTAAAGAAAAGATTTATTTTATTTGTTAAAAATATATGTGTATGTGTATATCTATCTGTGTGTAAGATTGCATGTACACATGCCATTTCCTTCAGAAGTCAGAAGCATATCTTAGATATCCTCAATCTGGAGGAACAGGTGCTGTGAGTCACCCATTGTGAGTGCTAGGAGCCTAACTGGGGCACTTTGCAAGGGCAGCAAGAGGTCTTTACTGTTGAGACATCTCTGTAGTCCTTTACTATTTGTCTTAGTGATTTTTGTTTAGTATTTATGTGTCTTGGTTTCCAAATAAGCCCACACAGTTAAAGAAACTGTGAGACTCATTATAAATTTTATTATTAACTGGATGTGAGATTTATTTGGAGCTTTAATTATATATACACCTAAACAATCCTCAGACACATAACCTACCTGAAAAATTGGAAGAAAACTAGAGTTAACATTTCTAAATGAAATAAAAAGACAAACCTACAATTTGTTTTTCCCTTACAGTTGAATGTAGACATTGGATTCTAGTTACTTTTGAAGTCCAGTCTAATTAGAGGGCTTAGTTAAGGATTTTTGGTCCTCAAGAGCTCTGCAGTTGGTAAACAAGCCTTAAAGGAGACAACAATGTAACATACAAAATCCTGCAGGAAAATTTAGAGATTTCTTTCCAAACTATGGAATAACCCTGGAGTACATTCCCTGCTATCTACAAAACTTTTATTAAGAAACCCTGACTTTCAGTTTTAGGGGGACTCACTCACTAAGGGTGCTTGCCACCAGCCCTGATGATTGTTAGATCCCCCAAATCCAATAGCTGGAAAGAGATAACCAGTGACTGCAAGGTGCATCTGAATTTCAAATGCATGCTTTGGCATGAATACACACACACACACACACACACACACACACACACACACACACTAGAAATGTTTATTTTTTAATAAAGAACTATTTTATCTTTCCCTTATTTCTTTAGTCTGTCTCATCCAGGCATGGTAGGTGTATATCTGAGCATGGAGTACAGCTATGTTAGACAGACTTTAAGCATCTAGGATAAGTCTATGTGTGTACTATATTTTATTCATTATTTTTGATTTATAAACTCTATACTCTGCTTTAAATACATAAACGTTATTTTCTTTTTGGTGTGTATCTTCTGCTGTGCCTATAAAAATGTGCTCAACACACAAAAAATACTACACATATATACACACTCTCTTTCTCTGTCTCTCTCTCATATATACAACATGCAATATGGAAATGTACAATATATTTTATATATATATATATATATTGGGAAACAGGTTATTAAGAATATAACTTTCTTTATTCTATGACTATAGGACGTGGTCTTGAGCTGTGATTCTGCTACAGAATTCCAAGTGTATCATTCTTAGTTTTCTTCATGATGGATAACATTTGCTTTGGTCTAAGACCATCTGTCTTTACTGAACACCGCTTGGTACCAGGTACCATGACAGCTGCTTTATCAAATCATCTCATTAATCCTTAGAGCATCCCTCCAGGTGGGAATCATAATGTGGGTAAAGGTTTAATCGTCATAAAACAAGCTACAGCCAAATTTTATCCTGAAAATAGCTTTCAAAATTATTTTGGAGAATTTTAATATATGAAACAACAAGACAATCTGCTGAAGAGAGAAATCCAATATATCTCAACATATCTAGGCAGCTTAAGGTCTCAGACATTACTCTGGTAATGTATGAGGACATGGGTAGACTCACTGTCACTCCTCTCCACACTCTGTCCCTGCCTTTTGCTGCTCTTCTGAAGTTCTTTCTTTTATGGAAGCAGATATTACCTTCTATTGCTTGATTTCTTTTTTCCCCTAGGTGCATCATGCTGAGCAGTTTAATTAGGTGGAAGTGATAGCATTCTAGCTTCAAGTCCAGATACTTTGTGCTTTGCTTTCTCTTTATACTTCATCTCCTTGCCAAAACCTCCCTTTGAAGATTCTTTTCCACTTTCTACAGATGGATATAACCAAGTCTTAGGATGACTGAGCTCAGACATCAGAAGAAAGGTTCAACCAAATATATAGAGTTTGCTGTGGAGCTCTTCAGATGTCCCAATCAGCATGGTCTTGCAGACAGGCTAATAATAAGCACTTGCTGCTGGAAGCCACTAAGTTCATGGTAATTTTTAATCTAATAGCTGACTGATACATAGTAGAAGGTGACATTTCACTTTAAGTTCATCAGTGTTACAACACTGAAATAATGAAGCTGTTGCTTCTGTCCACACATGTCCACACATATGAGCAAATACAGAAAGGCAGAACATAAAGTCCTTTAGATCACTATTCTTTTACTCCTAGAGCTGTCACACAAAAGAGATCAAGTTTCAAGAAAAGATTTAGCTGCTAAAACACTGACATACCAGGGGACTGCAATGCATCTTTGCAGGGTTGAATAAGTGCATACAAACACAGCTCACTGTGAGCAATAAAGAATTGGAAGAGCTGGATAGAGGTGGGCAGTCCTTGGGCTTCCCACAGGTCAGGGATCCCTGATTGCTCTTCCAGCAGATGAGGGAGGGGGACTTGATCGGGGGAGGGGGAGGGAAATGGGAAGCGGTTGCGGGGACGAGGCAGAAATCCTTAATAAATAAATAAATTTAAATAAAAAAAAGAATTGGAAGAGAATTGAGTGAATTATAAATCTATAATTTAGAGTACCACTGGCATAAATATTATAAAGAAATTGATGCATAGCTGAATAAGTCAGCATCCTGTAGCTATCTAATTTTATTAAGAAGAACAACACAGTAACATGATGTATTTGGGGGATAGCCTCATTAATTAATTTCAAATGAAGACTTTCAGAAGTCATAGAGATGTGTAACAAGATATTCCATGGAACATTAACATTGGTGCTGTCATAAACTTCGATGAAGTAGAATCTGATAAAGCTTTTCAGATGACTATGCAGCACAAATATTTATAGAACTGATGGGTTTCCCTTGAGGATTTATTTAAGTTAACTAAAAATTGCTGTTCATAGTTGTAAAAGTTCCCAAAGTAGTCTATTAAAAAATGTGTTCCAAAATCTATTTATTTTTTTAATTCAAAGGGACATTTAATCAAAACACGACAAACAACCATAGAAATAAAAAATGCAGTCAAAAGAATGTATAAGCCAGGCGGTGGTGGAGCATGCCTTTAATCCCAGCACTTGGGAGGCAGAGGCAGGCGGATCTCTGTGAGTTCGAGGCCAGCCTGGTCTACAAGAGCTAGTTCCAGGACAGGAACCAAAAGCTACGGAGAAACCCTGTCTCAAAAATCAAAAAAAAAAAAAAAAAGAATGTATAATAAATCTGTATGGGGGAAGAGCAAGGCTAGAATGTAGCCCTGGATAGGAGTATTTGCTTCTCAGTAAGAAATTTGGAGGAAGAAGCAAATAATACTGGAAGGAAAGATTGATAGTTGTTGTCTCTTTGTTTTATAGAACCGTTTTCTCATCTGAGATGTGTACTTGGAAGAATAAGAGCTAGCAATGCTGTTTTAAGGCACACCTGGAGGGTTTCCTGTGTGTGCTTACCTTTTCTTTTACTCCAAAGTATTTACTATGAATCTATTGACTTTTTTATTTGCACAAGGAAAAACATGCAAAAATCATATTTATTTTGATTTTTCCTTATCACTTATTGAGAAGGCAATTTTCTTAAACACTAAGGTATTTTACCTCAGGGTAACTATTTTATAACACTTCATCTGTTGCTGGATGTCTTATGTAGCATTACACTCAGTGCAGTTCTTCTAACCATGAGGTGAATTGCACAGGCCTGCTTTATACTTGAAATGCAAAGACAAAAGATTTACATAAAGAATTACTGTAGTCACAGTAATTATGAGTCTGAGATCTGAATTCCAGCACATTAAGTATAATACAAGAATTTATTTCATTGTATCAATCACCTGATAGAGTTCTATAATACCTTACTAGTGTAGAGACTAGAGACACTTAATAAACAAGTACACAGACTATTTTGTTTCTTACAGAAATAATGGGTATCTATTCTGTTCCACTAATCTAAAGTTTCTGATCAGCTGTTCTTTCCAAGGCACAGTAGCATATAGATGACTAGTTCCTGTCTCCTAAGGTCAGATAGGAGAGCAGTAAAAACAATTACTATTCACTAGGTTCACACACAAAACATTCGAGGAGTTAGATTGTGGAACAACCATTAAAAGGTTGAAATATTGAACATTGAAAGAGAGAGGAGGGGGAGAGAAAGATAACAGTTTATTGGCAGAGGTCAGGAATGTCTTAACAGGAAGGCATTTTTTGAAAGACCCTTTAGGAAGCAGAATATTAGAGCATCTCTGGTTATTCATGCTGTGACAGCATATGTGATGAAATCTCTTGAAGAGGACAATTTTTAAGCAAAATATAGAAATTGAGGAAACATAATTCTTATTTTATGCTCCCGGTTTCTAAGTGTTACTTGTATTTAGACAATGTGCAATGTGATTTACAGATTGAAACTGGCAGTTGAGTTGGCATCTGATTGTAAACTTTAAAGATCTTGTAGCTTGCTGAGATAGATTTCTAAACTTCATGCTGATCTTCACACTCAGTTTAAAGGAAGAGTCTTCCAGACAAGTCTCTAGACAAAGATGGTGGAAGAGTAGCTTAAAGGTTACCCCATTACACTTAGGTAATCTGCTAAGGTTTAAGAAGGAAATGATTGGCTGATTGAATGACTATACCAAAATTTTAATGTTTTCATTGTTTTTGCTTTTGCAATGTTGATTTTGTTGTTGGATAATTTGATATATGTGTATAATGAATGAATTAATTTTTATCACTCTTTTCCCACACTCTCTCTTATCTCCTTCCTTAAACTACCCAAATCCCATCATTACCATCATTCCCAACTTTTCCAGATTCATGACTTTTGTATTTGCTTTGTGACCCATTTAGTTCAACCAGGGTTATCTTTGTGATGACCAAATTGGAACTATCTATTGTAACCTGGTAGAAATACTTTTGAGAACAAGTGAAGAAAGTGATTTCTCCACTCCCTGAAATGGTACAACTAATGCAGTCATAAACTCGTGGTAGCTGCAGCTATGTGCACTAGTTCTGCAAAGGACTGTCATGCTGACAGTTACTCAAGTAAAGAGAAGGCATCCAGGGACCCTACCTGTCACTGTCATCTCTTTTATAGGAAAAATAAATGAAGAGCATTATTGCTGTTTAGAAAGCTATTGTAGTGTTAAGGTGAATCAGATGTGTATCTGAAAATAACAATAGAAAGAGAAAAGTAAAAAATGATAATCAGAAATTTTCATTTTTACATTCACTGAATTCTTATCCAGTCCTACAGACGAATTTTAAAAGTGAAATACTCATGTGGTTCAAAGAAAGTCAGTTTTAGTAAATGAGCATGGATCCTATTGTGTAAGACACATTGGAGATGATGTTTGCGTGGTCAAAATAATGTGTGGCTATGACTATGTTACTGAGGGCTGAAGCACTGTCACCTGACTAGGGAGCGGTCCTTATTGCAAGCAACATCTCTACAAGATGATGGATTTATGCTTTCATTTTTTTCTTCATGGTAATAAATAGAATATCACCAATATTCAAACTTTTGTTTCTTAATATATAATTATAATCAAAGAACTAGAAGAGAAAACCATGCCAGTTTTATAGAAAGAAATACACTTTTTTTAGTAAGTCAAAATGACTACCTATACTTTGAGCAAAATTTGGGTGCTCAGAAGGAAACAGACATACAAATTGAGATTTGAGAAGTAAGATTAAGTTTGAACACTGGGGACAGTGTGAAGTTTGCCTTATTTAATTTATATGCACAGAAATATCAGTGTTCTTCATTGATTGCCACTGAGTTAGCAAACAGAGAAAATTAATTTAATGATATTAAGTTGACTAGAGCAAGAAAAGAAAAGGAATAGTGTGTCAACTAGATAGAAAAATCAATGCCATGAACACAGCATATTAAATCCAGTTCTTTGCTTGCATTTTTCAGAGAAAGGAAGGAAGGAGAGCTATCTGTCATGTGTTGTGTAATGAGGTCTAAACAGAGCTATATTTGAATTTGTTGATTATGCCATTTTTACAATAAATTTAGAATCCAGAAAAAAACACAGATTCCAAGTTGCATTTGTGACTTACAATATAAAAAGGATGCTCCCTGGAGAATAAAATCAAGGAGCCTAGCAGCCCATCTCGGACAAGATTCTGTGAGAGCAGCAGAATGAAATGTGTGCAAGAGGTCAAGGAAAGAATAAATCCTGGGATTAGATTTTAAAATGAACACAACTCAGCACCCAGTGGAGAAAGAGAGTGCGGAGTTGGAAGTTATGCTGAATTGTCAGCCAAAAGTTGGGAGAATGAAAATATAAAGAGAATGTAATCCTGTTGTGTCTATCTCAAGAGTCTGAGAATATAAATCATTTTAAAGTTATTCTGGTGAAATACAATATAAAACCTTAATCACCTGAAATTCCTGTCCCTGAGTTCAAGGGGATGCTTAGCTATCATATCTTCAAAGATCTACTCATAATTGCTTCAGCGATGACTTTAGAAACATCAGGAAGCAAGAAGGATAAAAATCTCTATCAAAGTTTGCTCTGCCCTTAGAAAAGCAGAACTGTGTTGGAACTCACAGATGAACATGAAATCCTGATGAGTTTAGAGAATTTTTTTGTACATAATTTTGTGTGTTTTGTTGTTCTGAGTAGCATATGCCCTGTGTTTAATATTGAAAAAGTGCAGAAGTTATAGTGTTTGATTACCACACAGTAACTTCTGTGGTAGATGCCTTGAACAAATGGATTTAATAAATATTTTAAACAAAAACATATAACTTAGTTTCCAGACTAGTCCCTTCTCTGTTGCTAATAACTCAGACCCAAAGACAGATTCACAAACTGGTTGAGATATTTTCTTCAAGTATGTTTTGTCTCTTGGTCACAGGTATGCAAGGATGAGGGGCTATGACTCTTTCTTTAATTGATTTATATTTTTTAAATTTCATTTTACATTTCAGCCATAGTTATTCTTCTCACTTCCCCTCAAACCACCCTCCTCGCCTCCCCTGTCCAGCTCACACCCCATCTATTCCTCTCAAAGGATAAAGTTGACACCCTGGGGAGTCAATTAGGTCTGGCACTTTAAGTTGTGGCAGCATCAAGCCATTCCCTTCTGCATTAAGGCTGGCCATGGTATCCCAACATAGGGAATGGGTTCCATAAAGCTAGCTCATGAGCTTGGGATAGATCCTGGTCCCTCTGTCAGTGGCCCCTCAAATAGTCCAAGCTTCACGACTGTCTCCCACATATGGAGGGCCTAGTTCTGTCCCATGGAGGATCCACAGTTGTGACTCTTAAAGACTTTTTTACTGGTAGATTCCCAGGAAGGACATGGCATCTTGTGCCTTTAGGCAAGGAAACTGTGTGTTTTATTATCCCAGTCAGTCTTACTTTTACATAAGGACACTAAGATTTACTCTTCAGAAATCTATTCTGATGGTCTGTAACCCTAACCACATCCAAAAGACTTAATTCTAAGTACAATGATCTGATTAAGAACTAGCTCCCTTCTTCCTTCATGAAGGTTACTAAATTTCTTCATGTGAAATTTTATGTGAATCCCCTAAAAAGTTAAGAAAATCAATGGAACTAGAAAAGTTTATCCTTGAGAGGTTAACCATAATTGAAAGAAGAGGTATGCTCTGCCTGGGAAACATTTTGATCAAGATGGAAAATATGAAGATCATCTAAAACATGTATGGTGATGTGCACAGTGAACTAACAAAATTTACCGTGGGAAACACAAGGTTATAAATCAATGGAAACAGGAAAGGGTGGAACTTATAAAGAACTACAGAATGTAAAGGGTGTGTATGTGTGATTCTGTCTGTCTTTGATAAATTTTCTAAAAGAAGGGAGAGATACACACCTGTGCATATAACATACACCTGTAAAACAGTTAGTGTTATTATAATGGAGATTTTGACTTATCCTTAATAACCTTTAGTAAAGGTCTTCTTATTTCTGCAACTTATACCAGTTATGACACTGATACTAATCACATTTGTGATATCATTTCTGGCTATTGAAAAATGCTAGAATATCCTTCTAAGCCTGTGTATAACTGAACTTCCCTGGCCCGTAATGTTAGGCGAGGCCATGTGAATTGGACCACAAAACGTTAGCAGCACTGTTTCTGTCAGTTTGAGGCAGAGGCAAGGATAAACTAAGGACAGCATGTCACAGCCTCTTGTATTGCAATGATTGTGCAGGATTGCCAAGGGCCAGATCCTACATTAGTCAGAGGCTGACTAACATACATAGAAATCCCTTCTGAACAATGTAAAATTTACACTTAATACAAGTTTTATTACTAAAACACAGGTTAAGTTTGCCCTTTGTTGTATTCCTCTATATTGTAACATGGACTACCAGAGTATTCCTATCAGTGGGTAATTGGCTTTCAGATAATCTCTCAAGCAGAAGGAAAGCCAAATGGAAGAGTCAAGAAAGTGATACATCATCTTCTACAAGCCAGAAATTAGCTGTTTCTCCAAATTCAGCTGACAGAAATAATTCTACCCTGTCAACAGATTCTAGACAGGTAATTTTTTAACAGGTGGTAAGACCTTGGAAAGTCGCCATCATGAATAAGGCAAATCAAAGTAATATATTATTAGTAATACAGTACTGCAGTTTATGAATTTGTGCCTAAACAATTAGTGTTCCTTCAATACCATCACACTTCTTTAGAGGCTGATGTGAATTTTTGAGTTGGGAAAAGAAGTACTTGAGAAAATGATAGTTTAAAGACACACTTATGCACCACTCACTAAACAAAATCCCCATGTAAGCTACTGAGATTGTAGTTAGATATATAACAATGCACCAGGCCCTTCTCTCTGAATCTACTACTCACATAATATAGAATACAGACTCAGCCAACTTGCTTTCACGAGCCCAGTTCAGTGTCTAGTTCAATGCATAAAAGAGAGCAGGGGATCTGGGAGATGGCCTTGTGGGCAAAGTGCTTGCTGCCCAAACATCTGGACTTGAGCTTGGATCCTTGGTACCCTTGGAAATGACAGGAATGTCCTGTGTCAACTCTCACCCAGAGATGGGGAGAAAAGGGTCAGGAGAGTCACTGAGATTTCAAAGGCAGCAAGCTCCAAATTGAGTAAGAGAAAGTCTTACTAGTGTTCTGGAAAATTCTAATTATAACCAGGGTCTAGAAAGCAAAGTAAAACAGACCTAGAATATTTCTAATTGTTGCTCGAAGATATATAGAGGTTAAGAATTGTATAAGTAAATAAGACTGAAGGCTGGAATTGGAAGAGTAGTTATTTCAGGATTCCAAACCAAAAGAAAGAGTTCTCATTGGTATATGAAGAATACAAGAGGATTCAGACCACGAGGAAGGAGCACAGATTCTGGGACACTTGAATTTCACTCACTTACTTTTCTATTTTTGCCCCGTTGATATCAAGGTTATGCACACTATAGGTTACATCCCACAGCATAGGGGTTGCAGCTCCATTTTGCAGAAGTGACTTCAGAAATAGCAGCACTTGTAAAATGGAGCTACTAAGCATCTTCCAGAAGTGAGACAGGAAGGGCTGAACTTTTAAAGGGTGAGAAAAATGGAAGAGATATTGAGTGTTAATTCAGTGATAAGTGCTGGTAAGCAGTTCGTTTTCACTTCTATCTCTTGTAAAGCTTTGTTTAGTAGGTTTTATTTTCTCAGATTTGGAGAAAAAGAAGCCTGTGCTTAGATAGCTTAAATAACTTTGTCAGGTTTTATGTCATGAAAATGTTTGAGGCGAGATATTTACACAAGCCTACGAAACTCTAAAATATATAAACACTTTATTATAGCACCGTTGCTTCTCTTGAAGTTCTCATGTTGCAGTGATAGTGATAATCAGGATGGAGAGACAAAAATTATACATAAATTACAATTTTTTTCAGAGAAAAGGCAATAGTGTGGTGTTCAGTAAGAAATGGCTGGGCTGGCAGTGACAAGGTATGTAGTACCATGAAAAGTGGCTGATGTTTAATTGTGGGTAAATTCTTTCAGGATTTATCTCCTTTAGAAATATAGACCGTAAAGAAGGTTTTGTAAACAACCTATGTCATAAAGTGTTATTCATCTTCATCTTTGGCCAACATTTTCAGGCTAAGACTAAGGCATAGAGGGAAAATGAGGGTTTATTTTTTATGTAGTTCTATCTGAGAAACTGAAGCAATTTATTTATTTTATTATATTTACTTAGAGTGGCAGGGCCATTCCAAAGCATGGCCTTTTAAATCATAGTATACCCTGTGGGACTTGGTTTCCTTTTCTCCATTAGCTTCTGAGAATAAAACTCAAGTTAATCAAGCTTGACAGCAAGCATCTTCAGCAGCTGAATCATCTCAATGGTCCAAAGAAATTTTCTGTAAATATTTGACAGACATTGTTTCTCCTTTAATTGACCACAGGTGTTCTGATTCACATGTTAGTACAAAAGATGAAATTTTCTAAGAACACACAAATATAATAGACAAGTAGATACACAAATAAACAGATTCTGCGGAGCAAAAAAAAAAATGACTGCATGAAAAAGCAAAGAGCAGGATGTAGAGAGCCCATACAGACATTGGCAAAGACATAGGACAAGTCAAAAGAGGAGAAAATAAGGTATAAATAGTCATATTTCATTAAAAACCTATCAAGAAAAAATGAATAAAGCAATAAGAAAGTAAATGATTGCCTAGATGAGGACTGAACCCACAGCCTTGTGCTTGCTAGGCAAGCACTCTAGCTCTGAGCTAAATCCCCAATGCCAGTTAAAGTAGTTTGTGATTTCATGAAACAGAAAGGGGAAGGAGACTTCCAATGGCTTTTTAGAAAGTAAATATTACTTTGATCCCAAACCAGATCAAAATTCTCCCCCCCCACACACACACACCATAATTTTTTAAATGAGGGAAAATTGCAGTGTCTAATATAAGAGTGAAAGTTGGAATACTATGTTAAGAGAAATAAAACTGTTACAGAAGACAAAAGTGACATGATTCAACTTACTTACGAAATCTAAAATAGTTAAAGTCACTGAAGCAGAAAAAGTAGAGTGGTAGTTATCAATCCCCAAGGGAGAACTAGATGAGGAATTACTAATGGTAGTGTTATTTCCAGTAAGGTGAGGTGAAGCAACTCTAGTGATCCTCTAGACAATAGTGTGTCAATAATGATGCATATACTTGAATTTTGTTAGACTTGAGTTCACATAAAAATTCCCATAAAAATAAAATAATAAAAATTTAAAATGTGGTGAAATAATTATAAAACATAACATGCTGTAAGCAGTTACTAGGTATAGACAACATTCTATAAACACCGCGTGCATCCAATTACAAAGATTTTAGCTGCCAGACTGAGTGGTGTAACACATGTTATCCAGCTCTGAGGCAGAAAGTTAGGTCAGCCTGGGAAGCTTACTGAAATCCTGTATGAAAAGCAAGCAAACAGGAAGGCAGGCAGCCAAGCAGCCAAGCAGACAGACAGGCAAATGAATGAGTAAATAATAAAATTTGAAAAAGAAATAAGTGTACAGGAAACTAAGATATAGGGGCGTTAGCTAGCTTTCTACTTGTGAGGAAATAAGCTCGAAAATGCACCGAGTGCTGCAGTGGAGTCTGCACCTAGTGCCTGTGACACTGACTTATGGTTTTTAACCTAAATAAAACAGACCACCTCTGAAGTAGAGAGCAAGCTCAGTCTGTTCCCTTGGTCTCATGACCTGAACCAAAGGAGGAGACAGCAAAAATTAAGGTTTCCAACAACAACAACAACAAAACAGAAAGAGAGGGGGTGAAGGAGGGATGGGAGGGGGAGAAGGGAGAGAAATAGGGAAAAGAAAGAGAGAAAGAGAAGGAGAAAGAAGGAAGAGAAAAGGAATAAAAGAGGGTGCAGAATTACAATGAAAAATCTGTGAAAACAATTGAGGGGTTCATTGCTTTTTGGGGTAGTAAAGACAAGGATGAAAGGCACAAATTTTTCTTTTGAAAATCCCCTCCCACCTACGTGTGTGTGTGTGTGTGTGTGTGTGTGTGTGTTAGACTGTTGCTAGAATTACAATCAAGGCCTATTAGGGACTTTTGAATGCTATTACATTTCCTCCTATTGCATAGAGTATATGAGTTCTGAGCTGAAAATATAAGCACTGGTAAAGCCGTAACCTAACGTATGTGAGGCCCTAAGTTCAACTCTTAGACCTATAGTAGTAGTAAAAGTAGTAGTAGCAATAACAAAAATAATTTTTAAGAAGAAGTGAGTTTGCTTTTAATGGCTGTTAGCAGGGAACTACATGGTTTCAGGAGTCATCAAGAAACCCTAAGTACCTGTTTTAGGCACTCTGGATGTCTGATTAGAGACATGTTCTGGAGGCTAGCAGAGACCCCACAAGTCTGCTCTTACCCTGTGCTAAGTGCTGTCAAAGACAGGACATGTGGGAGTCCAAGCATCACATAATTTCTTATGAAATGGGAATGTGTTACTCAGAGTTTGACTTTAGTGGACATTCCTCTAATTTTAGCTGGTAAATGAGTACAAATGACAGCATGGCATGGTCATTAGTGCTGATTTTCACGTTAATGAATCAGTGCCACATCCGTTAGAATTCTCTGAATAGACAACTTGAATCCTTCTAATGCTTATTTAATTAAAGGGAATAAGAACTTTAGCACTGTGACAATTTAATTTAAAAAGATGAGAAAAGAAGTGTCATGACTATATCTTTCATTCATTTCAATTTGAGAAAATGTATTATCTTCTCACAGAATATAAAAGAGCTGTAAGCATTTTTCCCCAAAGAAAAATGGGTTATAATAACATGAATCACAAAGTTGCCTTGTGTTCGGTTGTCATTTAGTCAATGTTATTAACGTGGTTTATAACAGCTCGAGGGGGTAGATTGTCATAGTGATTCAATCAGTCAGAGTTTGTCCTTTAACCTCCATTACAGAAAATCTCTTTGACTGATCTACGACACATCTGGCCAGTGATTAGGAACACACTCCAATCATAGTGTTGCAATGGTTTTCTGATTATTCAAAGGGTTAAATCTGGGAGCTCATGTCTGTTCATTACCATTTGGACATGTTGTCTGTATACTTCAGAAGTTAAAGGATGTTGAAGATTCAAGTCAAGTGCACCCAAAATTTACTACTTAATGTACATAACACATACATTTCTGTGTATTAAAAATTCTTAAATAGGATTAATTTTCTAGTATTTTATTGAATATTTTTGTATCAGTGTTCATTAGGAAGATTGGTCTGTAATTCTTTTTTTGTTGCTTGTTTGTGTGGTTTTGCTATCAGGGTAACTGTAGCCTCATAAAAAGTGTTTGACATATTTTGTTCTGTTTCTATTGAGGGTAATGATATGACGAGTATTGGTATTATCTCTTCTTTGCAATTCTAGTAGAATTCTGCATTGGAACCACCTGGTCCGTCTTTTTGGAGGAAGAGGGTATACAGATCCAGAGAAGCTAGGAAAAAAAGGAAGACCCTAAGAGGGATTCATGAATCCCCCTAGGAAGGGGATATAGATGAAATCTCCTTGGTAAAATAGGGGCAAAAAGAGGGGATTGAGAAAATGAGGGAACAGGCTGGGAGAGCTGAGGGAGGGACAGAGAGGGAGAACAATGAAAGAGGTATCTTGATAGAGGTGGTCATTTTTGGGTTAGGAATAAACCTGGTACTAGGGAAATCCCCAGGAGTCCACAAGGATGACCCCAGATAAGCAATAGTGGAGAGAGTGCCTGAACTGGTCTTCTCCTCTAATCAGATTGGTGACTACCCTAATTGTCACCCTGTAACTGATAGAAGCAGATGCAAAGATTCATAGCCAAGCACTGGGATGACCGAGATCAGGGAGGACAGTCAAAGAGAGGGAGCAAGGGGCAGGGTCAAGATCAGAACAGGGAAACCAACAGAGACAGCTGATCTGAGCTTGGAGGACTAATGGATTGTGGATTGACAGCTGGGTAGCCTGCATGGGACCTAACTAGGCTCTCTGCATGTGGGTGATAGTTTTATGGCTTGGTCTGTTTCATCACGTGGGTGACAGTTTTATGGCTTGGTCAGTTTGTGGGACCCTGGCAGTCAAAACAGGATCTATTGCTAGTGCACCAGCTGGCATTTTGGAGCCCATACCCCATGGTGGGATGCCTTGCTCAGTTTTGATGCATGGGACAGGGTCTTGGTCCTGCCCCAACTTGAAGTGCCAGGCTTTGTTGACTCCCCATGGAGGTTTTACCCTTTCTGAGGAGTGGATGGGGGTAGAAAGTGGGAGGAAGGGAGGGAGGGGAAACTGTAATTGGTATGTAAAATGAATAAAAAATTTAAAATAAAAAAATAAAATATTTAAGATGGATTAAAAAACTGTAAAGCAGGTCTGGTGGTATAAGTCTGTAAGTTATCTACTTGAAAGGTTGAGGAATAAGGATAACAAATTCTAATTCAACCTAGGCTACAGTGAGTTCAAAGCTTGGGCAATATAGAAAGAACCAGCTTCAAAATTAAAATTAAAAAGAATGATAGAGTTCCTGCTTTCTACATATGAAGCTGTAGGTTCAATCTTCTCTCTGTGTACACACACACACACACACGTATACATACACACACACACATATATATGTATATATATACATATATATATGTATATATATATATAGAGAGAGAGACCTATACATGCATTATGTGTATATACATTATGTATATATATTTCCATCTCAGGGCATTAACCTTTCATAGAAAGTAGCTGATTCTACTTCTTACTTCACAGGAAAAAAAATGCATCCCTTTGAGTTTATAATCATTCATGCTCAGAAGGTTTTGTCAGTGACTCAATTCTAAAAGCAGTAGAAATAATGTTCTTTTGGTTCTGCAGCAAATGAAGGACAAGAAGGGATGAATGAAAATCTAAATGGAATAAATCCTGTCTTACCTGTCTTATATGGTATTCAATTCTTAAATTGAATACCTATTTTATTTAAATTCATTTGGTGTCATTGAACTGTTCACGAAAATGAGGGAAAATTAACAACAGAAAAACGCAAACCAATAAAGTATCATTCAGCAACCAAACTAGAAAGAATGCATACTGATATCACCTTGTAAATTTAGGATATTGTTCCCAGAGACTAAGCATTGAAGCAGGCAATTCTTTTTATTTTTTTAATCTTTAAAAAGTTTATTTTCATTTCACATACCAATCACAGTTCTTCCCCTCCCCTTCTCCAGTCGCTCCCCACATCCCCCCATCTGACCTCCCATCCACCTACTGGCTTTTTGGAGTCAGGTAATTCTTAACTACAATATGGTTCTCAGCCTTAGCCAGAGACAAAGACCAATAAAATTTCAGAAGTGATTACTTCAACATTAAGTAACAATATTGATTAAAAGTGTGGACTCCTCTCACAGAGGATCTTGGTTGGTTCTTAGTTCCCATGGTAGGCAGCTTACGACTGGGTGTAACTCCAGATCCAGGTGATCTGATGCCCCCTTCTGCCTTCATAGGCAGAACAGGCATGAAACTGACACAGAGATCGTGTAAAAAATTTTTACTGATGCTATAATAGCATTGGGCAGTATATTACTGAGTTCCATTGTTTTCAATAGATATATACGCAAGAGTTCAAAATTACACTGTTCTTTCCAATGGGGACTCATTCTCTAGAAGGCAAACAGTGAACAAAGGACCAGCACTCTGACATTGTGGTGGAGGCTAGAAAGCACAATGTTAGCTACAACATCAGTAGCCCAAAGATTTACTGAATGATTTCTAGGAAAATATTCAAACCTAGAAGAACTAGGAAAAACAGTACATTGAACACCCTGTTCTTTCAATGATTGTTGAACAATTGGCATATTCTCCATTTTATCTGCAGATTTTACTGTGCTGTGTTTCATTTCTTGTTGAAGTTAAAGAAAGTTCTTCATCTCTTCATCATTCCTAGTTGCTGAATAAATGATGCACAGGTCACAGATTTTTCTAAACCATACAACCATCACTTTATTTTCCTGGACTTTCACAGGCTTTTCCGGACATACTCCGGGTTCTTTTTTAAGCATAGACTCTTATAGTCACGATCAAGAAATTCAGTTTCTTATCAGTCACATGCAATATCTTGTCACCATTCCTCTGGTCTTTCATTTTAAGCACTGCTGCTCCTGCCTCTTCCGGCTTTAATTTTGCTTGCCATTGATATTTTTAGAATGTCTTGACTTTTACTATGAACACCCTACATAAAGGACAGGTTTACTTCCCTTCTGTGGCCTCACTTAAATTATGTCTCATATCTATGTATATTTGGTGTGCATTAGAAATTGCTTCTGATGGCTTGATTAATTTGGATTAAAAGGAAAGGTGCCACATGCTTTAGCTCACTTCAGCATGGACATACAGAGGCTAGGGTACTGGACCCTCGGTGAGGATAATACTAACTCTATGCTCAGGAATGATAGAACAATTTTTTTATTTTTATCTAAAGTATATATTCTCTAATTCTAGCTATTAAGAATCAGTTAATGTTGTGTTAGGAGCGGCAGGCTGCGTCCCCAGCACCCGGCCGCCCGCACGGCTAGCTTTACCCAAAATAATTACACAGAAACTGTATTCTTTTTTTTTTTATTGAGAAAAGGAGAAAAAAAAAACAAAATTTCCTCCTCCTCCCAGCCTCCCATTTCCCTCCCCCTCCTCCCACCCATCTCCCCCTCCCCCCACTCCTCTCCCCCTCCCTCTCCAGCCCAAAGAGCAGTCAGGGTTCCCTGCCCTGTGGTAAGTCCTAGGTCCTCCCCCCTCCGTCCATTTCTAGGAAGGTGAACATCCAAACTGGCTAGGCTCCCACAAAGCCAGCACATTACGTAGGTTCAAAACCCCCGTGCCATTGTCCTTGGCTTCTCATCACCCCTCATTGTTTGCCATGCTCAGAGAGTCCAGTTTTATCCCATGCTTTTTCAGTCACAGTCCAGCTGGCCTTGGTGAGCTCCCAATAGATCAGCTCCACTGTCTCAGTGGGTGGGTGCACCCCTTGTGGTCCCGACTTCTTTGCTCATGTTCTCCCTCCTTCTGCTCCTCATTGGGACCTTGGGAGCTCAGTCCAGTGCTCCAATGTGGGTCTCTGTCTCTGTCTCCATCCATCACCAGATGAAGGTTCTATGATGATATGCAAGATATTCGTCAGTATTGCTATAGGATAGGGTCATTTCAGGTTCCCTATCCTCAGCTGCCCAAGGAACAAACTGGGGACCTCGGCTTGGGCATCTGGGAGCCACTCTAGGTTCAAGTCTCTTGCCAACCCTAAGGTGGCTCCCTTAACTAAGAATTGTGCTTCCGTGCTCCCCTATCCAACCTTCCTTTATCCCAATCCTCCTTTTTCCCCAAGTTCCCCCCATTCTCCCCTTCTCCCTTTTCTCTCCCCATCTCCCCTTACCCCCATCCCACCCCACCCCCAAGATCTCAATTTTCTCCCCGGCAACTTTGTCTACTTCCCATAGCCAAGAGGACAACTATATGCTTTTCTTTTGGTTCACCTTCTTACTCAGCTTCTTTGTGATCACTGATTGTAGACTCTGTGACCCTTGTTTATGGCTAGAAACCAATTATGAGGGAGTACATCCCATATTCATCTTTTTGGGTCTGGGTTACCTCACTCAGGATAGTGTTTTCTATTTCTATCCATTTGCATGCAAAATTTGAGAAGTCATTGTTTTTTACCGCAGCATAGTACTCTAATGTGTAGATATTCCACACTTTCTTCATCCATTCTTCCATTGAAGGGCATCTAGGTTGTTTCCAGGTTCTGGCTATTACAAATAATACTGCTATGAACATAGTTGAACAAATGCTTTTGTCATATGATAGGGCATCTCTTGGGTATATTCCCAGGAGTGGTATTGCTGGGTCCAGGGGTAAGTTGATCCCGAATTTCCTGAGAAACCGAAACACCGATTTCCAAAGTGGTTGCACAAGATTGCATTCCTACCAGCAATGGATGAAGGTTCCCCTTCCTCCACAGCCTCTCCAGCAAAGGCTATCGTTGGAGTTTTTTATTTTAGCCATTCTGACAGGTGTAAGATGATATCTCAAAGTTGTTTTGATTTGCATTTCCCTGATTGCTAAGGAGGTTGAGCATGACCTTAAGTGTCTTTTGGCCATTTGAACTTCCTCTGCTGATAATTCTCTGTTCAGTTCAGTGCCCCATTTTTTAATTGGGTTAATTAGCATTTTAAAGTCTAGTTTCCTGAGGTCTCTATATATTTTGGAGATCAGACCTTTGTCTGTTGCGGGGTTGGTGAAGATCTTCTCCCAGTCAGTAGGTTGCCTTTTTGTCTTGGTGACAGTGTCCTTTGCTTTACAGAAGCTTCTCAGTTTTAGTAGGTCCCATTTATTCAATGTTGCCCTTAAAGTCTGTGCTGTTGGGGTTACACATAGGAAGCGATCTCCTCTAGGGTACTTCCCACTTTCTCTTCTATCAGGTTCAGTGTGTTCTGACTGATAGTGAGGTCTTTAATCCATTTGGACTTGAGTTTTGTGCATGGTGATAGATATGGGTCTATTTTCATTCTTCTACAGGTTGACATCCAGTTGTGCCAGCACCATTTGTTGAAGATGCTTTCTTTCTTCCATTGTATACTTTTGGCTCCTTTATCAAAAATGAGGTGTTCATAGGTTTGTGGGTTTTAATTCGGGTCTTCTATACGATTCCATTGGTCGACTTCTCTGTTTTTATGCCAGTACCACACTGTTTTCATCACTGTAGCTCTGTAATAGAGTTTGAAGTCAGGGATGGTAATGCCTCCAGACCATCCTTTATTGTATAGGATTGTTTTGGCTATCCTGGGTTTTTTGTTTTTCCATATAAAGTTGATTATTGTCCTCTCAAGATCTGTGACGAATTTTGATAGGACCCTGATGGGGATTGCATTGAATCTATAAATTGCCTTTGGTAGAATTGACATTTTTACTATGTTGATCCTCCCAATCCAAGAGCAAGGGAGGTCCATCCATTTTCTGGTATACTCCTCAGTTTCTTTCTTCAATGCCTTAAAGTTCTTGTCAAATAGATCTTTCACTTCCTTGGTTAGAGTTACCCCAAAATATTTTATGCTGTTTGTGGCGATCCTGAAAGGTGAAGCTTCTCTGATTTCCCTCTCTGCTTCCATATCCATTGTGTATAAGAGGGCAACTGATTTTTTGGAGTTGATCTTGTATCCTGCCACATTACTAAATGTGTTTATCAGTTGTAGGAGTTCTTTGGTGGAGTTTTGGGGGTCGCTTATGTACACTATCATATCATCTGCAAATAACGAAAGTTTAACTTCTTCCTTTCCAATTCGAATCCCTTTGATCCCCTTATGTTGTCTTATTGCTATTGCTAGAACTTCAAGTACTATATTGAAGAGGTATGGCGAGAGTGGACAGCCTTGTCGTGTTCCTGAGTTTAGTGGGATGGCTTTAAGTTTCTCTCCATTTAATTTGATGTTAGCTGTCGGCTTGCTGTATATAGCTTTTATTATATTTAGGTATGACCCTTGTATCCCTAATCTCTCCAATACTTTTATCATAAAGGGGTGTTGAATTTTGTCAAATGCCTTTTCAGCATCTAATGAAATGATCATATGGTTTTTTTTCTTTCAGTTTATTTATATGATGGATTACATTGATAGATTTTCGTATGTTGAACCAGCCCTGCATCCCTGGGATGAAGCCTACTTGATCATAATGGATAATTTTCCTAATGTGTTCTTGGATTCGGTTTGCCAGTATTTTGTTGAGGATTTTTGCATCGATGTTCATGAGTGAGATTGGTCTATTATTTTCTTTCTTGGTTGAGTCTTTGTGCGGTTTTGGTATCAGAGTAACTGTAGCTTCATAAAAGGAATTTGGCAATGCCTCTTCTGTTTCTATATTGTGAAATACATTAAGGAGTATAGGTATTAGGTCTTCTTGGAAGTTCTGGTAGAATTCCGCATTGAAACCATCTGGTTCTGGGCCTTTTTTGGTAGGGAGGTTTTTGATAACCTCTTCTAATTCTTCACGACTACCAGGTCTATTTAGATTGTTCACCTGGTCCTGGTTTAACTTTAGTATATGGTATTTATCTAAAAAAAGTGTTCATTTCCTTTACATTTTCCAGTTTTGTGGCATATAGGCTTTTGTAGTAAGATCTAATGATTCTCTGAATTTCCTCTGTGTCTGTGGTTATGTCCCCCTTTTCATTTCTGATCTTATTAATATGTAGATTCTCTCTCTGCCATTTGAATAGTTTGGATGGGGGTTTGTCAATCTTGTTGATTTTCTGCAGGAACCAGCTTTTTGTTTCATTGATTCTTTGTATTGTTTTCTGTGTTTCTATTTTGTTGATTTCAGCCCTCAGTTTGATTATTTCCAGTCTTCTACTCCTCCTAGGTGAGTCTGCTTCTTTTTTTTTCTACAGCTTTCAGGTAGGCTGTTAAGTCTCCAATGTGAGCTTTCTCTGTTTTCTTTTAGTGGGCACTTAGTGCTATGAACTTTCCTCTTAGGACTGCTTTCATAGTGTCACATAAATTTAAGTATGTTGTTTCTTTATTTTCATTGAATTCCAGGAAGACTTAAATTTCTTTCTTATTTTCTTCCTTAATCCAGGTATGGTTCAGTAGTTGACTGTTCAGTTTCCATAGGTTTGTAGGCTTTCTGGGGGTAGCATTGTTGTTGAATTCTAAATTTAATCCATGGTGATATGATAAGACATAGGTGGTTACTAATATTTTTTTGTAACTGTGGATGTTTGCTTTGTTACCAACTATGTGGTCGATTGTTGAGAAGGTTCCATGAGCCGCAGAGAAGAAGGTATATTCTTTCCTATTTGGGTGGAATGTTCTATAGATGTCTGTTAAGTTTATTTTATTCATTACCTCCATTAATTCTCTTATTTCTCTGTTAGGTTTCTGTCTGATTGACCTGTCCATTGGTGAGAGAGGAGTGTTGAAGTCTCCTACTATTAGTGTGTGCGGTTTGATGGCTGCCTTGAGTTTTAGTAATGTTTCTTTTACGTAAGTGGGTGCTTTTATATTAGGGGCATAGATATTCAGGATTGAGACTTCATCCTGATGAACTGTTCCTTTTATGAGTATAAAATGCCCCTCTCCATCTCTTCTGATTGATTTAAGTTTGAAGTCAACTTTGTTAGAGATTAGTATGGCCACACCTGCTTGTTTCTTAGGTCCATTTGCTTGATAAGCCTTTTCCCAGCCCTTTACTCTGAGTAGGTGCCTGTCTTTGTGGTTGAGGTGTGTTTCTTGTAAACAGCAGAATGTTGGATCCTGTTTTCGTATCCAATCTCTTAGCCTGTGCCTTTTAATAGGTGAGTTGAGTCCATTGACATTAAGTGATATTAATGACCAGTGGTTGTTAACTCCAGTCATTTTTTTAGTCGTAGAGTTTGCGTGTTTCCCTTCTTTGATTTGTGTTAGTGAAGGGTCTCTAGATGTCTGAGTTATTGTGGTCATTGTTGGACTCCTTGGTTAGTGATTTTCCTTCTATTACTTTCTGTAAGGCTGGATTTGTGACTGCGTAATGTTTAAATTTTTTTTTATCCTGGAAAATTTGATTTTCTCCATTTATAGTGAATGAAAGCTTGGCTGGGTATAGTAATCTGGGCTTGCATCCATGGTCTCTTAGTTTCTGAAGTACATCTATCCAGGACCTTCTGGCTTTCATGGTTTCCATGGAGTAGTCAGGTGTAAGTCTGATAGGTTTACCTTTATAAGTAATTTGGCCTTTTTCCTTTGCAGCTCTTAATATTCTTTTCTTATTCTGTATGCTTTGTGTTTTGATAATTATATGGCGAGGGGATGTTCTTTTTTGATCCAGCCTACTCGGTGTTCTGTATGCTTCTTGAACCTTCATAGGTATATCTTTCTTTAGGTTGGGAAAATTTTCTTCTATAATTTTATTAAATATATTTTCTGGACCATTGAGCTGCACTTCTTCTCCTTCTTCTACCCCTATTATTCTTAGGTTTGGTCTTTTTATTGTGTCCCATATTTCCTGAATATTTTGTGATGAGAGTTTGTTGGACTTGCTGTTTTCTTTTATCAGTGTGTATATTTTCTCTATGGTATCCTCAGAATCTGAGATTCTTTCTTCTAACTCTTGTATTCTGTTGGTTATGCTTGTTTCTGTAGACTCTGTTTGTTTACTTAAATTTTCCATGTCCAGCCGGCCCTCTGTTTGTGTTTTTTTCTTTGCCTCCATTTCAGTTTTCAAGTCTTGCACCGTTTCCATTATCTGTTTGATTGTTTTTCCTTGGTTTTCTAGGGTATCATTCACTGATTTATTCAATTCTTCAAACTTTCTGTTATATTTCTCATCCATTTCTATAATGGCGTTTTTTACATGCTGTTTAAGGGTGTCAATCACTTTCATGAAGTCAATCTTTTCTACTTCTTCTTGATTAAGGCGTTCATGTCCTCCCGTTGTGAGGTCGCTGGTTTCTGGTGGCTTCATGTTGCTTTTCAGCTTGTTGGGCGAATTCTTGCCTTGGTGTCTACCCATCTCTTCTTCCAAATGCTCCCTTATGGATCTTCTTTACCGGATCAGGTCTCCTTGCCTACCCAATGCTGGCTCTCCCCAACGTTGTCTCTCCCCAACGCTGGGTCTCCCCAACGCTGGGTCTCCTGGTGCCGAGAGATCAGGCCTCCGAGCTGGTGGGCAGGTGGCAAACAAAGTGCCTACCCTGTTTGGTGCATGCAAGCCAAAGAAACAAAGAGATTCCTGCCCGCTTGGGTGCCCTGAGGATTCAGACCCTGTGCCCAGACAGTCTGGGCTGGGTGATGTTATGTGCAGAAAGAGGGCGGTGGGGCAAAGTGGGGAGGGTTCTGGATGGAAGCTGGGTGGACCCAACGCTGGGTCTCCTGGCGCCAAGAGATCAGGCCTCCATGCTGGTCTTGGTGATATGCTGACTTAGAATCTTTTACCTTGAGATTGCTAGGTAAGATGGTGAGCTGGGAGTTACCTGCTGTCACCCAATGAAGGAAGAGGATTCAGAATGGAGAGGGCATGTTCAAGTACGAGACTCAGTCTCCTTCGATGCAGCTCTTCTCTCCCACTATCAATTCCACACTCTTCTCTTTCAGCATTAACAGCAATTTAATTGTGTGATGTACAGACACCTGTGTTCTCAGTGAGCAGTCTGAGGAGAGATACTAGGTCTTCAACTGTATTCTTTTAAACACTGCCTGGCCCGTTAGTTTCAGTTTCTTATTGGCTAGCTCTTACATATCGATCTAACCCATTTCTAATAATCTGTGTAGCCCACGAGCTGGCTTAACAGGAATGATCTTAACCTGCATCTGCCTGGAGTGGGAGAATCATGGCGACTCCTTGACTCAGCTTCTTTCTCCCAGCATTCTGTTCTGTTTACTCTGCCTACCTAAGGGTTGGCCTATCAAATGGGTCTAGGCAGTTTCTTTATTAATAAGAAATCACTCCCACATCATTTCCCCTTTTTCTGTTTAAACAAAAAAGAAAGGCTTTAACTTTAACATAGTAAAATTACATATAACAAAACAGTTATCAAGTAAGAATTACAGTTACAATATTTATATCTACTTTATCTTTTAACATAACAATGGAAAACTATAACTATCTATCCATTCTTCAGCTCCATCAAATACTCCAGAAGGATATAATATTACCTAAGTAAACAAGAACTAAGAAACTTCAAACTCTAGAAATGACAAAGACATCTTGCTGCCTGGACAGTCACCCAAAGTTCTTTTGTACCGTTGGGGCATCCATCTTCAGCCTTCAGGCCCATAGTATCCAGCAGACATTTTCATCAAGCAGGAAATTCCAAAGACAGTTCAGTCACTTTCTGCTGTGTCCTGCAGAATGTCTGGCAGACTCTTTCTTGAGTCAGGAACCCCGAAAGACCATCTCACCTTTAGGCAAGTTTAGCAGTCCTCTCTCTGTGAGTTCTCTGTGTCCATTTTATGCAACAGTCCAGGCAAGAGCAGTTTCTTGCCCAAACGGCTATCAAACTCCATAAGGATCCTCTTCGATGCCCATCTTCCTCTTGAAGTAGATTGGTGCCGCCAGGAGCAGACATGTTTCATTGTCATGAAAAGTCCTAAGTTATTAAAATATTTTAAATGTCATATTCTGCAGTCTTTGAGAGATAGGAAGAATGCCTATCTGAAATATATCTCTATATATCTAGAATAAGTAACATGACTACAAACTTGACTATTTATGATTATCCATCAACAACCTATATTTCCTTATTATACATTACATTTTAAAAATGAACTACACAATCACAATACCTTAATCAATATCAGAAATGCATTTGACCTTAAAATCCATACCAATGCAAATTATTCATACCTATATCATTCCCCCCTTTAAATGTAAAAGAACATTTATAAACAATATTTTGGGAACATGGGCACAGTTTGTTCTCTCCAAACTGCTTCCTGCTGAATGGGGGCACTGTTAATCAGATCATTTAGGGTGTAACCTGTGTGCCAGGTTTATCTCAGTTGGCAGTTGAGTGAAGTGATTTTTTGAGGGTGTTCATAGGAACTTTTTGGGAGGTGGTGGTCTATCATACCATATCGGGATAGATTCAATCCACAGGGTCTGGTCCTCTGTGAAAACAAAAGAAGACCCTCTCCAAAGCATCATATCCTTAGACCCAAATTTTGAAGTTATACCCTCATGATATCCGTTCTGGTTACACTTGGCAGTCCATATAATGAAATGTCTCTCTGTATTTAGCTCCTTCACAGTCAAAAATTTTAAAGAAAACACAATGTACATAATCTAGACTCTTTGTGAATTTTCCATTTTTACGTGGCTTATTTTTCTTTATTTCTTTTAATCTATAACTATCTGTACTCTCTCTCTTTAAAAACTTTACCTTTTTTTTTAAACCATTAACTTTATTCTCTATATTCTTTCTCTTTTCTCTCTCAAGCCTACGTACAGTCATCCAACAGTGTGGTCTTTTATGTCTGAATCTGTTTTATTGTGAATCTGTAACATTTTTTATACTATCCAGGAGCATTTCTTAAAATGTTAAGCAGTTCTTAAAAACTTAAGTTGCACCATGTACAGGTAATACGGTACCATCTGTGTCCTGCCCAGTGGAAACCTTAACTGCACTGTTATTACAGTAATTACGGTAGTTCCTGCTGACCAGCACAGTTCAGCATGGAGCAGTTGCTCCTGCCTCAGATCTATTTGGTGCTGCTGAGCTGCTCACAGTTCCAGGCACACAGCAAGTCCACATTGGAGCCTCACTCAGCAGTTTAATTCTGAGACTGAGCGTGCAGCACAGAAACTCTTTTTATCCAAGTTACAACCAAATCTGACACGCAGAGCCCTATGCAGTCTGAAAACACGCCATGCCCTTCCGCCTGCCTAAGCCTGATTTGGCCATCTGCCCAGGTGCAGTTGGGGAGCGCTGAGCCATCAGCATGATCTCAGAGCATTCTCCTTCCGATCCCAAGCGGGAACACAAACATCCAGTCCCATAAAATCCATTGAAATGCTTTAAAGCCAGAGTTCATGCTGAGCCCCAGGAAGCCAAGCTTTAAAATGATGCAGCATTTTTTTCTTCTGCTGATGCCGAATCAGGAAATCTCACTACAGCACGCCACCAACAAACAGCAAAAATCTGTGTTAAACTCTCTCTCCCTTATTTTTAAGCCTTCTCAGGTTTTTAAGTGGATTTAGTCCATCACATCGGGAGCCACTCTGTTGTGTTAAGAGCGGCAGGCTGCGTCCCCAGCACCCGGCCGCCCGCACGGCTAGCTTTACCCAAAATAATTACACGGAAACTGTATTCTTTTAAATACTGCCTGGCCCATTAGTTTCAGTTTCTTATTGGCTAGCTCTTACATAACTATCTAACCCATTTCTAATAATCTGTGTAGCCCACGAGCTGGCTTAACAGGAATGATCTTAACCTGCGTCTGCCTGGAGTGGGAGAATCATGGCGACTCCTTGACTCAGCTTCTTTCTCCCAGCATTCTGTTCTGTTTACTCTGCCTACCTAAGGGTTGGCCTATCAAATGGGTGTAGGCAGTTTCTTTATTAATAAGAAATCTCTCCCACATCAAGTTAATAATAATAACACTAATCCAGGCCCATATTTGCTGTCTTGATAACTGTTTCTATCAAAAACCATGCAGCATCTAGGGGGAACTAGATGATATGTAAATAAAATTTTAAGTGGCTAAGAAAAATCCAGAGAAACCCTAAAGACATTAGAGTCTATGTGGAAAAGCAAGGCTTAAACTGCAAAGGTTTGCTGACAAAACTGAAAATTGATGATCAAAAACAATAGTTTAGTATGGGAGAGATGGAATAGATCCAATTCATTAATTTATATTGACAGCCCAAAGAGAAGGATGTGGGGTTACAGAGAAGGATTCTGTTCCCGTCATGGGGAAAACAAACTCAGTGAAAAATATTTCCTGAATATATGGGCCTTTTTCGTGCAATGTATGTTTAAAATAACCAAAAGTACTTGATGTTTAGATAATTCTTTTTAGGAATTCATATATTCAGTGGTTTGAATGCTGTTCAAAACCCTCCCTTTTAGTATATTAAACAAATATACTTTAAACATAAAAAGAACTACTAGTTAGGAATTAAAAACAAGTAGAAAATTTGACATTAACTAAATCCAAATGAAATAATTAAGTCAGAAATAAAATGTCAGTGTGAGATAAAGCTAACATGGATGGACGTATGTAAATGTCATGTGACATATGTCGAGATGCAGAGAGGAAAGGAAGGCCTGCATGCTTATCAAAGGTTTGGCTATCTCTTCATTTGTCTTTCATCAAAATCTTTTAGAATGGATGCATTTCCCTTAGCTCTGTGAGGTGAGCCAGCACACTTATCACATTGTAGGCTACTGTTGCAGGAACCTCAACTCCACAGATCAATCATCCCTCTGCCTCTGATGGCAATCTAACTTACATATTGAGACTGTCTTGGAACTGAGATGGTTGGTACCTGTTAGATAGCTTATTCTCACTCTGTGTAATAGGGTCAGGCTGAATAGAACTACAGGACACCAGTTTATGCCTGGGTCTGAAAAAAATGTTTCCTTTCTGATACAGAAGAATCTAGACAGCTTTAGGGTTGCAGAATTCTATGTTTATAGCAAACTAAAGACAGTATTTGATTTATTATGACACAGTGGCAGTTCTGTATTTTAAGACTAATTTTAAAACTCAGGGAAACTGGAATGCTTTTGAATAAAGGAAGACTTAATATCAGTCTGAAAGACAAAGATCTCTTTGGTACATATGATTTGAGACATACTTTTATTACTGGAAATGAATAAATATTATGTGAATCTGAAATTCAGAGGAAAATCCTTGGGAAAAGTTTCTAAGTTCAACACTAAAATTTTATTTTATTTTATCTAATTTGCCTTTGAGCAATGCAAAATTTTTTCAAGATGGCTGTGCTTGCTTATGTTTTATATAAAACATTAAATCTTGGATGAATATTTGATGCCACAGGTCATAAAGCAAGTTTTCAGAGTTGACCAATGTTTTGATTTTAAAAGTCACCAAAACTGAGGTTCTACTTTGTATAAATATGCAGTCCAAAATGGTAGAAGTAGGTTTAGGGCCATTACAGAAAATGATAGACATTCAGCTCAAGGACAAGCCAAAAACCAAAGAGCAGCTCCCTTTGAATAAGTATTTATTTTCGTGTCAGTGTTTGTGTGTCTGTGTAAATGTCGAAGCCTGTCGACCATGGACTTGCCTGGAGCCTGCATCAGTCAGAAGAGATGTCAGATCCCCAGGAGCTGGAATATGTGTGACTGTGAGCTGCCATGTGATATGGAAAACCAAACTCAGTCCTCCACAGGAGAACAAGTGCTTGACTTCTGAGTCACCTCTTCAGCAGGAGAACAGCTGTTGTTTTGTTATTACTAACACTCAGGTCAGAACAAAAGTTTAATGCACTTTCTAGCTTGAATTTTGTGTGGGTTGTGACCTGTGAACTTAGGCAAGGAACTAGACTAGTGAAAAATTTTGGAGATCTCTAAAATACTGATGGTAGCTGGACTTACCTAAAAATGCCCACAATGCTTTTAATCATTTATATATACATATTAACATTTGTGAGTTATTACATACATATTAGGTGATATTTTTAGTCTTCCTTCAGCATGCCAACCCTTAGATGTATATAAATTATTCAGCAAAGGCTACTTTGCCTCTATTATCCTATCAAGTATTCATCTGCATTCTTGAAGTTATAACATTATATCCTCTGTCTTTAAGGAATTTAAGGTATCATTTTTCTCATATTATATTTAGAAATTTAGCTCAAATAGTAATGAACATGTTTAAATAATGAATTAGTTAAATAATGAATTAGTTTTCTGAACAGGCTTCTAAAAAATCGGATCAAACAACAAGATAGAAAAGAACATATTCAAATAAAAAGGCTATTTCAGGCCAGGATTTCTTTCTGTTTTTTTCTTTCTTTCCTTCTTTTTATTAATTAATTTATTTTTTTTTGAAAAACCCATGCATGGACATTTCACTTGGCATGCTCGACTAGGTATTGACTTCTAGAACTCTACAACGGTCCACATCTACTAAGTAGTAGTGTGTAAGAGACACAGTGGTGGTTTAGTGGACAGATAGAGGCTGCATAAATAATGTATGTTAAATGCTAGGAAGTGATGGACTGAGACAATGTTACTTGGAAATGATATAGGTGCAATGATATAGAGAAAGACCATTGATGAAAAAATAAAAAACAGGACCAACTTCTTCAGCTGTGTGCAAGGAAGGTCAAGGAGGACGGGTGGGGATATGAGCAGTGCAGAGATGGAAATGGGAGCAGGGCTTTCTTTGTGCTTCACTTCTTTATTGAGTCCCAGACATGAAATCAAGGGATGAGACGAGAACGTGAGTTAATGTGACTCCCAAGTGCTATCTCTGCATATCATACTGCACTGTGAGCATCTAGTTCAATTCTAACTTAATGTTTTCTACTTATTGTGTCCTGTATTTCAGGGAATGTCTTCAGTGCTTTTGGTCTTGGGCAAAAGGTTTAATGAGTACACCATATAAGGAGACTTTAATATAGATTGTTCTGGTTAATCTCTACTATTAATCACTCCAAAAAGTGAGAATGTTTTCTCTTGAACTGAGTAAAGCATAGATTAGAGAGAAAGCCACTCATTAACATTGTCACAGGTGAGGCAGGCACAGCAGGAGCTGCAATTCTGTGTTAGGGATTCCTGAGACAAAGTCTACTTTTCCAACAGAGAATTATGTGTATTCAAAAAAATATTTCAGCAGAATTTCCTTTTGTGGTTTAATATCTAATCCTCTATTTCTTTATCTTTCCTTTTCATGACTATTTTGGAGTATCAGTTCTATAGTGAATCTTGAGAAATATCTATTCCTCTTACATAACCCCCCAGAAACTCGTGTGAGCTGTTCCACTCTTTCTTGCTTATTTTCTGCTTCAATGGTCTGTTTTGCTCAATGGTCATCAGATGTTTGATTGTTTAACTTTTTATAAAAAATATTAAAACTCTAGATTCACATCTTGACAGAATAGAAATACTACTGTCATTTAAGTGGTAGCATAATCTTTTAATTTGGGGTTAAATTAACTCTTGATTCTGATGAATGAAGGACATAACTGGATGCAATTAGGGTAAAAAACCAAATCAACTTAAATGCAATTGCAAAGGTGAAGTCCACTGATAAAAGTTGAGAAAAGTTAAACACAATGGCCACATTTTATATATCAATACTGCACCAAGCTTACGTATATGCAGAATTTGTGTTTCAAGTGACTTTAAGACTTATTTGATATTAGAGATAGCATGCTTGATGAGGTCAACAAAGAAGATGGTGAGTATTTCTTAATTGAAAACATAAAGATGATAGAAAGATGAAAAGTATTAAGCTGGCATAAATGTTTTGTGGTGGTATTGGGGGAAGAGTTGAGTGTATCTCCAAAGTTTGACTTAAGCTTCTGAAGTCACTGATCAAGATATAGAAAGTTTAACCACAAAAATAGAGATGTGAGAAGCACATTTTACAAGCTGGAATATAGGAGATTAGAGAGAAGGGAGCTTCCTGAGGCTGCCCAGTGTTCTAATGTAATCTGAGACACTGGTGAGCTGGAGGAACTTCAGAATGAGTTGCAGCTGCCCAAGAGGATACACAGCAGCGAGGGACCTAGCATCTGGTAACTGCTCAGTGAGGAATGGCTTCCTGGAGCAAGGCAAGTACACTCTTGTTGTCCTCGTGTAGGTCAGAACGCTAGTCTCATAGGAATTTGTATGTACTTTTTATCTGCTCTCTTTGCCAAGTCTTACCTTCTAGAAGACTAGAGAAGTCACCTGATGACAATTATTTCATACAGTGCTGTTCTTTTGTAAAACTTGATGATTTTTACTTACTATGATTTGAAAAGTTCCAGGATAATTTTATTAGTCCTTTATACTTATAGGAAATGAGCACAGTGATCAGCAGAAATCAGGAAAATCTTATAGATAGGTGGGGACATATGTTCAAGCCTTTGAAACATTTTGAAGCTACCACCATTGGCTTCCATTAAATCAGTGCTGGTTTAATTATGTCTGAATGTGGGTATTCTGTACTTCTGATTTACAAATTGCATGACTAAAACTCTTACTATTAATGAGTATGGAACCAGAAATAATACTTGATGTAAGTATATTGATGCTTATAGAAAACAACCACACATTTATCAAAATTCATCATGGTTGTGGATCAAAAAATGCCATCAAGAGAAGCCTTTTAAGTGATACCAAACTCAATAATAAAACTTAATTAGTAAATAACTATTGTTATTGTCTTTTAATTTTAATGTTAATGTTAAACCTTTTATATATAGCAATAGTAATATATTCTCAACAAAAACAAAAAAAAATGATATTGTTGCCTCCCTGGTCCTATTTAATGATGAAAGGGAAGTGATACTAAAAGCAAATTAATTTTCCTTAAAGGTTGTAACAAGGACTTGAATCAGTTTTTCATATGTTAAATTGTTTTACCATTTTAATAACAATTATATATTTTTTAAAAATCTTTTTTATTTTACATACCATTCCCAGTTTCCCTTATTCCCCTCTTCTTGCTTCCCCTACCTTCCTCCCATCTCACCCCTCATTCACTCCTCCAAGAGGGTAAGGCCTGACAAGGTCAGGAGTGAGTCAACAAAATCTGCATCTAGGATGAGCAAGGTATCACTCCAAAGAAAATAGACTCCAAAATGGCAGTTCTCATATGGTAAATCTTTTCATAAATAAAGATTATTCTTTGAAAATAAATGTATATAACGGAGTATATATATGCCCACACATGCATATGTGTGTTTAAATATGTGTTTGTATGTATGTACATGTGTATGTGTGTGTGTGTGTGTGCATTAGCATTGTATCTGCATATTCATATGCATATGTATTGTAGGTTTGGCCAATATCATAAGTATATTTCTGGCTTACTTTTATATCTTAAATTAATCTACTTCTATTATTTAATATTTTATTATGAGGCTCATGGCTTATCAGCAAGGTTCTACTTGGAAGCTCACATCTTATTTTCTCTGGCTTCTCCATGACATCTCCCTGACTCCACCTACTCTCTCTCTCTCTCTCTCCATATATATATATATATATATATATATATATATATATATATATATCCAAAATGGCAGTTCTAATATGGTAAATCTTTTCATAAATAAAGATTATTCTTTGAAAATAAATATGTATAACGGAATATATATATATGCCCACACATGCATATGTGTGTTTAAATATGTGTTTGTATGTATGTACATGTGTATGTGTGTGTGTGCATTATATATATATATCTTCCAGCCTGGTTATATTCTGTTTAGCCATTGGCTGAAAGCAGCTTCTTTACTTGCCAATAAAAGCAACATATATGCAGAAGGACTTCCCACAGCATTTCCATTTCCCCTTTTCTGTTTAAATAAAAAGGAAGGCTTTAACTTTAACATAGTGGAATTACATATAGCAAAACAGTTATCGAGCAAAAATTATAGCTACAATATTTATATGTACATTATCTTTTATAGTAAGGAAAAATATAATCATAACTATTCTTTAACTCCATCAAAGACCTCAGAAGGATATAATATTACCTAAGTAAACAGGAAGTACATTGTAGGCACCTTCCAAAACTCTAGAATTGACATAGACATCTTGCTGCCCTGACAGTCACCCAAGGTTTTCTGTAACGTTGCAGACACCCATCATCAACCTTCTGGCCCATATTATACAGAAGGTTTTCCATGAAGCAGGACATTCCAAAGGCAGTACCACCTATATTGGCAGTTTGTTGGTCACTTTCTTCTGTGTCCTACAGAATGTCTGGCAGACTCCTTCATGAAGCAGGAACCCCAAAGAACTGTCTCACCTTCTTTAGGCAAATTCAGCAGCCATTTTTCTGTGGGTCCTGCATGTCTAGTTTATATAGCATAACACCAGTCAGTTCAGGCAAGAGCAGTTTCTTGCCCAAATGGCTAAGAAACTCCATGAGGTGCCTCTTTGGTGTCCATCGTCCTCTTGAAGTAGATTGGTCCTGCCAGGAGCAGATGTGTCTCATGTCATGAAAAGTCTAAGTTCTTAAAACAGTTTAAATACTATATTCTGAAGAACTCTGAAAGATTTGAAAAATACCTATCTAACTGAAATTTCTCTCCATATATCTAGAAAGCCTAACTAACATGACTACAAGTTGACTATTATAGATGACTATCTATTAACCTGTATTTCTTAATTATACATTACACATGAAAATGAACTGCACAGTTACAATACCTTAATCAAGAGCAAAAATATACATATTTCAAAATTGACCTTAAATTTGTATCAATAAACCAAGATCCATACCAAAGCAAATCTCTATAGCATATCCCTCTTTAAATGTAAACAAACATTTATAAACAGTATTTGGGAATTTGGGTATAGTTCTCTCCAAACTACTTCCTGCCTTATGTTGGATGAAGTAATTTTTGAGGGAGTTCATGGAACCCTTTCAGGATGGCTTGACAAACCACATTAGTCTGGCAGAATTCCACAGGTTTCCATCATTTGTGGAAACAAAAGAAGAACCTCTTTTCCAAAATAACATATCACTATACTCAAATTCTGAAGTCATGATACCATTAAGATATATACGTTGGTTTAGCTTAGCAGTCCATATAATGAGATGTCTCTGTGTACTTAGCTCCTTCACAGTCAAAAAATTCAAAGAAAACACAATAATATACATAATCAGACTCTCTGTGTATATTCCATCTTTATATGGCTTATTATTCTTACTCTATTACTTTTTCTACAAGTTTGATATTTATTTTATTATCTTTACTCCTTCAATCTATGTCTGTTTGTACTCTTTTATATTACTCTTACTGTCTGTTTAATCTTTTTCTTCTCTCTTCCTAGCCTATGTACATTTTTTCTTTTTTTTTTGTTTGTTTATTTTTTTTTTAGTTGTTGAAAAAAAATTCGGCCTCCTCCCCTTTTCCCATTTCCCTCCCCCTCCTCCCACACATCGTCCTGTCCCTTCTCCCCTCCCCCACTACATTACCGCTCCCTCTCGAGTATGAAGAGCAGTCCAGATTCCCTGCTCTGCAGGAAGTCCAAGGTCCTCACACTTCAATCCAGGTCCAGGAAGGTGAGCATCCAAACAGGCTAGGCTCCCACAAAGCCAGTTCGTGTATTAGGATCAAAACCTAGTGCCATTGTCCTTGCCTTCTCATCAGCCTTCATTGTCCACCATGTTCAGAAAGTCCGGTTTCATCTCATGCTTATTCAGGCCCAGTTCCGCTGGCCTTGGTGAGCTCCCAATAGATCAGTTCCACTGTCACAGTGGGTGGGTGCACCCCTCGTGGTCCTGACTTCCTTGCTCATGTTCTCCCACATTCTGCTCCTCGTTTGGATCTTAAGAGCTCAGTCCGGTGCTCCAATTTGGGTCTCTGTCTCTATCTCGATCCATCGCCAAATGAAGGTTCTAAGGTGATATGCAAGATATTCATCAGTATGGCTATAGGATAGGGTCATTTCAAGTTCCCTCTACTCAGTTGCCCAAGGTACTAGCTAGGGACATCTCCCTGGACACCTGGGAGCCCCTCTAGAGTCAAGTCTCTTGCCAACCCTAAAATGACTTCCTTAATTAGGATTTATATTTCTCTGCTCCCATTCCACCCTTCGTTTATCTGAACCATCCCATTCCCCCAAGCTCCCCCCATCCTCCCCTTCTCACGTTTCTCACCCAATTTCCCCTTAGCCCCTTGCCACCTCACCCCCAAGTTCCCAGTTTTTGCCTGGCAATCTTGTCTACTTCCCATATCCAGGAGGATGACTATATGTTTTTCTTTGGGTTCACCTTCTTATTTAGCTTTTCTAGTATCACAAATTATATGCTCAATGTCCTTTATTTATGGCTAGAAACCAATTATGAGTGAGTACATCCCATGTTCATCTTTTTTGGGTTTGGGATACCTCACTCAGGATAGTGTTTTCTATTTCTATCCATTTGCATGAAAAATTCACGAAGTCATTGTTTTTTACTGCTGAGTAGTACTCTAATGTGGAGATATTCCACACTTTCTTCATCCATTCTTCCATTGAGGGGCACCTTGGTTGTTTCCAGGTTCTGGCTATTACAAATAATGCTGCTATGAACATAGTTGAACAAATGCTTTTGTCATATGATAGGGCATCTCTTGAGTATATTCCCAAGAGTGGTATTACTGGATCTTGGGATAGGTTAATCCCGAATTTCCTGAGAAATCACCACACTGATTTCCGAAGTGGTTGCACAAGTTTGCATTCCCACCAGCAATGGATGAGTATGCCCCTTACTCCACAACCTCTCCAGCAAAGGCTATCTTTAGTGTTTTTGATTTTAGCCATTCTGACAGGTGTAAGATGGTATCTCAAAGTTGTTTTAATTTGCATTTCCCTGATCGCCAAGGAGGTTGAGCATGACCTTCAGTGTCTTTTGGCCATTTGAACTTCTTCTGTTGAGAATTCTCTGTTCAGTTCAGTGCCCCATTTTTTAATTGGGTTTATTAGCATTTTAAAGTCTAGTTTCTTGAGTTCTTTATATATTTTGGAGACTAGATCTTTGTCTGTTGCTGGGTTGGTGAAAATCTTCTCCCAGTCAGTGGGTGCCTTTTTGTCTTAGTGACAGTGCCTTTGCTTTACAGAAGCTACTCAGTCTCAGGAGATCCCATTTATTCAATAAGACCCTTAATGTCTGTGCTGCTGGGGATATACGTAGGAAGTGATGTCCTGTGCCCATATGTTGTAGAGTACTTCCCACTTTCTCTTTTATCAGGTTCAGTGTGTTCAGCCTTATATTGAGGTCATTAACCCATTTATTTTTATTTTTATTTTTATTTTTTTTTGGTTTTTCGAGACAGGGTTTCTCTGTGGCTTTGGAGCCTGTCCTGGAACTAGCTCTTGTAAACCAGGCTGGTCTCGAACTCACAGAGATCCGCCTGCCTCTGCCTCCCGAGTGCTGGGATTAAAGGCGTGCGCCACCACCGCCCGGCCTCATTAACCCATTTAGACTTGAGTTTTGTGCATGGTGATAGATATGGATCTATTTTCATTCTTCTACAGGTTGACAACCAGTTCTGCCAGCACCATTTGTTGAAAATGCTTTCTTTCTTCCACTGAATACTTTTAGCTCCTTTATCAAAAATCAGGTATTCATAGGTTTGTGGGTAAAAATCCGGGTCTTCTACTCTATTCCAGTGATCGACTTCTCTGTTTTTATGCCAATACCAAGCTGTTTTCAGTACAGCTGTATTGAATAGAGTTTAATAGAGTTTAAGGTCAGGGATGGTAATGCCTCCAGAAGTTTTTTTTTTTTTTTTATTGTATAAGATTGTTTTGGCTATCCTGGGTTTTTTTGTTTTTATATAACGCTGATTAATGTCCTTTCAAGATCTGTGAAGAATTTCGATGGGATTTTAATGGGGATTGCATTGAATCTATAAATTGCCCTTGGTAGAATTGCCGTTTTTACTATGTTGATCCTCCCAATCCAAGAGCAAGGGAGATCCTTCCATTTTCTGGTATCCTCTTCAATTTCTTTCTTCAAAGACTTAAAGTTCTTGTCAAATAGATCCTTCACTTCCTTGGTTAGAGTTACCCCAAGATATTTTATGCTATTTGTGGCTATCATGAAAGGTGAAGCTTCTCTGATTTCCCTCTCTGCTTCATTATCCTTTGTGTATAGGAGGGCAACTGATTTTTTTGGAATTGATCTTGTATCCTGCCACGCTACTAAAGGTGATTATCAGCTGTAAAAGTTCTTTGCTGGAGTTTTTGGGGTCACTTATGTGCACTATCATATCATCTGCAAATAATGAAAGTTTAACTTCTTCCTCTCCAATTCGAATCCCTTTGATGCCCTTATGTTGTCTTATTGAGATTGCTAGAACTTCAAGCACTATATTGAACAGGTATGGAGAGAGTAGACAGCCCTGTCGTGTTCCTGATTTTAGTGGGATGTCTTTGAGTTTCTCTATATTTAATTTGATGTTAGCTTTCGGCTTGCTATAAATAGCTTTTATTATAGTTAGATATGACCCTTGTATCCCTAATCTCTCTAAGACTCTTATTATTAAAGGGATGCTGTATTTTGTCAAATGCTTTTTCAGCATCTAATGAAATGATCATATGTTTTTTCTTTGTTTATTTATATGATGGATTATGTTGATAGATTTTTGTATGTTGAACCAGCCCTGCATTCCTGGGATGAAGCCTAATTGATCATAATGGATAATCTTTCTGATGTGTTCTTGGATACGGTTTGCCAGTATTTTATTAAGGATTTTGCATAGATGTTCATGTATGAGATTGGCCTGTAATTCTCTTTCTTGCTTGAGTCTTTGTGTGGTATTGGTATCAGGGTAACTGTAGCTTCATAAAAGGAATTTGGCAATGACTGTTCTGTTTCTAAATTGTGAAATACATTAAGGAGTATAGGTATTAGGTCTTCTTGGAAGTTCTGGTAGAATTCTGCATTGAAACCGTCTGGACCTGGGCTTTTTTTGGTAGGGAGGTTTTTTATGACAACTTCTAATTCTTCGCGACTTACAGGTCTGTTTAGATTGTTCACCTGGTCCTGGTCTAACTTTGGTATATAGTACTTATCTAAAAAAGTATCAATTTTTAACATTTTCCAATTTTGTGGAATACAGGCTTTTGTAGTAAAATCTAATGATTTTCTGAATTTCCTCTGCATCTGCGGTTATGTCTCACTTTTCATTTTTGATCTTGTTAATTTGCATATTCTCTCTCCACCATTTGATTAGTTTGGATAGGGGTTTATCAATCTTGTTGATTTTCTCCAAGAACCAGCTTTTTGTTCCATTGATTCTTTGGATTGTTTTCTGTGTTTCCATTTTGTTGATTTCAGCCCTCAGTTTGATTATTTCCAGTCTTCTACTCCTCCCGGGTGAGTCTGCTTCTTTTTTTTTTTCTAGTGCTTTCAGGTGGGCTGTTAAGACTCCAATGTGTGCTTTCTCTGTTTTCTTTTAGTGGGCACTTAGTGCTATGAACTTTCCTCTTAGCACTGCTTTCATAGTGTCCCGTAGGTTTGAGTATGTTGAGTCTTTACTTTCACTGATTTCAAGAAAGCTTTTAATTTCTTTATTTATTTCTTCCTTGATCCAGGTGTGGTTCAGTAGTTGACTGTTCAGTTTCCATGAATTTGTAGGCTTTCTGGGGGTACCACTGTTGTTGAATTCTAACTTTAATCCATGGTGATCTGATAAGACACAGGTGGTTACTAATATTTTTTTTTTTTGTAACTGTGGATGTTTGCTTTGTTACCGAGTATGTGATCATTTTTCGAGAAGGTTCCATGAGCTGCAGAGAAGAAGGTATATTCTTTCCTATTTGGGTGGAATGATCTATAGATGTCTGTTAAGTCCATTTGATTCATTACCTCCCTTAATCCTCTTATTTCTCTGTTAGGTTTCTGTCTGATTGACCTGTCCATTGGTGAGAGAGGAGAGTTGAAGTCTCCTACTATTAGTGTGTGTGGTTTGATGGCTGCCTTGAGTTTTAGTAATGTTTCTTTTACGTATGTGGGTGCTTTTATATTAGGGGCATAGATATTCAGGATTGAGACTTCTTCCTGATGAATTGTTCCTGTTATGAGTATAAAATGTCCCTCTCCATCGCTTCTGATTGATTTTAGTTTGAAGTCAACTTTGTTAGAAATTAGTATGGCCACACCTGCTTGTTTCTTAGGTCCATTTGCTTCATAAACCTTTTTCCAGCCCTTTACTCTGAGTAGATGTCTGTCTTTGTGGTTGAGGTGTGTTTCTTGTAAACAGCAGAATGTTGGATCCTCTTTTCTTATCCTATCTCTTAGCATGTGCCTCTTTATTGGTGAGTTGATTCCATTGATATTAAGTGATATTAATGACCAGTGATTGTTAACTCCGGTCATTTTTTCTTTTTTCTTTTCTTTTTTTTTGGTAGTAGAGTTTGTGTGTTTCCCTTCTTCGAGTTGTGCTGGTGAAGGGTCATTAGATATCTGAGTTATTGTGGGAATTTTTGAACTCCTTGGGTTGTGATTTTCCTTCTATTACTTTCTGAAAGGCTGGATTTGTGGCTAGGTATTGTTTAAATTTTTTTTTATCCTGGAAAATTTGATTTTCTCCATTTATGGTGAATGAAAGCTTGGCTGGGTATAGTAGTCTAGGCTTGCATCCATGGTCTCTTAGTTTTTTCAGTACATCTATCCAGGACCTTCTGGCTTTCATGGTTTCCATAGAGAAGTCAGGTGTAAGTCTGATCGGTTTACCTTTATAAGTAACTTCACCTTTTTCCTTTGCAGCTCTTAATATTCTTTCTTTATTCTGTATGTTTTGTGTTTTGATTATTATATGGTGAGAAGATTTTTTTTTTTGGTCCAGTCTATTCGGTGTTCTGTATGCTTCTTGAACCTTGAAAGGAATATCTTTATTTAGGTTGGGAAAGTTTTCTTCTATAATTTTATTAAATATATTTTCTGGACTGTTGAGCTGTTCTTCTCCTTCTTCTACCCCTATTATTCTTAGGTTTGGTCTTTTTATTGTGTCCCAGATTTCCTGAATGCTTTGTGATGAAAATTTGATGGTTTTGCTGTTTTCTTTGATCCGTGTGTTTATTTTCTCTCTGGTATCTTCAGTGTCTGACATTCTTTCTTCTATCTCTTGTAATCTGTTGGTAGTACTTGTCTCTGTAATTCCTGTTCATTTACCCAGATTTTCCATCTCCATCCTTCCCTCGGTTTGTGTTTTCTTCATTACTTTCATTTCATTCTTCATGTCTTGAACCGCTTCCCTTACCTGTTTGATTGCTTTTTCTTGTTTTCTTGGTTTCTTGGATATCTTTGAGCGATTTATTCATTTCTTCTACCTTTTGTTTGTAATCTCTAATTGTTTCTGGCAGTTTTTCACCTCCTGTTTAAGGTCCTCTATTATTTTCATATAATTTACTTTTGAGTCGATTTCTTCTAATTCTTCTGGAGTTGGGTGTACAATTCTTCTTATTTCGGGATCCCTGGATTCTGTTGATGTCATGTTGCCTTTCAGATTGTTGGAGGAATTCTTGCATTGGCACCTTCCCATCTCTTCCTTCAAATGGAGCCAGGAGAGGCCTTGTGTCTTGGTCCAGTCTTTGCTGTGACTGACTCTTTGGGTGTATCTCCTCAGTGTAGAAGCAGGAACGGTTTCTGTCCAGAAGGAACTCCTCAGCACCGAAACATGGTCGCCTAGTAGTCCAATGACCTGAGGACAAAAGGGCAAACTTGGGGGGCAGGGCGGGTTCAAGTAGAACACAGGAGACCCTGCCGCTCAAGCCGAAGGTGCCCACGCTCCCTTTTGGGGGTCCTTGAGGCCTGCCCGATAGGCAGGCATTCACCACTTTGGGTGGGTAGTCTTCGTGTAGGAGCAGGAAACTGTTCCTGAGCAAAGGACCTTGCAGACAACACAGGCTTGGGGCGGGGGGTGTTTGTAATAAAGACAGCACTGCAGCAGGAGCTGGAGGAGGGGGATTTGTGCTCTCTTCTGGGACAGTCCACCCCTGGATAGCACACACTCACCTGTCCAGATGGAACTCCTCAGCACCTAAACAGAGACGCCTGGTCCTATGTACATTTTTTTAAACACACTGTGTCTCATCTAGAGGTCTTTTATGTCTGAATCTGTCTTATTGTATATCTGAAATCCTTTTCTGACCAGGAGCGCATCTTAAAATACAAAAAAGCTGCTTTGCCTTTTTGCTCTACGCAGTCCAACATTTCAGAGGTCCATTCACTGCCCCCAGAGAACCATTCTCTCTGTTCCAGATCTAGGGTCGGGTCACAGCAGGTCTGTGTTACCATTAAGCAAATTGTAGCACTTTGCTCACAAACCCCCATTTAAATGCTCCATTACTGGACCTCCCAAAAGAGTTAGAGTTTGTGCTAGCAACACAGCCCAGGAAGCCACTGTTTAAATACTGCACAGGTTTATTTTTTTCTACCACTTAATCAGAAAGACCTCTTTTATGTCCAGATTTCCTATTCAGGCTCTCAGGTTTTTTTTTTTTTTGTTGTTGTTGTTGTTGTTTTGTTTTGTTTTGTTTTTATTGAGAAAAGGAGAAAAAAAACATAAACAAAAAACAAGCTTCCACCTCCTCCCAGCCTCCCATTTCCCTCCCCCTCCTCCCACCCATCTCCCCCTCCTCCCACCCTTCTCCCCCTCCCCCCACTCCTTTCCCCCTCCCTCTCCAGTCCAAAGAGCAGTCAGGGTTCCCTGCCCTGATGGTAAGTCCTAGGTCCTCCCCCCTCCGTCCATATCTAGGAAGGTGAACATCCAAACTGGCTAGGCTCCCACAAAGCCAGCACATTAAGTAGGATCAAAACCCCGTGCCATTGTCCTTGGCGTCTCATCAGCCCTCATAGTTCGCCATGTTCAGAGAGTCCGGTTTTATCCCATGCTTTTTCGGTCACAGTCCAGCTGGCCTTGGTGAGCTCCCAGTAGATCAGCTCCACTGTCTCAGTGGGTGGGTGCACCCCTCGTGGTCCCGACTTCTTTGCTCATGTTCTCCCTCCTTCTGCTCCTCATTGGGACCTTGGGAGCTCAGTCCAGTGCTCCAGTTTGGGTCTCTGTCTCTATCTCCATCCATCACCAGATGAAGGTTCTATGATGATATGCAAGATATTCGTCAGTATTGCTCTAGGATAGGATCATTTCAGGTTCCCTATCCTCAGCT
Source organism: Microtus oregoni (assembly GCF_018167655.1). NCBI lineage: Eukaryota > Metazoa > Chordata > Mammalia > Rodentia > Cricetidae > Microtus > Microtus oregoni. Next base: position 34,602,069 of record NW_024543067.1, read on the forward strand.
GCCCAAGGAACTAACTGGGAACCTCATCTTGGGCACTTGGGAGCCCCTCCAGGGTCAAGTCTCTTGCCCACCTTAAAGTGGCTCCCTTAACTAGGAATTGTGATTCTGTGCTCCCCTATCTACACTTCCTTTATCCCAATCCTCCTGTTTCCCCAAGTCCCCCCTCCTTCCCTTCTACCTTTTCTCTCCCCATCTCCCCTTACCCCCATCCCACCCCACCCCCAAGATCCCAATTTTCTCCCCGGCAATTTGGTCTACTTCCCTTAGCCAAGAGGATAACTATATGTTTTTCCTTGGGTTCACCTTCTTACTTAGCTTCTTTAGGTTCACCTATTGTAGACTCCGTGACCCTTATTTATGGCTAGAAACCAATTATGAGCGAGATGAGTGAGTTCATCTTTTTGGGTCTGGGACACCTCACTCAGGATAGTGTTTTCTATTTCCATCCATTTGCATGCAAAATTCGAGAAGTCATTGATTTTTACCGCAGCGTAGTACTCTAGTGTGTTTATATTCCATACTTTCTTCATCCATTCTTCCATTGAAGGGCATCTAGGTTGTTTCCAGGTTCTGGCTATTACAAATAATACTGCTATGAACAAATATATATATATATATATACACATATATATGAACATATATATAATACATATATAATACTGCTATGAATATATATGTGTATATATATATATATATGTATATATATTCCAGCCTGGCTATATTTTATTAAGGCATTGGCTGAGAGCCGCTTCTTTATTCATTAACCCATAAAAGCAACACAAATACAGAAGGACTTCCCATACCACATATATATGGGAGTGTGTCTGAGTAGGGGTGTGTGTGTGCACAGCACTGTAGGACTTTGTGTTTGGGTTTTGTATCTTTAGAATGAGACAGCCTAAGTGTCTTCCAGGCTGCTGTACTCAGTTAAATCCCTGTGTCAGTTTGCTTGAGTAACCATTATCAAATACCTCAAACTGGGTAGCTTATTCTGGTGCAAATGATTCTTCTCACATTTCTCAGTATAGAAAGTCTGAGCACAAATTGTCAGTTGGGTTGCTCTACCAAGATCTATGCTGACCTCTCTATGGTGACCATCTGCTATCTTCACATGGTTGTCTCTCTGTGCCTCTGTCTCATGTGTGCTAGGCAAAGTGCTCTGCCACTTTGTCTCTTACTAACTTCTTTCTATGTCCTGTCTCCAATGCTTATCACTAAAGATTGGGTCTTCCATGTAAATTTCTGGAAGATGGGCTCTTTCTTCCATAAAACTCTGTGATGCAAGTCTATGTACGTCCTGCGGTCTCTTACATGTATTTTATAATTAAAAAGAGAGACGAGAACCAAATGAAATTAGCATCCCCAGATATGTTTGTTCCACAAGAAAGTAAAAACTGGACTGGTGACACAAGGCACAATTTAGATTTGAGACCAATGCTCAAATTCTTGGTAGAATGGCAGAATTATTCATGTTAAGGGAAAAGAAACATAGTTAGTGTAACTTACCTAAGATGAGGGAAAGATATAACATGCTTCTCACCTTACTCAATTACCTATTTATTCCCATAACTAAGTTCCTGTTACAGGTGCTATTCTGGGTTGCAGGAAAGTGAAAAGTAAGCCAAATATACTAACCCTCTTGCCTATATGGAGATTAAAATGAAAGTACTCAAAGGACATCTAAAAATTTTAAAAGTAAGCTAAAATGTGGTATTTAAAATGCCAAAAGGTAGTATGATAACACTAAAGCATGGAACAGCTATAGATTGTAGGCACCATCAGTGAATACTCTTTAGCTTTCCAATTGCCCTACCTTCGGTGAGCAAAGACTCTCTTGCCTCTGACAGCTTGAGAGCTAAAATTAGATAATCAGAAGGAAAGCAAGATATTTAGGCCAAGCTACAAGTAACTCAGAAAGTATTCTGGCAGGAAGCCTAGGAAGAAAGTGGTCCTTCAGGAGAGATACTTGACCAAAGCCCTGTGGAAACTATGTGGGTTCCTAATGGAAACTATCTCTAGATGAGAGTAGAGCAGATTGAAGGTAGGAGGCAGATGCCTGTCAGATGGGATCTAGAGGGAATTACAAACTGGGAAAGCAAATTTGGAGAGATACTACTGGAAAGTGAAATTACAAAAGTCTCAGTTTTAGAGAGACACTGTACTTAGATGAACACAGTGGAGAATCACTGGAGTGTTTTAAGCAAATATTGTTATGATCTGACTTTTAATTTACATTTAACAAGATAGTTATGGCAGCAAGCAATTATGGTCCTTAAAACCAGTGGACAGCCTGGAGCTGCTGGCACTTATGGCTGATAAGAAGACAGATGTAAGCAGAAATCCTTTTTCATGCCTATTAGTGGAAGTACTAGGCAGGGGATACAGAAATTCAGGGTGAATACTGATACTATAAAGTTCACAGGAATATAATAAGTCATGAGGCATTGCATTTTGGAGAAGTTATACTATGTAGTCTGTGAACCATATCAGAGTGTTAATGGGGAATAAAGTACTTTAGTCTTTTTAAGAGGAAAAAATTATGTTCACACATAAAAATTATAGACAAAAGTTTGTGGTGTGTGTGTGTGTGTGTGTGTGTGTGTGTGTGTGTGATGATGATTATTTCCTTGGGTGGTTACAAATGAGGTTGTTTTCTATGGTGGAAATTAAAGAATAGAAGGACAGAGACTAAGAATGTGAGGAGAAAGACAGTATAAAATTACACATTGTTGTTGAAAAAGTAAACGCTTCATTGAAATGCAATTGTAATGTCAGGCAGGCTTAAAGCATTCTGACAATATGAGACATCATCTCAAAATGGATCCAAGGTCCCTTGTATGGTACAGGTATAGAATATCCAGAAAACAGGAGTGAACCTTGTTGAAGTTTTAACAAAGTAAATAAGAAAATGGTCAAATCTAGATAAACACTAAGTTAGAGAATATAACATATTCTGACAACAGGGACACAGGATTTTTTATTTATGTGACTAATGTTTGGATATAGATGGGCCAAGAAAAAGATGAGAACAAAATAGACAAGAGCTTACATGTCATAGGAAGATGGTGGACTTTGAATTTTCTATTGCTCAAATTTCCATGGATTCTTATTTCCCAGGTGCCAAAGAAATCATGGTAAAGAATCTACGTTTGTCAACTTGTGTCTAGTTACACTTGAATCTGTCACTGTTAGGTACATATAGCACATGTCTGCTACCTTGCAATAGGTGTGGAGAGAATGTAACAATTGTAACTAGTTTCTAGTTTCAAGCCAGAACTATAGATACAAATATTTGTTGACGGCATTGTATCTCTGGATTGTGGTTTTCCCTATCTCTCAACTGAAGACACAGTAGTCATGAATTTGTTCTGTATTTTCTACGTGTAAAAAGGAACCATTTCCCTCAATCTTGTGTCCCTTCTACATAATCTGCCTACTACATATTAAAGTATACCTCAGATTTCACCTTGTAATTTCATTCGAGGATTTTTTTCTAGTCATATGATATTCTTAGTCCTTTGTCATAACAATTATTAGTTCCATGTCTATACACCTTAATCACGGTAAGTTTGAGGTTGTACTTTAGCCTTGTTTCTTTCTGTCTTTATGCCCTTGCTAAAGTAGAGTTTGGAGGGGACACTAATCTTCTCTGAATCCTCTACACATAATTGGATAGTAATAAATATTAGCTACAGTCTGTATATCTATATCTAGCTTAAAAATTACATCATGTTAAATTACTGAGTAATTGTTTAAGATACTGTGGATGCTATGTACCATGAAAACAGAATGGGTGTATGAAATCAAAGAAGTCCTGGCATTTCATTTTTTAGAGATTCCCATTAGACTTAATGTAAAAAAGACTTGTTCATAAGAATCTATGAAGAAGTGGGAATTTACTGATGTCAAGCATTGGACGTGTGATCAGAATGGAGACAGATTTAGAGAGGACAAATATCAATATACAGAATTCTATAGAATTCAACAATACTAACTCTTGTACTATCTTTAGGAAACTTCATATACCTAGAATGAAGCATACCTGACATTACCAACCAGGTATGTGAAGGTTGTTAAATACAGTATAAGAATTTGATTCTCTTATATATGAGAATAACCAGTCAATTTCATGTCTTATGACAGTCTCATCAAAATGATGAGACATGCTTAAAAATAACAGTACTTGGCCATGAAATGTAAGAAACATGAGGGCTTTAAGGAATAAAGTTTTTTTCCCGTAAAAAAAGGCCCTAAAGGTGGAATGGAGATGTGATAGTAGTGAAGTGTCATGTCATCCCAGAAGACTTTGTTAATGTATTACTAGTTTTAGGGTTGGTGTATTATGTAACAAACTGTAGAACTACCGGAGAACAGAATATGAATGAAAGACAGACAGACAGGCAGACAGACAGAAATGGTGAGAAGATAGACAGAGAAAGAAAGACAGAGAATCAGCGAGAAATGGAGAAAGAAAGAAAGAAAGAAAGAAAGAAAGAAAGAAAGAAAGGACAGAAAGAAAAGGGAAAGGAAATGACAGAGAGGAGAGGAAAGAGGAAAGATGAGAGAAGAGAAAGACAGGAAGAGAAAATGATAAGAGGAAAGAGATATGCAATGGAACACATGCACACACACACACACAGAGAGAGAGAGAGAGAGAGAGAGAGAGAGAGAGAGAGAGAAACAGAGAGAGAGAGAGAGAGAGAGAGAGAGAGAGAGAGAGAGAATTTCTCTAGTTTATTGCCATTGAACTATTATCTCTTTGGAACTTCCAAGTGGAATAACCTGGGAGACAGTACTAATGGCCAGAGGTGTTGGCTCAGAAGTATACTGCTGCAGATGGGAATGGATGCTCAGACTCATCCCTCTTCATGTGTACATGTAGAGGGGAGCATCCACCTTGACTTTGAGAAGGAAATTTTAAATATCTTAATTCTTTCCCCACCCTCAAGGATTTTCTGTGTATCACCAGAAGGAAAATGTTCCAGCCTGATACAATGAGAGCTGAGGTCAACAGTGACCTTGCACTTGACTTTTTCTCAGTTTGTCCCTGAATGATTTGTGTTTCAAATATAGTGAGGTCTTTTCACTATAGTGGATTAACCCAGCGGGCCTTTTGGACACCACCCACTTTGCTAACAGCACAGCCTAGTAGGGAGGCAGTGATTTCTCACTCAGAGTCTGATTAGTTGGTTAGTCGTTCAGCCAGTGATGAAGGGATTGCTTCCTTGTTAGAATTTACAGGTTACAATACAAGGGTGATAAATCACTGTCATCCATAATTGCTGTGCCAGCTTACCCAGATTTCCTAACCCATGTCATCACACACTCATGATTACAGGTGTTAATTATACCCCAGCATCACTATACCCTGGTAATTTCATGAGTTTAAGGGAGATCAAAACAACAGCCTGGAGAGATATATTGGATATTTCATACTGTTTACTTTATCACAGGCAAGTTATTCTCTCTCATTTGATTGGGAGAAATGAGTGTAACAGCAGGCTGCTTGTTTGTCCCGGCCACCCAGAACCTGAAATAATCACACAGAAACTGTATTCATTAAATCACTGCTTGGCCCATTAGTCTAGCTTCTTATTGGGTAACTCTTACATATGAATTTAACCCATTTCTATTAATCTGTGTATCATCAAGCGGCAGTGGTTTACTGGCAAAGTTTTGGCATGTCTGACTCTTGCAGCTCCATGACATCTCTGAATCTGCCTTCTTCCTCCCAGAATTCAGTCCAGTTCTCCACCTACCTAAGTTCTGCCCTATCAACAAGTCAAGGCAGTTTTTTAATCATTCACCAATAGAAGTGACATATAGATAGAAGGACTTCCCACACCATTTCTGTTTTTCTGTTTAAATAAAAAGGAATGCTTTAACTTTAACATAGTAAAGTTACATGTAACAAAACAGGTATCAAGCAAGAATTACAGTTACAATATTTATATCTACTTTATCTTTTATTACCTAGGTAAGCAAGAAGTGCACTATAAGCAACTACCAAAATTGTAGAATTGACAGAGACATCTCACCGTCAGAACAGTCACCCAAAGTTCTTCTGTACCGTTGGGGCATCCATCTTCAGCCTACTTGGCCAAAGTATCCAGCATACTTTTCCATGAAGGAGGAAATTGCAAGGACCTGTCTGCCTATATTGGCAGTTTGCCAGTTACTTTTTTCTATATCCTACAAAATGTCTCACAGATTCTTTCATGAAGCAGGAACCCCGAAATATTGTCTCACATTTAGGAAAGTTCAGCAGTTATTTCTCTGTGGATCCTGCATGTCCAGTTTATCTAACAAACTCCATAAGGAGCCCCTTCAATGCCCATCTTCCTCTTGAGGTAGATTGGTGCTGTCAGGAGCAGATGTGTCTCATGTCATGAAAAGTCCTAAATTTTAAAGCATTTAAATACCATATTCTGAAGGTCTCTGAAAGATTTGAGGAATACCTAACTAGCTGAAATATATCTCTCTATATCTAGAAAACTTAACTAGCATGACTACAATCTTGGCTATTATAAATAACTATCTATAAAACTTTATTGTTAATTATACATTACATTTTTAAATGAACTACACAATCACAACACCTTGATCAAGAATATATATATATATATATATATATATATATATATATATATATTATAAGATTGACCTTAAATAAACCAAGATCTATACCAATGCAAATTATTCATATCTATATCATATCCCCCTTTAAATGTAAATGAAAATTTATAGACAACATTTGGGAATAAGGGTGTAATTTTGTCCATACTGTTTCTTGCTGATTAGGGTGCTGTTAATCGAATCTTTTATGCTGTATCCTGTGTGCTAGGTTCATCTCAGTCAGCAGTTGGACAAAGTAATTTTTTGAGGGATATTCATGGTGATCTTTCAGGGGGTCTTATTCCATCAAACTACACCATAAAGGAATCTACAGGTTCTCATCCTCTGTGGAAAGAAGAACCTCTTTTCCAAAGCAACAAATCCTTAGACCCAAATTTGAAAGTCATGATACCTTTATAATATACATGCTAGTTTAGCTTAGCAGCCCATACGATGAAATGTCTTTCTGTACTTAGCTCCTTCACGGTCAAAAAATTCAAAGAAAACACAATAATATACATAATCCAGACTCTCAGTGAAATCGCCATTTTTACATGGCTTATTTTTTCTTACTCCTTTTAATCTATGACTATCTCTGTACTGTCTCTTTAAAGACTTTACTTTTTTTAACATTAATTTTATTTTATGACTCTCTATACTCTTTTTCTTCTCTCTGCCAAGATTATGTACATTTATTCAACACTATGACTCCTCTGGATTTGTCTTTATTGCATATCTGTAATTCTTTACTGTCTTGAAGAGCTTTAAAAATGGTAAGGAGCTTGGTTGCAGTTGCTCTGGATGCTGGCTCTGCCTATCTCCACTTTTAAAATGGTGGAGGCTCAGAGGCAGACAGGTAGGGCCACACTCAGCACTTTAACTCTGTGAATGAGCGTGCATCACATAAACCCATTTTATCTGGGTAATAGCTAAATCTGCCATGCAGATCACTACACAGCCTGGAAGTATCTCTGTGTATGGTGGTGGGAATCCACCATGCTCTCCTGCCTATGCAAGCCTAGTAGAACTGATTCTGCCACCCACACAGGTGGGAAGCACTGAGCCATGGGCATGGTCTCAGCTATTTTCCTTCTCATCTTGAGTGGGCACACAAACACCCAGACCCACAAATGCCATTGATGCTCCATAGCAGGAGTTCGTGCTGGCAGCATGGCCCAAGAAGCCACATTTTAAAACCACAGGGCCTTTTTCCTGCTACAGTTGAATCTGAAAAACCTCTCTTAAAGGAGCCAGGTCCCTGCTTGCTTCTAGCAAACAGAGCCCATCCAAGAAAACGCTGCTAGCAAACCATGCTTAACTCTGTTCTTTTGTGTCTAGAATTAATTTTTAAGCTTTCTCAGGTTTTTACATGGGTTTCAGATGGCCACATGGGTGCTCTGTCAATTCTATTGTTTTGAAAGTTGCTGACAATGCACCTCCTGTTTACTTAGGTAATAGTATATCCTTCTGGAGTCTTTGATGGAGTTAAAGAATTTATAGTAATAGTTTTCCTTAGTTATGATAAAAGATAAAGTAGACATAAATATTATAACTATAATTCTTACTTGATACCTGTTTTGTTATATGTAAATTTACTGTGTTAAAGATAAAACCTTCCTTTTTATTTAAACAGAAAAGGGAAGGTGATGTGGGAGTCCCTTTTGTGTGCTGTGATTACCATTAATTTATAAAGAAACTGCTTTGAACCTATTGCAAGACAGAACTTGGGTAGGCAGGGAAAGCTAGGATGAATGCTGGGAGGAAGAAGAATAGAGTCAGAAAGACGCTATGGAGCTGCTGTTGGAGATAATGTGCTGAAACTTTGCATGACCTCATGGTAATGCACAGATTAATGGAGATGGGTTAAATTTTTTTCCTTTTTTTTAAATTTATTTATTTATTAAGGATTTCCGCCTCCTCCCCTCAACCGCTTCCCATTTCCCTTCCGCTCCCCCGATCAAGTCCCCCTCCCTCATCTGCTCGAAGAGCAATCAGGGTTCCCTGACCTGTGGGAAGACCAAGGACTGCCCACCTCTATCCAGGTCCCGTAAGGTGAGCATCCATAAGATGTAAGAGTTAGACAATAAAAAGCTAGAGCTAATGAGCCAAGCAGTGATTTAATTAATATAGTTTCTGTGTGGTTATTTTGGTTCTGGGCAGCTGGGACGAACAAGTGGCCTCACTCTGCAAATGAGGAATGAAATATTAGGATAGGCATCTTCTCTTTCCATCTCTGTCTCTATACCTCCCTCCCTCACTTCCCCTATCTCTCTTCCTCCCTCCCTTCCTTCTTTCCTCCCTCTCTTCCTCCCTCCCTCTCCCCATCTCTTTCTCTGTATCTTTGTCCACCCTCTCTCTCTTTCTCTGTGTTGGTCTCTGTATTTCTATCCCTCCCTCCATCCCTGCATCTCTCTCTCTCTCTCTCTCTCTCTCTCTCTCTCTCTCTCTCTCACACACACACACACACACACACACACACACACACATGCATACTCATAAACACACTTTGAAATTATGTGCTATGCCTGGGTGCCAATATCCTGTCTGAATGCAGAGTACTAAACTATCTCTGTTAAAGTTGAAATTAAACACTAAGCACAATAATCCTCATCTAATGTGAGTGAACTGGAGATAGGATAGGAATTAATTTAAAATGTTCAAAAGATGCTGCTTATCTTTTTATGTACTAATCAATAGAGACAATTTATCTGCTCCTATTTTCTAAAAATAAAGTCATTTTTATAGAGCAGTGCCACAGCAGAAATTGATCAAAGGCTAACAACAAAAGGAATTGATAAATCTAAATGTACCTTGCCAGGGAGTCTGGGAGGGTCTCCTGAGACTTGTATTAGATCCAATTTAATTAGCAGCTAACTTCCTCTCAGAGTGTTGTAAATAGTATGAGAAATTTGCAAATTAGGCCAAGTTGAGAGAAATAGTACATACTAAGAACAGATAAATTAATTAAAAAATAGAAGTCAGAAAAGAGCCGTATAACAAAGGTCGGCAGAAACGTCAGAGGGCAGTCTAGTGTGAGGAATAGATAACTACAACAGATTATGAGGGAGTGTTTATAAAATTTGTCAAATTTTCTCGCTACTGCAAGTTCATCCTTTACTTTATAATCTTATTTTTTCCTTACAAAATCCTATGTGATTAAAGTTTCTTCATTAATCATTTTGACAGCTTGACGTGTGTAGTTCACAGTCATTAAAAATCTTCCTATTTAAGATGTTCAAAGTAGCTCTTAGTCATAAGATGATGAGACCACTGCCACAATCTACTTTAATACCACTCAATCCTCCTACAAGGAAATATAGCTCTCATCCCCAGGAACCAGTAAAAGACTCTTCATTTTGGTGGAATTTACTATGCTGGACATTTTATGGAAGCAGATGCAATCTTTTCACAGTACTCAGTAATGCATTCTCAAGCTTCATTCATTTTATCATGTGTTAACTGTATCTGTTCCCTTTTATTAGTGAAGTGTTGTATTGCACGGATATATAAAATGAGGAATGGTCGATGGTGCTGGACATTGTAGCCATGCTTGTACGGACTTCAGAATACAGTAAGACAGTGCACTTTCTAAAAAGTCACATTTTTGTGGAATGTGAGTTGCGTGTCAAGGTGTCAAAAATAATTGGATTGAGAAAACTTAAGTCAAGCAATATATTATAAAGAGACTATAAATTAAAGGCTATACTTGACATATTGAGAAATCTTTGAAAACTTTGACATTTCTTTGTAACACATCTCTCAAACTGTTGATGACATCGGTTGTACACCCTAAATTGTTCATGACCTTACACATGCTAAGCACATGTATGATCATTGAGCTAAGTCCCAGCCTTTCATTTAGCAAGATATTCATTTATTAGCAAATGAACAGTTATGCCTTTTCTATATTTTTGCTGCTATTAACAGCAGTGCTAAATATTCATGTGCAAGTTTCTCTTTGTACTTGAGCAGGGAGTTCTCTTGGGATATGCTTAGGGGAGGAATCACTGGGTTGGAGAGTACATCTATGCCAACAATTGGAGGACTGCCATGCTGCTCGCCTTAACAGCCATAGCATACTGCTGGTAACGCACTGATACCAGCTCTTGAAACTGCGGACCCCTCTAGTCCTCATCTTATGCTTTACTGCATGTTTTTATTGTCCTAACCATCCTTCAGGTGTGAAGAAGTGCTGTCCTGGAGTGTTTTTGACTTGTTTTCTCTGAAGATGAATAATACTAAGGTCTCTGATTCTTAGTGTTACTGCACTTGAATGATTATTTCAAGAAATATCTTTTCACATCCCCATGTCTTTTATCTTCTTGTGGCCTAGGTTGGCACTGAATTTTCTATGTATCAGAGTACAGTCTTGAAGTTCTGATCCTCTTGCTTCTTCCTCCTGAGTGCTGGGATTGAGGGATTAGTTCAGCATTGCTTCAAAATATTGACCTTCTTGCTGCTATGTCTTTGTCATTTCTTACCAGTTATCAGCATGTATCTTCACACATTATTTTAAGTCTTAAAGAATATTAGAATTATTTATCCATGATATATATATAATAGAAATTTTATATATATATATATATATATATATATATGAATGATAAAATTTTTCACAATTCCTGAAGACAAATTGTTTTGATTATGATTTGAAAATATTTCCTCCTATTCTCTGTCCTGTCACTTTCATGAAGGCATGACTTGAAAGCCTGACTTACCTTATTCTGGAGTCCAGTTATTTTTCTTCTTTTTGTCCTCATATTTACAGTATTCTATATAAGAAAATATTGCCTAATGCCAAACAGAAAAAAATGTGGGGTTTTTTTGGTTATTTTGAGATAGCATTTCTCTGTGTAGCCCTTGCTTTCTTGAAATTCACTTGTAGACCAGAATGACCTTGCAATCAGAGATCCACCAGACTCTGCCTCTTGAGTGCTGGGATTGAAAGTATGTGTCATCATCACCCACCTCTTCAGAGGGTTTTTAATTAACAGTTCATACATTTAGATGTGGAATCCATTTTGAATTTATTTTTGTCTGTGGTCTACATGATGGTAAAACTCATTTTGTTCATGTGTCTGTTCTATTGGACTAGCAAAATTTTCAGCAAGATGTTTGTTTATTACATTAATCTATTTAATTGCTACTGTTATAAGAGGCCAATCAAATATTGCTGTAAAGGCTTATGACTCTGCCTTTAATACTATACCATTTATAAGCTACGAAAACCAAGATGCCATCAAGCCACCAGAAACTACGAAAACATAAGAAAAGGACATTTCTCATACTCTTCTGAGACAGTGTGGTTCTGCCATCATGGTGACCATTTGCCTCCACAGCAGAGATATAACAAATGTCTGTTACCATAAGACACAGTTTTTGATACTTTGATATAGTTGACTAGGGAACTAGAATGTGACAGGATTGGATGTGCTTTGGAACTGAACTCTCTGAACTTCCATTAGTTAATTCTGAGTCACAGAGAAAGTTGTCTCCAAACTATTGGAATCATCACCATCTATTAAATGCAGAAACAGAACAATTTCAAAAATGTGTTTTAAAAATGGTTGTTGTTGTAATTAAAATTGTAAAGTCTTGGTAGTTTGTTCTTGTAATTGTTATCAAGGGAAATTGTTTTTAAGCAAAGTGTCTCTGTAAAGTATGTGCCCAGGATATCAGATCTTTGCCTTCTCTAGTCCACATTGTCACTTACAAAGTGCTTGAGGACTGTAAATCACTAATACTAATACTAATATTAAAATATTCATACTAATAACAAACTTAAAATGATCAAATGTAATATCACAAGGTTTTAATGCTGTGACACATGAGTTTCACTATTGTCTGAGTGTGCTTTTGGTAAAATTTTGATCCTTTTACCTGATTATGAATGCTTCTTTCTTCCTAATTTGTGCACTACAACCTGACTCTTTCCGTTTAGAAATATTGCCTTTGGGGCTGTAACAACACGCATCTTTGCTCATTCCCTATCATCCCACCACATTGCTCACATCACAGAGATGTGTGCGGACACTCCATTCCACATCTTTGTGCTTCTGACCTCCATGTGGCTGTTAGCCAACACTATTAACAGCTTGGCTTCTGCTGTTAGGAGCTGGTGTATTCGTCTGTCAAGTTCCTATTTTTTAGAATGAACAGCTAGGTGAGATGAGCCAGAACAGGCTCTTAGAAGGCTCTTGACATATGGGCTCTGCCTGCTTGTAGCCCAGGTAGAATCAATAAAAACTTGTCACACACACACACACAAAAATGCTGCTCAAAGTAATGAGCACTGACTTATACAATTTTATTTGTACCTCAGCAAAATGGTCTTGGGCAGAGGTCAGTATTTATGGGGCAAGTGTTTGCCTCTGCTGCTTATTTTTCAGGAGGGATTGATGGGAATCTTACAAGAGTAAGACTATGAATGTAGGTTAAAAATATTGCAATTAGGTACTTTCTTCTTACTACCTGCCCCTGACTCACAGCTACACACACGTACACACCTGTGCACTCAAATAGACTGATTATAACTATTTTTCTTTGGAGAGGTTGTGGAGAAAGGGGTACACTCATCCATTGCTGGTGGGAATGCAAACTTGTGCAACCACTTTGGAAAGCAGTGTGGCGGTTTCTCAGGAAATTCGGGATCAACTTACCCCTGGACCCCGCAATACCACTCTTGGGAATATACCCAAGAGAGGCCTTATCATACAACAAAAGTATTTGCTCTACTATGTTCATAGCAGCATTGTTTGTCATAGCCAGAACCTGGAAACAACCTAGATGTCCTTCAATGGAAGAATGGATGAAGAAAGTGTGGAATATATACATATTAGAGTATTACTCAGCAGTAAGAAACAAGGACTTCTTGAATTTTGCAAACAAATGGATGGAAATAGAAAACACTATCCTGAGTGAGGTAAGCCAGACACAAAAAGAGGAACATGGGATGTACTCACTCATATTTGGTTTCTAGCCATAAACCAAGGACATTGAGCCTATAATTAGTGATCCTAGAGAAGCTAAATAAGGAGAACCCAAAGAAAAACATATAGGCATCCTCCTGAATATTAACCTTCAGCAAGCGATGAAAGGAGACAGAGACAGAGACCCACATTGGAGCACAGGACTGAATTCTCAAGGTCCAAATCAGGAGCAGAGGGAGAGAGAGCACGAGCAAGGAACTCAGGACCATGAGGGGTGCACCCACACACTGAGACAATGGGGATGTTCTACTGGGAACTCACCAAGACCAGCTGGCCTGGGTCTGGAAAAGCCTGGGATAAAACCGGACTCTCTGAACATAACGGACAATGAGGACTACTGAGAACTCAAGAACAATGGCACTGGGTTTCTGATCCTACTGCACGTACTGGCTTTGTGGGAGCCTAGGCAGTTTGGATGCTCAACTTACTAGACCTGGATGGAGGTGGGGGGTTCCTTGGACTTCCCACAGGACAGGGAACCCTGATTGCTTTTCGGGCTGAGGGGGGGGGGACTTAATTAGGGGAGGGGGAGGGAAATGGGAGGCGGTGGCTGGGAAGAGACAGAAATCTTTAATAAATAAATAAATTAAAAAAAATAAAATAAAGACTAGTTTGCAGAAAAAAAAGAGATAATAAAGAGCAAGTGATCTATGTGAATAGGTCATTTCTACTTATCATGTGATTTCTCAAAAAAAAATCCCATTTATCTCATTTGTAAAATGGAAATAAGTATCATGAGGAGGCTTAACTTCTTTTAAGACACAAATTTATATATATATATATATATATATATATATATATATATATACGAATATATATGAATGTAGGTGTGCGTGTAGTATGTATTGATCTTGTTGCAAGTCTATCTCTACATTTAAAATGAACACTCTGTAGATATATGCTGTATTGTAAACCTACATTTTAATATGGATCATAGACCTTGGCCCGTTTTAAATTCTAACCTCGCTGAATAGAGCATAAGGGTGTCCAATTCAAGCTTTGCTTGCTTTTCATCCGGTATGTGGTTGACTTTTATCTGTTTTTTTCAGATATTCTTGAATGCCATTGGAAAAATCAGAGCAAATAATAGATAGCATATAAATATAAAAAATATCATCTTATTTTCCTGAGGCTGCTGTTGTTCACTGAGTTAGTTACTAGTAGGCACAATGGCATGTGCTTGCATGCCACAGCTTCCTTGGTGGTGATTTCATAGCCATTGGCATGTTTCTCTGATACTTGTTCATTACACTCAGAGACGCTGCACCCAGCTGAGTAAAATGGAATTCAGGATAATATTCACTACTGAGAAGAAAGTTAGACCTCAATCAGAAATGCCAAGCTGCGTTCTGACAGGGGTAAGCAATACACATCCCTCCTCATTTCGTCATGTTCCCCTTAGGTATTGTCTCAATGTTTTCTAGCTTATTGACGAATAAACCGTATCTGGTTGCATTGTGGAGGAAAATTGGACTTGACCAGGATGACACTGGCCTTAGGCAGAGCACATGTTCAGTATTTACCAAAGCTATCCACCATGCCTATATGTCCTTTCCTAGGATTCTTCTTGAAGATTATTTCAATTTCTTCACCTAACCTAAAATATCTTATGCAGACTACTTTGGACTGCTGCTTCCTATTACCTGGCAATGGACTTTCATATTTTCTTGTTTTCTCCCTTTGCAAATTGGTGGAATTGAAGTTTAGTTAAAGATAAAGCACGCTTTTTCCTACAGAGTGGTGCACTAATTGAAGTCTGGTGCACTAATTGAAGATTCAGAGAGAACACTCTTTGGTGTCTTGAGGTATAATTCATACAGAAAATGCAAGCAACAGCTGCTTACTGCAGTGGTAGCTAATGTGCTAACTCACTAATTAGAGAAATGCAAATTGCAAACACATATTTTGTTACCCCTGGGGCCCTGTTGAAAAGTCAGTGCAGGAAGGATCCTAACGAAGCACCCACCTTTGGGGGATCTTTAAGGAAAGATGAGGTTTGTGCTTCTTGGTGCAGTTTGCTGAAGTAGCAGCTGTTATAGATAGAGAGACGTTAAACAAATTTAAACAAAGGGAAATTTAAGACACAAGAGAAAGTAGAAGACTGCAGATGATAGCCTGAGTGATCTATTTAAAAAACCAATTTAAGGTCACGTAATTTCTTACACTAGGGAATACTGTCCTGCCTTTGGTTCAAGATAACGTTGTTAAGAGTGTGTTTTAGAAAACCAGCCCACAAATCACAATTCCAGAGAAATCAGACAAAAATGGGGACCCTAAGAGAGACTATAGAGTTCTAATCTACATGGGAAGTAGAAAAAAAGACATGATCTCCTGAGTAAATTGGGAGCATGGGGACCTTGGGAGAGGGTGGAAGGGGAGAGGAGAGGCAGGGAGGGGAGCAGAGAAAGATATAGAGCTCAATAAAAATCAATAAAAACGTGTGTTTTATGGGAGGGTATGGAGGAATGGAAGGGAAGTAGAAAATGATATAATTATAGTACAATCTCAAAAATAAAATAAATATTTTAAAAGTGTGCTACAGTATCTCCATTTTTTCAGTTTTCCCCTTCAAAGTATGGAGTCTTTAATTAGGGAAAGGAGTAAGATAAATATATAAGGAAGGAGGAGTATAAAACAAAGATATCTAGAAAAGCCCCAAGTAATAATATTATTATCTTTTTAGCTAAAATTACGTATAATAGATATAAGTCTGTACATAGATAAATAGTATATAGTGTAAAAGAAAAGATACCACCTGGTTTGACAAGGTTTCTTTTCCTCATGAGATATAGACTATCTTTAAAGACATAGAAGTACTCTTTTATGTTAGGGTTTCATGTCAGGGTTGTCCAAAAGATTTCCAAAAATCTCTTACTGTTTTCCCTCATAGATGAAAAATTTGTTTCTGTTGCTAAAGAGGCTATGCACTTTGGACACAGGACAAAGAGGACCTGAGTTGGATCTGACCTGAAGGTCTCTTCCATGAGGATGATCTTTCACAGAAAATGCTAAGGGGGCTATGAAACCCATGAAGCACAACAATGACTAGAAAATCACAATAACCCTAAGTGTACAATAGTGGCAGGCATATATGGTAGTAATCAATAGAGCTCTAGGTCTACTTTCAGCCCACTTATGATACTTATGGTACTGGAAACTTAGCCAACTACTCATCAATAGGTGAATCATGGGTCTGGGAGTAAAAGCCACAATTTCCAGTTTAATGAAATTGCATAATCTCAAATTATATTCTAAATATTTGTCCATATGCCCACAGACAAGTGTATTTCTCATCCCTTGTCAAAGAAACTTCTCTTTACAACAGAGGGAGACCAACATAGAAAAATACAATGAAGCAATATATAGTGAAGAAGAGATTGTGTGGTACCCAGCCCCAGCTGGTACACGTACAACACAGCTCCTGCATCTAAGTAAGTAAGGTTCAGGGATTATTGTGGAAGAGGGAACAGAAAGATTGCAAATGATAGAGGAACAGGAAGCTTGCTGTGAGATGGTATCTTCTAAAAATATCATAGAATCTCAAGAAATCTCATCAATATGGCTTCCTAAACAAGACCTGAACAGGATGACGCTGACATGCATGTCAAAACGGACTTGTGACGCTCATAAGGCCTCAACCCTAGACAAACTACTATAGGCAACTCAAGAGTGCTAAGGGTGGAAGAAATTGTCTCCACTATGGAAGAGCTCCCAATTTATGCCTCATATTAAGTTGCCAGTTCAAAAACCTAACAAATGGGCTGACCTGGTTGGATTTATATGTTCAGGAATGTGCACACACACACACACACACACACACACACACACACACACCTACTCATGTATATGTGTGTGTGTACCATTAAAGAAAAAGGCCGTTACTTTCAGAAGAACCAAGGGACTACATGGAGGGGCTGGAGGGGGAAAGCGAAGGAAGAGTATCATTCATTATAGAGCCTCTTCAACTACGAGATTAAAACCTATAGTCACTGACATGGATCAATTTAAATTCTCATTCTTTGGTTTGTTTCAGCCTAATGAGGTCTGTGTTTAACCCTTACTGCATTAACTGAGTTTTAACTAAACCCAACTAATTGAGTGGGGGTGGGTTTTGTTGTTGTTTTTAAGACTAGGCTATTTTCTTTCTTTCTTTCTTTCTTTCTTTCTTTCTTTCTTTCTTTCTTAAATATTTCTTCCTCCTCCCCGCCACCACCTCCCATATTGGTCTGAGACCCCAGTTTCACATCACAGATTATTAGACTATAAGTCAAGGGTGGTAAGTTTCTATTTTAAAAATACCATGGAGATTCATTCTGAAGCTGATGAAATAATGTCTACTAATTGTGTTCTAAGATTCTCAGAAACAGTTTTTGAAAAAAAATGCATGGACACATTTTTCTAAAAACTGAAACACACAAAAAAATAACCATATAGCTTTCAGTGCATTTTGTACAGGCCTGTTCCCACATCGGAGCTGTACTGCAGTGCTCTGCGAATGGATGTGTGTCCTTTCACCCCGACTTTCCCAGTCAACAACATTCCCTGATTCAGCCCTGGGACAAACATAGGCAAATCACAGGGGGCTTCCCTGCTCTTTACACAATTCTTTACATTATTTCCAACATTTGCTGCCAGTAAAGGGATCCTTGGAACCTGCCATACTATCTTATCAACTTTTGGGGGCAGGCTTTGTAGGACAGTTTAACCTGTCTGTGTGAGAGATTCCTAATGCCCTGGAGGAATAAAGTTGTCTTTCAGCTCCTGGGCACTTTTACATTTTCTGTTTTATTTTCTCCACATTCTCTCACCCGAAATAGTATCCTAGCCATTTTCCATTACCAAGGATAGCCAGAGCCCTGAGCTGTGCTCCGCACACAGGTACTGTGTGTACTGTGTCTCACCGCTGACTTGGACAGCTTGTATAATCTGTAGCTTCTTCCTGATTCTTACCTGAAGATGGAGGGCTGTGCCTCTGTCTCGTTCCTTAGAGAGTAACCTGAGCTCCATCTCTGTGATCCATGTAGAGGAAGGAAAGGATCAGCTCCTGAATGTTTCTCTTTCCTCTAGGTGTGTGCCGTTCTTCTTGGCACGTGTGTCTCTTCCCCCACACATATATAAATAGCTAAATACATGCAGTTTATTTCAAAACTATGTTAAGTACTGACAAAAAGACTTACATGATTCAAAGACGCTTTAATGGTAAACAACATTATGTGCTTATTTTTTTAAAAATGGATTGACACAACTATTTTTCCACCTCACAAGGAAAGACCCACAGTGATTCTGGGAATCCTCTGTGAGGAGCTGATGCTGCAGAGGCATGGTTAGCTTTAACTCAGTTGGAAAACTGGCTGTAACAATTGGTGCCACACTGGGGAGCCTTCTGTAGCTGCAATCTAGAGACTTAAAGAGAAACAAGAATTTACATAATAGTTTATATGAATTTTTATCCAACCAATATAAAATGTTGAAAATAGTGACACTTACTAAATAAAGAAGAATTAATCCATGACATCTCTTGTTCAATGTCATCACAACTTCATAAATAAGAGAGATGTAGACCTTTTTAGTGTGCATTCTATGCACATGTGTTTAGTAATTCGCAGCTTGAGAGGTTCTGAAGGTTACCCTTGCATAGAAGATAAGCATCCTTCAGCACTCTGTATGGGTCTGTCAGGGAATAGGGCTTCCATCAGTACTTCTCAGATATTTGACTGTAAAAGCACAGTAATATCAAATAAATACTAGTAAATTCATCTTATTGCTCCCTAGGTATCTTTTATGTGAAAATACTCCAATTTGGTCTACAGTTTGTTAAAAGATCTTATTTTTTTTTTTGAAAACTGTGAATTAAGTTTCCATCTTCAAACATTTGTGATTTAAATATTTTTAAGATTACATTGGGTTTACTTCCTTGAATAGCAAGAATTGGTCAACCTTGAATAACATGGCTTTTCAAAAGAGGTAGACAAAAGCAGAAGAGAATTTATTAAATTTTATCAAAATGTCATATTACTGTTATGTAAAACAAATAAGGGCTTAAATTATGGCATGAAAATTATGTTTTCAACCACAAAATCAGATTTAAATTAAAACAAATTATCAAAGAGTTTCACACACTATTTATTTGTTTGTTTATGTCTTATTTATTCATCTATTTATTTATTCATTTATCTATTTATTTGTTTGTTTCTATGAGTCAGAGTCTTACTACGTAGCTCAGGCTGTCCTTAACCTTATGATCTTTCTGCCTCAGCCTTCCAAGACAGTAATTATGGGGCTACGCCATCTCTCTTCTGTCAGCTTCCTAATCATAAAAAAATTTCACATTCTGTTCCAAACATTCTGAATTTTACAGAGGTGGATTCAATAGGGAGGGAAAGGTTGGGAACCAACCGGTCATTACAAAATTGAATGACTGACAGAAGTCCTATAGCCTCAAATGTGACAAGGGTGGGGCTCAGCAACTTGAATTTAGAGGTATGTCATCAACACCACACCCCCACTTGTCATTAAGTCTGTTCTTTACAGATGGGGTACAGTCCAGGACCATCCATCTTCTTTAAGCTGCTGCTTTCTTCTATGTAAGATGAAAATGAGTTGCTGTGATGAACTCATCAAAGTTCAGCATATTACACAATGGAACTACCATTTTTACTATGTTGATCCTCCCAATCCAGGAGCAAGGGAGATCCTTCCATTTTCTGGTGTCCTCTTCAATTTCTTTCTTCAAAGACTTAAAGTTCTTGTCAAATAGATCTTTCACATCCTTGGTCAGAGTTACCCCAAGATATTTTATGCTATTTGTGGCTATCGTGAAAGGTGATGCTTCTCTAATTTCCCTCTCTGTTTCCTTACCCTTCGTGTATAGGAAGGCCACTGATTTTTTGGAGTTGATCTTCAATGCAATCCCCATCAAAATCCCATCAAAATTCTTCACAGATCTGGAGAAGACAATAATCAACTTTATATAGAAAAATAAAAAAACCCAGGATAGCAAAAACAATCTTATACAACAAAGGATCATCTGGAGGCATTACCATCCCTGACTTCAAACTCTACTTCAGAGCTACAGTATTGAAAACAGCATGGTATTGGCATAAAAACGGAGAAGTCGACCATGGAATCGAATAGAAGACCCTGACATTAACCCACAAACATATGAACACCTGATTTTCGATAAAGGAGCTAAAAGTATACAATGGAAAACAGAGAGCATTTTCAACAAATTGTGCTGGCAAAACTGGATGTCAATCTGTAGAAGAATGAAAATAGATCCGTATCTGTAGTGGCGTAAACGAATGCAGACAGAGTGTGAAAATATATATATATAGCTTTAATGTAGAAATAGACTTACAGAACCACCGTTCCCGCGGAGACAAGGAAAGCAGAAGCGAGAAGCTCGGAGCTTGCTTGCCAAATTTATAGGCAGACATTAGCCCGAGGCGAACACACCCCTTAAGGGGCGGGACTTATCCCTACATCTCCCCTTTTTGTCTAAATAAGACAGAACTAAACCAAATACAACTACATACAATAACAACAAATAATAAATACAACAAACAATATTGAGAACAAAAGCTTTGCTAAACATTCTATCTCAAGAAGTCCAAATAATGTAAAGAGTAACTACAATTATATAATCTTCAACTCAGTCAAAGATCTGAGAAGGGAATAAACACTACTCAACAAATGAGATATATCCAAAATGTGCAACAATTGGCAGAGACAACTGACTACCTGGGCAATCACCCAAAGTCTCGTTTGCAACGTTGAGTCAACCAATTTTGGCTAAGGCCTAACATAACTGACATACCATTATTAAAGGCAAGGAACTTTTCAAAACTATCTTACCCTGTCTTGGCAGGATATGACAGTCCTGTTTTACCCATTGATGCACGCTCTGTATCTGTGTCAGTGGTTGAGGTATGGGCATTTCTTTGCCCAAAGGCCAGTTCTGCCAAATAGAAAGGCTCCAGGTGGAGTGTTTTTGGTGCTCAACATTCTCTCGGTAATAGAGCGGTGTTGCCAGGAGCAATTGTGTCTCACTATCACGAAACTCTGAGTTAGATTAAAGGCCATTTTCTACAGCTCTTTGAAGAGGTTGAAGATTATCTATCTATACTGAGTATAATCTCTATATATCTAAAGAACCTGATTAGTCTAATTATAAATGACAAACTTAGATGACAATTAGTCTATATAATTCTCAATATCTATCTAACTTAAAGACTAAGACAATAAACGACTGTGAAACAATTGAGGACAATGACTTCCAAATATAAACAATGTACAAATATACATTGCAGTAGGTAAATATATATCAATACACAAATATTATATAAGTATCTTAATCAGAGGTAGAAATGTACACTGCAATATGGTA
Source organism: Microtus oregoni (assembly GCF_018167655.1). Lineage (NCBI taxonomy): Eukaryota > Metazoa > Chordata > Mammalia > Rodentia > Cricetidae > Microtus > Microtus oregoni. Next base: position 34,624,059 of record NW_024543067.1, read on the forward strand.
AATATATACAATATATATATATATCAATACAATATATGTCAATACATAAAAATGTTTTAAACAGAGGTAGAAACATGCATGCGTACAATAGTCAATATAATTTAACTTTGTATCAATATACAAGAATCTATACCAATATATTTGTCTATTATCCCATCATCCCTCTTTTTTTTTTCAAAATGATCCCTGAGCTTATAAAATTCCTCCCCCAACCCTCAATCATATACTAATTATAATCAACCCCTAAATGATGTCCCTAAACCCAAGGGCAAACTTTACTGGGAGAGGGGACGTCGTTCTCTAGAATTACTTCCAGCTGTCACAGGGGCGACGCTCTTTCTGGGGGATCCTGTGAAAGTAAAATGATGGTTAAATTTCAAGATAATGTCTTTTAAAATTGCAAATAGTCTCTGAGTATTTTCGTGCAGGTCTGGCCAAAATGTTGTATAAGATGTGCACCATTTCAGCTAACCAAGTTGGAACTGTCTTGTGCAGCTGGTACCCAAAGCAGGTCTTGTAGTAGCGCTATCAGTATCATGACGTCATATCAACCAGGTGGAGTTGTTGTTATGGGGCCCCATCTTCTTCCTGGAAACTTCAAATGTCACTTCAGGAAAAACTCATTGTTCATTATGAAAAACTTAAACATTAATCATATAGACATATATAGACATATATATATATTCAATGAAAGACATGATAGATATATTCAATGAAAAGTATGATAGATATGAAGAAAAGCAAAGATGTTTTCTAAACTCATATTTCTTTCTGTCCCATATCATGGCTCTTGACATGAGACAGAAACTCCAGAAACTCTGGGTTTTTCTCTTACTAACAGGCTTGGAATTGGAGAGGGACTGAGCCAGAGTCCAACTTCAAAACCAGCTTTATAAATTTAGAAATATGGTTTAATATTACTTACACAACCCATTCAGTTGTCTTGATATTTCCTATTGGGCAGGTATTTTTCCATCTGTCAGTATCCAAACATCCAGGGTCCCTTGAATTTCTCAAAGATGAGTGTTTTCCTGTGGAGATAAGAACAGAACCCTGCCCCCATTCTATATGTTTTTCTTACCACCTGTATGAATATCATCGTTGTGGATGAGTTGTCATTTCTCCTTTCCAAGAGGTTTCTCCTCTTCAAATCAAAACTTTATTAATTTTGATGGTATCCACAATTTTTCTTCTCCTGTGGAAACAAGAGCAAAACCCCTTCCCCAACGTAGCACATCTCCTGGCTTCCACTGAGAGGTCAGCACATCTTTGAAATAAATCGGTTGATTTAGTTCAGCAGACTTTTCCATTATCCAATGTCTTTCTGCTGCTGTCGTTCCTTTCTCATTAGCGTTAAGAAAATTCAAGGTTAATAAAGCATTATGTAATCTATTTCTGGGGGTATTTTCAGTCCCTTTCTGTTTGTTCAGCATATCCTTTATAGTACAATTTGATCTTTCTATAACTGCCTGACCTGTAGGATTATTTGGTATACCTGTAATGTGTTTTATATTATAATAATCAAAAAAGCGTTTCATTTTCTTAGATACATATGCTGGACCATTATCTGTCTTTATTTGCGCAGGTATACCCATGATGGCCATAACTTCCAGTAAATGTGTGATTACTGAATCAGCCTTTTCTGAGCTCAGGGCAGTAGCCCATTGAAAACCTGAATATGTGTCTATGGTGGGGTGTACATATTTTAATTTGCCAAATTCTGCAAAGTGGAACACATCCATCTGCCAGATTTCATTCCTTTGGGTGCCCTTTGGATTAGCCCCTGCAGGCAGTGGCGTTTGGTTATAGAAAGAGCAAGTAGGGCATTTCTTTACAATCTCCTTAGCTTGTTGCCATGTAATTGAAAACTCTTTCTTCAAACCTTTGCTATTAACATGATGTTTTTTATGAAATTCAGAGGCTTGTAGCACACTACCAATCAATAATTGATCAATTTCTGCATTACCTTGTGCTAGAGGACCTGGCAGACCCGTATGGGATCGGATGTGTGTTATGTACATAGGGCAAAGCCTGTTCCTGATAAAATCTTGAACCTGGAGGAACAATGAGGTTAGTTCAGTATCATCAGGTATAAATTCAGCAGTTTCAATATGTAAAATAACTCTTTCTGCGTATTGTGAATCTGTAACTATATTAATAGGTTCTTTAAAAATCCCTTAGCACCATAAGAATAGCATATAATTCTGCCTTCTGGACAGAAGTATATGGACTTTGTTCCACCTTATCCAAGTCTTCTGATTTGTAACCTGCCTTCCCTGATTTATTGGCATCAGTATAGAATGTACGGGCTCCAGTTATTGGAGCATCACGGACGATTCGAGGAAGAATCCAAGAAGTTCTCTTTATGAAGTTAAGCCGCTTGCTTTTTGGATAGTTGTTATTAATGTCTCCCAAAAAATTAGCACAAGCTCTTTGCTATGGTTCATTATCTTCCCATAATTTCTTTAGTTCATCAGCAGTGAAAGGCACTATAATTTCTGCTGGGTCTATGCCTGCTAGTTGACAAAGTCTCAGCTTGCCTTTTATAATTAACTCAGAGACTTTTTCCACATAAGTTTTCAGTTTCTTACTTGGTTTATGTGGTAAAAAGAACCATTCCAAAATAATATCATCTCTCTGCATTAAAATTCCTGTAGGAGAAATTTTTGATGGTAGTATGACGAGAATACAATCGAGCTCTGGATTCACCCTGTCCACATGTGCCTGTTGTAATTTTTCCTCAATCATTGTCAGTTCCTTTTCTGCTTCAGCTGTTAATTCTCTGGGACTGTTTAAATCCTTATCACCATCCAAGGTTTTGTTCAAATGAATTATTAGATCAGGTGTTATTCCAATAGCTGGTCGTAGACTGGAAATGTCTCCTAACAGTCTTTGAAAGTCATTAAGAGTCCATAGGCGATCTCTCCTAATTTGTGCTTTTTGTGTTTTAATTTTTTGCAAACCTATTTTATAACCTAAATAATTAACAGAATCTCCCTTCTGAATCTTTTCAGGAGCGATTTGCAATCCCCATTTAGGTAAAAGTATCTTTATTTCTTCAAACAGTCTGTTCAAGGTATCCATGTTTGAATCGGATAACAAGATGTCGTCCATGTAATGGTATACTATAGATTTGGGAAATTTCTTGCGTATTATTTGCAATGGTTGGTTCACAAAATATTGGCACAGGGAGGGGCTATTTAACATACCCTGGGGGAGAACGGTCCAGTGGTACCTCCTCGAAGGTTGAGAATTGTAAGTAGGCACTGTGAAGGCAAATTTTTCTCTATCTTCTTTTTGCAAAGGTATAGTGAAAAAACAATCCTTTAAATCAATAACTATGAGAGGCCATCCTTTTGGTAATAAAGAGGGCAAAGGAATTCCAGATTGCAGAGGGCCCATAGGTTGAATAACCTTGTTGATGGCCCTGAGATCTGTCACCATTCTCCATTTACCTGATTTTTTCTTAACCACAAATACAGGAGAATTCCAAGGGCTGGTAGATTCTTCTATATGTCCAGCATCTAATTGTTCTTGTACCAGCTGTTCTAAAGCCTGTAACTTTTCCTCAGCTAAAGGCCATTGCTTTGTCCATATTGGTTTCTCAGTCAACCATTTTAGAGGCAAGGCTGTTGGTATCTCTGAAGGGACATCAATTGCTTGTTCTTGTACAGCCCGAATGGCCGGTTTTCTCCGTTTGTAATATCTTTTAATATTATTCTCAGAAATATAGGCTCTAGATTTAGCAGGAATGTTAATTTCAGTATTCCATTGTTGTAATAGGTCACGACCCCATAAATTCATTGCGATATTGGCTACATATGGCTTTAATTTTCCTATTTGTCCCTCTGGCCCTATACATTCAACCCATCTCGTGCTCTGCCTTACTCGAGATAGGGTTCCAATTCCCAGGAGCTGAACATTTACATTCTGAAGAGGCCAATACGGATACCAAGATTCTGGGGTAATGATACTTACATCAGCACCTGTGTCCAGCAGGCCAGTAATAAAAATGCCATTTACACACACTCTCAGTTTAGGTCTTTGATCATTTATAGAAGTTTGCCAAAACACACATAACTTATCTTTCTGATCATTATTGCTTGTAACAGTAGGCATGGGGCTTCCTAATTGTCCTGATGAGGCACGTTCTCTGCAGAAACTGGATATGACTGAACCATGTTTGCCATGGGGGCCTGTGAGGCCCCCCCCCTCACGTTTCCCGGCTGTATCAGGTTGCCTTGTCTATCTCTTGTAGACCTGCATTCATTCGTCCAATGTCTGCCCTTTCCACATCTTCTACATAAACCTGAAGGCTGAGTCCTTCAGGACTAATTAATTCTCAGATTAATTCTCAGTATGGATTTAACTTGTATCACCTGAAGGTTAAAAATGCTGTCACTGTAGTCAGTGAGTGCTTACCCTGCAGCTGAAGCTCCAGAAACATCTTCAGCCCTTAACTCTCCTAAGTCTAATGAAAAGAAACACAGGGAAACTGGTTAAATAGATACACTCGGAAGAACAAGAGAGTATATTTAAAGCTATACTTTAAAAAGTTTGGGAGATGGACATGCATGCAGCCCTGTGGTCCCAGGAAACTGCTTTATTTTTCTCTTCTCATTAAATAAATTCTGACTCGTAGAACCATGTCATGGAAGAGTATGGAATAAGCTCTAAATGGTTTTAGTATTGTCACTTAATTCATGTTCAGAACCTATCTTACAGAATCTTTATGAAAACTTTTAGATACTTAAGTAGGTGAATTTTAAATGTGCTGTGCTGAACCCATGATCAACTAAGGCAAAATGTGCAGTACGTATAATATCTATATTTTGTGTAAGTAGGTATGTCATGTGTATGTGCAATTGATGAATATTTAACATACTCTCATATTTTTGTTCTAATAGTTATGTTAGTAATAACTAGAAAATCCTTGCTATCACTCACTGAGTTTCATTTAATGACTGATGATAGGTTGAAGCCTAAAGCCTGAACAAACTGAAGAGAATAACATGCCCTAGTAATGAAGATGTTAGAGATTTTACTGAGTGCCTCCTAATGGTGGACATGGTATAGGAAGCAAGGGTTTCCTGATGAGCATCTGAGATACAAACTGGATCTTAGTCACTTGTGGGGGCTGACAGAAGTGGGTCTTCTCCAACTTGACTGAAGGTCAGAGAGTTTAAGCCTATTCTTGCTCTTTCCAAGTTATTGATAAGAAGTCTGACATAAGGAGTGGCTATAAGATAGCCTGACCTAGGGTGTAGTTACTTGGTGTTTTGGATATTATTATGGTGGACCCACTCCACCTTGACCAACAGCCAGAGAATTCTAGTCTACTTCTGCTCCTTCAAGAATTTGACAGGAAGTTGACCTGGCTAAAGAATGTGTGGTCTAAGGTGTGGTTCTTACATGTCCTACCTAAACAACAGAATATTTAACTTAAGAATATGGTTGCTTGACATTTCAAGTATTGATGCAAGTAATTGTCCTGTTTGCCCACTGTGTCATGTTAAAGCAGTGTTTTGCCTTCTTCCACCTTTTTTTTTTTGGATTGGGGTATATAAACTTATGAAAAATTAACACAAGTGCATTCAGCATTCAGTATTCACTGGATAATCTTCTAGGTTCTATTCTGTGTTTATGTATTCCTTTCATATCTCTCTCCCTCCTATCTAATTTTTCTAATCCACATGCCCTTACCCTGGAATGTGTGAATCCCACTGAGGCTGGACCCTGACAGATGTCAGCCACAATGTGTGACTAGAATAGTCACTCCTACTCATACTATTTGAAATTGAGTAGGTTCTTAATGAATGTGTTTAAGTTAATGCAGCCCAGAGAAGACAATGTCATTACTCATGTATGACCCTTCCATGTGGCCTTTTATTTTTTGTTCCAACAGAAAAGACATGAACAATGACATTTACTATCCTGCGTGTTTCTTGTTCATGGCAGGTAGTGATGATAACTCTGGCAAAGATATTTTCTCAACATGTATGTGCAGCTTCTCTCCATCTTCTTCATGCAGAGATTGAAGAAATTTACAGTTAGGATATTTCTTTTTTTATTAACAATTTTTAAATACAATCTTTTCTCATTTTGCAAAGCTATCCCAATTCCCACCCTTTCACCTCTTCCCACCCCACCATTCTCTCCACCCCACGTCCACATCCATTCCCCTTTCTGATGGTGAGTCAACAAAGTTTGACACTTCACTTCCAGGCAAGACCAAGGCCTCCTCCCCTATATCTATGCTGAGCAAGGTATTCCAAAATGAGTGTGCTCCTAGATGCCAGTTCAAGCACTAGAAATAAATCCTGATCCCACTCTCAATGGCTCCACAGACTGCCCAAGCCTCACAACTGTCCCCCACATTCAGAGGGCCTAGTTTGGTCCTGTACAGGCTCCCCAGCTGTCAGTACCGAGTAGTAAGCTCACACTAACTCAGCACAGGTGTTTCTGTGGGTATCATCATCATGGTCTTGACCCCTTTGCTCATATTATCACTCCTCCTTCTCTTGGGCTGGTCTCAGATATTTCAGCCCAGTACTTCACTGTAGATTTCTGTATCTGCTTCCATCAGTTGATGGTTGAAGTTTCTCTGATGACAATTAAGTCAGTCATCAATCTGACTACAGAGAAGTCCAGTTTAGGCATCCTCTCCACTGTTGCTTAGAGTCTTAGCTGGCGTCATCCTTGAGGACTCCTAAGTATTTCCCTAGTGCCACACTAGCCCAGGATATTTCTTTATGAACATATTTTTAATATTACTGACAGAGACAAGCTGCCTCTCTTAAGAATTTCCTTTTCCTGGAAGGAAGATAAAATGACTTATTTATCTCCGTTGGAAAGTGACTAAGATGATGTCTGGTCGACAGTGGGTTCTCATATTGAGATGACATAACTTTGTTTTAAATTCAGTTCCACTTTCCCATCGAATCAGGGCTGTTAAATTGTGAACATATTTTTGCTTTCCTGCTTCATAAAATTCGAGCTGGTATCCAGATGGTACTTCCCACAAAAACATATGGACAGACCGTTCACAAGGAGGACTCTTTCAGGATCCATCCCCGCTTAGCTCAGGAGACTGGCTATTTCACCAACATGCTTCATGATCCTTGCTGAGGAGAAGTCTGAACAGATCTTGGTCGTGGAGGCAAACACCTAAGGAAAGGTTGTGTAAACAGCTTCATTGACGGACGGGCATGGCTTTAATGACAAGGGATGGGATGATGTATGGTGCTCTGAAGTGTGGCAGGACATGGTGCAGGGCATAGGCTTTGGTGTGAAAATAAAATATGGTCTTGAACCATGTAATTTTGCTTTTTAATTATTTAATATTTTATTTTATATTTGTGCTCGTTTTATTCCATGTCTGTAGAGAGCATTAACAAATACATAGAAGACCACCCATGCCTTTTACTACTGGGAACTACTTATATAAAAGTTGGTGTGTACTGCAGTGTCAATAAGAGTAGGCTGAAATACAGACATCTGTGAAGCACAAAGAGCACTAATCACTAGAAATCAATGAAAGAAGGATAGAGTGGCCCCTTCTTTTATGATGGTGTTCTGGTTGCTAACAGAAACAGATGGTTAGGTTACTTTTACACTGTTTGCTTGATATGTTCATGATGTCATCAGCTGTTAGAACACATTTGTTCTGCCTGATTCTGTGACGTTATTTCCAGAAAAAGTACCACTTGAATCAGTGTCTGAGTAAATGATATGTTCTTCTCCTCGGTGGGTGGGAACCAAACAAGCTGCTGTGGCAAAGAGAATGAAGAACATGTATATACTTTCTCTGCTTGAGATCTACCTTGCCATTAGACCTCAGAGTTCCAGTTTTGGATATGGGACTCAAGCATTTTACCCATCTTCCAATCCCATTCCCCCTCAAAATCAAAGATCATAGGACCCTAAGAAGCCAAAACTATATGCATTACTTCTAATACCTTTCCTATATATCCACTCATATTCAAAACCACATGCTTCTCTGGAGAATAACAAACAGAAGAACTTAATTGCCTATGTGAAAACCTCATTATGTTCTTTTCAGACTCAGTTTCCTCATTTGTAAAATGCCCAATAATGTCACATACATGTATTGTGATAGAAATTGAGTGTCATGATTTAGAGTACATGGCACATTGAATGTTTAAAAACTGGAGCAGATTCACACACACAAACATACACATACACACATATACACATGTACACATGCATTCATACATGCATGGATATACACATAGGGATTGACTTCAGATTTGAAACATGGCTAGCAAAGAAGGAAGCAAGGAGGTCACTGTTCACCATTGAAGAACAGAAGAAAAAAGACAGTTCATAGAAACAGCTTATCTCAGGAGTAAAAACATCCTACTTTTTAAAATTAAGGTATCTTATTCAGAGTGGGGACTGGGAAGAGAAGATGCACTGAAATGAACAACAAGGTCAGCATCATGGTGGGAAACTCTGTACCATGCTTGGGGTTCATTCCAGGCTAGTGGTCAGCACTCTTGCTCTCCAGCATGTAGTTATTAGAGTGAAAGGTTCATTATTCCTCCCCATGTTGCCAAAGGTAAACACACCTCAGGTGAGGAGATACTATCACCATCCTCAGGACTATGAGACTCAATGCCTGTAAGAATTCATTCCATAAAAATGCACTTGACCTATCAGTCAACAGGTCATCTTTAACAGAGCTTTATCTTTGTGGCTTTTGCCACGCTAATGGAACTCCTGGGAATAGAGACCTGAAGACAGAAGTGGGAGGCTCATCCTGATGTGTTTGACTCTAACACTGGCAGTTCTCTTTTACATGGTGTGAATCCTCCACAGTGTCAGGTGCACAAACAGCAATTAGCAAGTGAAGTTTTCCTGAGCTAACAGTGAATATTTTAGTGCATCCTTTTGGTACATCGCCGTACCTCTCCACTTTTCCTATCTTCCACTGCCTTTGAACTCTGCAAAATCTCTATTGGTGTTTCCTGTCTCTTTGGGTCATGGGCTTCTGGGGCTGGGAAAGCTATTTATAATCTTAAGTTACAGAGATACTGCATTGGGCTTAGGACTGACTCACGTGCAACACCCACCTATGTGTACCAAACTACTTATCCTGCTCCCTTTAATCTGGTTCCTTGTGCCTGTTGAAGGTTTAAATCACACTTGCATGATTCGACAAGATGGGATCAGGAAAAATATATTTAAAATAAACATTGAACATTTTATGACTTAAAATACATCACAGCGTTTATTTACTTTCTGTTTTAAACAGAAGTTGAAGATCGTGTAGTTAGGAAATCCTGTTACATTTTCAGCACTATGCCAAATGTGTCGCACATGATTTAATCCTCATGGTTACATCAGTAGCATTAATTCTATGTTTCTGGTGATAAAACACACTCTGTAAAAGGTTGGGTAGCTAGTTCAACACCTTAAAGGCATTAAGAGTAAGACCTGGGACTCATTAATATGTTTTCCTGAATCCAAAATTCTGTACAGATACAAACTTTTGTTTAATGTTTAGCACTAAAAAAAAAGCCTGCTTTTCTTCTGTGAACTCTAGAATGGGCTAAGATGCTGGGGTCTTGTGCAGCCTGAACAAGTGGAAAAAAATCATTTAATTTGGGAACCATGAAAATCATCTGTTACTTCAGTGATCTACTCCACCTGGCAGCATTTTGCAAGGATGCTGGGAACATCAATAGGTTAGTGAGGCTGGACTCTTAGGGAATGCACAACCTTATGTTTCTGAGCATTTAACTCATTAAAATTCACAAAGAAAGACCTTATGGTGCCATCATTTTATCCAGCTAACATCATCAGTATGGCTCAAGTGCTGTGACTCTGTATCGTCACTCCAGCAGCAGTGAGCATATGGTTTGACTTCTCTGTGAAGCCTCAGGGCATCCAACAGTACCTTTCATGGATAATGGATAAAGGCTGTCCTACCAGTAGGTAATATCTGTTCCATCAATACTCCCTCCATGCAGAGAATTTGGAGGCAATTTCAGGAGTTATAAACTGACACAGGTCTATTCTACCAAGACAAAATCCTTGGGAACCATCAGGGAAAAAGCTTCCTGCTTTTCCAATCTTTGTATTTCCTCAGTTTTAACATGGGCTCCTTAAAGACTATTGGTACTAAAAGTCATACATTGTATCATCCTAATTTCTAAAGTGTAACTATGGTTGTCTTACCTTCTTTCATAGCTTCTCTCCTGCTCCTGGAAATTATTTTTAGGTTATAATATATTCAAGGAATCATTGCAAGGACTTTTTGATGCAATTAAAAATGGCTTTGTATATTATTTCTTAGGAGCTCTAAAATACTTGAAGTATACCTGGCAACACTATTATTGGATTCAACATTTCTAGCAATTAAATACAATTTTGTCCCTCTTAAAGTTATTCAAATCTGTATCACAGAGGTGCATTTGCCACCAAAAGCACTCATAGTGCTGAGAAGGGCAAAGTGAGACGTGAGGAGTGATAAAGCTCCTGTCTAAATTCTCAGACTGTCTACGGAAGTGACTGAACGACATGACAAGTTAGAAGGTGAAGTGGAAAAACTAGAAGAGTCTTCACCATGCTGCTGTCTTGGTCCCCTACCTCAGGACAGTTTCTGTTCACTGTTCTGGTCTCCATCCATTTTTTTTAGTAGACAGATATGAGTAAATGTTGTTGTAAACTATCCCATTTGACCACATTGTGCTGTACTGTTAAGGTTTTTATACTCCAGTGGTTCTCAACCTTCTTAATGCTGTGACGTTCTTCATGTTGTGGTGACCAAAACCATAAAATCCCTTCATTGCTACTTCATAACTCTAATTTTGCTACTGTTATGAACCATAATGTAAATATCTGATAAGTGATCCTCAAAGAGGCTACAATTCTCAGGATGAAAACAAGCACACTTAACCAGTATTCTAGTCCTTCCAACTTTCTTTCTGACATCCAGTCTACCCCATTCTTACGACCTCTACAGACTAAACCTCCAGCCAAAGGCAGTGTTCCCTGTGACCTGAGCCACACAGAGCCTGGTAAGTGGACTTTGTGCTTTCATTCCTCCCACTTTTAGTGTATTTCTCACTTTTGCCTTCATCCCATTCACAACTGGAGTAGCATCTGACCAGAGAGCTCCCAAAGAAAAAAAATAAAAATAAATGACTAAGAAACACCTTAAATTTAAGAGATATCTTGGAAATATAGAAATGCAAATGAATCTCTTTAGATTAAAACTGTATCTTCTAATTCTTTTTTCCTAAAACAGGCTTTAGGCCCTAAAGTCTTTGTGACATAAATTAAAATTCCACTCTTCTGACAATTGCTGAGGACATGTTCCACCACCAGTATCTGCCTGCTTTTTCTGCCTTGTCTCTATCGACTTCACGCCATGACCATGCTGCTCCAGAAATTTTTAATCTTTCTCTAGTATCCCATATGGATTCCCATCTCAGGCCACTTCTGTTTCTTTCTACCTCAAATCTCCTTGCTCAGGCATGTTTTACTAAGTCTCAGAGATCTCTTTTGGAGATTGTAGTTATGATAAATATCATTCCAATTCTTAATCTGTGTCCTTTTCCCCTGGGGATGACTCTTGATTCAAATATGACCACCTTCCCTCTTGGATCCAGTCCAATTGTCATCTGAAAGCCATGAGGTAAGAAATGTCATAATCCATTCAGGAAACAGAAAGACAACACAAAAATCCATCAGAATTGAACTCTATGCGGTTTTGGGGAGAGTAGCTAGAGATACTTCTGAATTTTAACTCAGTGGAGACCACAGTTGCACTGAGGTTTCTCTGATACCCCAGAACAGTTTGTGAGTCCCAACGTCATGCTGATGTTTCATTGTAGATGGTAGTTTCTCTCCTGCTTGGTCCCACAGCTTTCAGTACGAAATAAACACTCAAAGGCTTATATTAATTATAAGCTATTTGACCTATTGCTCAGGTTTATTACTAACTAGCTCTTACAACTTAAATTATCCATAATTTTTATCTATGTTTAGTGATGTGGCTTGGTACCTTTTCTCAATAAGGCATTCTCATTTACTTATTCTGTGTTTGCCTAGTAACTGTGTCTCTGCCATTCCTTTTCCCAGTATTCTACTAGTCTGGTTGTCTGCCTAGCTACTGGCCATTCAGCATTTTATTAAACCAATAAGAGTGACAAATCTTTACAGTGTACAAAAGCATTATTCCACAGTATTTAATGGCTATTCACTCTGTACAATGACCCACCCCCTACTTTCAAAAATGAGGATTTCCATGTTTGCTTGACTGTTCCTCCTACTTCATCCCCCTTGACTAGCTTAGAGGAATTTTTTTTCTTTAAAGCACCTGTTCTTCCATTAATTATGCCTTACCACAGGACAGAGAAGCAGAGATTCTGAGATATGTTTCTCCCTCCAATTGAGAGAGGGAACAGCCACTGGGGGTTGGGGAGATGGCAGTGTGACTCTTGTCATTCACTCCATCAGAGCAATATCTTTTAATTGTGTGTCTATTCATGTTAAAATTGTATGACATAAAGAGTGTTCTCATAACCACTTTGTCATCAAATATCCACTTAGTACCAAGTAATAAGAAGCAGCAGCCCTATGCTGAGGTTTGAATATAAAAACCTTTCCATAGATTGTTGTGTTTGAACACCCTGGCTTCAGTTGGTAGCAATATTTGGGAAGACTATCAAACTGTAAAAGGCAGAGTCTCAGTAAAAGTGGGATACTGGGCCTTCAAATTTTATACCCTGGCCCCACTTCTTGTTTGCTTTATACTTCCTGACTGGGATGCAATATGTCCAGCATCCTCATGATTCTGCCACTATGCCTCCCTTGCATGGTGTTTTATAAGCCCTTGAATTGTAATAAAAGTTAAACTTTCACAGTAAAGCTCTTCTGGTCAGGTATTTGTCAACCCCATGAGAAAAGTATTCAATGACTGTCATATCTTCTTGTTGGAGTAGTCTATAAAAGCAATACACAACTAACAGGGCAACTTATCACAATGTTTTGTGTATTCTAAAACATTGCCTTCAAGTTGTGGGTGTTTCTCAAACTACTTATATATTAGGATGCATAAAGTGGGTATATGCACAGGATTGTGACAGAGTGAAGCGTTGGCATCGAGTCTGAAGCAGATTTATAGTTAGACTCACATTTGCCTTGAGTATTTTAATACCAGGCTAATGCAAATGATTTCTAGTTTAGAGGATCAGATTAATTCAAACCTTTTTGATGTCCATTAATATCAAAAGCTTAGTTGAGAGAGATTTTCCTAAAGCCATGGGACTAACTGTCTACTCACTGAAAGTTCACCCAGTAAGGCTGTGAGTTAGTCGAATCTGGCTATAATTTATACAATAGCAGACTAGACTTTAATTAGTTAATCACAGCATTTGCCATGCCATCACTCACAAAAGTAACTGCTCAGCACAAATCCTAGGTTCCAGCAAGCTCACAAAGCTCTCGCTGGCTCAGAAAGCATTATGTCTTTCCTGGAGAGTTGAAAGAGGAACTCTTCACTCCTTTATCACAGAATATCAGTAATTCAGGAAGTTCTAAGTATTAGAGTGAATTCATTCCAAATGCAACACAGGTAAGATTATGTAAAGAAGATTGTGTTACTACCAAGTTCCAATTTCACCGTCATTCTTTTACATTTTAATTCAAGTAATTAAATTATAATTTAATGTACTTCCCTTTTATTTCTCTTGTTGTGCTTGAAGAGGAGCATCTTACTATACTGCAAAAGTGTTTTAAATTATACATTATAGCACACTAAGTTTTATTTAAATCAAGAAAATTTGATTCTTAATTTAATAATCCTTTGAGTAACTCCTAATAGTTATAAATGTGTCATCAATCATATTTTGTTTGAAGGGTGAAGTAATGCATTTGCTTTGTTGTGTCTGGGTAGAAGGTGTAGTGTACATGGTTGGCAAAGAGACTCTGCGAAGAATGAAGTAACATTTCCTGAGTTTTCCAAGACAAACCTAGGAATGTTACTGAGGGAGGAAGAAAACAGTGTTCAAATAACTTTCTATCCCAGTTGAGATCACTGAAGTTTTTTCCTTCCATAATGACCATGTAAAATGATATAATAGACAATGTATCTAAAGGATAGCTATGAGAATTAAAAAAGACACACATATAATGTACTTAGGAAAATAGCTGGAAATGCTTGCATTTCCTGAGGCATTTGATCCCTTCTCACATTTAAGTAGGTAAAATGTACTAGTGATGGCCACATAGATCTCACTGAGTGAATAGTACATTAGTATTTTAATTCTCCAGACAACACCCATGTACAGTGAATTCCATGATAAACAGATTCTCATATGTGTATATGTGTGTATACTCACATACTATATTGATACAGTATAAAGAACTTATTTATTAAAAGAAATAACATATTGTTCATAGATAAACATTATTTATTTGTCTCTGTTTTGGATTCAGTCATTTTATTATTTCTGTAATTATTTGAAATGTAATATTTCAATGAAATATTTAAAGACATGTTTAAAAATGCAATGTCTAATAAGAAAGTTCCGGTCCTTCAAAGCAACATTAACAGACTGGGAAACACCTCACTTGGTCCACAGTTTGTCTTGAAAGCATGAGGAACAGAGTACTACACCCAGAAATCACATAAAACAAATACAAAAAATAGAAAATGAAACAACAACAAAAAAAAAGCAAAACAAAACAAAAAGCATGGTGACCAGTATTTATTATTCCAGCACTGGGGAGAAGGAACCAGAATGATTCCAGGCAAGCTTACTTGTTGCGAGCCAAGGCAGTGAGAAATGAGAGACATGAAGACATGGGTGTAGGCTGAGATTCAGTATCCAAGGTTTGTCACAGGCACGTTCTCTCTCTCAATAATGTATTACCTTTTTTTTTCTCCAGCCACAGAAGAGGTGACTACCTGAGACTGTCTGAAGCAAAATTGTGTAGAGGTCAATAATTCATTTCTACTCAGACATTTTCTTTGCCTTTAAGTCTTATTAAGGCTTACTATCCTTACCACAGGGCATTTATTTGGTTTGTAAGATGTCGGTTCAGTGAACAAAAAGAATAAGTAAATATATCATTTAGAAATGACAGAAACAATACTTATTTTAAAAAAGAACAAATTCATATAAGCTTTCCTTTTTTAAGTGTACAAAGCTCAGAGAGTGTGAATAAAATGACAGAGGACACTTTGAAGAGAAAAGGCAAAACTCAGGTCCACTGCAACTCTGCCACATTGTTTTGTTTTGTTTTGTTGTCTTGCTTTTTATGATGGCACATTCAGTATATTTTTCTCCTGTGGATTGTCTTGACAAATTAATTTCATGTTTTACCTAAGCCTCCTCTAAGCTTTCTAAATGCATATGTGTTTCGTCACTCCAGAGTGTGCCTGCCTAAGAAAATGTTCAAAACAAGCACAGTCAATGCCTTCTCACTTGCTATGAAGAAACCATGAATGATGTGGCTAGAAAGTCGTGTCTCAGCACAGCTGTGCTAACAGATTGCTGATCGCAGTGACCTTTCTCATCAGAGCAGTTCAAAGCCTTCTTTCCAACTTTGCTTTTAATTTAATTATCATTTGAAGGGAAGAAAATCCTTTTATGCATCACTGAGAAAAAGACTATATCTTGAGCCTGAAATGACATGACAATGAGTTTGCCTATTGCAATACATGAGAACTGTGTGATAAAAGCCACACTTTGTTCCAGATGAGAGAAGCATTTAGTTTAAGAATAATTGGGTTGTTCTTCAAATAATGCAGAAGTGGGTAGAATGAAATAGGAAAGCAAAGGTTCCCTGTGAATTTGAGATACTATATGGGGGAGCAAAATTCTTAGAGATGATGGAAGTACTGTTTTTATTTCAGTGTGAATCCTTTTAGTTTGCTTTCCCATGTAAAGCAGAACAGAAGATATCTTATAAGCTTTATTCTAATACTATTGAAATAGCAGGTGTCAGGCATGAATACCACAGTTAAGGTAAAGTGATCTGTGAGCAAGAGATGAATAGAGTGATGTATCCAAACTAGAATTTACCCTACTGATTTTGATCAGAGCACTTGAGTTCACTGACATTCTGCCTGTGCTCTACTACTGTGTTTCCCATTACTTGGTCGATTACTGAGGCTCTGTACATGTCTATAGCCAAGAGCATAGACCACTGGTTTATATTTATGTGATTTAACCTTAGAGTCAGTTACTGCTTTCAGTCTGTCAAGAGTTAGACGGAAGGCGAGAAGGAGGATTGTGGAGAATGTGAGGGAATGGAGTAGTTGAGATGGAGGAAGGACAGATAAGAGAGCAAGGAAAGAGATATCTTGATTGAGGGAGCCATTATGGAGTTAGCAAGAAACCTGGCTCTAGAAAAATGCCCAAGAATCCACAGGTGTGACCCAAGCTAAGACCCTAAGCACTAGAGGAGAGGCTGTTTGAACTGGCCTTGCCCTGTAGTCAGACCGATGATTATCTTTTTATTTATTTATCTATTTATCTATCTATTTATTTATTTAAGATTTGTGTCTCTTCTCCGTCACCGCCTCCCATTTCCCTCCCCCTCCCCCAATCAACTCCCCCTCCCTAGTCAGCCCAAAGAGCGATCAGGGTTCCCTGCCCTGTGGGAAGTTCAAGGACCACCCACCTCCATCCAGGTCTAGTAAGGTGAGCATCCAAACTGCCTAGGCTCCCACAAAGCCAGTCTGTGCAGTAGGATCAAAAACCCATTGCCAAAAAAACAAAATAAAATAAAATAAAAAAACACATTGCCATTGTTCTTGAGTTCTCAGTAGTCCTCATTGTCCGCTATGTTCAGAGAGTCCGGTTTTATCCCAGGCCTTTTCAGACCCAGGCCAGCTGGCCTTGGTGAGTTCCCGATTAGAACATCCCCATTGTCTCAGTGTGTGGGTGCACCCCTTGCGGTCCTGAGTTCCTTGCTCGTGCTCTCTCTCCTTCTGCTCCTGATTTGGACCTTGAGATTTCTGTCCGGTGCTCCAATGTGATAAAAGAGCTAAAAGTATACAATGGAAAACAGAGAGCATCTTCAACAAATTGTGCTGGCAAAACTGGATGTCAATCTGTAGAAGAATGAAAATAGATCCATATCTATCACCATGCACAAAACTCAAGTCCAAATGGATTAAAGACCTCAATATCAGTCCGAACACACTGAACCTGATAAAAGAGAAAGTGGGAAGTACCCTACAACAGATGGGCACAGGAGATCGCTTCCTATGTATAACCCCAGCAGCACAGACATTAAGGGCCTCATTGAATAAATGGGACCTCCTGAGACTGAGAAGCTTCTGTAAAGCAAAGGACACTGTCACTAAGACAAAAAGGCAACCCATTGACTGGGAGATCTTCACCAACCCCACAACTGACAAAGGTCTGATCTCCAAAATATATAAAGAACTCAAGAAATTAGACCGTAAAAGGCTAATAACCCAACTATAAAATGGGGCACTGAGCTGAACAGAGAATTCTCCACAGATGAAGTTCAAATGATTATCTTAAATATCACTATAGAATCTTCATTCAGCAACAGATGGGAACAGAGGCAATGACTCACATCAGAGCACTAAACTGAGTTCCCAAGATCCAGTTGAAAAGTGGAAGGAGTAAGAGTATGAGCAAGGAATTAAAGACCATGAGGGTGTCATCCACTGAGACAGTTTGCTTGACCTAGTGGGAGCTCACCAACTCCAACTGGACTGGGAGTAAACAAGCATGGGAACAATCAAGCCCCTCTGAAGGGGGTTGACAGTTGGGGCAGACTGAGCGGCCTCTGATAGTGACACTGAGATGTATCTCTACTGCATATACCGGCTTCATGGGATCCTATTCTCTTTAAATGTAAACCTTGGCTCAACCTAGATATAGTAGGGAGGGCCTTGGACTTTCCACAGGGCGGGGTGCATGACACTCCCTTAGGGTTGGAGGGGTAGGGGGAGAGTCTGTGGAGAGAAATAGAGGGGACCAGGAGGAGGGAAGGGAGTAGGAATTTGGATTGGTATTTTTTAAATTAATAATAAAAAAGAAAGAAGAAGAGAAAAAGAGTTGTGTCTATTTTCTGTTCTTTCTTTTTAAATTTTTTTAATTTTATTTTTTAAACAATTTTTTTTTCATTTCACATACCAATCCCAGTTCCCTCTCCCTTCCCTCCTCTTGCTCCCCACACCCCAATCTCCATCTATTTCTCAGAGAGGGTGTGGCCTTCCATGGGAGTCAACAATGTTTGACTAGAGGCAGGACCAAGACTCTCCTCCCTATGTGTATCTTCTAGGGTCCTTCTTATTTCCTGGATTCTCTGGGGTCATAGACTGTCAGCTGGTTATCCTTTGCTTTATGTCTAATATCTACTTATGAGTGAGTACATACCATATTTGCTTTCTGGCTTGAATTATCTCCTTTGGGATGTTTTTTTCCCATACTGTCCATTTGTCTGTGAGTTTCAGGATGTCATTGTTTTTTATCTCTGAGTAGTACTCCATTGTATGTGTGAATATGTGCATACGTTTTCATCCATTTCCAACATAAAATGCAACTTTTTCTCTAATAACATTAAACCTTAAGATATGTGAATATAATTAAGTCTCTGCTACCTCCGATGGATAGGTATAGTTTTGATAAAATGCAGGTTAATATCACCAGAATGTAAAAGGTTTTTTTAACAACACTTCACACTGCATAATGCTAATGTTGCTAACACAAGACTGCAAGCCAATGAATGTAGAAAGTGCAGCTATTCACATCTGACATACTTAAGTATATGTATGTTGAATTTCCTGGAAAAATTACAGAGTATAAATGATTTAAATTAAAAATAAACATGCTGTTGCTAAATTAATTACATGGTGCATCTATATTTAGAAAAATGTGTGTTGAAATAAGGTTGTAAACATGGCTTTTAAAATTTAATCGAGAAAATTTAGCCTTCCTGAATCCTTGCTATTTCTTATATCACACTGCATTAAAGAATTGATTTGTATTTTGTTTCTTTACCAGATACATTTGTTACAATTGCCTTGGACAGTCACATATGAAAATCTAATTTTTCATAAAGACTGTGTGATGACGAAATTCTGCATCTTTGCACTGGGAAATACAAAAACAAAAATGTTCAAAAGCAAGTCTCTGTAGTGGCATTTCAATTCTATTTTAATAAACAAAGACTGACTAAAGAATTGAGAGTAAAATAGTCCACCCGGTCAGCCTTACAGACCAGGTTATAGTAGCATGCACCCTTAATCCCAGTATCTGCACTAGTTGCCACAGAAATTGAGTGGTGCATACCTTTAATCTCAGTGGTGCACGCCTTTGATCCTAGCTCTAGAGAGGAATATAAAACAGGGTGAGACAGCTCTCAGACACAATCTCATTCTGAGAATCCTGGAGGCAGGATGGCTGTTTCAGACTGAGGTTCAGGTAAGAGGCAGTGGCTGGGCTGTTTTGCTTTTCAGATCTTCAAGATGAACACCAAATTCTGACCCTGAGTTTTTATTGATCATGCTTCATGTCTCTATGTAGATATAGAACATATAGAGCATGTATCATAGTCTCAGATGGTGGTCAGAATGCTTGAGGGTCTGCATCCTTCCATGAGACATCCCTTCTATTCATCTTTCCCTCCCCTAGAACACAAAAGGTTGTACCATCAAAATTATAACATTCCAGGATGAATTGTAGCAACATCCTCTTTTCATTTTCTGAAAGGCAATTGTCCAGTTAATGCAGTGGTAGTTTTAAGTATAATCTGAGAGTAAAAGTATCACAATTCCTCCAGTTTACAATCTAGATAAAAACATACGACCACAATACCAAACACCTGCAGTATAAATGGGATTTTCTGTAATTTAGTGTGAACACGACTGCACAAAAGGAGCATAATTGGCCAATTTTTTTTAAAAAAAATATAGTATTTTTTCCAAAGCATATGAGAAACCATTAAATAAGATTTTATTTGTATTACAGAGTACACACACAGGTTAGAAGGAATAAATTACACTGCTTCTGAAATTAATATGCAAAATGAAGTTGCCAAATATTGGTTTATGAAAGAGATGATTACATATATTTGAAGTTATGACAACACAGATAGATTTTTTAATAATCTTATTTGACATTTTTTCTGTTTATAATAGCTAGATAAGATTTGGCAATTAGACAAAGTACAACTATTATACATAATAATTGATCATACTTTTAGTCTCAGGTCCCCTTTCTCTAAAACTCTTGAAAAATAGTGAATTAAAATTGTGAGTAAAGAAACTGTAAGTTTTCATTGTGAGTCCTTTTAAGAGCATTGCCTTTGTCCCCAAATACTAGGAGTTAAAGCATCTCTCTGTTGGTTTAGATACCTAAGAACACAGACGATGGATGGCTCCGCCAACACACAGAGCACACGTGCACTGCCCTTTTATTTACGATGTCTGACATTAGTTAAGGTACTCTACACCAATTCAATTCAATAAAAGTACTCGCTCTCAAACCACAGAGGGATGAAATATTTTAAATAAGAGATATTTGAGTCTGTGTCATGCATCCCATAAATCCCTTTTCGTGATAAATACTGTGAGTTCCTTTAGCACTTTCTTCAAGAACATGATGATGCAGTTCTTTCAATATAATAAAAAAGTGTTACGATTAAATTACTACCTGTTACTGTCCCTCCTTAAATGTGGTGACAAAATCCTTGTCACAGCCAAGGTGTGAAACGTCAGGCAGAGTGATCCTATCACCTCACCTTTTGCTGTTAAGAAACACCCACATTCCCTCCCTGTAAATTCTTTACACAGGCTTGATGTGCTGGGTATTCAAGTTTCCTGAAGCAGCTTACTCCACATTCTGGGTGATATTCTAAAGCATATACATTTCCAAACTTCTCTTACACCTTGAATTACAGAAACTCTGATTTGGGAGTGCTGCAGATTTTGTGGCAGTGATGGTGGAGTCTTAGAATTCTAAATTGACATCTCTTACTTGTGAAGGCTAAGGATGTTTGCGAAAGCAGTAGTCTTCTCTCCCTGTCTTAGTTTCTTCTTTCTTTGACACTTGACCATTCAGAACTACCTAGAGACAGCTCAATGAGAAAGTTACAAAATAATCCCACACCCCCAAAATACATGAAATAAATAAACAAGCAAAATTTAAGTTTTCGAAGGACTGAACACAAATAGCCAAAAATGCATAAAACCATTTGAATATATTTATATATCAGAGAAATGCAAATAAAAATCTATGTTTGGATTCAGTCTCAACTTATTCAGAATGGCCATGAAGAAAATAGATGACATCAGAAGCTGAAGAATGTGCTAAAACCTAGAAAGGAGTCCCATTCACTGCTAGAAGTGGTGCAAAATGGTACAGCCTCTGTGGCAGCTAATGTAGATTCTTCTCAAAAATCTAAAAGAAGGACATTCATGTGAGCTAGATGTAATACTCATGTGTCTGTACAAAGGAATCCGAGTCCTATACCACCAAGATGCGCAGTCATCTGTGTTCTTTGTTGCACTATTCACTAATCCTCAATAAGGAATAAGCTTATGTGTCCATTAGCAGACAAAAAAAAAAAAAGGAAAGTATGTGTTTTATGAGGTCATGAAGAAAAGCAAGCATTAGTCATTTGCAGGAAAGCGAATGGAGTTGAGCATCATCATATTAAGCAAAATCAGTAAGATGAAAAAAGAAAACACTGAGTATCTAATCTTATATATTTAACCGAGGTTGGGACTCATATAACATGCGTCTCTACAGAAGCATACATATGTGTGCCTGTTTATGTGTACAAACACATGCTTAGATGTGAATGTGCACATTCACTTGTGTTTGTGTGCATGTGTATGTGGGCTTATCTGGATACGTGTGTGAGTACATGTGTGCCTGTGTGTGCACATTCATGTGGTTGGATGTGTATGCATATGTATGTGTATGTGTGTGTATGTATTCATCACATAAAACAGATGTCATTCCAGTTGACAAATGGAACAGGACTAACAAGGTGTGGATGGAGAGGACATGAGAGCAGATGAGGGTAAAATATTCAGAGACTTGATATGCTGATTATCTTCCTGGAATCACGGGTTTGTTCACAAATCACAAACTAATGGTTTTAAAGAACTTTGCCATGTCTTTCATGTGCACAGGGTTCTCTTACACTAACAGCATGTATCTTCAGGGCGCTAATCAGCTCTCAGGCTTTGCCCAGATCCAATGAGTTAAAAATCTAACCCGAGTTCCTCTTATATATTAGAAAGGTTATTTCTGACTACTATTTATGATCAAACTGATCTGATTTAATTAATTCATACTAGAGTGTGAATAATTCATATCAGCATATGAATGAATAATGAATTTGTCTTTTTCCAAATTCTCTGTTTGTAATGAGATAGCACATTAATAGTGAGTGTTCAGAGAATGTTTGAATAGCTCATCTTGTCATTGTGCCTTTAAGGATCACACACAGATGACAGACAGGCCACCACTTCACTTATGTATAATTATAGCACAAACAATGAGGACACTGATGATGATAATTAGTATTTCTCTGGCACTTTACATCTCACAAAGTGCATTTGTCATCATTCCATTTGATTCTTTAAAAGATATTATGAGCTATATGTCACTATCATTAGTTCCTGCTTGCAAGTATGTTTATTTGAAAATGAGTAGGTGTCAATTTATAATTGCAGCATGGTGCCTGTTTAATGTAGCACAAGGCAAGGGAAAGTTCACAGCCAAGTTGAGATTATCTTTGTCCATCCGGATTTTCGGTTTAAGTTATTTTACCATTAGATATGTGACAGAATGGTTATTTTTAATGCAGATGTTAGTTAGGTGGTGGTGGCACATGACTTTAATCCCAGCACTTGGGAGGCAGAAGCAGGCATACATCCAAGTTCAAGGCCAGCCTGGTCTATAGAGCAAGTTCCAGGATAGCCAAGGCTGTTACACAGAGAAATTCTGTCTCAAAAAATCAAAACAAGGAGGAGAAAACATGATGCTGCCCAGTACCATTAGAACTGCTCAGGAGAAGGAGACTCACATCCCTGCCCAGGACATCCTGCGCTGGGCAGTGATGAGAAAACAGCTGACTTCTTATCGTGAGCAAATATATGGTGGGAGAGCGAAAGAGAGAGAGAGAGAGAGAGAGAGAGAGAGAGAGAGAAGGAAAGATTCACTTCCCATAGAGAGAATCAGATATGAAGAGGTGAAGGTGACGAGGAGCAGGCAGAGGTGGGTGGCAAACCCTCGGCCCTGGAAATATCTGGGACTGGACCGCTGAGAAGGCCATGTCTGTGTCAGTGGCCCTTCTGCAGCTGTCTTCTGTTAGTGTGTTCTGTTAGTTGACAGGCTTCAGGTTGTTTATCTCTGGCAGGAGACAATGTCAGGACTCCTGCATGATGCAGAGTTAGCATTGGTTCCCTGCCTGAAAGTCCCCAAATGTTATAAATTCTGCATTACCCAGAGTTAGAACTGGTGCCCTGCCCGGAAGTTCCCATAGCTGAAATGTTTTGTCACATGAATGTTGTACCTTTCTGTTTCTGTGTAGGAAAAGTATCCTGATACTTTTGCACAGATATCTCTGTTTCTTAAACCTCTGTTCTTCTAAAGGGAGTCACCTCTCCCAAGATAGGGCATTTCATATAGAAGTGGTTATACTAATATTTTCAAATACTTCTTTTCATAGAGATATAATGTAGTTTTGCAAAGTTCTTGTTTACAGTGAAATTTAATATAATATACAATTGCACATGTGTGGGGGTTGTAGGCGGATGCAGGTGAGTATGCACACATGGATGTGTTTGTATACATATTAATGTGAAAAATCATTTTCTATTGTCATCCTCTTTACTCATTGAGGTAGTATCACACATCCTGTGTGAAAACCTTGAAATTTTCTCACTCTGTTTTGTTGGTCCAAGTTGCTTTCTTTTCCAAACTACAGATTTTGTTATGCTAACACTTCACTCCTATTTTATATCCCAGAGTTAGATATGATGTCTTCTGCTCTATAGATCATTTAGATTTACATTATTACCATTTTTTTTGCACTTTAGAATATCTTTCGGAAATCATTTTTTTCATGGAAGATATTTGTAAAAATGTGTGCTTGTGCAGTGGGTTGACAATCTTTGCTCTTCTTTTCTTATAATAAGTTCAAAATATTCTTATTCTCAAAAGATAGCTTTAATGGTAACACTAATAGACTCTGAAAATTATTGTCTCTTAGATTTTTGGAAATGACAAATTATTGTTTCCTGATTGTCTTCACCTCTAATGGGAAGACTAGGGTCATGCTGACTTTCAGAATCTTGAGTCAATATAATGTTCTGTTGAATGAACTTGTTTATTAAGTTGCCATATCTCATTTTGTGCTGCTTAGCACATGCATATAGATATTTTTGTGCTACTTCTACATTCAAATTTCTTATAAATAATATATGGAGTTTATTTGTAGAGATTGATGTATTCAGTATAATAAAACTGTTGGTAAGGTTCTTGCATTTATATGGAAATAAAAGAGCAGGAAACTAAGATTGCAATTCCACCAGGCATTTTAGAAAACAAATCCTCAATGCAGCACAATTCTTCAGTATTGAAATTCTGGGCAGGGGATAAAGTGTAAGCAGAAATATAGGGAAGTAAAATGCCCCTTTCAGCACAGACACCTGAGGATGTTTCCCATGTCTGAAAATTATAGGGAGAGTTAGACATAACAAGAGACATAGAGAGCTGCTCCAATAATCAGGAAATCCTTCTAGAGAAGGCTCAGCCTTCTGATTAAGTTTTTATGCTTCAAGATATTTGAAAAATTTACTAAAACTAAATGAATCTGATTAACTTAATTTGAAGAATTATCTTATTATCTGATAACTATTTGGAGAGACTACAGGCATGAGTGGGAGAGATTTACCTACTCAGTGTTTAGTGTCTGCGTCTTACAGAAGAAATGGAATGAAATAGTTGAAGACCTGATGTATCATAGGTTTTGATTTGGGTAAATATTAGTTTGAATTCCAGTTTTATTGTATTTTGAATAAAAGTGAAAAGGTTATTTAATTTTCTAATCATTTTTTCCATGTATCCGTCCATGCAATGTTAAGTCGATTGGTATGCTTGCCCTCAGTGCATATTCACTAATTGAGTTTCATATGCACCTAGCATTGCTCAGAGTTTTTATTAGTCAATGTTATCCTGAAAGACAAGACAGAACCTTGAGTTGAGAGGGTGCATGCCTATAATGCATGGAAGGACAGGAATGTTAATTTGTCTGTAACTGTCATTTAATTTCATTTCTATATCTCTCTGGTCTAGAGAGATTAAGTGGATAGAATGATACGCAGATATAGCTATTCACTGAGAATGAAAGGTTTACTTGAAGAGTTCACAGAGACAGAATAAGTCTTGGTAATGCTTCCTGTTTCACTTGGTTTCTTTGATGACAGTCCTTTCCACCCTTCAAGCTTCAATTTAATTGTATCCTCTTTTCCTACAACCATCTCTCCCAGCATTCAATTGAATTATTTAGTTCATTTTTTTTCTTCTTACCTATTTCTCTCTGTTTGATGTAAACTCCACAAAGGCAGGGAACTCTTATTCTTGATTTTGCACCCAGTACCCAGCATGCTGCCAGGAACAGAGAAGGGTGTCATTAAATATTTATAAATGGATAAGTGAAAAGAATGAATTATTAAGAGAAAAGAAAACATTATATAGTATCTGAGGAAGCAGTGCATCACTGAAAATTGAAGTTGAACTTGGCAAGATTTCATGGCATCATTGCTAATTTTAGTGGAACCCAAAGGAGTTCTGACTTTGGAGCCTTCCTGTTCAGTTGAGTTCTCGTAAGTGTAATTAAAGATCAATGAACCAAGTTCTTAAAAGGAAACCACCTTAATTGCCACAATTGCATGATTGAGATGAATAATGAACGTGCTAATGACAGTATAATGTTAAATATTCAAAGTAGTTATCAAAAGTCAATTAGAAGATAATTGTATGGCACTGAGCTGCAGCAATAGAAAGAATCCTCCCTTTGGGGAAAGGCTGATAACAGGAGAAAGGAACCCTACTTTTATTTCCCCAGAGCTTTAATTTAATCACATAAAATGTAGAAAAACTTTAATTAGGTTGGTACAGTTTGCTCAGGTCACTGTAACAAAATTGCTGTGGATGAGTTCAATTATAAACACATTTATGTATTATAATGCTAGGTGCTGGGAAATCCATGGTAAGGCACCCAGAGGTGTGCTGTCTAGCCAAGGCTACTTTCATGGCTCTTAGGAAGCATCTTCCAACTGATAAGGAGTTCTCTGGGTCTTCTGGTCAGTCGTCCTTTCCATGAGGGTAGAGACTTTATGACCAAGTCAGCTTCTGAATTCTACTAAGGGACTGGTTTCTAGTTTGTGAACTTTGGGGTCACACATTCTGACTGATTTGAGGAACATATACTTCATTATCAAATGGATGCTTTCCTTCCAGATTTCCCTTTTCATTAACCATCCATTGTTCCTGTATTTTAAATTTTAACCATTTTGAAAAATTCAAGAAAAGCTTCTTCAACTGATGTGGATTATGGAATGACTATATTTTTAATGACTAAAAATTCTACATGGCAATTACTCTGAGGTTTAACATTTTTATGATTTTGCATTGTCAACCCTCAAACAGAATATATAACATTCATTGTTTTAACAGTACAATGGAATAATTTTCTGTGAAGATGATGACTGTGGATAAAATCCAGAATGCATGAATGTGAATTTCACTCAGTTTGTCTCCAGACAGAACAATAGTTAAAACTAGCTGGTTTGTATTTGGGAGCCTTGAAAACTTTGATATTGCTAAAAGTTAAACATTTGCCAAAGGGGAAAAAAATAAGGTAATAGAATCTCATTCATTTAACATTTAGTGAAGTACCTTCATGATAGTTGCTTTTGTCTCCCCTGAGTGTCATTTAACCAAAGTAAACTGACAAACAAATAATTCACACTATGTTTGGGTTGTGGATCTGCAGAATTCTATTTTCTTTGGTGATGTGAAACAATTCTTTCCAGCCCTCCTTCCTCTTACTTTTTTTATGCTACCTCAAAGAGCACCCGGGAGCCATCTTTTCCACCTTTTACAATTGTGAGTTTTCAACTACTTAAAATGTTAAAGAGCTTACTTTGTCTAGTCTATTGGAGTATGTCAGACTGGAGCAGAAGAGTTATTAAGATTCAAAGGTAGATGAAGTAAACTCAAATTGCACAGAATAACATCAGCATCCTGCTTTATCATTCCCAAAATGTGTCTTTTGTGAGGAGAAAAAATCAACACATGTTTCTTTGGAAAGGTGTTTGCACAAACATAGACAAATCCATAATACCAACTAGCTGAGCAGCAAGCGCATCAGGAAGTTATCTTCTTTGGGGAAAATTAGTCACCAATGGGCACAAACAAATAACCAAGCCTGCGGCTAATGGTCATTAGTTAAAAAGTTTGTGAACATAGTTCTCTTTTTTAAGTGGAGAGATGCTTTTGATATGTGGGTAAAAAAACAAACCTTAAAATTTTAAAAGGTAAATATAAGATATAATGTATTAAAAAAGTCAATTCAGTATTATGCTGATCAATTATCAACATGTAAGTTATTAATATAACATATCAAAAACAAAGTAAAAACAGAAGCAAAAAATAGTCCCAAAATATTTGAGACAACATTGGCTGATTTATAATTAGAAATAGGGAGTGCTACAGTATTAGATTATTTATAGTGCTACACTTTTACAGAGCATTGTGGCAGAAATCAATCGGGCAAGAAAAGACTTGAATGGCATTGTAAACCAATAAGCTTAACAGATTCAGAACTACCATCATTTCATACTAAAGATCAGAAAAATATTAACTCACTTAACACTATATGTGCAAAACACTATATCTAATACGACATCAATGTATATATCATAGCAGAAGAGTCTCTGTGTCATTACCTACAAAGTATAGCCATATATTTTTAAAGAAACAAAATCAGTTAGACTATATTTTCTAATAAACAATGTGATAAAACAATAAATGCATCAGTCTGTAATACTCTTTCACTTAACAATTTAAAGAATTTAAAGCAATTATCTCTTTGGAGAAAATGGGACCTTGCTAATTTTTAAATGTAACGTACAGAAATTTCAGGGAACACTTTTGTGATGTTCACAGTGAAAACACTGAAAAGCACATTTTTAAAAATTACTTTTTATTAAAAAGTTTCCTTTTTACACAAGGCAATTTGATAATTTTTCTTTCTCCTCTGCCTCCAATATCTCTCAGATAAACCCCATATTCCTACCCATTTAATTTCATGTTCTCTATCTATCTTTCTGTCTCTAAGAAGAAGAGAAAGAAGCAGGAGGAGGAAGAAGAGAAAATAACCATTATTAGAATAATAGAAATATTAAAAGATACAAAGTGAAAAGGCTAAGTATCATATAAAAACAGACCTATTAGAATTACACCTGAGTTGCCTATGGAGACTTGAAAAACCAATAGGGCCTGGATAGATGTGCTGCAGACTCTAAGATATCACAGATGCTAGCCAAGACTACTATACTGAGCAAAACATTCAATCACCAAGATATACCATGATAATGTCAATTGAAACAGTGTCTATCTATAAATCCAGTCCTATAGAAGATACTAGAAAAAAAGCTCCAACACAAGGAGATTAACTACACCCATAAAGTCACATGAAATTTCTCATATCAGCATAATAAAAATAAGCAAAACTTGAGCACACACACACAAATAGAACCCCTCACACACATATATACCACCACCAAAACCAATAATGAAATAGCAAGAATTAGATGGAGACAGCTCTCAGACACAGCCTCATTCTGAGATTCCTGGAGGCAGGATAGCCATTCCAGACTGAAGTAAAGGTAAGAGCCAGTGTCTGGCTGTTTTGCTTTTCTGACCTTTAGGTTGAGCCCAAATATCAGTTTCTGGGTTTTTATTAATCTTGCTCTGTTTGGTGGTGGTGAGCAAAGTCATGGCTCCCTAAGAGAGGATTCCTGACTCAGCATTAGTGGGAAAAACCACTAATTTAACTGCCACCAAACATTTAAATGGTATTTATGAGCAGCCTCAAGCATGTTTCTAAGTAGTGGCATGGACCTAGAAATTTCACAGAGTTGTGGCAATAAACATGGCTCCTGCCAATACCTCTGCAATGAAGCGAGACTCTCAAAAAGCTAAGGAATAGGGGTGGAGTCAGCTACTAAAGCCACAGTTTTAATCTTAGCCATAATGCTTAGCAGATTAAAGAGTCATGTGGTCAAAAAAGAATAGAGATATACAGTAAAGACAGATGGAATGAAAAAAATTCTTCTAAAAGGTTTACAGTGCTTTTAAAAATATAGGTAAGGTTGGGAAAGAAAAACAAAAAAATATATGGAAAATACTTTTAAAAAAAGAAATAGAGAGTTGTGTATAGTGGCACATACTATTAATCCCAGCACTTGTGAGACAGAGTCAGGAAGAGCTCCCTGAATTTGAGGTCAGCCTGGTATGCAGAGTGAGATCCTGGACAGCCAAAGACACACAGAGAAACCCTGTCTCAAAATAGCAAAATCAAAAGTAAAAATAAAATAAATAGAGAAAAAATGTCACGCAAAGATAGAAAATACACAGAGAATCTGGATACTGTGTGTTGCTGTGTTTTCTTTGAGTTGTTTGACTATTGAGGAAGGAGCAACAGCTGCTAAAGAACATTTGATTATATATGTTGCCATATTAATTCAATCTATATATTTTGAAAATGCCTTAACTTCAAATTCAAGTCAAGAGATATGTTACTTTGGATAAGAGGTTTTGCTTTTGTTTCCACAGGAAATGAAAGGCTGTGGACTCATTCTGGGTTACGAAAAATAAGATGTGATTGAGGAAGATCTCCTGAGATGATCTAGCCTCATAGAATATGCCAGTCAGGATTTGACCATAATCCTAAATTTTCTTGGATCCCCTCAAAATTCACAGGATTCCCAGTTTGCAGGAAATAGCCTAGAAAACTAGGCCCACATTTCCCAAAAAATGATTAAGGATATTTGTCTTTGTTTATTATGTTGTTTACAAGATGTTATGGACAATGTTCAGGAAAAAAACTAAACAAAAGGAGATTAGATTCAGGGTCTTGATTTGAAAAAAAAAAAAAAAGAAAGAAAAACTGCCATGGGATAATGCTTTTGTACACTGTAAAGTTTTGTCACTTGTATTAGTTTAATAAAACACTGATTTACCAGTAGCCAGGAAGGAAGTATAGGTGGGTTGAGAAGATTAAGAGAATTCTGGGAAGAAGAAAGGCTGAGAGTCGGGCACCACCAAGACACAGAGGAAGCAAAATGAGAAGGACTTACTGAGAAAGGGTACCAAGTCACATGGCTAAACATAGATGAGAATTATAGTTTAATTTAACTTATAAGAGGTAGATAATAATAATAAACCTGAGAAAGAGGCCAAACAGTTTATAACTAATATAAGCCTCTGTGTGTTTCTGTGGGACTAAATAGCTGCTGGATTGGGTGGTACAGAAACTTCTGTCTACAATGGTCAGTGATATCTCTTAACATCTATGGTCTTAGTTTCCTAATAAAAATATACAGAGCAGTGAATCCCCAGATCCTGAATTTCTTGTAAACAACTTGTTCTCTTCTGCTCTGAGACAGCCTGCAGCTGCTCTGAACATGAGACTCTCAGGAGTTCCTGATAGCAGGGAAATAATTTCTGGTGAGTTTGGTTGGGGCATGTCTATCCCTGTATAAGCTGCCCCTGAACAAAATAAAGAGGGCATTCTTGGTGCATTCTTGTTTCAAGGATGACCTGGGCCTCTGTGTCTCTGTCTGTGTGTCTCTGTGTGTTTCAATCTCTATCCCCTTGTCCAGTTCATGAACTGTATGGTAGCACACAGAGCACAGACAGGGGTGTGCTACACAGACTAATAGAATGGATATGAAACCAGGACCGGTCATTCTGCTAAAACTCTCTCTCTCTCTCTCTCTCTCTCTCTCTCTCTCTCTCTCTCTCTCACACACACACACACACACACACACACACACACACACTCACCTTAATATCAAATACATACATTACTGCTAAGTAAAAGGTTAGAGAAAGATTTTCCAAGCAAATAGACTTAAGAAGCAATGTGTTGTAGACAATCTAATATCTAATGGAATAGACCTCATATCAACATTAATCCAAAAAGATGGTAAAGGATACTTCATACTTATCAAAATAAAAAATCTACCTAGATGTCATGGAAATTCATAACATCTATGCCCTGAATGCAAGAGCATCCATGTTTGTAAAAGAAATATTATTAAAATTTAAATCACACACTGACCCTCACACATTAATAGTGGAGAATTCAATATTCTACCCTAACCAATGGATTGATCATCCAGACAAAAACTAAACAGAAAAACTCTGGAGCTAAGAGTCTTTATAAACCAAATGGACCTAAGAGATAACTAGAAAACATTACACTCAAACCCAAAAGAATATTTATTCTCCCCGAAAACTCACAGAACTTTCTCCAAAATTGATTACATACTCAGTCACAAAGAAAACTTCAACAAACACAGGAAAACCAAAATAAACTAGTACATCTGTAGTGAATGACTGCTTAGTCAAGACTGAAATAAAGAAATTAAAGACTTCCTAGAATTCAAAGAAAATGGTTGCACATCATACCTAAACTTATGGAACACAGTGAAAGTGGTTTTACAGTTATCACATGTTACTCACTCATGGGTGGTTTTTAAACATAAAGCAAAGAAATCCAGCCTACAAACCACAATCCCAGAGAACTTAGACAACAATGAGGACCCTAAGAGAGACATACATAGAGCTAATCTATATGGAAAGTAGAAAAAGTCATGATATCCTGAGTAAATTGGGAGCATGGGGACCTTGGGGAGGGCTGAAGTGAGGAGGGGAGGGGTAGGGAGGGGAGCAGAGAAAAAATGTAGAGCTCAATAAAAATCAATAAAAAAGAAAGTGGTGTTAACAGAAAAGTTCATAGCACTAGTGCCATCATAAAACAAAGAGTTCTCTTACTTGCAACTTAAAAGGACACCTGATAGCTCTAGAAAAGAAAAGAAGCAACAGCACTAAAGAGGAGTAGTCTGCAGAAAGCTGAGGGCTGAAATCAGTAAAATTGAAAGAATAAGAATAATTCAAAAAGATCATCCACGATGACCAAGTAGGCTTTATCTCAGAGATCCAAGAACAGTTCTACATATGAAAATCAGTAATATGATCCACTATATGAACAAACTAAAAGAAAGACCATATGATCATCTCATTAGATGCTGAAAAAGCCTTTGGCAAAATCCAGCACCACTTCATGTTAAAAGTCTTGGAGAGATCAAGGATACAAGGGACATACATAAACACAAGAAAGACAATTTATAACATGCCTATAGCCAACATCAAATTAAGTGGAGAGACACTTAAAGCAATTCCACTAAATTCTATAACAAGACAAGGTTGCCCACTCTCTCCATCCCTATTCAATATAGTACTTCAAGTTCTAGCTTGCGAAATAAAAAAAAAAAAAAACTGGAGGAGATCAAGTTTATAGAAATGGAAAGGAAGAAGTCAAAGTAACTTTATTTGCAGATGGTATGACAAACAAAAAATTTACCAGGAAACTCCTACAGCTGATAAACAACTTTAGCACTGTAGCTGGATACATGGTTAATTCAAAAATATCAGCAGCCTTCTGATATAGAGGTGTATATAACAAATGGACTGAGAAAGAAAACAGGGAAACAACACCCTTCACAATAGCCACAAACAATATAAAATATTTTGAAGAAACTCTAAACATGTGAGTGAAAGACTCGAATAAAAAGTACTTCAATTTTTCCTTTTTAAAAGAAAGAATTTAGAGAATTTATCAGAAAATGGAAAGATCTTTCATGATCATTGATTGGCAGAATTAGCATAGTAAAGTGGTTATCCTACCAAAAGCAATCTACAGATTCAATGAAATCCCCATAAAAAAATCCCAACACAATTATTTTACAGAACTTGAAAATATAATACTCAATTTTATATAAAAGAAATAAATGTCCCATATTGTTAAAACCAATTCTTAACAGTAAATTAACTTCCAGAGGAATCACCATCTCTGATTTCAGGCTACTCTACAGAGCTACTAGTAATAAAAATCACCTGTATAGACAATAAAAACAGACATATAGATCAATGGAAAGAAACTGAACATCCAAACATAAATCCAGACTCCAATGTCCACTTGATTTTTGATAAATAAGCCAAAAATTCACAAGGAAAAAAGAAAACATCTTCAACAAATGGTGCTGGTCTATCTGAATGTCTACATGTAGAAGAATGCAAATTGATTCATATTTATCTCCTTTCACAAAAGTTGTCTAAGTGAATCAAACATTTCAATATAAAACTAGATATACTACACCTGATAGAGGAGAAAATAGGGAACAGCCTTGAACTCATTGGCACATGAGACAACTACCTGAAGAGAACACCAATAGTGCAGGCATTAATATTGACAATTAATAAGTGGGAACTTATGAAACTGAAAAGCTTCCGTAAGGCAACCGAAACTGTCAATAGGACAAAACAACACTTTAAAGAGTATGAGGAAAATTTTATCTACTCTACATCTGATAGAGGACTAATATCCAAAATATATAAAAAACAACTCAAGGAACTAGACATCAAGAAACCAAACAATATAATAAAAACTGGGGTACAGGCCTAGAAGGAGAATTATCAACCAAGGAATCTCAAATGTCTGAGAATCACTTAAAGAAATGTTCAACATTCTTAGCAATCAGGGAAATACAAATCAAAGCTACTTGTGATTCCATCTTATATCTGTCAGAATGGCTAAGATTAACCACAAAAATCTGACAGCTCATGCTGGAGAGGATATGGAACCAGTGGAGTCCTCCTCCATTCAGGTGGGTATGCAAACTCATATAGTCACTATGTAAATCAATGTGATGGTACCTCAGAAAACTGTGAATTGATCTACCACAAGATCCAGTCATACCACTGTTGGGCTTATGTCTGATATACCCCATCCTATCACAAAGATACTTATTCAACTATGTTCTTAATAGCCAGAAGCTGGAAACAACCTATATGTCCTTCAACCCAAGAATAGATCAAGGAAATGTAGTACAGTTAAAGAATGGAATATTACTTGGCTATTGGAAGAAACTACATGGCTGTCAGACTCCCTTTGACAAGCACAACTCTGACCCACGTCTCTAGACTTAGGGTGAGAAGAATTTCATCCATGAGCCCACCCAGTGCCTCTGGTGCAGGGCAGTTGGGCACCATTATGGTGAGAGAGTACAGTGTAGTGAAAGGGAGGGATAAATGATTCATGTGCTTAAAGAGAAGCATACTAAAGAGTGTAGTGAGGAGCCAGCTGAGTAGATACCTTGCTTGCCACCCAAGGCCAGATGTCTGGGTCTGGGCTACTGCCAAGGCCATGCCTTGGTTCATGACTGATGGAGCTCTGGGGGCCTGTGTTGACATCTGTGGCTCCAATTACCACTGTGGGCAATTTAGACTCCCAGAGTTGGGCCCAATACATGTGCCCCGACAGGGACCATGCCAATCCAAGATTCCTGTGCCACCACCCAAGACCATTGTGACATCTGGCTCAAACTGCTGTCAGGTGATCCTGCTATGGCTGGTCTCTGAGTTGATATCCATGACTCCTGTTGCTACTGAGGGCCATGTAGAGGCCTGTAGTCTAGGTTGACACCCGAGGCCATGTTTGTCTTAAAGGTTCAAGGTGCCGCTGGGCCCATACAGACCTGGGTGACCCATACCATCACCTAGGGACATGATGTCATCTGGTCCTGGACTGAAGACATAGGACATTCATGGGTTCTTGGCCCTACCACAGAGAAGATCTGTGTTGATGTCAGTGGCTCCTGTTACCATCAGAGGCTGAGTGGATACCTGGGATCTGGCCTGTCATCTGGAGACATGTTGCAGTTTGGGGGCCATGTTGACACTTAGACCAGATTAACCTGGGAGATATACAATGCCAACTAGGGCCATGATGATATCCAGGCCTGGGATATTGCCAAATCCCAAAACTTGGGTCCATGGTCCTACCATAGACTGAGTATCTGCTGATGTTTCTTTCCCATTTTGCCACCAAAGTCATACTGATTCCCAGGATCTGGGCTCCACCTGTGGCCTTCTAGATGACTAAAGACTGTGCTGCTTCCAAGCCAATATAGACCTGAGTCTGTCACCCAGGACCAGAGTGTCATATAGCCAAGGTCATGTCTGGGTCCACGGTCCTGTCACAGACAGAACCTGCAATGGGGTCTGAGGCTCCAGTCACCATTGAATGTAGTGTTGATGCCCAGGATCTGGGCCAGCACCTGGGGCCATGTTGGGATTTGAGGACCATGGTGCCATTTGGTTCATGCCAGTCTAAGTGACCTGCCGTGCCACCCTGGGCTATGGTGTCATCCAGGCCTGGGCTGCTGCCAGAGGCCATGTCTGGAGCCATAGCCCTTCTTCAGTATCTAGCTGTGTTGATAACCATAGCTTCTGTCACCAACAAAGCACTGAGGATAGGGATGCGCAGCATTGACTTGGACCCACACCAACTGCACCACTCTGGAAAGCAGGCCCTGCACCTTCCCAGGGCAGCACAATAGAGCTACCCCCATTGACTGGGTGTGTGGGTGAGCTGGCTGTGAATACATAAGAATGGGAGAGCTAGCCCCATGGTCTGCCATGTGGTGGGGTAGGTGAGGGAGAGATACCTAGCCAGGGCAGCACAGTAGAGCTAAACCCATTGACAAAGGAACAGGTAACAGAGATTGTAAGTGGGAGATCTAGCCCCACCCTTCATCTGTCACATGATAGAGTGAGTAAGAGAGAGAGTGATACAACCTTCCCTCTCTCCTCCCCCTAACTGCCTGTGTTGGGAGAGACAGTTGGTGCTGAGATTACAAGAGTGCAAGAATTGCCACTGTCCCCACTGACCGCCACACTGAGATCAGGCCTGCATCTCACCTGGGCAGCACAGTAGAGCTGACCCTGCTGGTGGGAACAGAGGTAAATGTTCTCAGGGGACATGAGAATGGAAGAACTGACCCCAGCCTCATCTTCCATGTGAAGGCATAAGTGAGAAAAAAATGTCACACATCTCCTTACCCCTTGCAACCTAAGGCAGGTGAGAGATTTGGCCCTGGGGCCACGAGAGTGGGAGAATTGGCCCTGCCCCTGACCAGACTGCAGCTCCCAGGAAAGCAGTTATGGCACTTTACCTGGGCAGCATACTAGAGCTGATCCTATCGGCAGGTGCACAGGTGAGCTGTACATATAGCCATGAGCACAGGAGATCTGCCCCCATCCCTTCTCTTGTATGCCATGAGATGACAAGGGTAAGGGAAATATGACCTCCCATCATCTTTGCTCCCTGTGACAAGCAGAAGAGTCAACTTTGGGGGTATCAGAATGCAAGAGATGGTCCTGCCCCTCACCAAGTGTAGTAGTTCACAGAACAGGCCCTCCACTTTGCCTGGGAGCACCAGTAGAGCTGGCCCTGGTAGTGTGAGTGCAGGTGAACTAGATCTGAGGGTGTGAGATCAGGAGAACTGGCCACATTCCTTGCTATCTTTTACATTGGAGAGCTTGCCTGGATGGTAATGAAGAGGGAGAGCTGGTGAGCTGACCAGCCCAGCTACCACCCAGGCCAAGAAACAGGACTACAAGGTTGCCTATCCCAGTGCCTACCTCATCTATGAACTCTTGGGGCATGTGAAGTGGCCATATCTGTAGATTCAAATCTACAGGATCTCCAGGACATAAGGCAACAACAAGATACCTAAGAGGAATCCCAGTGAGGGCCCAGAATCAAAGGTGTAACAGAATTCAAAGGCCTTGAACCAGGTCAATGACGTATTGTGATGAACAATGATAAGTAGATGTATGGACTTAATGGTATACTATGAGACTTATTCGGCCACACTGCAGTTTTCATGCCAAGATTTTGTTTTTTGTTTGATTAGTTGTTTGGGTTTTTGTTTTTATTTTTTTTTTGGTGGTGGTGGTGGTTTTAATTTATTTTTAAATTTTAATTTTGGGAAGAGGTTGCAAGAGCAGAGGGAAGAAGCAGGGTATGGGAAAATGTGTATGATCAGGATTTATGATATAAAATCCACAATAAAATCAATAAAAAAGTTGAAGAAGAATAAGAAAAGGTGGAGGAGGAGGAAGAGGATAAAGAAATTACATCATGAGACCGGGCGGTGGTAGCGCACGCCTTTAATCCCAGCACTCGGGAGGCAGAGGCAGGCGGATCTCTGTGAGTTCGAGACCAGCCTGGTCTACAAGAGCTAGTTCCAAGACAGGCTCCAAAAACCACAGAGAAACCCTGTCTCAAAAAAACCAAAAAAAAAAAAAAAAAAAAAAAAAAAGAAATTACATCATGAAATTTCAAGCAAATGGATGGAACTAGAAAAAAAAATCAACCTTAGTGAGGCAACCCAGATTCAGAAAGACAAACATGATATGTACTAACTTATAATTTGATATTAGTTGTTAAGTAAAGAATAATCATATACAGTTCATAGATTCAGAAAAGTTAGATGAAGAAAAGAAGCCTGGCAATATGCATGGATCTCCCTGGGAAGGCTAAACAGAATGGTTTTTGTGAATGTACTAGGAATGGGAACAGGAGGGATCAGGTTGGGAAGGGATGGTTGGAGGAAGAAAGGATGGGAGAAATGACTGAGTTAGGTGGACATCTGGTGGGCAATATGTAAACTTCATGTAATGGAAACTTACTAGAGTCTATGAGGCTGATCCTAGTAAGGACTCCCTGTAGTGGAGGATATGGAGCCTGCACCAGCCATCTTTTGTAACCAGGCTAGGCTCCCAGTGGTGAGACTAGGATACCAACCCAGTCTATGGCCTACAATCTGCCATGGCTGAAAGATGCACTGGGGCAATGGTGGCTCAGAGATTGTGAGAATGGCCAATAACTGATCTAACATGAGGCCCATACCGTGAGAGGAAGCCCATGTCTGACACTACCAGGATTCAGAAGCTAAGTAGCTCACAGTCCTAGGGTAGAACCACGTACGACTGACAAACAAACAGAAACAATGAAATGATTCCTAGCTATACTCATAGGATTGCTACCTCGCAGGATCGCTGTCAAAAAGGCTTCCTCTAGTGTCTGATTGGAGCAGATACAATGA
Organism: Microtus oregoni; assembly: GCF_018167655.1. Taxonomy (NCBI): domain Eukaryota; kingdom Metazoa; phylum Chordata; class Mammalia; order Rodentia; family Cricetidae; genus Microtus; species Microtus oregoni. The sequence continues at coordinate 34,662,346 of NW_024543067.1, forward strand.
ACCACAACCAAACTTTAGGTGAAGCTCAGGAATTCAGAGCAAGAGGGCAAGTAAGCATTATAGGAGCCAGAGGGTTTGAGACCATCAAGAGAACATGGCCCACAGAACCAATTAAGCAGAGTTCATTGGAGTCACAGAGACCGAACTGTGTCTGTGCCAGGAACTCTGAAAATATGCTTGTGATTCTTTCGCTTGGGGTTTTATTTAGCTCCTAACAATAAAAAGGATATATCTGATCTTTTGGCCTGTTTGTGAGACCATTTTCCTCATACTGGGTTGCCTTGTCCAGCCTTGATACGAGGTTATGTGCCTATTCTTATTCTATCTTGTTATGTTGAAATTGATTCATATCATTGGGAGGTCTGCTCTTTTCTGAAGAGAAGCATGAGCAGTGGATCTGGGGCAGGGAAAGAGGGTAGGGAACACTGACAGGAGTAGAGGAAGCTGCATTGTATGAAGAATAATATAATAAATTATTTAAAATAAATAAAGTTACCGAAACAAAAGAGTCCACATGCATGCACACGTGCATGCATGAACACCCACACACAGATAACAAAACTGACTTTGTTTTGTGTTGGCCAGCTACTTCTAGGCTAGACGCATGCCCTGTTGTGTGGCTGATATACCCAGTGACATTCCTTTGTGCTGGATGAAGCCACTAGTGTGTTCCCAGACACCATCTGCTTGTTCATTTCCCAGCTGCCCAGACTCCTGAAATAATCACACAGAAACTGTATTAATTAAATCACTGTTTGGCTAATTACTTAAGCATATTGCTAGCTAGCTCTTATAACTAGAGTTAACCCATTTCCATTATTTTTTATTTTACTATGATGCTCATGGACTACCAGCAAGTTTCCAGCTGGCAGCGTGAATCTGTCTCAGGTGGTGGCTCCATGGCTTCTCCTGACTCCACCTCCTTTTTTCTGCATTCAGTTTAGTTTTCCCCACCTAGCTCTACTCTACCCTTTCACAGGCCTAAGCCAGTTTCTTTACTAACCAATAATATTCACAGCATACAAAGGGGAATAACACATCACCTCCCCTTTTCTGTTTAAGTAAAAAGGAAGGTTTTAACTTTAACATAGTAAAATTACATACATCAAAACAGGTATCAAGCAAGAATTACAATTACAATATTTATATCTACTTTATCATAACTAACAAAAACTATAACTATCTATTCTTCAACTCCATCAAGGACTCCAGAAGGATATAATATTACCTAAGTAAACAGGAAATGCATTGTAAGCAATATCAAAATTCTATAAGTGTCAGAGACATCTCGTTGCATGTACAGTCACCCAAAGTTCTTCTGTACCATTAGGGCATCCAATATTCAGTCTTTTTCTGTGTCCTGAAGAATGTCTAGCAGACTCATGAAGCAGGAACCCCAGAGACATGTTTCACCCTTCGGCAAGTTCGGCAATCATTTCTCTGTGGGTCCTACATCTCCAGTTCATAGAGCATTACAGCAAGCAGTCCAGGCAGGAGCAATTTCTTGCCCAAATGGCTAACAAACTCCATAAGGAGCCTCTTCAGTGCCCATATTCCTCACGACGTAATTGGTGCTGCCAGGAATAGATGTGTCTCATTGGCATGAAATGTTTAAGTTCTTAAAACATTTTAAATGCCATATTCCAAAGGTATCTGAAAGATATGAAGAATGCCTATTCATCTGAAATATATCTCTGCACATCTAGAAAATCTAACTAACATGACTACAAGCTTAATTATTATAGATGATTATCTATTAACCTATATTTCTTAACTATACATCACAATTTTAAATGAGCTGCACAAAAACAATACCTTAAATAAGAGCAGAAATATATATAACAAAATTGACCTTAAATTTGTATGAATAAAACAAGATCTATACTAATGCAAAGTATCTATATCTATAGCCCATTTCTCTTTAAATGTAAATAAACATTTATAAACAATATCTGGGAATTTGGCTGTAGTTCTCTCCAAACTACTTCCTGCTGTTTATTGGGCAAAGTAATTTTTTGAGGGGTATTCATAGTGACCTTTTGGGGGAGCTTGTTCCATCTAACCACATCAGTCTGGAATGAATCCACAGGTTTCCATCTTCTGTGCAAACAAAAGAAGAACCTCTTTTCTAAAGTAACATATCCTTAGACTCAAATTTCAAAGACAAGATACCTTTCAAGTATATATGTTGGTTACTTAGCTCCTTCACAGTCAAAAAATTCAAAGAAAATACAATAATACACACAATCCAGACTCTTTGTGTATATTCCATCTTTATTGTCTTATTCGTTTTTACTCTATTACTTTTTAATATCTATTTTATTATCTTTACTCTCTTAATCTATGACTGTACTCTGTCTCTTTAAAGACTTTGTTTTGTTTTTTTTAAAAAAAAACATTTATTTCTTTTTATAACTCTCTATACTCTTTTTCTTGTCTTCTCCGAAGCTTATGTACCTTTGCCCAACTCTGTGACTCACTTAGAGTTATTTTATGTCTGAATCTATCCTATTGTGTTTTTGTAATTCTTTTCTGTCAAGGAGCATTTCTTAAAATTCTAAGTGCTTCTAAGGCTCCTTTGCCTTTTGGCTCCCCCAGTCCAATATGGTGGGGCAGAGGTCTGTTTAGGATGAACCATGCATGCTCATAACCCATTTTCAGGCACACAGCAGGTCTGTGTTGCCATTAATCAAGTTGTAGTATTCTGCTCACAAACCCCATTTAAATGCTCAGACTCCTGAAAGAGCCAGAGATCCTGCTGCCAGCATGGCCCAGGAAGCCTCCTGTTTAAAACTGCATGGCTTTTTAACTGCTACGGCTGTATCAGGAAGACCTCTCTTAAAGGAGCTACAGCATGCCACCAGTAAGCAAAACCATCCGAAAAAAAATTACAGCTAAACTTTGTTGTTTTGTGCCTAGAGTTCCTTTCCAAGATTTCTCAAGTTTTACATGGATGTAGCTAGCACCCTCTGGAGTACCAATTTGTTGTGTGAAGCTACTAGTGTGTTCCCGAACACTCTCTGTTTGTTCATTTCCAGGCTGACCAGACTCCCTTAATAACCACACAAAAACTGTATTAATTAAATCACTGGTTGACCAATTACTTAAGTATATTGCTAGCTAGCTCTTACATGTAGAATTAACCCATTTCCATTATTTGAAATTTTACCGTGAGGCTCATGGCCTACCAGCAAATTTCCAGCTGGCAGCCTAAATCTGTCTCAGGTGGCGGCTCCATGGCTTCTCCTTACTCCACCTCCTTTCTCTCAGCATTCAGTTTAGTTTTCCCCACCTAGCTCTTCTCTGCCCTATCACAGGCCCAAGACAGTTACTTTATTAACATTTGGAGAAAACTGATTTTACACTTTCCCAGGAAGTTATCAGCTTCAAATTGCTTCTTGGGACTCAAATAGATTCATGGCACTGCATGTCTACTTTCTCCTTTCAATGCTGAGTAGAAAAGTAGAAGTATGTATTCCCAAAGGCCCATAACCTATCTAGCCTCAGTTCTTGCACATGTCAGCACCGTCAGTTGTATGTTTCATATAATAAGGAAGGCCTTAAATCTAATAAATATTGCTAATCCCACAGCATTTGTACCACTATTTACTAAGATATCTTCCAAGCAAGTCTCTATTGTAGTTCGTGAACTTTGTATGTAGATAATATTCACGATTATTTTTCTCCCCTGGTTGTATAACAAGCACCTTTCTGAATCATTAATACGATTCTCTAGGGGTGACTTTTTAAGTTATACATTGGTTTGGCTTTCAAGTCATGCCAGTCAACTCTGCTTTGTAAACCGTGGTGATTCAATCCTCTTGGCAGTAGCCATTATTCATCAGACAGCTCATGAACAGTGGTCTCCTAATCCCCTAAGCTGTGGGATAATTCTATAGATTCTTGCCATCTATAGAGGCATCACAAAGCAACATGAGAATTTTTGATATGTTGTTTCTTGTTAAAGTAACGCAGTTTGCAATGTTATTTTATAAGATTAAATTATTATTTTTTATTGTTCTAGCTCAAATTATTAAAATGATGAAACATAAATTGTATCCTTATAAAACAAAGAGACTAAGAAATATCTGATATTATATACAAACTCAAGAAACTTGACATCAAAAGAATAAATTATCCAATAAAAAATAGAGTACAGATCTAAACAAAGAACTCTCGACAGATGCATCTCAAAGAGTTGAATGACACTTAAAAAAATGATCAACATTATTAATCATCAGAGAAATACAGCTCAACATAACTCTGAGATTCCAATTTATACCTATCAGAATGGCCAAAATAAAAAACACTAATGATAACTTATGTTGGAGAGAATGTGGGGTAAGGGAAACACTTCTCCATTGCTGGTGGGGGTGCAAACTTGTAAGTCAGCCACTTTGAAAATCAGTATGATGATTTTTCAGAAAATTAGAAAACAATCTACCATAAGACCCAGCAATATTTCTCTTGAGTATATACTCAAAGGATGCTCAATCATACTACAAGTGCATGTGCTCAACTATATTCATAGAAGCATTATTTATAAGCCAGAATTTGGGAACAACATAGATGCATCTCAACTGATGAATGGATAAAGAAAATATGGTACATTCATAGGACCCTAAGAAAGACATATGTGGATCTACACAGGAAGGAAAAAAAGATAAGATCTGAGCAAATTGGGAGCATGGGTGTCATGGGAGCGGGTAGAAGGTGAGGGGGAGGAAGAGAGGAAATTGGAGAAAAATGTATAGCTCAATAAAAACAATTGTGGGGAGGGCCTTGGACTTCCCATGGGGCAGGGTTCCCTGCCCTCTCTTAAGGAGGGAGGGGGAGGGAGGAGGGGGAGTGGGGGAATGGGAGGGGAATAGGAGGAAGGGAGGAAGTTTAAGTTTTTAAATGGAAAAAAATTAAAAATTGAAAAAAAGGAAACACTGTGATTCCTAGTGGTCCAAAAGATTAGGGTGGTGTGCCCCAAGTGAACACTGTCTCCAGTATCTGCTTCTGTTACAAAGACAGCATAGTTTTACATTTTTGTCCCATATCAAAGTAGGTAAGTGTAGTGATATTTCATTTGTATGTTAATAAATAAAACTTACCTGAAGATCAAAGAGTAAAACAGTCACACTAATCAGGCATATAAACCAGGCAATGGTGACACACCTTTAATCCCAGTAGCCTCACCAGTTAGCCATAGAAACCAAGCAGTAGTGGTGCACGCCTTTATCCCAACCCTAGATTGGAATATATACAGGGATAAAACAGGAACTCATTCTCTTTCAGATTAAGAATTTCTTAGAAGTAAGAGCTCTCTAGTGGCTTGTCTGCTTTGCTTTTCTGATCTTCAGGTTTAAGTCCAAGAAAATAAAAATAAAAAAAAGATATATAAAAGAAATATCTGAATCACATGATAATGATGGATAGGAATATAAATATGGTAGTTTGAATGTAATTGGCCCCAATAATCTCTAAAAAGGGGTACTATTAGGAGGTGTGGCTTTGTTGGAGTAGATGGCCTTGGTGGGGGAAGTGTGTTATGCTGGGGGAGGGCTTTGACATTTGCTATGCATAAGATAGTGCCCAGTGCATGCAAGATGTAGAACTCTCAGTTACCTCTCTAGTACCATGTCTGCCTGCACACCACCATGTTTCTTGCCATATAGACTAAACCTCAGAAACTACAAGCAAGCCACCCAATTAAAAATTTTCCTTAGAAAAAGGATGATTGGGGTAAAGGAAGGTTGAATAGGGGAGCGCGGAAGCACAATTCTTAGTTAAGGGAGCCACCTTAGGGTTGGCAAGAGACTTGAACCTAGAGTGGCTCCCAGGAGCCCAAGGCGATGTCCCCAGTTAGTTCCTTGGGCAGCTGACGATAGGGAACCTGAAATGACCCTATCCTAGAGCAATACTGACGAATATCTTGAATATCACCATAGAACCTTCATCTGGTGATGGATGGAGATAGAGACAGAGACCCACACTGGAGCACTGGACTGAGCTCCCAAGGTCCCAATGAGGAGCAGAAGGAGGGAGAACATGAGCAAAGAAGTCGGGACCACGAGGCGTGCACCCACCCACTGAGACAGTGGAGCTGATCTACTGGGAGCTCACCAAGGCCAGCTGGACTGTGACTGAAAAAGCATGGGTTAAAACTGGACTCTCTGAACATGGGGAACAATGAGGGCTGATGAGAAGCCAAGGACAATGGCATGGGATTTTGATCCTACTTAATATGCTGGCTTTGTGGGAGCCTAGCCAGTTTGGATGTTCACCTTCCTAGATATGGACGGAGGGGGGAGGACCTTGGGCTTACCATAGGGCAGGGAACCCTGACTGCTCTTTGAACTGGAGAGGGAGGGGGAGAGGAGTAGGGGGAAGGCGAGAAGGGTGGGAGGAGGGGGAGGGAAATGGGAGGCTGGGAGGGGGTGGAAACTTGTTTTTTTTTCCTTTTCTCAATAAAAAAAATTTCCTTATATGAATTGTCATGGTCATAGTGTCTCTTCATAGCAATAAAAGCTATATGATAATAATTGTAGAATACACTAATTTTTAAAATAAGATCTCTAATGACTAACACATCAGTTTTAAATAAGTAGTTTTTAAAAATAATGAATTTCTCATTGGAATATTAACATTTATATTGAAAAATATTATGCTTTTGAGAAACAGTATAAGTACTTTAAAGGCAATACTTGTATTTTGCAGGATCACACCTGGTCTCAGCATTTAAAATATTATGGCAAGAGGGTTATGAGTTTGAAGGGAGAGGCAGTTTCAAAAATAAACAAATAGACAAGTGAACAACTCAAAACAATGTTGTTCCACTTTAATCAAGCCAACAGTCATGGCCCAGGAATACAAAGGTAGATTACAGCATGTTGTTCATGAAAATTTGGATTTCCACTTGTAACTTGCATTTTACCTTGTGCATTTTCTCTTATAAGATTTGCCTATGGAAGCTGAATTATAGTTACCTCTTTATAATTTTCAGAAGGTTCTCATATTGTATCTTAACTACCTTTGTATATCCCTTACTCTACATATTTTCCTAAGCCTATTACAAAGTTGTAAAAAAGTACATTATTCTCATCACATTGACAACTATTTAAAACACAATTGTTTTCACTAATTAATGCTGATAGCAAACTGACAGCTGAAATCAATAAAATAGAAACAAAGGGAATACAAAGAGTCAATGAAACTAAGAGTTGCTTCTTCAATAAGTTCAACAAAATAGATAAACCCTAGTCCAAACTAGCTATAGGCAGAGGGAGAACATCTAAAATAATGAAATCAGAAATGAACAGGGGACATAACAGGAGACTCTGAGTAAATCTAGAGAGCTGTAAGGGCATATTTCAAGAACCTGTACCACACAAAATTGGAAAATCTAAAGTAAATGGACAAATTTCTTAATAGATAGCATTTGCCAAAGTTAAATCATGATCAAATAAACAATTTAAATAGATCTAGCCCCTAAGGAAATAGAAGTATACTCATTAAAAGACTCCTAACCAAAACAAACAAATAAACAAACAAACAAAAAATAAATGAAGACCCAAGGCCAGATGATTTTAATAGAAAATTCTATCAGACTTTCAAAGAAGAGCCAATACCAATAATATCAAATTACTCCACAAAATAGAAACAGAAAGAATATTGACAAATTCTTCTATGAGGCCATGACCACCTTGATAATCAACCCACACAAAGAATCAACATAGAAAAAGAATCATAGGCCAATATCACGAATGAGCATTGATGCAAAATTACTCAATAAAATAATGGCAAGAAAAATCCAAGAATACATAAAAAAGATCATCCACCATTATGAAGTAGGTTTCATTTCAGAAATGCAAGGATGGTTCAACATATGAAATAAAGAAACACACGTTCATCTCTTCAGGTGCTGTAAAAGCCTGAGAAAAAAATCCAACACCCCTTCACACTGACTAATGATATTCTTTTATATGCATAGATTGATGCCTAACCCAATTGCCATCAGAGAGGCTTTATCTAGAAACTGATGGAAACAGATTCAGACACACAGCGAAACATTAAGTAGACCTCAGGGAATCCTGCAGAAGAGGGGAGAAGGGGAAGAAAGGTTTGTAGGAGCCAGAGGGGTCAATATTACAAGAGAAATCACAGAATCAACGAACCTGGGCTCAAAGGAAATCACAGACTGAACCAACATCCAGGGAGCCTGAATGGGACTGATTTAGGCACTTTGCACATATGTGACAGTTGTGCAGTTTGGTCCTCTTCTGGGACTCTTAATAATATGAATAGGGGCTGTCTCTGTCTCTTCTACTGGCTTTTGGGACCCTACTCCTCATACTGTGTCATTACAAATAGAATTAGAATATTGTTATAATTATTAATGAATGTGTTTTCATACAGTAGATATCATCAAGGCCATGATAATAACGTATATTAATATAAATATAATAATAGAAAGTATAGAATCTAATGTTAGAGAAAATGCAAACTTAAAACCAGTGGAAGGTGAACATCCAAACTGGCTAGGCTCCCACAAAGCCCTTCCTAGACCAAGATGGAGGGGGGAGGACTTTGGACTTTCCACATGGCAGGGAACCCTGACTGCTCTTTGGGCTGGAGAGGGAGGGGGAGAGGAGTGGGGGGAGGGGGAGAAGAGTGGGAGGAGGGGGAGAAGGGTGGGAGGAGGGGGAGGGAAATGGGAGGCTGGGAGGAGGAGGAAATTTGTTTTTTTTTCTCCTTTTCTCAATAAAAAAAAAGTTAAAAAAAAGAATGTCACAATTAACAGAATCATACCAATATTGCCACAGAAATTATAAACGCATTAAAAAAGTCAAGTTAAAATCAAAAAAAAAAAACCAGTGGAATCTCAGCAAATGTTAGTTAAGGTTGGAAACAATAAAATAAAGTGAACAAGTAAAGGAACACTACAAAGATAGACTTGTAGAATCAGTTTGACTTCTGCAGACACATCTGAAGGAATTCCCATGAGCTGTTATCAAATTAAACACAAGATAAAGATAATGTTTGTATGCTTAAACTATTTTGTCTCATTAAATAAAATAATAACTTCTTGTGGATCGATACAGTACTTTATACTTTTATGACAAAAGAAGCCAAGAGGTAGATATAAAAATATAAATTAAATTGTTGTATGATTCATGAAAAAGAATGAGAGAAGTTAGAGAAGAGTGAGCTTAGAGTAAGAGCAGAGAAGCTGGTGTATATAACATGTATGAATGTGTTTAAGAAAACATATGTATGAATATATAAAAGAGTTAAAGGCTTTCTTCTGGTTTCTATGCACTTTGGTAGGCTCTTTCCCCACAATACTATTTTGTAACACTGAATCTGGAGTATTAGCATGTACTAACAACAGGAAATAAAGTAGTAAGTATAGGAAAATAGTATCTGACACACTCTGACCTGTTACAACTACAGGTCAACACACACCTGGTCTTACTTGCCCTTCCTCTTCCAGTCTTTTTTCTCCTTTCCTCTTTGTGTTTGTGTTGTGTGTTTGTGTGTGCGTGTGTGTGTGTGTGTGTGTGTGTGTGTGTGTGTGTGTGTGTGTATGTCTGTGTGTGTGTAAGGGCATGCAGAAGAGTTTAGAATTTTATATTTTTAAAGATTTTCTATATTTTAAATTTAAAGAATTTTAAATTTTTTAAAGATTTTATTGATTATCTACAGGCCTACCCATTACACTTCTTAAAAAATTTACTTGGATAAGAAGCCCTAAATTATTCACTATATATTTCACTAAAAAATTTAATCCCTAACACATAAAGTTCAGATATTAAGGCTAGGTTTTTCTGTATGAAATGGGTCTATAATAAATGGTGGGGGTAACATTACAGAATGCAATATAATGAAAACTTACAAATTGGTGGAAGAAAATGACCTATGCAAGTCAAGATGTTAGCTCATCAAAAGCTGTGAAGGGAATCAATTTTGTCTTAGGCATGATCCCCCATCTGCTTTGAAAGCTTTGAATTGATTGATTTTCGGGCATGTTCAGACATAAGGTCAAGAAAAGACCTTTCATTGTAAGACTAACCTTTCCATAGCACATGTACCAAAACATTACCTTAATTTAAGCACTAGTCTGATGTCAACAGCTGACAAAAATCACATATAGGAAAGAATTTTCAATACCGAATAATTCTATATCCCTTCTTATGAAGTTCATACAACTGTGGGGTTTTCTCTGCTAATAAAAGTGCAGCTCTGAATAAGGAAATATATCTATATATCATGTTACCTTTACAAATCAAAGATAAAAAGACAACTTCAAATGAATAAATTAAATTTGATATTTACAATCAATTCTAAATTAAAAACAGTGAAGATTAGAGATGATGACATCCTCGCTTGTAAAGAACACATACCTACAACTCAACTTCATATAAAGGAGAAATATTACAGGAGTCTAATCAAAGTCAAATAATAAACTCAGGATCTTGTTATGGCCTAAATGCCTAACAGAATGTCTTGTCAAACCTACCCGGTGTTATTTTCCTTAGAAGATTAACTATATCCGCCACCCTGACTGGTTAAATGATTCTTTTCATTCCACATCTATAGAATGCAGGGGTAGGACACCCAGGTAAGCTACAATGAGATACAACCTACTGCAGTGCTTTGATTGATGGGTAACCAGCATCGGGATTCTAGCAGAAGTTGGCGAGTGTGCAGGGGTCTCTTTCTCCACTGGTTCATGTGCCGTGGAAAGAGGATGGAATGTCACTCCTTTGACAGGGTAATGTTCTGTGATGAAGTGACTGGGTGTTGGTTCTTGGTTATGATTTGCTACATAAGATTCCACCTTAGGTAGAGGCAGTTTCTTTTTCTGCCTTTAGTGAGCACTATGTGACAGGGAGCTAATCAACATAACCTCTAGGAACTCTAAACTGTCCTCAACCAAGAGTCAGTCAGGATCTATGTCTCAATGCGAGAGGAAATGCATAGAGAAATGACTATTAAATATGGAAGATTATTTTCTGGTCCTCTGCTTAAAGTTGATATTAACTAATACTTATTTTTATATAGTATAAAAGAAATGGTAATGTGTTTAAAATAAAAAATATAAAGCAAAATATTATATATAAATGTTGAATATGGTTATTATAGTTTAAATAAGCATGTATTTATATTTTATATGTTACTTAATACTTACATCATGTACATATTTACATATAAGTACATATGTGCTTATATTTGAGTGCTGGTCTGCCTGATTCTGAACATACTCACTTGAGAACCACACTGTCTGCAATTTTGAGACAACCTACCTAAACAAACAATACACCACATATATGGAAATTGCCAGACAATAAATAGAGACTGCTACATCAGCCTCTGGATTTGTGGCTATATGTTATGCAGCATAAATGAATGCCAGATCATTATATACACATGGCATGGTAAGAAGGTGGGAGTGGCTCCTGATAAGCTTGGAACCAGGGCTAGGAATGCTGTTAGGCACAGACGAGGTTATACTTTATCTAGAAAATTAAAAAAGCTCTACCAACATGTAATTTTTATATTTGTGGAGTAAGAATCAGAAGTTTTAATACATAGTGAGATGGCAGAAAAGTAGATAAAAAGAACAGAAACAAGAGATAGGAAAACATTTTTTTTTCTGGATTACATTAAGGTTCCATCCAATTTTAAAATGATGTCTTAAAAGACTAGATGCATTCAAATTCTTGCCTTGTGTAAGCTTTTCACTTAAGGCCTCTTCATATCTCAAGCTGACCTCTCTTATATACAGTTAAAGCTTCCACATCATTGAAGCAATACACCAAGAAAGGGGATGTAAAACACACTTATCAACAACAGTGCTACTTGGAAATCCCATATCATTCCATATCGTGAAATCTCATCTTTTAGCCCTAAAAGTTGCTTTTATGTCCACTTTTGCTACTCTCCAGGGTGGATAACTCTAATCCTCATTTCCAGTTAATGAGCCAAAATCTTTAAGAATCCAAAGGAGGAAACACATTTTATGGATTTAAAAGCTATTTACTCTAGTAAAATTTCCATTTGGACTGAACTTAAAATAATTTCCAAATGGGAGAGACAAGAGTAAATCTTATATGGAAATAGTATCTGTTTCCTACAATCTAGCTTTGGAATTTGCTAGAGACAAATGGGTTAAGTGTTCACTGAAGTAAAAGGAAACAGAACCCAGATAAAGAGCTAAAACTACCTAGATTAAACTCAGAATAATAATAAAAATGTGAATTGTACATAGGTCAACTTCAGAGTGATATAAAAGAGATGAAATGCATAGATTACTCCAAATTACAAAACGATAGATGATAAACATATAACAAGGGTCAAAGGAAAACACCAAATTGGTACTTCAGGGTTAACGTGTAGATTGCTTTCAGCTCCATCAGTTTGAGTCCTGTGACATTGTGTTGGTGAGTCTTTACTCTCAAAATGGAAATGGCATGCATCAGTTAGGTCAAGGATAAATGCTTTTTAGAAAATCTGTAGATGGCAAGAAACTCACATCAATTTGATTCTGTTCAAGAAATTTGCAGTCAGCTATACCAGTGAGTGTGTATGCTGTCCATCGTGGGGGCAAATCAAGATGCCTGGCTCAAGAAAAGTGACATGATTGTGGATTCAGAGGAAAGTCAGGTTTTAGATTGGATATTTTGACACAAGTAAGAATGGAAACAGTTTAGGGGGTGTAACATGAAGGGCTGGCCAGGCCTATTTGTTTGTGTTTTTTGTCCTGCCTGGTTTCCCACAACTGTTTATTCCCAAAGAAAATCACACATAGGTCTCCATAAATTATAAGCTGATTGACCCATTAGCTCTCGCCTCTCATTGGCTAACTGTCACATCTTGATTAACCAATTTTTTCTGATCTATGTTAGCCATGTGGCTCAGTATATTATTTCAGTGGGACAGGTCACATCCTGCTGCTTCTGTTCTCATTACATCATTTTTACTTCCTGTCTGGTTTTCCCGCCTATATTTCCTGCCTGGCCAATCAGTATTTATTTATAACATGACTGACAGATTACAGACAATTCTTCCGCACCACTTCCCCCTCTTTAAAAAAAAAAAAAAGGAAAATATCCATAGTCCATTTTTTGGGAATGGGCGTAGTATTCCAGGATACTTCCAGCTAGTTGGGGCGCTGATAATCTTATTGGGACCTAAAGAAAATTTAGAGTTATGATCAAGTCCTGACTGAAGTATCCTGTGAGTCTTGATCATCTCAGGCAGTAGTTTTGAACCTGTTGTGGATGAAGAACTCAGACATCTGGGCCATCTATTCCTGTCGGAGACTTCTCAGGTGGTCTTCCTTGATCAAACTGGATTTTTCTTAACTCTGAATAAATCCACAGCCTCTCATTTTCTGTGGAAACAAAACAAAATATCTTCTCCAAAGTAACATATCTTTTGACTTCAACTGTGAAGTCAAGGTATTTTCAAAATACCTATCTACAGCATTTATAAGCAAATATCTTTTAGCAGCTGTTGCTCCTTCCTCAGCATTCAAACAATTTAAAGAGAGCATAATAACATACAGTATCAAGATTTTCTGTATATTTTTCATTTTTACATGGCTTTATTTTAACCTCTATTTCCCACACCAAGGGGGACAACAGGAAATGAAGAAGTTTATGAGAAATATTATAGTGTTCCGGAAATAAAAAGTAGCTGTTTTGCATGTGGCATGGTGTGTGTGTGTGTGTGTGTGTGTGTGTGTGATTTGATATAGTTTAGGAAACGGAACTGAGAAACATTCAGTTTCCACCACTTGACAAACCATAATAAAAAGGCATTTGGATTAAATTCCCAAACTCTTAAAATAGCTAGATGGGATGGCACTCACCTATATTCTTAGCTGAGGAGGCTAAGGCAACTCAAGCTTCAGGCCTAGGCTACATATCAATACCCTGTCTCAAGCAAATAGATGAGCAAGCAAGCAGACACAAGCAATAATGAAAATGGAGATAGAACACTGGGGAAACATTTGAAGGACTTTAATTAGAAGGTTCCTGATGAGATTTAATCACAACCCTTCTTTACCACTGATGGATTCAAAGAAAATGTACAGATAAAGTCAGCAAATATGTTGACATAGCCACCCTGAAGATGTTGCTAAGATTGTAAAAGGTACAGGAACAGTAGAACTGATTCCTGTTGACTATGACAACCCATGTTTAAGCTTAAAACTAGTTTGCAAACTGATTGTTAATCATGACTTTGTGTGTGAGAGGCATCGTAGCAGGAAATAGCCTTGTGTCAGCGGTAATCCCCTAACTTCAGCCTCTGAAAGTTATAGCTATAAGATACTACATCAGGCTTAATCATTACTTCTCTTATTTCTAAAAAAATGACATAAACTTTCCATGAAGTATATTGTAACTAAGGCACTGAACACTGAAGATACATTATTTTATAATGTGCTGTTTCCTTTGTGTTTTGCATTATTTTTAACTCTCATCTCTGAAATTTGCATCCTGTAGTTTTGGGTCAGTGTGTAGCACTCCTGACCCTGTTGTCATGTGACACACTGGTAACTGTGAAACAGCTATGCAGCATTAATGTGTTTTTTTTTCATTTTTCACATTCAAGAAAGAGATACAAAAATCTAGAGATTCCAGCTAAATGTCAGTGCATCATTCTCTTACTATCACCCTGAGAGTGAATCAAAAGACAGGAAATAGCCTGCTAGCGTTTAAAAACAACTGCTACCAAAGGAGAATCATATTCCTCTAAGCATCCAATCCCACAAGCATCTGAGTGACTCTGCCTCACTCAGAAATATAAAGGACAATATGATTCCAAGAATCTATAGAAACTATGTTTGTTCATTTACTTTTTTAAAATTATAAGATGCTGACCTTGAATGTGACACTTTATCAGCAATTAAAGCATCTTCGCTAATTGAGTATACTTGATTTTGATAAGTTTTGACTTTCTTATGAAATACATTGTATGTACCACATACTTAATAGGGTACAATTTTAATAAACTGATTGCATACCTCTATACTTGACATTTATCTCTTTTTCTAGCTATTTATTCCAACACTCTTGAAATTAGAAAGAGATTGCTAGGACTGACTAGAGACAATGGAAAAATAAAAGGAGCAAATCAGTTATTGCAGTTCTATGATTAGGATACAATAGAAGACAGCAATAACATTAGCTGAAAGCCCAGTACATTAAGCAGACAACATGGAGCAAGAATTCATGTGTTGAGAATTGTGGCAGGGATCCCTGGCAAAATGAAGAAGGGAAAACTCTAAAAAGTTCTAAGCCCATTCCAGCTGGAAAACTCCGTTGGTGGTCTCAGCAGGGGATGTATTCTCAGACTCAAACTGCCTGGATTCTCTGAAGATGGAAGAACCATAAAAGAGGATAGTGGAGTACCCAAGATATGAATGGCCTTGAGATCCTGTGTTCTAGTTTTATAAAGGGTTAGGTCTTTCCTCATGAATCTGTTCTGGATTCTAATGTTCAGAGAAGTGTGGCATTAGTCATATAGTAAGCATGTGTAATCTCAGAATCAATTTTCTATTCTTAAGAAATAGATAAAAACAATATTAAGACTAGCATGTTGTCAAAATCTTCTTTTTATGATGTCCAATGATTCAAAAATGGAATCACTTTTCTTGTAAGCTATGTGAGGTTATACTAACTCAGAGTAGAGAAACTATGAAAATGGAAGCTTATGTTATTAGCTCCCTAAATGTAAAAACACTGTTACTCTGTTCTACATCTGGCAGTGTTTCAGAAGATGAATTGCTCTCACCCTTTGATTATTATATAAATCCATGGTTGCATTATTTCTTTCCCTTTTCTCTGTATATTTTATTCCCTTTGTGGATGCTATAAACCCTAATTAAATTTTCTTGAGTAAGCTATTGGGGGCAGTATGAAACATTTTCCCAAATGGTTTTTCTAAGGTCTGCAATAGCAAAGGATATTAATTATGGAAATCTTAAATCTGATATCTATAGTTGTACAAACATTCAGTGGTGTCTGGCTCTTTCTATTGAGGTATGTGAGGTGTGTGCATAAGATCTTGCAACTTAGTTGGCAACTGATTTAATTATATGAGTAGCATATAAATTAGGATATTCCTGCAACAAAACTAAGTTATAAAAAATGGAAATTTCTTCTGATGGAAGATTCTGGGAAACTCTGTGCATGGAATGTCAGACAATACCCTTAGAAAGTAAGATCCCAGTCTGCTTACTAGTTCAAATCAAAGATTTATTCTCACAGACCGAAGCGTCTTCAGCTCTTAGCTGGCTCTTTTGGTGCCAGCTGTCTATGGATTTGGGTTGTAAATGTTGTAAAGGTAGTGATTCCTTGAATGAAACCTGCAACCTTCCAGATGACAGATTTCTGAGGACTCTGACGACATGTCCCTTACATTTTACAGTAAATCTTAACATGCGCCTTTCTAGTCTTTTGGCTAAACTTCACAGGAGTTGGCATAGGGGATCACATTAATTGTCCATTTAATCTGATAACCTTCAGGAAGAAACCCACTTCTGCCTTTCAGGGGCAAACACAACATGAACCATAATGCATCCAGCCAATTGAAGATTGCAAGATTAAATTAGTTGAGAAAGGAAGAATGGATTGAGAACTCTGACCAGCCATTAAAGGGATTGATTCATTTTACTGGCATTTAGTGCCTGCATACACCTCTCTCTGTAATATTGAATGTCGGCATGCAGCTAGCTAGAAAACAATATGAGCATTTAATTTGTTTTCAGAAATTAGAAATATAAAATAAATCCTTATTTTCATTATTGACATATTTAAATGAGTTATTATAGCCATGCAAGTCCAGTACCAGTGTATATATTATTGATCTAATCTTATGATTAACTTTCCAAATAACTGATGATCTCAAACCTTGTGATTCAGTGTGGTTTGTGGAACAGATTCACCAACATTACCTAGAAATCTATTGTGAATCTGAACTACTGTTTGAACTTGAGACAGAAAAGAAGATCAGAATTCACATCTCTACCTCTTTATGATTTATATGCCCAAGAATATCTTTAAAGAAACATTTCACGGAATACACAAAAACAATGCTTTAAAAATAAGCAGTTACTGTTTCCTTATATTTCAAGGAACTGAATAGACATATAAATACAAGTGCCTCTCCAAATACAGATATTTTTCATAGACAACAGAAACAAACTCTGTGATCTTAGTCAATTTTCTCATTCTGTTTTCAATAATTCTTTCAAGTCAAGCTACTGAACAGTATCTTCTTTGATTATCAAAGTGACCAGGAGAGTCAACTGAGTTCTTCTCTCTCCTTAGTTTCTACAACCAGGACCCTTCATGTTTCTTGACATTCATCAGAGAACTCTTTCCAAGATGGTAATCCTAATGTCCCAGAAATTTTTCTGAAAGCTACCAGTTTTTGGACTCTCATAATTAAATTAAGATTGTTTATATTTAGTGGAGTCATTAAAAATAAAGACTGTTCTTAATGCATTCCCTCAGGTAGTT
Organism: Microtus oregoni; assembly: GCF_018167655.1. NCBI lineage: Eukaryota > Metazoa > Chordata > Mammalia > Rodentia > Cricetidae > Microtus > Microtus oregoni. The sequence continues at coordinate 34,679,868 of NW_024543067.1, forward strand.
TATGATTTTGATTTTTCCATTAAGGGTTATATTAACTTTATCACTCAATTAAGATAGTTCTGACAGATTTCACAGTAAATTTCACCTGTTTCTCTTTGTAATTAATAAATATTGAACACTAACATTTAGCATTATAAGAATAATCTGTTCTTCATCAACTTTCAATCTATTTATATTAGTAGAATCCCATTTACTCAATAAACAATTGCCCAAAATTGCCATAATTATTTAATTAGATTATGACTCTTTCCATGTTTGCTCTTTGCAAAGGCTGATATTTTTTGTATTTCCATTAAGTTTTAGAATGTCCTTACATTTCTAAATAGTATGTTATTACAATCTCATCTTGTACATACTCTAGCAATTCCAATGTCTGCTCTTTTCTAAGGACCTATGTTTTATAAGTGTAGAATGCAGACCTCACATTAGGGCATGGAGGGCATCTTGGTGCCTGTCTTAGGCTTCAGCAGCCTGTCCAGGAATGGCAGCACATCTCTGGTAATGGAGGGGACCCAGGGCTGGAAGACCTGGGACACACCAGCTGCCAGGGACACCTGCTACTTCTGCAGGGCCCTCTGGGACTCTAATGGGGGGGGGGTCTGGGTGGTGGGAGCTTAGGCAAGGCCAGCAGAGTAAGGCAGCATCTGGCTGCTCCAGTGTGTCCTCACAGCTCCTGATCTTCTTTGCCTCTTGGCAGTTGGTGCATAGATGCAACACTGGCCAATGGTTCATGTGCTGCTGCTGTTGATGTATGCTCGCGACTACCTGTGGCTAATCTTCAGTTGGATGCTGTTGGCACTTGGGCTTCTCACCTGGTGCCACCACACCCATGGTCTCAAGGCCAGCCACCTGTGCAGTGTGCTGGCACTGTTACAGGACACAGGGTGAGCTGTGCACCTGGGGGTGCGCACCTGCAATTTACCCACCTGGGTTCATTTTCCAGACACTGAAATAGTAGAATGGCTAAATAAGATGGTAAAGTTCATGTGGTTCATTATTTTACAATTTATAGAGTAACTCTTTTGAGAAGCCATAGAACCAGTTATGCAGGGAGCAAATGCCTACCTCAACACCCTCAGCTTCACAAAGTAAACATGGGTCAGCAACCCCTTAGAATCAATGGTGATAAGGTTTATACTAAAATTGTAAACAAAAGACAAATTGTTCTGTACCTTTCAAATAGTTTTGCAGGAAATTGTGAAATTGATTTGGAGATCAAGTGATATTTTGGGGGAGCTGGTGTGAAAAGTATTCAGATTCATGGGACAATGTCGGTGGTCAGAAAAGTTGTAGTCCTGACTCAATTAAAATCAAAGCTGCCTGTAGTAGGTGGAGCAGCAGGCTATTTACTGCCACCCACAAATATCTGAAATAATCACACAGAAATTGTATTAATTAAATTATTGCCTGGCCCATTAGCCCTAGCCTCTTATTGGTTCACTCTCACATCTTGATTAACCCATTTTTATTAAATTTGTGTCTCACCATGTGACTGTGGCTTACCAGCAAGATTCTAACCTACCTCTGTCTCAGGCTGGAGATTGATGGTATCTGTGTGTCTCTGATTTCTTTCTCCCAGAATTATCTTCTGTCTTCCCCACCTACTTGAGTTTTGCCTTATCAACTAAGCCTAAGCAGTTTCTTTAATAACCAATGAAAGAAACACAAATACAGAAGGGCCTTCTACAACATTTTCCCTTTTCTGTTTAAACAAAAAGGAAGGCTTTAACATAGTAAAATTACATATAACAAAACAGGTATCAAATATGAACTATTGCAATCTTAATACTAGTAATACTAGTTACAATATTAATATCTATTTTATCTTTTATCATAACAAAGGAAAACTATAACTATCCATTCTTCAACTCCATCAAAAATTCCAGAAGGATATAATATTACCTAAGTAAACAGGACATGCATTGTAAGCAATTTCCAAAACTCTAGAAATGACAGAGACATCTCGTTGCCTGGACAGGTTGCCCAAAGTTTTCTTGTACCATTAGGACATCCATCTTCAGCCTACAGGCCCATAGTATCCAGCAGACATTTACATGAAGCAGGAAATTTTAAAGACAGTTCACTCACTTTTTTCTGTATCCTGTAGAATGTCTCACAGACTCTTGCATGAAGCAGGAACCCTGAAGGACCATCTCACATTTAGGCAAGTTTAGCAGTCCATTCTCTGCAGATTCTTCATGTCCAGTTTATGCAATAGTCCAACCAAGATAAGTTTTCTTGCCAAAATGGCTAACCAACTCCATAAGTAGCCTCTTTGATTCCCATCTTCCTCTTGAAGTAGCTGGTATTGCCAGAAACAGACATGTCTCATTGTCATGAAATGCCCTAAGTTATTAAAAGATTTTAAATGCTATATTTTGTAGTCTTTGAAAGATGTGAAGAATGCCTATCTAACTGAAATATATTTTGGTATATCTAGAAAATCTAACTAACATGACTACAAGCTTATTATTTATGATTATCCATTAACAACCTATATTTCCTAATTATACATTACATTTTTAAATGAACTACACAATCATAATACCTTAATCAAAATCAGAAATACATATACCTATAACAAAACTGGCCTTAAATTTATATCAGCAAAGCAAAATTTATAGCAATGTAAATTATTTATATCTACATCATATCCCCCTTTAAATGTAAAAGAACATTTATAAACAGTATTTGGGAATATGGACATAATTATTTTTCTCCAAACTGCTTTGTGCTTTATGGGGACACTGTTAATCAGGTATTTTATGGTGTATCCTGTGTGCTAGGTTCATCTCAGTCAGCAGTTGAGTGAAATACTTTTTTGAGGGTATTTACAGTGACCTTTCAAGAGGGTGTGGTCTATCATACCATATTGGTCTAGAAGCAATCCACAGGGTCATATCTTCTATGAAAACAAAAGAAGAACTTCTTTTCCAAATCATCATATCCTGAGACCCAAATTCTGAAGCCAAGATATCTTTATGATATACATGTTTGTTCAGCTTAGCCCATAGAATGAAATGTCTCTCTGTACTTAGCTTCTTTACAGTCAAAAGATTCAAACAAAACACTATAAAGTACATAATCCAGACTCTCTGTGAATTTCCCATTTTTACGTGGCTTATTTTTTCTTTACTATTTTTTAAACATTAACTTTATATTATGACTTCGTATACTCTTTATCTTTCCTTTCTAAAGCCTACATGCTTTATCTCACACTATGACCCATTTAGAGACCTATATGTCTGAATCTGTCCTATTGTGAATCTGTAATTCTTTACTATCTAAGAGCACTTTTTAAAATGCTAAGCTTCTTAAAAACTTTAGCTTGCCCCATGTAGGGGTAATACAGTACCACCTGTTTCCTGCCCAGTCTAAACCTTAACTGCATTATTATTATGAAAATTATGATAGTTTTTGCCTGAGATCAGCATAGTTCAGCATGGCAGAGCCGCTCTGCTCCTGCCTCAGAGCCATTAGGTGACCCTGAGCTGCACACAATTCCAGGCACACAGCAGGCCACAATGCCATCAAGCAAGCTGTAGCACTTTAGTCACAAACCCCATTCAAATGCTCTGTCTCCTGCAAGACACAGAGGTCATGCTGGTGGCACAGCCCAGAAACTGGTATTTCAAAACTGCCACTTTCTAGTAAACCTGATCCCACTGCCTACCCAGGCAGGAAGAGCTGAGCCACGGGCATGACCTCAGCTACTTTACTTCCAACCCCGAGTGGGCACACAAACATCCGAGCCCATAAATGCTCCATACTTGGAGTTTGCACTGGCAGCAAGGCCCAGGAAACCTCGTTTTAAAATGGCACAGCTTTTTTTCCTATCACTGAGTCAGGAAAATTTTTCTGCAGCATGCTGTCAACAAACAGCCAAAAGCTGTGTTAAACTCTGTTCGTGTGTGTGTGTGTGTGTGTGTGTGTGTGTGTGTGTGTGTGTGTCTAGAATTTCTTTTCAAGCCCTCTCAGGTTTTACGTGGAGTTAGTCAACCACATTGAGGTGTCACTCTGTAGTAGGTGGAGCAGCAGGCTGTGTCCCGCCGCCCGGCTAGCTTATACCTGAAATAATCACACAGAAATTGTATTAATTAAATTACTTCCTGTCTCAATAGCTCTAGCCTCTTATTGGCTAACTCTCACACCTAGAGCTGCCTTTGGAGCTGGAGTGTGGCTCTCTCCTTTTCTAAACCCAAGCATGTTTTTAGAAGAAAAAATCATAGTTTCTTCTCATATCAGAAGAGCCACCTGGTGTGGAAGGGAAGAAAACCAAACATTTAGGAACTATTGTTGTCAAAACTCTGATATCTCCTTAAAATTCTATTTCTTTCTTTAGTATCTTTCTTTGGCTAAGCAACTTAAGTATATATTGACAGATTGATAGGTAAAATAAGTAGAAAGGGAGATAGATAGATGATAGATAGATGATAGATAGATATATGATAGATAGATAGATAGATAGATAGATGATAGACAGACAGACAGATAGATAGATGTGACATATATATTCAATAGAATATTATTACATTTTAACATATTTGTTTTATTTTTAATTATTTGTAAGTATATGTTGATCTATGTGTTTGTATATATGGTCCTAACTATTTCTCTCAACAAGTCAATGACTTTCCAGGGTCCTAGAAGATTCGACATACCACTAGCATACCCTCCAAACCACAGGGACAAACCATTGTGGAGAGGACCACAAAAGCTCTTAAGTAACTGTTGACCAGGATTATGTTGCCAGAGGCTGGAAGAAATTTTCATCTGGCCTTAACAGATGTTCTTGTCCATATGAACTTCCTCAGTTTTGATGACCAGGGGTTCAGCTTAGCTTAGAAGCACTGGGCATCCTTGTCAAGGAATACATCTGCCCCTAGTAAGATGGAGAGATCCTATTTCCCTCCAAAGGCAGACATCAGACCCTCTGCTAACCCATGAGAGAGGATATGTTTGTCCTTTTCCTCGGTCTGCCACGAGACAAATATGGGTCCCTATGAGAAATATATGCCAAGTGAATCGTGAATTCTGTGCCCAGGGACGCATAAAGAGGGTGTTAAATGTCCTGGAGTTGGAGTCTCAGATTATTGTATACTATTTGCCATAGCTGAAGAGAATGGAACTTGCTCTTAAAGAGCAGCACAGGCTTTTAATCACTGAGTCATTGTTGCAGTTCCCAAGTTCATTTTTCCTTACTGAAACAAAACAAGTAGGCCCCACATCACCTCAACTTTCACTCTAAAAACATGTGTGGCACAACTTTTCCAACAGCTCCGAAACATGTGTGTAAAATACAACAAAAGATCAGCCAAATGTCTTCATATTTTATTACCGAATACTTTCAAATATCATGATAATTGATTAGATTATTCAATTCGCTATGCGTTTAAACACCAGTGTTACTGGCACAGAGCTCATAGAACAGCAAGGTGAATGCTTTTGTATTTTACACTCCTTGTTTTCATTCTTTATATTAATAAGTGGTACATTCCTTGTTTTTATTAATTATATTAATAACTGGATACTTCAAAACATATGGGATGTCAGGATTCCAAGATGTTTTATTTCTGTATATAAGTTAAATATATAAACAATTGAAAGGTTGAGCTTACACACAAACTTACCTTGGAAAAGTAGACAAGGAGTTTGATGGTTGTGGGGACAAAACTGGGAGAATGTCCAAAGGAAAAATTAAAAGTTCTGTCTAAGCATTCAGTATCTTCCTGTAAGTTAGTGTAGGCTTTTGTTTTTGGCTTTTGATATAAAACTTCTGGAATTTCATCTCATAATTTTTGTGTACATAAATCATCATGAAAATCAAAACCAGATTCTACCCTCAAGGCCCCAACTCACAGAGGTTTCAGTTGTGTGATCAGTAGTTCTGACTGATGTAGGTTCCTCAGACTGCCTGGCAGTGGAGAAACTATACTCACTTAGTAACAGCACGAAAACACCACATGTAAACTGAGGTTTGAAAACAAGAGACACTGAGGGTCTGGAGGTTCAAAAACATCATAAGCCTCAGATTTATTTAAACTTTACATCATCCAGAATACTAAACAGGTCAGAATGAATATGTGAGATATGGGTCATGCCTTGGGGTTCAAATAGAATAACCATTACAGGTGACAGTAAATGATTTTAAAAATTGGAGATGTCTGTAACAGCAAGGTAGAAGGAACTCTTAAAGATATCCTAGAAAGTCATGAAACATTTCTACAGAGTGAATTTCTACTATACCCAACAGTGTTCACTGTTTTAATTTTGGTTGTATACTCCATGGCAAGGGAATAAATATATATTTGTAAGTGGCACTCAAAATTTGCTGAGGCATACACAATTTCTTCTAACCAATATTCCTCTCTTGTTGATCAGAATACCAAGGACACGGGGTCTATGTTTAATGCTGTACTTGGTGACCCCTTCCATTTGAACAGGGCACAGAGAGCACAGTTCTGTCTCAAGACACAAATTTTTTCTCTTTAGCTGTCACAGTCTCATTAGCCCTTTGCCTTGCTCACTGCAGTGGCATTTCTCTGCTCTCTAGTGAAGTAAAGTTCTTTCCACTGTAGTTTTTAAAGTTCAACACTTTAATTTGACTTTAGATGGACTTTGCTCTTGAGAACAATGTATGTTTGAGCACACATTCATGTTGTGGTGGCATTTAAGGATCACAATAATACCTGAAAAGCATGTAGCTTATTAGAGAGTAACAATGATTGACATGCTCTTTAGTGCTAAGTTGGCAGGCTCCATCCCAACATAGAAGATCCCTGCCTAGATTATAAACACCAATGTTGAAAAGCCTAATCCATGTACCCTCCAGGTACTGTATGTGTGCAGAGAGTCTTAAAAAGACATCTTTCATATTTTGGATAGAAGATTCCCATAATAAATTTTCATTCTTTGGGGGTGAGACAAATTCCATGTTCAATGAATTGATTTTATGATACATGTTCTCAAAAACATACAGAAATTTTTGTAATTGTTAGATACAATTTAAAATATAGATTCTATTCAAAGTTTAGGGCTGAGGATGCAACTTGATGGTAGAGTATTTGCCTAGAATATGAGAGGCCTTATGATTCATATTCAGTGACACATATATACTTTATAGTAATATTTCTAATACACAGACTGTTAAAATGATGATTTTTTACAACAAATATGGCAAGAGGATTTTCTCTGTATTCCTCACCTGCCCCTCTTCTACCCAAACCCAAACAGATCCCCAGATGGAAAGAATGGGTCATGTAAGTTCCTGACACTTTCCTGAAAATCCCAAATATCCTTCCTTGAGCTTGTGATATAGCCTCTGTTCACTATAACTGCTCTTCTTTCTTTCTTTTTTTTTTTGGTTATTTTTTTTTTATTGAGAAAATGAGAAAAAAAAAACAAGTTTCCACCTCCTCCCAGCCTCCCATTTCCCTCCCCCTCCTCCCACCCTTCTCCCCCTCCTCCCACTCTTCTCCCCCTCCCCCCACTCCTTTCCCCCTCCCTCTCCAGTCCAAAGAGCAGCCAGGGTTCCCTGCCCTGTGGTAAGTCCTAGGTCCTCCCCACTCCGTCCATATCTAAGAAGGTGAATATCCAAACTGGCTAGGCTCCCACAAAGCCAGCACATTGCGTAGGATCAAAACCCCTTGCCATTGTCCTTGGCGTCTCATCAGCTCTCATTGTTCGCCATGTTCAGAGAGTACAGTTTTATCCCATGCTTTTTTAGTCACAGTCCAGCTGGCCTTGGTGAGCTCCCAATAGATCAGCTCCACTGTCTCAGTGGGTGGGTGCACCCCTCGTGGTCCCGACTTCTTTGCTCATGTTCTCCCTCCTTCTGCTCCTCATTGGGACCTTGGGAGCTCAGTCCAGTGCTCCAGTGTGGATCTCTGTCTCTATCTCCATCCATCCCAGACCCAAAAAGATGAATATGGGATGTACTCACTCATAATTGGTTTCTAGCCATAAATAAGGGACACGGAGCCTACAATTGGTGATCCTAAAGAAGCTAAGAAAGAAGGTGAACCAAAGGAAAAACATATAGTTATCCTCTTGGCTATGGGAAGTAGACAAAGTTGCCGGGGAGAAAATTGAGATCTTGGGGGTGGGGTGGGATGGGGGTAAGGGGAGATGGGGAGAGAAAAGGGAGAAGGGGAGGAAGGGGGAACTTGGGGGAAAAATGAGGATTGGGATAAAGGAAGGTTGGATAGGGGAGCATGGAAGCACAATTCTTAGTTAAGGGAACCACCTTAGGGTTGGCAAGAGACTTGAACCTAGAGTGGCTCCCAGGTGCCCAAGCCGAGGTCCCCAGTTAATTCCTTGGGCAGCTGGGGATAGGGAACCTGAAATGACCCTATCCTATATCAATACTGACGAATATCTTGCATATCATCATAGAATCTATAACTGCTCTTCAAACTGATTTCCTTCCTTTTTTTCTAACTGCTCACTGTAACAGGCTCTACCTACTGTTGATTTGTCTACTTTCATTCCTTTACCAATGTATGATAATGGTCTGGGATAATCCGATGACTGATTGGCATTTTTTTTTGGTAGAGGCAAAAGTCTTTTCATTAAATGGGTTTTTGTTGTGGAATATTATTTTAGGGTGTGTGACTTTTGTTCATGCTGTATTCGTTTAACTCTGTGAAGCTGTGATTCTTTGCTCAGCCAAAACAGCTAATGGTTTAATTAAGAGCTTAATGGCAATAGTGAGGCAGAAGCAAGACTAGACAGACATGAGGTAGAGAGTATACATAGAATGAGAAATCTAGAAGAAGGGAAGAAGCAAGAGAACAAGGAGAGGAAGACCTCAGGAGCCAGTCACCCAGCTACACAGCAGAGCATAGAGAAAGAGTGAACGTAAAATATACAGAAGTAAGAAAAGGAAAAGCCCAGGAACAAGAGAAAGACAGGGTAACTTAAATTAAGAAAAGCTGGCTAGAAACAAGCCAAATTAAGGTCAGGCATTTATAAGAAAGAATAAGACTTTATGTGTGTTTAATTTGGGAGCTGTCTGGTGGGCTCCCCGAAAGCCAAAAAACTAAAGAGTAAAACATCCCAATTGTTGCAACAATAACAGAAGTGACAGCTCTTTTAGTTCTAAAGGTTATAGTCTTTACAGCAACAATAGAATGTCTGTAGGTACAACTCAGCTGTTATCAGTGACAAAAGATGTGATGCCTCAGGATTTACAGAGCTTGAAGCTTGAAGAACCTTTAGAGACATTTGGCTTTTGTTGTTGCTGTTTCATTATTTTTAATTTATTTCACATTTCCTTCAATTTTTGTGAATTGTTTTTATTAATTGAAAATATGCTCTCATATCCTTCTCATGGTTTCATCATATCCTAGAAACACAGACACCACATGAACATGCAGGAGGTGGCAATTTTCTCCAACTTAGACAACCCTGACTTTGGGCCCTGGACCCCTCCAAGACCTATTGCAGCTCCACTAGCCTGTCAGCAAGCAAGGCACATGTGGGCAGGCCTCTCTACCACCATTCCCATTAGGATCCTGTAATCTAAAAGCCCCACTATGTCCTATAACCCCAATACCACTCCCATAGCATCAGAAGCTCTGGGAGACACAGACACTCCCTTTGCCAATATCACAATAGTCACCAGAGGTATAAACACTACTCACACAGATTGGACAAAGAACCACCCCTCTCTGTATGTTGTGAATATCATTGGTTAATAAAGAAACTGTTTTGGCCTATAGCGAGGCAGAACTTAGCTAGGCAGGAAATACTAAATTAAATGCTGGGAGAAATAAATCAGATTCAGAGAGAAGCCAGTAGAGAGTAGCCCCACTGGAGAGAGGCACAAGAACTTTACCCAGTAAGCCACAGCCTTGTGGTGATATGCAGATTAACAGAGATAGATTAATTTAAGATATGAGTTATCCAGAAATATACTTAAGCTGTTGGCCAAACAGTGTTGCAAAAAAATAGGGGTTCCGTGTGATTATTTTGGTGCTGATCAGCAGGGAACAAACCAGAAGCCTCATTACAACAAATTGCCCCTCCAATGTGTGCTAGTTAAATCCACATAAAACCTGAGAGGGCTTAAAAGGAATTCTAAACACACACACACACACACACACACACACACACACACACACACAAACAGATTTTAGCCACAATTTTTTTCTGACAGCATAGCTCCCTTAAGAGAAATCTTTCTGATCGTCCTGATTCAGTGGTAGCAGAAACAAAGCCAGGTGGTTTTGAAATGGTGGCATTCTAGGCCATGCTACCAGACAAAACTCTGGCCTTTTGAGGATGTGAGCATTTAAATGGGATTTTTGGGCACAATGTTGCAAGTTACTTGGTGGTAGAATGGGCCAAAGGTTATCAGATTTGAGGTGGTGAGGACGGCTTGCATCTGGCAGTCTCAGAGGCAAAGAACAAACTTCTGTCATGTTGGACTGGGCAAAGCAAGCAGACAGGGCCATATTTTTCCTAACAATGCCACCACTTAGGTTTTTAAGAGGCACTTAGCACTTTAAGAAGCAGTCCTGGTCAGAAAAGGATTACAGATATATAATAAAGACAAATTCAGATGGAAAAGATCTCTAAATGGTCACAATGTTGAATAAATGTGCATAGCCTTGGGAGAGAGAAGAGTATAGAGAGTTATAAAAAAGTAAATCATTTAAAAAATAAAACAAAGTCTTTAAAGAGACAGAGTACAGAGAGTCATAGATTAAAGGAGTAAAGATAATAAAATAAATATTAAACTTATAGAAAAAGTAATAGAGTAAGAAAATAAGCCACATAAAGGTGTAATATACACAGACAGTCTGTGTTATGTTTATTATTGTGTTTTCTTTGAATTTTTTTGGCTATGAATGAGCTAAGTAACCAACATATATACTTTAAAGGTATCTTACCTTCAAAATTTGGGTCTAATGATATGTTGCTTTGGAAAAGAGGTTCTGCTTTTGTTCCACAGAGGAAGAGAACCTGTGGAATCCTTCCAGACTAATGCAGTTTGATGCACCAAGACCTCCTGAAAGGACACCCTGAACAACCCCAAAAATATGATGGAGTTGGAGAATATATAGTTATAGTTTTCCTTCGATATGATAAAAGATAAAGTAAGTATAAATATTGTAACTGTAATTTTTGCTTGATACCTGTTTTCTTACATGTAATTTTTTTTTGTTAAAGTTAAAACCTTCCTTTTTATTAAAACGGGAAAGGGGAAGTGATGTGAAATTCCCCTATGTATGCTGTGAATACCATTGGTTAATAAAAATTCTGCTTTGGCCTATAGCAAGGCAGAAGTTAGATAGGAAGGGATAACTAAACTGAATGCTAGGAGAAAGAAGGTAGAGTCAGAAAGAAGCCATGCAGCCCCACCAGAGACAGATGCCAGAACTTTACTCGGTAATCCACAGCCTCGTGAAGATACAGATTAATGGAGATGTGTTAATGAAGATTAATTTAGATATGAGTTAGCCAGAAATATGCTTAAGCTATTGGTCAAACAGTGTTGCAAATAATATGATTTGTGTGTAATTATTTCATGGATGAGCAGCCTGGAACAAGCCAGTGGCTTCCTTACAACACAAAAATGCACTTAAAAACATAAAGAGTAGTATGGCACCACCAGAACCTATTGGTTTTATGGCAGAAAAACTGGAACATCTAAACCCAGAAGCATCAGAAGATAATGATCTTAAAATAACTTTATGAAGATGATAGGGGCCCTTAAAGAGGAAATTACAAATTTTCTTTAAAAAATGGAAGAAAAGACAAACAAAAAATTGGAATAAATCAATAAATCCACCAACAAAAGCCAAAAAAAAAAAATCAAACAGCTGAAGGAAAGAGTTTAAGACTTCAAAATTGAAATAGAGACAATAAATAATACATAAAACAAGACATTCTTGAAATGGAAAATCTGGGTAAGCAAACAGGAACTACAGATGCAAACTTCACCAAGAGAATACAAGATTTGGAAGAGAGACTCTCACATGCTGAGGATATGATAGCGAAAATAGATTCATTGGTCAAATAAAATATAAAATTCAACAAATTCTTAAAACAAAACATCCAGAAATCTGAGACATCATAAAAAGACCAACCTAATAGTAGAGATAGAAGAATTATAGCTCAAAGGCACAAAATATATATTCAACAAAACCGTAGAAAAAAACTTTCCCAACTTAAAGAAGGACAAGCCTATGAAGAAACATGCTTATAGAACCCTAAATATACTGAACCAAAATATATTCCCTTACCACATAATAATCAAAACACTAAACATACAGAATAAAGAAAGAATATTAAGAGTTGTAAAGAATAAAAGGCCAAATAAATATAATAGCAGACCTATCAGAATTGGACCCAATTTTTAAATGGAAACTCAGAAAGGCAGAGGGTCCCGGACAGTTTGCAAACACTTATGTGATCATGGATACCATTCCAGACTACTGTACCCAGCAAAGGTTTTAATCAAAAGAGATGGAGAATACAAGATATTCTATGACAAAACCAGATTGAAACAATACCTATCAATCTCTACAGTAAGTACTGGAAAAAAAAAAAAAAACAACAAACATTTCAACCCAAGGAAGTTAGCTGCACCTACCAATGAAAACACAGGCAATAGTCAAACTCAAACCAGAAGATTCCAAAGGTGGAAACAAACACATACTAACACCACTACCACCAAAACCAAGAACAACAGGAATTAGCCATCACTGGTCACTAATATCTCTTCATATCAATGGACTCAATTTGTCAAGAAAAAAACACAGGCTTACAGATTAGATATGAAAACAGGGCTGACCTTCTGCTGCATGCAAGAAATATACCTCAACTTCAAGGACATATCTTTTCTCAGGGTAAAGGTGTGAAAAAACAAACTTTCCAATCAAATGCACTGAAGAAGCAAGCTGGTGTAGCTATCTTAATATCTAACAAAATAGACTTCAAACTAAAATTAAACAAAAGAGATGGAGAAGTTCATTTAATATTTATTAAAGGATAAATTCATCAAGATAAAGTCTCAATTCTGAATATTTATGTCACAAATGCAAAGGCACCCACATATGTAAAAGAAATGCTACTAAAGTTTAAATAGTACACCACCCTCATACACTAATAGTGGGAAACTTCCACATGCCACTCTCATCAATGGACAAATATTTCAGGCAGACACTTAGCAGATAAATTAGGTAGCTAACAGATTTTATGACTCAAATGGGCTTAATAGACATCTATAGAACATTTCACCCAAACACAAAAGAATATACCTTCTCAGTACCCATGGGACCTTCTCTAAAATCCACCAGAAGCTTGGTCATAAAGCAAATCTCAACAGATACAAAAAAAATTGTAATAAACTCTTATAGCTTATCATATCACCATGGCCTAAGTTTAGAACTCAACAACAACATAGATTACAAAACATCTTCAAACTCATGGAAACTGAATAATACTTAATTGAATCACCACAGAGTCAAGGAAGAAATAAGAAAGAAATTAAAGATTTCCTAGAACTCAGTGAAAGTAAATGTGCAACTTACCAAAATTTATGAGATACTATGAAAGACAGTGCTGAGAAGAAAGTTCATAGCACTAAGAACCCACATAAAGAATTTGGAGAAATCACATACTAGCAACTTAAAAGCATCTATGTAAACTAGAACAAAAAGAAAGAAAGAAAACAACCAGGAGGAGTAGGACACAGGAAATAATGAAATTGTGGGCTAAAATCAACAAGAACAATACCAAAAAGTCAATGAATCAATGATAGACAAACTTCTCTCCAAACTAACCAAAAGGCTGAGAGAGAATATGTAATATATTAAAGTCAGAAAAGAAAAAGGAATATATAACAACAGACACTGAGAACAATTTCCTGGATAGGAATCACATAACAAAATTAAATCAAGAGCTGATAAACAACTTAATAGGTCTATAACCCCCTAAGAAAATAGAAGCAGCCATTAAAAGTCTCTTAAACAAAAGAAGTCCAAGACCAGATAACTTCAGCATAGAATTCTACCACAATCTCAAAGAAAAGCAAATAACAATACTCAAATTGTTCCAAACAGTAAAAAACACTGCCAAACTCCTTTGATAAGGCTACAGTTACCCTGACATTTATAATGCACAATGAACAACAATGAAAGAGAATTACAGACCAATCTCCCTCATGCACATTGATGCAAAAATACTCAATAAAATACTGGCAAATTCAATCCAAGAATATGTAAAAAAAAATCATCCTCATGATCAAGTAGATATCCCAGAGATAGGGATAGTTCAACATAAAAAAAAATCTGTCAATATAATCCACCATATAAACAAAATGAAAGAATAAAAAAAAACACATGATCATCTCATTTCATGCTGAAAAAGCCTTTGACAAATTCAACAACACCCTTTCATGATATAGGTCTTGAAGAGATTAAACATAAAAGGAACATATTAAAGGCAATTTACAGTATGCTGACAGCCAGCATCAAACTAAATAGAGAGAAACTCAAAGGAATTCCACTAAAATCAGGGACAAGGCTGTCTACTTTCTCCATAGCTTTTCAATATAGTATTAAAATATCTATCTAGAGCAATAAGAAAACAAAAAGAGATCAAGAAATAAATATTGTAAAGGAAGAAGTCAATCTTTCAGATAATATGATAGTACACATAAATGACTCCAAGAATTCTACCAGAGAACTCCTACTGCTGATACACACCTTCAGTAATATGGTAGAATACAATATTAACTCAGAAAAATCCAGTAGCCCTCCTATATATAAATGATTAACAAAAGTAGAAAAAAATCAAAGAAACATCTCACATTGCAATAGCCATAGTCATATAAAATATCTTAGAGTACCTCTAATCAAACAAGTAAAAGACCTGTATGACAATAATTTTAAGTCTTTAAAAAAATTGAAGTAGATAACATAAAATGAAAAGACGTCCCATGCTCTTGGATTGGTAGGATCAAGATAATAAAAAATGGCAATCCTATCAACAGCAAGCTACAGATTCAATGTGATCACCATCAAAATCCCAACACAGTCCTCAAAAGAACAATACTCAACTTCATATGTAAAAACAAAAAGCCCAGGATGCCTAAAAACAACCCTGTACAATGAATGAACTTTTGGAGGCATAGCCATCTCTGACTTCAATCTCTACTATGGGGCCATAGTCATAAAAACGGCTTGGTATTGGCATAAACACACACACACATGGGCCAACTGAATTGAACTGAAGACCCTACATTAGCCCACACACCTATGGTATCTGATTTTTGACAAAGAAGTCAAAACCATACAATGGAAAAAAAAAAACATTTTCAACAAATGGCGCTGGCATAACTGAATGTCAACATGTAAAAGATTATGAATAGATCCACATCTATTGCTATGCACAAAACCCAAGTCAAAGTGGATCAAAGACCTCAACATAAATCCAGGTACATTGAACCTGACTGAAGAGTGGGAAGTAGCCTTGAATGCATTGGCACAGGAGATTACTTCTGAAATATAGCATCAAGAGCACAGACACTGAGAGCAACAATCAAAAAATGTGACCTCCTGAAACTGAAAAGTTTCCGTAAGGCAAGGGACACAGTCAATAAGATAAAATGACAGTCTACAGAATGGGAAAGATCTTAACCATGCCCACATCTGATAGAGAGCTGATCTCAAAAATAACTCAAAAAACTAGAAATCAAAATACCAAATAATCCAATTATAGAATGGGGTACAGATCTAAACAGAGAATTCTCAAGAGAAGAATCTCAAATGGCCAAAAGACTTTTAAAGAATTGTTGAACATATTTAGTCATCTGGGAAACTCAAATCAAAACCACTCTGAGATACCATCTTACATCCCTCAGAATGGCTAAGATCAAAAACACTAATGACAACCTATGTTGGAGAGATGTGGAATTAGTGGAACTCCACTGCTGGTGGGAGTGTAAATTTATACAGCCACTTTGGAAATAAGTATGGCAGTTTCTCAGAAAATTGGGAATCAGTCTACCTCAAGACACAGGAATAACTAATTTTAGGCATATAGCCAAAGGATGTGCATTCATACCACAAGGACACTTGCTCAAATATGTCTGTAGCAGCATTGCTTGTAATAGTCAGAACCTGGAAAAAAAAAAAAAACCTAGGTGTCCCCCAACCAAAGAATGGATAAAAAAACTGTAATACATTTACACAATGCAGTATAACTCAGCTGTAAAAATAAAAACAAGAAATTTGCAGTCAAATGGGTAAAACTAGAAAAAATCATTATGTACTCACTCATAAGTAGATACAAGATGTAAAGCAACGAATAACCAGACCACAATCCACAACTCCAGAGAAGCTAGGTAGCAAGGAGGACCCTAAGAGGGACACATGGATCACCCTGGGAAGAGGAAATAGAGGAGATCTTCTGTGTAAACTGGGGGCAGAGTGGGCAGTAAAGGGAAGCATATGGGGGATGAGAACATGAGGGAATGGGATAGGTGAGCAGGGATAGTATAGGAGAGCAAGGGAAAAGATACCTTGATAGAGGGAGCCATTACAGGGCTAGGGAGAAACCTAATCCTAGGGAAATTTCCAGGAATCCACAACGATCACTCCAGCTAAGCCAACAACTCAAGTGAGTGAACCCCCCAGTCCTACCACTGGGAACCTTGCCTGGCTACCAAAGATGGCCAGTTCAGATTCCTTATCCTCCATTATTATGAGTCTTCCCTAGAGTCACTTTCCCAGATTCCAGGAACATTCCACACTTCCCTCCAAATACACCCAAATTCCAGCTGTCTCTCCCTTCTCTTTCTTTCTCTACCCACCCAATAAATCCTTACGATCTTGTTCCAACCCATCCCCAGTTCACCCTTAGAATCTATTCTGTTTCCCCTTTCCAGGGAGATTCACGACCCCACCCACTTTTATCCTTCCCCTTTAACTAACCTCTCTATGTCAGTGGATTATCATTTATTTGAAAGATAATATCTACTCATGGTAAATACATACCATATTTTTCTTTCTGTGTTACCACACTCAGGATTATTTTTTCTAGTAGCTTTCATATGCCTGTAAATTTCTGATGCCATTTTTAAGCCACTGAATAATACTCCATTATGTAAATATACCACAATTACTTTATCCATTTTTCAGTTGAGGGACATCTGAGTTCTTTCAGGTTTAGGGCTATTGTGAATAAAGCCACAATGAACAATGTTTTTAATGTAAAATGGAGAAATAATAATCAGTACATATACATCTCAACTGACAGGTATAAAATCCACAAAAGAAAAAGTAACACTTTGCTCAATTTCAATTGCTGAGTAGTTAGTGTAACAGTCTGTTGAGCCATCTTACCTTCACACAGCTCAAGAATATTCAGTATAGCAAAATTTCAGAGGACTTTCGAAGCACTGGTTATGAAGTGGGCATGAACATTAATTTTGTTTCTCCCTTGACCCATGACCCAACATGTGATCTATCTTTGTCCTCAACCTAGACTTGTAGCTTTAAACAATCCCTAACTTCTGATTCCCCCTCTGTCTAAATCTGAAGTACTGCTTTCCAAATTGCAGGAGTTAAAGAAAGGCATGTGATTTGCATTAGTGAAATTTAATTTTAAAGCATCAAGATTGTAATAATGCAAGCACACAGCAAGTCAGTGTTCCAAGGTACTCATTACCTTAGACTCTTTTAAAAGGAAGGTTTGTAAGAGCAGAAAAATGATCAGGCATGATGGCACACTCCTTTAATCTCAGCACTCAGGGGACAGAGGCAGGTGGATCCCTGTGACTTCAAACCCAGCCTGGTCTAATAAAAGGAGTTCTAGGACAGTCAGAACTGTTACATAGAGAAACACTGTCTCAAAACAACAACAACAAAATGAACAGGAAAATGGAAATGGAGATATGGGGTTGGGGCTGGATAAGATATAACTTAATAAAGAAAAAAGTGTAAATATTTTTTTCTTTTTTTTATTGAGAAAAGGAGAAAAAAAAACAAGTTTCCACCTCCTCCCAGCCTCCCATTTCCCTCCCCCTCCTCCCCCCATACGCCCCCTCCTCCCACCCTTCTCCCCCTCCCCCCACTCCTTTCCCCCTCCCTCTCCAGTCCAAAGAGCAGTCAGGGTTTTCTGCCCTGTGGTAAGACCTAGGACCTCCCACCTCCGTCCATATCTAGGAAGGTGAACATCCAAACTGGCTGGGCTCCCACAAAGCCATCACATTACGTAGGATCAAACCCCCGTGTCATTGTCCTTTGCGTCTCATCAGCCCTCATAGTTCGCCATGTTCAGAGAGTCCAGTTTTATCCCATGCTTTTTCAGTCACAGTCCAGCTGGCAGCTGGTCTTGGTGAGCTCTCAATAGATCAGCTCCACTGTCTCAGTGGGTGGGTGCATCCCTCGTGGTCCCGACTTCTTTGCTCATGTTCTCCCTCCTTCTGCTCCTCATTGGGACTTTGGGAGCTCAGTCCAGTGCTCCAGTGTGGGTCTCTGTCTCTATCTCCGCTCTATCTCAGCGGTAAAGTGTAAATATTAAAATAAACAATAAAACCATTTGCAGCTCCCTTCTAGGTTGTACAATCTCAAAGACTACATGCTATTTTTAAAAATATAGTTTTAAATATATGCTGTTTAAGCACAAAAGAAACAAACCTGGTTTCAAATATAAAGTGAGCAAGAAAGCTTATGTTTCTTTCATGTTGTGATTACAATAACTTAGAGAGTTAAATTGCCTGGCATAGGGAAAAGCAAATGGTTGACCGTAAGCACCACATTGGTTTCAGTGGGGTGAGGCAAAAAGAGCAGTAAGCATAAGTATTGCATTGGCAAAATGAGTTTACATTATAAATTTATAATACTTCTCAACAGAAAAACAGATAGTGGAGGTGGTTTAAAGACTCTTTGTGTTTGCCTGGTCTTTACACTTTTTGTCCAGTTTCTATGGAATCTCCTGTACTTCTTACCTGGAAGAGCCTATGGAGTTTTGCGCTAAATCTCAATGTCCTGTTAGAAAATAAATGGTGATGCTCTTGGCTTTCCAAGACCTGTCAGTTATTTAGAGAAAACAACTTCCTCCATAAGTTATTCTCCATATTCAGAAACTGGAATCTGATCACTATCATACGATGCTATGGATTATTTTCTCACTTCTTAAATAGCAGCTCAAGATTTTAATCCAATTTCACATCTACTCGGAATTAACCTAGATAAAACAAAGTCATTATTTCAAACCAGTTTAATGGGTGTAATGAATAATTCCTAGAACTTTCATTTATAACCTTGGACACTATGAATCCGTAAGATACCAAGTAAGTGTTCTTTAAAAGCGTATATATGAAAGTTGAAAAGAAAACTCAAATATGACTTGTTCTTAGCTCAACATTCATCCTCCAATAATACATTTCATGTTTTCATTGAAAAGGGATTTATCTTTGAGTACCCTGCCAGTCATATATCTTTATCCTAAATATAACTTTTTACATGACACTTCTCTACAAATAAAATAAATTGAAGAGGATCTTACAATATATTGAAAGCCAGATGATCTGAATTTGATGCCTGTTCTTCAGTGAAAGAATACATTTCATCTGACTTCATGTCTCAGGGATGTGTCTCACCCCAAGATACTTGGCTATGTTCCAGGCAAATTTCTTATAACCTGGTGTGACTTAAGAGCTTAAATATTTTCTTTGTCTGGTGGAAATTTTCATGGTCAAAAATCAAATATTTCTCAATTCTCTCTGGGATGACAGACTTCTACCCAAGTATGCTTCAATGTTTGTGCTTCAAGTATGCCCAAGTTTGTGCTTCTACCCCCTCCTACAGACAAATGTATCCACACATCCTGAAAGGCATTTCTTCACTAGGATGTGGATAAGCAAATTTAGATGGCCTTGTTTATTAATAAATAAACTGGACTGCAAGGTCATAAAGCATAGCACAAAACTATTCAAGCTTGATTTTTTCCAACAATTAAAGCGCTCTAATTTTCATTAGCTGAGCTTTCAATAGTAAAGTTTCCCTTAGATATCTGGAAAACACTATGTGGCTGTATAAATTTTATACTTCTAAGTACAGGAAATCATTGCCCCAGTAACGTGGTAATCATCTTGAATCTTGTTGGGTCAGAACTAGAAAGTGTTACGTTACAAAACAGCTGATGTTGCTATTGATGCATTCAGAGAACAGGAGGTCTTAAATACTTGGTCATATGATAGGCAGTACTGAACTATTACAGCATGGTTGAGGGAATGCACTGGAAGATGCACCTACCTCAGGCCTCTAATCTTCCTCTATATCTGTGTCATCTCTTTCCTTTTCTTTCCCTTCTTTCTCACCCTCTCCCATTTACTTATAACTTGAGAGAAATTCACAAGTTTGTAATTTTTTTTCAACACCTTATGTTTTAAAAACTAATTCTGTAACTGTATAATTAATTAAGTTAAACATATGTAGTTAGTGTATGATGAAGTCTGCTAACATAGTATGACATCAACTAGGCATTCACTGACCAAAGCTAGAGGGATATAGAAAACTTCATGTATCCAGAGCTATGTAAATCCATTATTCTTCATAGGGAACATGGGTTTGGTCATAGAAGATAGTTCATAACCTCAGCTATAGGCTTATCTCATAGGGTCAACTCATAGAGTCAGCACATAGGTTCAACTTATAAGGTAACACTTAGGATGAGGCGTACAAGCTAGTCCAACTGAGACCATTGTATGATAGACAGAAGACAGTGTCCCCATGTCAGCAGCAGTACTCCTGGGTGAAGAGCCCAGGTAGTTCATAGAAAACAACCTTGGATGATTAAGGAGAAGGGGGCCTAGTGTCACACATCTGCTTTCCATTCATGCTGCTGTAGTCACCAGCAACTGATACAAGAGCTGGTATCGTATCAGGCTGTTTTGAACCTTAGCAATGTTTCCTTTTTCATCACTCAAGATTAACTGGAATTTTTATCATCTCAAATATGGTAGAGTTTTATGGATCCTATCCACCCTCTGCAAAGAAAAATAAATCCTTTATAATTCTACCTTTCGAGAGTATTGCAGGTTAAGGAAAGGTATCTGAAAGAATAATAAAGGAGTTTGTGAAAGTATTCTGAGCTGGGCAGTGGTGGTGCATGCCTTTAATCTTGGCATCCAGGAAGCAGAGGCCAGTGGATTTCTCTGAGTTTGAGCCCAGCTTGGTTTACAAAAGCCATTTCCAGGACAGGCTCCAAAGCTACAGAGAAACCTTGTCTCAACAAACAAATAAAACAAAACAAAAAAAAATATTCTGAATAAGTAAGAAAAAGAACTCTTAGGAGCTATAAGGTTGATGAATGAAAATCCCACTGCCATAATTGTGTTGCATCTCTTGAGTTGCTGGACAGAGAACACCCTGATGTTCCTATAAGCCATAAAAGTGCTGTATAAACTTATTGGTTGCATGCCACATCCTGGTCCATTTCTAAAGTAACTACACATTTTGCCTGTAGAACATGGAGAAATCAGAATGGAAAAGAAATGGATGTTCCTTGCTTACTGGTTGGCTACATAAGTATCAAGAGCCTCTCTACAGACTGCTGGAAGACAATTGTTTACAATAGTGCTTCCCACTGAAGAATTAGGCAAGGTGTGCTCACTAATGCAATCATGGAATGGCTGTTATGGATGTGGCTATGGAACAATCTTGATACACTGCAAATACGCATTGCTCTCATTGTTAATGAAAAACTGTTTGATGCCAATGGCTAGCCAGAATTTGGGGGCAGAGAGAATGCTGGGAACAAAGGGTAAGTCTGAGTAGTCTTGATCCAGATACAGAGAAAACAGGATGTGTAGAAAATAAGGTTACAAACCATGAGCCATGTGGTAGAACATAGATAAGAAGTATGAATTAATTTAAGTTGTAAGAGCTATTTAGTAATAAGCCTAAGCTATTAGATGAGCATTTATAATTAGTAAGAAGTCTCCAGGCCAGACGCACAGAGGCGCAGCGGCGGCGGCGGCGCCAGACGCGGCGCAGCGGCGGCGGCACCAGACGCGGCGCAGCGGCGGCCAGACCCAAGCGCTGTGACAGGCGTGCAATAAGGAGAGCAGATTGCCCTACTACAATTGAATCAAAGAGGTAGGCCTTTGGTTGGCCAGGTCACTGGCACAAGGGGAGCCTGGTCCTGTCCTGAAGATCCTTCGGAGGGGTGAGAGGGTTCTTGGCCTGCAGCAGGAACCACGAAAGAGAGTGAGGGCATTTTGTAAGCGGAGCCCTTGGCCAGCAGGGAAACCTGATCCGGTTTCTAAAGGATCCATTGGATAGGATCAATAGGAGGAGATGGGCAGGCGCCAAGGCAAGAACTCACCCAATAATCCGAAAAACAACATGAAAACATCAGAACCCAATGATCTTACAACAGAAGTATTTGAACAACCTAACACAGAAGAAGTGGAAAAAATCGACTTTATGAAGATAATAGAGTCCCTTAAACAACATGTAAAAAATGCCCTTATAGAAATGGATGAGAAGTATAACAAAAAGTTTGAAGAAATGAGTAAATACGTACATGATACCCTGGGAAACCAAGAAAAAACCATCAAACAGGTAATGGAAACAGTTCAAGAATTGAAAACTGAAATGAAGGCAAAGAAGAAAATACAAACTGAGGACCAGCTGGATATGGAAAATCTAGGCCAACGAGCAGAGTCTACAGAAACAAGCATAATCAATAGAATACAAGAGCTAGAAGAAAGACTCTCAGATGCTGAGGACACCATAGAGAAAATAAACGAACAGATCAAAGAAAACAGCAAAGCCAACAAATTCTCAACACAAAACATTCAGGAACTATGGGACACAATAAAAAAACCAAACCTAAGAATAATAGGAATAGAAGAAGGAGAAGAGTCACAGCTCAAAGGCTCAGAAAATATTTTCAACAAAATTATGGAAGAAAACTTTCCCAACTTAAAGAAAGATATTCATTTAAATATTCAAGAAGCATACAGAACACCAAACAGACTGGATCAAAGAAAAACATCTCCTCGCCATATAATAATCAAAACACAAAATATACAGGTTAAAGAAAGAATATTAAGAGCTGCAAAAGAAAAAGGGCAAGTAACTTATAAAGGTAAACCGATCAGACTTACACCTGACTTCTCGATGGAAACTATGAAAGCCAGAAGGTCCTGGATAGAGGTTCTGCAGAAGCTAAGAGACCATGGATGCAAACCCAAACTACTATACCCAGCCAAGCTATCGTTCACTATCAACGGAGAAAACAAGACATTCCAGGATAAGAACAAATTTAAACAATATGTAGCCACAAATCCAGCCCTACAGAAAGTAATAGAAGGAAAATCGCAACCCAAGGAATCCAACACTGCCAACACTGCCTACAATAACCCAGGCATCTAATGACCCTTCACGAGCACATCTCAAAGAAAGGAGACACACAATCTCTACTACCAAAAGCAATAAGAATAACCGGAGTAAACAACCACTGGTCATTAATATCACTTAATATTAATGGGCTCAATTCACCTATAAAAAGGCACAGGCTAAAAGATTGGATACGAAAACAGGATCCAACATTCTGCTGTTTGCAAGAAACACATCTCAACCACAAAGACAGGCACCTACTCAGAGTAAAGGGTTGGGAAAAGGTGTTTCAAGCAAATGGTCCTAAGAAAAAAGCAGGTGTGGCCATACTAATTTCTAACAAAACGGACTTCAAACTAAAATCAATCAGAAGAGACCGAGACGGTCACTTTATACTCATAACAGGAACAATTCATCAGGAGGACGTCTCAATCCTGAATATATACGCCCCTAATATAAAAGCACCTACTTTTGTAAAAGAAATATTACTAGAACTCAAGGCAGACATCAAACCACACACACTAGTAGTAGGAGACTTCAACACACCTCTCTCTCCAAGGGACAGGTCAATCAGACAGAAACCTAATAGAGAATTAAGAGAATTATTGGAGGTAATGAAGCAAATGGACTTAACAGACATCTATAGAACATTCCACCCAAATAGGAAAGAATATACCTTCTTCTCTGCAGCTCATGGAACCTTCTCAAAAATTGACCACATACTCGGAAACAAAGGAAACCTCCACAGATACAAAAAAATATCAGTGTCCACCTGTGTCTTATCAGATCATCACGGATTAAAGTTAGAAGGCAACAACCACGCTGCCCCCCCAAAAAAAACAAACTCATGGAAACTGAACAGTCAACTACTGAACCACACCTGGGTCAAGGAAGAAATCAAGAAAGAAATTAAAGTCTTCCTTGAATTTAATGAAAATAAAGGGACAACATACTCAAACCTATGGGACACAATGAAAGCAGTGCTAAGAGAAAAGTTCATAGCACTAAGTGCCCACTTAAATAAAACGGAGAATGCATACATTGGGGACTTAAAAACACACCTGAAAGCTCTAGAAAAAAAAGAAGCAGACGCGCCCAGGAGAAGTAGAAGACTGGAAATAATAAAACTGAGGGCTGAAATCAACAAAATAGAAACACAGAAAACAGTCCAAAGAATCAATGAAACAAAAAGCTGGTTCTTGGAGAAAATCAACAAGATCGACAAACCCCTATCCAAACTAATTAAACGACAGAGAGAGAACACGCAAATAAATAAGATCAGAAATGAAAAGGGGGACATAACCACAGACACAGAGGAAATTCAGAGAATCATTAGATCTTACTACAAAAGCCTGTATGCCACAAAACTGGAAAATACAAAAGAAATGGACATTTTTTTAAATAAGTATCATATACCAAAGCTAAACCAAGACCAGGTGAATGACCTAAATAGACCGGTTTCTCGCGAAGAATTAGAAATGGTTATCAAAAATCTCCCTTCGAAAAAAAGCCCAGGACCAGATGGTTTCAATGCAGAATTCTACCAGAACTTCCAAGAAGAATTAATACCTATACTCCTTAAGGTATTTCACAATATAGAATCAGAAGAGTCATTGCCAAATTCCTTTTATGAAGCTACAGTTACCCTGATACCAAAACCACAAAAAGACCCAACCAAGAAAGAGAATTACAGACCGATCTCACTCATGAACATCGACGCAAAAATCTTCAATAAAATACTGGCAAACCGAATCCAAGAACACATAAGAAAAATTATCCATTATGATCAAGTAGGCTTCATCCCAGAGATGCAGGGCTGGTTCAACATACGCAAATCTATCAATGTAATCCACCATATAAATAAACTGAAAGAAAAAAACCATATGATCATTTCACTAGATGCGGAAAAAGCATTCGACAAAATTCAACACCCCTTTATGATAAAGGTCTTGGAGAGAATAGGGATACAAGGGTCCTACCTAAATATAATAAAAGCTATTTACAGCAAGCCAACAGCTAACATTAAATTAAACGGAGAAAAACTCAAAGCCATCCCACTAAAATCAGGAACACGACAAGGATGTCCACTCTCGCCATACCTCTTCAATATAGTGCTTGAAATTCTAGCAATAGCAATAAGACAACATAAGGAGATCAAGGGGATTCGTATTGGAAAGGAAGAAGTTAAGCTTTCGTTATTTGCAGATGATATGATAGTGTACATAAGCGACCCCAAAAATTCTACCAAAGAACTCCTACAGCTGATAAACAGCTTTAGTAACGTGGCAGGATACAAGATCAACTCCAAAAATCAGTTGCCTTCCTATACACCAAGGATAAGGAAGCAGAGAGGGAAATCAGAGAAGCATCACCTTTCACGATAGCCACAAATAGCATAAAATACCTTGGGTTAACCCTGACCAAGGAAGTGAAAGATCTATTTGACAAGAACTATAAGTCTTTGAAGAAAGAAATTGAAGAAGACACCAGAAAATGGAAAGACCTCCCTTGCTCTTGGATTGGGAGGACCAACATAGTAAAAATGGCAATTCTACCAAAAGCAATCTATAGATTCAATGCAATCCCCATCAAAATCCCATCAAAATTCTTCACAGATCTGGAGAAGACAATAATCAACTTTATATGGAAAAACAAAAAACCCAGGATAGCCAAAACAATCTTATACAATAAAGGTTTGTCTGGAGGCATTACCATCCCTGACTTCAAACTCTATTACAGAGCTACAGTATTGAAAACAGCTTGGTATTGGCATAAAAACAGAGAAGTCGACCAATGGAATCGAATAGAAGACCCTGAC
This sequence comes from Microtus oregoni, assembly GCF_018167655.1. NCBI lineage: Eukaryota > Metazoa > Chordata > Mammalia > Rodentia > Cricetidae > Microtus > Microtus oregoni. Next base: position 34,706,052 of record NW_024543067.1, read on the forward strand.
ATTAACCCACAAACCTATGAACACCTGATCTTTGATAAAGGAGCTAAAAGTATACAATGGAAAAAAGAGAGCATCTTCAACAAATGGTGCTGGCAAAACTGGATGTCAATCTGTAGAAGAATGAAAATTGATCCATATCTATCACCATGCACAAAACTCAAATCCAAATGGATTAAAGACCTCAATATCAGTCCGATCACACTGAACCTGATAGAAGAGAAAGTGGGAAGTACTCTAAAGCACATGGGCACAGGAGACCACTTCCTATGTATAACCCCAGCAGCACAGACACTAAGGGCATCATTGAATAAATGGGACTTCCTGAGGCTGAGAAGCTTCTGTAAAGCAAAGGACACTGTCACTAAGACAAACAGACAACCCACTGACTGGGAGAAGATCTTCACCAACCCTGCAACTGACAAAGGTTTGATCTCCAAAATATATAAAGAACTCAAGAAACTAGACCGTAAAAGGCTAATCAACCCAATTATAAAATGGGGCACTGATCTGAACAGAGAATTCTCAACAGAAGAACTTCAAATGGCCAAAAGACACTTAAGGTCATGCTCAACTTCCTTAGCGATCAGGGAAATGCAAATCAAGACAACTTTAAGATACCACCTTACACCTGTCAGAAGGGCTAAAATAAAAAACACCAATGATAGCCTTTGCTGGAGAGGTTGTGGAGAAAGGGGTACACTCACCCATTGCTGGTGGGAATGCAAACTTGTGCAACCACTCTGGAAAGCAGTGTTTCGGTTTCTCAGGAAATTCGGGATCAACCTACCCCTGGATCCAGCAATACCACTCTTGGGAATATACCCAAGAGAGGCCCTATCATACAACAAAAGTATATGCTCAACTATGTTCATGGCAGCATTGTTTGTAATAGCCAGAACCTGGAAACAACCTAGATGCCCTTCAACGGAAGAATGGATGAAGAAAGTATGGAATATATACATATTAGAGTATTACTCAGCAGTAAAAAACAAGGACTTCTTGAATTTTGCATACAAATGGATGGAAATAGAAAACACTATCCTGAGTGAGGTAAGCCAGACCCAAAAAGAGGAACATGGGATGTACTCACTCATATTTGGTTTCTAGCCATAAATAAAGGACATTGAGCCTATAATTCATGTTCCTAGAGAAGCTAAATAAGGTGAATCCAAAGACAAACACATAGGCATCCTCAGGAATATTAACCTTCATCAGGCGATGAAAGGAGACAGAGACAGAGACCCACACGGGAGCACCGGACAGAAATCTCAAGGTCCAAATCAGGAGCAGAAGGAGACGGAGCACGAGCAAGGAACTCAGGACCACGAGGGGTGCACCCACACACTAAGACAATGGGGATGTTCTATTGGGATCTCACCAAGGCCAGCTGGCCTAGGTCTGAAAAAGCATGGGATAAATCCGGACTAGCTGAACATAGCGGACAATGAGGAATACTGAGAATTCAAGAACAATTGCAGTGGGTTTTTGATCCTACTGCACGTACTGGCTTTGTGGGAGCCTAGGCAGTTTGAATGCTCACCTTACGAGACCTGGATAGAGGTGGGCAGTCCTTGGGCTTCCCACAGGTCAGGGAACCCTGATTGCTCTTCGAGCAGATGAGGGGGGGGGGGACTTGATCGGGGGAGGGGGAGGGAAATGGGAAGCGGTTGTGGGGACGAGGCAGAAATCCTTAATAAATAAATAAATTAAAAAAAAATAAAAAAAAAAAGAAGTCTCCATATCAGTTATTTGGGACCTGGCAGTCAGGACAGAAATGTCCACCTACAGGATATAACTGTTTGATTTCTGATTGTAGTTAAGTTCCACTATACAGGAGTGAACTTACATGTAGTTCAGTAAACCAGGGCTAAAGTGTGTGGTGGGGAAGTTCATTGAACCTGGAGGTAATCAATTGCTATTGTTTTGTTAAATATGTGTGATTGGCCTATCAAATTGCTTTGTAGACATCTGTTTCTATGCCCATAGATTACAACTGCTCTCATTCTTGAATAGTTATCTTTTTGCAATGAGTAGTATTCTCTAAATAGCCAAAGCTTGTAAAGCTACTAAGAGTGACGTTTTCTGTGGTCCTGACTAATGTTCAGCAATATATGGGGGATCAGACAATTACACCAGTACCTCTGGGTTCAGAAAGCCTTTTGGTAGGGGAGCCTAAAGAAGAGGAGAGCCAGAAGTAACGTAAGGCTTCTTTTAAACAAAGACAGTTACAAGCACCATTGTAGGATATCTGTTTTCACCTGCTATTTGACACTATGGTTATGATGCTATAATTCACTTACCATTTCTGGAATTTATTTTCAATATATTCTAGTCTCTTTGGAGCAGAGAATGTGACCCTGGTTTCCAAAAGCCCTAAGCATGGTCCAGGCTGCAATCCTGTTGATTTAGGCTCTTAGTTTTACTTTCATATTTTTCATTTTTTGAGTATAAAATATAATTGCCTCATTTCTGCCATTCTCCTCTCACCCCTTCCATGGACCTATACCCCATTGCTCAGAGACTTTGCTTAATTTTATGTTTTTCTATCTAGTATCTCTTCTTCATGAACTCTGAAATGTTGCTTTTGTTTCATTATTTAACTTTAACTTCACCCATGCTTTCTCAGAAAACTTATTTCTTCTCCTTACTTTCATTTCTGAATTTTCTCTACTAGATTAACTCTTGAATTTACACAGTCCTTCTAATTTTCTGAAAACATAATGTTGGTTCTTGGCTTTCCTCTAGTCTACTTTTAAATATGTTCTTTCTTAGAACATTCATATTTGTTAAGTCATAGCAGGACTGCTTCCTCCTGAATACTTTTGATGGAAGTTTCTGTCCTCATTATTCATGCTCCAGAATACTGTGTTATCATCCACGGTACTGAACTTGCCATCTTACCTTCTGACTATAAACCTGTGTCTCATGTCAGTTTGAATGTGAGGCTTCTCTCACAGCTTGTGTAGATATCCAATTAACTTTTAAACACACTTGAATAAAAGGCTGTCAGTGACACAGAATTTATTTTAAGCACCATATTCCTTAGTAATATTCTTTAGGGAGTCTTTGTGGAGCATCCCCTCCATCACCATTTGGCTCCTGTTCATCCCTGCTTGCTAAGTATTTCTCATTCACTTTTGACTCTTCTTGACATTATTGGAAGAACTGAGAAAATCTTTAGAGTACCAGCATCACATGAGCACTGCAAGTGACTTTGGGAAGTATTTTTAGAATCGTATTGTAAAAGGCATAAAATATAATAGATGGTTACTTGTGGAGGAGAAAATTACTTGTATTATGTGCAATTAACGCTATTGGCACGAGCTGCACCTCAGCTATTTGTGAACAAGAGATGCTGCTGATACGTGAGTTTTGGTTTGTCTCCTAACCCAGGCCATGTCTAATTACACCATAGAGGCAGTTAAGTAGGCACTAAATTCACACGCAGCAGAACCTCACTGTGTGTCTTATCAGCATCACATCGGTGTTTTTCTGATATTTAGAGGAGAACTTCACAATGACACGTTTTACACCATTGAGGGATCCAACTGTAATTATATAGTTCAAATACAACAGTGCTGGTTACTGTTCAAATATGTGTGGTTACATGGGATTAAATGTATTCAACACTAATTACATAGAAATGTGATGGGAACAATTATTTCTTCTATTAGGAATGTGAAGTGCAAAGGTATGATGGACCTCACTAACCCGTGACAGCACCCCCATCTCTGCTGCCTCTCTTGTCTGACCATGCAGATAGTACAATACCTTTGGTATTTTAACACCTACTTAGTAAACACTACACAAATAAATGAATGAAATCTAACACAGAACACCTTGGATAAATAGTATGTATTTGTTATTTGTGCATTTTGAAGTTCTTTTAACTGATTTATTTTTCTTATTTGCTTGATGTACCATCGGGCAATATCACAAATGAACAGCAGATGGCATTGAGTTGAAAAGCATGATCTCTCAACTTTCAATGAATGCTGGAAACATTTTGGATTTGGCATGCATTCAAGAAATAATTTTGTGCAAACATCATTTTGAAGACGAAAACATTTATGGGCAGCTCATCCTCTTGGGAATAATGTCTGATCACGCATTCTAATCCCAGTGGATCACCAGCACACTATCCTGATTTTTCAGGTAATTATGGCTGGAGTTCAAAACAGACAGAAAAAACATGATGATTATCAAACGTAGAATCCTGATTGCCAATTGCCTTGCCGGTTGAGTGGTACTTGGAAAAATATTTGGTATTCATACTTGTAATCTCATTTATTGAAAAAATATGACTACTTCCAAATTTTATTTTAAGTAGGGAAGCAAAAGAGGATCTGGGAGTTAAGGGAAGGACTTGGAAGAGATTATGATCAAAAATACATTATATGTAATTCTGAGAGAATAATTTTTTTAATCTTTGTGAAATACAATGAGTTCTCTTACAAATGCTCTATATGTTTTGATTATGTGAAAAAGTGAGGGCCAATACCTCTTTCCACATTAACCATACATTAAATTCTAAAGTTGAAGATTCCCTTACCCCCTTTGAAAGGCTTGTTCTTGAAAGTAATGGAGGCAATTTACAAAGAGGAAGTATTCCAAGAAAATGAGTTGATAGACATGAGCACCTGGGGATGCCAGCATTTTGTGGTGTTTCAGCCCAGCCAGGACAGGTGAGAGGATAAGGCTAGATTCTCACATGGTATTGAAGAGGACATGCACAGGAAGGGGCATGGGATTATTCACTGCTTAGACATTTACTTATGTCTCTCCAGAGGCTCTCAGGGTGCTGACATCTTTGAAATTCTTCATCTAGTCCTCATCAATTATTATCTTGTGTCTTTAGCTGGGCTTCTTTGCCGTTATTAGTCCAGTGTACTTAAATATAAAATTATAGACTACACTAGACACAATTCTTTCTAAATGGACAACATTTTTGCTTGAACATAACCATTTAATCCAAAGTTCTCTTTTATGGTCTCATTGCTGTATAAAATAGGCATTCTAGATAGTAACCATTGTGGAGATACCATATTATTGCAGCTATTTTCTCCTTCCCAGACACTAGACAGATCCCAATGATGGTCCTGAACACAAGGTGCTATTCTACACCCTTTGGAAACAGTGTATAGTGGAATCCAGAGGTCCAGTAAATCTCTGACTTGTAGAACTGTGAAAAAAATCAAATGATTGATGCTTTAGGCTATTAAATTTCAGGGAGATTGGTAACTCATCAATAGTAACTGAAACTGTGTACAACCTGGTCAATTATCCTTGACAAAGCTCCCAAAGCCTTAATTCCCTCATCTGTGAACAGCTATAATACCACTAAGGCTTAGCCTTGATAAATGGGAAGTAATTCATGTGATTAATACATAACAAATAACGATTAAGACAAGATTAGGAATAGAAGATTTCAGTATATGACAGGTGATTATTACAAAGGAAAACATTGTCAAAATTTGTTAGATTTGTTTATAAGAGTCTCATTTGGCTATAATGATGACTTGATAATTGGAAAGTTAATGAAATAATTGGAATTAACTTGTACTCCCAGCAACTGGAACTTCAGAATATCTGCAGTGCTTGAACGAAGCCTTAGATTCAATTTCTATTGGATATACCCGATGGCACCTTTAGCTGTAGCTCACACGTTGGTAGTAGTAGTCCTATCCTGAAGCCAAATCATGCTTCTAGAAATTTACATATTAGTCGTCACCTGTTTTCCTGGCTTTCTAAGAGATACCAAGCTGGGAGTACAATTTTTCAGGCACTCACCCTTCTCCTTTTTGATCCCAAGGGAAGCACCCTGATACTGTTTCTACACTGGACATTTTCTTTCTCAGTTTCTTTGTGCTCCCCATTCACTTTCCTTTACCACAACTTTACCATTGCTTACATGACCTGCTTCTGGGTTTGTGTTAGAAAATGAGATAGACCATTGAAGAATGTGATTTGCAAGTTTTCTTTACTGCAGATTTGGACAATATAGATAAACACTTTTTATTGTATATAATACCCCCGTTAATTGTCACCATTATATTACAGTTACTATATTGAATTTTTATGTGTTAAACACACACATGATAAAACACACACATTTCTCTTATATATTTGTATATATTAAATTTTTACTTCAAATATATGACCTAAGTAATTCATTTTTTTAAAGGTGAACTGGAGATTATTGTCTTTCACTAAAATGAACCTTTTTTTTTCATGTTTATATTTGGGAAACTAAATTTCCTTCTAGACGACCTTGGAGATTACTGCTAATGATTTACGGAAATATGTTATGTGAGTACCTGACAGAAAAAAATGCAGCTTTACCTTCCACTGTGATTGATCCATACCTCCACAAACACCCAGAAACTATTTCATCATATGGTCTGTTAGAAAAAAAGTTATCATCAAAGAGGACCAAAAGGAATTCCTAGATCTGTCCTTATCATAGTTTTCTAAAATCTGTATCTTAAAAGTTGTTGTTATCTATTTTCTAGGATAGACGTTATATTGAGAATTAGGTATCTCCTGCTGCAAACATAGTGCTCTGATGTTCATGAGTTTCCAGTGTATTATCACTGCTCCAATGGATCATTCCTGAGTTACTTTTCATTCCTCCAGTAAATTAGATTGAAAGACTGCTAGCTCTGCTCAGCACACCCCAGAGACAGCTGTAACTTGATACAGATCCAGCAGCCAATCAGTAATGGAGAGAAGCGGAGGCCAAAGACTTCTGAGGAGAGTCTATTAGACCAATAATAAGCTGTTACCCAGTCCTCAGGGGAAACACGACATTAGGCAGGTATTGAGGTAAGTAACATGTTACACTTGCCTAAATCATATCACTTGCCACCCTTGCGATGTCAAGCATTGTAGACAGTGATACTCTGCAATGTGAAACTGAAACTCCTTTGTTGATATCAAGCAAGTTTCTCTCTCTCTCTCTCTCTCTCTCTCTCTCTCTCTCTCTCTCTCCTTTCTTAGGCAATGTGGTTTAAGTAAGAAGCCAGAATAACAGGTTTCTCTTTGTTATATGTAATTTCTAGAGTGTTGTAAGATCACAGACACTTTGAATTTTAGAATATCACACAAAGGCATTTCAGAATTTTTCAATCTCTTTTAATAATTCTACTGGAAAATATTTACTTCTTGCTTAAACAATGCTATCTATCAGAAAACTAAATATTACCTAAAAGACTATTCAATTCTTTAGTTTATTAATTCAATTAATATTATGCTTTTCTTATATTCCATACTTGCCCTTCTGTTATCATTTTTACTAATAATACACCAACACATCTCAGGTACATACAACCATGGCTTTCTCTGGTCCCTGTCATTTTCCATGTCTCTGATGCCATGAGAAATTCTTAAAACTGTAACAGTAATGTCTGTTGAATCACTATGGTTTTTCCTCCCTCTTCAGCGTGATGTTTCCATAACGAGGAATGATCATTCAGCCTCTGAAGCTGAATCAGGCTCTATGTATAGCTATAAACCCACATTTGTTATTTGGAACAAATTATTTAAATTTTGTATCTCCATTTTCTCTACTGAAACCTGATATCTATGTGTTTTATAAATTGATGCCCCAGGCAGTTCTTCAATAAACTTCTTCCTTTTTCAGGCACGTGGCCATCTCTATACTCACAACATCAACTGAATACCCCAGACTTCCTCTCTTATCCTAGTTCTGCCTGTGTGTCTGGTAGACCATCCCATTTTACATTTTCAGAAGTGGTATTTCAATTCAGATCTAAATATTTTCACTCTTCTCCGTAAATCTGTTCCAGAGTATGGAGTTTCAGGGATTATTTAAATGTTTCTATGTTATTAGAAGGACTGCTGTCCATTAGCTTGATTGCATGGTCCAAGATACAGAACAGATATGTAATTCCTAATACAGACACAAACTCAGGATGCCCTTTAGTTAGCCTTCCCACATCAGTATGAAAGTGCAGCTTAGGTAACAGGTAGTGGACTCATGAGTACATCTGAGAAGTAATCTGAGCTTCTTTATGAGTTGTGAGAATGAGAAGTATTCACTGGATAAATATTTATTTGATCCAACTTTGAGGTCATCAGTACATTCCTTAGTATTGAAATCAAATTTGAGTTCAATAATTTTATTTTTAACTGAAATAATTAAACATATAATGATCATGTTTCCCTCCCCCCAACTCTTCTAAGAACTGCCCCACTTCCCCATTTCAATTCTCCAACTCCATGCTTTTTCTTTCTTTCTCTCTTTAACAAATTAAACAGCCAGGCGGTGGTGGTGCATACTTTTAAACCTCGTACTCAGGAGGCAGTCAGGAAGATCTCTGTGATTTCGAGGCCAGCCTGTTCTACAAGAGCTAGTTCCAAAGCTACAGTGAAACCCTGTCTCGAAAAACCACAACAACAAAAAAATCAAACATACTCCACAATCAGGGTCTGTTTTGATGTCTGTATCTCGTGTTGTCATGAGAGTCATGTGGATTCCCTGGGGTCTAGGCTGACACCCAGGTCTGTATTGGTGTCTAAGGAATGAGCTACCACTGGAACCATGCAGATCTGGGTGGCATGGACCACCATCTGGGGCCATAGTGACATCAAGACCTAGACTGATACCTAGGACTATGTCTGGGTCCGTGGTCTGACTGAAACCAGAGTCTGTGTTGCCACCAAAAGTTTTATGGAAACCCATGGTTAGCCATAACCTGTAGCCTTGTCGGAGTCTGTCCAGGGGCTGTGATGCCACCAGAATCATCCTAATCTGACTGCTCTATACTTCCACCCAGAGCCAGGATATTGATGACTGATGGAATCTAGACCCAAGTTGCTGCAGAGAGACAGGTCTGGGTCTGAGGTCTTGCTGCACCTGAGGTCTGTGTTGATGTCTGTGATCTGTGTAGTCTCAAGGGGGCATGGGAGCTATGTGTGAATGATAGAATCAGAGGGCCATGGTGAGTCAACCCTGCCCTTTGCTGGACCAGGAATAGTTGACACTGCAGGAAGAAGCTGGCCAGACCATCATGGAGAGTTGCCCCCCCACACACACACACTTAGGACAGATGTCTACCCTTCACCATGGGGGTTGAGGGTCTCTGAGAGCTGACCCTGATGCCGGGGGCATAGCGGACATGGATTCAACCATGGCCTGAGGAAGGCAGCTCAGGTAGCCTGGAACTACCAGGTGGTAGATGAGCTACCACCCAGGCTTACAACTTGGCTAGGGCTGGCCCACCTTAACATCTACCCCATCTAGCACCCGCTGAAGCTCATGCAGGGACTGGTGCTGGGGAACAAAAGCTGCAGGATCTCTATGACTCAGAGGAGCTGCAGGATATCAGAGAGGAATTTTGGTGAGGATTCAGTGATGGTGCACAGAAACCAGAGGTCTTGGACCTGACTAGTGGCCCACTGCAGTGAATGTTTGCAGGTAGAGACAATTAGACAAAACAGTATACTGTGTGATATACTTCATCCCCCAGTGCCATCATGGTGTGGGATTCCCCTTTGTTTGCTGTGAAAATGCTTTATTACTATTAGTTAACAAAAAAAAAAAAGCTGCTTTGACCTATAGCTGGGCAGAAATCCAAACACATATATATATATATATATATATATATATATATATATATATATATATTTATAAAGAGAGAGAGAGAAAGAGAGAAAAGAGAGAGAAAGGGAGGGAGAGAGAGAGAGAGAGAGAGGGAGAGAGAGAAGGCAGAGTCAAAGAGATACCATGGAGCTGCTGAAAGAGAAAGACGTCAGAACCTTATGAGTAGGTCACAGCCTTGTGGCGATACACAGATTAATAGAAATGGGTTAATTTAAGATAAAAGAGATAGGTAGGAATACACCTAAGTGGTTGGTCAAACAGTGTTGTAATTAATATAATTTCTGTGTGATTATTCAGGTCTGGGCAGCTGAGAATTAAAGAGTGTTCTCAGTCTACATCATCAGAATGAATAAAGAAGTGTTAGAGGGCCGGGTGGTGGTGGCGCATGCCTGTAATCCCAGCACTCGGGAGGCAGAGGCAGGCGGATCTCTGTGAGTTCAAGACCAGCCGGGTCTACAGAGCTAGTTCCAGGACAGGCTCCAAAACCACAGAGAAACCTTGTCTCGAAAAAACCAAAAAAAAAAAAAAAAAAAAAAAAAAAAAAAAAGTGTTAGAGAGGCAGAAAAGATGGAGAAACAAGGAGGTTTATTTATTTATGCATTTTTATTGTTGTTTTGTTTTTGTTTGGGGGGTTTTTTGTTTTTGTTTGCTTGCTTGTTTTTTGTTTTGTTTTGTTTTACTTTTAGTTTGGGAGACCACTGAAATAGGAAGGGGAGGATATGGATGGACTGGGAGAATTAGTGGAATTGTGGTGCATGATGTGAAATTCCGAAATATTCAGTAAAGAATTATGTTTAAAAGAAAAAATAAAATAAAACCTTCTCTCTCTCTCTCTCTCTCTCTCTCTCTCTCTCTCTCTCTCTCACACACACACACACACACACACACATTTGAAACAAAATGTCTACACAAATACCATTGAGTAAGTTTTGTGTTCACCTTCTACTGCTGGACATGCGGACTATCCTACAATGTGATTAATATACTCATTAAATCTCAACTCTGGTGATAAATAAATTTTTCTTTACAAATGGGTGTCCGTTGTAGGTGGTGTCTTGGTTAGAGGTGGGAGCTTTTGTCCATTTTCCCTCCTTATCATTCAACACAAGGATAATGTCAAGGTCTGTTTCCATCTTGAGTCGTATCCCAACTCTTTCAACCACCACTATAATGGCTTCTGGGTACCTGGACAGCTGAACTAGACAACTTCTTCCTTTGTTGCCCTTAACAAAGATGGAACCAGAACTGCACTTCTTGAAGAGTAGGCTGTTAAAAGAGTTTTGCATTTTTATACTCTTTCAAAGTCCTATCTCACCAAGACAGTGGAGCTCAGGGAACATTGTCAATTCCTTCCAGAAATCAACTCAGCAATAGAGAAAGAACTAAAGGGGGTTGAAAGAAGTGGGAAGATCAAAGACAGGACTTGTAAGTAGAAACAACATACTCCTAGGTCCTCACTCCACTCAGCAACAGTATTTATGCAATCATAGAGATGTGTTCTGTTCACAGCATTCTATATCTCAAGAAACTTCAGCTGTTGTAGTAATGTTAACATCACAACAGCAACTTGCTATAGCTAAGCAAGGCAAGTAGCAGGTTCTCAGTATCAATGCACATACAAATATAAAACAAATTTGTCAAAACTTACAAAGCAAACTTAAAGCCATGCAAAATGATATAAAAATGCAACTCAATAAACCAAAAACTGAAATACAGAAGAAGTAGATTATCAATTATACTCATAAATCTTGATAAAAGAAGATAATGAAGAAGAAAATTCAGTGTGTAAAAGAAAAACAATGGCCAAATTAATATTTCGTACTTGATAAAATTATCCTTCAGCTGCGAATCAGAAACAAGAACTCAGAAGGAAGTATACAATCATTATTCACTTGCAGTGTAGCTCTCCTGTAAGAAATCATAAGTAATAACTTGTCTCACCCACTTGATCCCAAAGTACATGATATAATTTTTCTTTATGGCTAAATAAGATCTGTCACAAACATGTGCAACATTTTCCTTCTCCAAGGACCCCTGAAGAAAGTCTAGGCTGATCCAATGATGTGGTTGCCGTGAAAGTGCATGGACAAACACAGCATTGTGTCTCTGCTGTGCTGCCTCAGACTCCTTTGACTTCAGAGCTAAGAGATATGGGATTTCTGTGTTTAGTTTCTTGAGGGACCCCGTGTACTTTCCTAGCAACTTCACTGATTTTCACTCCTACCAACAGTGTACTCAGTTATTCATTTCTCACCACACTGGGTTTTTTCTTTGTTTGTTTGTTTGCTTGTCTTGACCATAGCCATTTGGCTGATCTGAGATGGAATTTCTGAGAATTTTAATCTGTATTTATGTTAAGGCTAAAGATGTTGACACCTTTTCACACATTTGTTAGCTGTTTTTATTTCTCATTTTGAATAATTTTAGTTAATTTGTTAATTTTGATTAAACTGTCTTTAGTTTGTTTTTTTTATATGCATTTTAACTTATACATCAAGAAGGACACTTCATATCCAGATCTCCATGCCTTTTACATGACATGCACAATGACAGCACAATGGATGAACTCATCATTAAAAGACAGCAATTTAAGCCAGAAAATAAGAGAGCTTTGGATGATAACCCACGGTCTAACATAAACACGCACAACTCTGTACTTACACAGAGAAATGGCTGTACCAATGAGTAAATACAGTAGTATAGATGGAGTCAGGTGACTTCAATGCTAATTTGCTGATGGGGTAATCATTTCATAATCTAATATATACCCATTATACAATGTGTGTATTATTGTGTTGATTTGCATCAATAAAGCCATAGACGTTAGGTAGAATAGCAGCAATCATCACAGAAAAATCTCAGGTTATTTATGTTTGTGCTATTTTTCCTCTTACAATGTATCCCTTATGAAATTCTTTCTCCAGTAAATTACTGTTGGAGTGTATAGCATGGAAGAAGGATAAAGGATTGTCTCTGAAGTGGAGATGCTGGATAAGCCAAGTGGCATTGATGGCCTACTTCAGTGATCAGTTGTGTTATAAGGATCACAGTTTCATCTGTCTTAGCCCCAAATCCAAAACCCCATTTCATTATGAGCAAAACATCAAAGAGAAGGGAAGTTAGAGAAACACTCTAAAAAAAATACCTGATCACTATTAGGTTCCAAGGAGACTCAGGACAAGTGTCATTCAGGACAGGTGATTCTTCCCAACACTTCTCACCTACCCCCTATCCTAAGTCTCCCCACACCACTAGCTGGGCTTCTTTCTCCCCAATATATAAACCAGCTAATTTGGCCACACAGTGTTTTGGCTCTTAACTCTACTCTTGGCCTATAGGTCTGCAACTCCTCTTGGTCTCCTTGTCATCTCTCTCCTCTTTCTCTTCTCTTTCTAGCTTGATTTTCTCCTACCCCACTCTCTCTCTTTTCCTGAACTTGTTCACTATAGACTCTTTCATATGCCTCTGGCTGTTCTCTTCTTTCTACAATAAAAAAATCTTTTCCTCAACCACAACTTGGATCAATCAAGTCCTCATTTTGATTTATTTTCCCAGTTTTTTGTTAATGGTAAGAGGTAATATAATCTCTTCTGTAACTGTTTCTCAGCTGAAATCAGAAATTTTTGCCAATGAACACAAGAAGACTGAAATATTGGTAAAAGTCAGGAAGGGAGAAAGGAATGCAGATTAGGCAACATCTGTTTTCCTCACTACCCAGATTCTGTGGGACTATCTGGGGCTAGGAAAGTGCAAGGGGCCTTGGAGTAGTGTGTGATGCTGGATCACTTGTGACTAAAGCATTATCAGAAGTTTTGAAGTAGACTGCAGCTGATTGGAAACCTGTTGAAACAGAGACGAAGGACAGAAGGCAAAGTTAAAGGGCTTAGTAGAAAAATGTTTATCTTGGCACTATACTTGAAACTTCCAGATGCATGGTCCTGGTAGTTCGGTGGGTAGAGTCCCAAGATCAGGGGAGAGAGAGAACCCACTCACGGGAATAGTCAGGTGTGGAAACTTAGGCTGTTGATTGACAGGAGAATATATCTGGAGTCTGTTTGACCTGTAGCAGATAGATATAAATAAATCACAAATCACTGATGTTTGCATGAACTTTTCTCAAGTTTTCAAAAAAACAGAAGTTTTAAGTATGTTAGCATTGTCAGTTGTATTCTGTACTAAAATGTGAATTATAGGAAAAAAAACAGTAGACTCATGCCTTCGAATCACAGCAAAAACTATGGCTTTGGGTTAAAAGCATGGGCACTCTTACCTCTGTACTAAGGGCTGAAGATATAGATTGGACAGAGATATTTTCAACACAATGAGAAGCATTTTTAAGTCTATATTTAGAAGACAATGAAAGGAAATTTAAATTTTTGAGCTGGTGACTGTTATAATAGCATAACAACAGCATAGTGAGAAGGAAAGCAATCTGAAACATTTCTTACTTTCAGTATGAAATTTGTCAGCAAGGTACACTGTGCCTGGCTTCCTCAGATGAAGAGCTAGTAGTTTTAGAAAAGTGAGTGTTGGGGGCACAGAGGTCCTTGTACTCACAGAGAAGCACAAAGAGAGCCAGGAATGTTAATCGTGCAGTGGTCTCTCATCAGTGGAGGAGATAAAAATCAAATCCCTGCATTCTATCCAGAAAGTTGAGGGGGGAGGGTATTAATGACCTGGAGACTTGCTTTCTGAAGGGACAGACCTCACCCTAATTTCCCAGAATGTTTATCCCAGACTCTTCCCTTTCAGGTAGATACAGTACTTTCTGGCCTGCTGACCTCTATGCTATCAGTCAGAGACCACAATAGATTCAAGGTCTTTTAGCTACAGAATTCACCCTCACAGTCAGGTGTACTTTGTAAAGAGTCCCTGTATAGTTACACATTAAGCTTTATTGCCTACATGGAATTCAAGTGATTGTTGCCTAGAAGCCTTCTCCCAAACTGTACTGTGTACTGTACTGACAATAAATCACCTCGTATTATACTCCCAGAATTTGAACCGATGGAAGTCCAAAAATGTAAGCCTATTTCCACATTGTCTGAAGGTCAGAGAGTTTTAGCTTGTTCAAAGTTGTTGACAAGTGTGGCTCTACACCCTGCCCTAGGGTGTGGTTGCTTTGTATTTTGGACATTAAATGGTCCGTACAGGTAGATCCATTCTGCCCTGACCTAAGGTCATACTTTAGCATACTTCTGCTCCTTTATTTGAAATAAGAAGTTTGATCTTGGGAGTGGCTTCCTATAGGATACTTGGTTTAGGGTGCTTTTGCTGCCTAAACAATAGAATGCTTTTCTCATGAATTAATGACTTGGTGTCTCAAGTACTGAAGCAAGGAACTGTTTTAGTTGTCCTTTGTATCATGTTAAAGCAGACTTTTGTCTTTTTCTCCTTTTCATATTGGGCTATAAAAGTGTATGGAAAATTAAATATGGTGGTATTCACTGACACTCCCTCCAAATACTATCCTGTTTCTGTTTTATTGTTTTCACTCATGTCTTCAAACTCTTTACTTATTTTTTTCAATCCCGGTAAGTTGTAGCCTAGTGGGGAGGAGCTGGTTTGCTTACTGCTGTTAACATAAACCTACAGTTAGCTATCATCAGAAATTTGAGCAGATAAATGTAGCACAAATTAGTTCAAACTAAAGATCAGAAAAGCAAAGCATCCAAGCCACTAGAGAACTCTTACTTCTACCAATGCTAGGTAACTACAGATTGAGCTCTGCGTCTCTGTTTCCTCCTGTCAATTTTTGTTGTTGTTTTGTTTTGTTTATTGTTTTTTGGAAAGCCAAACAGAATGAAGACTCCAGAGTTTATATCAATCAATGGAATGTCTGGCGTACCGCACAGCTATAAAGAGTCAACAGGTATATACAAAACACATGTCATCTTTACTTTGGTACTCTACACAATGTATCTTACTGATGTCCATTATACCTACACAAGTATCCTGTGGGCATAGACAGAAAAATTCAATGAAAAATGATTATAGGGCCCTAAAACTTTATAGTATTTGATTTTATACAAAGTATAGGAACTTCAACCTGAGGAGCTTCACTCCATTTTCTCATTTCTGTGGATGAGCATTGTACTGATACATAAATGTGTTTTTAATTCCTCCTGTTTTATATTCTCCTTTAGTGCTGGGATTATAGATGTGTTACTCCCTAGCACTGGAAATAAAGGTGTGTGATACCACTGCTTCACCTCTAGTGACTTAGTTTTACCTTCTGATCTTCAGGAAGGCTTTATTTATTAAAACATAAATAAAATATCACTATATTTCCTCTTTTGTCTAAAATAAAAAAGGCTATAGCTAAAATGAGAAAAACTATATACAATAAGTGTAATACCCTGTATCCATCTTTGGAAGCCCCACCCACACCCCTGGAGTTGCCTTGGTCTAGAGTTCACCTCTGGAAAAGCCCACCAAGCACTGAACCCTCCCCAGGAAAGGTCAGGACCACTCCCACAGGCTATTTAGGCTGTTGCACAAAAAATGAACACATGGTCTTTGGTTTTGAGTGGTTCCTTTCCACCCACTTTCCATGATCTCCTGACCACCAGGGAGTGCTGCAGTATCTCTGTAGCTTTTTGGTTTTTGTCCTGGAACTAGCTCTTGTAGACCGGGCTGGCCTCGAACTCACAGAGATCTGCCTCCCTTGCCTCCCGAGTGCTGGGATTAAAGGCGTGCGCCACCACCGCCCGGCTGGAAAGGCTTGTCTTAAGAAAATTCCTAACTCTGTGATTTTAGCCAACAAGACTGATGGCGTGGGACACTGACTACGGAAGGGAGGGAGGGAGTACAGTTCCCAGAAACCATGGATATATGGCAGTTCTGTCTACTTATCCCCATGCGGCAAAAATTTTCAAGATTATGGCTGATTAAGAAATTCCTTCAGGTGGCCGTGTAGACTGATCATCAAATGCAAATTGTGGTCAGGCCTCAGTGAACAGAGAAATAAGGCATCCATGACACATGGTGTCAGTTCCAATTTGAAAAGATTTTGCAAAGGATACCACCAGGATGTTTGTGGATCTTACTTTAACCCACAGCTGCCCATTTCACAAGGCCATGTAAGAACCCAAAATTTAAACACTGTGCCCATTGCCTAGGCTCTGGGTCATAAAAAGGGGTGTATGGGATGTATCCTTGAGCAGGACTTCTCCTACAGAAGGGATCCCTTGGAACAAAGGCAGCCTTTGCTTCGGTAATGTGTCAGAGACCTGGCATGGCCATGTCTTTGGCAAGGTAACCCAAAAATTGGAAGAGACCCTGGGCCTCTAAGGCGATGATTTTGAATGGGCAACTTACAGGTCCAAGAGTGGATCTCCTCTGATAGAAAGTGTGTGTAGGAAGTAGAGCATTTTTTTCCCATCACATGGCCTGAGGCCAAGGGTGGGGTAGGGGTCAACTCCTCAGTCAATTTAACTGATGTAGAAAAACAATCCAAGCTGAATTAGGAATTAAAAGTTCAAGTTGAATGAATAAAATGCTACTGATTGTTCTTCCAGACCCCAGAGAGGAGACAGGAAGAGTGAATGGGAAAACCAAGTTACCTTTGCTTAAGATGCCACTTAAATACCCTGGAGGAGTTGCCATTTTGCAAATTTTGTGAGGCTGGTCAGGGTTTGGAGTTAGAAGGGGCCCCCTGAGGCAGAGCTCCACCCAAACTCAGTAATAATTATAAAATATTGTTTAAAAATTTAGAAGCTTATCAGCCCACAATAGATTCTTCCATCATTGAAAAATATTGAAAATTTGGATTTTGCCACCTGTAAGAAGTACAAGCTTGCAGTTGGCTGTGGTTCTGAGAACAAATTATATTTCATATATGTGTGGTACTTTGCCCATATGTACATTAATTCTTTAGGAATGTATTTTTCCACCTCAGAAAGATGATATGAATGTCAAAACCTAGTCTAAAAAGTCTAATTTTATGTTGAAACTTCTCTGTTGATATTGTATATATGCACTAATATTGAGGTAGGGTTTGTATCCTTTCCTATCTACAGCACATACAACACTTGTGAAGGAGCTGATCCCAGGAGACAAGACATCATGGACTCATCTTGGTTGGGGTTTGAGTTGTTTTAATAAATGTCCAGTTTCTAAACTGACATAGTCTTAGCCAGAGCAACAAACTTTGGCACTTCTTATTTACAGACAGGTTCCAAGTACCTGTTTGAATGTTTTATCTTTATCAGAATCACCAAATTTGGTTAACATATAATGCCTAGCATAACAATATATTTATTTAAGACTGGTTCTTATATTGATTCATAACTACTTCAGCCACAGTTTTGAAGAGGTGGGATCATATACACATAAAACCCCTGGGATTTGAACTCCATAGAGCAGCTCAGTTGTGCAAGTAAACAAGCAGAATTTAACAAGATTCTGTAATTATTAACTCACCTGAGCCATCTTTATTAGACAATAGGGTGTATTGATGATGTGATATGATTGGAGAATTGTTCAAATGGCTTCATATGTGCTGTCACATAGGGAATAATACAAAAGTGCTGTATGACTATAAATTTTATTAACAATAACTCTATATCACTGAGAGAAAATCAATTTGTGGAAGTAAGAGCAGAGAAATGGAAAATGTTAGGAATATATGACATTACAGAAAGCTGTTGAGCTCAAATAGGTCAGTGTGGCTGACTACCCACAGTACTGTTAAATCCTTCCTTAATGTGAAAAGCATTATGACAACCACCACAATGAAGGCTTTATGAAACATATCATTGACTTGCCTGTGGAGGCAAACTTAACTGGGATAATGTTAGGAGTCTCACCCTATATTCCATTCTCATCCCTGAAGACAGTCATGAATATGATGCCATGGGTACTGTGGTAGTTTGAAAGAAAATGGCCTCTAGAAGGAGTGGCACTGTTAGGAGGTGTGATGTTGTTGGAAGAAGTGTGTCATTGTATGTGTGTGTGGGAGGAGTCTTTGACATTTCTTTTTGCTCAAGCATTCCTCAGTGAAACAGTCAGTCAACTTCCTGTTACCTGCACTCTTAGTTCTAGCACCACATCTGCCTACATGCCGCCATGCTCTCCACCATGATTATAGTGAAATAAGCCTATGGGCTGTATGTGTACCAGTTCCTGTGTAGGCCAGAAGAGGGTATTGAAATGTTTTCCTTATAAGAGTTTCCATGGTCATGGTGTCTCTTTACAGCAAATCAAAACATAACTAAGGCAGGTATTGACATTAGATTAACAAGTTGGTCTACTTTCTGATATATTTTTATATATTCTTGTTAGTGTAGTTATCTTACTATAAAAATATTTTGGTATGGGAAGTCCTTCTGTATATGTGTTGCTTTTATTGGTTAATGAATAAAGTACAATTTTGGCCTGTGATAGACCAGAATAGAGCTAGGCCGGGAAGACTGACCTGAATGCTGGGAGGAAGAAGGCAGAGTCACGGAGATTTCATGCAGCCTCCAGAGGGGAAACATATGAGCTGCCAGCTGAAACCTTGCTGGTAGGCCATGAACCTTATGGTAAAATATAAAATAATGGAAATGGATTAATTCTAGATGTAAGAGCTGGCTAGAAATATACTCAAGCTATTGGCTAAACAGTATTGCAAATAATATATTTTCTGAGTGATTATTTTGGGTCTAAGCAGCTGGGAACAAGCAAGTGGCCTTCCCTAATAATATAGCATTACAAACACTTTATTATAGCTGTCATCTCACCTTATTAGATTCTGTTGATTTATTTTAGAAGCTGTCTATAGATATGATATCTATGAACCAGTGTGTTAAAAGGTGTCTGATTTGCAAAATAAGCTCACATAGTTTCCATATAAAGTAATCAGAAATTTTTTATCTATAGTAATATTAGCTTTTAGCTCAAGTTATTTTATAATACACACCCTTTCTCTTCTCCCTGGTGGTAGAAGGAAATTTTATTCTTACTGTATATAAGAAAATGTACGAATGAAAGAACATCTATATATGAATAATCAAATTTTATTCAAAATCCTTCCCATGTATCTCTTCTTCTCCAAGACCTCCTAAATGTTGAAAAGTAAATTGAACAGATCCTGTTAGGCTGGATGACACCTAAAGTATCAAATCCTGAATCTTCTGGGTTTTTTTTATTCCTTCTTGGAAATGAATTGTCTTAAAATTAGCTCTAAGTATTAATTTTCTTTCTTGTAGCTTTCCCATTTCAAATGGACTTAATTCTCTATGGATATAGAAAAAATGAGAGCATATCAATTTGCTGCTTTATAAGAAAGTAGGTATTCTAATGTGTATATATTCCACACTTTCTTTATCCATTCTTCCATTGAAGGGCATCTATGTTGTTTCCAGTGTCTGGCAATTACAAATAATGCTGCTATAAACATAGTTGAACAAATACTTTTGTAGTATGATTGGGCGTTTCTTGGGTATATTCCCAAGAGTGGTGTTGTTGGATCCTGAGGTAGATTGATTCCCAATTTCCTGAGAAACCACCACAGTCTTCGTCCAGCAAAGGATGGAGATAGAGACAAAGTCCCTCATCAGAGCAACGGACTGAGCCTCCAATGTGCAGTTGAAGAGCAGGAGGGAGAAGATGAGCAAGGGAGTCTGAACAGTGAGGGGTTGGTCTACCCACTGAGACAATGTGCCTGTTCTAATGGGAGCTCACCAAATCCAACTGGACTGGGACTGAATAAGAGCATGCAATCAAACCGTACTCTCTGAATGTGGCTGACAATGGGGGCTAACTGAGAAGTCATTGATAAAGGCACTGGACTTGTTTCTTCTGCATGTTCTGGCTTTTTGGGACCCTACTCTATTTGGATGAAAAGCTTCCTATGCCTCAGTGTAGGGGGTTGGGACTTGGACTTCCCACAGGGCAGGGTTTCCTGCCCTCTCTTAAGGAGGGAGGGAGAGGGAGGAGAAAGAAAGGGGGAGCAGGAGGGGAATGGGAGGAGGGGAGGAAGTGTAAATTTTTTAATGGAAAAATAAATTAATAAAAAAGAAAGTAGGTATTATTTTATGAGATTGTTTAAAAACAACAAATAAAAGTTACAAAAAGTTGGGTGAACTCTTCACCACCATGCTCTAGAAACTCAAAGAAACAGGAAGGTGCAATGTGTGAATAAAATATTACTGAGGAAAATTTCCAGAAGAAAATTTGAGAACATGAGATGTAAGAAGGGCCATGCTGGCTTCTCAGCAGCCCTCATTGTCCGCCATATTCAGAGCATCCGGTTTTATCCCCTGCTTTTTCAGTCACAGTCCAGCTGGCCTTGGTGAGCTCCCAATAGATCAGCCCCACTGTCTCCGTAGGTGGGTGCACCCCTCTTGGTCCTGACTTCCTTGCTCATCTTCTCCCTCCTTCTGTTCCTCATTGGGACTTTGGGAGCTCAGTCCAGTGCTCCAGTGTGGGTCTCTGTCTCTATCTCCATCCATCGCCAGATGAAGGTTCTATGGTGATATGCAAAATATTCATCAGTAAGGACAATGGCACTGGGTTTTGATCCTACTACATGTTCTGGCTTTATGGGAGCCTAGCCAGTTTGGATGTTCACCTTCCTAGACCAGGACGGAGGGGGGAGAACTTTGGACTTTCCACAGGGCAGGGAACCCTGACTGCTCTTCAGACTTGAGAGGGAGGGGCAGAGGAGTGGGGGGAGGGGGAGAGGAGTGGGGGGAGGGGGGAGGCGTGGGAGGCTGGGAGGAGGCGGATTTTTTTTTCTCAATAAAAAAAATAAAATAAAATAAAAATAAACACCCCAAACTAAAAAAAAAAAAAAAAAAAAAAAAAAAAAAAAAAAAAAAAGAAGGGCCATGCTGCAAATGAGAGGATGTGAGGCCGGGCTTAGAAAACCTAAGTAGCAACCACAGTGATTGTGTTGAGATGGAGAAACAATTTCAGTGCATTTGACTGAGTTTATTTAGTAGACTATAAATACAACCTGGTCAGGGCCCGGATCTGTCTCTATAAGGAAGAACTAATAGTCAACTCTCCTGAAGAGGGTGCTGTAAACAAAACAAAAGCAAGACGGACTTTTGGTTGTAAATCCGGGAGAGTTGGAGGTGTACGGCTAAATAGGTATTGTTTTCATACAGTGGTAGATGAGGTTGTGTTCAGCTCTAACGAAGACATTGGGTCATTTGCTGGAAAACAGGTGTAACTGAAGACCATCATACTGAGTGAGTCAGGGCCAGGAAACTAAGCATCCTTTTCTGGCTTTTATTTGTCCATCTTCATAGATTCATTCTCTCACTGTATCATTCTTTTTATGTGTCTCTGTCTCTCTTTCTCTCCCTCTCCCCCTTCTTCTCCTACACCAAAATAGTTCCTTGCTTTCTTTTCTTCAACTCATTTTTCCTGCTGTATTCTACATATTTTTTTATTTGTCTTTCTTTATTTCCTGAAATGTTCAGTTTAATAAGGAATTTGGAGTTCTGTGTGTTTGGCTTTGCTTAGTTTTCCTTCCTGTAGTCAAAAAGTCCACTCAGAATCAAACCTCTGGAAATCAAGAAGTGTTTGTTGAAATGATCAGGTCACTGTATGTTTTAAAAAAAAAGAATGTAGATTAAAAAAAAGAGATAAATAGCTTACTTCTCTGAAGAATGGTAATTTAACAAGATTTATACAGAAGTTATTTCACCAGAGAATTTGCTTTTTTGGGAGAAAATCTGACATATAAGTTTGAATACGTTTAATTGTGGGAGGAAATGACATTTCTCTGTTTGGACAGTTTGGGCAAGATAGGTTCAGAAACTTACAAACCACATCAAGGCTTTCATTCAATATTTATACAAAACATAAATATACTTAATGAGAAACATAGGCCTTAATCTTGAATCGTTGCTAATTAATGTATAATAATGAATTACTATGCTGGATTTTAGAAACAGTAAGCATTTCATACACATATAATGTAAAATCCTCAAGCATAGCATTGTGTATTTTATTATGTGTGACTTTCTGTGTATGTGCACATCTCTGTGTGCATTTATCTTCAGAAATGTTTTCCAAGGGTAAAAGTAGTAAGTACTGTGGCCACATTTCCATGTTAGTGCCCTGGGTATAAAATGGAGTATGAAATATTGTCCCCTTACGTTATAAAAGACCTCTTCTCGGTGAGCCTCTGGCATTTAAATGTCTGAAGGAAAAAGCCACTAAGGGTGTGTGGGCTGTATCAACAATGACATTTTCATAGCACCCGCGAGCATGCAGAAGCACAGGGGTAAGTACCTCCTTCCCTCTCAGCATGCTTTGGGACTCCAAGGCTTACTTTTCATTTCTAAGAGCCATTTATGCTCTGTAAGCATCAAAGTGAAACTAGGGGAGGATGCAATACTTTAACTTGGAATTTAGTTAGCTGAGTTTTCACTCAAATAAATGTAAGTAAGCATGTTTGTCTGAACTAAATATTTTTATTTAAATCTGTAATAAGTACAAAAGTGTATTGTAAGTGGCTATGAGTGTACACTTGTATTAACAAAAT
Source organism: Microtus oregoni (assembly GCF_018167655.1). Classification (NCBI taxonomy): domain Eukaryota; kingdom Metazoa; phylum Chordata; class Mammalia; order Rodentia; family Cricetidae; genus Microtus; species Microtus oregoni. The sequence continues at coordinate 34,729,163 of NW_024543067.1, forward strand.
AAATTGAAAGGGTCTGATAGGAGAAGAGGTCACAAAATGGACATACATGGGAGCATTTGAAGATGAAAAGACTATGAGAAAGAGAAACGAGCCACATTTATTAGGCCATAAGCAGTAAAAGGCATTTATTTTTATATAGATCCTTATTCAAAACAAGAATTATCATATTCGTGGGCAGCTCTTGATAAGTTTGTTTATGTAACTAGATGTTATATTTTATTTTCTTTTCTTTCTTTTTTTTTTTTTTTTTTTTTTTAAGCCAAGATTTCTCTGTGTAGCCCTAGCTGTCCTGGAACTCACTCTGTAGACCAGGCTGGCCTTGAATTCACAGAGATCCTCCTGCCTCTGCCTCCAAAGTGCTGGAACACAGCTAAATGTTAATATTTTCTAAAGATGAATAAAATTCAATGAATAGTAACTCTTACCTAGGCATGGAGGGTCAGGCTTGTAGTCTCAGCACTGGGGACACTGAGTGAGGCAGAAGCATTATGGTTAGTTCACTGCCAGCTTGACCTCCTTAGTGAGTCGAAGCCCTTGTATCAAAGCAAACAAAATCTACTACTAATGGAGAAAGATAGAGATAATGATAGCAAGAAATCCCAAATTTTACCATTCAGCCTTTCAAATTAAGCAATGTGATGGTCAAGCTTGAATGAATCGAGGTTCCAGAGGATCTCTACCTGCATGCTCGCTCTTACTTTGGCCCTCAAATGTGTCAGTTAAAACCTTCTCTGGAGCTGGAACTCAGGTTGATGAAGCTTAAAATTTCCAGGAGCCTAGAACTATCAAATACACGCATTTCAGGAAATAAAACAATTGAGAATTGTGGGTGGGGGTTGAAGTGGGTATAATTATTTTAGATAATCTCCATCTATTCATTGAGATTAAAACTAATTTACAGCATTTTTCTTTTCCACTATTTCATAATTTTCTTTTGTTTATTTTGATATTGTACTTTAATTGCTTCATCTCTCCTTTTCTTTTCCTTCCTCCAAATCCTAATATGTATTCCTTCCCACTCTCCTTCAAATTCATGGCCTCTTTTCAATAGTTAATGAAATATAATACAAAGGATTTTGGGGTAAGTTTTTCATGAACTTCATAGAAAGAAAGGTAAACTGGAAAGCCATTCTTTTAATTGAGTATGTTTGTGTCGTATACATCTGTTTTCATTCACCATGGCCAATAGCCTGTCTGCCACTATAGTTCAGGACGAGCTTCTCACGGGTTAAAAATACTCATTTGTCATTTTCTTATGGCTCCTATATTGAGTCCTAGCTTCTATGTTTATCAAAACGATTGATTTGAAGATATGACTCTTGGGAAAAGGAAAAAGCTTCTAGCATATCAGGAGTATTTTCAGGCTTTGTTCTGGGCCCTTGCTTTCTCACAGCAGGTACCATTTTGCGTGGTGTGCTTCTTTTCCCTCTGCATCACAGCAGAGATGTCTTCTTTCTAGGACTTTCTCTCTCATTTTATGAACCCCCCCCCCATTTCAAAGAAGCACTGTTTAGTATCCTAACCGTTGTGCTTACCTCTTAGGCAATGTTACAGAATTCTAGCAAGTTAGAGAAGCTCGTTGCTATCACATCTTTTGCTTAAATATCACTTGCTTCTTTAAACCTGCTAGGAGATACACCTTCTGCCCTCTGGTCTTATCCACTGATAACTGTCTGCATTTGATGACATATCCTTAATACATATGTCTACATTAGTCCAAAAGCATTATTCTACTACATTAGAAGCTAAAACTTATGGATTCTGAGTCTTCGTACCTTTTGGAATAAGATTATTTTTAGGAATGGTTAAAAGAATTAGGAAAAGAAGGAAAGGGTTATTTATAAATTAATGAGTTAATGTTTGACCAAGTCAATGCTTAATGATCTTTCTGATTATAAGGATAATCCTTTGCATACAAATATCAGCCACAAAAATTCATGTTCTCAGATCACATACAGAAGGCTTAGCATATGTTGTTTTCATCATATTAAGTTGATGGTTAATAATTACCATCAACTAAACCATATTAAACATATTAAAATCCATTCCCCAACAGACATAATTTTCTGAACTTATACTGGCTCCAGACAGTCTGGAACTGATTCAATTCTTTGTTTCATGGAAGAATTAAGAAATATTTAAAACAGAAGTCATAAAAATAAACTCATATCATCCCACCTGGAGTCCATTTGTAAGGAACCATATGGCCAATGTGGATCGATGCTATCAGGAAGCCCCTGAAAATGTTATACCACCATGAAAACCAGACTGCTTATGAAAAAAAAAAGAAATTGATACTTAGAGGGAGTAGTTTAATTCATGAAGTTTGTACTTCCTTAACTCATAAAAATAAAAATGACAATAATGTTAGAGAAATGGATGACTTAAATGTAATTTAGATTATATAATAGATGATGTCAATAAATGATATCGTATTAATGCACAATGCAGAATGTTGAAGTATATAGTTCATAGTTTTATTAAACTATAGAGGAGCCATTTGTAAGATTAAATGAAAGTTGAAAATGTGTTCATATGTTATTAATCATGAGAATATGACCATTGGAAGTTACAGCCAAGCATTGGGCTAAATACCTAAAAGATTCTGGAAAGATAGTAATCAGGGCATTGGAGTGAAGTAGGGAATGGAAGAGCATGAAGAAACTTAACAAGGTGTGAAGCCACAATGTTCTGAAGGTTTAAGGTGAGGTGGAATGTTAGGGACGACCCTACTGCTTGAAATGGAGGAATAAACTTTCATAAAACCTTAAAAAGAAGAGGAAGCTTTTTTTGAGCTTCAAAATGCAAAACAAATGGCCATGTCAAGAGAGTGTCATGATATTTCTGTCAGAGAAACCAAATAGGCTGGGAGAAAACCAAACCCCATGACTGTGGAGGAAAGAAGTGGTCTAATGCAGTTGGAGAATGGAGCTTCTTGATGGTGACCCTAGAGATCAGAAATTAGATCTGATTTCTTGGCATATTCAAATTAACTAAGCAAATGCTTGGCAGCAATTGACTTTATATACAAAAATATGAGAAAAATACCACATAGATACTTAAGTGTGTGTGAATTATGGAAACAAATTTGGCTTGGGTACACTTCAGTGTTGTTTATTTCACCTTGAGAGGTATAAAGTAACATAAAGCAATTAGACAACAGGGAAAGTGGACTATGGAGACAGAACTCACATTCAAAGTTTCAACTGATGAGTGACACCGGGACTTACATAATGAGCATAATATGACTTATTTTCCTATTTTCTAATTAATGCTATGAAGTTTTTAATCAACCTGCGGTGGTAAATTTAGAACCTACAAGGTACTTGGGAAGTAACCATTGACAATATTATTTCCTTGGAGCTAGGAGAGTTCAAAAGAGACCTTGGCATCATGATATTGTACTTGAACAAGTCACATAAAATAAGACATCCTCAGTCACAAGGATGACCACAGCCTGTGTTTTTGTAGGAATTTTGATAGAAGATTTACAGACAATTCAGAAAATACAAGGAAAGTTTTGCAAAAACAAAATGTAGCTCTTTTCCTATTTGCTTCTGGATTCATGCTCCATGGATTCTTATACTTTGGTTAGAAACAGGTAGAATAAAGATGAAACAGGCTAAAAAGGAAAATAATAATATTCACGGTGCAGTTACTCTATTATATACTGAAGTCAAGCCTTGGACCACGTCCCTTGCTAAGGGCTAGAAAATATGCTTTCTTTTGAATTGTCAGCGCAGTCCTATGTGTTATTTACTGTTATAAGCCTCATTCTTTCTAGTTCACCTTTCTACCTTTTCATTTATGAGAATTCAGTATTTCAACTTGCTTTGGAGCTAGACAGTCTTACAAGATCATTGATCACTTCTCGTGGATGATGTCCAAAAGTGTGTTGTATACCTAAAACCTTGACAGTAGCCAACAGAGGGAAAGATTAACCTCAAATACTGCATGGCTTCCTGAACCTCAGCTGGTGCTATATGTCCAATAACAGTGGCATAATATAGCATTCCATTTAATACAATATGTTTAAAAGAGTATATTTACTAAGGCATTATTGCATGTTTTGTTTATATTGCTATAGCAAGAAATTAACATAATTTTCGACTTCCCAAGTAAAATGAACACAGTGGTTAATCTTGGTTATCAGGTTGATGGAAACTAAGATCACTATGGAAGTACACTTCTTATCATGACTGCAAGAGACTTTATGGGTTGAGAAAATGAGGTGGAAGCATACGAACTGAATATGGGTATCAATATCCTATGGTATAAGGTACTGGGTCTGACAAAGAATAAAAAGCAAACAGAACACAGCACTCATCCCTTTGTGCTTCCCGAGCACAGATACAATTCCTGAGCCACCAGATGTCTCACTGTGGTGTCGCCATGCACCCACAACAATGAACTCTGACCTCAAATCATAGTCCACAATAAACCCTTCTTCATGGATTTGTATTCACCAAGTGTTTCATCACATCAACAGGAGGAGTGACTAATACAACCAGTGATGCTGTGAAGAGCTTGAAAGGCTGAGATTTACTTTCTTTCTGATTAAATACTCTACGAGGACCAGTTTATATTTTGAAGTAAGAGTCTTTACTGTTCTGCAACAATCAATAGCAATTGCCTGAAGCTAAGAATTTACATTGATTAAGAAGAGATTACTGCAACAACAACAACAGAGGACTTTTCCCCTGATCAGGTACAGGACACACCAGTCAGAACAGGTGAGTGACCTGTCTGGAAGCTGAACTGCCCCACTTCTTATATGGTTCCCAAGGACCCATTCCACTGCTCTCCTGTCACATTCCACAACTCTCCCCTCTCACTACTGTATACCCAGCCCCAACACAGGAGACTTCCATTTCCCAGGAGCAGGTCATGACAGTCAGAAGAACTGGTACAGGCCATATAAGTTTGAAGAACAGGTACAGGTCAGGCAAGCCAGAAAAACACATAGCAGAATTCAGGCAGAGACTCCCCGATGGACCAGAGACCACACCTGCTGCCAGAACCAGCAATAAGCATCCCACCAGCAGCCTCCTTTATTTCCTTAGTGTCCCTCTCCCTACTCCCTTCCTCAACACCTTGTCCCACTCCAACTCAGACAGAGACCCCTGTTTCCCCAAAGGCCAAGCTAGCTCTCAGAAGTACAGCCCCAAACTTTGAGAGAGACTCTACTTGATCAATGGTCATGCCAGTTGTCAGAAATCCAGATCACAAAGACCAGAAGATGGAAAAGGAAACATAAACTAAGAAACAAAACACCTATCTGACAAAGAAGAGCTCAGAAATCAGCACCTAGACCAAAAGTCATCCCAAAACCTGATTCCAAAACACACTCTTTAGCATAATACCCAAAGAATGCACACGCATACCACAAAGATATTTGAACAACTTTGTTCATAGCAGCATTATTTGCAACAGCTACAAGCTGGAAACAATCTGGATGCCCCTCAACTTAAGAATGGGCAAAAAATAAGTGACACAATTGCACAATGGAGCATTACTTGGTGGTGAAGAAAAATGACCTTATGAAATTTGCAGGCAAGTGGATGAAACTAGATAAAACCATCCTGAGTGAGGTAACCCACACCCAGAAAGATGAACACAGTATGTACTCACTCATAAGTGGGTATTAGACATAAAGCAAAGGATAACCAGCCTACAGTCCACAACTCCAGAGAAGTTACGTAGCAAGGAGGACCTTAAGAGAGACATGCATAGATCCTTCTGGGAAGGGGAAATAGACAAGGTCTCTTGAGTAAATTGGGAGCATTGTGGGGAGGGGGAGGGAAGAAGGGAGAGAACGGGAAAGAGAACATGATAGAACAAGATGGTCTAGTTGGGAGAGAGACAGAGAGGGAGAGCAAGGAAAGAGATATCTTGAGAAAGAGATCTATTATACGGTAAGGAAGAAACCCAGTACTAGGGAAATCCCCAGGAATCTATAAGGCTATCCCCAGCTAAGACTCCAAGCAGTAGTGGAAAATGTGTCTGAACTGATTTTCCTCTTTAATCAGATTGATTATTACACTAACTCATCAGAGACCCTTCATCCAGAAACTGATTCATATGATGGAAATATATGCAGAGATCCATAGCTAAGCACTGGGCTGAGCTCCCAGAATTCAGTCAAAAAGAGGAAGGAGCGATACTATTAGCAATGGGGTCAAGATCATGATGGAAACATTCACAGAGACAGCTGACCCAAGCTAGTGGGAGGTCATTGACTCTGATCTGACAATTGGGGGACCTGCATTGGACCAAACTAGGCCATCTGAATGTGGGTGACAGTTGTGTGGCTTGGACAGTTTTTGGGAGCCACTGGTAGGGAAAACAGGATTTATCCCTAGTGCAAGAACTGAATTTTTGGAGCCCATTCCCTATGATACCTTGTTCAGCCTAGATGTAGTGGAAAAGGCCTTGGTCCTGCCTCAACTTGGTGTGTTAGACTTTGTTAACTCCTCACAGGAGGCTTTAACTTCTCTGAGGAGTGGATATAGGGTGTGATATGGGGGAAATAGTAGGGAGCAGAAGGAGGGGGAAAAGGGAGAACTAGAATTGGTATGTAAAATTTAAAAAAAAATTGTTTTTAAATAAAAAGTAATTTTTTAAAAAGAAAATAATCTATAATAGTCAGTGCAATAATGGCACCACCAGAGCCTAGTGATGCTATGACAGAAAGACCTGAATATTTCAATACAGCTTAAGCACACACACACACACACACACACACACACACACACACACACAAAACACACCTTAAAACCGAGTTTATGAAGATGATAGAGGTTCTTAAAGAGGAAATAAAAAAAATCCCTTAAAGAAATCTAGGAAAAAAAATTGGAGGAAATCAATAAATCACTTAAGGAATGCCAAGAAAAAGCAAACAGGTGAAGGAAACTGTTCAAGACCTGAAATTTTGGAAATAAAAGCAATAAAGAAAACATGAACAGAGGGAGTTCTGGACATGGAAAATCTAGGTAAGTGAATAGGAACTACTGATTCAAGCATCAGTAACAGAATTCAAAAGATGGGTGAGAGAATCTGAGGTGCTGAAGATATGATAGAAGAAAGACATTGACTGGCAAAAGAAAATGTTTAAAGTCTGGATTGGAGAGATGGATGTCTCAGCCATTAAAGGCTTGGCTTACAACCAAAAATATAAGAAAATGTTAAATCTAAAAAAAAATGTTTAACATAAAACATCCAGAAAATCTGGGACACTAAGAAAAGAACAAACTTAAGAACAATAGGAATAGAAGAAGATGAATCCCAGCTCAAAAACCTGAAAACGTACTTATCAGAAATCATCGAAAAATATTTCCAATCTAAAGAAGGGACATGTCTATAAAGGACAGATGTCTTTCAGACATTAAGATACCATAGATGCCAGTCCAGACTATTATACCCAGCAATATTTTCAGTCACCATAAATACAGAAAACAAGAATGTGATAGCTTGAAATGTATAAAATTATAGGGAGTGGAACTATTAGGAGGTGTGGCTTTGTTGGAGTGGATACGGTCTTGTTGAAGGGAGTGTGTCACTGTGGGGGCAGGATTTGAGGTTTCCTATGCTCAGAATACTGCCCAGCATTTCAGTCAACTTCCTGTTACCTACAATATGTAAGACTCTAATTTTCCAGTACCATGTCCGCCTGCACTAGTCCATGCTCCCTGCCATGATGATAATGGACTGAAGGTCTGAAACTGCAAGTAAGTCACTCTAATTAAATGCTTTGCTTCAGAAGAGTTGCTGTGGCCATGGTGCTTCTTCACAGCAATAAAAACTTTAACAAAAACAGAAAGGAAAGAGGAGTGGGATACTGCACTGATAGGCCTGCACATATTTTTGTTAGGAGTAATATGTACTCTGGGAGTTTGGATTAGGAAAGCAGTAGGATGCTCTAAGTGATGCTTAATGGGCCATAGTAGCAAAAGCATGGAAGACAATGGTGCTGAATGTGATTTGATGAACTGTGGGGATCAAGGAATTCAGAGGAGAAGAATGTTCATGTGTGGCCTAGAAATTGTTCTTGCGATATTTTGGTTAAGAAAGCAGCTGCGTTTTGCCCTTGTTTGAAGAGTCTGCCTGAGGCTAAAGTGAACAGTTTTTGATTAATTCTGTTGGCAGAATCTTAAAACAGTCAAGTATAGACTCCATTGTGTGGTTATTAGTGTTAATGCTCATGAATACATATACTAAAAATGAACAAGAAGAGCAAAGAAAAATACTTGAGGAGAAAAAATAAACACCAGAAAGTAGAATGGAACTAAATTCTGTGTTCAAGGAGATAAACAGATTAAGACATGGGGCTTCTAGCCCAGGCTTGTGAGCGGTCTCCAGCAACACCTCCACACTAATTGGGAGCTAACTGGCTGGGCACTATCATGATCTTTTTGTGATGAGGAAACATGGTCTTGCCTTGGGTCATGACACTCAAAGTGGGACAAGGAGACACATATGCAGGCCTGGGGCATATTGCTCCAGGCTCCAAGAAGAAAACAGGAGGCCACCAGGCACCTAGCTGTGCCAGATAGACAGACATTACTATGGTGAGGAAATGTATGATATAATGGGGGCTGGGGGGAGGCGACAAAATGGTTCATGCCCTGTGGACAGAGACATATCTAAAGAGGCAAAGGAGATGAGGTGGATTGCTACATTGCCACTTAGGGCCATGGTGATGTCTGTGCCTCGGTTTCTGCTAGGGCCCAGGTCTACATTCAGGGTCTGATACAGCCACTGTCTCTGTTGTTGTCCATGGATCCTGATAACCAAAGGCAGAAAGGATAGAGCATTACAGAGTAGGTTCCCTCATTGACTATAGTAGTAGCCCCTCACAGGCTGAAGCACTCAAGGTAGAAGATCTTACAACTCTCCTGAGCTGCACAATAGAGCTGACCCTGTTCACAAGACATGAGAATGACAGAACAGGTAACACCCCTTTCATGGCAATGTGGTGGCATGAGTGCGGGGGAGATTCCGTTCTTCTTCTCACACCTCATCATCTGCAAGAGGTGGGGAACCCGACCCAACCCCTTATTAGCAGCATCACTCAGGAGAGCAGTCCCTGCACCTTGTCTGAGCAGTACAATAGAGCCAAGCCTTTTGGGAGAGGTGTGGATGAGCAACCCCAATGTGAACATGGGAGAGCTGTCCCCACTACTCATCTGTTTAGTGGCAGCATAAGTGGGAGAAAGATGCCCCTGTCCATCAATGCCTGAGGCAGATAGGAGAATTGTCCCTGCCTCCAGCACTGAGGCACTAAAGAGAGCAGGCCCTGAAGCTTGTCTGGGCAGCACAGTAGAACTGCTCCTGTTGGTAGAGGTGTGGGTGAGCCAGCCCCAGTGTCGTGAGGATGGGACAGCTGTGCCCACTAATCATCTGTTTTGTGGTTGCATGGGAGGACGATGGGTGAGATCAGGAGGCATGACATGAAAGACACAAAGAATAAACAAAAAGAATACATTAAAATAAATGAAGAAATGGGAAAAAAAGGAGTTGTTGCATGAGTTCTAATTGATCTTAATAATAAAAAACCCAGAGCCAGATACCAGGGAAAGATATCTGAAAAATCTGAGAGAGCAAGGAGCAAGCCACAGCCAACTCTTACTTTGCAAACTCCTCAGCTGAAAAGGGGATACGGTCCTGTATCCTCCTTCCTCTTTTTGCACAGCCATATCACTTCCTGTTTGTCTGTTCAGATCTCAGTATTTCTATGGTTAACTAGTAGGTAGCTCCACACTCTGATCTTCAGGCAAGCATTATTTTTTAGAGTACAAACAATATATCACCACATTCCCTCTTATGTCTAAAATAAAAACAGAAAGTTATAACTAATATAAGAAAAAATTATATAGCTGGGTGGTGGTGGTGCACACTTTTAATCCCAGCACTCGGGAGGCAGAGGCAGGCGGATCTCTGTGAGTTCGAAACCAGCAAAGTCTACAAGAGCTAGTTCCAGGACAGGCACCAAAGCTACAGGGAAACCTTGTCTCCAAAAAATTATATACAATAAGTACAATAGTTATATATATAGTATAAAAAGCAATAAATACACAAACAATGTCTAGTCCATTAGCAAATGACAAATACAGACAGAGGAAATACTCCATATCTATCCTATTTTGATATGTCCAAAAGGTTGCACCTAAATTATTCTATTCCAACTTACATTACTCAAACTATCTGTTTTTGTATTCAGTTCATATCCTCCCTGTTTTGTTTTTTCTTAATTTATTTTTTTAAAATCTACCTTTTCCCATTTTACGTGCCAAATACATTTGCCACTACCTCCTCCCTCTACCTTCCCCCCCACTCCCATCCGATTCCCTTCACTCCTCAGAGAGGGTAAGGCTTCCCATGGTGAGTCAACAAAGTCTAGCACATTGTTTGAGGCAGGACTAAGGCTCCCCCATATCTAGGCTAAGCAAGGTATCCCCCCATACAGAATGGGTTCCAAAAAGACAGAAAAAGCAGTAGGGATAAATCTTGTCTCTTTGCCAGTGGCCCCACAGTCTGCCCCAACCATATAATTGTCACCCACATTCAGAGGGCCTAGTTTGGTCTTATTCTGGTTCCCTTGCTGTCAGTTGTTCCATTAGCTCAGGTAAACTGTTTCAGTGGGTACCCCATAACGGTCTTGACCTCTCTTTGCTAGTATTCTCACTCCTCCCTCTCTTCAACTGAACTTTGGGAGCTCCTCTGTGGTTCTCTGCATCTGCTTCCATCAGTTTCTGGATGAAGGTTCTATGGTGACATTTAAGATAGTCATCAATCTGACTACAGGGCAAGACCAGTTCAGGCACCCTCTCCACTATTGCTTAGGGTCTTAACTGGCTTCCTCCTTGTGGATTTCTGGGAATTTCTCTAGTGCCAGGTTTTTTGCTAGCCTCATAATGACTCCCTCAAACAAGATATCTTTTTCCTTGTTTTCCATCTCTGTCCTTCCCCCATCTTGACCATCCCTTTCCCTCTAGTAATCCTCTGCCTTCTCCTCTCTTCTACCCCTTACATTTTTCCTTCTCCTCCCACCCACAAGCTCCTAATTTTCTCAGATCTTTTCTATTTCCCCTTCCCCAGGGGATCTATGTATGGTTCTCTTATGGTTCTCCTTGTCACTTAGCTTCTATGGGTCATGGACCATATGCTCCTTATCCTTCGCTTTACAGCTAGTATTCACCTATGAGTGGAAAGACACCATGTTCATCTTTCTTGATCGGGTTACCTCACTCAGGATGTTTTTCTTTTAAGTTCCATCCATTTGCATACAAATTTTAAGATGTCATTGTTTTTTTTTACCACTGAGTAGTACTCCATTGTGTAAATGTACAACATTTTCTTTATCCATTCTTCAGTTGAGGGAAATCTAGGTTGTTTCTAAATTCTGGTTATTACAAATAATGTTGCTAAAAACATAGCTGAACAAAAGTGCTTGTAGTATGGTTGAGCATTCTTTGGGTAAATTCCCAAGAGTTGTATTGCTAGGTCTTGAGGTAGTTTGATTCACAGTTTTGTGAGAAACTGCCATACTGATTTCTGGAGTGGTTGTACAAGTTTGCATTCCCAATCTGTTATTCTGCATCCTCTCCAGCATAAGCTATTATTAGGGTTTTTGATGTTAGGCATTCTGACAGGTAGAAGATGGTATCAAAGCAATTTTGATTTGCATCCCCTGATGGCTAAGGATAGTAAACCGTGCTGTTGCATTGAAGGTTACTTCCCTCTTTCTCATTCATCAGGTTAAGTGTGGTTGGATTTATATTGAGATATTTATTCCATTTGGAGTTGAGGTTTTGTATGGGGGTGGGCATAGATCTGTTTGCATTCTTTCACATGCAGACATCCAGTCATACCAGCACCACTTGTTGAAGATGCTTTATTTTTTTCATTGTATAATTTTAGTTTTTTTTGACAAAAATGAGGTGTTCATGTGTATGTCTTTGATTTGATTCCATTGGTCAACCTATCTGTTTTTATGCCAACATCAAGCTGCTTTCATTACTGTAACTCTATAAAGCACTTGATGTCAGGGATGGTGATGTCTCCAGAAGTTCCTTTATTGTACAGGATTGTTTTGGTTATCCTGAGTTTTTTTGTTTTTCCATATGAAGTTGAGTATTGTAATTTCGAGGTCTGTGAAGAATTGTATTGGAATTTTAATGGGGATTGCATTGAATCCATAGATTGCTTTCTTTAGGATTGACATTTTTACTATGTTGATCCTAACTATACAGTATCATTCCATTTTCTGGTATCTTCTTCAATTTCTTTATTCAAACACTTAAAGTTCTTATTGAATAGGTCTTTTATTTCTTTGGTTAGTGTTATTCCAAGATATCTTATGTTATATGTGGCTATTATGAAAGGTGATGTTTCTCTGACTTCACTCTCAGATTCTTTATCATTTGTATTTTGGGGGGGGCTACAGATTGTTGGGGTTGATGTTGTATCTTGCCACATTACTGAAGGTGTATAACAGATCTAGGATTTTCTTAGTAGAATTCTTGAGGTTATATATATATATATATATATATATATATATATTCTCAGATCAACTATGAATAGTGAAAGTTTGATTTCTTCCTATTCAATTTGTATCCCTTTGATCTTCTTTTGTTGTCTTATTACTCTAGCAAGAAATTCAAGAACAATGTTAAATAGATATGGAGAGAGTGGAAAGCTTTTTCTTGTTTCTGATTTGTTGAATCACTTTGAGTTTCTCTCCATTTAATTTGATCTTGGCTCTGTCGGCTTGTTGTATATTGCTTTCAATGTGTTTAGATATATTTCTTGTATCCCTGAACTCTCCAAGACCATTATCATGAAGGGATGTTGGCCTTTGTCAAATGATTTTTCAGCATCTAATAAGGTCAGCATATGTTTTTTATTTATTGATTGATAGATTTTAGTTTTCTGCAATTAACATTGCTGTTGAATTCTAACTTTAAACCATGGTGATCCAGTAAGACACAAGGGGTTATTTCATTTTTTTTCATCTGTTAAGGTTTCATTTGTTACACAGATTGTGGTCAATTTTAGAGAAGATTCCATGAGGTGCTGAAAAGAAGGTATATTCTTTTGTGTTTGGGTAAAAAATTCTATAGATGTCTGTTAAGTCCACTTGAGTCATGACATCTGTTAGTTCTCTTATTTCCCTGTTAGGTTTCTGTCTGATTGACCTGTAGTTTGGGGAGTGTTCACGTCTCCTATTACTAGTGTATGGCAGTTGATGTGTTATTTATTCTTTAGTAATGTTTCTTCTACATATGTGGGTGCTCTTGTATTTGGGGCATAAGTATTCAAGTTTGAGACTTCACCTTGATGGATTTTTCCTGTGATGAGTATAAAGTGTCTTTTTCCATCTCTTCTGATCGATTTTAATTTGAAGTCTATTTTATTAGATATTAGAATAGTTACAACTGTTTGTTTCTTAGGTCCATTTGATTAGAAAATCCTTTCCCATCCCTTTACTCTTAGGTAATATCTGTCTTTGCGGTTGAGGTGTGATTCTTGTACACAACAGAAGGACTTTCTGTAAGACTGTATTTGCAAATAGGTATTGCTCAAATTTGGTTTTGACATGGAATATCTTGTTTTCTCCATCAATGGTGATTGAAAGCTTTGCTGGGCTGTCATCAATAGTCTCTTAGTGTCTGCAGAATATATACTTAGGACCATTTTGACTTTCATGATTTCTATTAGAAGTCAGGTGTAATTCTAGAATGTCTGCCTTTATATGTTACTTGACTTTTTTCCCTATTATTTCTTTTTTCTGTATGCTTTGCGTTTTGATTATTATATGTAAGGGGATTTTTTTTGGCCCAATCTTTTAAGTGTTCTATATTCTTCTTGTTCCTTCATAGGGATTTCCTTTTTAAGACTGGGAAAGTTTTCTTTTATGATTTTGTTTAATAAGATTTCTGTGCCTTTTAGCTGGAGTTTTTCTCCTTCTATTACTATTTTTCTTATGTTTGATCTTTTCATGGTGTCCCAGATTTCCTGGAAGTTTTATGTTAAAATTTTGTTGAATTTAACATTTTTGCCTAATGAATCTGTTTCCTCTATAGCATCTTCAACATTTGAGATTCTTTCTTCTATCTCTTGTATTTTGTGGTTATGCTTGCATAGGTACCTCCTGTTCGTTTACCCAGATTTTCCATTTCCCAAATTCCTTCACTTTGTGTTTTTTTATTGCCTCTATTTCAGTTTTCAAGCCTGAGAATGTTTCCTCACATGTTTGCTTGCTTTTTCTTGAATTTCTTTAAGAAATTAATGAATTTCTTTCAATTTTTTTTTGTTTGCATTTTCCTCCAGTTCCTTAGGGGAAACTTTAATTTCCTCCTTAAAGATAACTATCATCTTCATAAAGTTATTTTTAAGATAATTTTCTTCTGCTTCTTCTGGGTTAGGATGATCAGGTCTTCCTGTTTTATGACCACTGGGTTCTGGCTTTACCATGTTGCCTTTTAGCTTGTTGAGTAAATTTTCTGCATTGGTGCCTACCCATCTCTTCCTCTAGTTGGTGCCAGCAGTGTCTTTGTCTTTTGTTCCAATCCTTGCAATTGTCTGTATCATAGGAAGCTGCCCTTAGTTACTCTGTGCTGTCATTGTCTGTGTCTCAGGAAGTCACTGAGGTTCCTCTTGGCCCACTCTCTTGGTCTGCTATGTGTAGTTGCATCCTGTAGTTCAGAATTCCCCTCTTGCTCCTCTCTGCGCAGCTCCAGCCTGTGGTTCAGTGTTCCTCTCATGGGATGGGTATATTTGGGAATAGAGTGGGCCTTCCCCAAACTATCTTTTAATATCTGTCAAACTTATACACTTTACATCTCTTTAGTGATTTTCTTTTCTGAATCTTGTAACCAAGAAAACTATAACTATAAAGTCTTCAACTCCATCAGAGGCTCAAGAAGAAAATAATATAGCTGAGCAAGCAGGAAGTGAAATCAAGCAAATTTCAAAAATTGTGAGAAATGACAGAAACAGCTGGCTGTCTGAACAGTCACCCAAAGTTTCTCTGCAATATTGGGGCATCCATCTGTGACCAATAGGCCTAACATATCTGAGAGACTTTTCTGTGATTCAGGATATTCTTAACGACTGTCCTACCTTGTCTTGGCAAAATTTGTCAGTCATTTCCTTTATGTTCTACTTGTCCAGTTCAGACAGCTTACTACAGTCAAGACAAGCATACATTTTTACCCAATGGTTTACTTTTGCCCCACAGAAAGCAAACTCTCTATGGAATTTTTTCAGTGTCCATCATTTTCGCTGAAGTAGATTAGTGCTGCCAGGAGCAGACATGTCTCATTGTTATTTTTTTAAAAAAAGAACCTATGTTATTAAGCCATCTTAAATGCCCTATTCTGCCAATCTTGGAAGTATTTAAAGATGACCTGTCTATCTAAAATATATCTTTGTTTGAAGTTGAAAACATACCTAATATGACTAAAAAATCAATGGCATTCTGTGACTAATTACTAATCTATATTTCCTTATTATTCTAAACAATAATAATATTAATGACTAGACGTTTGCCTTGCATTGTTAAATGATCTGTATAGATATAATATCTTGAGCAAGATTAGGAATGTATGTACAGTATGTTCTAAGAAAAATAACCTTAAAATTCTATCAGTATGCAAAAATCCTTTTCAATACAAAATACTTAAAACTAGTAGTTGCTTTTCTGGTTTAAGAATAGATTCAATAATCTAACTTTTTATCCTTTTTCTTACATTTTTTGGTTGTGAGCCTAGCCTTTAATGGCTGAGCCATCTCTCCAGCCCTTATCCTATTTCTATATCCCTCAATTTTCTTTTTGGGAGTAGACTCAATAGTCTACCTTTATATCCTATCATATCTATATGCCCCCTGTTATTTTCTTTTGAAAACAAGAATTCGGAAACTAATTTCCTTTGTTCAATTTTTCCTGACCATTACCAATAACAACTTGTATTAAACGCCTCTAAACAATGAAAAATATCTATAACCCAATGAAAGACCAGAAACCACTCACCTCTAGGGAATGTGGGTGCTATGTTCTTAAATTTACATGCTGCTCTCTGGGGACAGCAGCATCTTCAGGGGAACCTGAAAAAAAGGTTGGATTAATTGTTAAGTCCTGGGAGAGATAGCTATATCATTTGTTGTCCAGTCTCTGTGTAATGGAAAAGTGCAGGGCTTGTCTTAAATTCTAGTAAGGGTAGTCTCTTTTTCTGGATTATCTCAGCTAGCCACCTGAATATTGCCCTGGGCATCTTCTAGTCCAAAACTGATCTTTAGGTGGTATTTTTCAGCTTAGTGGTGTTGTCATAGTCCTGGAGGAATTGTTGAGAGGCCCCATCTTCCTTTTGTAGACTTTAAAGGTCACTGTTAGGCATAGTTTTGGTTCACTGCAAAAAATCAAACATTTTAAGTGTTATATGTAGCAGATCTCAAAGAGGTTAAAGTACCATGCTTTTTTATGTACATCCAGAGTACAAAAATTTTAATTCCTAGTTACCTGATAGAGACTCAAACCAGAAACTATGTGCAGAAAATTAGATTGAGTCTTTTCTTTAAAATTAGTTAGTATTCTAAATGATCATGAATATCAGGCCAAAGAGTTTTAAATATATATTTAATATATATTTAATCTTATAAAATTTTGAGATAGTTATACACCAAGAAAACTGTCCATAAGTCAAAAATAAACCAAAGGAGTATGAGATTAGGGGCATTATAATTGTTCCTTAATTTTGATTTTTCCTCTGTTCCATATCAGGTGACTCATCTGACATGAGACAGAGATTTTGGATTTTACTTTAACAAGCATGCTTGGGTATAGAGAAGGGAGAGCCACACTCCACCTCCAAAAACAGCTTTAGTTTTTAATTGGACTGGGACTACAAAAAAATCATTTGCATTATATGTCTGTAGAGAATGGAGTACTATTCAGCTGTTAAAAGCAATGAAATCATGAAATTTGCAGGCAAATGGATAGAATAGAAAAGCAATCATACTGAGTGAGGTAAACTGGAACCAGGAACACAAACAGGGTATGTACTCATTTGTAAGTGGATATTAGCTGTGAAGTAAAGAATAATCATTCTGTAGTCCACTCTATGAAAGAGGCTAAGTAACAAGGAGGGCTTAAGTGGGGGTATAAGAATCTCTCTGGGAAGGGGAAATTGAATAGATCTTTTGGGTGGACCGGGGGCTTTTGGGGTTGGAAACAGAAGGGATCATATTGGGGGAAGGATAAAGAAAATACTGGGAGAAAAAATGGGGTACATTTTGCAGTACAATGGAAACTTAGTGCAATGTAAACTTCATGGAATCTAATGAGGGACACAGAGTCTGCAAAAATCGTCTTCTGTAACCAGGCAAGGCTTCAAGAGGAGGGATTGGGAATCTAATCCATCCACAAAACTTTTGATTTACAGGGACTGGAGCCTAGCAGTATTGTCATCAAAGGAATCAGAGAGACTTCATCCAACAACTGATGGGAGAACACTGTAGTGGCATTTCATTTGTATTTTGATAAATAAAACTTGCCTGAGGATCAGAAAAAGTAAAACAGCCACACTGGCTAGCCTTGCAGACCAGACAACAATGGCAAACACATTTAATCCCCGTAGCAACAAAGACACACCCCTTTAATCCCAGTAGTCACACTATTTTACCATAGAAACCAAGAGGTAGTGGTGCACACCCTTAATCCCAGAAATAGAGAAGGTTATAAAACAGAAGGAGACAGCTCTCAATCTCATTCTGAGGTTTCCTGGAGGCAGGATCTTTATTTTTAGAATGAGATCAAGGTAAGAGCCAGTGGCTAGTTGCTTTGCTTTTCTGGTCTTCAGGTTGAACCTCAATGTCTGTCTCTGAGTTCATTAATTGTCCTTCATTTTGGCACCCAATGTTTGGGGTATGAATTCATTAAAAAAAAAATGCCTGAAGTTTTTTAGTCATTGTCACAGGTCAGAGCTGAACCCAAACCTAGCCACCCTAGTTCATGAGAAAAACCAGTGCTCCCAGATTTCATCTGCCCCAGTTTAGTTTCCATGTAAACATGGAAAATACACGAGAATCTGGATGCTGTATGTTATTGTGTTGTCTTTGAATTGTTTGATGGTGAGCAAGGAGCAACATCTACTAAAAGGCATGTGACTTTAAATGCTGCTGGATTAATCCAACAAATATTTTGAAAATGCCTTTATTTCAAATTTTTTTTTTCAGAGAACAGCAGGCCACCACAGAGAGATGGCATATTTATTGAAGCATTAAAAGAGTTTTGCAGTCCTCATAATTATTACAACATGCTCTAGTTACACAGACTAGTCTACGGTGAGTTTTCCAATTGATTTAACTCTTTTTTTTTTTTATTGAGAAAATGTGGGAAAAAAAAAAGTTTCCACCTCCAACCAGCCTCCAATTTCCCTCCCCCCTCCTCCCACCCTTCTCCCCCTCCTTCCACCCTTCTCCCCCTCCTCCCACCCTTCTCCCCCTCCCCCAACTCTTCTCCCCCTCCCTCTCCAGTCCAAAGAGCAGTCCGGGTTCCCTGCCCTGTGGTAAGTCCTAGGTCCTCCCCCCTCCGTCCATATCTAGGAAGGTGAACATCAAAACTGGCTAGGCTCCCACAAACCCAGCACATTAAGTAGGATCAAAACCCCGTGCCATTGTCCTTGGCTTCTCATCAGCCCTCATTGTTCGCCATGCTCAGAGAGTCCAGTTTTATCCGATGCTTTTTCAGTCCCAGTCCAGCTGGCCTTGGTGAGCTCCCAATAGATCAGCTCCACTGTCTCAGTGGGTGGGTGCATCCCTCGTGGTCCCGACTTCTTTGCTCATGTTCTCCCTCCTTCTGCTCCTCATTGGGACCTTGGGAGCTCAGTCCAGTGCTCCAGTGTGGGTCTCTGTCTCTATCTCCATCCATCACCAGATGAAGGTTCTATGATGATATGCAAGATATTTGTCAGTATTGCTATAGGATAGGGTCATTTCAGGTTCCCTATCCTCAGCTGTCCAAGGAACTAACTGGGGACCTCAGCTTGGGCACCTGAGAGCCACTATAGAGTCAAGTCTCTTGCCAACCCTAAGGTGGCTCCCTTAACTAAGAATTGTGGTTCCGTGCTCCCCTATCCACTCTTCCTTTATCCCAATCCTCCTATTTCCCCAAGTCCCCCCCTCCTTCCCTTATACCTTTTCTCTCCCCATCTCCCCTTACCCCCATCCCACCCCACCCCCAAGATCCCAATTTTCTCCCTGGCAATTTGGTCTACTTCCCTTAGCCAAGAGGATAACTATATGTTTTTCCTTGGGTTCACCTTCTTACTTAGCTTCTGTAGGTTCACCTATTGTAGACTCCGTGACCCTTATTTATGGCTAGAAACCAATTATGAGTGAGTACATTTCATATTCATCTTTTTGGGTCTGGGACACCTCACTCAGGATAGTGTTTTCTATTTCCATCCATTTGCATGCAAAATTCGAGAAGTCATTGTTTTTTATCGCAGCGTAGTACTCTAGTGTGTATATATTCCATACTTTCTTCATCCATTCTTCCATTGAAGGGAATCTAGGTTGTTTCCAGGTTCTGGCTATTACAAATAATACTGCTATGAACATAGTTGAACAAATGCTTTTGTCAAATGATAGAGCATCTCTTGGGTATATTCCAAGGAGTGGTATTGCTGGGTCCAGGGGTAGGTTGATCCCGAATTTCCTGAGAAACCGAAACACTGACTTCCAAAGTGGTTGCACAAGATTGCATTCCCACCAGCAATGGATGAGGGTACCTCTTCCTCCACAGCCTCTCTAGCAAAGGCTATCCTTGGTGTTTTTGACTTTAGCCATTCTGACAGGTGTGAGATGATATCTCAAAGTTGTTTTGAATTGCATTTCCCTGATTGCTAAGGAAGTTGAGCACGACCTTAAGTGTCTTTTGGCCATTTGAACTTCTTCTGTTGAGAATTCTCTGTTCAGTTCAGTGCCCGATTTTTTAATTGGGTTAATTAGCATTTTAAAGTCTAGTTTCTTGAGTTCTCTATATATTTTGGAGATCAGACCTTTGTCTATTGCGAGGTTGGTGAAGATCTTCTCCCAGTCAGTAGGTTGCCTTTCTGTCTTAGTGACAGTGTCCTTTGCTTTACAGAAGCTTCTCAGTTTAAATAGGTCCCATTTATTCAATGTTGCCCTTAATGTCTGTGCTTCTGGGGTTATACACAGGAAGCGATCTCCTGTGCCCATCTGTTTTAGGGTTTTCCCACTTTCTCTTCTATCATTTTCAGTGTGTTCGGGCTGATACTGAGGTCTTTAATCCATTTGGACTTGAGTTTTGTGCACGGTGATAGATATGGGTCTATTTTCATTCTTCTACAGGTTGGCATCCAGTTGTGCCAGCACCATTTGTTGAAGATGCTTTCTTTCTTCCATTGTATACTTTTAGCTCCTTTATCAAAAATGAGGTGTTCATAGGTTTGTGGGATAAAATCCGGGTCTTCTGTACAATTCCATTGGTTGACTTCTCTGTTTTTATGCCAGTACCACACTGTTTTCATTACTGTAGCTCTGTAATAGAGTTTGAAGTCAGGGATGGTAATGCCTCCAGAAGATCCTTTATTGTATAGGATTGTTTTGGCTATCCTGGGTTTTTTTGTTTTTCCATATAAAGTTGATTATTGTTCTCTCCAGATCTTTGAAGAATTTTGATGGGATCTTGATAGATCTTATATATAGATAAATATAGATCTTATAGATCTTTATTGAATCTATAAATTGCCTTTGGTAGAATTGCCATTTTTACTATGTTGATCCTCCCAATCCAAGAGCAAGGGAGGTCCATCCATTTTTTGGTATCCTCTTCAATTTCTTTCTTCAATGCCTTAAAGTTCTTGTCAAATAGATCTTTCACTTCCTTGGTTAGATTTACCCCAAAATATTTTATGCTGTTTGTGGCTATCGTGAATGTTGAAGCTTCTCTGATTTCCCTCTCTGCTTCCATATCCTTTGTGTATAAGATGGCGACTGATTTTTTGGAGTTGATCTTGTATCCTGCCACATTACTAAAGCTGTTTATCAGCTGTAAAAGTCCTTTGGTGGAGTTTTGGGGGTCGCTTATGTACACTATCCTTTATTTCAAAATTTAAGTCAAAAGATATGCTACTTTGGAGAAGAGGTTTTGTTTTTGTTTCCACAGGAATTTGGGATTCATTCTGGATCAAGAAAAAGAAGGTTGGATCAAGGAAAACCCCTTGAAAAATCTCTGATAATAGTGGAGGACCAAGATGATCTAATGTTTTAGAGCACCTTTGTTGCAGTTTCCTCTGAGCTTTACAGCCAGAATAGCTTCAAGACTGCTGGATGGTATGATTCAACCTCACATAATATTCTAGTCAGAACTTGGCCAAAATCTTAAATTCTCTTTGGGACCCTATAAGATTATCAGTGCCCCCAATAAATAGAAAGTCGCCTAGAAAACTATGCCCACATTCCCATAAAATAAATAATGGATGTTTGTCTTTATGTAGAATGTTGGTTGCAAGTTGTTATGGATAATGATCAAGAAAAAAGCTAAATAGAAAAAATTAGATTAAAGTTTCTTATTTTGAAAAAAAGGGAGTATAGATATGATAGAAAAAAAGGATAGAATATTTTATCTACTTTGAAAAGAAAAAAGGGAGTTTATTGTTATAAGATAAAATGGTAGCTTTTTGAATCTACTTCTAAAAAGCAACTATTAGTTTTAATGTTTTACTTTGGATTGTATGTTTGTATATTGTATACAAATTTTGTATATTGATACAAAATTGAAATGAATTTTGTTAGAACATACTGTACATACATTTCTAATCTTGTCCAAGGTATTGTGCCTATACAACTCATTTAACAATGTAGTGCAAATCTCTAGTCCTTGAAAATTATTATTACCAACTGTTTAGGATAAGGAAATGCAGGTTAGTAAGTAGTCACCTATTAAAATCAAACTTGTAGTCACATTAGATATGTTTTTAAAGTCAAACAAAGATATATTTTACGTAGACAGGTCATCTTCAAATACTTCAGAGATTGACAGAATATGGAATTTAAGATGCTTTAATATCTTTGGCTCTTGTTATTACAATGAGACATGTCTGCTGCCGGCATTAATAATTTAATTCAGAAAAGATAATGAGCATCAAAGAAACTCCTCATGGCGTTTACTTTCTTTATGGCAAAAGTAAGTCACTTGGCAAGAAATTGCTCCTGCCTCGACTGCTGACAGTATGCTCTCCTAATTAAACAAGCAGAACACACACACACACACACACACACACACACACACACAAAAAGCGACTGGCAAACATTGTCAATAAAAGAACGAATAGCCCTTCTGAATATCTTATTTGGCAGAAAAGTCTGTTGTATATGCTAGTCCTGTAGGCCGATGTTAGATACCCCAATGTTGCAGAGGAACTTTGGTGACTATCCAGGCAGCTAGCTGTCTCTGTCATTACAATTTTTGTTTAGTTCCTTGTTGGCACTTCTTTCTTAACTTAGTTAATATTATTTCCTTCTTGGGTCTCATAGGGAGTTGAAGACTAGACAGTTATAGTTTTCCTTCTTTACCTGACACAAAAAACAAGTTATAATGGAAGTATTTTAGACTTTGGACTCAGCAAGATAGGAGAGATAAAGAATAATTCCTCTGAATTTTTCAAATGCAAGTGTACTAGACATTGTTGATGCTGTGGAATATTTGTTCAATGATGCAAAGATATTTGGCATTCTTTTTTATTTTTATTTACTTATTTGTTTATTTATTTATTTTGATTTTGTGAGACAAGGTTTCTCTGTATCTTTGAAACCTGTCCTAAAACTAGCTCTGTAGACCAGGCTGGACTTGAACTGAAAGTAATACACCTGTCTCTGCCTCTCAAGTACAAGGATTAAAGGCATGTGCCACGACCACACATTGTACTGCAGTCTTTTCTGTTGCGTTTCTTTAGCTCTATGAAGTTGTGTTACTTTGCCTGTCTAAAACACCTGATTGATCTAAAAGAGTGCTGAATGGTCAATAGAGAGGCAGGAAAAAGGATAGGTAGGTCTGGTAGGTGGAGAGGATAAATAGGAGGAGAAATCTTGGAAGAGGAGATTGGGGAGCACGAGAATTATAAAAGGAGGAGAACAGCAGGGGCCAGCCACACAGTAACACAGCCAGACATGGAACAAGAAGTAAGGAAAAAGATATAAAGAAATGAAGAAAGGTAAAAGCCTCGAGGCAAAAGGTAAACCAGAATATTTTAAGGAAAGCTGGCTAGAAGCAAGCCAAGCTAAGGCTGGGCATTTATAAAAAGAATGAGCCTCTGTGTGATTCATTTGGAATCTGAGTGGTAGGCCCCAAAGAGCCAAATAGTTAAAGAGAAAAAAAAAAAAAAAAAAAACAAAAAAAAAAACGCTAACAACAGGCCAGCCCATTGTAGGTGGTGCCACCCCTGGGTAGGTGGTCCTGGAGGTGTGTAAAAAAGCAGGCTTAGCACGAAAGGAAGACAAATCCAACAAACACTTGACCCTTACCTCAACTTCAGTTCTCATAGATACCTGCCTTGAGTTCCTACCTTGATGGACTCCATAATATGGACGTATTTTTTCTAAAACTGTTTTAGGACATTGTGTTTTATCACAGCAATAGAAAACCTAATACATATCTTTATGACTGCTGACATGGAAGTTCAATCCCCAAGAATATTAAAAACAATTAATCTTACTGGGTGTAGTAGCAACAGTGTATGAGTGAGAAACCTCCAGCTTTAGTATCTCCCAAGGAGATGTTACAGACTGGAGCCTTTTTGGTTCACCCAAAGGAAAATATTCTCATTCAGACTAAGATGGAAACAGTATAATTTAAATGAAATTGTGGAAATTAGTGCTTCTGTTAATGAGCCTATCCGATGGCATGGAGTTGGAATGATAAGTTCTCTCCTGCAATTTAGCAATTCAATTCCAACTACCTTGTGGAAATTAGCAAGTGCCTTCCACCCACTTAAAGTGTGGGAAGGAAAACTAAACATTAAGGATAATATATATAATTTGTCTTTTAGAGTCAATCAATGTCATCCTTTTTTCTGCATATGTACTTACTACTGAAAGGGCCTGTGCAATGGCACCTGGAAAATTACAGCATCACTTGTGAACACTGTATCTTTCATACCTGCATTAACTCTAATATATTTTTAAATTTGACCTTTGGAAGTTTATATATTCTTAGAGTCCTATGTGAATATTGCCTGAGAGTTTCCCATAGATACAACGCCTATGTGAAACTTGATTAGGGGCAACCCAGAAAACCACAATGACTCCTGAATCAAGTGTATGCACTTGGCATTATATTTTTGGAAGTTTTATTCATTTTGTTTTGAGCATAAGGAAGTAAACTGGTTATAATGTAAATATGAGAAAAAATAAAAATGCCTGGGCAAAGTAAAAGTGCTTATGTTCACTGAGGCTGGGGTCCCCTGCGACTGTAGAAGCTAAGTTCCTGCTCAGGTGTCTGTGAGTCTTCATTTCATGGACCCACATGAACCGATACACCCATACCACAACATCTGTGACAACCATTTCTTTCCTTCCTAGTGGAGTGAGGAGAAACTAAGATTAAATATATGTTTTAGAATAAATGAACTCAATCATTAATAAAATCTCTAGGAGCCAGGAGTTGGTGGCACATGCTTTTAATCCAAGATCTCAGGAAGTCAGAGGCAGGTGGATCTCTGTAACTTTGAGGCCAGCCTGATCTACAGAGTGAGTTCCAAAACAGTCAGAGATACACAGAGAAACCATGTTTCAAAAAACAAAACAAAACAAAACAAAACAACAACAACAACAAAAAAACAGAAACAAAAAACAAAACAAAAACCCAACCCTCTGGGATCTCAAATGTATTCATTAGTAAAACCCAAAGGACACTCAGTTTATTATTCCTTGGCAAGATTAGAAGGTTGAATGGAAATTAAAAGACTTATAAAATTTAGTGATAGGAGTTTTTAAAAAAAAAACTAATCTGAGGCATTGTTTAACCATGGTGACTAAAATCATTTGACTAAATGGGCATATGTCTGCTCTTCCCCTTGTTAGCCCATGAAGATCATGCCTGTAGTTATTTACCCTACCAAAAAATATTAATTTTTATGGGAAAATTAAGGATTTAGAATATCAGATAATTTTTACTTTAACTGCTTCTATTATTAACAGTATATCAGACTTGACCTAAAATTATCTATGCTTACATGAGAATCTTCACACTCCAAAATTAAGTCTCTCTGTAGTTCACAACAGTACTATATGAACACAGGGACAGCAGGATTAAGGTGGATAGCATACAATTTCTAAATCATTTGCATTCCTGATCCAGAGACTGTCCATTCACATATGTCCTTAAAACGCCTTTGAATGTCTTGTTTCTGGTAACTCGTATACCTTACATTGAAGGATGAAGGTGGGCATCCATTCCTCATTCCATCAAATAGGGCATGGGAAGGGGAAATGACAGATTCAAGATCATGTTAAACAAATGTGTTTTGGCTTCTATCTCTGAATTCCCATCTCTGTCCATTTCCTAATTCTAAGAAAGAAGACTCTCATACTATAACTAAGGAGATGTTCATTTATTGCCAAGGGATTGAGATCTTTGTTCCAATGTTAGTGCAAGCCTGAAGATATGAAAAGATCTCAGAGTAAAGTAAACAGATACTTCCCTCAACCACATCAAGAGGTGACCATGCCTTGCCTGTCAGTGTCGAGTCTTGTAAAAACCTATAACCCAGAGGAATATAGCCAAATAATACCTAGAGGGTTGATTAGAGAAAGTTGTAGATAATGATTGTTATTTATTTTAAAGTATGAAATCTTAGGTAATTGTTATGCTGTCATAGAAAATTGAAAACCAGTAGACTAGTGAAAGTAAGTCAAGGACATGGGATAACTAATAATAAATAGAGAAAACATGAAGGTGACAACCTTGAAAATGTGACTTTACCAAGGTGTATTTATTTGCCTTGAATATTATGTATTCAATGATAGGACTAGCAATTGCATCTCCTTTCTAGAGATCACAATACATGGTGCACTGCATCCTCTAACCTTTAACATGGATAATGGGCTAGGAGCAAACTGATGCATGTTGACATGTGTGGTTTCAGTTAGTTTGTTGTTTATTGGGCCTGCAATGGTTTGCTGCAAGAAGCTATCATAGCATATCCATAATATATCACTACTAATAATATTGCACATTGATTGAGTATGCTTTTGTCTGCCTTTTACCTAACTTAATGAAAGGAATTGTAAAAGAGATAATACATTTTGTGAAAATTAAATGTGTTGTTATATTGTGAAAGCTCAACCATGACTTTGGCTTTAATGTTTTATATGTGCACATGCAATTAAGCAAAATAAACAGAAATAGAAAATGGTACACCAAAAGACATACATTAAGTAAAATTCTGTTTCTCAAACAAGACAAGTGAATGTAGAAGGTGAGTGACAGGCTGATTTCTTGCTGGTAGATAAGATGTTGCTATGGTGATAATTACATAACATCTCCATGCAGTGAAACCATCTGTGAAGGGGTAGAACATTCCTTTAAAAATAAGTTATACTGTTAGCATGCTCTTTGTAGCTGTCTAACAATATTTCAAACTTAAGGATGTTTGATTTCGTTGACATAAACTAAAGCTTACAAGAAACAAACACTAAACAGCCCATCCTCCAACTCCTATTCAACTCTCACTACTGTGTCTTTTTAGAAGTTAGTTGTCCTTGTGAGTCCATTGATTCACTTGGTGCTTACTGAGTCATGCACTAAGCTGTGTTGTCTCAAGGATTTTACTAATAGAATGTCATTTAAGACAGATCAGTGTATTCAAAATATATAGCCCCGTATATCATTTTCTAGAGGACCTCTACCCCAATGAAACCCCTTCTGTTATTTATAGTATGTGTTTTGTTAAGATGTTTATAATGGTTTTCAGTTGGTACTCATTAATAGATAATGAGATTTCTCTAGACGGGTAACTTGACTAATTTTGTTTTACGTTATATTCATAGACTTAATCTTTTGATTATTTCTTGAATTTTTGTAAATATTTACAAGTGAGTAATAATAAGTAGTTTATTAATGAAGAGTTTTTTGCTTCTATGCATTGTCACTCTAGGATTATTTTTTCTCAAGATCTCTTGCATCTTAGACCTAATTGTTTTATAGATAAAGATGATGTTGTGGTACTATGATTTGAAAAATAGAAAAAAAACCTAATTGTTCTAGTAAACTTGTATTTCTCTTCTGACTTATACCTTTAAATTCTTCTTTTCTTTGGAGCAGAGCACAAAAGACCAGTTTAAAGGGCAGACATTGCCTGCATTGATAATAGCATTTGCTTAAAATCTATTATTATAAACCCCGCTTGAATTTCACAGTCAGTGAAGCTCACCGCCTGAGTGCAGGGCAGTGAGATAACAAATGCAGGGAAGAGAAAATTTGAAGTGCATCATTAACTGTTTTCAGGAAGTATGGAATCATCTTAGATAAGATGACTCAGCTCTCCTCAAGGGTATTGGGTTGAGAATAAAGTAGCACTCAAACACTATGAAGTACCACTAAATGCTAAAACTATGCCTTTATTATAAGCACAACTTTATTGCTTAATTTTTAGATAAACTAATATGTTGATGGATGGCATCTCTGACTCTGTAGAATCTTTCCTGGACCCTTGGCTTCCCTGAACAAAGGACTGCCAGACTAGCAGCTAGGCATACACCACTCAGAAGAGTCAGACTTCTGTATTGCCTTACCTTTGTATTGAGGAAGCTATACTCTACTCCTGGCTCCTTGTTGTCTAGATTAGCTCTAGTTTAAGAAAGCACTATGACAGTCATGACTATTTCAGCCAGCTACTGCTGGATTCTTTCTACATCATAAGCTGGATGAGCTCCAGGTGATCTTGTTTGCCCTCCAGTTTACACCTAGCTGAATGCCTGTGAATTGTTCAAGCATGGTCTTTAATTTCTTTGAAAATCTGGCAATTCTGGTGTAAAATTCTGGCTACACTTCAAATGCAGGATTTTTGGTTGACTTATAAAATCAATGAGTGATACTCTTTTGTACTGCCTACTGGGGTTACTTTAGATCAAAAACACCAATCATATCTTGATTTATCTTCTATTGCCTGCTTTTGACTTTCATCACTTGCTGTGTGTCCTGGAAAGCCAACATGAAGAGGAACTACTGGGAATGACCCAGCAGCAGCAGCAAGAGTAGTGATGGAAGACATGGTAACAAGATATCTGAATAAGTAATTGTAGGAACCAGAGTTAACAACTCTAACAAGAGAGCAAAAGCAGTGAGGACAATAAAAGAAAGCCAAACTAAAGGACCACCAAAAAGGAGAGATAAGAAACTGTGAACCCTAGTCACCAAATTCATAGGAAACTACCAAGTTTTTAAAAAGGTTTCAGGTACTTCAGGCTCCAGGGCAGTAGCACAAAAAAGCATAATCTGTTGCTACTTCCTCCTTACTGATGCTCACTCCAACTGGTAGCTGAGGACTATGGCAACTACTACCAGGGTCATTGTCTGTTAAACTTAGAGCAATAAGCAACCAACCTGAGACCCTAGAGCTTTAATCCTCTGATTTCCAAACTGCAGCTCTCAGAATTTAGAAGCACACGCCTCTGGATCTGTCCATCTAGTCTGTAGGTTTGGGTACTCAAGGGTCTGAGACAGTGAACTTTGAAAGAGCTTCTGCTTATTCACCTACCATTGCTCTCTAGGTAGAGGAAAACTTCAGTCACCAGGGTGATAATAATCTCAGCATGCACTCTCAAATTAGCACACTTCAGGAGAACTGCAAAGGAAATGAGGAGGCTCAGAGTGCAACGGTCATGTAGGTTCTTACTGAGGTTTTAACACAATTATTCTATTTCCTGTAATCTCAGTAAATTGTAAATGTGAAAGTGAAATAGAAAATTAAGGATAATAGCAGTAAATCATATGCATTCAAATAATTAGAACTATGGATTTACAAGATGGCTCAGCAGGTAAAGGCACTTGCCCCCAAGCTTAGTTACCCGTGTTTTATCCTCAGAATCAATATGGAAGGAAATAAATAACTTTCATAAGATGTGTACTAACAGAGAAAAATTCTTAACAAGTTTAGGGGTATCATGAGCATCTAAAACGCCCTGTCAGTTACTGTAAGTAGATTGTCTACTCCACCATCAGTGTCCTACCAGATATGGGCAAGACTGCTGTAACTACAGAGGACTTGATCTGATAAGTCCATGTTAGCCACAGGAGTCTTACAAAAACAGAAATCAGTTTCTTCCTTTGTCCATTTAATTAACAAAAGATAATGGTTCCTGTGAGTCTCTGATAGTCTATCTTAAAATCAAGCAGCTGAGAGATGTTGGCATCTAACAACACCAATGACAATGGAAAACAAAATCCATCGCTGTTCATTCCCTTCTAGAGAAAGGAGCCCAGCTTCACGGGATCTCAGCTGGATTGTGAATATGTTTGAATGCTGCAAAATTAAATGTGAGTTCAGAAAGAATAATGACAATATCTGCTGAGTTCCTCTCTGCGTCTCATAGAAGCATCACACATGCTGTTGTTTTTCTTTGCTTCTCCTTGTTGCAATCTTATTTTGGAAGAGTTGCTCTACTTGACCAGTGCTAGCATCAAAAGGGAACAATCCTTTTTCCTTTGAGAGATAATTATAATTACACAAATATTTGTCTTTTTATTTAATGTTTATCAATAATAATTATTTAAAGAGAGCTCTCAGATTCATGTATTTTTTTCAGTGTTCTCAGAATGCAGGAAGTGAACAGAGTGCTATACACTTAGACATTTAAGTAAACACAAAATAGCAACATATAAACATCACATGATAAAAACATATCTGACTTGCCATTTCATCATAGATTGCTATTAAGTTCTATAAAAGAGCCATTATCATTAAAAGATAACTCTTTCTTGATGCCATGATATTATTACCTCCCATTCTCACAAGTAGTTTATGGAAAATCCCCATCTTTCTAACTTCTTGCCAAAAAAAAAAAAATTGAGAAGAATTAACATTTGTGCCAATCAGTTAACAACAGGCTATATTAAAGTGACTTTAATACGCATATCTGCAGTGATTACTAAGATTAGCTTTTCCTTTATCCTCTTGGAGTGTTCTGTTTAAAGAGCGCCAAGCTATATATTTTTCTTTTATACTATGAGTTTTGTCTTATTTATTAGCACATTTCCTTGCGTAGCGGTTGTTAGGTATGACCTGTATTGTAAATGTCTGATCACTGTGTATGGTTGTGGGTTGTGTTTTCTTTTGCTACCTTTAAAATTTTACTTTACATAAAACAAAAGTTGCTCACTTAGGTATTACTTTCTACCTTTTCAAAGAGCATTTTTAGTAAAATATGATTCATCACTATAAAATTTGCTCTTTTAAGTTGTATAAGTTAACACACTTTCATTCAGTAAAATCACTGGAGAGCTTTCACTCATTTGATGTGTCTACTTTTGGTATTTTACATAAAGTCATCCTGCTTAAAGAGTAGAATCCTCAAGGTAGACAAGTCACTTTAATTCTTGGTCACTTGATAATTTCTCAGTAAAAAAAAAAAAACCTAAGTGTATTTAACAACTCATACTCATGTTAAGAATTTGCCTGTCTTCCTTTCTTAAAACATTTTTTGTTAATTGTGCAAAATAATTTCATTATTGCATGAGTGTAATAAACTGCAATCATATTTACTTCCCCAAGATGCTCTTTGGCTCCTTTTGCTGCTTCTGGTTTCATCCTCTTCTAAAATAGTCTCTTCATATTATAGCTTTAAAACTAAGTCCAGACATCTCATACATAAGAAAACATGCTTGACTTAAAGAACATGGATTATTTTGTTTCACCCAATTATTTCCAATTCTATTTTTCTTCAAACAGGGTAATCTTATTTATATTTAAATATAAGTGTATCATATTCACATATATAGCTATATATTTAATTATTTTGCATTTTCTTTAAGAATGCATCTGTTTTTAGGCCTCTGGTTGTTTTAATAACTTGGCTCCAGTGAATAGTTCACAGTGAAGTTGCCATGCAGGTATATCCGTATTGTGATGACTGACAGTTCTTTGGTCTATACCACAAGTGTATAGTTTACTTGTATTAGTCAAGTTCTAGCTTTGGTGAAAAGTCTCTAGATTTCCACAGTTGCTGGACTAATTCACATTAGTACTAATAGTAATAGCAGATAAGCATTCCCTTTCTGTACAGCGTTGTTGCCGTTTGTTTTCTGATGACACTCTCAATATCTAACCTAATGCAGACTCCGTTGAACTGAAGATTTATCCATCTGAAAATCCTGAGTGTTGCAATTCAAGACATTAACTATTGAAATGTTTCTTTTTTTATTTCTGACAATGTTTTGTAAAGATAAAGTGTTTTACTCTAGATAAAGTCTAGCTTACCAACTATCCTTTTAAGTACTGTGTCTTTCTGACAGTGTTTCAAAAATGTAGGATGAGATTGAAAATTAGAACAAGAATCCAAAACATGACTCCATACAAACCCACGGATCTAAGAAAGCTTTCCTGAGCCAGAAACGATGTGGCATTTAGGATAAGGAATAAGGATATAGCCTGACGTTACCATCTGCAGGAAAAGTATAAAGCCGTGGACATTCTTCTGAACTAAGAATCAATTCTGAATAAAACAAAAGTAACCATTGAAGCCAACCTTAATCTTCTTGAAAAAAAGATTTAATTAATCCTTTAAACTTGGAGATAGAGCCGGGCGGTGGTGGCACATACCTTTAATCCCAGCACTAGGGAGGCAGAGGCAGGCGGATCTCTGTGAGTTCGAGGCCAGCCTGGTCTACAAGAGCTAGTGCAAGGACAGGCTCCAAAGCTACAGAGAAACCCTGTCTCGAAAAACCAAAAAATAAAAATAAAAAAATAAAAATAAATAAAAAAATAAACTTGGAGATAAGCCAGTTTTCAAGCAAGACATTTATAATCCTTTGAAAATAAGAATTAAAATTACCATGTAGTTAATAATTACCATTTGTCAAAAGACCAACAAGAAACATTGGGGCATACAAAGTAGGAGATAGACTTACTACAATTCACAAAGAGTAATATCGTGAATACTTATTAAAGCAATTCTGAAATAAATTTCTTTAAAGAATAACGCCCAGAAAAACATTGAGCAAAACTACTAACACATTTTATAATTGGGTTGATTAGCCTTTTACGGTCTAGTTTCTTGAGTTCTTTATATATTTTGGAGATCAAACCTTTGTCAGTTGCAGGGTTGGTGAAGATCTTCTCCCAGTCAGTGGGTTGTCTTTTTGTCTTAGTGACAGTGTCCTTTGCTTTACAGAAGCTTCTCAGCCTCAGGAAGTCCCATTTATTCAATGATGCCCTTAGTGTCTGTGCTGCTGGGGTTATACATAGAAAGTGGTCTCCTGTGCCCATTTGCTGTAGAGTACTTCCCACTTTCTCTTCTATCAGGTTCAGTGTGTTCGGACTGATATTGAGGTCTTTAATCCATTTGGATTTGAGTTTTGTGCATGGTGAGCAGAAGGAGACGGAGCACGAGCAAGGAACTCAGGACCACAAGGGGTGCACCCACACACTAAGACAATGGGGATGTTCTATTGGGATCTCACCAAGGCCAGCTGGCCTAGGTCTGAAAAAGCATGGGATAAATCCGGACTAGCTGAACATAGCGGACAATGAGGAATACTGAGAATTCAAGAACAATTGCAGTGGGTTTTTGATCCTACTGCACGTACTGGCTTTGTGGGAGCCTAGGCAGTTTGAATGCTCACCGTACGAGACCTGGATAGAGGTGGGCAGTCCTTGGGCTTCCCACAGGTCAGGGAACCCTGATTGCTCTTCGAGCAGATGAGGGAGGGGGACTTGATCGGGGGGAGGGGGAGGGAAATGGGAAGCGGTTGTGGGGACGAGGCAGAAATCCTTAATAAATAAATAAATTTAAAAAAAAAAAAAAAACTACTAACACAATTCTACAGGAAATGAAAGGTAATCAATATGGATATTTAATATACTTAATTTTATCAATCACATTAACATTTTAATATTATTAATTTTAATAAATTTAATGATTCAATTTTAATAATTTAATTAATATGATTGATAAATTATATTAATTGAATTAATATATATTTAATATACATTGAAGTCAGAGAACTAAAACTATATTTTTTAGATAGTCTACACAATTATACAAAATAATCTTGTAATTTTGAGCAAGAATATTGAGCAACATAGACACATGGTCCACCCTGGCAATGTATTACTACATGTTGTCCATCCAAGGTTTATGCAAAACAATAATTTAGAAGTTCTTCTAATAAGAGTACTTGAAAATATGCCTTATGTAGTCTCTACATTACAGGAACAAATGCAAGTGTCCACTGAAAAAAAGGAAGTGATTCTGCCTGGCTAAAGCAGTATAGCAAAATAGCTCCTTGTACATCATTTTCTTTGAATTTGGTCAACATGGTGACATGGAGGTGATTTAAATCACAAATTAGGATCTGGTAGATTACATGCAATGAGCACTATGTTTCACAAGGCACTTTAGCATGTGCAGATTTACTATCTTTTTGTATTCTGGACCCAATTACTCACTATGAAGTGACTACTATGTATTTATATAACTAAATATTTCTCAGTAAAAAAATTAACAATTGTGGATTTGTTTAATGTAGATTCATGTTTAATATCGAAGAATCCCTCCATATTCTTTAATGTGTTAAAAAAAAGTCTCATGGAAGAACCTATATTGTGATACTGCCTATATAAAATTTGAAAACACATACAAGTGCACCCATAAAGGTACAGAAAGATTCCTTATATACACATGTACACAAATTTAAAGGCACATACATTTAAATACTATAAAAACTAAAACAAAAAGCAGCAGAGAAATGACTGCTATTTAGATTTAAGATTAACTTTGCTGGAGAGACTGGAGACTGCAACACAGTCACATAAGGTCTTTGTATTAGAAACTGTTTCATTGCTCAGGAATTCTTCCCCCACCCTATCTTTCCTTTCAGGAACTCTGAGATACACAGGGAGACAGACATTCCATATCTTTCTGATTGGTAAAGGCTTCTACAGAATGGAGCCATTTTCCCTGAGGAGGTTTTCTTTTTCTTTTTCTTTTTCTTTTTCTTTCTTTTTTCCTTCTGTTTATCACTCTCTTGCCCTTAAGACCTAACAAAGACTGCAAAGTGCATCAGGTCTCTGCATGAAAATCCTGGGATTTCTAGCACTGTCATGCCTAGAGCAGCAAACAAAATGCCAAGGGGTAGGAGGGAGGACTCTGCACGTATCTTGTAATTGTTCTTTTCTCAGAAGCCAGCATCTAGCTTCTGCAGACAGAGTACTCCAGGACCAGACTGCTTGCCTGGCATTACAGAGCCCGTGAGGGGCACGCTATCTAGACATGAAGAATGAGGGCCACACTCTTCCCCTTAGAAGGATTAAAGGGAAAACAAGCTCCCTAGGGAAAAAACAGACTAGAACAACAAGAAATGACAAGAAATTGTTGCCTCCATCACATGTGTAGGTAATATCAAAATTTCCCTGGGGAGAAGAGTTGGAAAATAACTTGATTTAGTAATAATAAAAGTAAGACAGTTATCATAACACTGAATATCTAATTATATCCTTTTAATAAAACAGAAGCAACATTGTGAAGCAGAGCAGTGTATCAAAGCAGAAATATGTGAAATCACATGCAGAAAGTTCATTTCTATAAATATTTATAGTTCCTTGTATCTTTTCAGCCTTGAGATAGATGCTGTGGGGATAGAATGATAAATCAGAAATGACCTCTGCCCTCAATAGGATGAGATTCAAGGTGAGAAACTAACACACATCGAAATATCTACAACATAATTCAGATTCTTGTAGGAACTCCGAGAGAAACAAGATTGTCAGAGCAGAGGGTGGAGCTTTCATTGCCCACTGTCTCAGTAAGAAATGGGCTCACAGTGTTTAAGATGATAGATTACATTTCTCCTCCGCTAGCATGCATAGCAGTGCTAAGTGGATTCTTGTTTTGGTTTGTTTGTTTAAAAACATAAAGATGAGAGAAAAAAATGATGACAGGATGGGGGAATAGAGGAGGAGGGAGAGAGTAAGCAGGAATGGATTTGATTGAAAACATCGTATGCGTGTATGGAATTCTAAAACAATACATTTTTTAAAAAGCAAATACAACAATGGACGTGCATGGAAAGGCTACATTCTCGAAAGATTAATCTGGCTGTGGAAGGGCTTAAGGAAAGGAGGAAAATGAGTGTGAAGACCACATGTGTCATGGAAACAGACATCAAAGTCCTGGGAATATGGAAAGTCCCTCAGAGAAAATAACCATTCAGAACACAAATGGAATTTCAGCTAAAAATTCACAGTGATGTAAAAGAATGAAAAGTGGATAAACAAACCCTTTAATCAGCATTTGAATGTCAATCAAAACTGCACTGAGACCCCATTTCCCCCGTAAGAGTGACGGTCATCAATAACCCAAAGAACAGGGATCATTGGTGAGCTTGGGGTGGCACAAGGGGGACCTAGTCACTCCTAGTGGAAATAAAAATCAATGCAGCCACTATGTAAATCCTACTGGTCATTCCTCATCCCATTAAAAATGAAACAGCCTTATGACCCTGGATACCGTATCTGAAAAGATTTTCAAAAGAACAAATTCATATTGCCATGGAGACACTGCATAGGCATGTTTATCACTGCACTGTCCACAAATCTCAGCATCCCTCCTGGACGGATAGATAAAGTAAATGTGAAATAAACACAACAGAGTTTTACATAGACACACGGAGAATGAAGTAATTTTGTCTGAAGGAAAAAGGATTTGAGTTTACCACATTACATCATATTCTCCAGTCCTTCAAAGAGTGAAGCAACACGTTTTCTTTGTCTATGTGGGGTAAAGAGGAAAATAAAAAGAAGTAAAAGTAAATAGTGGGTCAATAGCAGCGTGGAAAGGGTTATAGAGAAGAGGAGAGGAATATAAAAACGTAACAGTAAAGATTATGAAAACACATTATGTACCTATGTGTAAATGACACAGGACCGCCTTTACTTTGCACTAATTATATGCAAACAAAATGAAGAATTCAGGGGTGGGAGAGATGATGACTCGGTAGATAAGAGCACTTGTTTATCTTCTAGAGAATTGGGGGTATATTAAAAATTTTTAGGGAAATGAACAGTTTGTATTATGACGAATTCCAAAAGCAACATTGACCAACAGCTTTGTTTAATGTCATTTTGTGAAAGTAGAAAGAAAAGACACAAATGAGAATAGACGTGAACCTTCTGACAAGCAAATATTGACTTTACCAATTCTTTTTAAAATATGTTTTAATTGAAACAGGATTACATCACTCCTCTGCCCTCTCTTCCCTCTGCTCCTTCCAGGCACCCTCCTTGAACCCCTCCTGTTAGGTATGGACACCAAGACAGTGGCAACTCTTAGAAAGAAAAAAATGTATTGGGGCTGGCTTACAGTTTCAGAGGTTATTAGCATCATGGTAGTGCATGACAGCATGCAGGCAGACATGGTGCTGGAGAATGAGCTGAGAGTTCAACATATGGACCCACAGGCAGCAGAAGGAGACTGTGTGCCACTCAGGGCTTCGTTTGAACTTATGAGACCTCAGATACCACCCACAGAGTAACACACTTCCTCCAGCATGGCCACACCTATTCCAACTAGGCCACAACTCCTAATAGTTTCAGATGGGACAAGCATTTAAACACATGAGTCTATGAGAGCCATACCTATTCGAATCACCACACCTCCCATGCCTGTCATTCCCTTTCAAGTTGACAGACTCTTTTTCTTTGATTATTTCACTTCTTACTTAATTTATATTTGAGATTCTCTCCATCTGGTCTCTGTGACTTTGGTTAGGTGACTACCATACTCTACTGATATATTACCATTCCTAATTCTAGGCTTTCATTTACACCTGATCAAGCTAAAAATACTTCAGAAGAATTTCTTATTTGCATCAAGACAAAGACAGATCAGAGAGTGAAGAGCCTGGCTAAAACCCTGATAAGACTTTCCAAGACAGATATGAGATAAATCGATTTGCTAAAGATTAAAAGAGAACAACCTACATGGTGGCACAATATCTGGAGAAGTTATGTGCTAACTACTGACAAAACTGAAATTGATTAGCTAATTGCAAGATTCTGGGTAGAAAGGCATATTTGGGTTAGCAATATTTGTTTTCGAAATTATAAGACATCCTTATTTCAGTATGTTGTAGAGATTAGAAAGAAGACATGGGGCTTGCAGAATGCACCATGACTGATAGAACACTCTGGGATTTTTGAGACATGAACCATGACACAATTGATCCTACTATACAAGTCTGTAGAGGAGAAACCAGAAACCAATAGAAGTGTGAGATATAGCCTGTACAGCAAATCGGAAGCCAGAGGTCCAGAAGTCACGAGATAAGAGGAAGTTCTCATAAGGCAAAAAGCTAAACAAATGTACCAACGAGAGTAGGATATCAGGATATAAAACTCCCAGAGCTTGAAAGCTGAGTAAGATTACAGGCTGTTATGTTAACAGCTTTCTAGTGGGTAACAGAGATACAAGGCATGCTTCTAAGAAGAAAAACCAATGTAAAGATAGAGTATATATTCTGTATGATAAGACAGTTTCAACAATTTTTAAAGGCTCATACCTAGAGCTATGATCTTTGGTTGTTTGTCATGTATCACATGAGTAACTCAAGGCAGGTAAAAATGGCTTGTCCTATGCAAGTTTGACAAAAGAAGTAGCTGGAAAAGTAGTTTCTGATTGTTTGGTTTGTATATCCAAGGTTTTCTCACTAGGGAGTTTGTAATCTTTAGGGACTGACTAAACTGGTCAGGATAATCCATAGACTCACAACCCCCAAAAATCAAAAGAATGAAAAAAAATTACAGAAATAAGAAAAAAATGAAACTTATCTTGCAATAATCTTAACTGTGGAGAACCTAGAAAAGGCAATTACTGACTATAGTATGATTAATAAAATCCCAGAGTCAGAAATTGGGATTCAAACTGAAGGTCAGAAAAGCAAACCAGCCAGCCACTGGCTCTTATCTCCACCTCTGTCTGAAATGGTGATCCTTCCTCCAGGAATCTCACAATGAGACTGTGAGTGAGAGGTGTCTCCTCCCATTTTATATTTCTCTCTGGTGCTGGGATTAAAGGCATGCACTACTACTGTCTGGTTTCTATGGCAAATTAGTCTAACTAATGAGATTATATGTGTGTGTCACCACTGCCTAGGCTGTAAGACTGATCAGTGCAGGTGTTCTACTCTCTGAACTTCACTTGAGCTTTATTTATTAAAATAAAATGAAATATCACAGCAATAGGTCTTGCTTCTAAGTGAACAGTGATCATTTCCTATAGACTATTATGCTTAGTACATGATTTTCCTCATACTTCTCTCTCTGTGTGTCTGTGGGGGGGGGGGGGAGAAAGAGAGAGGGAGAGAGATTCAATCCATTTTAGAAGCTGATATGGAAAAGATAAGAAAATATTTATTTGTTATTATTTTGAGAACTTGCTAGATACTGTACTAAGGATTTTGTATATTATATTAATTTTATATAAAACATAATCAAATAAGTTGTACTCCAATATGTATTTATATTTGAGACTGTGTCTTTAGGATATGAACTCATGCTTCTTGCGGTTACATTTACCATATGGTGCGCACCTCATGCAGTAGATTGCATACCAGGTATTGTGTGTAAAAATTATGATCAAACAGAGTACAGAATTTGCCATGTCAACACTGTGTTCTGATTTGTTTCTAGTTCAGTTATGCTCTGTTACACTGTTAATAAGAACAGTGCTCTTTAGAGTGCGTGGTTATGGTGTCAGTCCTCATGTGCATGGATTCAGTGCATCACCCCTTACAACAGTGCAGAGCTGCAGCACATCCGTCCTTACAATGGTACGTGGCTTCACTACATCTTGAGCTTGCATTTTTGAACATGACAGTGGCTTATAATTTAAGGCAAACACTTAGCCTGACTTTGAGCATATAAGGCCATAAATCTTCCATCCCCTGAGCAACATTATTCTGCCACCCCCTTCCTACAGACATAAAGAGACGTGTGATGCATGCCAGAAAAATATAATGAAATGTAAGGGCAGTTATAAACGAAGCGCAGCAGAGGTCGGTGATTGGCTCATGCCTTCCCGGGAGACTCTCTTTCATCCTTGGCCTCACTTAATGTTGTCCACTTCCTATGTTATTCTATATATGACATTTGTCCTTTTCCTTTTACTCTGTTTTATTTTTATTTTTACTTTTTGATGCTGTTCTTGAAGGAACAAAGGAAGAGCCATGATTTATTCCTATGGGTGTTCAACTCAGAAGTTTGCTTTTTGCATTGCTTTGTGCTACTTTTTAAAACTAATCGTTATTTTTTTCCATTCTGTGACTTTTTCCCGGATTCACATTCTACTAAAGCTCTTGGTCTCTCTCTCTCGCTCTCGCTCTAATGTTGGCAGGAGTGGTTTCCTAGGACTGTCATGTTGAGCAAATATTTTTCTCCTTCCAAAGCCAGTCTTAATATTTCTCACTGAATTGGATCACACGGTCTCAGAGAATAGTAAAACAAATAAAATATAAGGACTAGAATGCTCATTTGATTATTTACTCAAGGAAACATTGGCCCACATTCTTGACCCTCAAGGAATGACTGAACACCTGATGATCATCTACTCACTGGGGTAGCAAATGTTTGGAGAGCATATATGCTGTGCCTATGACCAGTGGCCAGTGGCCAGGCATGAGCAGTAAGGCTGAAAGTGTGCTTTCCATTGTCATCTAGCATGAGTCTTAACAATGTGAGTGACAAAAGAATTCTCTAGTGGAAGTTATCTGTTTTGACTACTTTCTGTAACCTTGACAACACAGGACAAAACAGATGTGTGTGAGAGTGAATGAAGGGGTGAGAGAGGGAAGAGGGAAGAAAGAAGGGGAGCAAGAGAGAGAGTACTACTCCTGTGTGTGAATACAGTGGACTTGTGGAAATCAGAGGACAAGGGGTGTTGTTGGAGATGTTGGGCAGGATTTAAGGAGTATTCGTGGGAAAGGAGGTATCTAACCTTGGGTCTTAGATCCAACCTGGCCTCGGGTAAAGCAGAAGTCATCTGCCAAAGCTTGGGTGAGAATATGGACCCAGGGAGAGGGTGCAGTGTGCGGTTGTTGGACAGACTGAAGGGTTGATAGCAGGCAATGGGAAATGTCTTACTGTTCCCTAAGACCAGCCTTATCTCTGGTAAAGAAGTATAGCTGTGTGCCAGGATATGGAGCCCAAGGGAGGGGTGTTATAATTGTTTGTATCTATCTATCTGTCTATCTATCTATCTATCTATCTATCTATCTATCTATCTATCTATCTTCTATTTATCTATCATCTATCATTTATTTATTGAAGATATATTTATTTGTTATATGTATAGTATTCCATCTGCATATATACCTGCAGGCCAGAAAAGGGTACAAGATCTCATTACAGAGAGCTGTGAGCCACCATGAGGTTGTGGGGAACTGAACTCCCGACATCTTAAGAGCAGCCAGTGCGTTTAACTGCTGAGCCATCTCTCCAGACCCAATTTATTTTTAAATATGGTTTATAGTGAAATAGTTTTGTATCATTTCTCCTCTCTCTTTTCTTTCTCTATCTCCTCCAAGCTACCCTAATATAGGAGGGAAAGCCCTCCCATGCTCCCTAACTCTCACACTGACAGCATTGTTTAAAAATTATCATGAGTACACATACACACATATATTGTGCTGGGTCAGTTTTTGTTGGTGATTTGCATATGATTTAAAAACTGACCACTCAGCATTGGGCAGCCAATAGAAGGGCTCATTCCTTAGAGATGCTAAGTATCTTTCTCTCCGAAGCAATTATTTGCTTTTAGTTCCTTCTCTAGGAGTGGTACCTGGCAAATTTCCAATTCCCGCATCGATATTGCTATTTGATGGTCATGTTTATGAAGTCATTTCTAGAAAAGACTGTTTCACAGTAAACTTCCAGAAATTTCAGCTCTTACAACCTATTTTTGCTTATTTGTCTTTTGTTGTTTGTTTTTTTCTTTCTTTATTCCTCTTTTTTGACAATGGATTACTTTTTCATATATCCTGATTAGAGTTTCCCTTCCCTCTACTCCTGCCATTTTCTCCCCATCATTCCTCCCATCTGGAACTACTCTATTTTTGTCTCTTATGAGAAAAGAAAAAAACTTCTAAAAGATGACAACCAAACCTGACAAAATAAAATATAGTAAGAAAAAGCAAAATCCATCACATAGATGTTGGGCAAGACAAAGCAAAAGAAGAGAAAGAGCCCAAGGGGAGGCACAAGAATCATTCACATACTTGGGAGTCCCATAAAAACACTAAATTGAAATCTATAATATATGTGCAGAGGACCTGGTACAGATCCATGTTGGCCCTGTGCTGGCTGCCTCAGTCTCTATGAGTTCGCATGAGCTCTGCTCAGCTGGTGTAGAGAGACCTTGTCTCCTGGTAGTCTCCATCCCCTCTGGCTCTTATACTCTTCCTGCTTCCTCTTAAGCAGAGTTCTGAGTGCTCAGGGAAAGGATTTTATGGAGCCTTTCATTCAGAGCTCACACTGATATTTTAAACTGCCTAGTTTATGGAACTTGGTTGGAATGAATAGAGAAAAACAGTTTGGACCTTGCTATCTAAACTGAGGTGTTAAAGTGGGGAGCGAGTAAAAGAACAGCTTTTCTTTGTTTTGAAGGATATTTGCATTTGCATCACATATATATGTATCTCCATGAAAGAGAACAACATTCAGTATCAAGAGGAAAATTTTCAAATTAAATACATTTAAATATTTTCATATATTTGGACTGTATTGTCAGGCAAATGCTGAAGATTAAACTTTCATCCAGGCAGTAAATTTCAGAACCTTAATGCCCTATGTAGCCAGAAAAATACAACAGAATTTGGCTTTGATTGTTTTCCATGTGTTTTTGTGTGCATGTTTCTTCTGTCTGTTTTAAGATCTAGGGAGACCATATAAAAGGCATGATGGTATACATTAAGGTGAGATATTATAAAACAGGTTAAGAGTAGTCTTCCTCGGGAGGAAATGGCCTCATGCTTTAAATGATAAGGAAGGGAAATGAGGAAATATTTCTTCCTCCTGATACCATGACACAGAAACAGGAGCACTTCAGTCCAAGAAGTTGAACACATGAGGCTGATTCTTGATTTCCTACCCAGGGTCAGCCTCAGAGCTCATAGAGTGGAATCAATATGAAAATACTACCAGACCTTGATGAGTCTTGAGTATTTTAAGTTACTGTGGGTGGAGCTATGTCAGGGTCCATGAGATTTAGAGCAGGTGAAAACTAGTATTCAGATGTCAACCTGCCAAAGGAATGATTATCTGATGGAGATTAATCCTCCCTTAGGCAAAGCCTGCAGTAGCATCAACTCTGAAAACTGTTTCTCACTTTTGCTAAAGTATCTTGGGGTTTCCCCAGGGCCTGCATAATAGTGTGCAATCTTATGTGATGTGTATAT
This sequence comes from Microtus oregoni, assembly GCF_018167655.1. Classification (NCBI taxonomy): domain Eukaryota; kingdom Metazoa; phylum Chordata; class Mammalia; order Rodentia; family Cricetidae; genus Microtus; species Microtus oregoni. The sequence continues at coordinate 34,771,851 of NW_024543067.1, forward strand.
GTAAGCTCATGATTCCATCTCAATCTTATGGGCACATATGTCTATGGGTGGCCAGGAAAATGGCTTTTAATTTACTTATATAATTGTGGTATATAGAATATATGCTGGGACATGCTTCAACAAGAACTATTTGTCCCATGAATACTATGGACACTTAAAAGGTTGCTTTGTTCCTTTTGGCTCAAACTAACTGCACACCATTGGTTCACTTTCACCTCAGAGCAAACTCAAACTAGACAAAAGGAATTTTGTAAATAGATAATAAGTTTAAAAGTGTACAGAGCCATAGATGTACAACTAACAACCCTAAAAAAGCATGCCTATTCTTTGCTTGTCAAGTCTACTGACAGTAGAATTATGTCTCAAAGTTTATCACTGGGCACTTTGCCCCCTGCCACCATATATGTTTACAGTTTTACTCCTGAAACCTAGAAACGCTTGTGTTGCTATGGCAATGGATCAACTTACCCTAGGCTAGGGTCATGGGAGAAAGAATTTTTAGGTTAGAAGAAAGAAGTTAGAAGAAGCAGCTAGGAGGAATTAGCAGGCAACAGGAGAATTAGAAGAGAAGCAGAACAATAAAGAGAATATTTAGAAAGGCACGTGTGAGAGTTTGTTCACTTGCCCTGATAGAGCAAGAGAAAAACAGTCCTTTTCACTTGAAGCATCTGAATCTGAACCCTGGAGAGTGTTTTGGGTCTGGACCTCAAAGGTTCTTATTAGGGCAGTGAGTGTGATCTGCAGCAAGAAGCTGACAAGCACATCTGTGATACTGGGCACTGCTGAGGATAAAGGAGAAGCTCTCAGTTCAACTACCACTCTTCCTGGCTGTGTTCTGTAGGGAAGCAATCACCAGCTACAAAGAAGCCCAACACATTAGGAACTGTCATTCCCAGTGATCCATATGCTTCTCTAAATCCCATCAATTCCTTCATCTTTCATTGCCTAGAGTTTAAGGATTATGTTCGACAGAGTTAATGGATACTGTTTTAACTTCAGAAGTTAAATATCCAATCTGAATGCTCTCATAGGGAATAGTGAATTACTCAGTCTGGTTTGATTAAATAAATTTACTCTTGGGCTTTTATACCTCAGGCCTTCTGTATATATCAAGCTGACAAATAGTAAGTTCTCAATTTCCTTAATTTTCAGAGCCAGAAAAATAATCTGATACTCCTAGGGAAAATGAGTTCAAAGAGTAAAGTAACAAGACTTTTAGAAAATAAAGACATTTTACTGCCATTCTGATATAAGAATATGTTTAAAAAAATATGGCAGAATCAAGATATTATGATAAATAATTTCATATACTGTTTATTTTGGAAGCAGACTGGGAAGACAGATTAAGACATATAAATATGCCAAATTCTAATTTGGTTTGTTAAAGGTAGAAATCAACTCATAAATATTTAAAAAATAATTTAAAATAAATCATGATACAAAACATAAGATAATACTAAGAGTTCTAAAGATACATTTAGATAATGTATTCATATTATATATAGACAACCTTTACAGTCACAGACAAATTCTGATGCTGTAGAAGCAACCAGTATTTCTGTATGCTGATTACAAAAGATATCTAAAATATAAGAGGAGGAAAACACATAATAAAAAGTAGGAATAATGGCTTTTAGTACTGTAATTACATAAAGACCTAGCTGCACATATATTTGATAATTAGAGTTTAACATACAAAATGATCTGAGAGTGTCCCCAGCTAAAGAGACACTTTGGATTTATTGGGAATATTTAGATAAGACCATAAGAGTAATAAATTAAACTCAATGTAAATGAACCATGTATTAAGAATAATGCAAGGGAATTAGCTAAATCTGCAATGTTCATGTTAATTTAGCATAGGCCTTTTACTTATTGATGACTAACGACCTTAAATGAACAGTGGTTTACACATCTTCAGAGCACTGAAATTCTGAAAACATCCTGCTAAATAGTTCATGTTATATAAATATAAATGATACTGAAAATGGGATAGAATGAAAATGCTGCATAACACAAATGGTACAGCTAACAACATCTTAAGAAAAATAAGTGAGCTGATTATTTGATTACAAAAGTGTAAATAACTGAGAATGTATGAGTGGAGAGACAATAACAAATATTTTAAAAAGAAACATGGGATAGAAATGCTTAGGTGACGTAAGATAAAATCCACGAAAAAGGATAACATGATTTCCCTGAAGTGGACCAATCTCATTGATCGTTGCAAAAAAATAAAGCAAAATGAATGTTTGTCAAGTGCAATTAAGAGAAAGAGGTGTAGATAAATAATTTTAAGGAAAAAGGATAAGTTATCAGAGGTAATATGTCATTAAAATATGTAAGGAAAAGCTTCACATTGAAATTAAATTAGATGAAAAGGCAGCCTGAACTCTTTATATGCATGAAAGAAATTGAAATAGTGTTTCACAAACATTTTCACAAACTAGTGTCCTAACCATGGTTAGGCATGAGTCCCTAAATACTTTTAACAATAATGTTACAACTTTATTCATTTTCTTTCTGAAAATTTCCAAGAGAAAAATACTCTCCATTATTTGCTCTAGGACAAGATTCAGCCAGAGAAATCCGAAATGAAAGACTAACAGCCTATTCATTTAACTCACTAATTCTCCTTAAAAACAACGAAGAACACTTCTAAAGAAATAAAAGGCATGAACCCAAATATAAGCACCCAAAGAAACTACAATTATGCACTGCATAAATTACATATGTATGTACATACATGAAATATGCATATATTATAAAACTGCCTTATTCGGTTTATCTCAGTGTGAAAATATGACTTGATATTTGGTGGTATCCATATTTAGTGAAATAAAATTAATTGATTTAAAATGGAAAATCATAGTGATATTTTGATAGTTTTATTAAATATTAAACCCAATGATGATTAATAATGTATTGGTTATACAAATGCGTTTGTTCAGATTATAAAGAATGCAGAAGTTAGTCTGGAGAGATGGTGATTGGTTAAGAGTACTTGCTGCTTTTCAAGGGAAACAGAGTTCCATTCCCAATACCATCTTACGTCGACCAGCTTTAGCCCCAAATGATCCATCCTGTGCCCTTTGCAGGCCTCTGTGGGCACCTAGACATACATGGCACATGTACTTACACATACAGACACACACACACACACACACACACAATAGATTTTTTTTTTGTGGAAGGCTCTGACTATATTTTAAATCAAATTTCTTAATTTTCCAAATTAAGAAATAATGTAGTTATTTTTTATGATGAATACTTGTAGTCTCCATACTTCAGAAGCTGAGACAGAAGGATGGTAAGACTCATAATCAAGAACAAAACAGGACAAGTATACCATTGCCTTAGGGAAAGGCCTCTCTTTAGGTCCTTTGGGTGTTTGCTTTAGATGTTATACTGGCTTTCATCTACATTTTAGACTGCACTATGCCTCAGTTCTCACATACTCTCTGACATTTTCTCTGTTATGATCTGAGAGATATGTGAAACAATACCGACATTATAGTCAAGATGCTTGTGAGTCTGAGGGGTTACTCCTTTATGACTACTTTTATTTGAGGAACAACACCCAAGGAATATGGTCCATTTCCAACAGTGATTTATGGTCTACAATATAGTTCATAAACTCTTCTTGGTATATTACTGAATTTGCTAAAGATGTGACCAATCAAAAATAAAATCACTTTGCACTGGATATCCCCAGTTGTCCAATTTCCATAGATATTCACAGTTCCTCTTCTCTGGGATTTTATTTGTAATGAAAGCCCTTGTTTACCTGATATAACTCTTGCTAAAACAAATGCTATCACCACCCCATGTGCAGATGTGTGAAACAAATAGATTGCAGTAAAGACATGGAGAGTGGGAAGGAGAAAATATAAGTTTATAGTAGTTGCAAATTTTATAATAATTTAATTAGAAGCCAGAAATAAACTGTAAGAGATGTTATTAAACATTAGAACATTTAAAAGTCAGGTTTATATAATATTAAAATAGAGAAAGACTATATTTTAAATCACTGCAGGATATTTTATACCATTGACTGATATTAAATAAAAAGCATAATGAACAAAAGAAATAAAATAACCAATAATGAATTTAGCAAAATATTGTTAAGGCCCCTGTAGGAAAAATCATACAATTTTTAATGGATATTAAACATTTAAAAGTGGTATTTCCAATCATGGTTAACAGAGCCTAGCATTATAAAGATTAATTCCTTTAAAACATCAATATACAAATTCAGCAAAATTTTAATTAAATTTGTAGCAGTCTTTGTTTAGAGTATTGATGGAATAGGTTTAAATTTTATGAAAGATTAGAAGGACAAGAATGCTCATGGCATATTTGAAGAGGAAGTCAACATGGGGAAGCTACAGTAATATTAATGCTTAGAAATCAATTTGAAGTGGAGTATTATTTTAAGAAGAAATGCAAAGCTAGGATCTCACAGCAGCTGTACTGGCTGGAGAGGAGGCCTTCAATTGAAGATGAGAACGTACTGGAATTTATTAGTGGTTATATCATGAAATATTTTCCTGACCTCAGATTGGTAGTTTATATTTTCTGTGCATAATAAATGGAGTAATTCTATCCCAATGGAAACTTAGAGCATGTTTATTTAGATGTAAGCAAGATTTAAGCAGACAGATATATTGTTTAGTTTCTACATTTTGTATTACTATGTAAGTATTTGTTATCAGTAGGTGACAGTCATAGTAGGAGATAGTAATGGATAAAAGACAGACATTTAATCAAGCCTGCTTAGGGTGCCATATTTCACACAGTGGCTTTGACCCTCTATATCTATCAGTAATCAAGACAATCCCCCAACAGACCTGCAAATAAGCCATTCTGATCTAAGCAAATCCTTAATTGAGAATATCATCCCAGATGATTCTGGGTTGTATTAACTTAATGGGTAAACTCATAAAATGTACTGAGCAACTTCATTGTCAATAGTAAAAGCAATATTCAGATCACACCACTGTTAGGGGTGATTTTTCACATTTGAAAGACATAACACAGTATTTTATAGTTTTTGATGGCCAATGACAACAATGGATAATCAATCTGAATCATCCACAGAAAATTCATTTTAAACTAATGTGGCTGAAATACTTATAAATATAGACCTAGAGCAAGAGAAGATAAAAATTTGCCTTGGTAGTTTATTCCTGAGTCATTTTCATTACAGCACTATTTTCTCCCACGGTAACAAGTGAACTCCCTGCCTTTTACCTCTTCCTATAAGTAGAATCAAGATTACTCAGAATGCTAAGTGTTTCCTGCATTCACTCTGATGAACACCTGAGGATACAGTGGATGAAATACACCACACACACACAGATTTAATGTAGTATATGAAAAAACAAACACACAGATTTAGGACATGTATGTTCTAGATGTTAAAGACAGGCAATGGGTGAGTTATTCCACAGAGCAAACAAAATGGTGACGACATTATGCCATGACTAATTCAACATACATATGTATGTGTATGTGTGTATATACGTATTCATATATGTGCATGTACATATCTATGAATGTATACTACAATGTGCTAACATATACATGAAAGTGTTTTATATGACATATAAGACAGAGAATTACTATTGTTAAGTATCATTCATATAAGCATTGTTGAGGAAAGAGTTTTAAGATTTATTCTGTTTTTAAATATGCATATCTATGTGTATTACTGCAAATGTACAAGTGAATGTCCATGGAGTCCAGAAGAGGGTATTGTATCCTTTGAGCCTAGATTTACAGGTGATTGTTTGCTGCTTAATATGAGTGTTGAGACCAAATTCCTCTGCAAAAATAGCTTGTAGTATTATAAGCCAGATCTCCAGCCCAGAGATATGAGATTCCCCTCAGTATGCTATGAATATGTTTTTATTACCATTTGTAATAAAAAAAATTGCTTTGACCTCTGGCAAGGCAGAATATAGCCAGACAGGAAGAGATGTATAGAGAGAGTAGGCAAAATCAAGGAGACACCAAGTATCTGCCAAAGGAGGACGCCAGAAACTTACCAGTAGGTCACAGCCTTGTGATTCACAGATTAATAGAAATGGGCTAATTTAAGATGTAAAAGCTAACTGGGAATACACCTAAACTATTGGCTGAACAGTGTTGTAATTAATATAGTTTTCATGTGATTATTCGTGTCTGGGCATCTGGAAAACAAATGAACACTCTCCATTTACAAAATGATGCCCACCTTCTGGGGCTTGGATCCGCATAAGACCTACAAAAAGCTTTAAGGGGAGGAGCTTCTAGACAAAACAAAAAGAGGAGTCAACTACAACTTCTTAGTTTCCTTGTATTTTCAGATAGGCTCTGTTTGCTGGTGATGAGCAGAGGCATAATTCCTTTAAGAGAATGATTCATGACTCAGTGTTAGCAGCAAAAACTGCAGGGTGTCTTTAAGAAAGGGTTTCCTGGTTTGTCTGGTAGCATGAATGACTCTGGCTCTTTCAGGAGGTTCTGCTTGAATGGGGTTTATGGCTAGTGTGCTGCAAGTTACTTGGTGATGATATGGGCCAAATGCTTCCCAGAGTTGAGATGGTGAGCCCAGCTCCCATCTGGTGGTCCCAGAACAGGTGGGAAATATACCTCTGCAATACTGAAAGTCCAAGAGAGGCAAAGTCAGTATTCAGGGCCTCTGTGAACATACTGTTTTGCCATTTTAAAAGTTCTCCTTGTCAGAAAAGGATTTCATATATACAATAGAGAAGACTCAGACAAAAACAACCTCTAAATGAGGCACAGCATGTTTAAAAATGTTCATAGACATGGAACAGAGAGAAAAAAAGTATAGATAGTTATTAAAAGAAGTAAACAATTTTTAAAAGTAAAACAAAGTCTTTAAAGAGAAAGTAAAAGTAATATGGAAGCGTACAGACAGACATAGATTAAAGGGGTAAAGATGATAAATATTAAAAAGTATTAGAAAAAAGCCATGTAAATATTGAAAATACACAGGATGTATATAATTATGCTTTTCTTTGAATTTTTTGACTGAAGAGAGACATTTGATTCTGGGACCAACTAAGATGAACAAAAAAAGGTATCTTGACTTCAAAATTTGAGTCTAAGGATATGTTACTTTGAAAAAAAGGTTCTGCTTTTGTTTCCACAGGAGATGAGAACCTGTGGATTCCTTCCAGGTTAATGTGGTTTGATGGAAAAAGACTCCCCCACCCCAAAAAAGGTCTTTGTCAACTCTAAAAATATTTTGCCCAACAAGCAGCAGAATGCAATTAGGAGAAAACAATGGCCAAATTCCCAAAATGATTGTTTATAAATGTTTGCTTTCACTTAAACAGAGTAAAAAAACTTGTTAAAATGTCACAGTCAATCTCTTTCTTAAAAAATGTGGGAAGGAGATATGAAATAAAGATGAATACTTCACATTGGTATAGAACTTGGCCTATTGATACAAATTTAAGGTCAATTTGTTACCCTGTATATATGTATTCCTGCTCTATTTTAAGATATTTTTGAAGCTCATTTAAAAATATAATGTATAATTAAGAAATACAGATTAATAGATAGTCATCTACAATGATCAAACTTATAGTCATGTTAGTTCGATTTTTCTAGATGTACGGGGATGTTTTTCAGATGGATAGGTATTCTTTAAACCTTTCAAAGACCTACAGAACATGGCATTTAAAAGGTTTTAAGAACTTAGACTTTTCTCAACATTGAGACATGCCTGCTTCTGGCAGCACCAATTAATTCAAGAGGATGATGGGCATTGAAAGGGTTCTTTATGGAGTTCATTAGCCATTTGGGCAAGAAACTGCTTTCCCCTGAACTGCTTGATGGTATACTGTATAAACTGGACAGCAGGACTCACAGAAAAATGACTACTGAAGTTGCCTAAAGAAGGTGAGATAGTCCTTCAGGGCTCCTGATTCACAAAAGAGTCTTTCAGACATTCTGCAGGACACAAAAGGAAGTGACTGACAAACTGCCACTATAGTGGAACTGTCTTTCATGTTTCCTTCTTCATGGAAAAGTCTGACAGATACTATGGGCCTCTAGGCTGAAGGTGGATGCCCCAACATTACAGAATTTTGGGTGACTGTCCAGGCAGCAAGATGTCTCTGTCAATTCTAGAGTTTTAAAAGTTGCTTACAATGCACTTCTTCTTTATTTAGGTAATGTTATACCCTTCTGGAATCTTTGATTGAGTTGAAGACAGATAGTTATGGTTTTCCTTAGTTATGATAAAAGATAAATTAGATAATAAAATTTTGACTCATAAAGATAGGACATATGATTAGGTATTATCCTTAATTTGCCAAATTTAAATGGATTAAATCTTATAACTATAATTCCTGTTTGATAATTGCTTTGTGAATGTAGTTTTACTATGTTAGTTAAAATCTTTCTTTATTTAGACAGAAAAGGGGAGATGATGTGGGATTCCCCTCTGTATGCTATGAATATGTTTTTATTACCATTGGTTAATAAGGACCTGCTTTGGTATATAGCATGGCAAAATATATCCAGGCTAGGAGAGATATATAGAGAGAGTAGGTGCAGTCAAGGAGATACCAAGTAATTGCCAAAAGAGAAGGACACCAGAACCTTACAAGTAGGCCACAGCCACATGGTGATACACAGATTACTAAAAATGAGTTAATTTAAGATGTAAGCGCTAGCTAAGATTATGCCTAAGCTATTAGCCAGATGGTGTTGTAATTAATATAGTTTTTGTGTGATTATTTGGGTCTGGGCAGCTGTGAAACAAACACACTGTCTCTGTCTGCAGTTTCATGATGCCCAACATGGAGTTCGAACCCATGATCCTGAGAGTAAGAGTCTAATACTTTACTGACTGAGCTATATTTGTCTTTGGATTTTTATTATTTGTGCTACAGTTTTGAGATAAATATACAGAGGCACGATACCATAGCAAAGAACTCCAATCAAGATGATGTTTGATATCAAATAGCATTTTCACAGAGCACAGAGATTAACGCTCATTGGAAAAGTACGTTTGGTTAACAAATAGTTGAGATAGTGCTTCTAGAAAAGGAGAATATAACTGAATTGAATATCTGTATTTCCATTTCCTTTCTGTTTCTTTCCTAGTCTCAGAAAGTTGTCTTAATAAAGAATTCTGCTTTCTGGTTTTCAGAAAGCAATCTAAGTAAATTTTAAATAACACACAAGCAAACTGAATAATTTTGAAGTTTAAATTTAGTGGGACTGAATGAACCTAGCTACTATTTTGTCCATTATATTTAATGGATTTAGAAAATAGTTAATTATATTTCCTCCACTCTCTATGGTTGGAAACCTTTATGGATATTCTTGAAGAATGGCCTAACTGACATAATGAAACAGCTTCAAGGTGCCAACATAAGAGTATTTTAAATTTGAATTGCCCTCTGATTAAACATATTGAAATAGAATTTTATCATTCATGTCTATTGATTATATGATATATATGAGCATTACCCCAATGATTGGTTATGCTTGATTTCAATCTCAGTATGCTAACTAATAACCATAAACCATTTGATGACAAGCAAGAGCCAGCTTAGAACTGCATGCCTATAATGGTTTACTATATTCCATTTATGAGTGCGCATCTAATTAACATATTTTAAATTAATCTTAGCACTTCTGAACTATATGCTAAGGCAAATTTGAGGTTTTATTTTCCGATTAATGAATGGCATAAAAATGTTTATGAAACTCATTTAGATTTAAGCCTGTTATGGACATGCACACAAAGTCTTAGCACTCCCCCGGCTACTACTGAAATTCGCTGTTTCCAAACTATGATGTGTGAATTCCTCAATATGAACTCTGAGACGAAAAGAATAACATAAATCTATATAGCTAAATATTTCCTAGTGAGTTATTGAATAAAACCCTTGTAATGTCTATTAGGAGTCATCAACATCTTGTACAATATTTGAAGGTGGGATATGTGTGCTTAATTGCTTATTGTTGTGTGGAGCACTAAATTGGAGCCTTTGAAGTTGAATAGACCCAATCCTGGGGATAATAGTATCTTTTCCTTTGGGGTAAGGACACCTCTGGTACTTGCTTTATTATTCATTTCTACATGCCTCAGTTATGTTATCTGCAGCAGAAAAAAAATAAACTCAATTGAATATTTTACATATTCAACTTTTAGTATGTATAATTTATATTTGGTGGACATTCAAAACCATGATGTTTTTAAAGTCTCCTTACTAAGATAGAGTGAGAACACCTGCTCCTAAAAAATTATAGAAAATTTGGAAATATATTTTTCTTTGTTCTCTCAATTTTCTGTGATGTGTTCTGATGTTATATTGAAATGACAAATATTTTGATGAGATATGACTCACTATAAATTTTCTGTGTTTAAATATCAAAAATGAAATGTAGAATTACTCATCTACAGAGATTATTAAGTATTCAGTATACTTAGAGGAAAATGACAAGTTTTCATCCACTGGACTGAAGTGAACATTTCCTTTATGGGATTATAAGTTTCAATTTCTAATTCTGTCTAGCAAGAATTACCAAAATTGTCATTTATTCCAACCATTTTATAAAATGTTAAATTGGAGAAGACTTGGATCTGCAGTTTTCAGAATTTTTAGTCTCCACCAACTGTAAAAATATCAACACATATTAGTAAATTTAAAAGGTTAAGACATACTACAGCTGATATGTTTGTGATAAAGGTAGGCACCATTATATTAAGTGATGAAATAATATTGTAGGTACTGGAGCAGATAGAGAGATCAGAGAAGAAAAGGAATAAAAGACAACTTCAATTTTGGGTACTTTCATATTTAAAAAAAAAAGGCGGGTTTATGAGGTTTCTATGGAAGTGAATACTATTCTAATTTAAGAAAACTTAGGTAAAATGAAGTTCAGAATATTTGCTGAGATGGTATACTTTACAGCTTCAGTGTCAAATTGAAGACACCAGGTATTCTCCAGAAAGTAGTATTAAAGACATGCCTGGAGATTATGATCAAACTGATAGTCCTCAAGACATACTGTTTAATCACAACTGATTTTCAATTAGGAAGGAACATAAGAGAATTCCCACAAAGTCCCTATGAGGAGAAATGCTGAGTAAGGATGTGTTACTTTGCATCTGCCTTTTTAACTTTACATTAGGTTGATTAGAGTCTCATCACCATTCCAGTAGCCAGTAAGGTGTTTTGATTTTGGTTGACAGAAAAAAAAAAGGAACATGAGAGAAGGAAGAACATTGGGGAAAGAGGAGGAAAGAGAAAGAAGGGAGAAAATGATAGTGAGAAAGAAAACAGAGAAAAGAGGGGATTGAGAAATGAGGAGGAGAAAGAAAGAAATGGGGAAGAAAAAAAGGAGGGGAAGCAGGGGGAGAAAGAGGAGGATGCAGAGAGAGAGAAGAAAGAAATTGGGTGTTGGAGTTCCTGTCCCTCATAGTCTAGCTGCAAAGTTCTAACATCTTGTCTTTAGAAAATGTCCGTGGAAATTGACAACTGTGATGGTGTGAACTAAATATTCATATCCAATTAAAATGCATATTGAAATAGCAACTACAATGTGGAAGGTGGCACCAAGGATTTTATGAGGCAATTTGGCTAGAAAAGTGGAACCCTTGTATTGGGGAAAAGGAGTGGATCAGTGTTCATGAGAGAAGGACAGAGAGAGCTCTGGGACTCTCCGTCTCCTGGGAATAGAGTAAGTCAGCAATCTGTCTCAAAGAGTGGACACTATTCAGAACTCAGCAAGGCAGAAATGTCTAGCCTCTGGAAGATAGAAAATAAAGATTTCCTTATAGCTGCCCAATTCCCATACCCTTTTATTATAGCTCATACCAAGGTAGCTACTGAAATCTTTTTACCAAATACTTAGTAACAACTCTTTTGTGGCAGACATGTGTGGTCAACAGTAGCTGAAAATCTGAGAAGGATGAGGAAAAACCCACAGTCAGAGAGCAAAACAATGGAAAAGGGTGGTGGCAAACCTAAAGCAAAGGTCAGTGCAACTATCAGAAACACAAGGTGGAGCTCTGATATCTGACAACTATCACTTAACTATATCAGAAGCAAATAAACCATAGACTTAGAGGTCCTGGTATTTTGCTTTGGACTTACTTGGATTAGTGTGCTTTCAGAAGAGAAAAATCAAAACCCCAAATTAAACTGACTTACAGAGCTAGGAATATATTTTATCTCCCGTGCAAGTGTTAACCAGACCCAAACCAGCTTAGCTTTAAATGAACTGTCTACCAGGACGGCATAGTCATGACAGGAGCACACTGTTCAAGTATCCCAAGGAACTTCAACATCAGCTCTCAGGACACTAAAGTTTGGTTCACAGAGCAAGGGGAAGAATAGTCTGGGAAAAAAGTAAGATCCTGACTACACACTTACAAACAAATAAAATTTTAAAAGGTTAGGCTATAGCTGAGTAGTAATGGCCGATCAAGCACATGCAAGTTCCTTGATATATATATATGGAGAGAGGGAAACAGAGAAAGAGGAAGAGGCACAGAGACAGACAGAGAGAGGGACAGTGAAGAAGAGGCAGATTCAGAGGAAAGAAAGCATGAAAAGAAACTGGGTGGGGAATCTAAAGGTACAGAAGTCACATGGCAGCATGCAGGCAGACATGGTGCTAAGAGTGCTATATCCTGCAGCAACAGGAAGTAAATGGAATGACATACTGAAAGAATCTTGGGAAAAGAAGCCTTAAAATCCATCCCCAGACTTACACATTTTCTTCAAGAAGGCCACAATTCCTACTAGTTCCACTCTTTTGGGGGGCCATTTTCTTTCAAACAACCACATTCCACTCCCTGATCCCCAAAGGCTTATACTCAAATATCATAGAATAAAAAAAAAAGTACATTCAATCTAACTTAAAAGTCCCCATAGTCTATAACAGTCTGAAACTTATTTCAAAGTCCAAAGTGTCTTCTAAGACACATGACAATCTCTTAAATGTAATCACTTATAAAATCAAAAGCATTACATACTTTCAACATATAAAATGACACAGGATATACATTACCATTCCAGAACAAAGGGAGAGTGAAGATAGTAAGGAAACAGTGGACCAATGCAAGACTGAAAACCAGATGGTGAAACTCCAAGCTTTGCATCTCCATGCCTGATGTCAAAAGGCTCTCATCTACAAATCCCTTAACCTTTCTTGACTACAGCACACTTCATTCACTTGAGGAGTTTCCACTGCCTGTTAGCAGCTGTCCTGTATCACACAACTCTGTCCTCCTTAACATCTGGTGGTCTCCAATGCAATCCAGGCTTCAACTTCATAGCTTTACACAATGGGCTTTCTGAGCCTCCTTTCAGGGACACCACTGACACATGACTGGCTTCAGCATCTTTATTCCATAAGACCTTTCTTTTATTCTTAATTCTAAACCCAAAAGCACATTGTCAACGCTCTCAGATTTTGTTGCTTACTGGGGCCTCCTAATTCAATTACATCTTCACCAGCTTTCTGTCTTTCACTGCCTAAGTAAGCTCAGCTGTCCTAAAACTTGCTCTGTAGACCAGTCTGGCTAAAATCTCAGTGATCCACCAGCCTCTATCTTCCCAGTGCTGGCATTAAAAGCGTGCCTTACAACCTCTGAGCCATCTCAACAATGAGGGCTGATGAGAAGCCAAGGACAATGGCATGGGGTTTTGAACCTACGTAATGTGCTGGCTTTGTGGGAGCCTAGCCAGTTTGGATGTTCACCTTCCTAGAAATGGACAGAGAGGGGAGGACCTAGGACTTACCACAGGGCAGGGAATCCTGACTGCTCTTTGGACTGGAGAGGGAGAGGGAGAGGAGTGGGGGGAGGGGGAGAAGGGTGGGAGGAGGGGGAGGAGGGGGGGAGGAGGGGGAGAAGGGGGGAGGAGGGGGAGGGAAATGGGAGGCTGGGAGGAGGTGGAAACTTGTTTTTTTTCTCCTTTTTTCAATAAAAAATGGAAAAAAAAAGAAAAAAAATAAATAAAAATGTAACTGATTTTTATATACTGAACAACTACACTATAAAAAATAAACAAAACTGCTGTTTTCAAAAGAAAAAACAAACAAACAAAAAAAAAGCGTGCCTTACCACATCTGACGCTAAGCTTTGCTTCAGTTCCTTTTCACAAGTCGGAAATTTAGCTGAGTGATATCTTGACCTGGGATGAACACTCCCTTTTTTCCCATTTCTTAATATACTTTTCACCTTGAACAGAGAATGTAGCTCCACTCCACTTTCTGATATCTCTCTTCTTCTCAAATGGTTTTCTTTGTTCAACTTCCTCTTTTATTATTATATATCTTCATTAGATTTACCACTAATATACATGCACAACAGATACTAGGCTGTTTTGATAGTCCTTTTTTTGAGTGTGAAGTTTTATTAAAAGGGGGTGTAGAGGGGAGGAAGGGATGGCAGGAAGGAGAGGAGGGAGGAAAAGGAAAAGAGACTGAGACCCACTTGCAAACCTTATTTTTGTTTATTTTTTTAAAGAAAACAATATTTTTATTATACCTATCAATCCAAGTTCTCACTCTCTCCCCATCTCCCATTCCCTCCACACACCCTCCCAACCCACCCACATTCAATCATCAGAGAGGATAAAGCACATTGCTTTGGGGAAAGTCCAAGACCCTCCTTACTGTATCTAGGCTGAGCAAGGTATCTATCCAAAGAGATTAGGTTCCCAAAAAGCCAGTACAAGCAGTAGGCCCCTCAGTCTGCCTCAGCCATGCAACTGTCAACCACATTCAGAGTGACTAGTTTGGTCCTATGCTTGTTCCTTCCCAGTCTGGCTAAATTTAGTGAGCTCCCATTAGCTCAGGTAGACTGTTTCAGTGGGTGTCCCCATCATGATTTTGAACTCTTTGTTCATATTCTCATTCCTCCCACTCTTCAACTGGATTTTGGGAGCTCAGTCCAGTGCTCTGATGCGGGTCTCTGCCTCTGCTTCCATCAGTTGCTGGATGAACGTTCTATTGTGATATTTAAGATATTCATCAGACTACAATGCAAGTCAAATTTGGGCCCCCTCTCTTCTATTGCTTAGGATCTTAGCTGGGGTCATCCTTGTGGATTCCTGGAAATTTATCTAGAGCCAGGTTTCTTGCTAACCTTATAATAGCTCCCTCAATCAAGGTATCTCTTCCCTTGTTCTCATCTCTGTCCTTCCACTATCTTGACTATCCCATTCCATCAAGTTCTCCTCACCCTCCCCTTCTGCTCTACTCTTCTCCTTCTGCTCTCCCCTCCCCATGCTCCCAATTTTGTCATGTGATCTATTTCTACTTTCCAGGTGAATCTACATGTTTTTCTTAGGGTTCACCTTGTTGCTTAGTTGCTCTAGGATGATGAACTATAGGCCCAATATCTTTTGTTTATAGCTAGTATCCACTTATGAGTAAGTACATACCATATTTATCTTTTTGGGTCTACGAGTTATCTTACTCAGGATAGTGTTTTCTAATTCCATCCATTTGTATGCAAAATTCAAGATCTCACTGTTTGTTTTTTGTTTTTTTTTTGTTTTTTTTTTTATAATTGAATAGTACTCTAATGTGTAAATATGCCACATTTTCTTTATCCAGTCTTTGGCTGAGGGACAGCTAGGTTGTTTTCAGGGTCTAGATATTACAAATAATGCTGCTATGAACATAATTGAACAAATGTCTTTGTAGTATGATTGTATATCTTTTGGGTATATACCCAATAGTGGTATTGCTGGATCCTGAGGTAGGCTGATTTCCAAATTTCTGAGAAACTGCCATACTGATTTCCAAAGTAATTGTACAAGTTTGTAGTCCCACCATCAATTGAGGAGTGTTCCGCTTACTCCACATGCTCTCCAGCATAACATTGGTGTTTTTGATCTTTGCCATTCTGACAGGTGTAATATGGTATTTTAGAGTTGTTTTGATTTGTATTTCCCTGATGGCTAAGGATGATAAACATTTCCTTAAGTATCTTTTGGCCATTTGAGAGTCTTCTGTTGAGAATTCTCTGTTTAGTTTTATGCCCCATTTTTAATTTTAATTTGGTTATTTAGAATTTTGATGTCTAATTTCTTGAGTTCTTTATATATTTTGGAGATTAGTCCTTAGTCTGATTTGGGGATGGTGAAGAACTTTTCCCATTCAGTAGGCTGCCTTTTGACTTATTGACTGTGTCTTTTCTTTACAGAAGCTTCTCAGTTTCAGGAGATCTGATTTATTTATTGTTGCTCTCAGTATCTATGTTACTGGGGTTATATTTAGGAAGTGGTTTCCTGTGCATTGAAGACTACTTTCCATGTTCTCTCCTATTAGGTTTAGTGTGGTTGGATTTATGTTGAACTAGCCCTGCATCTCTGGAATTAAGTTGACTTGATCATTGTGAATGATTTTTTTTTGATGTGTTCTTGGATTCAGTTTGCCAGCATTTTATTGAGTATTTTTGCATCCATGTTCATGAGATTGGTTTGTAATTCTCCTTCTTGGTTGAGTCTTTGTGTGGTTTTGGTATCAGGGTAACTGTAGCCTCATAAAAAGAGTTTGGCAATGTTCATGTTCCTTCTGTTTCTTTTATGTGGAACACTGTGAGGATTATGGGTATTAACTCTTCTTGGAAGTTCTGGTAGAATTCTGCATTAAAAGCATCTGGCCCTGAGGTCTTTCTTTCTTTCTTTCTTTCTTTCTTTCTTTCTTTCTTTCTTTTTGGTTTGGGAGGTTTTGATGACAGTTTCTATTTCCATGCAGTTTATAGGTCTTAATATTTATATTACTCACTTGGTCTTGATTTTGGTATATGGTATCTATCTTGAAAATTGTCCATTTTTTACATTTTCCAATTGTGTGGAGTACAGGTTTTTGTAATAAGACCTAATGATTCTTGGAATTTCATCAGTGTCTGTTGATATGGCCCCCTTTTCATTTCTGATTTTGTTAATATGGATGTTCTCTCTCTGCATGTGATTAGTTTGGATAAGGGTTTGTCTATCTTGTCAATTTTCTCAAAGAATGAGCTCTTTGTTTCATTGATTTTTTTGTATTTTTTTGTTTTTATTTTGTTGATATCAGCCTCCAATTTGATTCTTTCTATCTTCTACTCCTCCTCAGTGAGTCTGTTTCTTTGTTTTTCTAGAGTTTTCAAATGTGCTTGTAAGTTATTGATGTGAGCTTTCTCCATTTTCTTTTTGTGATCACTTAGTGCTATGTACTTTCCTCTTAGCACTGCTTTCATAGTGTCCCATAGGTTTGGGTACATTGTGTCTTCATTTACATTGAATTCTAGGAAGTCTTTAATTTTTTTCTTTATTTTTCCCTTGACTCTGGGGTGGTTCAATAGTTCACTGTTAAATTTCCTGAGTTTGTAGGCTTTCTGAGAGTAGTATTGTTATTAAATTCTAACTTTAATTCATGGTGATCTGATAAGACACAGGGGATTAATGTTTTTTGGGTTTTTTTTTTTTTTGTATTTGTGGAGGTTGCTTTGCTACCGAGTATGTGATCAATTTCAGAGAAAGTACCATGAGGTGCTGAGAAGAAGGTATATTCTTTTGTGTTTGAGTGGAATATCTATAGATGTCTGTTAAGTCCATTTGATTCATAATATCTGTTAGTACTCTTGTTTTCCTGTTAAGTTTCTGTCTGGTCAACCTGTCCATTGGCAAGAGTGGAGTGTTGAAGTCTCCTACTATTAGTGTGTGGTGTTTGGTGTATAATTTAAGTTTTATTAATGTTTCTTTTACATATGTGGGTGCTCTTATATTCAGGGCATAGATGTTCAAGATTGAGACTACATCTTGATAGATTGTTCCTGTTATGAATATAAAGTATCCTCCTCCATCTCTTCTGATTGATTTTAGTTTGAAATCTATTTTGTTAAATATTAGAATAGCTACACCCACTTGTTTCTTAGGTCCATTTGATTGGAAAAATCTTTTCCCAACCCTTTACTCTGAGATAGTGTCTGTCTTTGAGGTTAAGGTGTATTTCTTGTACACAGCAGATGGTTGGATCCTGTTTTTATAGCCATTCTCTTAGCATGTTTCTTTTTATAGGTGAGTTGAGTCCATTAGTATTACGAGTTATTAATGACAGGTGGTCATTAATTCCTGTTATTTTGGGGGAGTAGTGTTTGTGTGTTTCCCTTCTTTGAGTTTTGCTGGTGGAGGGTTATCAGTTGCCTGTGGTTTTGTAGGTGCAGTTAGCTTCCTTGGGTTGGGAATTTCCTTCTAGTACTTTCTGTAGGGCTGGTTTTGTGGATAGGTATTATTTAAATCTGTTTTTGTCATGAAATATCTTGTTCTCTCCACCGATGGTGATTGATAGCTTTGCTGGGTATGTGGTCTCTCAGTATCTGCAGCACATCTGCCCAGGACCTTCTGGCTTTCATGGTTTCCATTGAGAAGTCAGGTATAATTCTTATAAGTCTACCTTTATGTGTTACTTGACTTTTTCCTTTGCAGCTATTAATATTCTTTCTTTATTCCATATTTTTGTGTTTTGATTATTATCTGGAGAGGAGATGTTTTGTTTTGTTTTTGATCTATTGCAAAAAGAAGGAAGAAAGTATAGTGAGGAGATACTTAAACAACGCAAGACTGAAAACCAGCAGAGCAAACCCAAAATTCTTCATCTTCATGTCTGATGTCAAAGTTCTTTTCAGATCACTAACCCCTTTCAGGCCTTGGGTTCTCCAATGATATCCAGTCCTCGTTTTCACAGTTAAATACAATGGTATCTCTGGGCCTCCATACAGGGAAACCTTTGATACAAGTCTGGCCTCCGTGGCTTTCATTAGCCATGGAGGTAGGTTCCATAGCTCCTTTACTGTATCATTGACTCTAAAACCAGAATCATGTGGTCAAATTTGCCAAATTCTTCTCTACATTGAAGCTAGACATTGGCTTCCTCGTTCAGATAGTTTTTCGTCAGCTTTATGTTTTCAATGTTTTCCTTAACCTTTAAAACTTTTCTGTAATTCTTTTTCACAAGTTGGAATCTTAGCTGGGTGGAATCTTGTCCTTAGATTACCACTTCCTTATTCCTTTTAGCATCAGGCTCTCTTCAAACCTGTATCACCTTGAGCACTGGACTTAGCTCCAATACACTTCCTGGTGATTCTTTTTTCCTCAAACTGTACATTTTATATTTTTCCCTGCTTAATTTGCTCCTTTTCATTATAGATCTGAATATGAGTGACCACTAATAGCCACATGTCACGGTCAGTACAAGGCTGTATTCAAATCTCCTTGCCAGTGCCATTAATCCACAATTCTTCTTAATAGCTCAGACAAATTTTTTAGACAAAGGCAAAAAGCAGCTGTTTTCTTTAGCAAAATCTCACAACAACAGATTTTAGATCACTTAATAGTAGTAGTCTTCTCCTATGAAAGCTCCCGAACCCAGTCATTATAATCTGTATAGCTTTCAGTACGACTGTCTTCCATGTTCCTGCCTATATGGCCTATGATGTAGACTACTTAATGCATTCAACTTCTTTCCTAATGAAACGTTTTTCCTTTAGTTAAAATTTTTATTGCTGTAAAGAGACATCATGACCACAGCTGCTCTTATGAAGGAAAATATTTAACTGCGATCATGGCTTATAGTTTCAGAGGTTTAGTCCATTTTCATCATGGTAAGCAGCATGGCAACATACAGGTAGACATGATGCTGGAGAAGAAACTGCTACACGTTGGTATTCAGGCAACAGTAAGTAGCCTGAGTGTCACATTGAGTGCAGCTTGAGCAAAAGTAACATCAAAGCCCACACCCGCAAGGGCACACTTGGTACTCCAACAAAGCCACACTTCCTGATAATATCATTCCCTTTATGGTCCATTTTCTTTCAAACTACCATAGTCCCAAAGTCTACATTCTTCTAACAAGAAGCATGGTCAGACTTGTCCCAGCAATATCCCACTGCTGGGTACTGTCTTCTGTCTTAGTCACTATTCTATTGTTGTGAGCAAATATCATGAGCAAATCATCATCATGTCAGGGAGTATGGCAGCATACACACAGGTACTGGAGCAGTAGCTCAGAGATACATCATGATCCTTAAGCCGAAAGGAAGATTCTGCACTTGACATGACCTTTTCAAGTCCTGTGACGCAGTTCTTCCATCAGTTCCCCTTCTCCTTGTATACATATCAAACAGTGACATTCCCTGGTGGCAAAGCATTCAAATATATAAAACTACGGGGAAGATTCTTATTCACACCACCATAGAGGTACAATAGGCTTTTACTCCACTTCCATCAGATGGTCTGTGCATGTTACTAAGTCCAGCCTCCCTTCTCGACTTCAGTATGTCAGTGGCTGCAACTGGAATGGGATAGCCCTTCAATCACACCCAGTAGAATGAGCATTCCTTCTCTGTTCAAAATTCAGTGTGCTGTTGAATCAAATCCTCACAAATCTGTCCCTACATCACCAGCAGTTCCCACAGGAATGTTTTGTATTAAAGGACTTAAGCCTAGGCCAATTACCAGAAAGTGACAGTTTTATCACGCTCACCAGGAAGTAATCACAATCCACTTTCCTTGGGATTCGGGCTCTCTGAATGGATTAGAGATGAACACTGAAGTTCTTTCCAGGAGGAAAATGTAGCATTTTCACACTTTTAGAAAAATTTCAAAAAATAATTTTTTTTTTATTTTAGAAGAAGCTGTTAACACTTCCAAATATCTTGTAATCAGCTGCCTGTTATAGTTGGGTTGATGGATGTATTTTTTTCTCTTTCATCACAGTGTAGCAGAAAATACTTCATTTTACAAACGATATACCTACATATATCTGAGGTAACTTAGCTATTGAACTTTCTGTTTTTGAAAATACTAAATTGATTCTTAAATGTACATGAAGGAAAATTTTTTCATAACATCATAAATACATCATAATCATATTTGCTTCTCTTTTAAATTTAAGTGTTTTTGAAGATGTATGAGTGATGTATTTCATTTTTTTTCTATCCCTGACTTCCTACCTCCACCCTTGTTTCTTTCCACTCCTCCAATTCAAGACCTATTCTTTGTTATTGTTACACACAGAGAGACACATACATAGACACACACACTCATAAAACCTACTGGGTCCATGCACCTAGAGAAAACTGACTCTCTCCTGGCAGCTACCAATCGCCATGCAGTCCATAAAGGGGATTGGAGATTGACAAGCTGGGCCATTTTAACCTGAGTGGCCTGTGTTGTCACCCATGGCCATGGCATTCTCTGGTCCAAGCAACTGCTGAGGGCCATGTCTGGGTGTCCTTCCACAGCCAGTATCTGTATTAATGTCTATGACTCGGCTTACCACCTAAGACAGCATAGGTACCCAGGATCTGGGCTGACACTTGAGGCCATGTTGGTGCCTGAGGGTTATGCTGCCACTAGGGTTATAAAGTTCTAGTGCCCTGTTCTACCACCTTGAGTCATGTTGACATGTGGACCTGAACTGTGGCTGAGGGCCATGTTTGGGTCTGTAACTCTATCCCAACTAGGATTTGTGTTGAGGTCCTTGGCTCCTGTTAACATCAAAG
This sequence comes from Microtus oregoni, assembly GCF_018167655.1. NCBI lineage: Eukaryota > Metazoa > Chordata > Mammalia > Rodentia > Cricetidae > Microtus > Microtus oregoni. Next base: position 34,793,392 of record NW_024543067.1, read on the forward strand.
TTCGTGCAATTGCCCTAGGGTCTGGGATGCCACCTGGGGGCATGTTGGAGTCCAGAGACCACATTGTTGCTTGGCCCATACAAATATGAGAGGTCTGTGCTGCTACCTAGGGCAATGGTGACATCTGAACCCATGCTACTGCTGATGTTCACGTCTTGGTCCATGGTCTTACCATCGCTAGGGTCTGTGTTGCTATCCATTGTCTGTGTTATCGCATGGCACCTGAGGGGATGGTACCAGTGGCTCAGTCAAAGTATCTCAGCTACCATCTATTCAAAATCTACCCAACATGTTGGCATTCACCAGCATCTACCCTATCTCAACCTTCAGGAGTGTGTGAAGGAACTGATCCCGTGGAAACATAGCTGCAGAATCTCCATGATTTGGTATAACAACAGAATATCTGAGCAGAAATCTGTGAGGGTCCAGCGATGATGTTGTACCAGAAGTCAGAGACCTTAAACCTGACCAACAACACATTAGACAATGAACATTTGCAAGAAAACTGTTTGGGCAAAAGGGTCTACTGCATGATAAATAGCAGCTCCCAATATCACCAAAACTAATGGATAGTCGATGGAGGGGCAGGAAGACAAAAGAACGAAGTGGTTTTTGTTTGTTGTTTGTTTGTTTACTTTTATTGTTGTTGTTTGCTTTTATATTATTTTCTTTATTTCTTTCTTTGTTTTCTATTGGATGGACAGGCATGAAGGGTACAGAGAGACTTGGAAATGAGTAAGATTTGGCTGCATGATGAAATTCCCAAAGAATCAATTAAAAATTACATTACAAAATAGTTTAATTAAACTTGAGCAAATACACAAATTAATCTCAACTTTGAACATTTTCCTGTCAAAACTTTGGCTTCAAATTGTTGAACTGCAAAGATTCTCCTAACAGATTTTTGCTGTTTCCATAGACATTTTCAAAGTAAGAAGAAAAGATAATCATAACTATACATAAAAATAAAATGTGACAAATGTGATTTTTTTTACAGTTTTACTTTCAATTTCATTGTCAAACAGTTATAAAAATCAGCTTTCTTTCAAAACTTTGCTGAGAACAGACAAGAATTGCCACCTACTCCACCCCAACTTATTTCTTCCTCTGTGTGCCATGAATATATTATCTGACAAATACATGTTTCTGAAAGCCCTTTAAATGAGACATGCACTTTGTTCATTTATAAAGGCACCAAACTATACTTTGTGCTAGGCATGTGCCAACTTATTAATGCATGTGAGACGTTCAGTCCTTCATAACTACTGCTTTGCCTGAAAGTTTTCACCCAAGCATGGATAGAAAGGAAGTATCTACATATTTGTACCTGCCAAAAAAGTGGGTTGGGATATTTCTATAACTTTGTAGTGTATTATATATAATTATTCTCTTATTTGTTTTGGTATCTTGAAATGTCAAAAATTCACCCAAGTCTCATGTAGGCAGTATGTGTTTTACCAATTAGCTTTACCCACAGAAATACATAGAAGTATACTAGAGATTGTTTCAAATCTGTTAGATGTGTATAAATTACATGAAATACTATACTATGTTGTATATAAGACCTTAGAATTCACAATTTGGATTCTAAAAAAATTCCTATAACCAGTTCACCACAGATATCAAAAGATGAATCCCCAATAAGTATATCTAGATAATATTTTATAATTATTGAATTTATTATTCAATTATTTTTATTTTATGTATTTGGATATTTTGCCTGCATGTGTACCTGTGCACCACATGCTTGCAGTGCCCAGGGAAACTAGTAGAGGGTGGAGGATTTATAGAACTAGTTGTAGATAGTTGTAAGCCTCCATGTTGATGCTGAGAATAGGACTTCTGTCCTCTAGAAGTTCAGCCAGGGCTCTTAAGTGCTGAGCCATTTCTTTACCCTATAGTACTCTTAAATTAGGTAATATATAAAATTTCCAGTTTATAATACTGTGAGCACTTAATGTCTGTTGACATTCTGCATGTCTAACAATAGCAATTACAACAAATAATGCATGTCAAGACTTTTTATATGTGTTTAAGACTCTGTGTAAAGAACATACATGTCACTAGTATTAAATAAGACTCCAAACTTTTCCTCATAACAAAATGTTAAAGTTTATAACAATAAATGGATATTTTATAAGTCTGAAAGAAAACAGAGACATAAATAGAGAAATACACTGTTTTTGAAAAGATTTAATGTTATTGCAACATTAAATTGTCCAACATTGTCCAACGTAGATGAAATAATGAGTTTCAAATTCATTGAGAGACTTTGTCTCCAAAGACAAGTGGGAGTGTAATGGAAGACACAAGTCATCATTCTCTGGTCTCCACACTCATGTGCACCCTCCTGTATATGTACAAAAATTAAACTTTGTGCTTATCTGAAAAGAAATCATTGTATGCAATAGTTGTATTTCTGAGGTCTGGTCACAAATAATGGAATTCAAATTACAGACTTACAAGCCATTTGACAGGAACATTACTCCATATGTACTTTGGTTTGAATGACATTTGTTCCTATTCTCATGCAAATTTTGGTTCCCAGTGGGTGGCATTGTTTGGGGAAGGATTAGTTGGTATACCCTTGTCAGAAGATGTCTTGTACCCTTGTCAGAAGATGTCATGGGAGATGTCTTAGTTTTCAAAGTCCATGCCATTTTCACTTAGCCCTCTGTCTGCCTCTTGCTTGTGGATTGAGATGATCAGTAGGTGTTATTGTGACTGCTTTTATTCAGTGCCCTGAAGAAGGTATGAATGAATTTACCTAGAATTATCTTTTCCATTTCATCCATTAAATTTGTTCACTGTATATCCCTCACTTCTAATATTTTTATATATAGATTCTATTTAGATATAATCACTGTTTCTTAATGTAACAGAAAATAGAAAGATTACTGCCAGTCTCCATGGCAAAGATCTGTTACAATCGTTTAATACTTTGTGGCTTTTTGTTATACTCACTCTGGACCCATCACAGATATTTAGAAGATTTGGAATACATCAATTACTTTAATAAATACTTAAACACTGAATTGTAGAATTTTCCAATTTCCTGCTTTTAAATTGATGTATTTAACTACATTTTCCCCTAACTGTGCCCACAGTCCACCTACATTGTATCTCTCTACAAATAAATGTTCTGTTACACGTTCCCACACATTAACTGAACATGTGCTGCTTAGATGAAACAGACAACAAAAGGAACAGTACATCTGAGTCCTGTACCAGATCTCTGAGATGATCTTCTGTGGAAAATCAATGAGACCATTCTTCCTTGATGTCATCTTACATTGATTCATTGACTGTCTTGGCTATGGCTTGTGAGAAAGGCTACTGGGCCTCGTATTTTATCTTGGAGTAGAACACAATCTCATAAAGGCATCTGTCATGCCAAGTGCCTTCTGTTATCAAGCTCAAACTATGCTCCTATGGCAACGAAAAACAGGTTGGTTCATGTTTGTATGGATGCATTCTATTTTGTGTGCTGAAACACAAGAATTTTCTTTATTATGTAGCCTAGGATCCAGTCTTATAGAAGCTCTTCATATATAGACATCTTATAATAGTTATTCATGTTCTGAAAATAATATGAGCTTGTTTTCATAAATGCAGTAAGAATAAACACAACCTAGAGTCACTAAAGCAATGTTGAAGTGATGAGTTGTGGTGCCTTCAGTATTTCCTTCAGCAGATGAGGCCAATCCTGAATGCCTTACTTCCAACCTCATCTAAATTGCTTGACTTGCTTGCAGTTTTGTTTATACTTTGTTGAGATTGTTAGCTTCCTAAAGTTGGGATTTTTGCAAAATAGAAAGAACTATAGAAAGAAAGAAAGGAAAAAAGAAAGAAAGAAAGAAAGAAAGGAGGGAGGGAGATAGAGAGGGAGATAGGGATAGAGATAGGGAGGGAGGTAGGGAGGGAAGAAGGAGGAGAGGAGAGGAGAGGAGAGGAGAGGAGAGGAGAGGAGAGGAGAGAAGCGAAGCGAAGAGAAGAGAAGAGAAACAAAAAGAGAAGCAAGATAATTCAGGTTAAAGAATAGATTACAAAAGAATTCCACTAGTAAAAATTTATCAGATCACTACTATGATTTTTCAGTGAGATAGGATTCACTAACATCAAAGGCACTCTAGTCTTGGACAAACTCATTCATTGTATTAATTTGATGGGGTAATCACACACACCAATGCACCAATGTTGTGGAAATCCTTCTACAAGCTTAATTAAAATTGTGAGAGGGATGGTTGCAAAGAAATGTGTCTAGGTTTGATATTTGCAATATTTCCATATTTTTCAATGATTTACAAGTTACAGGTACTGATTATTTAATGCTACCACATTTTAGCAGGTCATACTACACTAATTTGAACTAAATTTCAACTAAAGTTGAAGTGCAGATGCTCTGACCACAGAAGCACTTGGGTTTGAAGTTTTTACTTCAAATTCTTTTTTACTTTTTCCAATTCTTAATTTTAGATCAACTCGTGATACTCTTTCCACAAAATGTAACATTTATTTTTGCTTGCTACTTGATCTGGTTGTCAAAGAACAGCTCTAACACAAACATCACTTACCAGGGAAGGGACACAGGGATCAGAAAAATGCTAAAGAGAATGAAGATATGAGTGAAAATAATTAAACTGAAAACACAGAATAGTACCAGAAGGGAGTTTTAGTGAATACTGAAATCCCTGTGTTTAATTTTCCATAGACGTTTAAAACCCAGTATGATGGGGGAAGCAACAAAAGACTATTTTAATACGATACAAAGGACAACTCGAGCAGTTCCTTGCTTTAATAATTTTAGTCATCAAGTCATTAGCGTTCTGTTGTTAAGGCAGTGAATCCACCCTAGACCAATTATCCTGAAGGCAGCCACACCCAAGGTCACACATCCTATTTCAAAAGAAGGAGCAGAAATACGCTTGAATATCCTGACAATTAGGGTGGAGTGAATCCAATTGTATGGGCCACCTTAATGCCAAAAGAACCATGGTCAAGATGTGTAGCCCTAGTTGTCAACAATGTTGAGCAACCTCAAACTCTCTGACCATCAGACAAGATGGAAATAGGCTCACATTTTTGGGCCTCCACATCTGGCCAACCATGAATATAGAAACAAAATTGGTCATATTTTTGCTACTATAATAGTCACTTAAAATTATATATTCTGAGTACCAATAAACAGTCCATAGCCTAATTATCAAAGGTGGCATACATGTAAAGTTAACTGTTCAACATATTATTCTTGTATTCTGCAGAAATTTTTTCTCTTGAAAATTTAAGAGACAGATGAATTTTAAGTTAGACTGTATGTCATCAAAGTAATAATTTAACTCTGCAAATTTTACTGGGTTGCATAAAATTCTTGAGACTTCCACTTTGACCTTAAGGTCATTAAGTAAAAATGGACTGTGCCAAAATAATCAAATATTTATGTCAAGTTTACTAGGATTTTATTGATCAGAATAGACCATCAATGAAGTTTGTTAGGTTCATAAATGGATCGATTTTTCTTGAATGTTTCCATGCCTAAATGAGTTTTAAAAGGTGAAAGTGAATTTAATTTTACATGTAATAAGACTGCTACATCACTATTTCTGGTATTCTCCCCTTCATCTCAAACATTTTCCCAGCCTTCTACTTCAGTATTAGGGTGTTTTGAGGCTTGTGAGTCCATATATACCAAAGTATGAAAAGAAATGCTGTAACTTCTATATGAAAACTTGATTTTCACTGAATAGAACTAAAAAACTCAGAATATAAGCATTTTTAAAATAAATGACAGTAACCATGGCTACTTCATTCTGTTCTGATACAGAGGATATGCAGTCCATGTTTAAGAGGTATACATAGCTGCTTCATTCTGTTAGAATGTAGAGAATGTGGAGTTCAGCTCTCTGCATGTTTCATACCTCTGTCGCCCAGCAGAGGGAAAAGTATTTGTAAGTAGTGCAGAGTAGTGTCTCTCCATAATTCCCTAAAATTACTGTATAAGAAGAATAGGTTCAGTACCCCAAAGCATGTTTCCTTTGTTACCTCCTGAAAAGCTCTTGAATACATCTCTGTAAGAATTATAAGACACGCCATACCATATTCATGGTATAAAGTTCGTTTTACTGAAGCATTCACTGTTCAATGATGTTTCTGGTGAATATGTGCCTCACATAAGAAGATCATGAATAGTCTGGTGCAATCTACATAGGTGTCAAGAACTCTACTATACATTCTTTCAGACATGGAAACTTTACCCTTGAGTATACCTTATTAGATATATTGACACTATGTATTAGGGACAGATGTCATATCAATAAACCATTTCAGTTATTGAGTTTGACAATCTAAATTCTTAACCACAGTGATAAATTTCCTTTCTGAAGCTGATTAATGTTTTACCTTGTAATTTTCTTTTGCTTTTGACTATTCATTCAGAATAAATGCAGAATAAATGCACAACTACTGTTGTGTAAAATTATAAATAACAATGCTTGCTTTGCTCAATCTGCATGGCTTTTTTTGTGCTATTAGCACCTCATAATGGATATGTTATTATGGACACATTTCACATGATAGATAAAATAATTATTTAGGAGATTATTCAGAATCTTTACATTGCTCAACTGTGTCTATGAAAACAAGTATAGAGCCTTCAGCTCAGTTTCTTTCAGCAAATATTTATGAGATGCTATTGAGTATTGTTCATTTGGCTATAAGTTTTGCTGATGACTCAATTGAGTTTGAGCTAAAAAATATATTTTGTCTATCTATCTATCTATCTTTCTATCTATTATTTTTTCCTGCTTAATCCCTGTCTATTGATCACTTAAGAACTATCTTTAAAAATTCAGAAGCATTTCAGATCCAGAACTCTGAAGAACAGTTCATTTAAAATTCTTTTTTTTAAATGTTATTTTTTTATTTTTTTTAATTTATTTATTTATTAAGGATTTCTGCCTCCTCCCGGCCACCACCTCCCATTTCCCTCCCCCTCCCCCTATCAAGTCCCCCTCCCTTGTCAGCCCTAAGAGCAGTCAGCGTTCCCTGACCTGTGGGAAGTCCAAGGACCGCCCACCTCCATCCAGGTCTAGTAAGGTGAGCGTCCAAACTGCCTAGGCTTCCCCAAAGCCAGTACGTGCAGTAGGATCAAAAACCCATTGCCATTGTTCTTTAGTTCTCAGTAGTCCTCATTGTCCGCTATTCAGGAAATATGGGACACATTTAAAATTCTTTTTATTATTTGTCCAAAAGTAATAACAGAACATGTTATCTTCTTCATATTACAAATGGTATAGAATGGTTAATATTTTAATCTGATAATAACTATGGCCAGCATATAAAAGGTAATGATAAGTAAAATTTACAAAAAAAAAAAAAAAAAAAAGAAGAAGATCAGGTGCAATCAGTCAATGTTTTGTACATGACCAAACACCACTTTGTACAAACGGTCAGCATTGCACACTGGTTATTTCTGCTGAATAAATGCTTTTTGTTTTTACATACTACTTGAGTCTAGGGTTGTTTGGCAGATTGTTACTAAACGGTTACATATGACTTGAGGTGGCTTCTAGAGATTCAAGCTCAGATCCTTATGCTTGTGTGAGGAGCACTTTACCCATTGAGTCATCCTGTGCAATATTTAAGAGTGTTCATAAAGTGACACTGCTACTCTTACCATAAAGAAGGAGCAGCATCCACACAGGGCAGTCCCAGACATAGTAAGGATGCCTGAATATGCCCACCCTCTTTTGAAACATCAAAGATTTTTTTCCTTTGTGATTCCAGTGGCCTATGTAACTAATGATTGAGCCTTAAATTTGAGGATGACCACTAGAAGGGACGTGAAGTTATGTTTCTGATGAATTTGTTCACAGAGTGAGAGTTGACAGGAAGCCGATGAACTACACATGGTTGTAAGGGAAGTGGTTGAGGGGGAGTGGGATTTCAAAGCTGTTTCTAGAACTGAAAAGGACATCATTTTAACCACATGTCTTCTCTCTATGCCCTTTATCATTGCCATCTTCCCCACTCTCTACTAAGCTTAAATGCACAAAAAAAAAAAAAAAAAACAAGTGGAAGAGAATTCCCTTATACTTTTCAAAACTCAAGAGCAATTTTAAACTGTCATGGTCAAATGGATACGGCAAGAGAACACTGCAAGGTCTTTTGTATGATCAAATTCTGACAAATAGGAATTCTTTTTTTTTTTTTGCAGTTTTTGTGGTTTTATTTAAACACAAATAAAACGTGCACGCAAGCCATCTACTCATTCTCTTCGCTGCGCAGCCTAGCATTGGGATTGGTGACTCTGATGGCCAGCTGCGCTGCTCTTTCCACGATGGCTTTTCGGTTCTTGGAGGAAACATTGTGAGCAATCTCAGCACAGTAAGACTTGTTGCACATCAGCAGCACCTCCAGCTCCTTGACGTTGTGGACCAGAAACTTCCGGAAGCCACTAGGCAGCATGTGCTTGGTTTTCTTGTTGCTCCCATAACCAATGTTGGGCATCAGGATCTGGCCCTTGAATCTTCTCCTTACCCTGTTATCAATACCCCTGGGTTTCCGCCAGTTTCGATTAATCTTGACATATCGGTCTGACTGGTGCCGGATGAACTTCTTGGTCCTCTTTTTGACGATCTTGGGCTTCACCAGAGGCCGGAGGGCAGCCGTGATGCCGCAAAGGAGATGGCAGCCACCTCGCAGGTAGCGCCGAATAGGAATTCTAAACAGGCTTAGAAAGTCCTAAGAGATTTCCTTTCCAGAAATTCTGATCTAAAATCAGCCATTGGCTTTATTAGGGAGCTCTTGTGGTCAATATAGCAACGATTTGCTTATAATTAATATTCAAAACAGTCTCCAACTGCTACTATTTAGAATTCCTTATAGAGCATGGAGGTGGCTGAGCGAGTTGGAACACGGTGGGATCTTTGCCGCTTCTGTTACAGCTTTAGTTTGGAGCCAGTGTCAGATGGGCCCTTGATCTTTTCATTTTCATGTTTGGATAACTAATGTAATTGGGGAATTAAAGGTGGTAAAGTTTATATATATAAACTTTACGAAATGAAGATATATATATATCTTCATTACATTTTTACTTTGTCTATTTCTACCAAAAGGCAAGCAAATGAGTCCTTTTTATAGCAATTATACTGATATTAAAGAATAAAAAGTTTGTCTGAGTCTTATGGAATATATAAAATACATATTTGATTTTTTTCACCTCTATTTAGTAGGTAGACAGTAGAAGCTGTAGGCCCCATAATTCATAATTCTGAAGATGCCCACAATACCAAATATAATTGCTGTTTCTTTCTATATTTTTAAACTTGTTCATGCCATAAAATACATGCTTCTTTTTCTGTATACTTGATATTTTTCTTTTCTTTGTATACTTGATAATTCTTTCTACTTCCTGTTCCATAAGAATTCAAAGTAATTAAAAGTGGATAGATAGGATTTAATTTATTGAAATTAATCTAAATATTTAAAATATCAGAACTTTAAAAGAATAATACTGACTTTATTTAAATATGATTGGTATATTTTAAAAATTTTTAATTATCTTCTAAGTATCATGTTCTGTGAGTATTTGATTATTTCAGATAAATATTTCTGGCTAAAGACTTTGCCCCCATATTTAGCTACATGTAAATATGCTAAATATAACCAATTAAAATATGTTTATGACATATTCCAGATCGACTGAAATATAGTACAGCAAGCCAGGACTTGTAGCTATTGTTGGTGGAAAGGATGAGTTTGAGTTTTCATGTGAGACTTCTGCCATTGGGTCTAACATAGGAAAAATAAGCACTTTTTCAAGGTGTAAGATAAACATGATGAAGGTGGAGAATTTGCTAGTGGATTTAAAATAAAGAGCCAGTTTAGAATAGTTTTGATGCAGGACTGAAACCAAAGCTTTGTCTGAATGTATTTAAGATGGAAATATAAGGCAAAATTGGAAGAAGGGATACTTATAGGCAACTCAAACTGTGCTACAAGAAGGTTTGAAGCAGATGGTGAGGACTATGGTATCTGTGCCCCAGAATGAAATGTGGATTCATTTCTACATGGAACAAAGTTCAAGTAATTTATTTCCTTATTTATTTAATCAAACATGAGAGCAGAATCTTTTGTGGATATTGTAAAGGGAACAATACAAAAGTGTCATTCTGGTTACAAGGGTGTGGTACTTGCTGTACAAGTTTGAGGACCTGTTTGGTCTCTGTCACCCGCCTGAATACTGAGCTGTCATAGGTCTGGTAGATAGTTTGGTTAAACAATCTTATGTCACAGATTAGTAAAGGGGAGCTTGAAGTTGTAACTGACTTGTGAAGATGAATCACAGGCTAAAATCAATAGAGAGCGCTGGGTGACTGACCAGTAGTCCAGTAATGTCTTCGGTGTTAAGCATCTGTGAAGCCTTGCCATCATCCTGCTCTGTCCTTAAGCACACAATGAGCATAAGGTAATCTGAAGCATTGTGCACTGACAACAGATGGAAATCTCTGGTGGACACCTGGGTGATGGAGGAAGGTCATTGGTTAATTAAATAAAAAAACTGCTTCCCCTGATAGGTTAGAACATAGGTGGGTGGAGTAAACAGAACAGAATGCTGGGAGGAAGAGGAAGTGAGCTCAGAGAGGCCATGCTCCCCTCTCCCAGGCAGACACACGCCATGAAGCAAGCCGTCAGGTCAGACATGCTGAATCTTTCCCAGTAAGACCAGTGCTACACACTTTATTAGAGATGGGTTGATTGGGATATGAGAATTAGCCAGTAAGGGCTAGAGCTAATGGGCCAAGAAGTGTTTAAAAGAATACAGTGTCTGTGTAATTATTTCGGGACATAAGCTAGCAGGCGGCCGGGGTGCTGGGGACGCAGCCCCGCCGCTCCTATTACAACACCTGGGAAATAGAATTGGTGAAATTAACAGTCATCCAACTTCTTTGACAATGGAAGGAATACTGTCACTGACCTTATTTATCTTCTTAGAAAGTAAGACAAAAACATGCGATTAGAAGCAAAATGGCCTCACAGTTCAACATAGAACTGATATAGTCATTGTTGTAGGAGAACTGGTTTGTAGCCATCTGGGAGTAACTTTTGTGTCAAGTGACATCTCTGACATTGTAGTCAATAAATAAGAACTGTACTTATGGAAAGCTCATGTGGTAGATCATATAATTTATAAGACAGTGAAATATGTTGGGATCCTGTATCCAAGTGCTTAACCAAGAGCCTCAACAACACATAAATCTTCCCAGACTTTAGTGCAATCACAGTCTGGTGTCATATGAGGCTTCTCAATTGTCGCAGAACCCCCATGATTGCTTTTGTAATAAGTACCATTTTTCTCCTCCTTTTCTCCTGTTGCCCAAAGAAATAATATCTGGAAAAAAAATTGGAGTCTCCAGGAAATTGTTCTGAAACCGAAACCCAGCAGGAAATTGGTTTAAAAACACTACAGACAAAATCTAGAGTATTATTTTAAATTTTATTGTGAAATCACCGTTCTTTTAAAAATGATAGAAGAAAGATGCTCATTTAAGCACTGACCTCTGTAAATACGTGTTGGTCAGAAGCACAGTGTAAAGGTCACGTCACATTGGGGCAGCATTTTCTGTGGGATGGAAAGTTGTCCTAATGATGCGTTTAGGTTCCTTGTTCAATAGCTTTTACTATCCCTAAAGGCTGCTCTGCTTCCCCACTGAAGTATTCATTTGGAAATCCTGACTCTCTCAAAAGTCATCAGAAGCTATTTTAATGAAGCACTTTTGAATCTATTTTCCTCTCTACTAAGTGTTTAGCATGGATAAAACTTTACTTTTCAGGCCAGCACCTTTGCCAAGCACACAAGACTGGTGTGGAGAACTGTTAACGCTCCTTCAGTGCCAATTGTTCGTATTCCTCAAGTCCTCTGCAGAGCATTCTCTGTCTTATTGTCTCTGCACTTTGTTATGGCCCTCTGTAAGTCCCAATTTGGAGTGTCATAGTGCACAGGATAGCCCTTTCTAATCCATCTCCAAGTTTTCACTCTCCTTGTGGAATTTCCTCTCTGGTCTTTTACACAGCACATACCATGCTTTTTATACAGTTCTCCTCCGCATCTGCAATCTGCTTCCTCCTTTGTTTCTCTTTACTGCACTTAGGGGTACACGTTCCTGCAAGCAAAACCTCCCAAAGCACTTCATCAGAGTATGCTGTTGGAACGGAAGGAAACATAGATGTTCAGACACAGGAAGGCAATGGTGTGTTTACCTCAGGTATAAGAAAAGCATACTTCATACAGCCACTGACACTCCACACAACTATTGCTAAGCCACAAAAATGCACATAGCTCTAGCACAGAGCAAAGACAGTTGCGCTCTCTTTCACTTTCTTGTACTTTTTCAAAAATTGCTGCATGAACAAGTGGCTTGCAACAGTCCTTGTTCCCTCATTCTACTGGAGACATCAGTCACTTCATACAGTGTATTACATGGGTATGTTTGAAAATCTTTTAAAATAATGCTGTTTCGTCAATATTATTATCATTTTTTTCACAACTTTTTCTTTTATCTTTGAGATTAGATATAGTTACATAATTTCTTTTTCCCTTTTCTTACTTCTAAACTTTCCATTGTACCCTTCCTTACTCTCAAATTAGTATCTTCTTTTCATTAATTGTTGTTATATGCATATATGTATATTGTAACATGAAGGGGCCTGCTTGTTGGGGTTTCTGTCCTGCCCAGTACCCCACAACTGTTTAGTCCCAAAGAAAATAAGACATAGGTCTCCATAAATTATAAGCTGATTGGCCCATTAGTTCTAGCCTCTCACTGGCTAACTCTCACATCTTGATTAACCCATTTTTCTGATCTATGTTAGCCATGTGGCTCAGTACCTTTTTTCAGTGGGGAGATCACATCCTGCTGCTTTGGTGATCTGGGCAGGAGTGGGCAGAATCAACTTCCTCCTTCCCAGAATTCTCCTGTTCTCATTACATCATTTCTACTTCCTGTCTGGCTTTCCTGCCTATATTTCCTGCCTGGCCAATCAGCATGTATTTATAACATGATTGACAGAATACAGACAATTCTCCCACAGTATAATATATATATATATATATATATATATATATATATATATATATATTTCTAAGTATAACCTGCTCATCCTGTTTAATGTTACTCATGTATAGTTTTTCATGGTTGATCATTTGGTATGGACAATCAGTCAGTACGCTTTTTCTTGAGCAATACTATTTCTCCCACTCTCTGCATTCCTCCGTTGCCTGTATTTATTTGCATACAGTTGAGACACTGTGCACCCCATCCACTTGTTCTGCCCATTGGTGCCATCTTTGTTTAGTTCATGTTGAGGCAGTCTTGTTGATGAGACTTTACAGATGTATCTTCTGACATTAGGAGAAGACACTCCCCTGGCAAGGTCTCTGGTTCTCTGGACTTACCATTGTTCTACCCTCACTTCAAAAATGTTTTCTAAACCTTAGGATCTGGAGTCATCTATAGATATATCTATTTGGACTCTGTTTCACAGCTCTGCATTTTGATTGATTGTGGTTTACAATAGTGATCTGTGTCTGCTGCAAAGAAAAATTTCCTTGATGAGGGATGAGGACTACATTTATCTGTGATTGTAAGGACAAATGCCTAGATTGTAATTTATAAGATGTAGTTCATGTAGGACTGCATATATATCTCAGTTGGCAGAGTGCCTGTGTGCTGGCTAGTTTTATATCAACTTGGCACAAGCTAGAACCATCTAAAGATAACGAACCTCAATTGAGAAAATGTGTTAATAAGATTGGGCTATGGGGGAATTTTCTTAATAGTGATTAAGAGACCAGTCCATTGTGGGTGGTGCTATCTTTGGTCTTCTGGTCTTATGTTCTATTAAAAAGCAGGCTAAGTAACTTATGATGAGCATGCCAGTAAGCAGTACCCCTGTACGGCCTCTGCATCAGCTCTCACCTCCAGGTTTCTGTCTTGAGTTTCTGTCCTGATGTCCTTTAACAATGATTTGGAAGTGTAGCCACAATAAATGCTTTCCTCCCCAAGTTGCTTTGGCCATGATTTTTTTAAATCACAAAAATAATAATCATAATTAGAAAAGCTTGCAATGTAGGTGGGAAGTCCTAAGAGTGATCTTAAAAAATCACGTTTAAATGATGTTTAAATCATGTTTAAAACAACAATCAACCACCAAAAGCAATAACAGTAAGGACAAGAACAAGTAGAGTGTTATGTGCCAATAATCCCAACATTAAGAAAGCAGAGACCAGTGGACCACAAAACTTTTTATCTAGACAAGTAAGCCTATTTGGCAAGTTCCATGCCAGTGAGAGATAGTGTTTAAAAAATAAAGAAGGAGAAGAAAAAGCCCCTAGCACCTGATGAATGATGTACCAGGTAGTCCACTGGTTACCATATGAATGTACACACAAAAGATATGATCAGTCTTAGGCACAGACAACCTCTACACAGATGCACACACAAATATAAAATCACAAAGAAAAGATTTCCTGAAACAACTGAAAATGAAATACAATAGTACCAAGAGGGAAACATAAGCAGGGTATAGTATATACCTATAATGTCAGCAAAGAAAAGGCATAAGCAGGAGGATCGAGTCCATGCAAGCCTCATTTACATAATTAGTTCAAAACTAGCCTGGAAAACACACATAAGAATCTGCCTCTACAATATACAGCAAGCCAACATCAAACTAAATGGAGAGAAACTCGCAGTGATTCCATTGAAATCAGGAACAAGACAAAGTTGTCCACTGTCTCCATATCTATTCAATATAGTTCTTGAGGTTCTAACTGGAGTAATAAGACAACAAAAGGAGATCAAGGGAATACAAATCAAAAAAGAAGAAGTCAAACTCTCACTATTTTCTGATGATATAATAGTTTACATAAGTGACCCCAAAAATTCTACCAAGGAACTTCAACACTCATAAACACTTTCAGTAATGTAGCGGGATACAAAATTAAATCAAAAAAATCGTATCCCTCCTTTATACAGATGATAAATGGGCTGAGAAAGAAATCAGAGGTATCACCCTTCACAAGAGCCACAAATAGCATAAAATATCTCAGAGTAACTCTAACCAAACAAATGGAAGACTTGTATGACAAGAACTTTAAATTTTTGAAGTAAGAAATTGAGAAGACACCAGAAAGTGAAAAGATCTCCCATGCTCTTGGATAGGTAGAATTAGCATAGTAAAAATGGCAATCTTACCAAAAGCAATCTACAGATTCAATTCAATGCCCATCAAAATCCCAGCAAAAATTTTTACAGACCTCAAAAGAACAGTACTCCACTTCATATGGAAAAGCAAAAAACACAGGATAATCAAAACAATCCTGTACAATAAAAGAACTTCTGGAGGTATCACAATCCCTAACTTCAAACTCTACCACAGAGCTATAGGACAGAAAACAGCCTGGTATTGACATAAAAACAGACAGGAGGACCAATGGAACCGAATTGAAGACCTGGATATTAAGCCACACACCTATGAACACACAAGTTTTGACAAAGAAGCAAAATATATCAAATGAAAAAAGCATATTTAAGAAATGGTGCTGCCACAACTGGATACCAACATGTAAAAGAATGAAAATAGACCCATATCTATCACCATGCTCAAAACTCAAATACAATTGGATCAAAAACCTCAGCATAGTGCCTGCTACACTGAACCTCATAGAAGAGAAAGTGGAAAGTACACTTGAACGCATTGGCACAGGAGACCACTTCCTAAATATAACCCCAGTAGCACAGACACTGAGAGAAACAATTTATAAATGAGACCTCCTGATACTGAAAGGTTTCTGTAATGCAAAGGACATGGTCAATAAGACAAAATGGCATCCTGCAGAATGGGAAAAGATTTTCACCAGCTCCACATCAGACAGAGGTCTGATCTCCAAAATATACAAAGAACTCAAGAAATTGGTCATCAAGAGAACAAATAATCCAACAAAAAAAAAATAGAATACAGACTTAAACAGAGAAATCTAAAATGTCTGAAAGACACTTAAGGAAATGCTGAACATTATTATCCATAAGAGAAATGCAAGTCAAAACAACTCTGAGATTCCATCACACACCTGTAAGAATGGCCAAGATCAAAAACACTGATGACAACTTATGCTGGAGAGGTTGTCGGGAAAAGGGAACACTTCTGCATTGATGGTGAGAGTGCAAGCTGATACAGCCCCTTTGGCTATCAGTATGGTGATTTTTCAGAAGAAAATTAGGAAACAACCTTGCTCAAGACCCAGAAATACCACTTCCAGGTATATATCCAAAGGATGCTCAATCGTGCCACAAGAACATGTACTCAGCTATGTTTATAGCAGCATTGTTCATCATAGCCAGAACCTTGACCAATGAATGGATAAGGAAAATGTGGTACCTTCACAACAATGGAGAACTACACAGCAGAAAAAAAAATGACATCTTGAAATTTGCAGGCAAATGGATGGAGCTAGAAAACATCATTTTGAGTGAGGTAACCCAGAACCAGAAAGGCAATTATCATATGTTCTCACTTATAAATAATTTTTAGACATAAAGCAAAGAAACCCAGCCTACAAATCATAATCCCAGAGCACCTAGACAACAATGAAAACCCTAAGAGAGACATACATGGATCTAATCTACATGGGAAGTAGAAAAAGACAAGATCTCCTGAGTAAATTGGGAGTATGGAGACCATAGAAGGGTATTGAAGGGAAGGGGAGAAGAAAGTTGGAGACCAGAGAAAAATGTAGAGCTCAATAAAATCAATTTAAAGAAATCTGCCTCTAAAAGGAAAAAGTAAAATAATGAGGGAAGCTTAGTGCAATCAGTATCTACTTATATAAAAAAAACATAAGCAATATATCAATTTATGTTCACATTTCAGGGAGTCAGTAAACTAGAAAAAATAAATCCAAATTTAGAAAAAAGAAAGAAGAAAAAATAATAAAGTTTAAAGCAGATAAATAAGTGGTGTTTTAAAAATACAAATGATAAATGCCACAAGCGGTAGATTGTCAATGATGAAGTCCTGGATATTTTTTAATAGGAGGAGGGAAGAGAGACAGAAATAATGTCTGAGAAGGAAAGGAAAGCATGAGGAGTGACATCACAGAAATGCAAAGCTCAAGAACCACTGCCAACACAGACTTCTAACCCGGAACAGACAGGGAACAACCCACCTACACATGTCCAATAGAAATCTATCCATGAAAAATGAACAACATGATTGAATTTGTAGTAGAAGTTAATAAAAAAATCTAAAGTATGGATTTCTCCATTGAGTTGCATCAAATATTTAAGGAAAAAAATAGAAATTCTTAAATTATTCTAATAGTTTGGGTGACACAATCTTCCATATTTACTTTATGAAACCAGTCTTACTCTGACTAGAAAAACAGATATAGATACAACAGTAGCAGAAATAAGGAAGCCAAACAAAGATTCAAGATTATCAATTCATGTCAGGAGTACAAGGATGGGTATATCCTAATCAATACATGTGATGTCTCATACCCTCAGAAGGAAAAGTCAAAAGCCTATCACCTGAAAATTTTCAGAAAAAGCATTGACACAGTTCATTATCCTTTCTTAGTTAAATCACTAAATAAAGTTAGTATAGAAGGAACATAACTTATTATAATACTTTTGCTCAGACATGTGTTTAAGCCAGGAAAAAGCCCTTATTAACCACTGGCGACTACACTGGGAATTCAGGATCCCAGTGTAGTTCTGAGCCTTCTCAGGGTGAGGTTTGAAGCACAAATAACATGTCATGGATTGACATACTTCAGTTAACAAGAACATTTAGCTAGAAGCAGAACTGCAGAAGTCAAAACACAAGGTTAGTACATTCGGAGACTTTCCCATAACTATGGACTTTGATGGATTAGGTCTTAGTTTTAGTTTTGGCAGGTGGTGCTGTCTACACGCAGAGTTTAACAGCCTGAATGGTACTTCTCCCAGGAAGTCAATTGTGCTAAGGTCTCAGGGCCTACTGAGTTCAGGGGCCCTGTTATATTTCCCTCTAGTGTTAGTGACTGAGTCAAATTGTAGACTCCTCCTGCTCTAAAGAGATACAGCTTGTCCTAAGGACCATTATTTCTACTGAACTGACAAATAATTGGTCATATAACTTAACATGCAGGGGCCCACTGTTAATCTAATTAGAAAGAGAATTAAAGGCCCAACCGGTGCTGATAGCAGAGTAGTCAGCCAGGGGACTAAGAGAATAGCCACTGCTATCAATGATAAGCTTTATGTCTTTGTCTCTCTTTTTAGTTTTTTTTTTTTCAATCATAGCAAGATTTTTTTAATTACTCCTGATCAATTAGTATAGAAACAACACTTTTTCCCAAAACCAGAAGCAATTTTCTTTATCTTATAAGAAGTAAGTCTAAGTCTTTCAATTTTATAGGATCATTTCTGCAAAGAATCTAACTTGCTTTCATACCTCTAGATCCTGGTCATCTTGTCTCCTTAGTTTGTAAAGCATCAGAAGAGGAACAGCGAGTCAAACCATTGACTTCTATTTGCGCTACCCTGTGGTATAATGAGTTTTGTCAGTCAATAGGAATCATGAATGGTTTCTAGCTGAGAATTATTAACTCTATCTGTAAGGTTTCTTCTTGTGGCATAGTCTGCTTCTCTAAGTTTTCCCTGTTTCCCAAAGATCAGAATCTTTCTTAAGTAATGTTTTAGAAAGCCCCAGTTTTAGCAAACTAATTTTTACAATGGAAACTCCCATGCTTCTGACAACCAGGGTGTCTAGCCACATGGCATGCATAGAGTTGTAAATTCTGTATTCCTATCTCAAACAATAAACTCCCACATCTTTCCTTTCTCTAGTACAACCAGACACTTAAAGTGGGCATCAGTGAGCAAAGGTCAAGATAAATATGGATTGCTGATCTGTAGTCACACTACATCTCTATGACTGCATCCGTCTTCCTTAGTTCCCATATCCAGAAGGCAGTGGGGGTTAGACCATAATGCTGTATTTATGTCAAACAGAAGTCTCAGGGAGAGGTTCAGAGGCAGAGGATGAAAGGGCTTGGGACCCAATTAATCTTTAATATCAGGGGATCCATATCCGAAGACAGTTTATTTGGCAGCATCCGTGGTTTCCACGGTCTTGACCTGGGTGACCAGGATTTGTGGTGTAATGCCAGTTAGCTTCCCAGCCATGAGGATGAGAAGAATCACTGTATACACCCATTTCCATGTTGGTTTCAGTGATTCTTTGGCTACCTGCCTGACCAAGACAGTATCATGGGATAAGGGGAAACTGGTGGTGGACTTGAGAGTTGGCTGGCTGACCAGTGAATACCTTTTGAGGAGGACTAAAGGGCCTGTAGTGTCTATAGTGACTTGAGAAATTGAGTGATTAGAGAGTTCTGCCAACTGCTGGTCTCTAAGCCAGGGAATAGCGGGGAAGGTCTTTCAAACACAATCTCATAGGGGTTAAATCTTTCCCTATATGGGGAGCAGCAGGCTGAAGAAAAGCAAAGGAAGAGGGCCTATCCTTCCTTTGTTGAACTCCAGGAAGAGTTTTGTTAGAGTTTCTTTTAATGTCCTCTTTATTCTTTTTATCCAGCCAGAACTCTGAGGTCTATGTGCACAATGAAGTTTCAATCTGTGTCTAAAGCTTTAGCTATTAATTGAGGGTTTGTGGCTATGAAAACCAGGTCATTGTTGGACCCCATTTCTAAGCGGAAGCCAAGGCAGGAGAACAAATCCTGCAGGAGAATTTTACCTACTATTTGAATAGTCTCAGTCTGGGTTGGGAATGTATCTACCCACTGAGAAAAAGCATCTGTAAAAACTAGCAGTACTTTCATCGTCCCTTAGTAGACCAGATCTTGATGAAATCAGTTTCCCCAAAGTTCATCGGGTGTTGTTCTTTCATTTGGACTCCTTCCTGGGTAAGAGCTCTCTGTTTTGAATTCATGTGAGCACAAACCTGGCATCTGGCAGAGACATTCCACTTTAGACTGTCTAGTCTAGGTATAATACACTTTAGTCTGAGCAACTCAGAAAGATTTGTAGACCCGAGATGAGTGGACTGTTTTAGGTTAGTTACCAGAGTACTGCCAGTTATTTCTGAAAGAACTTTTTTTTTTCTCTCTGGCGTCCTCTATTAGCCTGTGGGTTGGAACTGTCCATTTCTCCTGTACCATAGAGCCTCAGGCAGCAATGGGTGGTGGTATGTCATCAGAATATCAATAGGTCCCATTGGTCTTAGGGCTGTTATGGGGGCAGCTAGGTCATCAGCCTGTCCATGGAGGACAGCAGTTTTTAGAGGAAGCTGAATATCCTTGAGGAGGGCCTAAATTTTTTAATATCCTTTTCCCCAGGGAGGAAAAGCCATGTTTCTCTATTGATCATACTTTAGACGTGCCTGGTAGTAAATGTGTACTGACTGACGGTCTGTGTAAAAGGTAACGGACTCTGCCCATCTGAGAGCCTGAGTCTGAGCAGTCAGTGTGCTGTCTGGGCTGAAGCACATGGCTCGGATCCAAACCATTTCGGTTAAAGTAACTACTTCAGTTTCCACATACCTGGTTTCATCTTCAATCTTGTGAAAACTTGCATAAACACTTGGATCATCAGGCAAGGGGGTGTCAAATGAATAGAGGTGGATTTCTCAAACTGGACTTGAAGGGCCAGTGGAAGGACTACCCCAGCTCTTAGACAGGTGGGCCATCCTGCAGTTATAGAGTCCAATCATCTGGACAGGTATATTGCAGGGCACATCTTGTCTCTGTGCATACAAACAGAAGACACTTTTACCAGACTTTTCTCCAGAGTTGACAGACTAGGAAGCTTTCTAACTTGTTTCCTTTTGGGAAGGGTGTGATAGACCCTCTGACACATTAGGCAATAATTGATGAAAGGGAACCCTGGGTACCTGGAACATCTCAGCTTGTGCATCCCTAGTCGTCTTCTGACCAACACACTCTTCTTCGCACCAAGAGGTGCTGAGATCCTCAGTGTCTTGAGAACTGGTCTTGATGGGACTTCCAGAAATTGAAAAATCTGCACTGTTCTTAAGCTCAAGAGATAATTATGATGCATACAGAAATACTAATGTCTTTCTTCACATAACAACAACAATAAAAATGGTACATGAACATAGAACATAAAAATCTCAAAGCTACAAAATCAAAAGTAATGTAGTATAAGAAAATGTATTATGCCGGGCGGTGGTGGCATACGCCTTTAATCCCAGCACTCGGGAGGCAGAGGCAGGCGGATTTCTGTGAGTTCGAGGCCAGCCTGGTCTACAAGAGCTAGTTCCAGAACAGGAACCAAAAGCTACGGAGAAACCCTGTCTCGAAAAATCAAAAAAAAAAAATGTATTATTTGAGTTCAAACCATGCTACAAATAGACTTTATTAAAACATCCTGGTATTGGCATAAAGGCAGTCATAGAAGACAGTAGAATAGTCAACTACTGGGAAGTAAACACATTCACAACTTATAGATATTCACAAATGTGCTAAAGGCAAATATTGGGGACAGTACAATTTTTTTGAAAATGTATTGCTGAAAAACAATCTTCATGAAGGAGAATTAATCTAGACTCAGGTCTTTTTGTCACTTATAAAAGTTAACTCAGCCAGGTGGTGGTAGCATGTGCCTTTAATGCCAGCTCTCCAGAGGGAGAGGGAGAGGCAGGCAAATCTCTGAGCTTAAGGCTATCTGATCTACAGAGTGAGTTCCATAACAGCCCAGAGCTGCACAGAGAAACCTTGTCTTGAAAAAAAAATCAAACCAAACCGAAACAAAACAACAAAAACAAACCAAAAGAGTTAACTCAGAAGAGATCAGAAGATTTAAATGTTACACTTGAAATTGCCAAGCTCCTTGAAGAAAGCATTTCAGAACATTAGAATAGAAAAGGATCCTTCACAGAAAACTTCGAAGCACCGGGAACAAAAGACAATAGACAAGTGAAATGGAATCCATCTGTAATGTTTCTATACAAGAGAAGGAACTATCACCAGAGTAACGACAAGAAACATTTTCATAGTGTATGACTGATACCTCTGACAAAGAGCTTAGTGCATTTAATTTAATGAGAATTCAAAACTCAATAGATTGCAAATGTCCACATTAAAGCAAAAAGAGTTGACATAAATAGGCATTTCTCAAAGGAACAGACCATGGGCATACAAAACCTGTCCTACCTAACAATCATACAAGGTAACACATGAGAAAACATAAACTATCTCTTGATCACTGTATGGATGGCACCAATCAAGAAAATAA
The DNA here is from genome assembly GCF_018167655.1 of Microtus oregoni. Lineage (NCBI taxonomy): Eukaryota > Metazoa > Chordata > Mammalia > Rodentia > Cricetidae > Microtus > Microtus oregoni. The sequence continues at coordinate 34,815,708 of NW_024543067.1, forward strand.
AAGGAGCTGGAGAGAGTACAAAGAAGGGTGAGCTATTGCTCAGTTGGTGGGGCGTGGATGATCACTATTAGTGAGCACACACAAACTTCTCATGAGATGGAAAGGAGAGCTACCACATGGCTCAGCAACCTTACTACCAATAAGAATATCTCCAAAGGCAACAACTATCATAGGTTCTGTCTACATCACCATAGTCAATGAAATACTATTCACAAGGACCAAGAAGTAGAAATAACTAAAGTGTCGTCAAATGATCAAGAGAGTGTGGTAGAAGAGAGCCAGGTCTGACCTAGTCCTGGGTTGCTCTCAACCTTAGACAGAAGAACTTCAGTTTGCAGGGTGGTGCTGTCAATACAAAGAGGCACAACTGACCAAACTGCTGAGGATAAGAGAGAGCACTCAGGCTTAAACGAGACTGATTTATAATTTATTCCCTACTCCTCACATCTCAGTGAGCATTTTTGATGAGAAGGCAATGTAAAAGTCAGAGGATGGGGATTAGTGCTGTGAAATGCTGTCTTCTGGCCAGGATTTGGCTTTTGTCCTACTGAAGTCACAGCAGTTGTGGTTACCCACACAGTACCTACTTCAGATCAAGCTAGCTAAGTTTCCACCAAGGACGGAATGATACTCTCCAGGCCCATCACACACTAAGAGGCTTTTGGTCCTGATAGGGTCTGAAAAGGGGAAAATAATTCTTCTTTAAGAAAGAATAATGTAAGCTTCCCACGCTCACATGGATGGCCCACTAATTTTGCCTAATGGGTTATCAAAAATGGCTGGGCAGTGACAGCACACGCCCTTAATCCCAGCACTCAGGAGGCAGAGGCAGGCAGAATTTCTATGAGTTCAAGTTCAGCCTGGTCTACAGAGCTAGTTCCGGGACAGGCCCCAAAGCTACTCAGAAACTCTGTCTCAAAAACCAAAACAAAAAAAAATTAAAAAAGAAAGGAAGAAGGAAGGGAGAGAAAGAGTGAGAGAGAGAGAGAGAGAGAGAGAGAGAAAGGAAGGAAGGAAGGAAGAAGGTGTGAAATTAGAAGGGATATTGGGGTCTTGAGGGACATGAAGAATGTATATGTTCACACTCGTTGCATATATATAAGAAACACTCAAAGAGTACCAGAAAGAAAATATTGTACAGTCCAAATAAAATCATATTTAAATCCTATCCTTATGATAGTGTGGCTGCAGCTAGAGATGGCTGTTAGCAAAATATGCCAGGCACAGAAGGATGAATGAACGCATCATACTGACATTTATAGTTGGGCTAACAAAAAGAATGGGGAGGAGTGGGTTGATTAGATTAAGTAGAGCAGGGCATTTTACATTTATAGTTCATCAGATATAAGTAAGTAGATATGTTATGAGAAAACACCATAGACATTATTTTAATAAAGCAGAAAATGTCTTAATTTGTTAAAAAGTAAATACATAAAGAAGTCTTATTTGTCCAATATTAGTCCTCTGTATATGTGCATACAAATAATAATCAAAGGTCTTCCATGCCTATGGATATGCAAAGAAAACAGATCAACAATATTAAAGCCTTAGAAAGAATTCTGCAAAAATGGACAGAATAAACATTTCCATAACTGGAAATTAACCTAAGATTTGCAGCCTCAAAGAAAACGATTACTCAAAGAAAATGCTGAACTTTGTTCAGAACACTGAGCTTCTGGCATTTTAACCTGACATATTCTCCTTCATCTCCAACCTCACTGTAGCCTTGGAAACCAACACAGGGAAAATCAACAAAAGAAAGGCCTCCAGAAAAGCAAGGGGGTCAGGCTGCTCTGCTGCCTCTTCCTCAGGGATCTGCCATTATCTGAAATGCTTATGGCTCTCCCCCAAGACTCCAGTTTAAAGATAATTTTCCTTTGATCTGATGAGGATCTGACAAAGTACAGAAAGTCTTTTCACCCAAGGATGCTTTTCAAAAATAATAATGAAGATTTTACTAGCTACAATAGCTTATGGCATAACCAGTCACTGTAAATGGTGTACATATGGTATATATTCAAGAAGATACAAGGCTTTTACTAAAAAGAAATCACAGGTGTTTAGGGAGATAGATATATTTACCTTGATTTGAGAGTTTTGTAAGATATTCACGTTCAAAAGATTATAGGATGGTCTATAAGTATATGCACGGTTTCTGTCTTAATTTGAAATACATATAAAATACATAAAACCTCAATTACACTTATCAGTGGCTTAAAAAGCAAAACACTTAGAAATGCATTTAAGGAAAGCTTTTGTAATGAGCTAGCTTGATGGAGTCCATTCCCTGTGGTGGGATGCCATGCCCAACCTTAATGCAGGGAGAGGGGCCTGGTCCTGTCCCAATTTTACATGCCATAGTTTGTGGACCCCCCAAGGGAGCCCTTACGTGCTGGAAGGAATAGATAGAATAGATGGGAGATGGGCTGAGAGGGAGTTGGGGGGTGGAAGCAAAAGTGGGAAAAGGGGTAGGAGTGGGAGGGTGGGTGGAAGGATTAAGAACTTTTGTTGGAGTGTAAAATGAGATTAAAAATAATAAATTTTAAAAATAAAAATTTTAAACATTTTTGAAGGAAATAAAATAAAACATAAATTAAGAATTCTTCCTGGATTGACACTGCAATTCACAAATCTCTATCAAAACTTCACTTAAAAATAATCAGAAACTTCTTGAACTAACATATAATGGAAGACCCAACCAACATGGAAACAAGTAATTGGAAGATCCCTTGCCAGTCTCGGTGCTTACTGTGAAACTCTAGCTACCTAGTCACTGTGACACTGGCATTGAACCAAAAAAATGATAAGAGCCCAGAAATAAGTCATGTGAGTGTACTCAACTGACAAGGTGTGACAAGACCCTTTCAATGCATGATCAAGTTTACATAATTTCACGTTCAAGGAAGACCACTCATACACCCAGTGGTAGGAAGGATGAGTCTTTAAAAGTTATGTAATTTTAAGTCTAAGAAAGGTCAAAGCATAAAACAGAACAATATGGGTCTGGGAAACGAATTTCTCTTCTTGACCCCAGGGTCCTTTATTTCAGTGGATCACAGTATGAGTTTGACTTATCTATCATCTGCTGATCACACAGGGGAAGATGTAGTAATAAGGGTGGCGGCGGGGCTGCGTCCCCATCACCCCAGCCGCCTGCCCGGCTAGCTTATGCCCCGAAATAATTACAGGGACACTGTATTCTTTTAAACACTGCTTGGCCCATTCTCTTCTAGGCTAATTCTCACATACTAATTTAGCCCATTTCTAATCATCTGTGTGTAGCACCCCAAGGTGCACTTACCGGTGAGATTCTAGCCTAGTCCATCCTGGGTCGGAGCTTCATCCCGGGAGCGGGGAATGGCGTCTCTCTCAGGCGTCTGCTCCAGAGAGGAGCACTGTGGAGTCTGACCTCACTTCCTCTTCCTCCCAGCGTACTGTTCTGCCTACTCCTCCCACCTATCTTTCAACCAATAAAATGGGCCAAGGCAGTTCCTTTATTAGCCAATAACCTTCCCCCATCATTTCCCCTTTTTCGGTTTAAACAAAAAAAATAAAAAGCTTTAACTTTAACATAGCAAAATTACATATAACAAAACAGTTATCAAGTAAAAGTTACAATAATCTTTATCATAACTAAGGAAAACTATAACTATAACTAACTATTCTTAACTCCATCAAAGGCTCCAGAAAGATATAATATTACCTAAGTAAACAAGAACCAAGAAACTTCAAACTCTAGAAATGACAAAGACATCTCGCTGCCTGGACAGTCACCCAAAGTTCTTTTGTACTGTTGGGGCATCCATCTTCAGCCTTCAGGCCCGTGATATCCAGCAGACATTTCCATAAAGCAGGGAAATTCAAAGTCAGTTCAGTCACTATCTGTTGTGTCCTGCAGAATGTCTCGCACTCTTTCATGAATCAGGAACCCCAAAAGATCATCTCACCTTAGGCAAGTTCAGTAGTCCTCTCTCTGTGGGTTCTCTGTGTCCAGTTTATGCAATAGTCCAGGCAAGAGCAGTTTCTTGCCCAAATGGCTATCAAACTCCATAAGGTGCCTCTTCGATGCCCATCTTCCTCTTGAAGTACATTGGTGCTGCCAGGAGCAGAGTGTCTCATTGTCATGAAAAGTCCTCAGTTATTAAAACATTAAATGTCCTATTCTGTAATCTTTGAAAGACATGAAGAATGTCTATCTAAAATATATCTCTATATATCTAGAAAATCTAACTAACATGACTACAAGCTTTACTATTATTGATGATTATCCATTAACAACCTATATTTCTTAATTATACAGTACCTATTTAAATGAACTATACAATCACAATACCTTAATCAAAATCAGAAACACTTATATATATAACAAAATTGACCGTAAATCTCTATCAATAAAGCAAAATCTATACTAATGCAAATTATTCATACCTATATCATATCCCCCTTTAAATGTAAAAGAACATTTATAAACATTTTTTGGGAATATGGGTGCAGTTATTTCTCTCCAAACTGCTTCCTGCTGAATGGGGGCATCGTTAATTAGGTCTTTCATGGTATAACCTGTGTGCTAGTTTCATCTCAGTTGGCAGTTGAGCGAAGCAATTTTCTGAAGATGTTCACTGCAACCCTTCAGGAGGGCGTGGTCCATCATACCAAATCTGAATAGAAGAAGTGAACAGCGTCTCATCCTCTGTGAAAACAAAATAAGAAACTCCTTTCCAAAGTATCATATCCTTAGATCCAAATTCAAAATATCTATGTTGGATTAGTTCAGCAGCATTTATAAATAAATATCTTTTAGCAGCTGTTGCTCTTTTCTCAGCATTCAAACGATTCAAAGAGAGCATAATAGCATACAGTATCAAGATTCTCTGTGTATTTTCCATCTTTGTTCGTTTTATTTTAACCTCTATTTTGTTTATTTTTACTTTTAACTCTTTGCTTTTTGAGACAGGTTCTCTGTATCTTTGACCTGAAGTAACTCTGTAGACCAGGCTGTCTTTGAACTCTCAGAGATCCGCCTATCTCTGCCTCCCAGGCATTCCGGGATTAAAGGTGTACACTACTACACCTTGAACTCACAGAGATCTGTTTTTCTCTGCCTTCTAGGCACTGGGATTAAAGGCGTGTGCTACCACACACAACAACTCTCCTCCTTTTTTTGTTTTTTACTTTAAGAACTTCAACTTTTAGTCTGCATATATTTTTAACACACTTCAAACCATTCAGAAATTTTCTCTGTCTTTGAATCTCTCTTTACTGTATATCTCTCTTTTTCTGACCACATGAATCTTTAATTTACCAAGCAATCTCAGTAGGACTAAAGGCGTGGCTTTGCCAGCTAGATCCAGTCCATTCCTTAGCTTTCCAGCCTCATGGCTGAGGTACTGGCTGTAGCCAGCAAGCGAGCTTCAGCAGCCTGTGCTTGCAAACCGCACAAACCGCCTGCGTAAAAGAGTCAGAGTTTGTCCTGGCAGGACAGCCCAGAAAGCTGGCATTTTTAAACGGCGCAGCTTTTTTCCTGCTATGGCTGAAAACCGAAAAGCATGCGTTCAGCTTTTCGTCAACACCATTTAAGTGTTTCGTGGCAGGACCTCTTAATGAGCTGCAGGCTTTGCAGCTAAAGCTGAGTCAGGAAGCCTCTCTTAGATGAAAGTGCATGCTTGCCTCTAACAAGCAGAGCAGACCCGAGAACACAGCGAGTCTAGTTGCCATCAAACAAATCGTAGCACTTTACTCCAAATGCTCTATTCAAAAGCTCTGTCTCCCTCAGGAGCCAGACAGAGATCACAGTGGTGGCACAGCCCCAGGAAGTCGCGCTTTAAAATGACACAGCGTTTTTTTTTCTGCTACTGTTGCCGAATCAGGAAATCTCTCTACAGCACGCCACAAAAAACAGCAAAAATCTGTGTTAAACTCTCTTTCCCTTATTTTTAAGCCTTCTCAGGTTTTTTAAGTGGGTTTAGTCCATCACGTGGGGCGCCAGGAAGAAGGTTACAGTAAAAAGATTACAACCTGTTGGGGGAGGGGAATCTTTATAACACAGATATCTCACAGCAATAACCAAAAAAGACAGAGATGGATGGGGGAAAGATTGCAATGCCTCAACCATAGGCAAGAGTGGGAGCCATAGTCTTCCCCAAAGAGAAGCACACAAATTAGTTATTTCAATTACAAATGGTCAACCTTAAAACATATATGAATAACATTATACAGGCAGAGCAGTGTATATTTAAAAATATATGTATGTCTATATTCACATACACACATGCATGTGACAACAATTAATGAGACACCATGAATTTTAAAGAGAGCAGAATGTTGGTGAGAGTTATAGGAAGCTTTAGAGGGGGGAAAGGGAAGTGGGAAATTATATAATCATATTATAATCTCAAAACTAAAAGAAATAATTTATGAGAAAAAAACAGAAAGTCAAACACGTCACTTGTATTTCTAACTTGCTTATGTTGTCTAAAGTCATCTTATCCTGAGAGTCTCTGCCTGGTCCCCCTAGTGCCTTTGTCCTTGCTGCCAAGGCTGAGAGCCCTTCCTATTCCTGCATTGCACTTCATTCTCTCACTTTTCTTTTTTTATTGTCTTTTACAATGCTAATTTATGGAGGCCTGGGTTAGTGCCCTGTCTTCTCTGTGAAGCCTTTCCTGATTTTCCCTTGCAGTTAATTTTCCTTTATTCTGTGCTCAAAGAATATTTTGTACAGTTATTTTTCTCTTCCACACATATCACAGTGAATTACAAGCTATGTCTTTCTTTTTTATTCCTCTCTAGAAATTTATCTTCTTGAGACACAAGATAGGTCTTAATTGCTTCTATATTTTACTGCCAGCACTACCGCTGACATATGGGAAACACTCAAGTTTAATCTGCAAAGAAATGAATAAGTATTCTCAATTAATTGATTCATTGGTTAAGATTATTAGCCAACCACTACTCAGTGTGCATGTAATATGAATGCAAAAGAAAGCAGTCCACATGCTAAGCAAGAATCATCATTTTCCTAGAATTTCACATCCTTTCTAACTTCTCCAGCCTTCTCTGATTCACGTATGTGCCAGCTCTAAGACTAATTAGCACAGTGCAAGCCAAATTTAAATACCTTAAAAACAGGGACAAATTTCCTTATATAAGTAAAAACAATGCGTGGATACGTACACACAGATAATGTATGCATATGCACTGATATCTACCCACACATTTTTCAAACTCTTTTGAGCCATAAAACCTGCTAACATTGATGTTCATTGACAGGTATCATTTATCACACAAAGGATGGAATACAGAAAAGACTGAAGCTAGACAGAAATTTAAAAGCAATTATATTTTACAGCTACGTATTTAGGAGTTATTTATTTTTTTTGAAATTAGTGTTATTTTAAATTATATATATGGAATTGAGTATGTGCACATTGTAAGAAAGAACATAGTAAAGAAACCATGGACAGGACAACCCAATGGTTATTGGAAAGGTTTTTATTTTAGGAGAGAGAGAGAGAGAGAGAGAGAGAGAGAGAGAGAGAGGTGTCAGAGGCATCTAGAAGAGGTCAGAAAACAGAGAAAAGGAAGCAGACTGGACATGGCCAGAGCTTTCTCTGGGCATTGCAGAAAGAAGCAAATGAAGGGAAGAGAAAGAGAAACAGGGTAGTGAACAGTAATTTGGAACAGCCTAGTAGCTAGGATAGTGGAAAGTGAATGAGATACAGATAGATAGATAGATAGATAGATAGATAGATAGATAGATAGATAGATACCCACATGTATATAGATACCCAGGCACTACCACACACATACTGAACGTTTTGTGTGGAAAGTCCTAGATAGTGACTCATATTAAATATTAGTGAAAAAAAGAAGTGAAAGGCCTCTTCAACAAGAACTTTAATCCTTTGAAGAAAGAAATTGAAGAAGATAACAGAAAATGGAAAGATCTCCCATGTTCTTGGATAGGTAGGATCAACAAAATAAAAATGGCAATCTTACCAAAAGCAATGGACAAATTCAATGCAAACTCCATCAAAATCCCAACACAATATCTTTAAAGACCTCAAAAGAACAATGCCTGATAGAAGAGAAAGTGGGAAGTAGCCTTCAATGCATGGGCACAGGAGACCAGCTCCTAAATATAATAAAAGTAGTGCAGACAATGAGGGCAACAATAAATAAATAGGACCCCCCTGAAACTGAGAAGCTTCTGTAAAGCAATGGACTCAGTCAATAAGAAAAATGTCAGCCGATTGGATGAGAAAAGGTCTTCACCAACTCCACATCAGAGACAGTACTGATCTCCAAAATATGTAAAGAACTCAAGAAATCAGACATCAAAATACCAATTAATAGAGTTAAAAAATGGGGTACAGATCTAAACAGAGAATTCTCATCAGAAGAATCTCAAATGATCTAAAGACACTTAACTAAATATTCAACATCTTTAGCCATCAGGTAAATGCAAATGAAAACAACTCTGAGATACCATCTTACACCTGATGGAATGGCCAAGATCACAAACACCAATGATAGCTTATGTTGGAAAGGATGCAGAGTAAGGGGAACACTCATTCACTGCTGATGGGTATGTAAACTTTTCCAACCACTCTAGAAATCAGTATGGTGGTTTCTCAGAAAATTGGGAATCAACTTACCTCAGGAGCCAGCAATATACCACTCTTGGGCATATACCCAAAAGATGCTCAATCATATTACAAGGACATTTGATCACCTATGTTCATGGCAGCATGATTTGTAGTAACCAAAACCTGGAAACAATCTAGATACCCCCTCATTGAAGCATGGATAAAGATAATGTGGTATATTTACACAATGAAGCACTACTCAGCAGTGGGAAAAAAAATGACATCTTGAAATTTGCATGCAAATGGATAGAACTAGAAAGAAAATATCCCAAGTGAGGTAACCCAGCCCCACAAAGACGAGCATGGCATGTACCCACTCATAAGTGGATAGATATTAGATGTAAAGCAAAGCATAGTGAGTCTATATTCCACAACCACAGAGAGGCTAAATATCAAGGAGAAACCTAAGAGAAACATACATATATCACCCTGGGAAGGGGAAATAGACAAGATCTCCTAAGAAAATTAGGAGCATAGGGGTGGGGGGTGAACAGAGGGTATTATCCCCAAATTCATGAAGTCCCCCAAAAGCCAACGAGGAGACTGAGTCCCTTATGTAAAACCAAAGAGCCTTTATTTATTATTATTATTATTTATTTATTAAAGATTTCTGTCTCCTCCCTGCCACCGCCTCCCATTTCCCTCCCCCTCCCTCATCAGCCTGAAGATCAGCCAGGGTTCCCTGCCCTGTGAGGAGTCCAAGGACCTCCCACCTCCTTCCAGGTCTAGTAAGGTGAGCATCCAAATAGCCTAGGCTCCCACAAAGCCAGTACGTGCAGCAGGATCAAAACCCAGTGCCATTGTTCTTGACTTCTCAGCAGTCCTCATTGTCCACTATGTTCAGCAAGTCTGGTTTTTTCCCATGCTTTTTCAGACCCAGTCCAGCTGGCCTTGGTGAGTTCCCGATAGAACATCCCCATTGTCTCAGTGTGTGAGGGGGTAAGCCAGACCCAAAAAGAGGAACATGGGATGTACTCACTCATAATTGGTTCCTAGCCATAAATAAAGGACATTGAGCCTATAATTCGTGATCCTAGAGAAGCTAAATAAGAAGGTGAATCCAAAGAATAACATATAGTCATCCTCCTGGATATTAACCTTCATCAGGCAATGAAAGGAGACAGAGACAGAGTCCCACATTGGAACACCAGACTGAAACCCCAAGGTTCAAATCAGAAGCAGAAGGAGAGAGAACATGAGCAAGGAACTTAGGACCGCAAAGAGTCTTTATTTTATGCAAGCTTGCAAACTCGGTCTCTCCACATGTCCAACGTATTGGAATAAATGGAGAGCCCCAAGCTCAGTTAGTATTGGGTTTTTATAGTAGTAAATGTGGGGGTGAGGGATTTCTGAAATTCAGGACCCCTGATTGGCTGCCATTTGTCTAGGGGTGTCCTGGTGAGTGTGCTGGCAGGTGGTCCTATCTACAGTGGTTGGAATGTTAGGCATTTCCTTTGGATGGTCTGTTCTTGGGTGGTGCTCAGGTAATCTCAGCTTGTGGTTCTTCCTGAAACCAGGTATTGCTTCAGGGTAAACTACTGAGACTCTATTAAATTTATCCGTGTCTGAGTTCTACTCTTGCAGGTGATAATATTTGGAAGTAAAGAACTTTCTTTGGGTGATAACTTATCATGGCTGGCTCCTACAGAGGGCAAAAGGGGAGGAGGAAGAGAGAACGGGATAGGGAGGAAAACTTGAGGGAACGGGATGGTTGAGATGAGGGAAGGATGGAGATAGAGATCAAGAGATGGGATATCTTTATTGGGAGATCCATTATGGGGCTGGTAAGAAACCTGGTACTAAAGAAATTCCTAGGAATCCTCAAGGATGACCCCAGCAAAGACCCTAAGCAATAGTGGGGAGGGTGCATGAGCTGATATCACCCTGTCGTCAGATTGGTAACTATCTTAAACATCATCATAAAACCTTCATCCCACAACTCAAGGAAGCAGATGCAGAGATCCACAGTGAAGCACTGGGCTAAGCTCTCACAGTTCAGTCGAAGAGAGGGAAGAGTGAGAATATGAGCAAAGAGGTGAAAACCGTGATGGGGACACCCTCTGAAACAGCTTACTTGAGCTAATGAAAGCCCACCAACTCTGTCCTGACAATGAGGGAACCAGCATAGGACTGAACCAGACCCTCAGAATGTGGGTGCCAGTTGTAAGGCTGGGACAGGATATGGGGCCACTGGCAGTGAGATCAGGATTTATCCCTACTGTTTTTCTGGCTTTTTGGAATCCATTATCTTTTGAGAGATTACTTTACTCAGCCTGGATATAGTGGGTGGAACAGGGGAAGGAGGGAGCAGGAGGAGGAAAGGGAGTGGGAACTGGGATTGGTATGTAAAATAAGAAAAGATAGTTTCTTTAACAAATTAATTAATTAATTTATTTATTTATTAAAAAATTATGCCCTAGACAAGTATATAAATTATGCAAACTAATTCTGTTCTTTGGAGCAAGATAATCTCTAAAATGTAATATAGACATATATTCCATTGTTAGCATGTCAGCCCTGTTACACTTAAGACAAAATCATCAAGGCACAAGAATGTAAGATCATCTTATTTAGCACACAAGGTCTATTGATGTATTTTCAAAACTCCAACGGTTGCATCATGGTTTGTATAGAGAGAAGGCATATGCCAGTTTTCTTAAATAGAAATCAGAGGAAGCTGACCGCCATCTCAGCAGCCTGAATTTTATTAAACAGGACCCCTATCTTCATGAACATGATACTGATTAAAAGGATCAAGAAAAATTAAAATAATTAGGAGTTTCTTTAAGTCTCTTATTTTTATAACAGCAGTGTTACCTGGAGCACAATTTGCCCCAGCATGTAAACTTCTAAAGCAAAGTCTATCTTTAGATCCTGTACAGGTTCAACCTCTTAGACAATTATAACTCACAGTGCACAGAGTAGTGAGGTTGTAGTAACTCAAGAGTTGTTGACAGAGAATGGAAAAGTACAAAGGATGTTAATTTCGCTGTCTTTCAAAAATCAATCAGAAGTGGATTAATTCGACAGCTTTATAGACTTCAATAACACCATTCACCAAAATTTTATTTATATACATAAATATACACATGCAAACATATGCATGCTCATGCATTTCATATGTATATATTGTATTATTATAAAGTAGGAGAGCAGGGACTTGGAGGTCATCAAATGTGTACGGATGTCAGAGGACAACTTGCAGAACTCTGCTCTCTCTCTCAGTCATGTGAGCTCCAAGAACAAATTCAGGCCATTGAGGCTGGTGACAAGTGGCTTTACCCATGGAGTTATTTCTGTGCCCTCACCAAAGCTGTATATATTTATTTTCAGATTTATGTCTCTGTCAATCCTGTCCTGATCTCCCTGACAAAGTTTATATTTTCCCATGGAAGAAGAATCTCAGTACTGATCATGAGGGGAGAAATGCAGGTGCTCACCATGACTGTATGTTCTGAAATCTAGTCAAACACTCTGGTGTGGTAAAGATAAAAACAATATCAAAATTATTGCTTCCTAAAGAAAGTCTGACTGCAAGTCATTAAACATTATCTACAGTGCCTGAACTCAGCATACCATACCTAATCTCATGGTGCAATATATTTCAACTTTTCCTAAGTTTACAGCACTAATTCATCTTTACTAAAGTTTCTAAAACTGCTTAAGAATCTACATGAATTGCAGCAGTGGGTGCTGTGGGGGGATTGCTCAGGGAGTATCACAATGGAATATGTATGTTCAAGTATGTCGGCAGATGTGATAGGCAGGTTGGGCTAGAGAGACCTGAAACCCTGACAATGAGTGAGGATTTCTAGAGACCATCCAGGTTATTGCTGACTGAGATGGAGAAGAATAATGTGTGTGAAAATCTGAACTATTCGTCAGCTGATGGCAGCGCAGAGAAGTGTGGTACAGATAAACATCCTGATGTGTCAGAGCAGTGCAAATGCAAAGACAAGATTCTTTCAAACACCATATTGTCACAGACATAGGATACCCTTGCTATTGAAAATCACAGATTAAGTTAAAAATAGTGATAATTATGGACAAGGAGAGGAAGTTGAAAGATTGGATCCAATACTATTAATACATGAACTGCTTCTGTGCAAACTGGGAAGATTAGAATTTTCCAGTGGTTTCCAGAAGTACTGTGTAAAGAAAGACTCCTGGTCTGCTCTGTGACATGTCACTCATAATGACTCCAACAACACGAGTCTGTAAAAGAACCATAATATAGCATCTGGACACAGGTCAGAGTGCTCTCGAAAAGGTTTATTATCCCTAGATAACAGATGTCAAAAGGTATTTGGCTTACTCTTTTCACCCACTCTCTGGCATTGATAATTAATGTCACGTAGGGCTTCTCACGGTCATCATTAAAGTTAAAAATGGGTTCTGGTATTTGAGTTCTTAGATAAATGTTCCTATTTCCCACTTACCACATGCCTATTTCATGCAACAAACTGAATGAAATACATTAAGTGCTTCCTGTGTTCACATGTGTTTTTATGTCAAAGGCTAGCATTGACCTGCTGAACTGAAAGTACTTCGGAAGAAAGAATGTCATATATCGGCAAAGCTTATTGTTTATTATTTGTTAGGTTTTGTGTGTGTACATGTGTGTGTTAGTTTTGCTTTATTTTTGTTTAATTTTCTTTTTCATTCCCTTTCCCCTGTCCTGTGCTACAGGTTTAGAAATCTCTGTAATAGTAATGTGAAATTCATAGATTAATCTGATGGTTTACTTCACTGAGACCCTAACTGAGCTCAAAGCTAAAACTACTTGACCTCCAGTCAATCAGATGAACAAGGAGTACATTGGGAATTCCAGAAGACAAATAGCCAACTCCAAACCTTAGATGACAAGGACACAAATAATCAAAGTCAGAAAAATTATTCTGCAGCAATCATGACTGTAATATTTGCTGAGACCTATAAGATTCAGTCCTCTCCTCAGAGACTCAAGGGAATTACTCACACAACTATAAGTCCTATAATAAAATGTCCTATAGTCACCATTGTTGCATTACTTTAAGACACTCCTCATCATGAGATCACAAGATAAAAGAACAAATATGTAATTGATTGTTTTTGGCATTTTATTATATCCAGAAGAACAATATTCTAGGGAATATTTTAATTAATTACCTTGTATTTAACAGCTATATCTATTAAAGCATTATTTTTTCTTGATCTTCAGAATAGTATTTTAGTAATCATGATGTTCGCACTAATTGCTGCTATTTATTTATTTCTGTCACTCTGATATTTTGCACTTGCCCTCATACTGTCTCCACTATTCTTCCTTCTTTCTGGAGGGCTGTAGCAACTTTCATTACTTTTTCTTTCTTAATTTTTTTAAGCATCAATTTTTGTGAAAAGTTCTTTCTCTGACTTCCCCATATGTAAATATCAACACCTTTGGTTTCCACTCCTCAACAGTGATTAGCTAGTGCGGGAGAATTGTCTGTAATCTTTCAATCATGTTTTAAATAAACGCTGATCGGCCAGGCAGGAAGTATAGGTGGAAAAACCAGACAGGAAGTAGAAATGATGCAGTGAGAACAGGAAAATTCTGGGAAGAAGGAAGTTGATTCCTCCCACTCCTGCCCAGACCACCAAAGCAGCAGGAAGTGATCTGCCCCACTGAAAAAGGTACTGAGCCACATGGCTAGCATAGATAAGAATAATGGGTTAATATAAGCTACAAGAGCTAATAAGAAGACTGAGCTAATGGGCCAGTTTTATAACTTATGGAGATCTCTGTGTGACTTTCTTTGGGGCTTTGCTGTGGGGTACCGGGCAGGACAGAAACTCCAACGAATGAGCAGGCCCTCATGTTACAATTAGCATTTCAACCATATATGCCTATAATTCTATACATCATCTCTTCCAATATACCAGTGTTTGGGTAAGCACGTGTAACCTTAGCTAATTCTATGTAGTTCTCATATCTGTAAGTGTTTAAAGTATAAAAACATGTTTATTTTATAGGAAAGAGCCTTCTCTTGTCTTCATTCTTAGAAAATTACAAAATTTTTGATAAATAACCACCAGCTTTATCTTAAATAGCTGATTAAACTAAAAAATGGCATAACAGTGTGTAATAATAATTCCACAGAGTTTCTCTTTGCCCACTGTAACTATTTGTGAAATCGTTGGGGTTGGATATTTTATTCCCACCAAAGAAAATCATTTAGATCAGAGATGAATCAAATCAGTCAGCTTCACTCTCCAGTTCTTAGCCATGGTAAGTGAACTATTTGTCATTGTGGGCTTAGTGAATTTAACTAAATTTGTTTCAACAATGAGACAATGACTGGAAGCAATCCTAAAATTTGACATTTCAGAAAAACAAAATTACCCAATTGACAGAAAGGCAACTCTTCCACAATTTCAAGCTTGAGTATGTAATTGGAGAAGAAAATACTTTAATGAATAAAAAATGTACTTGACAAAAGCCAGAAATTAGAATAAAGTTACATTAAAATGCATCATTTCTGTGTCGCCAATTAATGTCAAGTATGTTGCTGAAGTTCAATCTCTGAATGTGAAAAGATTGTGAAAACCACTCAGTGAGAATAGGCAGCAGCAATTCAGTCCTCAGTAGTAGAGTATTGCTTAACACAAGGCCTCAGGTTCTATTTCCTGTGCCAAAGAAAAGATTTGCATTTAAAGCAATATTACAGTTTTATAAATTTCTGTAATTGGATATAATTTTGACTATCAAATAAATTTCTTACTATGTGTTTCTAGCAAGATATTTATAATAAAACTTTAATTTTGGAGAATTTAAAAATATGTTATAAATGAATTTCATTAAACTTTATTCAACGTAGCAAAACTTAAACCGCAAGAAATATCTATATTTTAGAAAAACTTACTTTTCTTAAGTCTAAAAGATATGTTCATGTCACTGTTGATAGGAATTTATTAGCGTCCTAAATATTCTGCCAACCTCTACACATGTATATAATGCCAAGCACTCTCAGAAAATAAAGAATTGCACACAACCCCTTAATATGCAATATAAATGTATATTTCGAGTTAAAGAATTGACTCATTTATAAAGTTTAGTTGATTTCTTCCTACAGTTGCAAAAGTGACCAAGAACCCCAAGCTCTGACAAATCATGAATAGTTATGAGGGTTTGGTCACACAAACTGTGAGCAAAACCAAACCTGTCTTTCCTTAAAAATAATATTCTGGTTGAAAGTCAACTTCTGAACAAATTATTGTTATAAAAGTCCCATTTCCTTAAAAGATTCATTTTTGTTTTTCACTTGCCTGATGTTTTGATTTGTAGCTCATAAATGCATTTTTTAAAATTGTTTCATCTCTTTTTTCAACATCTATTTTGGAAAAGAGTATATTCTGAATTAACCTACCCTAAAGAGATCCCTCAACTGCATTCTTCCCTCACCCACTCTTCAGAGAATTGAATTCCCCAGCCGCCCTATGCGGTTCAGGCAGAGGCAAGACCTATGTATGACTTGACATTCTCCTATCTCTCCCTGCTCTCATAAACTATTCTTTCGAATCTGCCTCCAGAATGCAGTTTCACAGACCGTTTCCCACTCCTGTACCTTGCTCTCCTTACCCCACTGTGTCTTTGATACAGTTATTGTTGAATCTCGACTATCAGATCTCTCTTGACAGGTCTTCCTCTTCCCTTCATTCTGATTTGCACTTAAAATACCTACTTAATGAAGCCATGTGCTAATTTAAAACTAGCGCTTTTTGTTGGATTAGAATATAACTACCTGTGTAGGTTAGCAGGGCTGACACAACACAACATCACACACTGGGTAACTTGAGCAGAACAGTATCTGTCTTTCACAGGTCTCCAGACTAGGTGACCTGTGTTTAAGGTGAGTGCTGATTGGTTGCCACTAAAGAGTCCCTCACTGTGATTCGTCCCCTGTTTACAGAGTCCTCTGGTATTCTTGTGAGGACTTGAGTCACACTGGATTGCAAATCAGTCCACTCAAACTTCCTTTACCTTCAGCGACCTTGCACTGAAGAATTTGGAGGAAGAAATGTTCTGTTCCTAACAAACCTTTGCGGTTTCTCCGACCTGGTGACTGATCTTTCTCTTCTTAGTATTACATGAGCGCCTCATCTATCTGTGCTCCTTCAGCCTTTTTCTTTGGTACTCACCAGACATGCTCATCTTATTCGAGACCGTTGTCTGGTATATTCCTGTACCCTTTCTTCTCCGTGATAATGTTTTTGTTGTTTTTGGTCATTCACATCTAACATCAAATGTCATTCTCTTGGGTGTGCTTCTTTTCCAGTTATTCCACCATGACCTCTTCCCGTGTTTCATCCAACTTTCTCTTCTTGTATGGAATGCTTTCTTCACATAGATTTCTTTGCCTGGTTTTGTAAAGAATTAATTTCATTTCTTACTTATTGTGGACTTGACCTACTTCATGTTTTACAAGTCAGGCTTCTTTTATTTACTGCTGTAGCTTCTAATGCCCACACACAGACAAATGTATGCTTAATAAATACAGAATGAATAATGCATCTGCCTTCACAGAGACAGATACTTTCTAAAATGAAGTGTTTGAATTCTTCCTTTATAAATATCAATATCTAATTTCAAATTTCATTTTAGATATTAAAGGCAATATATGATACTAACTTTATACAAAATTTAAACATCTTATCCCTAAAAAGTTTTATTTTCCTGTCTTGAAATCATCAGTAGATACTGCAATACCCTTTCTCATCTGTGTATTTTTCATAACTCCGTGCTTTCGTTAACATTTCTGAAGGTCCCTAAGGACTATAAAAGGAATGTTTTAAGAAGACCTTTGTACTTTATTCTGCTCCTCATCTTAGTATGGGGTTAAACTGAGAACTGTGATAAGAAGAAAAGATATTACATAATAAATGTCCAGGAAACTCAGTTTGTGTTATAGGATTTCGGTACCCCATGAGGCTTCTCTGTCTTCCTAGGAGTTATTACTGGAGTTATTTCTGATCACAGTTCTAAACCTCAGTCTCTAACACACTGTACTTTCATTTCTTTCGGATTTCAAAGTCCCATGTTCAGATATTTAAAATATTAGCTGTTGTCATACACATGTTAAATGGACTTTGACAATCACAGACTAGGAGCAGACCTGGAGCATAAATCCCACCTAACTGGGAGAATCAGGGGAAAGGACTGTAGTGGACATGGAGTGAAATCCAGACTTCCAAATATAATATCGCCGAGAACAGCTACAGAAAGCTTCCTCCCAGAGTTTAGGCTCAGGATGTCAGAGGCTGTGCTGACTTACTCCTGACTTGCTTTAATATTTTTAATTTTTTAAAGTAATTTTTTATTTTGTGAGATTATAGTATGTATTTTTTTCCACTCACTTTCTTTCCTCCAGCTACTGTCATATAATATCCTCCTTGCTGTCATTCAAATCTGTGGTTTCTGCTTTCTTTAATTGTTGTTACATAATCTGTATGTATTCATATGTTTAGAAATATATATTCATATATAGGAATATATGCAAAGATGTAATATATATTTATATAAAAATGTATATATAACATATTTATATAAAAATATAAAAATATTGTGTAAAGAACAGATATTTAAATGACATAATTATTTACAATGCCAAAGAAAGTTGTTTTTAAAAAATCAAAGTAGTTTGATGGTGTAGGATGTGTTACTTTCATTGGTTGAATAAAAAGTCTGCCTTGGCCTTTTGATAGGGCAGAAACTTAGGTAGGCGGGGAAGACAGAACTAAATGCTGGGAGAAAGGAGGCAGGTGGAGAGAGAGAGCCACCGCCATGACGGTCAGACATGCTGAATCTTTCCCGGTAAGCCACAACCTCGTAGTGACATACAGATTATTATAAATGGGTTGAATCAAGATGTGAGAGTTAGCCAATAAGAGGCTAGAATTTATGGACCAAGCAGTAATTAAATTAATACAATTTCCATGTAGTTATTTCTGGGGTAAGCTAACTGGGCAGCAGGATGCAGTCTGCTCAGTTTACAACAGTTTGGAATGTGAAAGTAAGGCTGGAGCTTTTGTTTTAACTTTCTATCTCAGATTATCTCAGGCTCTGTTGAAACCATGTCAGGAATGGAAGACAAGACTTAGCATCCGGCTCCCTGGGCCTAAACATTGGGTAGATTTAGGGGAAGACTCTCAGTAGCTGTTCTCAACAATACATAACCCATCATATATATTATCATATATATTTACCTATATAATATAGTAAATATATATATCCATAAATACATAGAGACAACCTGTATGTTGTATGTTTTCAGACATGAACATTTGGTACTGGATAATCAATTGGTGTGCTTTTCCCTAGGGATGATTATTTCTCCTACCTAAGCATTCCTTTGTGCCTGTAGTTCTTTGCCTAGGGTTAGTGGAGAACCAACAAACATCACTTTAATAAGTTAGCATAATACCTCGCAACATTCTAAGTGTTTATCCTTATACCCTCAAATAAGTGTGGTCCTCAGAACTCATCAAGGAAACATCTCTTTGCAACAGTATGAGACCATTACAGAAACCATGATTTACCAACATGCAGAATTATAGAGTTCAGTTCCAACTGATATATCTGTGCCACTTTGCCTTTTAGTTGGAACATTTTAGGCAACTTCATTAAATATCTTTTTTTCTGTTCCTATAGAAATATCTAAGTTTAAGAACCAAATGATTGGTAGAAGCCCCTTTAACTACAGGGTGCACATAGAACAGCAGAATTCATTTGTCCCAACACACCTCTTTATTATTACACACTGCGTCTTTCAAATGATGAGCTGCCTTGTAAGATTCCCACTGTGTGCATGCTGTCATAGCATTGGGTATGAGAAATCAGCACTTGGTGGACAATACTCAATTACTTTAATCATTCTTGAGAAACTTCCATTTTCTGTAGCCTTGAAATTCCCATGGGGTGATGAACAATTTTAAGATTATGGAATCTGGTAGACTTCTACCTACATGATGAACATAGGACTATTAAAGTAACAATTTCAGTTTACAGTTTAAAATCCTTCTTAATATATTCTTGATTTGTATGATGAAGCTTGGAATGGATACCACTACTTTGTGCATTATGGGGATGAGAAAGTTTAATATGAGAACCCAAAACACCAACCTTAATTCTCATCTTATCTCCATGGTAATACAGCTAGCTACAAGGGGTATTTTCTGTAGGTAAAACACTAGAGTTTGTTCTGGCATCCACTGAATTCTCACCACCTGTCCATATACCCTATCTATTTTTTTATGCTTCTTCACATACACAGACAGACAGTGTTCACAACCTTTCCTTGGGGATTTATCTACACATATCCTCATATATGTCTGTTGCAATATCGAAGTGAAAGCAAACCTGTGGGGTTTTATTCCCATTCATTGTTCAAGGCTTACTGCTTGTCTCATCGCCAATAACAGCCTGTTAAAGCATGAAAGAGTGTAGAGCAAATACAGAAATTTCCCTGCACATAAGACCAAATATCATACTCGAGTGTGTTGAATATGACCTGAATATTTGTTAAATTTGGGTTACTGTCTAGATCATCATTTATTATATACATGCATTTAATTTTTCATGTTTATATATCAAAGCAGACATATATAATGTCATGGAATTTTTATTTTTCCAACCAGTATAAAGAGAAGTTATAAAATTCAGAAGTATTAACACCTTTTAAAACAATTTTTAGTATCTTTTTTCTTATTTTTAAGTTATTTCCATTGAAATATATATTTTTCTTCACTCCTCTCCGTCCCCCTTCCACTCCTTCACTCTTCCATGATTCTCACACTCCCAGTTTACTCAGGAGATCTCGTCTTTTTCTACTTCCCATCTAGATTAGATCCATGTATGTCTCTTTTAGAGTCCTCATGGTTGTCTAGGTTCTCTGAGATTATGAACTGTAGCCTGATTTTTCTTTACTTTATGTCAAAAGCCACTTATGAGTGAGTACATGTGATATTTGTCTTTCTCACTCAAAATGATGTTTTCTAGATCTATCTATTTGCTCCAAAATTTCAAGATGTCATTATTTTTTTCCACTGTAAAGTACTCCATTTTCTAAATCTACTACATCTTCTTATCCATTTTTCGGTCAAGGGGCATTTAGGTTATTTCCAGGTTCTGGCTATGACAAATAATTTTGTTATGCACACAGTTTAGTATATGTCCTTTTGGTATGATTAAGTATCCTTTGGGTATGTATCCAAAAGTATTATTGCTAGGTCTTGATGTAGGTCATTTCCTAATTTTCTGAGAAATCATCATACTGATTTCCAAAGCAGCTGTACATATAAAGGTATTTAATTTTTCATGATTATACATCAAAACATGCATACATAATGTCATGGACCTTTTACTTTTCCAACAAGTATAAGAGAAATTATAAAATTCAAAAGTAATTATTTACACTTTTTGAAATAATTTATTTTATATCTTGATACTTCATGTATATGTGTATGTATATACTGCTTTCCTTTATCTCTGGAGTGTTTTATACAGTATTCTTAGTACTTGGCAATATTTCACAAATGCAGATTACATTTGACATTTCTATAGCATGAGAATATGTTGAACTCAAGTCTCATTGAAAACTGCATGACAAACTATTTTATTGGATTATCACAAAGATCTAGAAAAATAGCACACATTTTATAACCAGTAAGAACTTACTTGTTGCTCAAGCTTTAAGGTAAAAATACACTTTCACTTTTATGTGTGTGATAGCCATATAAACAAGTTGCTAAGACAAAGTCATGCCCCCAACCATCAAGTTTCAACAATGACTTCAGATTTGCCTTTAGTAGAGTATGGTGCTTAGAATATAAGAAAGTAAGTCTTGAAATTGAATTTTCACACAAAGAACAGTGTAGAGACACTTGGAAGGCATTTCATCTAAGCTCAGGCAGCTCTCATCCTCTCTGTCCTGGAGAGCCACAATCGTCACACACTACAGGAAGATGTAGGTACTGAACACTATTGCTGCAGCAGATAAGCAAAGCTAAACAGTTCCACAGTCAGTGTTTCAGCTAGTCCTTCTTCTTACTCAACTCCTGTTTCAGTGCAATTTCTAATTATACACCTGAAAGTAACAAAAGAATATAGGGCTATGAGATAATTATATGTTTATATGGAGAAAAGGAAGATAGACTCAAAAACACAAGCTCCTTTTTTTCTCTGACTACTAAGTAAAGATTACAGAATCCCATGGTCTGGGTCTGACTCTGATTTGCAGACTGAGGACTTGAGGGAAGGTGACAGATGCAGACAGCATACAGAGAGAGCTGCTTTGCAACATGTTTTGTCAAGTTGAAGCCTCTGGCTCTGACCCAGGGCCAATATTCTTGGAGACTTGATGAAGTGTGAGAGGCACTGGCAGGCATCTAGACTTAATGGGAAAAATAAACTATGCAGAAAGGTAAAATGTAGACCAGGAGAGTTAAATATTTGTGAGTTTTACAACAGAACAGACAAAGCAATAGGAAGTAGTGAAATCCCCATAGGGCACTTCTTACCACAGCAGATTAGAAACAGGACAGGATGGATCAGGAAGCTTGTTTTTCCAGCTGGAGTCTCCTTGAGCATGAAGCTGACTTGAGAATGACAGACAAATGCCAAACAAATGTAGAATCCGGAGTTAATAATAGGATTTATAGCCAGGAGGGGAACTATGTGGAGAAAGAGAGGAGGGATGGGGTGGGGGAGGGAGCAGGTTAGAGAAAAAGAAAATTACAAACTTGACCACTTTGAAGAGAAGAAATAATGACATTTTGCTAGCACATGGAGATGGAAAAGCTAGAGGGAAATTTGAAATGATCTAGGCTAGATATACTCTAATCCCATAGCCACCGCACATGACCTCCAGACAGATTCAGATGCCCATATGGATCCAGAAAAGCCACTCTGGTTCAAGAAGTGGGGGAAAGCTTTCTGTCTGCACACTTGGTTTAGCTCCAGTCTGAAAACATCACTCCTGTATGTACGAAAATCTGTAAGCCTTTGCAAACAGCTTGACCTAATCAAACCCTCCTTTATTACCTTCGAAAGCCGTCCATGCATTCAGGACCCTTAGAGGAATCCAGGGGTCCCTGGCAAGTCAGGAGTCTATTGCATTGGGTTCTGAACACACAACACTCAGTAAGTATGTGATAAAAAAAAAACTGAGGCCCAAGCTTTCAGGTAATCTGCTCTGCTCCTTATTAATGGACAGGACACCAGAGGGGTGAGGTCCACATCTGTTCTCTTAAGCGGAGTGACCCTTTCCGCGTACAAGCCACTCTGCAGAAAACAACTGTTGCTTGTCTTTGCCTCTACCTGCTCTCATGAGGCTGTCTACTACAATTTTCCCCAACAATATTTTCTCAGTTTGGGGGGCTTGAAGTGAATTGGCTTATGATAATACCTATTTGCAGTCCTCTCCAGAAGTGACGGAATAAAAGCCACTTCTCCTGGCATTGATATATCTGCTGCTATTACCAGTGTTCAGTGAGTGCTGGCTACTCTGACAGGTTCATGGTGGGTGACTGCCACTTAAGAATTGGTCTAAAATGCCTCCACCCTGAAGAAAGGTCTATGGCATGTTCCATAGAAACATATATGTGAAATGCTTAATTCCTGCTTACATCCTCCTTGACACACGCATATTTTAGATCCAAAAGTACGTGAAATCTCACTGAAGAGTGTGTTAGTATACAGATAGATGCAATGTCACTGCTTCTCATGAGCCATGGCTTTATATTGAATTCCCAGTGTGCTGAAAGAAGCAACAGAGGCACTGCCCTTCCACTTTCTAGGGTTGTGGACTTCAAAAAAATCCGTAAAACTTAAAAAATTTCTTTTTGCTCATCTGTGCAAATGGAAAGAGATCCTGTTGAAGAATCAAAGCCTCAAAACAAATATGGAAATAACGTCCAGATGATAAACTGTGCTGTAACATGAATCTGTGTAGTCACAGTTAGACAAGCATTGGCTTGCTTCTGTGCCATGAATTTCGTCTTTGTATGGATTCCAGTGCAACCAAGCACAGTGAGGAAAGATTCAAACTGAGGAATTCTGCTCGCCAGTGTCTGAACTGTGACAGTATCTCCTGACATCTCCCAATTCCTTCTCTCTCACAATTAGGTACACATATGTAACTGTTTAAAATATTGAGTAATAATAATACCCCCTAGGTGTTTCATGCTTTATTATCTAAAATGAATACAGGCATACAATTCTTCAGAATTGGACACAATCCAAAGAAAGTGAGCGGTATAACTGATTGATGTTAATTTAGTGGTTTTGAGGTTGAGTTGTTTTTCTACAAAGCAACTTTTTTTGGTAATTACTAAAAGTTTCCCTTGCAACTTACTTCTCTTTGTGCTTATTGAATTAGTTATTGTAAATATAGAACACAAAATGTGGATTTCAGATAAGCAACCAATAATGTTTTACTTTAAGAATATCCTGCGCAGTAATTACAGTTCTGATGGCCACTCCAGATTATTATTATTATTTTTCTCTCTCACTACAAGCATGTCTCTGCTTTCCTGACTCATTCCTCATCAATTTACCAACCAGATGTCCCAGCCCTACCTCAAACTGTTTTGAATTAATCTACTTTATTCTCTACCCACACCAACATTCCTTGCTTCGACGTCATTGTCATCTCTGATGTTCATGCTATCAGTAGCTTCCAAAATAGAATTCCTGCTCCATTTAATCTCTACTCATTCTAGAGCTATGAAAGTGTTGCCCTAAATACATCCGTGTCAATCAAAAACACCTCTGGGAGTCTAACATCCAGGGGCTTCTCAACAATATATTTTTTACAGTTTTTTTTTATAAAGAGGAAGAGAGGAAACAAAGGATAAAAGCAATGTGAATTTATTTCTAAGGAAAAATGTAGATTATCTAATTATTCATTTTAAGAGTTTTCTTTTCCACAAATATTGAGACATTCATGGGTTCGGTTGAAGTTCAAAAGACACAAGGAGCTAAGATTTCTCATAGGCTAGAATTGAGCAGTTCCATAGGAGAGCTAAAATAAAAAGACAAAAAGGTGAGATGCATAGAGTGTGAAGAATCGCTTCTCAGAGATGGCATGTGCTCAGTAGAGCGCAAGATGAATTTGGTCTTACTTGGGAATTCAAACATGGGATTTATAGTACTGCTTATATCCCAGGCCCTCGTTTTTGAAATCTATTTTCCACCTTGGAGATTTAGAAGACCAAAACTACAAGTCAGCAGAGGACTCTGAATGAGACTTCCTCAAATCGAAGGAGTCCAAGTGAGTCACCTGGCAGCCTAGGAGAATTAATTGTTATTCTTAAAAACCCATGATATATAAAGACAAAGCCTTGGGAAGTGCTTTAGCTCTCGGATGCCCCCTTTCTGAACAACAAGTATACATGGAAGCAATAATAGTCTTGATGTTAAGGTTTTAGATGTCATTTTGCCTTTATATCAGTAAATTAGCACAGTGCTTACCATTTTCTAGGAAGATGATTCCACTGATACATTAATCAAATCCTTTTCATTTTAATCCCAGCCATTTTTTTTCTTTTCTTCTATTCCCATTAAAAATTCCCCAATCGAAGATGTGTAAGTTAAGCATCACAGTCATTTATATAACTGGCAGATGATAAATTTCCTGTAGTAAATAATCTCAGTGGCTTTGCTTTGACCTTTTAGTGAGAGCCAATTAACCCTGGCCTAGGCACAAGCTTTTTCTCTGTGCTGCCTGAACAGTTTATCAATTTCTTTTTATTCCCCCCCACACACTTTTTTTGAGTTAATGAGGTGACCTAGGAAAGTTCACCTGGAGCTTGATCTGGTGTCTAAGGTAACACAATTATCAGCAGATTCTCTTCCCTTTAGTATGTGAGTCGCATACTAAGTGTTGGAAAATTGCATACAACAATTAAACGAGGAGAAAAACACCCAAACCACCCCATTCAGTGATGAAATCTGTTAACACCTTGTTGTATTTATGCAGTATGTAATGATTAATTTCCATACCTACAATGTGTCATCTTAGTTGCTCTGTGCTGCATAGATGTGACTGAAGAAGATCTGACAGAAGAGAATGGATGTAAACAGTGCCCACAGTGACATGAATGATGCATGGTAATTAGAAGATATTAAAATTAGAAGACATTTAAAGGGTAACAACATAGAACGTTCTCTTATTAACAGTCTGGGTTGATGGAGGAAGGTCATTGGCTAATAAAGGCACTGCCCTGGCCCATTTTATTGGTTAGAGGATAGGTGGGAGGAGTAAACAGAACAAAATGCTGGGAGGAAGAGGAAGTGAGCTCAGAGACTTGACAGCTCTCCTCTAGGGAACAGACGCCTCAGAGAGAGACGCCATGCCCCGCTCCCGGGATGAAGCTCCGACCCAGGATGGACTAGGCTAGAATCTCCCTGGTAAGCGCACCTTGGGGTGCTACACACAGATGATTATAAATGGGCTAAATTAATATGTGAGAATTAGCCTAGAAGAGAATGGGCCAGGCAGTGTTTAAATGAATACAGTTTGTGTGTTGTTATTTCGGGGCATAAGCTAGCTGAGCAGGCAGCCGGGGTGCTGGGGACGCAGCCCCGCCGTTGCCCTTATTACTTCATATGGCGCCCACGTGGACAACTGCTTCCACATAAAGCCTGAGACAGCTTGGGAAATAATTCTAGAACAAAATGAAAGCATTGTGCCTGGTTTCTTGGTAGCAGCAATTTCTCGGTTCTACTCTGCCTGCTAGAGGCAAGCAAGTGCCTCATCTAAGAGAGGCTTCCTGACTCAGCTTTAGCTGCAAAGCCTGCAGCTCATTAAGAGGTCCTGCCACGAAACACTTAAACGGTGTTGACGAAAAGCTGAACGCATGCTTTTCGGTTTTCAGCCGTAGCAGGAAAAAAGCTGCGCCGTTTAAAAATGCCGGCTTTCTGGGCCATCCTGCCAGGGCAAACTCTGACTATTTGAGGCAGGAGGGCCGGCTACCGAGAGAGGACTTGAGTGTTGTCTGTTGTAGCTCACTTGCTGGCAGGGACCTTGAAATGCCATAGAATTGTCACAGTAAACGTGGCTACAGCCAGTACCTCAGCCATGAGGCTGGAAAGCTAAGGAATGGACTGGATCTAGCTGGCAAAGCCACGCCTTTAATCCTACCGATATTGCTTGGTAAATTAAAGACTCATGTGGTCAGAAAAAGAGAGATATACAGTAAAGAGAGATTCAAAGACAAAGAAAATTTTTAAATGGTTTAAAGTGTGTTAAAAATATATGCAGACTAAAAGTTGAAGTTCTTAAAGTAAAAAACAAAAAAAGGAAGAGAGTTGTTGTGTATGGTAGCACACGCCTTTAATCCCAGTGCCTAGAAGGCAGAGGCAAACAGATCTCTGTGAGTTCAAGGTGTAGTAGCTTACACCTTTAATCCCGCCTGGGAGACAGAGACCGGCAGATCTCTGAGAGTTCAAGGACAGCCTGGTCTACAGAGTTACTTCAGGTCAAAGATAGAGAGAACCTATCTCAAAAAGCAAAAAGTTAAAAGTAAAAATAAACAAAATAGAGGTTAAAATAAAACGAACAAAGATGGAAAATATACAGAGAATCTTGATACTGTATGCTATTATGCTCTCTTTGAATCGTTTGAATGCTGAGGAAGGAGCAACAGCTACTAAAAGATATTTATTTATAAATACTGCTGAACTAATCCAACATAGATATTTTCAATTTGGATCTAAGGATATGATACTTTGGAAAGGAGTTTCTTATTTTGTTTTCACAGAGGATGAGACGCTGTTCATTTCTTCTATTCCGATTTGGTATGATGGACCACGCCCTCCTGAAGGGTTGCAGTGAACATCTTCAGAAAATTGCTTCGCTCAACTGCCAACTGAGATGAAACTAGCACACAGGTTATACCATGAAAGACCTAATTAACGACGCCCCCATTCAGCAGGAAGCAGTTTGGAGAGAAAAAACTGCGCCCATGTTCCCAAATATGGTTTATAAACGTTCTTTTACATTTAAAGGGGGATATGATATAGGTATGAATAATTTGCATTAGTATAGATTTTGCTTTATTGATAGAGATTTAAGGTCAATTTTGTTATATGTATAAGTGTTTCTGATTTTGATTAAGGTATTGTGATTGTGTAGTTCATTTAAATATGTACTGTATAATTAAGAAATATAGGTTGTTAATGGATAATCATCGATAATAGTAAAGCTTGTAGTCATGTTAGTTAGATTTTCTAGATATATAGAGATATATTTTAGATAGACATTCTTCATGTCTTTCAAAGGTTACAGAATAGGACATTTAATGTTTTAATAACTGAGGACTTTTCATGACAATGAGACACTCTGCTCCTGGCAGCACCAATCTACTTCAAGAGGAAGATGGGCATCGAAGAGGCTCGTTACGGAGTTTGATAGCCATTTGGGCAAGAAACTGCTCTTGCCTGGACTATTGCATAAACTGGACACAGAGAACCCGCAGAGAGAGGACTACTGAACTTCCCTAAGGTGAGATGATCTTTCGGGGTTCCTGATTCATGAAAGAGTCTGTGAGACATTCTGCAGGACACAACAGATAGTGACTGAACTGACTTTGAATTTTCCTGCTTTATGGAAATGTCTGCTGGATACCATGGGCCTGAAGGCTGAAGATGGATGCCCCAACAGTACAAAAGAACTTTGGGTGACTGTCCAGGCAGCGAGATGTCTCTGTCATTTCTAGAGTTTTAAAAGTTGCTTTTTTCTTGTTTGCTTAGGTAGTATTGTATCTTTCTGGAGTCTTTGATGGAGTTAAGAATAGTTAGTTATAGTTATAGTTTTCCTTAGTTATGACAAAGATTATTGTAACTTTTACTTGATAACTGTTTTGTTATATGTAATTTTGCTATGTTAAAGCCTTTTTTTTTTTGTTTAAACCGAAAAAGGGGAAATGATGGAGGAAGGTCATTGGCTAATAAAGGCAC
The DNA here is from genome assembly GCF_018167655.1 of Microtus oregoni. Lineage (NCBI taxonomy): Eukaryota > Metazoa > Chordata > Mammalia > Rodentia > Cricetidae > Microtus > Microtus oregoni. The sequence goes on from NW_024543067.1 coordinate 34,844,331, forward strand.
TGCCCTGGCCCATTTTATTGGTTAGAGGATAGGTGGGAGGAGTAAACAGAACAAAATGCTGGGAGGAAGAGGAAGTGAGCTCAGAGACTTGACAGCTCTCCTCTAGGGAACAGACGCCTCAGAGAGAGACGCCATGCCCCGCTCCCGGGATGAAGCTCCGACCCAGGATGGACTAGGCTAGAATCTCCCTGGTAAGCGCACCTTGGGGTGCTACACACAGATGATTATAAATGGGCTAAATTAATATGTGAGAATTAGCCTAGAAGAGAATGGGCCAGGCAGTGTTTAAATGAATACAGTTTGTGTGTTGTTATTTCGGGGCATAAGCTAGCTGAGCAGGCAGCCGGGGTGCTGGGGACGCAGCCCCGCCGTTGCCCTTATTACTTCACTGGGTGAAGCACAATTAGAATGGTTGTGACATGTTAACCACTGCTGCACAATGAGAAGAATCCTAAATCCCCAATTACAAAATACAGAAAAGAAATTGTGCAAGCACTAAAAACGTCGAATTATATGTTTATCTGCAGCTAATATAATCATCCAAGAACATTGTTTAAATGAAGATGTTACAGACTTTTCATCACCTGCTCCCCCAATCCTAGTGTGGACACAGCATTCAGACATACACTCTTATGAATATTTTCGACTATAGATTATCAGGGATCTCTGAGTGCCAGCCTCAGTGTCCCCTCAGGGTTCAGAAGAAGACTACAGCAAGCACGGAACTTTGCAGGATCTGAGGGAGAAATGCACTCACCACGACGTACTTTTCTTCATTGGTTTCTTTATTCTTCTCCTGCTGTTCTCCTCTGTTCTGTAAAGGTCTCAGATTATAAACACACGTGTGAAGCAAAGGCAGTTCTCTGAGCTGGGGCGTCCCTTTATCTTTGAAGGTCCCAAATGTGATCTATCTGAAAAACTCCTTTCCTGACTGCATGTCCTGCCAAATAGAAGATAACTGCAGGGAGGAGTCTTCTAATGTGTCTCAGGGAACAAAGCAGAGACATGGCTGAGGGAACCAAGGTTTTCTGGCTATACGATTAAATTCTCTCACAGGATGTCCCACAGAGTAGGAAGCAAGACACAATATAGCAGTGTATGGGAAAGAACTGGTCCCAATAATCCATACTCTGCTGAATCTTGCACCAAGGGAGAGTGCTTATGACTTCACAAGAGATTTACTGTTAGAATGGCCAATATACAAAAGGTGGTAGGCCCAGTGCCTTGCGAACTGGGTTTATCTCTATCAGAACACATTCTGGTGGGTCAGCCTTGTGCTTTATCAGCTGAAATTTTACTTCCTAATTTCTGTGGACCACATCAATAGATTATGACTTCCATGTCTTTTAGAAGTCAAGTACTTCAAGGCCCTTCATCAATATGGGGAGTATATAGGAGACCAATAAACACAGTCAAAAAAAAATGGTAGCTTTTTATTTAGCCTTTTCTTAGAGAATTTGTTCACAGATTCAAAAAATAGTTGAGCTTGTCTCTATGGCTTGATTTTTAAAAATATTGAAATACCTTTTGCATCTTAATGGTCTTGGTGAGTTAGTCTGACTATTTATATCCTGTGAATTTTCCACTTGGATTTTTCACACGGTAATTAAAGTTTTTCCTTTTGTAGTCTTTCCTTGTCCAGATATTTGTCTGATCTAAAGAGTAAGTCTTTGTTTTACTTTCTAACTTCTCACTGGAGTGAGAGTTGAGAATGGGAGACATTAATTATTCAAATTTAATAAACTCACTCAAGAATGTTTTCATTGTGCTCTGCTTTGAAATTTATTTGTAAGAAAACAACTGTGGCAATGATTCTGAAAGCAGCAGGAAATGGGTTTCCCTCTAAGAGGAGTCCAGGAAGTTCTGGGTGTTCTGGACACAGATAGCCAGGAAGTTATGGCTCCAGTCCTTCACCATGCAACAGGTTACCTCATTTCCACCATAGAATTCTCACATCCATCCCGATATATAGTTCTTAGTACATAAGCCATCCTGGGGCTGGGAACTACTTTGTGCTCCGAAACATGAAAAACAGCCCTGCTGGTGAACAGCAGAGAAAATTGGAGTCATGTTGCAAAATTTATCTTTGAACATCTTTTCTATGAGAGTTTGGTGACTTTCTAGGAGAAGGACCCTATATGTAAAGGCAAGATGGGAAGTAGGGATGGAGGAAAGATTCCTTTTCTCACTTTTTCTCTTTAGCTTAATAACAGTTAACTCATTCACAGTAAAAAAAAATTAAAAAAACCACAATAATATACGTAATCCAGACTCTCTGTGTATGTTCTATCTTTATGTGGTTTATTTTTTTTACTCTATTACTTTTTAATGTCTTTATTTTATTATTTTTACTCCTTTAATCTATAACTGTCTGTATTCTTTTATATTACTTTTACTGTCTCTTTAAAGACTTTGTTTTATTTTTTAAATTATTTCTTTCTATAACTGCCTATATGAATTTACTTTTTTTCTTAAGCCTACATACATTTTTTTTTTTTTTTTGGTTTTTTGAGACAGGGTTTCTCTGTAGCTTTAGTGCCTGTCCCAGAACTAGCTCTTGTAGATCAGGCTGGCCTCAAACTCCCAGAGATCTGCCTGCCTCTGCCTCCCGAATGCTGGGATTAAAGGCTTGTGCCACCACCGAAAGGCAGCCTACATACATTTTTAAACACAATGTGACCCATACAGAGATTTATTTCTGTCCAAATCTGTCTTTATTGCATATCTGTAATCCTTTTTTGATCACTGTTGTAAATTGTTCAAAAGACATGGCTAGGATCAGAGCAGCCACTTTGGTGGTTGGTTCCGCCCTGAGATCCTACATGTAAGAGGTTTGTTTACCACCAGCTCTGGGAGACATGTTTACCACCCCAACTCTCACAAGCAGTTGGCCTACACTGCTACTAAGTAACTTGCAGCATGCTGCCCACAAACTCCATTCAAATGCTCCTTACCAGGATCTCCCAAAAGAGCCTTAGCCATTTGTACCACCAACAAGAACCAAGTAATTGTTTCTTAAAGGAACCAACAGTTTTTACTGCTAATGAGGAGTCAAGAGGCCTTCTCTTAAAGGGACTGCACCTCTGCTCACTGCCAGCAAACAAAGCCCATCTGAAAATATGCCTCTAGCAAGAAACTCAAACTGACTCCTGTTTTTGTGGGTCTGAAAGCCTATTTTTTAGAACTTTCTTAGGCTTTATATGGATATTCTTGTCAAATGTTTGGGTGCCATTTATATATGGAGACGGTTCTTTTGTTTTCTGGCCACCCAGACCTAAATAATCACACAAAACTATATTAATTACAACACTGTTTGATCAATGGCTTAGGCATATTTCTAGATAGCTATTGCATCTTAAATTTAGCTGTGTCTATTTTTTTTATATTTTGCCACGAGGATCATGCTTTCTTACCTTTTGCTTTTTGGGTGGCTACATGGCATCTGCCCATCACCACTTTCTTACCTCCTCTATTTCTGCTTGGATTTCCAGACTTCCTATGTCTTACCATGCTAGAGGCCAAACAGCTTCTATATTAACCAGTAATAATAAAACACATTCATAGCACACAGAGGGGAATCCCCATATCAGTAGAAATATTGTAATTATATTATAATCTCAAAAGTAAGAAATGTACAAATTTTTAAAGGAACAGTTTCCTGGGAGTATAAACTAGGAGCTTCTGCTTCTGGGAGGAAATGGGGACAGCAGCTAAATTAAGACTAATAAAAGCTTCAAGTCCATCATGTAACCATATGTCAAGTGCAGTCTTCCTGTGGATGAAAACTTGACATTTATGAAAAAAATAGAAGTCAGAGCATAGCTGCATATGAGAGGATTTTGCCTCACAAAACCCATAACTTTTGAAACTTAGAAAATAGAAATGACACAAATGAGGAATTTTGGACTGTTTTCCTCCCCATCTGCTGCCCAAGCATTTCACCTGTGAGCCAGGCACCTGGCCATCTGTAACTCTACCTTCCATATCAATTTCATCCCCATTAATAGATTTTCATTTTCTATTTTTCTTCACTTGTTGTTAGAGCAGGCTTTAAAATCACAAGCGGGCAACTGGGAAAGAGATAAAGTGTTGATAGATAAAATGGTTGGTTTAATTCTATGACTTGAGGCTGGGAATACAGGAAATTAATCAAGTGGAAAAGTCAATATTCCATAGTGATACTCTTATACACACACGCACACACACACACACACACACACACACACACAAAGATGTCTCCCATTTCATTATAAAATTTGCAAACTGAGAAACACTGGATGCCACTGACACAGTTGCTGTATTAGAGAAATGAAGGAAAGAATCAAAGGTATTTTGCCTGTTGATATATATGTGTGGGTTTTTTTTTTGGTTTTTTGAGACAGAGAACAAATTTAAAACAATGATTGATATCTGAAGTTTGTAATTTACTAGCCTGATAATATCTTTTACGCAAAATACAGCTAACTAATAGAAGAAATACTAGCTGCAACAGATGATTTGTAAATATTCTTAATTGTTTAAAAATGCAATAATGCTAAACATTCTATAGGTAAATATTTGCAAAGCTTTAAAACGTTCAATAACATAATTCATATTAAAATATACTCACTTTAATGCCCATTGTAGGAATGATCATGGGAGACGTTTATTGTTCTGATTTTCTTTCTCTACTGAGTTTTATTTCTTCTGTCAATGGGGTTTTGTTTGGGGAGTAGAAACAAATCCACTGGCATCATAAGACAGGTGGGAAAGGCCTATGTAAACAGGTTAGGGTGAGTCTGGAGCTAGTCTTGAATGTATTTCCTCTTAAGCAACTGTCAGTTGAGGGAAAATATTTTTTTGATATCTCACCAGTGCTTTGAGGCCATTCTCCACCTTTTTAAAATGTGCATATGATTATGTAGGAGGTGATTAGATGTCAGTCTTGCCGATTCCATTGATCACGTCTTGTAGACTTGTCCTAGCATAATTTGTCAGAGGCAGACACTCCAGGTTAAGCACAGAAGCAGATTAACTGGTGCTGTCAGATTCCCAAGGACGGAACTGCTTTCTTATTTTCTATGCATGTCTCTGCCCCTTGCAATTACTGAACTGGTTCTTTGCTTAACAGTCTCCAGAACTTTCATCACAGCTTTGAATGGCAAGGTCAAGAAAGATCCCTTTTGTACCATCGTATAATAGCAACTAAGTTATGTGCTATCTTCCTTCATTTCTGGTAGTCTGAGTCAGACTGGCCATTTAAAAAATATATAGATCCATCCTTACCACTGGCAAATGACACCACAAAATTCACAACCTCTTCTTTAAAAAGACTGTATTTATAAGCAGAAAGTCAGCTCAGAAAACAAAACGAGGCAGAACACACGGCCCAATGCCTTAAAACGATCCCATTTTATCCAACCCCCAAAATGTGTCTTTTCTTTCCAAAGATTTTAATTTTCTGATGGCTCTTGTGAAGGGAGGTTGCTTTGTTTCCTAATCTGCTGGCAGGGTCAAAGGAGAAGGATTCTGCTGTGAGCAGTAGCTCCATTTGAACACTGGATCAGTAAGTCTTACGAATCTCCTAGTCCTGTAATTCAGAGGCAGTGCAGATGTCTGGTTTCAAGGGAAAACTCTCTAATGGAGGATGAAGTCCTTAACTGCTAAACTTGAAAGCAGGGCCAGTGACACTTTGATTTGAAAGAGGTTCAAAAGGGAGCACCAAGGTGCCTTCAAATATAACTACTGATCCCAATTAAATCTGCAGGCTACCAAGTGAGCTTTGTACTCAGCTCTGAATAAACACTGACGTTCAAAAGTATTAACGGTTGAGACTGGAAGGACCAAAGGGAGACTTGAGGTCACGCTCTGGCTCCTCTGAAGGGATCTAAGCAGATACACTTAAAGATTAGGTGAGGGTTTCAACAGTTTTGGACAGAAACTCAGATGCAAGAGGAAAGTACAAAACAGAGCAGGTTGTATTCAGGGATATAAATGTACGTACATATATACATGTAAAAACAATTGATGGAAAAAGAGTCATTTGAAAGAGAACAAGATGGGGTATAGGGGAGGATTTGGAGGGAGCAAAGGAAAGGGGAAATGATGTAATTGTAATTATATTGTAATCTCAAAAACTAAACAATAAAAATTCAAAATTTTCAATCATAAATTTTATTTTGGAAGTGAATCTACTTTAATTATACAATGATATCTAAGCTTATTTTGTAAATAACCTGATAAAATCAATTAGATATAATTATAAGTGCATTTTATATACCCTAGTATCAATATTTTCTTAGGAAAAATATCTGAAAGTAAAATTGTAGACAAATATATTAATTCATTTTAAGGCTTTTGAAATGGATTAATTAATCTCGAGAGACATAGCTCCTTTTTCATCAGATTTAGTTTTAAGGTAAAGTTGCTTCTCTTTTTAAAATATTCCTATTTTCAGTTTCTTTTCCTCTAAGCCTCATAATCTTATGAGTTTCCACAAATGTTTCCTTCATGATTCTGTTAAGTTGGGAGCATAGCCCCTAGCCCCCAGCCTCCAGCCCTCAGCCCCCAGCCCCCAGGCCTTGGAGTTGCTTTGGTCTGGACTCCAAATCCCATGATGCCAGGTCCTGACCACTCTCTGGAGCAGGGTGGGGGGCCAGGACCACTTCCACAGGGTATTTAAGTGTGCTCCAAGAGGAGAAACCTGTGGGTAGTTTTCGGGTATGCATGGGCTCCCTGCTGTCCTGTCTCCCCTCCTTGCACTCGGCCACCCCAGAGTATCATTCTTAATAAAACGATGGCCAGTTTGATTTGGATTGATTCGACCTAATTGGATTTCTTGCGCCAGCTGAGCTGCCCTTATTATTTTTTCTGAACAGATTCCACCACTCCCTGATCTCATCCAGTCTCACAGCTCACAATAGCATTGGTTAAGAAGGGCATGAAGAAGCCAGGTTGCCCGTGTTTATAGAAAGAGCAATCTGCAGTCAGCCTAAGACATCAACTAGAAAATAGAAGCCCTTGACTTTTGAGCTAACTTCTGCACCATGTTAGTGCCGCTCGACTTTTTGCACATTAAGATCAACTGTCTTAAATGTTGAAGATAAAGTCACTACATAAGCAGAAAATCCCTGATGTGTGCACCTTTGAATTAAAAACACTATTTAGAAACTATGGTTAGATTTGTCTTGGTCAACGCAAGGTGGAGTTCCAGCAACCTGTTCTGAACTAGTAACTCAAAGGACAAACGGAGTGAAACTTCAGTCTTTTCCCCTAACTTAGGGAAGAAACTGTGACAGATTGTCCTGTTCCCCCTCCTTCTGACTCTCATCTATTCATTTATTTTTATTCCTTCTCATCATTTTAAGTATGTTTACTTAGCAAAAAAGGCTCACTTGCTTTAGAAAGCTCAGCATAAATATGAGTATATTCTCTGAAAACTTGGTCTTCCCCACAGGACGCTTGCAATTTGGTCTTTGTCCTAAAGTTTCCAGTTTCCGCATGACTCACATTTCATGCAGAGATCATTTATTATGTAGTTTCTTTCTCCCTTCACCAGTGGCTCTCAATCTTCCTAATGCCGTGACTCTTTAGTAAAGTTCCTCATGTTGCGATGACCCTAAAAATAAATTTTTTTTGTTGCTATTTCATTACTGTAATTTTTCTAGTGTTAGAATCATAATGTAAATATCTGTCTTTTCTGATAGTCTTAAATGACCCCTGTAAAAGGGTCATTTGACCCACCCCATGGGGTCATGACCCATAGGTTGAGAACCACTGCTTTACATGTATATAAAGAAATATATCCCACTTATTTTTAAAATGACCCAGGGTTATAACCAGCTTTGTGTACTTTTGCTTATTCATTTAAAATTAATTATAAATATGTTTTAACATGGATACACATGAGTTCACACATTTGTTTTCAGAGTTCTGTTACAGTTCTTTCTAGAAGCGCCATAAATTTAACAATTAGTCACTGATGGACATTCAGTGATGGCCATTCTTTTTTCTTTTGAGAGCAATACTCCATATCACATCAGAAATATGATTCCTGAAGGAAGCATTTCTACAGCTGTAATTCGTAACTCAAAGGGTGAATGCATTTGCAATTTATCAGTCTTGCCAACCTTCTCCTTACAGATGTTGGAACATTTGGTCTCTGAATGAGAATAACCCAACAGTACCTATTTCTTCAAACTATTCCCTCTCAATATTTTATGAATATCTTTGATAATTTGCCAAGATATTTTTTAAAACATATCAGAACTTTAGTTTGCATTTTTTTTATTTATTTTTATTTTTTTTTATATTCTGCTCTGCCATAGGCTCAAAGCAGCATCTTTATTAACCAATGGTAATAAAAAATATTCACAACATACAAAGGGGGATTCTTCATACAGAGGGAAATACCTCATCAATCTGTCCCCCAACCCAATCCCTCAATTTTCCACCCCCATCCTAACCCCCAGTTCAACCAGGAGATACGTTGTATTACCCTTCCCAGGAAGATCCATGTACCTTCTCTTTGGGTCCTAAGTAGCCTGAACTTGCCATCTCCTGTGATCAGATTGGTGACTATGCTAATTGTTTTTTTTTCTTTCTTTTTTTTTTTAAAAAAGGGGACTGAACACTAGAAATTCTTTAAAAATATTTTCCCTGTTTTATATCACTATATTCATATATTTTGCCTCATTTTGATTGAGCAGCTTCTTTTTATACTATTTCTTTGATTCATAATTTATGGATGTGCATATATCCATTTCAATATAACAGATTGCACATATGTCATAATGTTTCTTTTTTGATTTTTAAGTTTTGACTGTCTTGTTAAGTTGAATCTTGTTATACATACTAGAATGCCCTCAAAATCACCATCATCCTGTGTTAGCCTGACAGGAAGTATGTACAGATGTGTGATTCAAGTTGCTTTTTTTTCATATTCTAAGTTACAAAAAAAAGAGAAGAAAATGGAAGTTCACTAAATTACATCTTTGATTTGTGTATAGTTTCTGTACATTTTATAAAGGAATTGTTAAGAATATCAGTTGTATGTGGGGTGATTGTGATTCCAGCAGTTGGAAGGCTGAGGCAGAAGATTCCTGAAAGTTGCAAGCCAATCAGGCTACACTGAAAGACCCAGACCCCGACTCACAAAACAAAATAATCAGGACCTGCCTAGATACAATTATTTATAGTTACATTCAGATTACATGCTTTGTTTCTTTGGGGAAACAAAATGAAAGAAGATAAGTAAACAGAAAATGATCAAATTGTTTGTTGTATATTGTTCTTTTGACTAAACTAGAAAATGTCCACAGTGTGAAATGAAAACAAAACACATCCGTTTTTCTATTTGAGCTCTTGTCACCAGGATCCTACCTGAAATGCTTTCACCACTTACCTCTCCCAGGTTCCACCTTGAGTCACAAGTACTTCACACATTCTAAATAACGTATTTCACAGTGCATTTCTGTCCCTGGACAAATTCTATGACTTTCCATTGCCATAGAATAAAATATCTAATCATAAGCCATTCTTTTTTCTATCAACTCACATGGCTCTGTCTGTATCATGTTTCATTTTTTTTTGTCTTTGTCTCATGGTGCACTATACTGATATAAATTATGATCATACCTTTTGTTGAACAATTGTTCTCCTGTTATCATCAAAGATTATTATTTTTATAACCACAAATTATTCATTTTTAGAGCAATTCAGTACTTAGAAGAGTTCATATACTACCTAAGATACATGTGTTCTAGCCCACATAAGCAACAAAGCAAGTCTCATGGGTCTCATAGACACAAAAACAACAAACATTGACCCTGTATGGGTCTGAGATAGATCTTCTGCATCTGCCTTATGGTTGTGTATCTTGGTGCTCTTGTGGGACTCCCAACAATGGGCAATGGGAACAGGGGTGTCCCTGACTCTTCTGCCTGTGCTTAGATCTGCTTTGTCTCACTGGGTTGTCTCATCCAGCCTTGATACGAGGGTCTGTGCTCAGTCCTATTATACATTATTAGACCATGTTTGGTGGCTATCTCTTGGATTCTTGCTCTTATTTTGCAAGCTTTTGATTTATTTTGTTTTGAAGGGACAAGGAGGAGGAATGGATCTGGGGGAGAGGAGAATTGGAGGGAGAGACTGGATAGAGTGGAGGCAGGGGAAATTGCAGTCAGGATGTAATGTATGAGAGAAGAAGAAAAGTTAAAAATAAATAATAAATAAATAAAATTATTTTTTTCCTTAAAAAAAGACTCATATGTTCAGTGAAAATATGAAACGTCCAATTTAGATAGTAGTCCTGCAACAAATATCAACTAAGAATGCAAGGTTCAACAGAAAGGAGAAATGATAATAAAGAAAACAAAATAGGAAACATTTTTAGAGGGTGAGCCCAAATCTACTTTATATCAGAAAATCATCAGAGTGTGTTAAGAAAAGAACCTGAAAAAATTAAACATTAAAAGTTGCATGTCAGTAATCATTTGATGTAAATACTCCTCATAATGTGTATAAACAGTTTTAGAGGTTCACTTTTGGATTTCATTTTACCCCTGTGGATTTCTTAGGCTCCTTACTCATGTACATAGAAATTTTAAGCTACTAAAGGAAATAGATTTTCCTTTCTTGTGTTCAAGCTATGTGGTTATTATTTAGAGCAACTCTAGCTGCGGCCAATTAGTAAACATGAAAGAAATATTTGAAAGAGCTACATTTCCTTCTAATGTATCCTACTGGGGGACTTCAGATGCCCTGGGAATGTGAATCTGGGTCATTCAGGACTGCAGAGCTTATATCTGCTCTGGATGTCAAAGCTAAAATGTAACTGCTGGGAAAATGAAAAATCAGGATATAAGACAAGGACCAGTCCCAGGGAGTAAGTCACAGCAGACCAGGACAAGCCTGTTCCAGGAGAGATCTCAAGGGAAGAGAAAGCATTGCGGTAGAAAGGCCTCATCTCTGGGATGTTGTGAACACTGTTTCACTCTCTTCCTGGAATGCCCACCCCTTCCTTGTAATTATCTTACATTAGGATCTGCAGAATGGCCCAGTGGAAAAGATGTGCTAACCATAATCTGTTACATGGTAATTTTGTGCATTTTCTTAAATTATTTACTTTTAAAGCCTTAGTTTACTGATCTGCTGAGTGAGAACTAAGAGCATTCCCAGTGTATGAGGCTGACATAATATATGTAACCTCACAGTATGTGCATATTAATAAAAATAGCCCAGACTTCTTGTTGGGCCAGGAAGCCCTCTTCTGAGACTGTGACATGCTATTAAAATTACGTTATTAAAATCCTAGGATATGAATATCTAAATATCAATAATCTTGAAAGCCAGTCTTTGTTCCAAACAGCTACAGGAAAGAATGTTTTATCATTCTCATCCTAGTAGTAAAAGAGAAACGTCATGGTACTACAGAAGCCAGGGGGTGTGCTGATGTTCGTGGCTCCTCACTGAAGTCTGGGTGGCTACCTGAAACAATGTTGGTACTCAAGGGCCATGTTGTTGCTGGTGTCAGGCCAATCTGAGTGGCCTTCATTGCCACTTGGAGTCATGGTGACCTCCAGGTTGCTGCCAAGGACCATGTTTGGGTCTCTGATCCTACCTCAGTTTTAGTCTATGCTGGTGTCTGTGGCCCATGTTGCCAAGAAAGGCCACACAGATGCTGAGAGGCTGGGCCACCACCTGTGTCCATGTTGATGTCCAAGGGCCCATGCCACCACCAAGGCCATGTGGGTCTTGGTGGTCTGTGCTGCCACCCAGAGCCATGGTATCGTCCAGGCATGTGCAGCTGTTGGCCCTGTCTGGTTCTGTGACTCTACAGCAACCAGGATGCATTTTAACAACCGTAGTTCCTGTTATCACTGAAGACCTAGCAGATGCCCAGGGAATGGGCTACCATGTGAGGCCATGTTGGTATTTAAGGGTCATGGTGGTGCTGCAGCAGATGTCCAGGAAATGGCCTATTCTGCCACCATTGACCATGGGCACATCTAGACCTGAGCTGCTACCAAGGGCCTTGTCTGGGTCCATGGTATTGCTGTATCTGTTCTCTGTGTTCATGTCCATGGCCTATATTACCCCTTGGAGCCATAAGAATGATGTCTATTAAAATCTGAGTGCCAGGCTGAGCCATCGCTGTTCTTTGCTGGCCCTGGGACATCTGGCCCTGCCCTTCAATTGCTGCTATAGCAGAAGAGCTGGTCCCACTCCTCCCCTCACCATAGGCATGGGAGAACTGACCCCAATGGCATGGGTTCAGGGAAGCTAGCTCTGCCCCTTGTCTGAAGGCTGGTCTAAGCTGGAGACCTACACTGAACAACTCAGCTACCACCCAGGCCATATCCAATGCTTTCAATTGGTCCACCCCAATATATATCCCATCTTTGACCTACTGGAGCATGTAAAGGGACTGGTCCTGCCTTCAGGATCTCTATGACTTGGGACAACAGCAAGATATGTAAGAGGAGTCTTGATGAGGGTCCAATATTGATGGTGTATTAAAAGTCAGAAGCCTTGAGTCAGACCAACAACTCATTACTGATGTGGGATTCACCTCTGTTTGCTATGAATATTACCATTGGTTGTTAAAGAAGTTGTTTTAGCCAATGGCTTAGTAGAGTAAAACCAGGTGGGAAATCTGAACAGAGATATACAGAGAGAGTAGACAGAGTCAAAGAGACACCATGTAGCTGCCAAAGGAGAAAGATACCAACAGAACCTTACCGGTAGGTCACAGCCTCATAGTGATACAAACATTAATAGAAATGGGTTAATTTAAGATGTAAGAGCTAGCTAGGAATATGCCTAAGCTATTGGCCAAACAGTGCTGTAATTAGTATAATTTCTGTGTGATTATTTAGGTCTGGGCATCCAGAAAACATAAAAGCAGTCTCTATTTACACCAATGAACAATTATAAGTAATTTGGACAAGAGGGTATGTTGCATGACACACCACAGCTCCCAATACCACCTTTTGCAATCACAAGGCCTGGATACCTGGGTTAGAAGACATAAAATCCATTCCCCCCTGCCTTATCCTTTACTCTGTCCAATCACCTTGCAGTTCAATTTCTTGACCCCACCCTCACATTTATGTCACCAACTACAAGGGAGTACAGGAGGTTTTCGTGTTATTACACTAGAAGGAGTTAGCCATTAAGACATATTAAAATATAAGAACATTTATTTTAGAAAGAAACTGACTTCTCTATTTTCAAGCCATTAAATCCACATCCTGGTAGAACCAAACTAGAATTTTGAAGCAAAGCTCACAACTATACTTGCCTGTATAAGGTCAAGCCATACAGCACTCCTGGCTGAAAGAAGCAGGAGCTTCTTAAGCTCCACAATCAGCTGTGAAGCTATTGAAAACTGATAGTTTATTAGGAGGGAAAATCTATTTTCTTCAGGAATGTTGCCATGGTAGGTTGCCTATACTGCAATGGGTGGTCCTACATCCTTTCATAGAAGGTAAGCCATAATTAGGTTCAGTACATATGTATATAGGAACATAAAATTGAGAGAAATATGTAAGGGGCCATCCAGAAGAAGCTGGAGTTGAAGTGCAGGGAAGATATGATCTAAATAGATGGTGTGTGTGTGTGTGTGTGTGTGTGTGTGTGTGTGTGTGAAATAACCAAAGAATAATGTCTGCTCTGTAGGCATTAGTCTATAGTTTAGATCATGTTGTCTAGTGCTCAGATATTATTTTTAGGAAGGCAAGAGGCCCTTAAGCGGTCTTAGAGAAGAGAAGACTGAGAAGGTGGTGAACTTCCCCAAAGCCCACGAATGACTCTATATAACACACAGAGTTCATAGCCCCACATGGAGACTGTTTCACTCTAAATCTCTTCATTTGTAGTCTATTGGGAGAGGGTACAATTTTCTAAACAGTAATAACCAATATAATCTGCATAGGAATAAATACATCAATACAAAAATAGATGTAGAGAAGTCTTAAATAAAGTGATAAAAATATATGATACCAATCATAATGTTGTGAGTACCAACCTCTTTCCAGCAATTACTTCCTGGGTTACCGCTTTAACTTTTTCTTCCTAAATGTCGATTATTAGTTCATTATTGCTCAAACAGCAAGTATCTCTTTTTTTTACAGAATAAAAATTTTTATTCCTTAAGGAATAAAGAATGGCCCAGAAAAGAAAGATCAAATTGAAGTCAAACTAAACAACATTAGAGGAAATATCAAATCCAGTAAAGCTGTGCCTATAATCTGGAAATCTCATTGGTATAATCTAGGATTTAACAGCCTGAAGTGTCCTGATCATGCCAGTTATGCAACCTGTAGACCATGTAGTGCCTTTCGATTAGTCTGCTATGTGCTTGATGTTTTCTTATTTGGATTTCCCATCATCTTATATCTTCAACAACTCAGTGTCTACATTTCAACCTAATAGCATATGTCACCTGGCTATGAACCACATGCATTCCCTGCCTTTTGGCTGAAAAACAGGTTGCATATCTCTTCCAGTTTAAAGAAAATCCTGCTTGCTTAACATTTCCAATTTACCTAGTGCTTATCTGCGAACACAAGGACTCTGTGCCTCTACAGATTCATATCGTCAGACTGGGGATTACAAGTTCACTTCCTGTCCAGATTAGGCAGCAGAAGACTTTTAGACTCAAGAGTTGAGGTTTTAACAATGCTAGATTCTGATAGACTTCCCTCAAGAGAAGAAAACGGATGACAAACACATCCAAGATCTGATTCTTCAAAGCTACACTATTGAGCGTGTAATAAACAATCATGGCAAGTGTAAGTGTTTACATTGTGCTCAGTGCCAGAACTTTTGGAGATGCAGAATGATGATATGTAATGAGAAATTATACCTTGAATCTCAAGAAAATTTTTGATGAATTCTTCCTTCATGTCTCATTTTCCTATATTAAAAGCAGGCATTGGTCTCTACTGTTCTAAGATTTCAAAGATCTATCCCAGAATGTTTATCCCACCTCCATCTTGCCTTCTGAACATCTCTCTGGTTTACCTGATATTGGCACCTGTCCTTCCCACCACTTCTCTTTCTTTTGCTTCATATATATATATATATATATGTCATATATATCACCATAAATTTCTATGAACCTCAAAATAATGACAAGACTCACTTCACAAGTCTCTTTAGAAATCTCTGAAGGTCAGAGATTTAATTTAATCAGACAATGACCTAGTTTGTTTTCCAAAGTCCTGTTATGTACCCTATAAATCATATTGTTTCTTTTGTTTGTACCACCAATGCAACTCTAGTAAGTGTTCATTTTCTAAGATTGTCATCTTCTTTGATTTTCAAAGATTTTTGTGTCATTTTGTTTCCTCCATGGTCTGACATTTCATGAGTGCACTGATACATCCAGAGAACAATTTTTTAAATACCTCACTTTCATGACTAAATATTTAGGACTGATTATACAAATAATTCACTCTTAATAAAAATATGGGTACATGAGTCAGTTAGGGAGCTAAAAAAAGGCACAATTTAATAACTAATAAGAAATTTCACATTTTTTAAGTTGTCTTTTTATCAACCCTGTATGGTAGAATTCATTAGACCACTTCAAGGATGATAAAAATCAGCTCACAGATATAGGATGACCTCTTATGCAGCCATGCTTGCTAACTGATTAAGTAGAAGCTTGAATGCACATTAAATTGCAGGACCAATGCACATCGCATTGTTATTAGAGCAATCAGACATTAATATGACATGCAAATGTCACGTACACTGAGCCAGGCAGAATCATTTCTCACGTTGTATATTTTAATTACTTTTCATTTTATCTTAGTTTTTTTTCTATCAGCTAGGCATAGTTACCTCATTTAACAGTAAATGAAATAGAAGCATGCCAAGGTTATTTAATTTTGGGCTATCAGTTAAGGATCAAGGACCAAGTCCTTTTTAAATGAATGGCCACCTCTTTTCCACTCTCTGCCCATTACTATACAGATCAGTATAGCTCAGCTAGTTTATATCAGTTAGTTAATTTGTATAAGTATTACCAAACTTACTTTGCTTTAATTATGATTTTAAAACTGAATATTATGAGCTTATTTTTACTTCACATTTTTCTCACTTGTAATGGAGATTCAAAATAATATGTGTAATTTATTTCTGGAAGTCATATTTTCAACTAGTGTTTCAGTGTGCATCTGCAGGTTTCACTGTAGGACCTCAAGAAAAGTGGATTTCCTTGCCTCTTCAATTAATAACACTTCACATGTTGGTAATTTCATGCAGCACTGTCCAGAACACAGGACAGAGGTATAATTCTTATCAAACTGTAGAAATGTCCCTGTGTGTGACATTCAAACTTTGTTCTTATATCTAAAATAAAACAAGCACCTTTATTGCCCTCTATTCTATCAAACTTCTACATATGTCTTCAGCTGTATCAACTTTAGTTTGTAACAAGTATATATGTTTAAGAAAGAGATAAACTTTGTTTCTATTTTGAGAAGTTCATTTATGAAAAAACAGACTCCTATAAAGTCTGTATCTCTATCAGTCTTACACCCTTCCATTCAAACTCCTCCCATACCCTCTTGTCCCATCCCAAATCCATGAATGATATGGGAGGTCCTTCTGTGTATGTTTTGCTTTCATTGGTTAGTGAGCACAGCTGTTCTGGCCAATGCCTTAGCAGAGTAAAGGCCACAGTCTTGTGGTGATACACGGATTAATAGAAATGGTTTAAGATGTAAGAGTTAGTAAATAAGGATCCTGAAGTAATAAGCTAAGCAGTGTTGTAATTAATATAGTTTCTATGTGATTATTTGGGTCTGGGTAGCCAGGAATAAAAGAGCAGTTTTCATCTACATATGACCTCTTCTTCAGTTATTATTGTTGCACATATGTGGGTGTGCCTGTGCGTGTGTGTGCACGAGTGCTCATGTGTGGATGTATGCACATATTTGCTTATAGTAAACAGCCTATGAAGCCCATTTAGTACTGTTCCTATATACATGTGTGTGTGGTTGATCACTTGTAACTGAACAATTTATGTAGGAGCTCACTTCGGAAAAAAAAAGTGGTTCTCCTTTTCCCAACAGATCTGTTTTTTCAACTGAATATCTACAAACATTCCATCTAAACTTGGAATTGCTCTACATTTTGTAAGTATAAGAATAACCTTGTTATATCTCTAAAGAGAGATAAATTAGAATGATGCAATTAATAACATACATTACAAACTTAATTTCTTAGTCTTGTAGCTCAGGTCTATATCTCCAGCTATTTTAAAAGGTAAGGTTCAATGGAAGGTTACAAGTTAAATGCCTGTCTGTGCTACAGAATGAGTTCAATGACACACTGGGGAAACTAGTAAGACCTTGTCTAAAAACAAAAGCTCAATCTGGCACTTGGCCTCATGTACAACAACTACAGAATAGAATAAAATAGACTTCTTTAAGGTTGTCCTTCGAACACCCTATGCACATTATAGTATAAGTACACACACACGCACATGCACACACCAAATAAATAAATAAATGCAAAAATAAGTAAACAGCAATAAAAGGATCTATACAAATAGCTCATGGCAGAGCACCTTTAGACGGGTTTAATCTCAAGGAATGAAAAAAATCTTAAATATCCAGTGAAAATATTTCTCCTTGAAATTGAAAATTTAATTATATCAAATTTATATGTCAGCAATTTCTCAGCCCAAATTACTTTAGACTTGATATTAAAGTATGTTCTGTAGATATTGCCCATAATTTTTCTTTCTTTCTGTTTAAAAAACCGTCTTTGTATCCACAGCTAACCATCAACAATATCTACTTTAAAGTCTTTGACTTTACTGCACAACAATTTAAAAGCTAGGGAAAAAGAGCATAAAGCTGAAAGGAATTGATAGTTACAAGTGCCATTTAAAGCAGTATCTACACACAAAACACATAAGTAACACAGATAAAGATAAGAAACAAAAATGAGTGCTATCAACAGTAAGATGTCCTGCATGTACTTCTTAAGAAAACTGGAAATACAATAAAGAAATAGATGGACCACTTAACTGCAACATTTTACCTGCAAAATTCCCAGAAATATATAAAGTAATATATAAGTAATAAAACTAATGGTAAAACTAACACTTACTTATTAGTTTTATTATAAGATTTATTTACATATTATAGTTTTAATTATTAGTAAGTATTAATCAGTAAGTTCTAATCTCTTAGTAGCTAGTTTATTCTAGAACATTTGAGATTAGAATTAAAGAAATTCTCTGTGCAAGACTGAACAAAGAATAAGTAAATAAATACATAAATAAGCTCTATACTATGGACAAAGCAGCAAGATTTCTGTGTGTTCTGAAAGGAATGCAACAGAGAGAGGAAAATGGAATTCTGAATTAAATACAGTAAAACTTATGAATTCATAATTTTCTTTATAAATAGACCAATATTTAAATTAAAAATGTAATCTTGCCAATATATAGTGCACTTGTGGCAGATCCTTCAAATAAAAATACAGCATGCATGTATGTGACAGACTTTGATATCAAAGATTTACATAGTAATCCTAATTTCCATTGGCATTCATTGCCATAATCCAGTAATACGAATAACATCTGTTGGCATTTAGATGCACCATTGACTATGTACACAGTAGTAGCTCCTTTGGAGTACAATGGACACAGTGTGCTGGTGCATGTCTGCATTCCCTTCCTGTAGAAATGGAAGCAGGAGTGTAGGGTGGTGAGTTCAAAGAGATATTAACTATATATCTGTCTCTGAAACAAACAAAAAAAACAAAAAATTACATTACATTTAAAATATATTATTTAGTGATTATACAGAAAAGACACTGAAGTAGCACAAAGCATGATGCACACACTTCTGGTAATGTCAATGAAAGTATCCACTTGTGCTTCCAGCAATAGAAGATGCAGTATGAAGAAGCTTATGCAATATGTACAACACTGTTGCTGAGCCAATAATTCTTCTTCATGTAGGACCGCTTCTTGTATGCTGTTGGTCCTAAGAATACAGAAAGTCTGAAGAATATTTGCTTCAAGAAAGCAAAATGCATTAAAATCAAAAAATAAAAATATCACACACACATACACATGTGCACGCACACACACACACATCACAACACTGGGATGCATCAAAATGACACTGGAGTCAAGAAAGGGTAGGAAAAAGTAGAATTTGAGCAATATATAATGTGCATCAGGCAATAATCTAAAGTATAAATAAATACTTATAACTCCAACTTCTATAAATAAATGATTAAACAAATAAGGGCAGCTGAATAGCAAATCCCCAAGCAAAAGAACTACTAATAATTCATGAGTTCATTCTTCAAGGCTGTGAAGAGGAGTAACTTTCATGCCAACCAATACAAAATTGTGGACTGTGAATCTACTACATGGAGATTATGTGGAAATATACACACGTGTATATGTACATATAAACACATGAGTATTTGTACACACAAAGGGGATAACCTTGCAGATAAGAATTGGAAAGGCTTGTGAAACACAAACTTCACCAGGTGTCATCATCAATAAATACTAATTAAAACAAGAGTAAGCAGTTCGGTATGGCAGCCTCCCCTCTAAAGTCAGCATGAACCAAGTGCACAGTCAGGTTAGCCCTGTGAACAACTGTTGTAAATCAGTCACTGAATGTCTTGCTTTCTAGGTCAGTTTATATAGATTATAACTCAGAAATCAAACATTTCTATTTGTTGAGTTTTATTGTCATTATTGAGATTGCTGGGGAATTTCCCAGAGTGAAAATTCTTTTCTCATGGGACTACTGCACAGGCAAGCCCTCGCTGAGGCTGGTGGGAGCATGGTGGGCTTCCATCATCATGCATGCCTCCATCTACCTGAGTTAGTCCACTTGTAGCTCTGAAAATGGGCTGAACAAAGCAACGTAAAAAGAATGGTGGAAAAATCATTTTTTTCTGGCAAATATTGAACAGAACAAAAATGTGCAGGTATCTTGGCTGGGGAGAGGAAGGGAAAACAAAGATTATGTATTTTACACCACTTACCTTGGGCTAGCTCTGATATAAACTGACTTTCTTTAGCATCAGCCTGTGTTCTTTGAGGATTTTTATGGGACCATCTTAGCCAACAGCTCAATTAAATGCAACTTAGTCCATCTCCTTCCCACAACTGACATCCCCATTCTTTTCCTACCTACCATTTGTTTGCCTGTAATATCTGTTCTATTTCCTTCTCCCAGGGAGATCCATGCATCTCCCAAAGTCCTCTTGACATAAGCCCTCTTGGTTTAAGGATTGTAGCTTGGCTATCATTTACTTGATGGCTAATATTCAGTAACAAGCAAATATACACTTTATTTTATATTTCTGGGTTTGAACTACCTCACTCAGGATGAGTCTTTTTTCTACTTCCACCCATCTGCCTACAAATCTCACGGTATGGTTTTTTAATAGATGAGTAATACTCCATTGTGTAAATGTGTCACATTTTCTTTATACATTTTTTGATTGGGAGACATCTGGGTGGTTTCCAGTTCCTGGATATTATGAATAAATCTATACTAAAGATATTTGAGCAAGTGTCCTTGTAGTAGAATGGAATACTCTTTGATTCCCCAAATTAATAGAGCTGGTTCTTAAAGTGGATTGATTCTCAAGTTTTCAAGGAGCTGTCTTATTGAATCCATGTTTAGATCTGTACCCCATTTTTAATCAGAGTTCATATATTTTGGATGTTTGTCCTCTCTCAGATGTTGAGTTGGTTTTCTGAAATCCAATCTTTTAATTAGTGCCTGCTCTATCAAAGTTCTGTTCAGAAAGTCATCTCCTGTGACGACATATTCAAGGCTATGCCCTATTTACTCTTTTATCGTGTTTAATATATCTGTGTTTATGTTGAGGCCTTTAATCCACTTGGATTTGAATTTTCTATATAGTGATTTGTATTCTTCTACATGGAGAAATCCAGATTGACTAGCACCATTTGTTGAAGATGTTGTCTTTTCTCTGGTTTGTATTTCTAAAGCTTCATTGTCAAAATTCAATTATCCTTATGTGTGTGAATTTATGTCTGGGTCTTCAATTCAATTTCGTTGGTCCATGTACCTATTTTGTACCAATACCATGTGTTCTTTATTGCTATAGCTTCATAGTAAAACTTGAAATTGGAAATGGAACTTTAGAAATTTTTATTGTTCAGGATTGTTTTAGCTATCCTGAGCTTTTTGTTTTTCCATATGAAATTGAACATTACCCTTTCAAGATCTGTGGAGAATAATGTTGGAATTTTAACGGGTATTGCATTGAATCTTTAGATTGTTTTGATACAATGACCATTTATACTATGTTAATTCTACCAATCCATTAGCATGGGAGAACTTTCTAGCTTCTGGCATCTTCTTCAATTTTTTTTTTCAAAGACTTGAAGTAAAAAGTCTTTCACTTGCTTGACTAGAGTTATCCCTAGATATTTTATATTATTTGAGGCTAATGTGAAAGCTATTGCTTCCCTAGTATCTTTCGCAGACTCATTTGCATAAAGGAGGGATAGATACTGACTTTTTTAGTTAATCTCATTTCTAGATATTTGCTGAAAGTGTTCATCGGTCTTAGAAGTTCTCTGGTGGAAATTTTAGGGTCACTAATCTGCAAAAAAAAAAAAAATACTTTGACTTATTCCTTTCCAATTTGAATCCCTTTGATCTTCTTCAATTATCTTAGTGCTGTAGGTAAGACAGCACTATTTACTCTATTGTAAAGATATAGAGAGAGTGGAGAACCTTGTCTTGCCCCAGAACAATTATTTCTTGATGAATCAATGATGTATATGGAATATGTTTTAGCAAAGATAAAATATTTATTAAATTTTATTTATAGAAGATTCAAACTACATAACAAGAGTTTTATTTTCAGATGGATGAAATTAACAGAGAAACCTTGCATCAGAGGGCCTTGGAGCACTTTTGCCAGTAGATGCTTTCTAGAAGACCCAATCTCTGTTGCTTCTATCCTGAGTTACTATTGCGATATATTCTTTGTGTTTTAATAGATAATGCTCGCCTGAAGATCAGAGTGCAGAGCTAAGTCATTAGAGGCCAGGGAGTGGTGGCACACAACTTTAATCCAAGGACTCAAGAGACACAGGCAGTGGGATCTCTGTTAATTCAAGGCTCCCCTGAGCTACGTGAGATTTAATCTGTTTAAAAGAGAAAGGGAGCTCACACAAGTGTGGTCCCAGCACTTGGGATCCCATAGCTTTAATCCCAGCACAAGGGAGGTGGAAACAGGAGTGACATGGCTGGGCAAAGAGAACAGAAACTGAAATGAGCCAAGAGCTCAGTTAAGTCTGGAGTTTGGTGGAGAGACTTGCAACAGTCTGAGCATGCATTCTGGAGACTGGATGAGACCGGATAACCCCTCCTGTCCAAGGATTTGGTAGAGGTAAAAGGTCTGTCTAGTGGCTAGCTACACTAGTCTCTGATCTCTCTGCTTTAAAGCCCTAATATCTGACTTGGGGTTTTTATTATTAATACCAATTAGAATTCAGGCTACAAGTTACTGTGAATGTAACCTTTTGTTGCACTTCTGAAGCTGCAGAGAAGCATGAATCTTCAAGATATAACAGAGTAAGAGCAAAGTAAGTTCACTGTAGAACCTGTTCATGAACTATACACACTGTGCAACAGTGGACTCTATGGGATAAGTGATCATTGGTCAAATCTTAGGACCTGATTTCCACTCCACAGTATTCATATAAAGAGCTGATTGTTGGGATTTGTGCTTCTAATCCCAGCACTAGAGAAACAAAAGCAGGAATATCTTTTCCTCTGGATGGTCAGCTGGCCTAGCCAAACTGATGGGCCTCAAGTGCAGTGAGGCTCTCAAAAACTGAGGTGGCAAGCAATAGAGGAAGAAACCCAGTATGGATCTCTGACTCCACATATATGTGCATGTGCAGACATATCTGCCAAGGTACAGACACATACTTAGACACATCACTTACACACACACACACACACATACACACACACACACACACAGAGACTAACACATACATGAAACAATGGACTAAGAGCAGATCATCTGGAGTATATAGACCTTGGGAAGAAACAGTTGGCAGATGCAGCCTGCATACAACTTAAGGCCAATCAAAGTGATTTAAGAAGATATGTAAGTGCATTCAAACTGAACTATAAATTAATTTATCATCACGCAAAAGAAATAAGTCAGAAAGAGCTTGGTGGCTTTGTCAGTTTGTGTAGTGTGAATGTTCCCCGCTCCTTCTCATAATAATAATAATAATAGAAAATTACCTGACTCAGAATAAAAAAATGCAGTGCATACTGGCATTGGCCCTGTTTCCTGATTTTTCCATTCTCTTTCAGAAAGTCAAAAAATAAAATGTTTCTCAACCTGATTTAGAGCTTTGATCCTGGGTGAAATTAAATCCCCAGTTAAAAGCATCTGAGTGGAATTTGGAAAGCAGTTGGAAAGCAAACAAGTCTACTTCCTCCTCACTATTGTCCTGCCATGCAAAAAAACTCTGGTGATCCAAGCTGGCTCAAGTATGCCTAATATTTCCCCAACTTCTCCTTTGGATAGTCGTGATTTTTGACAGCAATAGTGTTCTGCCTCTCATTTTATCACTAGGGTGACAGAAGTTCCCTAGCATAGTAGTTCTTCTCATTCCCACACAAAACTGAATGAGGTGTCGTTTTCAGTTCCTATCATGCTTCCTGGTTTTGTGGACACAGAATATGCAATGTTCCAGAGTGGTTGTTTTGTCTAGCTGGATTCATGTGAGGTTTGGGTGTTGGTAGTATGAAAACCTTCTCAGCTGCTCAGCTAGGTGTCTCTCTTAGCTTCCCATTTCCATCCTTATTTGTCTTTTTTTTTCCTCATCATTTTTGGCTATCTTTTATCTGAGTTTAAGTCTACGTTAATCATTACTAAGATGATAGCAGCTGTCCATATGGATTGCAAACATTAAGTCTATGTACAGGGAATAATGTCAAAACTCAGAGGACAGGACAATATGCACCAATAATTACGTTTTCTTGAGTAAAGCTAAAAAGATAATTTCTAATTTAGAATGTAATAAAATTTGGATTCATACTGCTAATATTATAAAACTAATTTATGTAAAATATTTGTAATACTACCAAACAAGTATCAAATTTTTATTTTATATGAAATATTCCAATAGCTTCCACTGTTTGTCCCTGAAATCCTTGTTCTGGAATATATGAGAACACAGCCCTTTGGGAAGAAGTCTATTCTGTTACCCATAATGGGAATCTCTATGGTGACGAATGTAATATTGTCTAAATGGTACCACATATACAGTTTATGATGAAAGTAAACCAAGCAGTGCACACTGCCAGCCTGGCACCCTGTGCTCTCAATGGCATGGACTCTAGGTCATTTCCATCTATTGATTTTCTTGGCTACAGACAAATAGCTCAATAAGCAGTGAAAAGCTTGTGATAATGCTGCTTGTTCATAAAAACAGACACTACTAATTGTCTTTCTTGCTATTATCCTCCAGTTTTGTACCTTTGGTGCAAAATTTTTTTTTACTAAATTTTTTAATGATGTACCTAGACTTGTGGTTCTATTTTTAATTCAATTATAACATTTTACTTATACAATCAATAATTACTAATGGTAAAGAAAATTTTAACTTGTGTAAATTTATGCAAGTAATGACTTTATTCTTAATATTATCTTCAGAGTTTCAATTGAGTTTCTACTTCTGGATTTTTTTTTCTTCCTGAAAAAAAGATTATCATATGTTCTGAGCTAATCCCTTATTCACTATGTGGCTGAAGATGAACTTGAACTTCTCATCCTCCTGCTTTCATCCCCAAGTGAATGCTTCTGTGCCCTGTTTGCGTCTGCATTTTTAATGAACGCATTATACCCCGCAGTCAGCGAATGTTCATTTTAGTCTGTTTTGCCTGTTGATTTCTTTACTGGGTCATTCCACAACATTCACCATGGCTTAATGAACTGTTCATGCTGCCTTCCTGGGTTTATG
Source organism: Microtus oregoni (assembly GCF_018167655.1). NCBI lineage: Eukaryota > Metazoa > Chordata > Mammalia > Rodentia > Cricetidae > Microtus > Microtus oregoni. The sequence continues at coordinate 34,869,346 of NW_024543067.1, forward strand.
CTTTGCCATTATGTGAATATTTTTAGGACTGAAAAAGTTTGCAAAATGCATTGTAAGCCAGGCTGAATTAACTCAATTCAGTGCTGATGCTGCCTTAAAATGTTGTTTAGAAATGGCTATTCCTATCTGCCTTCATCTTAAATTAATATACAAAGCATTAACTGGATTACACTGTCAGTAAGAATGCTATCAATTCCAAAGGAGACAAAACAAATTTAGAACTGCTACTTTCAAAATAAATCCAAAACAGTTTTATTTTGTCATTAAAAAAAAGACACATTTCAGAAGGAAGACTCAGAACATGTGATTTTATGGTCACATGGGCAGATAAGCTTCAACAGCAAATAGTGTGATCTGCCAGGGAAAATTCTAGTAAGTCAGAGCTTTAGGCCAAGCGAAGCAAAGTGAGACACCTGAGCAAGTGAGACCCACTCAGGAGGAACTAAGCCCCTAGTAGCAAAGAGCTTTGCTATGAAGCTTCTGAAGAGGATTAAATATTGTGAATATAACATTTGATCTTGGTTTGGAATATTAAATACAACAGGAATCAGGAGAGACAAATGAAGAAGGGTTCAAATAGGGAGTCTGATGATTGTAGTGTGGTTGTTATTTGTCCTGTAATTTATCGAGATACGATGATACTCTTATAAAAGAATGTTTATGCACAGTGCACTTGATCCAGTTTTTATTTTAAAAAATTGGACCCGCCAGATGGTGGTGGCACACACCTTTAATTCCAGCACTCCGGAAGCAGAGGCAGGTAGAACTCTGTGATTTCAAGACCAGCCTGGTCAACAAGAGCTAGTTCCAGGACAGGCACCAAAGCTACACAGAGAAACCCTGTCTCGATAAACAACAACAACAAAAAAAATGGATAAATTGCATCTGTGATGCTCTTGTTCCTTATATAAATGGCACAGCATTTATATACAATGCACATGGCATCATCCTTTAGGTTGTGGATCATCCTTAGATATATCTAACAGTAAAACATTGGGAAATAGTGATTTCCACATTTACCGTTGAATTCATAGTTGTGTTGCTTAGGACATAAGAAAATAAAAGGCTTCTCAATGTGCCTTAAAATGATAGATTTATTAAAGAACCACTATGGGCTGTGTCTGAAGATACTTACCATGCCTATCAAATATTGGCTCTTTGAAAAGAATGAGTTAGATCATACAGAGTAAAGTAATCCAGACCCAGAAAGATAAATATCATATGTACTCACTCATAAGTGGCTTTTAGACATAAAGCAAAAAGAAACCAGCCTACAAACCACCATCCCAGAGAACCTAGACAACAATGAGGACCCTAAGAAAGACATACATAGATCTAATTTACATGAGTAGTATAAAAGACAAGGTCTCCTGAGTAAATTGGGAGCATGGGGTTCATGGGAGAGGGTAGAAGGGGAGGGGAGAAAAGGAGGGGGATGGAGAAAATATATAACTCAATAGAAACAATTTAAAAAAAGAAAACAGTGAGTTATATTCAGAAACCTTGAACACTTGTCACTCAGATTCATGTGCCTTAAATCTGTAACTGAACTAGAGGTTCAGTGGATTTGTACTGTGTGGTCACCCTTAAACCCTTTTTAAGTGAAAATGTAATAATGTTTCCAATTCTATTTAAAAAACACCTGCTAAATATTGTTGAGATTTACAGAATATAGAAATGAAATAATAGATGTTCTGCGTATGTGTAATGAATATTTAAAAAGCTATGTTGAATTGGCTTTCTTTGTCTGCTCCTAATCTTAGCAGAATAGCAAGTGGCACCATTATAAGCATTATTAAAAAGGTTACCAGAAGCTTATTTTTGAGGTATCCCTTATAAGATTAGGATTCCTCTTCATTCTCACTACACTCTAAGATTTTTTATTATTATCACAAGTGGATGTTGGATTTTATCAAATTCTGTTTCTGCATATACTGAGATAATTTTGTTTCATTTATTTTTTTAGTCTGTTACTTTGATGAATTAAACTTCCTGCTATGTTTAATCAACCTTGTATGCTTTGGATAACTGCAGCTACTCATTACTTTGATGTGATATGCTGTTCTTTTAATGCAGTACTGGATTAAATCTGTGAGTATATAATTAAGAATATCTTCCACATTACAGAATGACATTGGTCAGCATTTTTGAGCTACAATGTCTTTGTCCTTTCATTTCTTTGGTATTACAATAATGACAATTTTATAAAATGAGTTAGGAAATATTCTATTTTTTTCATGTAGCTGATATTACTATATGCCTACATATTTAGTAAAATTTGACAACGAGTTCCAACTGGATTTGTTTTATAATAGAGTTTCAACTTTAGCAGATTTTAATTCAAGTATATTTACACTTTTGAATGAACATCAGATAATCTTATTTTCTGTAGAAAGAATCATTTCATCACGGTTGTTAAATTGTGGATATAAAATGATTCACAATAATTCCATATTATTCCTTATTATCAACAGAACCTTTAATATTGTTGAGTTTCTTTGTTAGTATTGGTTATTTGAGTATATTCTAGATTCATGTTCTGTCTCTATTTCTCCCCTCTCTTTTTTCTCTCTCCCACTGTGTGTGTGTGTATGAATGTATGAATATATGAAAACAATCCCTGAGTCTGTTTTGTCGCTTGTATGCATATAGTTTCGGGACTGGTCACTAAATAGCAATAACAAAAAGAATATTAACTTGATAATGGGGTAAGATGTGGGAGTAGTTGAAGGGAGGGTACTTGAAGGAACTAGATCAAGGAAAGGGGGCAATGATATAATTCTCTTTCAGTTTCAAACTTATTTTAAAGTCATTTATGTACATGGTAGCTACATGTTACTGGTCATATTATGGTCAATCATGCATACACATGTACATTTATGTATAAACTTAATACACATACCATATTCAAATAATTTTCTTTTTTGTAAGTTTTGACCATAAAAAAATAAAGGATATTAAATTATTTCAAAACAATAGTAGTCTGTAGAGAATGAGGCCTTGGATATCAAGTGTTTTAATCTCAAAGGCAATTATGTGTTATAGGTGTTTGGTGCATTTGACCCAGGTAAGTTGAGTCTTTTGGGTTCACATGGCATGGCCAGGGGAAGCCACCCTGCCACCCCGACTTTACTACACTAGACTGAGTTTATTCGGTAAGTCACCCATTTCCACCCAAATATGCCTATAAGGGATACAGGATTCCTTCTGAGCCTCTGACCTGACCCTTTGGGCCAGAGATTACCAGAGCCCCTTCCAAGTCACTGCAATGCCAGGTAGACCTCGGAAGTCTCCCATCCAGAAGATGTTCCACTGGGAGACAAGTCTACACTGATCCGGGCTGCAGGCTTTTAGGACAGGTTGAGGTTTTTCTGGTTCCAGCCCCGGCATAAGACATCCATGAACGATTCCGGATCTAAATCTAATCGCCAATTGCTACGAAAGGTATGCAGATTGTAGCTAGACAATTTGACCCCCTTACCCATTTTTGGAGAGAATTGTATATCGGTCCCTCTCACTTTTCCTGCCTGCCTCTCTTGTTCCTGGCATGTGATCTGGTCAGGCTGGGATTCTCGCCACAACGGATTCGTTCTGCCTGCTACATAGGTGTTTTTTTTTGTTTGTTTGTTTGTTTTTTTTTTGTGGTTGTTGTTGATTTTGTTTTTATTGAGAAAAGGAAGAAAAAAGAAAAAAAGTCTCCCCCTCCTCCCAGCCTCCCATTTCCCTCCCCCTCCTCACACCCTTCTCCCCCTCCCCCCACTCCTCTCCCCCTCCCTCTCCAGTCCAAAGAGCAGTCAGGGTTCCCTGCCCTGTGGAAAGTCCAAGGTCCTCCCCACTCTGTCCATGTCTAGGAAGGTAAACATCCAAACTGACTAGGCTCCCACAAAGCCAGAACATGTAGTAGGATCAAAACCCCGTGCCATTGTCCTTGGCTTCTCATCAGCCCTCATTGCTCGCCATGTTCAGAGAGTCCAGTTTTATCCCATGCTTTTTCAGTCACAGTCCTGCTGGCCTTGGTGAGCTCCCAATAGATCAGCCCCACTGTCTCAGTGGGTGGGTGCACCCCTCAAGGTCTTGACTTTCTTGCTCATCTTCTCCCTCCTTCCACTCCTCATTGGGACCTTGGGAGCTCAGTCCAGTGCTCCAGTGTGGGTCTCTGTTTCTATCTCCATCCATCACCAGATGAAGGTTCTATGGTGGTATGCAAGATATTCGTCATTATTGCTATAGGATAGGGTCATTTCAGGTTCCCTATCCTCAGCTGCTCAAGGAACTAACTGGGGACATCGCCTTGGGCTCCTGGGAGCCACTCTAGGTTCAAGTCTCTTGCCAACCCTAAGGTGGCTCCCTTAACTAAGAATTGTGGTTCCTTGCTCTCCTATCCAACCCTCCTTTATCCCAATCATCCTGTTTTCCTAAGTTCCCCCCATCCTCCCCTTCTCACTTTTCTCTCTCCATCTCCCCTAACCCCCATCCCACCCTACCCCCAAGATCCCACTTTTCTCCCCGGCAATTTTGTCTACTTCTCTGATGGAGGAATGTCATTGGTTAAAAAAATAAAGAAACTGCTTGGCTGGCCCTCATAGGTTAGATCACAGGTGGGTGGAGAAAACAGAACAGAATGCTGGGAGGAAGAGGAAGTGAGCTCAGACTCGACAGCTGTCCTCTCGCCCATGCCCCGCTCACGGGCAGACATGCGCAATGAAGCTCCGACCCAGGATGGACCCAGGATGGACGTAGGCTAGAATCTTTCCAGTAAAACCGGTGCTCACAGATTATTAGAGATGGGTTGATCCGGATATCAGAAATAGCCAGTAAGGGCTAGAGCTAAAGGGCCAAGCAGTGTTTAAAAGAATACAGTGTCCGTGTAATTATTTCGGGTAAAGCTAACCATGCGGGCGGCCAGGGTGCTGGGGATGCAGCCCCGCCGTTCTTATCACTACAAAATGATGCCCAGACTATGGAAAACTGAATCCTGAGAAAGCTTGGAAAAGAATAGAGTAAAGCATGTTTCTTGTGGCAATTTCTCGGGTCTACTCTGTTTGCTAGAGGCAAGCAAGCGCTCTCATCTAAGAGAGGCTTCCTGACTCAGCTTTAACTGCAAAACCCTGCAGCTCATTAAGAGGTCCTGCCACGAAACACTTAAATGGTGTTGACGAAAAGCCGAACACATGCTTTTCGGTTTTCAGCCGTAGCAGGAAAAAAGCTGCGCCGTTTAAAAATGCCGGCTTTCTGGGCTATCCTGCCAGGGCAAACTCTGACTGTTTGAGGCAGGAGGGCCGACTACAGAGAGAGGACTTGTGTGTTGTCTGTGGACATAATGCTGCAACTTACTGGCTGGCAGGAACCTTGAAATGCCATAGAGTTGTGGCAGTAAGCATGGCTACAACCGGTACCTCAGCCGTGAGGCTGGAAAGCTAAGGAATGGACTGGATCTAGCTGGCAAAGCAACTGCTTTAGTCCTACTGATATTGCTTGGAAAATTAAAGACTCATGTGGTCATAAAAAGAGAGATATAGAGTAAAGAGAGATTCAAAGACAAAGAAAATTTTTAAATGGTTTACAGTGTGTTAAAAATATATGCATGCTTAACATTAAAGTTCTTAAAGTAAAAAAAAAGGAAGAGAGTTGTTGTGTGTGGTAGTACACACCTTTAATCCCAAAACTTGGGAGACAGAGGGAGATTGACATCTGTGACTTCAAGGTGTGGTAGCACACACCTTTAATTCCAGTGCCTAGAAGGCAGAGAAAAACAGATCTCTGTGAGTTCCAGGTGTAGTAGCGAACACCTTTAATCCCAATGCCTGGGAGGCAGAGACAAGTGGATCTCTGAGAGTTCAAGGACAGCCTGGTCTACAGAGTTATTCCAGGACAAAGAAATACAGAGAAGGAGTCTCAAAAACTAAAAGTAAAAATAAATAAAATAGAGTTAAAACAAAGCGCACAAAGGTGGAAAATACACAGAGAATTTTGGTACTGTATGCTATTATGCTCTGTTTGAATTGTGTGAATTCTGAGGAAAGAGCAACAGCGGCTAAAAGATATTTGTTTATAAATGCTGCTGAACTAATCCAACATAGATATTTTGATGCCTTGACTTTGAAATTTGGATTTAAGGACATGATGCTTTGGAAAGGAGTTTCTTATTTTGTTTTCACAGAGGATGAGACCCTGTTCATTTCTTCTATTCCAATTTGGTATGATGGACCACGCCCTCCTGAAGGGTTGCAGTGAACATCTTCAGAAAATTGCTTCGATCAACTGCCAACTGAAATGAAACTAGCACACAGGTTATATCATGAAAGACCTAATTAACGACGCCCCCATTCAGCAGGAAGCAGTTTGGCGAGAAAAAACTGCGCCCATGTTCCCAAATATGGTTTATAAACGTTCTTTAACATTTAAAGGGGGATATGATATAGATATGAATAATTTGTATTAGTATAGATTTTGCTTTATTGATAGAGATTTAAGGTCAATTTTGTTATATGTATATGCATATTTTTGCTATTGATTAAGATATTGTGATTGTGTAGTTCATTAAAAAATGTAATGTATAATTAAGAAATATAGGTTAATGGATAATCATCAGTAATAGTCAAGCTTGTAGTCATGTTAGTTAGATTTTCTAGATATATAGAGATACATTTTAGTTAGATAGACATTCTTCATATCTTTCAAAGACTTCAGAATATAACATTTAATGTTTTAATAACTTAGGACTTTTGATGACAATGAGACACTCTGCTCCTGGCAGCACCAATCTACTTCAATAAGATGATGGGCATTGAAGAGGCACCTTATGGAGTTTGATAGCCATTTGGACAAGAAACTGCTCTTGCCTGGACTATTGCATAAACTGGACACAGAGAACCCGCAGAGAGAGGACTACTGAACTTGCCTAAAGGTGAGATGATCTTTCGGGGTTCCTGATTCATGAAGGAGTCTGCAAGACATTCTGCAGGACAAGTCGATAGTGACAGCCTTTGAAATTTCCTGCTTTGTGGAAATGTCTGCTGGAAACTATGGGCCTGTAGGCCGAAGATGGATGCCTCAATGGTACAGAGAAATTTTGGATGACTGTCCAGGCAGTGAGATGTCTCTGTCATTTCTAGAGTTTAGAGTTGCTTATTTCTTGTTTGCTTAGGTAATATTGTATCTTTCTGGAGTCTTTGATGGAGTTAAAAATAGTTAGTTATAGTTATAGTTTTCCTTAGTTAGGATAAAGATTATTGTAATTTTTACTTGATAACTGTTTTGTTATATGTAATTATGCTATGTTAAAGTTAAAGCCTTCCTTTGTTTTTGTTTAAACAGAAAAAGGGGAAATGATGGAGGAAGGTCATTGGTTAAAAAAATAAAGAAACTGCTTGGCAGGCCCTCATAGGTTAGAACACAGGTGGGTGGAGAAAACAGAACAGAATGCTGGGAGGAAGAGGAAGTGAGCTCAGACTCGACAGCTCTCCTCTTGGGAGCAGACGCCTCAGAAGAGACACCATGCCCCGCTCCCGGGCAGACACACGCAATGAAGCTCCGACCCAGGATGGACGTAGGCTAGAATCTTCCAGGTAAGACCGGTGCTCACAGATTATTAGAGATGGGTTGATCCGGATATCAGAATTAGCCTGTAAGGGCTAGAGCTAAAGGGCCAACCAGTGTTTAAATGAATACAATTTGTGTGTTGTTATTTCAGGGCATAAGCTAGCCAGGCGGCCAGGGTGCTGGGGACGCAGCCCCGCTACTCTTATTACTACACTTCCCATAGCTAAGAGGATAAATATATGTTTTTCCTTGGGTTCACCTTCATATTTAGCACCTTTAGGTTCCCCAAATGTAGACTCTGTGACCCTTATTTATGGCTAGAAACCAATTATGAGTGAGTACATCCCATCATCATCTTTTTGAGTCTGGGATACCTCACTCAGGATAGTGTTTTCTATTTCCATCCATTTGCATGCAAAATTCGAGAAGTCATTGTTTTTTACTGCTGAGTAGTAGTACTCTAATGTGTATATATTCCACACTTTCTTCATCCATTCTTCCATTGAAGGGCACATCTAGGTTGTTTCCAGGTTCTGGCTATTACATATAATATTGGTATGAACATAGTTGAACAAATGCTTTTGTCACATGATAGGGCATCTCTTGGGTATATTCCCAAGAGTGGTATTGCTGGGTCCAGGGGTAGGTTGATCCCGAATTTCCTGAGAAACCGAAACACTGATTTCCAAAGTGGTTGCACAAGATTGCATTCCCACCAGCAATGGATGAGGGTACCCCTTCCTCCACAGCCTCTCCATCAAAGGCTATCATTGGTGTTTTTGATTTTAGCCATTCTGACAGGTGTAAGATGATATCACAAAGTTGTTTTAATTTGCATATCCCTGATTGCTAAGGAGGTTGAACATGACCTTAAGTGTCTTTTGGCCACTTGAACTTCTTCTGTTGAGAATTCTCTGTTCAGTGCAGTGCCCCATTTTTAATTGGGTTAATTAGCATTTTAAAGTCTAGTTTCTTGAGTTCTCTATATATTTTGGAGATCAGACCTTTGTCTGTTGCGGGGTTGGTGAAGATCTTCTCCCAGTCAGTAGGTTTCTTTTTGTCTTAGTGACAGTTTCCTTTGCTTTACAGAAGCTCCTCAGTTTTAGTAGGTCCCATTTATTCAATGATCTCCTTAATGTCTGTGCTGCTGGGGTTATACATAGGAAGCGATCTCCTGTGCCCATCTATTGTAGGGTACTTCCCACTTTCTCTTCTATCAGGTTCAGTGTGTTCAGACTGATATTGAGGTCTTTAATCCATTTGGACTTGAGTTTTGTTCAAGGTGATATACATGGGTCTATTTTCATTCTTCTACAGGTTGACATCCAGTTGTGCCAGCACCCTTTGTTGAAGATGCTTTCTTTCTTCCATTGTATACTTTTAGCTCCTTTATCGAAATTGAGGTGTTCATAAGTTCGTGGGTTAAAATCCGGGTCTTCTATATGATTCCATTGGTCGACTTCTCTGTTTTTATGCCAGTACCACAATGTTTTCATTACTGTAGCTCTGTAATAGAGTTTGAAGTCAGGGATGGTAATGCCTCCAGAAGATCCTTTATTGTATAGGATAGTTTTGGCTATCCTGGTTTTTTTTTTCCATATAAAGTTGATTATTGTCCTCTCAAGATCTGTGAAGAATTTTATTGGGACCTTGATGGGGATTGCATTGAATCTATAAATTGCCTTTGGTAGAATTGCCATTTTTACTATGTTGATCCTCCCAATCCAAGAGCAAGGGAGGTCCTTCCATTTTTTGGTATCCTCTTCAATTTCTATCTTCAACACCTTAAAGTTCTTGTCAAATAGATCTTTCACTTCCTTGGTTAGGGTTACCCCCAGATATTTTATGCAGTTTGTGGCTATCATGAAAGTTGAAGCTTCTCTGATTTCCCTCTCTGCTTCCATATCCTTTGTGTATAAGAGGGCGACTGATTTTTTGGAGTTGATCTTGTAACCTGCCACATTACTAAAGGTGTTTATTAGCTGTACAAGTTCTTTGGTGGAGTTTTGGGGGTCGCTTATGTACACTATCATATCATCTGCAAATAACGAAAGTTTCACTTCTTCTTTCCAATTCGAATCCCCTTGATCCCCTTATGTTGTCTTATTGCTATTGCTAGAACTTCAAGCAGTGAAGAGTGGACAGCCTTGTCGTGTTCCTGAGTTCAGTGGGATGGCTTTGAGTTTCTCTCCGTTTAAGTTGATCTTAGCTGTTGGCTTGCTGTATAAAGCTTTTATTATATTTAGGTATGACCCTTGTATCCCTAATCTCTCCTAGACTTTTATCATAAAGGGATGTTGAATTTTGTCAAATGCTTTTTCAGCATCTAATGAAATGATCATATGGTTTTTTTCTTTCAGTTTATTTATATGGTGGATTACATTGATAGATTTTCATATGTTGAACCAGCCCTGCATCTCTGGGATGAAGCCTACTTGATCATAATGGATAATTTTTCTAATGTGTTCTTGGATTCGGTTTGCCAGAATTTTGTTGAAGATTTTTGCGTCGATGTTCATGAGTGAGATTGGCCTGTAATTCTCTTTCCTGTTTGAGTCTTTGTGTGGTTTTGGTATCAGAGTAACTGTAGCTTCATAAAAGGAATTTGGTAATGCCTCTTCTGTTTCTATATTGTGGAATACATTAAGGAGTATAGGTATTAGGTCTTCTTGGAAGTTCTGGTAGAATTCCGCATTGAAACCATCTGGTCCTGGGCTTTTTTTGGTAGGGAGGTTTTTGATAACAGCTTCTAATTCTTCGCAACTAACAGGTCTATTTAGATTTTTCACCTGGTCCTGGTTTAACTTTGGTATATGGTATTTATCAAAAAAAGTGTCCATTTCTTTTACATTTTCCAGTTTTGTAGCATACAGGCTTTTGTAGTAAGATCTAATGATTCTCTGAATTTCCTCTGTGTCTGTGGTTATGTCCTCCTTTTCATTTCTGATCTTATTAATTTGCATATTCTCTCTCTGTTGTTTGATTAGTTTGGATAGGGGTTTATCAATCTTGTTGATTTTCTCCAGAAACCAGCTTTTTGTTTCAGTGATTCTTTGGATTGTATTCTGTGTTTTTATTTTGTTGATTTCAGCCCTCAGTTTGATTATTTCCAGTCTTCTACTCCTCCTACGTGAGTCTGCTTCTTTTTTTCTAGAGCTTTCAGGTGGGCTGTTAAGTCTCCAATAGGTGCTTTCTCTGTTTTCTTTAAGTGGGTACTTAGTGCTATGAACTTTCCTCGTAGGACTGATTTCATAGTGTCCCATAAGTTTGAGTATGTTGTTTCTTTATTTTCATTGAATTCAAGGAAGACTTTAATTTCTTTCTTTATTTCTTCCTTTATCAAGGTATGGTTCAGTAGTTGACTGTTCAGTTTCCATGAGTTTGTAGGCTTTTTGGGGGTAGGATTGTTGTTGAATTCTAACTTTCATCCATGGTGATCTGATAAGACACAGGTGGTTACTAATATTTTTTTGTAGCTGTGGAAGTTTGCTTTGTTACCAAGTATGTGGTCAATTTTCGAGACGGTTCCATGAGCTGCAGAGAAGAAGGTATATTCTTTCCTATTTGGGTGGAATATCCCATAGATGTCTGTTAAGTCCAATTGATTCATTACCTCCATTAATTCTCTAATTTCTCTGTTAGGTTTCTGTCTGATTGGCCTGTATATTGGTGAGAGAGGAGTGTTGAAGTCTCCTACTATTAGTGTGTGTGGTTTGATGGCTGCCTTGAGTTTTAGTAATGTTTCTTTTACGTACGTGGGTGCTTTCATATTAGGGGCATAGATATTCAGGATTGAGACTTCATCCTGATGAATTGTTCCTGTTATGAATATAAAATGTCCCTCTCCATCTCTTCTGATTGATTTAAGTTTGAAGTCAACTTTGTTAGAAATTAGGATGGCCACACCTGCTTGTTTCTTAGGTCCATTTGCTTGATAAGCCTTTTCCCAGCCCTTTACTCTGAGTAGGTGCCTGTCTTTGTGGTTAAGGTGTGTTTCTTGTAAACAGCAGAATGTTGGATCCTGTTTTCATATCCAATCTCTTAGCCTGTGCCGTTTTATAGGTGAGTTGAGTCCATTGACATTAAGTGATATTAATGACCAGTGGTTATTAACTCCGCTCACTTTTTTAGTAGTAGAGTTTGTGGGTTTCTCTTCTTTGAGTTTCGCTGGTGAAGGGTCTCTAGATATCTGAGTTATTGTGGTCATTGTTGGACTCCTTGGTTAGTGATTTTCCTTTCATTACTTTCTGTAAGGCTGGATTTGTGGCTACGTATTATTTAAATTTGTTTTTATCCTGGAAAATTTTGTTTTCTCCATTTATAGTGAACGAAAGCTTGGCTGGGAATAGTAGTCTGGGCTTGCATCCATGGTCTCTTAGTTTTTGCAATACATCTATCCAGGACCTTCTGGCTTTCATAGTTTCCATAGAGAAGTCAGGTGTAAGTCTGATAGTTTTACCTTTATAAGTAACTTGGCCTTTTTCCTTTCCGGCTCTTAATATTCTTTCTTTATTCTCTATGTTTTGTGTTTTGATTATTATATGGCGAGGGGATGTTTTTTTTGATCCAGCCTATTCGGTGTTCTGTATGCTTCTCAAACCTTCATAGGTACATCTTTCTTTAGGTTGGGAAAGTTTTCTTCTATAATTTTATTAAATATATTTTCTGGACCATTGAGCTGCACTTCTTCTCCTTCTTCTACTCCAATTATTGTTAGGTTTGGTCTTTTTATTGTATCCCATATTTCCTGAATGTTTTGTGATGAGACTTTCTTGGACTTGCTGTTTTCTTTGATCAGTGCGTTTATTTTCTCTATGTTATCTTCAGAATCTGAGATTCTTTCTTCTATCTCTTGTATCCTGCTGGTTATGCTTGTTTCTGTAGTCTCTATTCGTTTACCTAGATTTTCCATGTCCAGCCAGCCCTTTGTTTGTGTTTTCTTCTTTGCCTCTATTTCAGTTTTCAAGTCTTGAACTGTTTCCATTGTCTGCTTGATTGTTTTTCCTTGGTTTCGTAGGGTATCATTCACTGATTTATTCAATTCTTCAAACTTTCTGTTATACTTCTCATCCATTTCTATAAGGGCATTTTTTACATGCTGTTTAAGGGCCTCTATCACTTTCATAAAGTCAATTTTTTCTACTTCTTCTTGATTAAGGTGTTCATGTTCTCCTTTTGTGAGGTTGCTGGGTTCTGGTTGTTTGATGTTGTTTTTCAGATTGTTGGGTGAGTTCTTGCATTGGCACCTGCCCATCTCTTCCTCCGAATGCTCCCCTATGGATCTTCTTCTCCAGGATCAGGTCTCCTTGCCCACTGATGTACCTTCCCAGTGATGTCACTCCCCAGTAATGGCTCTCCTGGTGCCCAGATCGGATCTCCGTTGTGCTTGGGTAGCTCGTAATCAAAGGGCCTACCTTGCTTGCTGCAGGCAGGCTATTAAGACAAAGGAACTACCGCCCTCCTGGTTGCCCTCCTGATTTGGATTCGGTCCGGTGCCCAAACAAGCTGAGCTGGGAGATGTTATGTGGCCAAAGAGGGGAGGTATCGGGCAGTATAGCCCCTGCACGATGACCAGGAAGTGTAGGAGGGATGAGGAACGCCTGAGTTCCCTGTTCCGGGCTGCTGCCGCACTCACTCACCCCAATGATGGCTCTCCCTGGTGCCCAGATCGGATCTCCATGCTGCTTGGGTAGCTTATAGACAAAGGGCCTACCTTGCTTGCTGCAGGCAGGCTATGGAGACAAAGGAACTACCGCCCTCCTGGTTGGATTCGGATTCAGTCCCGGTCCCAGCGCCCGAACAGGCTGAGCTGGGAGTGGGGGGGGGGGGAGTCTGGATGCAAGCCCAAAGATGGCTCTCCCCGGTGCCCAGATCGGATCTCCATGCTGCTTGGGTAGCTCGTCTACGTAGGTGTTTTATCCTCATGTTTCAGATCTACCTTACAGCATCCACCGGTCTGGCACTCAATGGGACACCTGTGTGCTTGTCTAACTCCCGCTGCCTCCTGCAGTCATGTGAACATTTCTCCTTCCTGCTCTTCTCTGCTAGCAGCCTGGGAGGCACAAGACTTAGGCACTAGCCTGTGATGTTTTCTCAGTTTCCTCTGCAACGCCTCTCCCGGCTGTGATGCATAAGACATTGTCACTTGCACCAGAACTGACAATGCCCGGCTGCCCAGCATTGCTGGCCACATAAGAACAGTACTTCTGGAACCGCAGATTTATGCTATAAACTCTTATTTCAGGCTTTTTAAGTGGGTCCTGTAATACAGTTTCCCTGGGAAAAGTTTTGTTTGTCTTTCTGTTAAAAAGTCTGTTTCATATGTACACATGGAAATGAGTGAATGGGTGTGAGCACACACTTGTGTTTCTCACTGGTTTTGAATGCCTGAGTTTACGTGTTCTGTGTGTCTTGGTAACAGCTCAGCTATGATCACAACTATCTGCTTTGACTCAGATTTTGCTCCTGGGCTTTTCTGACCCTGAATCTGATATAATGACAGAAAAAATTATTTTATTTATTTATGTATTTATTTAATTATTTATTTATTTTGGTTTTTTGAGACAGCGTTTCTCTGTGGTTTGGAGCCTGTCCTGGAACTAGCTCTTGTAGACCAGGCTGGTCTCGAACTCACAGAGATCCGCCTGCCTCTGCCTCCCGAGTGCTGGGATTAAAGGCATGCGCCACCACTGCCTGGCAAAATACTCTTCTACCGTATTATAAAGAAAAACAGCCAAGAAAATGGGTATGAATTACACTTAAAACTGGTAACTCCAAATTGGAACTGCCCTGAAAGCACCACGTGGGCAGAACCCATTAGCTACAACCACGTAGTCGGCCACCCCCTCAAGGATAGGGAAGAGGGAGGCCGTATGCTTTTACCACCATCTTGGATAAGGTGACCATATGGAGACATTAAATCTCCAAGTTATTTTGGTTCTATAAGATAATTCCTGTCCTGTGCCATAAACAAGGTTTATGAAAGATAGGGTTTAAAGCAATGCTGGTTTACTGAGATAGTAAAGCTGTACCTCTGTATTCATGTCGAGGGTGAACCTTACTGGCAGCCAGATTTTGTAATGTAAAAATACTTCCCTTGATATTGGTTTTGGAGACACTAAATTGTTTACCCTGTAAAAACTTGGCTTTGCCTTTTGCAAATTATGATTATGTTCCTGGTCTCAGGACAACAGTTGAATATCAGAGACTGGGATATTCTTATTTTATGCCTTAACAGTGTGACAAAGGGTCTCCCCTTATCTAAGATCTATTAAGACTGGAAAATAATTAAGAATATGTGCTAGCCTTGATTTTACTAACATTGTTAAGCTGTGGCCAATTTGATAAACTACTAAGACATGCAAGGTAACCATCAGTTACCTCATAAATGATCAAATTCTTTGATATGTTCAGATTTAGCTCATTAGTAAACATTTATCTAATTTAGATATGTCCTCAGATGCTCCAGAGGTCTGAGAATATGGCATTTCAATAAAAATAAAGACATACTAACTCCTAGCAGCATCCTGTACCTCCTCCAAGAAACATGGAAAAACTTCCACTTGGAAGCTTGCTTTAAATGTGGCAAGTCAGCCATGCAGTAAGAAACTACTTTGTACTTTAAACAGGTGCCAAGATGCTGCCCACACTGAACAACAGGATACTAGGGGATCTATTGTCCCACACTGCCAAGTCAGGGTGGATCACTCTCCCCAGATTCTTACCCCACAGGAAAGTCTGTCATTTCTGGATGTGGCAGCTAAAGACAGGTACTACTTCTGGGACTACTGTGCCCCAACAACCACAGAGAGACCAGGGATGGCTGCCTAGGTAGCTGGAAAGCTGTCTCCCTTCTGCTTATACCTCTCAGAGCTGGTACCTGACAAGTAGGTACCATCTCAGAGATGGTACCTGACAACTAGGGTACTGATACATTTACCAGTTTAACAGCTCTCCGCCAAGCTCCCAAGGCTTGTAAGCACCTTGGTACTTCATTAGTTTAGTGTCCTGCTAAAATTAGAGACAAGTATGCCTTATTCACAGGTACAATGGTACTGGATAAACAGATTGCAGATGACTTCAGATGTTTAACATTTTAGCATTGATAGATGCAGTTTTCATTAACTGATAGACCTCTGGCTACAAACAGCTTTCAGGAATTCTTAAATTTCTGTTGATTTTACTGGTCCCAGTTTTTAGACCCAGGTTAGCATTAGAGAGGAGATGGAACCCTGCAAGCATGTTCAATTCTCTCCTCCTCCTCTTTTGTTTCGTTGTGTTGAAAACGGGCACTAGGAAAAATGTTCATGCCTTTTAAGTCAAAGCCATAGCCTTTTACTCCAACACCAAGATGCAAATCTGTTCCCGTTGTTTACAGAAGCCTGAAGGCTCCTGGGAAAATTCTGCTTTTGTGTCGAGAAATTGGGTCAGGTGGAGACTAAGTCTCTAGAACCCTTCTTTGACCCCAACCATTTTTGAGCTCCTCCTGCCTGGGCCAAAGCTAACCCACAGGGGCCCTCCAAATATGTCAGCTCCTACATCAGCTTTGGGGCACCAACTGGGTTTATAATGGCAGGTTTATTCACCCAGTCACAAAAACTCTATTATCTTCTAACCCGTTGACACTTTTACAGAATGGACAGAAGCATTTCTCTCCTCCAGAGAAACAGCAGATGTAATGACTCAGGGACATGTGAAAAACACAATATCCCTTGAATTGGCAGGCTATACTCTTCTGTGGAATAATGCTCTTATATACTGTAAAGATTTGTCACTTGTATTAGTTTAATGAAATGCTGATTGGCCAGTAGTCATGCAGAAAGTATGAAGTATAGGTGAGGCCATCAGACTAGGAGATTCTAGGTAGAGGAAAGGTGGAGATGAAATCACTGTCAGACACAAAGGAAGCAAGATGAGAATGCCTCAATGAGAAAAGGTACCAAGCTATGTGGCTAAACAAAAACAAGAATTATGGATTAATTTAAGTTGTAGGAGCTAGTTAACAATAATCCTGAGCTAATAGGCCAAACAGTTTATAATTAACATAAACCTCTTGGCATTTATTTGGGACTGAACGGTTGTGGGACTCAGTGGGACAGAAACTTCTCACTACAAATGACACCCAAATTTTTGGCAAGAATTTCCACAAAAAGCCTGAGAAAGCTTTAAATAAAAGGATTCTAGACAGACAAAAATAGAGTCAACTGTAGCTTCTTGGTACCATCTTTACTCCAGTAGACTCTGTTTTCTGGGGGTGAGCAGAGGCATGGCTCCTTTAAGAGAGACTTTCTGACTCAGCATTAGTGGCAAAAACAACATGGTGACTCTTTTAAGATGTCCTGCCACCAAAACCTTCATGGTGTTTATGAGTAGCTGTCAGGCTTCTTGGTGGTAGCATAGACATAAAAACTCCACAGAGTTGTGGCAATAAATCTGGCTCCCACCGGTACCTTTGTTATGAAGATAAACTCTGAAAAAGGTAAGGAATGTGGTGGAACCAGGCACCAAAGCTGCAGCTTTAATCCTAGAAAATCACTTAGCAGATTAAAGAATCCTGTGTTCAGAAAAAGATAGGAATATACAATAAAGACAGATTTAAAGGAAAAAAACCCTCTAAGTGGTTTACAGTGTGCTTAAAAATATTTAAAAGTAGTTGAGCGGTAGTAGCACATGCCTTTAATCCCAGAACTCAGGAGGTAGAGGTAGGCTATCTCTTTGAGTTTGAAGTAAGCCTGGTCTACAAGAGCTAATTTCAGGACATGCTCCAAAGTAACAGAACAAAACCATGTCTTGAAAAACAAAAAACAAAATAATTAAAAATATACTTAGGCTTGGGAGAGAAAAGGATACAAAAAGTCCTTAAAAAAAAAAAAAGAAAGTAGTCAGGTATGGTGGCACATGCCATTAATCCTATCACTTGGGAGGCAGAGGCAGGCATATCTCTATGAGTTCAATGCCAGCCTGGTCTACAGAGTAAGATCCTGGAAATCCAAAAATACACCAAGAAACCCTGTCTCAAAAAATATTAAGAAATAAAAATAAAAGAAATAGAGTTTTAAAAGCCATGTAAAGATAGAAAATACACAGAAAATTTGGACAATGTATGTTATTATGTTGTCTTTGAATTTTTTGACTGCTAAGGAAGGAGCAACAGCTACTAACATACAATTGATTATAAATGCTACTGGATTAATCCGATACATATATATATATATATATATATATATATATATATATATATATATACAATTCCTTGACTTCAAAATTAAAGTCAAAAGATATGTTACTTTGGAGAAGAGGTTTTGCTTTTGTTTCCAAAGAAATAAGAGGCTGTGGATTCATTCTGAGTTAAGAAAAATAAGGTTTGTTCAAGGAAGACCCCTGAAAATTCTTCAATGGAGATGGATGGCCCAGATTGTAGTGATGAGGCGAGCAGGCCTGCTTTTCATCCCACCCGCCTCCCGCACAGCTAGTTTAACACCTGAAATAACAACACACAAATTGTATTCATTTAAACACTGTCTGGCCCATTATCTCCAGTCCCTTATTGGCTAACCTTCACATATTGATCTAACCCATTTCTAATATCTGTATTGCCACTTGAATGTGGCTTAACAGCATGAGTCTAACCAGCATCTGTCTCGGTGACGAGAGTCATAGCTTCTGCTTGACTCTGCTTTCTTCCTCCCACACCCACCTAAGGGCTGGCCTATCAAAAGGCCAAGGCAGTTTCTTTATTAACCAATAAAAGTAACACATAGACAGATGACCCTCCTACATCACCAGATGGTCCAGCCTTTTAGAGTACTACTGTTGCAGTTTCCTCTGAGTTCCGCCATCAAGATTGTCAGCTGAGATGATTCAGCCTCACAGAATAGTCCATTCAGGACTTGACCATAATCCTAAATTATCTTTGGGTCCCCATAATATTATCAGTGCCCCCAAATCATTAGAAACTAGCCTAGAAAACTATACCTACATTCCCCCCAAAAATGGATTATGGGTGTTTATCTTTGTTTTAAATGATGATTACAAGTTGTTATGGAAAACGGCCAGGGAAAAAGCTAAACAAAGCAGATAAGAGTCAAGAGTTCTTGTTTTGAAAAGAAAAAATGGGGAAAATGCTCTAGGATAATGCTCTTGTAAACTGTAAAGATTTGTCACTTGTATTAGCTTAATAAAATGCTGATTGGCCAGTAGTAAGGCAGGAAGTATAAAGGTGTGGTGCCCAGATTAGGAGAATTCTGGGAAGAGGAAAGGTGGAGTTAAAGTCACCACCAAGATTCAGAAGAAGGTGAAAATGTCTCACTGAGGAATGATACCAAGCCATCTGGCTAACCATAGATAGGAATTATGGGTTAATTTAAGTTGTAAGAGCTAGTTAATAATAAGCTTGAGATAATAGGCCAAATAGTTTATCATTAATATAAGTCTTTGTGTGTTTATTTGGGACTGAATGGCTGCAGGACTAGACAGGACAGAAACTTCTGTCTGCAATCCCTCCAAGTTTCTGGGACATCAGTACTGGTACCACTTCTCCAGGATCAAGTGGGCACCTGTCCATCACCTGGGACCTGGTTTTCTAAGATGCCCCAATGAAAGACATATCTGCTCTCATATCTCACTCATTCAGCCTAGTCTTTTTTGTATAACCAGGGCACATCTCCATTTTGTTCTTTCTGGCAGGCTTCTCTCTTCCTATGGCTAGCCCTGTTCATAGGGTCAGTATTGATAATCTATGTTTTCTTCTAACAACTTGCCTTTTCCAACTCCCCAAGAAACAAATGCTTGGGGTCTCCATGATGGCAATTAACAAAATGCTTCTTCACCCACACCTCCCACTGACTCCCTACTCCCCACTCCCATGTCATCATTTCCAGTGGAATGTAGCTAGACTTGAGCCTGCACCCATATATACCTAAAAGGTTGGGATGTTGGAAAACTCCACCCAGCCTCTCTCCTCCCATTCCAGACTCCACCCTGAGAAAGTCCACTATTGATTATTCCTCCCCTAAGATGCTCAAGACCATACCTACAGGTTATTTAAGACTTAGTCCCCTGACCTATCACATAGTTTTTCCTCGTGGT
Organism: Microtus oregoni; assembly: GCF_018167655.1. Taxonomy (NCBI): domain Eukaryota; kingdom Metazoa; phylum Chordata; class Mammalia; order Rodentia; family Cricetidae; genus Microtus; species Microtus oregoni. The sequence continues at coordinate 34,888,975 of NW_024543067.1, forward strand.
TTCTGCTCTCTCCCTGAAACCACCCAGGAGTGCTTTATCCAAATTAAAACCTGGACTTTAATTCAGCTTGATCAACTTACTATATCAGCAGAGTTACACACTACTGGGCTACTGGCCAATATTCCTATCAATAGGAAGTAGGACAAGTAAGAGAAGACAAGTTTTCAAATCTAACAACAAGGTGATAGATACTGTTTTAAAAAAAAAGCAAATTTGATTGTTGTTTTCTGTTTTTATTTGTTTGTTTGTTTGTCTTTTCTATAACAGTGACAGCTACCATGCCCAGACCAGCTTCAATCCTGTAGTGTTTTTGACTCAGCCTGTTAAATATCTGGAATTACAGCAGAGGCTACTCAAAGGAAAACTTAAGTTAAATATTAAGTGTAAATGTGTGCATCCAAAGAAGTGTAGATAAGTTGTAGGAGCTACATACATGGGGGACAAGGAACTGGCCTATGCTCCTATAATCACTACTTATTTGACTCCAACTTGCATGATCCCTTGGGTGATTCTGATCCAAGCAGCAAATAGACATAGCTACAGCAGTATTGTCAAGGAACTAGATTGTGGAACCTCCAACAACTGTCCTAGAGGAGACAAATATACCTGTAAACTTTGGTAAGTATGCATGCATGTGGTTGCCTTGGCATCTTTACAAAATCTTTTCTGTTTGTTTCCCTTGGGAATATGATTCTGTCTTTTCTCTAAAAATGGTGAACAAGATACAAATGACTCGTTGCCTCCATATCCATCCTCCATTGATATGTGAAATTGCTGCATTAACATGACACACATATAGAATGCATAGTACAGTTGCTGGTTGAACTAAGATTGCTTTCTGTGAACTAGGAATCATTAGATGATGAGGTTCCCAGCTCTAATAGATACATCTACAACATAACTTTTCTGTAATTATGCCTGAAATTACCCCCCAAAAAAATTAGGGAGAAGAGAATTTAAATGCCAAAGAATAATGAGATCTCCTGTGAGATTAAATAACCTAGAAAGGACAGGGAAGTTACACCATGATACCTCAGCAATATGACTGCTTAATTGAGACCCCAGGAAGGAAAACACCAAGAAACAGGCTAATATGAAAGGGAGAAATCTCACAAGACCCCAGGTCTACAGTGAACTACAGGCAATTAAAAAAAAATGCTGAAGGTAGCAGAATTAGTCCTCCCCAGGACTGAGCCCCTTAACTGGTTATCCAATGCCAAATTGTCAGGCTTGAAATGTATGTTGTCTGCATACAAGTGACACTAAAGGGACTCATCATACCAGGTATATGTATATACGAAGCAATTAAAGAAAAGGAGGCCATGAATTTAAGAGGGAGGAAGTGGAACTGATGGGAAATGATTGAAGGGAGGAAAAGGAAGGCAGGATTTCATGTAATTTTATTTTAAGTTTTAAACATTTTTTAAAATATGGAAATATTTATTTACTGAAATCTTTGCTCATATCACATGTAACTTCCCTTCCACACACCACAACACAGCATTATTTCATGAAGCAGAAATGGCCCTAGCACCTTTTACATTCAAGTATAAAACAGTAGATAATGTGAAATTAAAGATCTCTTCCAGGATTGTCACTGTCTTCCCGTCACCTGTTCCCTTAGTTTAGACCTGTCCTCCACTCATGCCATCCCAGATTTGTTAGACAGCCAATGTCTTCCTTACCCACACCTAGCCTCTGCCCATTCCTGATTTTGTCTGCTTGACAGTTTGTCTCCCTAAGATGACGTTTCCAAAGTTTCCTTTATTTTAAACACAATTCATAATGCCCACACACATATCTCACATATTCCATAAATGATTCTATCAACTCGTCTATAGCAAATTTCTCTGTCTTCATAAATTTAAATGAACCTGCATCAATACAATGATTTTAGAGCTAGTAGCAGTGCCTTAGTTGTTCTTTTGTCTGCTAGAATAAGAAATTAATTTTTCATAGCAGCCAATATATCTATTTCACTTAGCAAAAGAATGCATTAAAATGTTGAATACATTAAATTATTTCAACTCAGCCTAAACCCAGATATCAATGTAGTGAGTCAGTACCTCTCTTGCATAGTTGATCACAAACACTCAGATCAGTGCTGTGATGGTAAAAATGTGCCTCTCATTTTGATTGGTATTCTGCATTGAGATTTTATGTCTTTTTTATAGTCTATTTTTACATCTATAGTCAAATTCCTCTTTTTTAAAATTGCTATTAGACTTGAGACATTGGCCTTAAATGAAATCATGAGCATGTCTTCATTTTATTTTTTTTTTATTTTTTATTTTTTTGGGGGTGTAAACTTTTGTTTTTTAATTTATTTATTTATTAAGGATTTCTGCCTCGTCCCCACAACCGCTTCCCATTTCCCTCCCCCTCCCCCGATCAAGTCCCCCTCCCTCATCTGCTCGAAGAGCAATCAAGGTTCCCTGACCTGTGGGAAGCCCAAGGACTGCCCACCTCTATCCAGGTCTCGTAAGGTGTGCATTCAAACTGCCTAGGCTCCCACAAAGCCAGTACGTGCAGTAGGGTCAAAAACCCACTGCAATTGTTCTTGAATTCTCAGTATTCCTCATTGTCTGCTATGTTCAGCTAGTCCGGATTTATCCCATGCTTTTTCAGACCTAGGCCAGCTGGCCTTGGTGAGATCCCAATAGAACATCCCCATTGTCTTAGTGTGTGGGTGCACCCCTCGTGGTCCTGAGTTCCTTGCTCGTGCTCCGTCTCCTTCTGCTCCTGATTTGGACCTTGAGATTTCTGTCCGGTGCTCCCGTGTGGGTCTCTGTCTCTGTCTCCTATCGTTGCCTGATGAAGGTTAATATTCCTGAGGATGCCTATGTGTTTGTCTTTGGATTCACCTTATTTAGCTTCTCTAGGAACATGAATTATAAGCTCAATGTCCTTTATTTATGGCTAGAAACCAAATATGAGTGAGTACATCCCATGTTCCTCTTTTTGGGTCTGGCTTACCTCACTCAGGATAGTGTTTTCTATTTCCATCCATTTGTATGCAAAATTCAAGAAGTCCTTGTTTTTTACTGCTGAGTAATACTCTAATATGTATATATTCCATACTTTCTTCATCCATTCTTCCGTTGAAGGGCATCTAGGTTGTTTCCAGGTTCTGGCTATTACAAACAATGCTGCCATGAACATAGTTGAGCATATACTTTTGTTGTATGATAGGGCCTCTCTTGGGTATATTCTCAAGAGTGGTATTGCTGGATCCAGGGGTAGGTTGATCCCGAATTTCCTGAGAAACCGAAACACTGCTTTCCAGAGTGGTTGCACAAGTTTGCATTCCCACCAGCAATGGGTGAGTGTACCCCTTTCTCCACAACCTCTCCAGCAAAGGCATGTCTTCATTTTATACAAGTCTATTTTAAGACCGTAAATAAAGAATGTTGAACTTTTCTCAATCCAGTATTGAATAATTTTGAGTATCTTGATATTTCATCTTCTACTGAGAAAGATATCTTTTCTTCTTTGGAAATTAGAAACAGTATTTACTCATGTCTACTGCCCTTAATACCACTATATGCCCCAATAAAAGGCATATAATTATTAGTAGTATCCTAATTATAAAAATGTGTACAATCAATTTTGTTACGTAAAATAGCTGAAGAGAAAGGAACCTTTAGAAGTCTGCTTTGCACTTTGCTTTCGGTTTTTCGTTTTGGTTTGCTTTGGTTTGGTTGTTTTTAACTGAGTATGGGAGATTACCACCTTTTCCACCATTCATTTGTTTTCCTTTCTTACTTTATTTTTCTGGGATTTCTTCAGTGAGGCCAATGACTCATATATGGGCTGACTTTTTTTTTCTTGAGTGTAGTTTTTCCTATTATATTTGATTACCTCTTCTGGATGATCACAATTTCCTGCAATATTTCTTTCACTCCCAAGGGAAATTAGTGTCTCTTCATAGCACTTATCTTATTCTTTATTTTTGTGTGTGTGTGAAAACTGAGACAAGGAGGGAAGGAATTAATTTAATATTTGGGCAATATCTATTTCATTGGTCAATAATTTATTCTTATAACTTTTAGTCTGCTGTCTCCTGCCAGCGACCTCTAGTTGTTTCTGCATCTGAAACACATTCTGTGTGGTATTCTGACCTCTTGTCATATTTTTCATCCATTTTTCACTCTGTTCTCCATGCTGCCCTTTGTCTCTTCCGTGTAATACCACATAACCAATATTCTGTGCCTCAGATCTGAACTGTGCCTTTGGTTGATTACTTTCACAAATCATTTGTTATCTATATTGGATTTTTACATTTCTGTGGTATTTACTTCCAGGTTATACATAAACACAGTCCTTTAAGAAAGATGAACATTAATTTTCTTTGAAGCAGCATCCAATTTCTCTTCTCTTTTTTGTTTTGGCCACTACTGCACAGATGTACTCTCCATTTTTAATCACAAACCAGTCCTGTCAAGTAAATAATTGGTTACTTTCTTATGTATCATTGGCACTTATATTTCAACATCATTAGATATTCTTTAGTATTCTTTTAGTTCTTAAAATTTCACTACTGTGAAGACATTTTTGGAAATGGATTTTATGCTAATAAGAGTGTGGAAGAGTTCAATTTCTATTGTAGCTATTCAGGGAGCAAATATGAATGCCCTGTTTTCAAATGATTTCTAGATTTGTAAAGCTTATTTTGTTAAGATTTTTGTTATATTACCTATTATTTAACTGTATGTGATTGGGTGCCACATGTCTACCATGTGTGTGTGGAGGACAGGACAACTTGCTATGGTCAATTTGTTTTCTCTCATGCCTTGTCTTGAGGATCCAACTCAGTCAGTGGGCACCTTTACTTCAGGCTGGCCTTTACTTGTTTCAAAATTTTTACATTTCCTAATATTCAGTATTCCTAAAATTAATTTATTGGGAGTAAATCCCTTTGTAAAATAAGCCTTACACTTCTAAGTGAGTTTTGTGAGTTGTGTCTATTTTTTGCCTATTGAAGAGTTTAGGGCAAAATAATTTTAAATTGCAATAAAATTCGAGGAGTTGAAAAGTACTTGTGAGAAATGATATATACACTGTTAATATGCCTTTTGTCCAATTTCTTCCAAAAGAAATACCTTTAAATACTGTCACAACCAGAAAGCTGACATTGACACATTAAATATGAAGAATGTTCCTTCACAATGAGAAGCATATGTTGACATCCACAGCACAAACACATTCAGAGTAAACAATGATACGCAGTTTTGCGACCCCAGGCCATGTTAGAACATAATCAGATTATATTTTTCTGCACTCATACCAAGCAGCTGGTATACACCTAACCACTGACCCACTGACAGAAGCAAAAGTCTGTTCTCCCTTTCTTTCTTCTTTCCTTTCTGGAATTGTCTCTGCCATATTGCAGATCCTCTGGTATCATAGAATGCTTCCTACCTTCAGCCTTTTATTTCTTTCATTGAAATTCATAGGCAATCTTGTGCTAAAGCCATCATTTCTGCTTTCAACAAGTCGATAGCAAACATGTATGCAAATTTTCACCAAGTATAGGAAGCCCCAGAAGTCTAGTATGCAGACACACTTCCTGGAGACATATGGCTTTATACTTTGTCTTTTTCCTTGTGTTAGTTGCTGATCCTGATCTCATAGTCTTGAGACTAGACTCATGCCCTCCCTTAAATCCTATCTTGGAAAAGATACCTTTTCAAAAAGGAACAGAAATTTAACACAGCATAAGGTGAACTGATAAGCATTAACCATTTCTGCACACAATTAATCCCAGATGTGGCACACTTAGAGTCAAAGCTGTAATTCAAAACACTGGTGTCTCATTAAAGTCATGAGAAAATGCTATTTCACTGGGCATTTTTCTGTAGATAGTGGATGTTTTCTAAAAATTTTGGACATTGATAAATAAAAACAGTTGAATAATAATTAAATAGGGCTTATTAAAAGGGTTTCTATCAAAATTTCTTATTGCTGAAATTCTTGAAAATCAGTTGCGTCAGCATGTGCATTGTGTGGGAGATTTCATTCAGTGGCGAATGACCTTATCATCACTGTAGGAAGCAGACTCCTCGTATTTCAAACAGAGAACTTAATTAGCAGTCTTCCCTTTGAGAGCATTCAGGCTTTCCTAGTATTTCTTATACAGTCAAGCATCCTCAGGTTGGGTAATTTACTTGAGAAGTCAGGGCCCTGCATGACTTCTTTCTCCTAAGATTTCTGTCTTTATTTGCGAATCAGTCAAACGGATGGTAAACCTAAAAAGAGTTTGCAGTTTTTATGACATCCTTTAGACTACAAATAGCTGTTGAGTAGAAATATACTAATGTTGTACCTCCCCAGATACTAAAACCAAAATAAGTAAATGAATGCCAAAGAAAGGAAGATGAACTGATTTCCAAATTGTCATTTCACCCTTTTCTACAAATTAATTTACTAAGACAAATTTTGGAAAAACATACTTACAGTAAATGAATATAAATAATATAATAAAATATATGAATAATAAATAAAAGTGCTAATAATAAAATAAAAGTAAATAAAACATACTTATAGTAAGTAAATATATTTTTGGTATTTGACATACTGTAAGCATTAAGAAGCATGACTAATATTTTACTTCATTATTTGTTTATTTATGTGTAGGTTTTGTCTCTATATTATTAGGATATTGTTAACAAATTTTGAGCAACTTTTATTGCATCCATTTATTAATTTTGCATGTGTGCAATTAGGTGTGTTTGAACCTGGCATGGTACACATGTCGAGGTCAGATGAGTTTGCTCCCTCATGCCATGTAAGACCCTGGAATTGAACTCAGGGAAGCTTTCAGGATGAAATCCCAATGTCATTACTCACTTATTCAATTCACTGGTTCCTTAGGTGTGTTTTCTTCTTACACTCTCTCATATATACATGAGAGAGAGCATGTATATGCTCTATTTTCATATGCTCTATGAAAAAATATTCATTTGGAGAAAATTGGTGAAGATCAAAAGCAGAGATAACAGCTCTACGCTGTGTCTCCTGGTCTCTCCTTTAATGAACTTGTTCAGCATCAGACTGTGCCATTGAGAGTGTTCATTATCACTCCAGAGGTAAGGCAGTCTCTCCATCATCTAACATGTATCTGTTTTAGGCATTCATATAAATAGAAATTAATGGTACAATGCTCTGACTCTTTCTATGTAATTCAGAAAATGATAAATATTCAAAGGCATGATTCTTAGAATAAGTAAAGTTATGGTCTTTAGACTTTAAAGCTTTGATTTAATTGTTTTACAAAAAATACTCTTCATAAAACTTATAATAGCCCCTCATCTTAATTTCTGAAAATAATAAAAATCCATTTTGAAGCTATTTGCCAATGAAAACATTACGCACACTCATACGCGCGTGCGCCCACACACACACACACACACACACACACATATATATATATACACACACACATATATGGCTATGTACTGAATGCTGTGGAAAGAACTTTTGTTGTTTTGTTATTATTGTTGCTGCTTTTGTTGTGAAATGACACAGACTAACGTAGCTCTTATCCTGATTGAGTCACAGCATCATCCACACCTCTGATGTCTCTGATGGGTCACAGACATCCCGCCCCAGCACTCTACTTCTACGCAGCTTTCCCTTTTGCATTTCTGTCCCTTGTATCTCTTTATTCTATTTACATTTTCCCATACAATGTCTCTTACGGTGACACAAGCAAAGACACTTGCAGCCATTACTTTAATGTGGCTTTATAACTGAGCCCAGGACACCATTACCATGTGACTAAAGCTTAGACAGGCAGCTGTTCTGAATGAGATACAACATGATTTCTTTTCAGTTCAGTTGAATTGAATCAGGGCTATTGGAATGAGTGACAGATGTGTCACAGCCTTGCCATCATAACCCCTGAGCACTTTTTGTTTATATTACCCATTTGCAACAAACATCCACTACTGTATATTTGAAATAGTTTTATAAATTTTTCTTTTCATTTCATTATAAACTTCAATGCCAAAATAACTCAAACTTCCCTGAAAATCTTATATACTGACGTGCATATAACACAGGCCTCTGAATTGTTGTTGGCTTGTCAGAACTCAGAACAACCAACATACAGATACTAGAAATGATGTAAACAATAGAATCATAGAAGCAATGTTCTAAAAGTTGTAGATGATCTGGAAGGAAAATTTTGTTTTATAATTATGGTGCAGTTTCCTGGGACAAGATTTATTTTATCTGGATGAATAGCATCCTTAAACTTCTGTCACTTGATACTTTTCTCAGAAGACAGTCCAGCAGGTGGGCACCAAGGTAATGAATAGCAAGTGGAACATAAATTTGGAGTAGCCTATATTTGTGAATGTCTGATCAAAAGAAACACCATAACTGAGATGATAAGAAACTTTAGAAAACCGGAATCAGTTAAGTTGTGCTGAACTCGGAGACTAAGGAGCTTTGGCTATGTGATGGAAGACTCTGAGAAAGGCAGCAAAGTGGCATCTAGAGTTGCTACAAGTTAAGTTTAGACAGTGGATATAGGAACAAGGGGCTTTGTAGGTACGGTTGATTGACCCTCAAAATGGGAATTTTAGCATGGATTTTATGTATGGTTCCATCAGTCTGTGTGTGAGCTACCAGAAATGAATACAGCCCATCAACAACTAAAATTTAACTTAATATTAGACTTCTCGCAGACAAAACTGAGAAGTGTAAGTACACTGCTTTATAAATCCATGACTACTTGTTAAAGCTGCAAAAGAACACTAATACAGTCAGAATCACCTTTTATGTGGTTAAAATAACTTGTTAAACTACCGGTAACTGACAAGATTCTTTGATTGTGAGAATGGTTTTTATTAATTTTTGTGCATATATTAAGAAAGTGAAATTACTTCTGTTTTTAAAATGAACAAAGAAAATTAGATGTCGAAAAAATACTCTAGGCAAAATAGAAGATAAATATTATACATGAAATAGTTTTTCTGCCTTTAAAAAAATTGAAAATGTCAATAATCTGTATATAATAGTCAATTTATACCTAGTTGAAATAAGATTTTAGATGAGGTGGTGGTGGCACAAGCCTTTAATACCAGCACTTGAGAGGCAAAGGCAGGTGGATCCCTATGAGTTAGAGGCCAGCCTGCTTTAGAGAGTGAATTCCAGGATAGCCAGGGCTACACAGATAAACCATGTCTCAAAAAACATACTAAATTGAAGATAAGATTTTAGATAGGGAATGTTTGTATACATGTTTCAGATTTGAAGGAAATCAATAACAATTCTTAATGATGTCATGTTACCTAAATTTCTAAACTTTCTTTTCTTTTACTAATGAGTTAATTTATTTTTATTTTATGGATCATATTGAAATTTTTACTCAACATTATACTAGTTTCTAAATATTTTAGCTTTCCTATCAATATTACTGTTAATTTATAGATATCCTCTTAATTTTCATAAAGTAAGTGTGCAAATTGCATCCATCTATATTCTGACTTTTTCAAATGCCTACAAACCTACTGCAAATATTCTAATAGTCAACATGTCACCAGCTCCTTCAATTCCTTTGCTTTGCACTGGGAGCTGGAATCAGTTCAAGCCTGATTATGGATTGTACTCAGAGCCTGCACATTTTTATTTGATGATATCAAATGGAAACTTTGGGATCCACCACTGTCCCTGGTGGAGGAAATAATCACACTGAAGGAAGTAAGCAGCAATACTTCAAATTCAGATTTTCTCTCGCCTGAGTATGGGATTGAGTTATATTACACACACACACACACACACACACACACTTATTTCCATGAATTTTATAAAAGTGGAATTTTATAAAAGTGGAATCAGGTATTATGAAAAGGAACTTTCAGTTGGTTTTCTTGCTGCTAAATGCACCAAGCAATAGTTTCCTTCTCTTATTTATTGGGTCTTTAGCATTAGATTTTAGAAGTTAGGTAAGTTGTTCTGTGGATGCCAGTTTTCTTGTTTCTAATTTTTTTTATTATTTTTTTTTAATTTATTTATTTATTTATTTATTATTGTGCCTCGTCCCCACAACCGCTTCCCATTTCCCTCCCCCTCCCCCGATCAAGTCCCCCCCCCCCCTCATCTGCTCGAAGAGCAATCAGGGTTCCCTGACCTGTGGGAAGCCCAAGGACTGCCCACCTCTATCCAGGTCTCCTAAGGTGAGCATTCAAACTGCCTAGGCTCCCACAAAGCCAGTACGTGCAGTAGGATCAAAAACCCACTGCAATTGTTCTTGAATTCTCAGTATTCCTCATTGTCCGCTATGTTCAGCTAGTCCGGATTTATCCCATGCTTTTTCAGACCTAGGCCAGCTGGCCTTGGTGAGATCCCAATAGAACATCCCCATTGTCTTAGTGTGTGGGTGCACCCCTCGTGGTCCTGAGTTCCTTGCTCGTGCTCCATCTCCTTCTGCTCCTGATTTGGACCTTGAGATTTCTGTCCGGTGCTCCCGTGTGGGTCTCTGTCTCTGTCTCCTTTCATCGCCTGATGAAGGTTAATATTCCTGAGGATGCCTATGTGTTTGTCTTTGGATTCACCTTATTTAGCTTCTCTAGGAACATGAATTATAGGCTCAATGTCCAGAACCTGGAAACAACCTAGATGCCCTTCAACGGAAGAATGGATGAAGAAAGTATGGAATATATACATATTAGAGTATTACTCAGCAGTAAAAAACAAGGACTTCTTGAATTTTGCATACAAATGGATGGAAATAGAAAACACTATCCTGAGTGAGGTAAGCCAGACCCAAAAAGAGGAACATGGGATGTACTCACTCATATTTGGTTTCTAGCCATAAATAAAGGACATTGTTTCTAATTTTTAACTATTATGAATTAAGCTTTTGAATACATCTTTTAAAAACATGCCTATCAATACTCCTGAATACATGTAAACTTTCAACCTCATTTTAAATACAGGACTCTTAAGCTTTTTTTCTTCCTACTGTCAGATTAGTAAGTGTACATGCAGATGTGTGTACACTTGCACATATATCTTGTCAAATTTTTTATCACAAAGTCCTACACAGTGTTGTTTTCAACCAAACAATGTTTTTTGAGATACGAGGTCAAAGTTTTCTGTCATCTCCTCAGAGTTAGTCTGTGTATTGCCCCATCAAATCTGTGTTTACCTTGCAACCGTGGTTTCCATTGTGCTGTTCTTCCTGCTGTAGTCTCACATTCCTTTCTGACATCAAAGTGAGAAAAGGCAAGAATATTCTTCCCTTTAAACCATACCATATGCTTTAAATAAATTTAAGTTTTCATAAATGTTTACTAGTTTTTACTCTTCTCACTTCTATACTACAGATTTTTCCTTAAGAATTCCCTTGCCTACTGGATCAATGGACAAAATCTTTATGGTACCTTCCTCTTGCAAATTAATCCACTGCATCTTCAGCTTCATTGGCCATGTGTCTTAGTGTGAAATTCTGGTCTCAGAGTTGACAATGGTCTTATTATCTGGGTGTTTTCAAGTGTCTTCTGAAACTTAGAGTTTCTGCTGAAGGAAGTCGGCATTTATTCAGAAATTGTTCACCTGTGTGAAATGAGTCAGCTTCTCATTACCTTTTTGTTCTATGCGCTTGATTTCAGCAGCTTGAGCACAGTGTGCGCTGCCCCACTATCTTGGTCTTATTCACCTGCTGGGGTAATTTTATCTTAGCTGGAGTCTCCTAATGTAGGGCAGATTGGGGTTAGCTAGAGACGTGAAGCTTAAGTAACACCCATTACTATTTTATTTCTAGTGTTTCCCTCTTTTTCTTTCTTTTTTTAACAACATTTATTTTGTTCCAAACTTTGCCCCTGAAATTCCATCACTTATAGCAGCATCCACTGAAGCATCCTCTTGGGCTTAAAGGCACAGAGGGCTATCTCATCGTTCTCTTTTTCCCCCAAGAGTGAGTTACTGAACAAAACTGCTTTCACTGTTCACACTTTTAAGTGTTTAAATCATTTCCCCCTCGATTACAAGCTAAGGATTTATGGTGTCACCCAACAGGGCCATGTCTGGAAGGAAATACTGGAAACAGAATTTCAGCAGTAAGAATTTTAATAAATAAGCAATACAACAAAGTAAACAACTTTGATGCTGAATAAAATTCAAACTAAATATAACTTATTTTGCACTACTGCTGGGCTCGCTGATCTGGAAATTCAACCAGTTTCATACTTGATATAAAAATCTGGTCACGTGAAAAGACTATTGATTTCCTCTGAGAGATTTTAGTTTTCAGAAAGGCCATTTGGGGAACATCCTGGATGATGATATTATTTCATTTTAATGGAGATTTTTTTTTTACTGTTCTTTTCATTCGAATCTTCCTTAAGACTCGCTTCTTTCTATTTACAATTAAGGCGGTAACAAAATAGAGGACTGATTAGAGTATCACAATGTGATACCTGTGGGCAGACTTGGAAATCTTTCCAGCTGGTCTAATCAGTGCAGCCAATATTTATTGAGATCATTCGATAAGAGCAGGATGTAAACAATCACAATTTTATGCTTCTTCTCCTGAAACATCCACTTTAATAAATGATCATGGACATGCAAGGGGATATTTTTTACTTGCCAAATAAATGCTATGAAATCAGTAAACACCTAATTCTATGGAAGCACACAGACAGGATGCCACCCCCCAAATATTGAGGGCAGGAGCAGAAATGAGCTGTAATAATGGAATTTTCATGTAAAGAGTCTAGAGGGAAATCATGCTAAGCCAGGATTTTGAATGTCTTAGAGAAAAATCACAAATGTATTTCTTGTGCAGTTTACTGCTTAAGTAGTGCCGTCTTTTGAGCCTCTGAGAAGGAACCAATACAGTGTTAGTTAAGAACATTATTAGTGATCAAACTTAGCATTTATCTGTTTGTATGCACTGAGATCACAATTGATCCATTGACTGATGGTGTACTTCCTTCAAGGAAGCAATTAGGAAAGACATGCCTCCTTCTGTCTGGTAATTTTAGGAAAACCATCACAGTGAATGTAAGATTCTAAGCTGTACCCAAAAGAGGGGTGTAAACTAGTGAAGTCTATACACTTTCAGAAGATATTCTACACAGAGAGCAGGGCATTCAAAAGGTAAGCTTTGCAATTTAGAGAACATAGGAGCATCTTTCAAATGTAAAGCAAAAATTGCACAATGGTCCAAGATAAAGCTGCACAGGAAGCAGGAACTGATTATAAGAAATATCTTCTTGAACGCAAATGAGTTTAGATTCTAGTGTAAAGCTACTGAACCCTCTGTACCAGAAGAGTACTGTAATCTGATTTAAATGTAAATTCTCATTATATATTAGAGCTGGAGATTTCCATTGCTTATCTAGGAACTTCAGAAGGTATTAAAACGAGCACAAATGGGTAAAAAGAAAGAGCCAATCTAGTGCAAAAATTAAGTATGTAGATGAATTTCATCTTAATAATTCCTAGAACTTAAGCAATAATTGCAAGATTTCTCTCATTTGATTTATTTCTTCTGGAAATGAGGACTGTGAAGCAGGCGTGAGAAGTGAGAGCGGATGGAACAGCAGGATTCCAAACCAAAGTCTTCGAAGAGCCGAAATGCAGTTCCTCCCAGTTAGGAATCAGTCCTTTATTTTGTTAGTACTTTCAATGTAAAATGGAAGAAGCCACTGGTTCAAGAGACTAGAATGAAACTCCTGAAATGGACTCACTGAGATTTTTTTAAAAATCAGGATTTAGAAAAAAAAATACAGAAATATCTTGATGATGAAAAGAAAGGGAGCCATAAAGAGTGAGCCACACTGGAAAATTAAAATTATACTTGCAAAATTTAGTGAGATATACTAAGAAACTTCTCTTATTTAGATAAAATGTAGACTTTTCTGAAGAACTTTTTAAAGAGCCTTCCCCTTTTAGTTTATCTATGTGAACGTCTGTGATCTCAACACACAAGAGTAACGATTTTGGAGACAATCAAAATGTCTATTAACCTGAAAGTAGAAGCATGTATGCTTGCCTTTCAGTGAAAGAAGGAACAGGGAGAGAAATGAAGACAGCAGCAGCCAGGAGACCTAGGTTTCTATGTGGCCCACCAGACTCAAGTTTATCTCTACCAGTGACTTCTCCAGTGGGTCTGGGAAGCCTTGGTTCAGCCCACACATTGGGACCCTCCTGTCATGGCCAACCTTTTCTCTCTCCTCACTGCCTCATTTCTCTCCATTTTTCCTTCCTTAGCTTTTTCTAAATGGCATTTGAGATTCAGCTCCAGGCTGAATATTAAACTAAGTCCTAGGAAGAAATATATGTGCAAATTACATTTTTCAGTAATCCAAGATTCATCACACAGAGGAAAAAACCCATCAGCTTAAAGAAGACAAATAAAATCCCCAAATGTAGACCTGCTACTATGCATTGAGTCTCATCTGTGTGAGATTTAATGCTCTAGATATGAGATCCAAGAATTGCTTTCTCAGTTCTCATGGGCAAGCTGGGGGGCACGCATGTTACGTTCTTTAATGCTCACGGTGACTGTGTGAGCTGATGCTATCCTTCCCATTCACACCCGAGAAAGCATGATGCTCAAGGGGGAGGATGCTGACAAACACCAGAAGTTCCTTTGGGTCAACACTTACTTTTGCATTTCCTCTGCAAAACACCATACCTTGGATATGGCAAACCTCATTCCAAGTGTGTATTTTCCTAAGGAATGATTTATAATGCCGCATGCTTTAAATGACTCTGTCAGAGGCCTTGGGAGTCACATCAGGTGACAAGTATTCAGATGTCAACCCTCTAGACGAATGATTCTCTGATGGAGGAGAATTCCATCCAGGTAAGGCCTGTGGGATCACCGACTCTGGAAACTGTTGCTCCTGTCTGTAATTTCACATATACAAAAGAAGCGATAGTGTCTCCCCAATACTTGCATTGTAATGTGTAATTTTATATGATGTATATATGTAATCTCATGATTGTATCTCAATCTTATGGGCACTTTTATCTGAGAATGGTCAGGAAGATGACCTCTCCTTAATTGTATAATTTTGATATTTAGAAAATATACTAGGATATGCTTCGTAACTAAATCTTTTGTCCCATAGAGACTGTAAGACACTTAAAAGTTTGCTTTGTTTCTTTTACTCAAACTATACACAATAAGCTCATTTTCACCTCAGAGCAAGTTCAAACTAGAGTAAATGTTTCTGTAAATGGATCATGAGTTTAAAAACTTTTCAGTTATGCACAAGGTCAGAGTCTCAGACGTATAATAAAGGCTATTAAGACAAAGCAACCTAAAAATCAGGCCAATTCTTCTCCTGACAAGTCTGACTAAAAAGTCCTGACTCTCTATGCAGATCTCTCTGCAACTTGTCTCCCTAGGCACTGTGCCCCAGCCTCTGATAACAGTCTTCCTCCCGGAACTTAGAAACCTTGCGTTGCCATGGTAAAAGCCTCAGCTCCTTGTCATTTGCCAAAGGACTGAGCAATGATCAATGAGATGTAACCTTTGTAGCCCTTTTCTTTTTGCTTTAAGTCTCCTGTAAAAAAAAAAAAAAAAAAAAAAAAAAAAAACAAAACACATTTAAACTAGGTAAATAGAGAAGCCAAAGAGAATTGAAAGAGAGAATTAAAACAAAGGAGAACTAGAAGCTTCAGAAATAGAATTAGAGCAACAGAACAACAAAGAGCATGACCCTCAGATTGCATATGTGGGTCTTTACCCCTCAGACAGAAAAACATAAGCTCAGTTTTACTCAGTTGTGGACTTCTTCCTCAAACCCTGGAGGTGGCCTTGAAGACCTGGACTCTCAGGCTACCATCAGGACACAAGTCTAAAATTAATGAGTTGCAATTGAAGGACTGACATACTATTGTTAGGCTTGTCAATTAATGCAAACATCATGGAAAACCACTATGGAAATCTATGAAACATTAAAATACGTCTACCACATAATTCTGCAATCTTACTTCTGGATGTTTAATAAAACCAGTATGTCAATAAAGTATACACACCCTTGTTTATTGAAGCCCCAATCATAATAATCAATAAATGAAAAGCATCAAAGAGCATATATACTGACATAAAGACAATGTGAATATATATATATATATATATATATATATATATATATATATACATCCGTGAAATAGTATTTACCCATAATAATTACAAAATCCTGCATTTACAATTTATCAGATGAATGAAAATTATTTTAACTATTGTTTGTCTTAAATAAAGTAAACCAGGTAGAGAATAAAATTGTCACAACATATTATCCATGCAAGTAATGTAGTTTTAAAATTGGTATCAAAGAATTTAAGAGTAGACTGGATATTACCACAGAGTAAAGACAGTGGTTGGAAAAGAAGGTTGCAGAAATATTGATCAATAACAGCAAACCATAGCTATACAGCAGACAGAAGTTTATACAGATGGGTATAGAGATGAATAATATGTGATCTTAGTGTCCTATATATTTAAAAAGCCAAAAATGACATTTAATGTTTTCATCAGTATGCAAATATTTGAGTGTGAGCTTATTTAACACTGCACAATGCAAATATGTATGAAAATGTCATGTGTTGTCCAATTAGTTTACACAAAATTTATATTGATGTGTCAGACAAATTAAATTAAAATATGTAATTACCCTATCCATATTTGTAGTACATTTATTTAATAATTTTTTAGATCACAAAGATTTACTAAAATTCACAGGCAAGTAATCATGTATTCTTAAGCCCACCTGTCTATTGGGAAAATCTATTTCTTCACTTTTAGATTTAGATACTATTGTAGTTGACTGCTAAAATAGTTCAGTAAGAAAATGAGGCTATCTCATCTTTATTATCTCCATCAAAGAGCATCATAATCTACCTATTTTCATTTCTTCAAAATTTCTCAGGGAAAACAATCTACTGAAAATGCCTCAATCTTATGATTTCCTCTTACATTTCTCACTGATTTATTCTTACTAACTTTGACCTTCAATATTTACTTTTTGACTTTATATATTTCTTTTCAAATTGCATCATACCCAAAAATATATCTTCTAATAACTTTTTATCTATCTATTTTATATATATATTCTTTGGAAAATCTGTTTGTTATCCTAAATTGAACATCTTTGAATACAGTGTTTTCTGCTTTTGTAATTCCCTGGATATTATTCTTATTTTTCTAATAGTAGCTCTCTGTATTTGCCAACATTTATCAGTAGGTCTTCATTTATTGAAATCCTCTATTGATGAATAAATAATAGATTATCTCACATTGCATAAAATCTTTCTTGTTCGTGGTCTAATAGACTCAGAGTACTTTTCCAAATGTTTATGCTGTTCAGCCTATCTCCCAAAGAGAAAGTTTCCTTTTATCAAGCACTAATGTTTTGGGTTTTTTTTTTTTTTTTTGCTTTACTGGCTTTTCTCTTGGTATTTTTTAATTACTAGAGGCTCACACAATGGTCATTAATGAATGACATCATCATTATTTATAAATGTTTTTGAAATATATTTTGGCCTTCTTTATTCTAGCTCTTTTCAGTAGTGACCTACAGAGCAGTAGACAGTTAAATAAAGCCTGAGGTCAAATGAACTCTGCAACTGGAACAAACACATCCTTTGCAGTATCGACATGGCCAGGCTGTTCACAATTCTGCATCATTTTCAAACAAAGCAGCGGGATTCACTTGATTTCAGTGATCAATTTGCATATTTTTATGTGTATGAGTCACTTTCTTGCACGAATGTGCACCACCTGCATCCAGTATCCAGCAGGGACAAAAGAGGATGCATTATAGACTGGAACTGGAGTTGTTGCTGCCCCATGCAGATCCTCTGTAAGGACAGAAGGTGTTCTTAATTGCTGAGACATCTCTTCAGCCACCACAATCTATGTTTTTGTTAAAAATTCTTTTTTTTTAATCAAAAGTTTCAAATTACTTGGACAAAGTTAGATCAATGCTCCTTTTTTTGATAAGTTTATACTTTCCATTTTTACATTCGTTTCAATATTTCAATATTCTAGTGAGTTTGGAAAGTGACATTTTTATTGCATCTATAATCTCATGACTGTCAAACACATAGAATGAAACGATTCTTCCAGACGTTTATGCCTCTCACTGTGACATTATACTTCTCCTTTCATGCCAAGCAAGGTTGCCACCACACATGTATCCTAAGCAAATTACTACCTGCATTTATTGCCCAAGATTTTTGTTAATCTTTTTCTTTAGCAATCCAGATAAGAGTGCCTCTTTTACTTCTTTTAAATCACATAGATATATATGAGAAAAATTGCATTAAATTCAATTAGTTTGGAAATTTCTTTCCTCCATCACTATTTTCCAAAGTGCAGAATATTTCTGTAAGGTTGTAAAGGTTAGTATTTCTAGTCTCATTTTTAAGATCAATAGAGCAAGATGAGGATTTAAGTGACTTGGGCCAAACAAATCTATGAACCCCTGAGACATCAGCTGGTGCTGAGGATGGCAAATTGTGCCTCCCACAGAGCAGTGAACAGTTATACCAATGTAGGTCAACAATGTGAAGTGTAAATCAAAGGAAAGAACAGAGAGTCAGTGGAGCAGTTGACAGTTCTGCAGTGACCCAGACTCTAATGAGCACAGGATGTCGATAAGATCATAGCAAGACCGCTGCTGCTATCATTTTGATAATTGTGTCTTCCTGTCTAAAGAAAAACAGAGTCCTGAAGCAAAATAAGTCATACATAAAGAAGCATCTGAAGGGAAGAAAACTGTTCTCTTTACTACCTAATGCTCCATTTAACTGGAAAATGAAGAAGTTTTACACCACTAAGTTCAAAAGGCACTGCCGCTACCCTTGAATAGTTTCTGAAGTACTTGCGATGATCTCTATCTGATTATTTAGACTGATATTAACGTGTATAAGATACGACTTGGGTCTGTATTCACAGCCCTTTATAGTACACAACTAATACTGTGCCTTATTCTTTATGCCTTAATGAACAACTCCATTTGTGTTATTATGACTGTAAATTTTCTTTGCCATCTTGACTGGATTTAGAATCTCTTAGAAGAAGAGGTATCTATGCACATTTTTCAGTGTACTTTTATGGAGATTTAACTAAGATAGGAAGACCTACCCTAAATGCCTGTGGTACCATCTCATGGGCTGGGATCTCAGGCTGACTAAAAATGGATAGAAAGTCAGATAAGAGCATCTCTGCCCCTGTTTCTTGACTTTGAATGTAATGCCTCACATCGCCCGGGGCATGACTTCCCCACATGACAGACCGTGCCCAGAACAGTTCCCCCTTAATTGCATTGCCAAGTAAAAGCTATCTTTCTGAATATCTAACAACTCTACTTCTCTAGATGTCATTTTGTATTGCCCAAGCTCTATGATTCACATTTATTTATGATGACATCTAACGCCATTCTCAGCCTTGCACAACTTTCAGCAGCCTGCTCACCAGAGCACCCTTGGTGCCCAACAACTATCACCTGCACTCAAGGCCATGGAGATGCTCAGTGTACAGACCTTCAACCAGAATGGAGTAGAGATCCTTTAAAGTTGGCATGATGTTTTTTCTCTTGTCCACTATCACCACTAATCTAGCACTGTGTTTCTCTTGCCACGTGAAGCTGTCTCCTGACCCATTGTTAATTCCATTCCACATGGTGTTTGTTACGCTTCTGTTCAATATCATTTATGTTCTGTGTGCTCGGGCGTACCCACAGGCCTTTTCCAGACCCAACTTACACATCTAGGGTATAAAGATGTTAGAAATCAGAGTGTGAATCTACTAATACATTATTTATTTTTTTGACATTTCTATACCATTCCCCCTCATGTTTATCACCTGCCTGAACTTCTCACAGTGTTTTCTCCTTGGAAGCTGTAAACAGGACTCCTGCTATATTAGCTTCCAGCTACCAGTCTAATATCTCGTCAGAGGTATAGAGTGGTTTAAACAGCATGAAGGATTTGCTTTCATTTTCTTTTTTCTGTTTTTGTTAGCTTGGATGGTTGGATTATATTTGTTTTTCTTTTTCAGAAGACAGAACACAGAAAAGTGTGTTAATGACCCAAATTCAAGTTGTCAGCAAGACTGTTTCACTAGAGATTATGGGAGAACCCATTTCCATACGTCCAGCATTTAGAAGTTGCAAAGCATTCCTTATTAATAGAGATCTGCAGCAGCCAGAGAGAATGGATTACTCTAAGGAAACAGTATACATATGCAATAGAACTGATGTGTATGTGAACTCAGAGGCTGTGACAGCATGTACAGGGTGTGCACAGGTTCAAGCCAGATGGGATTTCAGCACTAAGAGACTGAGATGGAAGTGAACCCTGATTCTAACCAGGAAACTACCTGTAATTGACAACCACTTGCAAAGGAAAAATGGCTTTTGTTTAATGGAGTCTCACTAGGTTTATTAACCATACTTAAGAGTAGGCCTGATGGCCAACACAAGATCAACTCAATGGAATTTTACAGACTTCTTGTCTCATATTGCTTTGTTTCGGCACTTCTTTTTAAATCTTAATGGTTTTTGTTGTATATGATGGTTTCTGATTTTATATTTCTATGGTGGTTCTTTGGTGTATGTTTCTTGTATTTTATGTATTTTGCTTTAAAAAAATCCATATTGTTTTTGCTTGTCTATTTGTTGGTGGGGGAGTTGGGTAGGTCTGAATGTAGAAAGAATCTGAGAGAAGTTGAGGAAGGAGAAAATATAATCAGAATATATATAAAAAAACCTTCTAATTTCAACCAGCAGACTAGACTTTTTGAATCCCTCTTTCCAGACCCGACTTTATTGTTTTACATTTGAACTTTTCCATGATTCATTTGTCTGAACCGATCAATCTGCATTAAACTACATCATTCAAAATCCTCCAGTTAAGCACCCGTAGTCTCTTTACCCTTTAACATATTTGCACATTTTTGCTAAATAGAACATGGACCCCATCCAAAGAGCACTAGTCTATCTGCCATATGAGTTATTATACATCTTCACACCTTTTCCCTCCATATTAGTTAATTATTTCCACTATTTATTATTTTATTTAATATATTAACTTTCTAGGGTTCAAGACAGACTGACATTATATTATAAAACTTTTGAGGCTGGAGAACATGTTTTAATTATCTCTATATCCCTGTACTCTGTAATGTATGGTGTACAGTAAACTAAACATAAAATTTGGTGTATTAATAAATTCTCTTGCGATCTAGCTGATTTTTTGCCTTTAATGAAAATTCCAAATGAAATATCTGTTTATATATGAAAAAGAAATCCACTTCTAGAAGAAATGCATGTTGGATTTATTAAATGACCTTCTGTGTTGAGTACAAGGTATAAATTACCCAAAAAGACTTAGAAATTTCTTACCATAGAGGGATAAGCCCTCCTTGTACTCTTTGAAATTGATTATGTACTTCTTAACTAGAGTCCCTCTTCTGCTATCCTTGGTGCTGATTCCCCTTCATCATTTAGTTTGTTTGTTTGTTTGTTTGTTTGTTTGTTTTTGGTAACATTGTCCAGCTTGTTCATCACCCATCTCTGTTGTTTAAATGGATGAAACTGGAAAGTGTTATATCAAATGAGGTAACCCAGACCCAGAAAGACAAATGTCACAAGTTCTCTCTCATCTGCAGATCCTAACTCCAAATTTTCTGATAATGGGATACCTACCACCCATCTTAGAAGGAGATTCTCTTCAGCAAATGGAAAGCTTCCCAGAAAAGCAACCAGGACCAAATGAGCTGTGGAGAGTCGAGCTACAGTGGAAACATCTAAATCGTGACTCTTCCATTAATGACTCAAGGAATGTTTCAATAGAGAAGGCAGAAAGAATTTCTTTGATGCACATAAAAATAAATATTTTTAAAATGACTGTACATCATTCTATACTTATTTTCTACATACATTGTAAAATATTAATAGCTTTAGATTTTAAAAGTTTCTCAGAAATACTATCAAAAATACTATTGGTGTTTTGCTTATTTTCATTTATTGTGATTTGATTTCAGAATTTGAATTTGCAGGCTGTGAAGGAGATATTTCCTTGTTGTCAGACATAAATTGCTTTTATGGAATGTTCACTATCATCATTATGTCTAAAATGTCCTATGCGAGTGAGAAGACATGAGACACAAACAAACCCACTTAGGGTGTGCTCAGGGACCAAGGAAATGTGTAGGGGGGGAGCAAAGATGTCGCGCCCAGCCTTTAAAGGCTACCTAGCACATGTGCATGGGGGGTGGGGTGGGAAACCCACACCTTGCACATGCGCACAGGGGTTTGGCGTGAGCGCGTCATACCTTAATGACGCAAATGGCAGACGACCCACGCATGTGCACAAGGGCTGTAGTTGAGCCACATGTGGAGGTAACCACACATGTGCGCACGTGGGTCACATGGGTCCTTTTTTCCCAAGAGTCCACCCACATGTGCCTGCCTTTAGGACCCAGAAGTGCAGTCTTACGGGTGGCTGATATTTACAATGTCTGACTTCTAAACTCAAGACTTCTAACATGTATTTCCTCTTTTCTCTATCTTTCAGCTTTTGGTTATTTTCCAAGGCTGGATACAGGTTTCGAGTACCACGTAGCCCAGTGTTTCTCAAACCTCCTAATACTGCAACCCCTAATTCAGTTTCTCATGTTTTGGTGACCACCAGTCATAACTCTCAGACACAATTGAAATATGAGGCAAACACCTCAAGACATAGAAAAGGAAATATATAAGGCAAATGCCTAATGAATATATTACAATGAAATTGTCACAGAAAATGTCCCAAATACTCTAATGGCATTGGTTATCTTGTAACAAGAGACTCTTAGGGCCTCAGAGATGAATTCAAAAAATTTCTCCATACCATATCATGCTAAAAACACTAAGTATTAAAAAAGAAGGTGGGCAAGAGACTTGACCCTAGAGGGGCTCCCAGGTGCCCAAGCTGAGGTTCCCAGTTAGTTCCTTGGGCAGCTGAGGATAGGGAACCTGAAATGACCCTATCCTAGAGCAATACTGACGAATATCTTGCATATCATCATAGAACCTTCATCTGGTGATGGATGGAGATAGAGACAGAGACCCACACTGGAGCACTGGACTGAGCTCCCAAAGTCCCAATGAGGAGCAGAAGGAGGGAGAACATGAGCAAAGAAGTCGGGACCACGAGGGATGCACCCACCCACTGAGACAGTGGAGCTGATCTATTGAGAGCTCACCAAGACCAGCTGGACTGTGACTGAAAAAGCATGGGATAAAACTGGACTCTCTGAACATGGCGAACTATGAAGGCTGATGAGACGCAAAGGACAATGGCACTGGGGTTTGATCCTACGTAATGTGCTGGCTTTGTGGGAGCCCAGCCAGTTTGGATGTTCATCTTCCTAGCTGTGAACGGAGGTGGGAGGTCCTAGGTCTTACCACAGGGCAGAACACCCTGACTGCTCTTTGGACTGGAGAGGGAGGGGGAAAGGAGTGGGGGGAGGGGGAGAAGGGTGGGAGGAGGGGGCGTAGGGGGGGATGAGGGTGAGGGAAATGGGAGGCTGGGAGCAGGTGGAAACTTTTTTTTTCTTTTCTCCTTTTCTCAATAATATATATATATATATATATATATATATATATATATATATATATAAAGAAGGAGGTAACAGATTCTCCCCGCAAAACACCTAAATCAGAGCAGGCATCCTGCAACGGCTGGGGAGCGCTGTTACTTGCCAGTGTACGTTGAATTTATACTAACCCTTTACTTCGAGAGAACAGTTGACAGACAGCCCCTGCATCTCTGGAAGGAGTTTTAGCAGGATCAGTGCATAAGAGCCCTGTTGATTCTTAACACCCAGTTTAAGAGTGTCGTTGGCTTCTGGAGTATGACTGCGGTTTGAGGGGGCGGCGTCCACATTTGCCTGGGAAGGAAGGAATTTCTCAACCACAAGTGTGCACCACGAGTGTGGCTACTGGGGAAATGTCGACGATACAAGGTTAAGTGAACAAAGCAAGCCACAAGGTTCTGTGGCCACATCTATGGAAACCCTGTATTTTGGGAGATAAGGACTCCAAGAAATAAAAGATTTGCCGTGCTGAAGTAAAAAAAAAAAAAAAAAAAAAAAAAAAAAAAAAAAAAAAAAAAAAAAGAAAGAAACAATATAGAAAACTTCAGAAGAGAAAAGACAACTATCGTATATCTGAAAGATAGAAAAGGACTTT
The DNA here is from genome assembly GCF_018167655.1 of Microtus oregoni. Classification (NCBI taxonomy): domain Eukaryota; kingdom Metazoa; phylum Chordata; class Mammalia; order Rodentia; family Cricetidae; genus Microtus; species Microtus oregoni. The sequence goes on from NW_024543067.1 coordinate 34,913,184, forward strand.
GTAGTTTTTAAAAGTATACCCCTAATAAAATTGTGTTGCTTAAACTGAGGGGGCACTAAATATTTTTGGTTGATCTGTGAGCCCCAGGTATCCAGGTATCTGCCCATTTTCACCTGTCCAGCACTATACTCAGCTTTTTCCATGGTTGCTAGAGATCAAACTTAAATTTTCGTGGTTGCATGGCAGATACTTCACTGACAGAGCCTTTCCTAAACACCTAGACATTATTTTTAATTTTAGTAATACTAAAATATTTTAATTTATTTTATTTCCCAGATAGAGCATTTAAGAATTAAATAGTTCACTTGCATCACATTAACACAAATACGGAGGGAACTTCTCTGTAGTCTGTGACTGTAAAGTCCTTTCCTTGCCATCTCTCTGATGAATTCAAAGTTTCAGTCTCTCTATAGCACAGAGTGCAGAATTGCACAATTATATCTGTGTTCCTCAAATTCAGTAAATAATAATTAGATTTAATTTTCTTTGTGTTATATGTTTTCCAAAATCTGGTTTCCTAATCAATTGCCTAAATTCAAAGTTATAACTTAAAAATCACATAGATAATTATTATTATTTCAGAAGAACTCAAAAAGCAAAAATATATACATGGAAGTGACTTATAAATTTGACTTCTGTTTCGTATCTTTCAAACCCATTGATCAAGTTTTGGCCTAAGCTCAACGTGTGTTTGTAAACCTTCTGATATTTCAGTCAAATCCATAAGTGGGGCATTTATTCCAAAGCTTTCTGTAAAAGAACTGAAGTGCATCCAAAGGGAGATAAATGCTGTGTTTTTTTAAGCATCTTCTTGTTAGACTACAAGTTGGGTGATATAACAAACATTGCAATCCACTGTTGTTCTGCCTTAAACTCAATGGCATACATTGACCTATATAACAAATTATATTATGAATATGTAAGAATTATGTCTAAACAATTAACTTGGATATGTTATTTTTAAATTAGAATATACCTCATCCCTGTTTTTATTTTCCTCTTTTTTCCCTTTTTCTTTCTTATTTCTCTCTCCATCCCTTCTCTTTCATAATTCCTTCCTTCTTTCTGTCTGTTTTTTCCTCCTTCCTTCTATCCATTTTGCTTTCTTGTCTTTTCCCATACCTTCTATTTTTCCTCCTAATACCATCTTTCCTTCTACCTCTTCCTTTTCTACTTCTTACTTTTTCTCATCTTCCTTACAGTGACAAAACATCTCTAGCATATTGAAAGAACATGCTGGGGTAACCTAACCAGGTACTGGGAAGGCTTTTGTTAAATGTTCAGGACTGTGCTCATAGTGGGAATATAATGCAGCCTTTGTGAGAATTATAGAAGTGAGCTTTATAGGGGGTAGGATAAGGGCAACCTTGAAGCTATCTATTCACGTTCCAATTGGCTGAGGACAGATGGTTTCCAAATAAGGGTCAGAAACATACTAGTGCAAAGTTCTCAATTAGAAAGACAATAGGCTCTATCTTCCTGGGATAGGTGTGTCTTTCAGAGGAATTGAGATTCATCCTGTCTCATAAACAACTCATGTGTGGACTGAAGTTAAATGGCACCTCTGATGCTAAACTTTATCAGATATATGGGTGTAACTGAAGGATGACATCAGATACAGGATAGAAATGTGATCAGTGTCAGAAAGTGTCTTATTCACTGTTCTATTGTGGTGAAGAGATACCATGACCATGGCAACTTGTTGTTTTTTTTTTTTTTTGATTTTTCGAGACAGGGTTTCTCCGTAGCTTTTGGTTCCTGCCCTGGAACTAGCTCTTGTAGACCAGGCTGGCCTCGAACTCACAGAGATCCGCCTGCCTCTGCCTCCCGAGTGCTGGGATTAAAGGCGTGCGCCACCACCGCCCGGCTTTGACCATGGCAACTTGTATGGGCCTTGTTTACACTACAGTTTCAGAGGATTAGTTCATTATCATTACTCTCGGGAGTATGGCAGCAGAGAGACAGAGATGGGGTCAGAAAGAAACTGAGAGTTCTACTTTGGGTTCTTCAGCCACCAGGACTGAAAAAGACACTGGACTTGGCTTCACCTATTGAAACCTTAAAGTCAACCCCATAGTGATACATTTCCTCAACAAGGCCATTCTTCCTAATCCTTTCAAATAGTGCCACTCCCTGGTGACCAAGCACTCAAATCTATGTGCCTCTGGGGGCCATTCTCTTTCAGATGCCACAGGAAGAATTCAGTCCTCCCCTGGGTATGCAAGATGGGAACAGAAATATCTTTCACAGTATTTTCCAGTACCAAGTAAATCTTAAGCATCATTGGCTTCAAATGTCAGTGAAAAGCAAAGATGAGCACGTTGTATGTGTGTGTGGTGGTGGTGGGTATACATGAAAAGGAGAGGTGGAGAATTTAGATTGAGGGTGAACTATAAAACTAAAAATCTACTTCAACAGGAAGATGTTGAGAACAGTTAGTGCGTGGCAGTTACTGAGGAAGTCAGATGTAAGTACCTTGAACAGAACACTGGGGCACAGGTTGTAATTATGAGGCTCCTGTCATTTTCCCTCTGCATGGTCTATATTCAGCATCTCTTGGTAAGTGATCATTTCTACAGATATAAAACCAGGGAAAAGAGAAGTCATGACTGCAAGTTTTGCCCACCCGATCATTCTAGTTTCTGTCTTAGTGCTTTGGGGTTATTCTGACAAACATATTCTGCACAAAGTTTCATAGAAACAGAAGAAACTTACCTCTAAATATCCTCCTGGCAGCAATTCCCACATCAAAGGACTTGATAGGCCTGACTCCTGTAGCAAGCACCTCTGGCTGTGCTCACTTGGCAGGTGGTTCATTCAGACTCTCCTGTGTCTCCTTCATATTGCCATTGTGCCACTTCACTCTCATAACCTAATCACCTTCTCCGAAGCTCTGACATTGTAATTTCATCATCTTGAGATTATAAATCCAAAACAAATTTTGCAGGATACAAATGTTCATACCTTGGCCAATCTTTTAAACACAGCTCAAATGGACCCTTGAGAAGCTTGCAATACCAACCAGCCTATAGTTTCTACCTGACCGAATCTTTGTTAGCTATCATCTAAGAACTGTTCATCTTCATGAATTCTATTTGCTCTGAAAATCACTGACAACTCTGTTTGTAAAAGAGCTGCAAGTCTGTCTCTCTGGTTTTCTTGAACTCTGTACTTTTAAGTTCTATGGTTATTTCACGGGGGAAACTATATTCAAGAAATGCTATAATTAATAATTCCTCTAAGAAATTAATGTGAGGACTGGTGAAATGGCTCAGCAGTTAAGAGGATGGATTGCTCTTCCAGTGGACCCAAGTTCAATTCCCAGCTCCCACATGGCTGCTCACTTCTGTCCATAGCTCCAAGTCCAGTTCTACTTTCATAGGCATACATGTAGGAAAAACACCAATGCACATAAAATAAACTTAACTAATAAAGTTTAAAGGAAAAGAGAAATCAATGTGGAAATCATAAATTTTGTAATTCTGGTATTAGCAACCCTACCTCATATACCTGGCACACATCAATTGACTTGTTCTAGAAACAGCACTGTAGCATTTGGAATGTTTACGTCATCTCATTCTGTCACTCTTCTTTTCAGTGCTTGAAGTCACTGTATCAACTTTATGTTATTTCCTGGTATTCAGATTACTCTTGACTGTATAGGAAAGAGACCCCTGTAACATACACACAGCTCTAAAAAGTTGCTTATCCACAGCAGAAGAGGGAGACTATAGTTAAATGGATGCCTAAAAGCTGCATAAACTAGTGTTTAGTAGGCTTTGGAACAAAAAAGACCTTTAAACTTAATTGAGGTTACTGATTAGTTCTATTACCTTGTTTTTTAAATGTATGGACCTCAAAATGACCTCAAACTGTAACTGTTACTGTTCTGAAACAAGGCTAGATTTTAAATGGTAAAACATTAATATTTAGTGCTTGCATCCTGTAATCTTGTAAATTAAGATGAGTAGTATTTCTTTGTGGGGCTCATTGTCTCTAAGGCTGGGAAACAACGGTTCGTGAGAACTTGGCTGCTTCCTCTGAGCACCCCCTGGAAAATCAAAGTTGAGAGACTGACATGTGCATGGCTCCCTTTCTCTTTCAATAAGGAAACCTAGCTCTCCCACATGTCACTCACTGATCTACACTACTTGAGCTACATCAGATTTTACAGTTCAGAGAGAGAGACTCCAGGATCTTCAGGAGCCAGCAGATGTTGCATTCTTGCATCATCGAGGCATCTACATTGTACCCATAGGAAACAGAGCAAAGTGAACCGTGCCTCACTACCAATGCTACCAATCTCTGCAGGAGATTGAAGTACAGTATTGTGCAAACCTCATATAAGCTTTGTTGATGTTTGCACTGTCCTGTGCAAGAAAAAGTACAAGGAACCTGCTTTTCATTGGCTTCCAGTGATTCTCTTAGACCTTTTACTAAGGTTACCGACATGGCTGCCACAGAGTCCTTACCTGCCTACAGCATCAATGAGAATGCCCTCTTTTCCAGGTACCTCACTCTCAAAACTCTCACCCTTTGTCAATTCTGTTTTGTTGATTTGTTGATTCTTGATTTGTTCCTTTTCTTCTCTGTCTTTTAGCAGTACAGTGCCTTCCTTGCTACCCTTAGGTTGGATAAAAGTTAATCTGTCAGACTTTATCATCTTTTCCTTTTTTTTTTTCTTGTCCAAAGAACTGGGATGTAGAAGAAAAATCTCAGAATTCTAGTGTAATTGCAGCTGATTTTATCTTATTAGAAACAGATAATAAAGAAATTTCAGGGTCTTTTTTTATTCTTGTAGTACATCTCATTTTCTTGGAGGATGCCATATAGTTTATGTAAGGATTGATCACTGATCCACCACTATAGATTTCAAATTTCTATGGTTAAGTCAGATGACACCAAACACATATCATACTGGATAATACCAAAACATGTTATTGCATGATAAAAACAAAAAGAAATACTTCCATTTATTTTTAAGAAATCCACACATTCTCAGAAAGACAACAGATTTCTAAGCAAAGGGATTAAGTGGAGGTAATTCATTGACCATTAAATACTAGACAAAAAAGAAAAATTAAGTTCTATCTCTAATCTTTAATTTAAACCTCAATTTACTCCATAATACTTAGCCCTTTGAATTATTGAACCTGACAGAAGAGAAAGTGGGAAGTACTCTACAACACATGGGCACAGGAGACCACTTCCTATGTATAACCCCAGCAGCACAGACATTAAGGGCAACATTGAATAAATGGGACCTCCTGAAACTGAGAAGCTTCTGTAAAGCAAAGGACACTGTCATTAAGACAAAAAGGCTACCTACTGACTGGGAGAAGATCTTCACCAACCTCGCAATAGACAAAGGTCTGATCTCCAAAATATATAAAGAACTCAAGAAACTAGATTTTAAAATGCTAATTAACCCAATTAAAAAATGGGGCACTGCACTGAACAGAGAATTCTCAACAGAAGAAGTTCAAATGGCCAAAAGACACTTAAGGTTATGCTCAACCTCCTTAGCAATTAGGGAAATGCAAATCAAAACAACTTTGAGATACCATCTTACACCTGTCAGAATGACTTAAATCAAAAACACTAATGATAGCCTTTTCTGGAGAGGATGTGGAGTAAGTGGTACTCTCATCCATTGCTGGTGAGAATGCAAACTTGTGCAACCACTTTGGAAATCAGTGTGGCAGTTTCTCAGGAAATTCGGGATCAACCTACCCCAGGATCCAGCAATACCACTCTTGGGAATATACCCAAGAGATGCCCTATCATACTACAAAAGCCATTTGTTCAACTATGTTCATAGCAGCATTATTTATAATAGCCAGAACCTAGAAACAACTTAGATGCCCTTCAATGGAAGAATGGATAAAGAAAATGTGGAATATATACACATTAGAGTACTACTCAGCAGTAAAAAATAATGACATCTTAAACTTTGCATGCAAATGGATGGAAATAGAAAACACTATTCTGAGTGAGGTAACCCAGACCCAAAAAGATGAATTTGGTATGTATTCACTCATAAGTAGATTCTAAATATAAATAAAGGACATTGAGCCCATAATTCGTGATCCTAGAGAAGTTAAATAAGAAGGTGAACCCAAAGAAAAACATATAGTTATCCTCCTGGATATTGGAAGTAGACTAGATTGCCAGGCAAAAATTGGGATGTTGGGGGTGGCGGTGGGGTTGGGGTAAGGGGAGATGGGGAGCTGGGGAAAGAAATGTGAGGAGGGGAGAATGGGGAGACCCTGGGGAATGGGATGGTTGGAATGGAGGAAGGGTGGATATGGGAGCAGGGAAGAAGATATCTTAATTAAGGGAGCCATTTTAGGGTTGGCAAGAGACTTGACTCTAGAGGGGTTCCAAGGTATCCATGGAGATGACTCCAGCTAGTTCCTTGGGCAGCTGAGCAGAGGGAGCCTGAAATGGCCCTTTCCTATAGCCATACTGATGAATATCTTGCATATCACCATAGAACCTTCATCTGGCGATGGATGGAGATAGAGACAGAGACCCACATTGGAGCGCTGGACTGAGCTCCCAAGGCCCAAATGAAGAGCTGAAGGAGGGAGAACATGAGGAAGGAAGTCAGGACTGCGAGGGGTGCGCCCACCCACTGAGACGGGTGGGGCTGATCTAATGGGAGATCAGCAAGGCCAGCTCGACTGGAACTGAAAAAGCGTGGGATCAAACTGGACTCTCTGAATGTGGCGGACAATGAGGGCTGACTCAGAAGCCAAGGACAATGGCACTGGGTTTTTATCCTACTGCATGTACTGGCTTTGAGGGAGCCTAGTCTGTTTAGATGTGCACCTTCCTGGACCTGGATGGAGGGGGGAAAGCCTTGGACTTCCCACAGGGCAGGGAACTGGAGAGGGAGGGGGAGCGGAGAGAGGGGAGGGGGAGGGAAATGGAGGTGGGGAGAGGCGGAAATTTTTAATAATAAAAAAAATTTAAAAATAAATAAATAAATAAAAATTAAGGGCTGTAGTTAGCCTGGCGATAGTGGTGCACACCTTTAATCCCTTTTGTCCCACTTGGGAGACAGAGGCGGGCAGATCTCTGAGAGTTCAAGGCCAGCCTGGACTATAAAGTTAGTTCGAGGACAGGCTCCAAAGCTACAAAGAAACCCTGTCTCCAAACACCATATAACCCCATGCTTATTCCCAAAGTTAAAGACTTTTAAAATTGACATTTTCAGAATGGAAGTCACCTTTCCTCTCCCTATTAGGTTTACAATCAATTCTAACATTCTGTCCTGTCAGAGTATTGCTAACAAAAAATATTCCCTCTTCATAACAGGTTGTGATTTGCGATAGATTTTGCATTTCTGAATGTATCCCAAGGTAATCACATGCTAAAGAGCGCCGAGTGGTTTTCAGCCAGACTTTAGCATGTGTGACACAGTAGGCAATGATGCTAATCCTCCTCGGATCTTTACTGGAAAAACGTTAGGATAACTCTATCCCCTTCAAGTGTAAATTGTTATGGTTTGGACCAATAAAATAATACAACATCCAAACTTTTGGAACTCAATTTAAATGTAATGAGTAATATATAATTATTTGCTACTTAGTATGTTGAAATTTATATAAAGCCAGCAGTTATATACTCTTGAGAAAAAAATTGCTAAATGCAATTTCTGTGTTCTGATGGGACATTTGTTCTTGGAACATTAGGTCACAGTATGAATTTCACACAGCTTTTCCCCTATTCTATAGTAACCAGACTTTTTAAAAAAAAATGTTAAATTAGTTTTCAAATTAAGCATTACAGCTTAGTCAGAGCAAGAGTGGTTATAGTATGAAAAATGATTTTTCTAAAATATGCAGAAAATTGAAGCTAAGTTTGGTGTCTTTTGCATAGTTTGTGATTTCTGTGACTATAATTTGCCAATCTGATAAATTTATAGAGTATAATTATATTCTTAGAAACTAGTTTATTCATTTATCACAACAGCCTAGAGTCAGAACCATTTTATATGGTGGAATCGTGGTGAATGATTTTCAGAGAACCATTGCTTGACCCTCAAGAAAATCACACTTTAGTTATGAACATTGTGCTTCTGAAAGCTAATTTAATACTGTGTGTTATGAATTTTTTCTCTGCTACACTACTCATGGAAATCATTTACTTCAAATGTCAAATATCACTTTAGACATGATAACCTGTAAGCACACAGAATCTATAACCTATAGAATCTAAACAGCATAGGAAGATCATAGAAACAGAAAACAAGATAAATGCCTGCCTGGGAAAAGTTACAGGAGACACTGAGTATATCTGCAGAAAGTGCTTAGAAAGACGGGCTTGATATAAACAACCAATGCCAAGAAAACTAGACTCTGATTTTGTGATGGGACAACTCAAAAGTGTAATGGTCAAGGGATATATCACAGTGTCTTTATTTATTAGTCATAAAATACATCATCTAAGCCGGGCGGTGGTGGCGCACGCCTTTAATTCCAGCACTCAGGAGGCAGAGGCAGGCGGATCTCTGTGAGTTCGAGACCAGCCTGGTCTACAAGAGCTAGTTCCAGGACAGGCTCCAAAACCACAGAGAAACCCTGTCTCGAAAAACCATAAAATACATCATCTATCAAAGCAATTAAACAACTTAAAGTCAGGTTTATCTACAAATAAGTTGACTTATCTGCTGAAAACATCTACGATTGTTTAAGAAAGGTTAACAGAATGTTGATTACACAATATAATATCGTCCAATAAAATGTACATGAGATAAAGGTGGCTCATTCTCAGTAGATAAATCCCTTAGTAAAATCAGATAAAGAGGACCGCAGTGGTAAAGTCACCAGTCCAAGAACAAAAATCACAATTTGAAAGAGTCAAAGATAATGGAAAAGGGGATGTTTAAATGGATTATTGTTTATAAATCCTAGACATTTCCTCAAAACAAACATCAAGCTTAACATGTAAGAACTTGGTGAATTTCAAGACAATTACACTGAGGAGAAAAATCTTAACAAAGAAGGGCTCCCACACAATTCCTTTTGTAGGAAGTGTTGGACTGACATGCAGCAGTGATGTTAGGAAGCAGGTGTGCTCGGCAGGCTCCACTTAGCATTGTCCACTCTATTGACTGCAAAGGTCATAGAAGAGATCTGTTGATATCTGGTATGAAATTTTTGTTGTTGTTTTTTGTTTTTTGAGACAGGTTTTCTTTGTGGCTTTGGAGCCTGTCCTGGAACTAGCTCTTGTAGACCAGGCTTGAAAATTCTTACATCGTATAGAATAACAACATTTGTAGTGAACTATGATTCAGATGTCAGTACTGTCAGAGCTGTGAATGGAAAATCCCAGTGATTGTGTCTTACACCATCTATCTGGCAAGAAGGGAACTTTTGTGAGAACACCATAATCGCGTATGATTTTATTAAGTTGGTGGTTACATGTTCTTTAGACACTTGTTCAAATACAACTGTGTCCTTACTACAGATACACCCTTGATCGATTGCAAACAGTGAAAAGCACAAGAAGTGTCATTTCACTTGTCAGTCCCCTTGCTATTTCCTGATTCTTACCTCTTCCTAATCTCCAGACAAGCTCAGGGGATGCCTCAGTTTCTCACACTGCCCTCCTCTGATATCCTCAGCAAAGTGCATGCTTGGTTCCCACAGTTTTAGAACACGGTCTCAGCACTACATTGGTACAAAGTAAAAGTAGGGAGAAATGTAGGAGGATGACTTGATAATCTACTAAGAAAAATGGAGACATGGGTTAAAATTAACCATTATATTCTGATTAACTGCTTCGCTGGCTACACTTTTAATAGCTGAATATTTTCTGCTAGAATTCCACATTGTATGAAAATCTAGTTATATTCAGTAAGTGTCTATTGAGTTTTCACTATATATTCAGAACAGAAAAAACATTATATAAAAATACCCTCTAATTGTACCAACTCCACAACAAACACCCCTTTTATTTGATTAAGATATTGTTTTCACCGCACATTTGCTACTGGCTGGTTGCCAATCTCTAAGAATTATTGATCTTAGGGGAACTTGATGTCTCCATAGACTGTGGGACTATAGCTGTGTATTTAAATGATTTTCACAAATCGTAGTATGAAATAACTTACCAAATAAAACAAGCCACATGTACTGCCTTAAAACAAGTTTCAGTAATGACATATACAACCAAAGTATGTTTCCATATTCCATGCAGTCAAAGGGCAAACAGGATTGCAATGAATAGTTTGTACATCAGTTTGGTTATTTTTGTTGACGCGTAGTAATATTTACATGTGTAATAAGCTAAAATGACTCACAAGTGTTAAGTATTTGACTCAAAATCACAGTGTTCAGTATATTTTGACATAAATATATAACTATCACATAAATGTATATGAAAACATGATAATATTATTTCAAAGCATCAAAGTTCTTCCTCTTACTTGAGTGTTTCCATTGCTCAAACCTTTCCTTCACTCAAAAGCCACCTTCCACCACATTAAAGAGGTTATTTAAAAAAAAACTTATAAACAACTTAAATGAATTTGCTAAATGGGACTATAATGTGTTGAGGCAGAATTCATCACAAAACACTAAGTTCATGTAATGATTATGTTTTCTATCAATCCAGTTTTTACATAGTCTATAGGCATTTCTAAATGTCTTTGTGAATCTAACATAAAACTAGACAAAGAGAGTAATACTATAATACTGCATACAGAATGTTTTAGTTAAGATATTCCAGGAGAATATAATATTGGAGCAACAGCTGCTGAGCACCCTATTAGAAATATCTGCTTCACTGAAAGAAAATAACCATGACACATCATACAGACAGAAGAATATTAGGTAAAACTGCAGCTATTAGACAGGTCCGGGTTGGTATGTGTTGCAGCCATCTGTGCCTACTCTCATAGCGAAGAACTTGTGGATATGCTCCTGAGATTTCTGTCTTAAAGGATTTATCTTGGATCTCTTTACCTAACACACTTTTCAGGGACTTCAGAAGGTACCTGTCAAGAATCGTTTTATTGATAATCATTGTAAGAAAACTAAATAACTAATAAACCTATCAAATCCAGTCAGATATTAACTCATCACATTGTATCACATAAGTATATATGTTGGCGGAGACTGTTTGTTTGCTCCTGGCTGTCCAGACCACAGAATAATCACCCAGAAACTATATGATCTACAATATTCTTTGACCAATAGCTTAAGCATATATCTTGATAACTCTTATATCTTAAATTAACCTATTTTTATTAATCTGTATATCACCATGTGACTGTGGTTTACCAGCAAGATTCTGGTGCATCTGTCGCCTGTGGGTGCTACATGGTACTGACTCTTCCTTCTCTCTCTCTCTCTCTCTCTATATATATATATATATATATATATATATATATATATATATTCCAGTCTGTTGGCCAAAAGTAGCTTCTGTATTAACCAATGACAATAAAACATTCATAACATACAGAGGGGAATCCCACATCACCTCCCCTCTTCTGTCTAAATAAAAAGGATGGTTATAAATTTAACATGCTAAAATTACATGTAACAAAATCGGTATCAAACAAGAATTGCAGTTACAACAATTATATCTACTTTATCTTTTACCATAACTAAGGAAAATGACAATTATAACTATCTATTCTTCAACTCCATCAAAGACTTCAGAAGGATATAATATTACGTAAGTAAGCAGGAAGTGTGTTGTAAGCATCTTCCAAAACTCTAGAATTGACAGAGACATCTTGCTGCCTGGTCAGTCACCAAAATTCTTCTATAACATTGCAGGCACCCATCTTCAGCCTACTGGACCATAGTATCTGGCAGACTTCTCCATGAAGCAGGAAATTTCAAAGATAGTTCTACCTATATTGGTAGTTTGTCAGTAACTGTCCTTGTGTTTTGCAGAATGTCTGGAAGACTCTTTCATGAAGCAGAAAACATGAAGGACAGTGTCACCTTTAGGCAAGTTCAGCAGTTATCTCTCCATGGGTCCTGCATATCCAGCTCACACAACATAACATCAAGCAGTATAACCAAGAGCAGTCTCTTGCCCAAATAACCAACAAACTCCATAAGGAGCCTCTTTGGTGCCTATTATCCTCTTGAAGTAGACTGGTCCTGCCAGGAACAGATGTGTCTCACTGTCATGAAAATCCTTAGTTTTTAAAATATTTTCAATGCCATATTATGTAGACTTTGAAAGGTTTGAAGAATATCTAACTTAAATATAGCTCTATATATCAAGAAAACCTAACTAACATGACTACTAGCTTGACTATTATAGATGACTATCTACTAATTTACATTTCTTAATTATACATTACATTTTTAAAAGAGCTACACAAACACAATGCCGAAATCACGATCAGAAATGTACATATAACAAAATTGACCTTAAATTTGTAACAATAGACCAAGATTCATACCAAATATGCATATCTCTATAGCATATCCACCTTTAAATGTAAACAAACATTTATAAACAATATTTGAGAATTTGGATGTAGTTCTCTCCAAACTACTTCCTGTTTTCTGTTGTGCAAAGTAATTTTTTGGCAGTCTTCAAGGTGACCTTCAGGGGCTCTTGTTCCATCAAAACACATTAGTCTGGAAGGAATCCACAGGTTTTCATCCTCTGTGGAAACAAAAGGAAAACCTCTTTTCCAAAGCAACTTAGCCTTAGACCCAAATTTTGAAGTTAAGATACCTTTAAAATATGTATGTTGGTTTACTTTAGCAGCCCCCAGAATCAAATATCTCTCTGCAGTCAAAACATTGAAAGAAAACACAATAATAAACATAATCCAGACTCTATGTGTATTTTCCATCTTTCTGTGACTTATCTTTCTTTATTACTTTTTATACAAGTTTAATATTTATTTTATTATTTTTACTCTTTTAATCTATGACTGTTTGTGCTCTGTCTCTTTAAAGACTTTAATTTTTTATAACTGTCTATAGTCTTTTCTTTCTCTCTCTCTCTTTCTCAAGCCTACATACATTTATTCAACACTGTGACCTATTTAGAGGTATTTTTCTATCTGAATCTATTTTTATTGTCTATCTGTAATTATTTTGTGACCAGAAGTGCTATTTTTTAATGCTAAGCAGGCATGGCTAGGATCAACTCCATGGTCCTACCTGCTGACTCCACCCAGTCCAACATTGCAGAGGTCTGTTTACCGCCTCTGAGACTGCTGGGTGGGAGCCATCCTCACCACCTCAACTCTGGGTAGCACTGTGCAGCAAATGAACCCTTTTAATCTGAGTAAAAGCTAAGTCTACCACACAGCACACTGAGGCTGCTTGTTTGTTCCTGGCTACCAAGAACACAAAATAATCACCCAGAAACTATATTATTTACAATATGGTTTGACCAATAGCTTAAGCATATTTCTGGCTAACTCATATCTTAAATTAACCCATTTTTATTAATCTGTGTATTACCATGTGGCTGTGGCTTACCAGCAAGATTACGATGCATTCCTGGGGTGGCTACATGGACTTTCACTGACCCTGCTTTCTCTCTCTTTCTCTCTCTCTCTCTCTCTCTCTTTCTCTCTCTCTCTCTCTCTCTCTCTCTCTCTATATATATATATATATATATATATATATATATATATATCTTCCTGTCTGGCTATATTCTGTTATTTTATTAAGCCATTTGTCAAAACAGCCTCTTTATTAACCAATGGCAGTAAAACCTTAAAAGCATACAAAGGGCAAGCTGTTATACTGTTGTGTGTCCACTAAAAACAATAAAAGCTCCTCTAAGAAACATAATAAAGAAACACTCCAAAATCAAGCAATACAAAATTCTACCAAATTCAAGAAAGATGAGTTGTGACAAGGACTTCAGAGACAACATAGGCTTATGACAAAATGATGACGATAATAATAACAATTTTAGTAAGTAAAACATGTAGAGGAGTCTCAAAATACCTTCAACAAGAAGCAGACCTCAGTCCTGAGTAGTGCCAAGACAGACCATCAGAAAGAAATATGCAATTAATTTTGTTCAACATTTCAGAGAATAAATTAAGAAAATCTACACAGAGGACAAAATGTTTGAAGTGGTACTGAGTCAATTGGCAAAAAAGAAGAAATTTAAAAATTTAGTATATTATTTGTATTTATTCCAATCAAGAAACAAATAATAAGACATTGCATTTATTTTGATAAATATATCAAATTGATATATTTGGTCTTGATAATGCAGGACCAAGTCCTTACTGATCACCTTGGATATACAACTTAATAGAGCCTATTAAATAACCATATCTTCACTTAAATATCTATTGAATATTACATAATCAAGGTGGTAAAATATGTTCAAGAAAATTCTACATTTAAAAGATGCTTTAAAATGATACTGTTAAACAATGAATTTAAAAGATACTAATGAAGCCATGCTGTTGGGAAGTCATTTGGGAAGTTACAATATGCCACATAAGTAAGAAAGCTTGCTTTCTTATAAAGACATGCTGCTGCAAATCTTCAGTGGAGTATGTTCTGGTACTAAAGGATAGGTGTGTAATTGTGCTGGAGGAAAAAAAAAACAGGAAACAAGACACTGTTGATAATTTTTATTAAATTTTATTATGCCTAATTTTTCCCAGTATAAGTTATAAAAATAATAATTTTCCAAGTTAATAAATAAGAAGAATATTTATGTTCTAGGACAGTATTTGTTTATAAAAGTAATAAACCTATATTATACTATAAAATAGTTAAGATTTTCCCCAAAAAATTCATATAGATATTACAGTGATAGGATTTTTATGTATATTAGTTAGACACATTCAAGTAAGAAAAGATTGTTGAGAGAGTAAACTTTGACTTTTGTTGTAATTACACATTTGCTAATGTATTTGACATGATTGTAGCTGCAAAGAGCTTGGTCAGTGACTCTCCTGTTTCTTCAAACACTTGGTTCTATCCTACATTCTTACTCCTTCATCACTGGTCTCTAGTGCTGTGCAGTACCAGCTGATTAGCCATAATAGATAAATTCATTTGAACAATGCCTACATTCTCTCAAAAAAAAAAACCCTTTGTTCTTAATTATCTTTATTTTGGGACTGTAATATAATCATATTCTCTCTTGAATAAATATAAGAAATCTATTTCTGTTTGTGAAGCAAGGTGAACTTCCCAACCTAGAGTACTTTTGAAGTCAAAGATTCAATACCTAGTTTGTTTCTTTCCTTTTGGGACTGATGTTCTTTCCACTGTCCTATTTCACATATGTAAGCGTTTTCCTGAAATTTTATTACTGAAATTATATAAAACAAGACATAAAACTTTATAGTCTATATCATTATATAACTTCCATCTAGAGTTTTAAAATTTTATAATTATATTATAATCTCAAAAAAGAAAAAGAAATGCTCAGATTATGAGGTAATTTTAATTTTTGAAAAATTATAAATCATTTTATATCCCAATCACAGTTTCCCCTCTCACTCCTTCTCCCATCTTCTCCTACCTTCCCCCAAACCCTCCTATCTACTCCTCAGAAAGGGTAAGGCCTCCCATGGGGAAGCAGCAAAGCCTGACACATTAAGTTGAGGCAGGACCAAGCTCCTCTGCTCTGCATCAAGGCTAAGCAAGGCATTCCACCATAGGACATGGACTCCTAAAAACAACTCACACACCAGAGATAGATCCTGGTTCCACTGCCAAGAGCCCCTTAAATAGACCAAGCTACACAATTATCACCCATATGCAGAAGGAGGCATTTCTCTCAATCAAAATAGAACTAAATGACATGATATTAATGGATAAATTTCTTTAGTAATTATTATTTTCAAGAAAATAACTTGGGTCATCTCAGCAGTATGTTTAAAGATAAGTTTACAAGTGTAATGATGTATAGCATTCCTGTAATCCTACACAGGAGTTACAGACTGGAGGATGAAGAGTTCATCCATGTCTTCAGGTACATTGTAAATTCAAAGTCAGTCTGAAATACAAGAAAAATTGAAGCAAACAAATAACCAGTGAAGAGTGTCTTCTGTGTGAGTTTAGTTCAAAGTTTTGCACTGGGTTTTTGTAGTACAAGGACAGGGAAAAATAAGTGTTTATTTAATGATATTCTAGAAAATATGTAGAAATTAAAAAATAAAAGAAAACCTCATCAAACATAGTTTAGCTTTAGTCATTAAAAAGTATGGTATGGCTGTGTGGTGGTGCATTATTAAATCTCAGCACTGAAGAAAAAGCAGTCAGATCTCTGAATCAAAACCAGTCTGGCCTACAGAATGAGTTTAGTACAGCTAGGATAAGCAGCGAAACCCTGTCTTGAATAACAAAAATAACATAAAAATAAATATGTTAGGATTCTTTTAATGTGCTGAAAAGACAAAGAGTGTGTGTGAGAAAAAAAACTCACCAGATGCTCTCTCTCTCTCTGAAGTGATGATGAGCTGAAATATATAAGTTGTATAAACTTGTTATCGAGAAATGACTTCCTTGAAATACAACTATGAAGACTAACAGCAAGATTGAGACCATCTATACTGAGACCATTTCAGCACATTTTCAGTGACCTCTTCATCCACAGAAATGTGCTTACTTAACTTCTATCAAAAAACGGATCCTAGGCACCCTGCTCCCGACTGGTAGTTCTGTGAGGATTAACCATCATGGCTACTTTAACCAGATTTATTATGATCTAGAAGACATACCTCTGGGTTTATCTTTGAGAGATTTTTTTTCAGGTTTAACTGAAAAAGGCTAAGCTCCAGGGATAAATGAAAAGAGCAGAGGAGGAATCGAGCTGTGCACCAGTGTGCACCTTCTGCAGCTTCCTGAGTGTGCTTCAGCTGCCTCATTCTCCTGAGGACACTATTCCCATGCCACGATGCTCTCTATCCATTCAACTGTGAGCAAATATAAACTTCTCTCCCTTGCCTTTATCAAGTACTTTGGCACAATGATAGGATAAGTATCTTCTAAGGGTACTTTATATACTATTATATTTAAAGAAAGCTCTTTTATAACTCTAGACTCAAGAGACATTACTGTCACGCATGGCATCTTAATTCATAGCCTTTGGAACATTTGCATTCAGAAAAATGAGCTAGCCACTTTAACCTGACCACATAATATTTGAGGAGAAAAATATGTCAACAGTCTAAGATTTTGTATATTTTTAAGGAAAAGAAGTAAACATGGTAATTGAATCATCCATTTTTTGAGAATTTATGAGAACATTTCTAATTTCATACAGAAGATATGTACTGATTCTTCTACAGATAATAAATAGCTTAGTATCTTTTAGAAAGATACTAAGGTTTAGTTAGGAAAGGACCAAAATTTACAGAAAGGCTGCCCTAAATTTCTTATCCCAAATGCCCTCCAGTGATTCTTTGTATTAAGCCAGCAGCCACCATGGAAAGCATTTTTATATAATTGCTTAACCTGGTCAGCAGTGGAGTCACTTTTTAAGCCTGAGAATTTTTAGAATAGCATTTACAAAAAACCAAATTCTTTAGCAAAAGATAAGCATTTTCTAGAATGAAAGATTTGCCTTGAAGCCTTACTGTTTAGTGAAAAAAGTCAAAGATAAATCAGATATACCCCCACTGTGGAGGAAGTAGAAGATAGTACTCTATTTTTCTGGGCATAGAAATTGGATTAAATAACCCATACAGCTTCTGAGTGCGTAGGGAGAAATCCATGGAGTGCGAACACATTTGCTTTCTGGGGGGCTTTAGTACCAAATTCAATTCAGAGAAGAAAATCTTGAGCACAAAGGAGACTTTAGAGCATAATAGTGCACAGAAATGGTAAAATCACATTCTCCACCAAATGAAATGAGTGCCACACTAGAGGGAGTTGAGATAGAAAACTAGAGCTGACAATTTATTCACCAAGGGAATGAGTAGATAACACAACAATTTATTTCCACCTGTAACTCCCAGAGACTATTAGAAACAATAGGGAGAAAACATTCTCATAATTTTTAAGGTAGCTTCTGGAGAAATAGCATAGGTGTCTTTCATAAATGTCAAGTAGATATATTAAGGGATTATAGGATGCTCAGAAGTCATTACTAGAGCATGAATATTGAATGTCCTTTTGAGAATGACTATTTTCTCTCAAAATGTAGGGTTTTCCCTTCTGTTCAGAAAGCAAATGGCATATAGGGAAGGCTAGTCAAGGCACTCCTTCCCTTTCATCTCACTAGGTGCCAGTTAGCCTATTAGGAAGTCTCTCATTTTCTTTGTGATTTCTTGAGTGGAGTCAAGTGGTAGACCACGAACCTCCTGTCTGTAAGTCTTTTGATGCCATAGTCCCCTGTTCAGTACTACAAATTCCTTGTGAGTCTGGCCATTCAGCTTCCTCTGTCATTGAGAAAATGTCCAGAGTTCAGTGCAAGGATACAGTAGAGTGTACAGAGTTTCCCCATCAAGAGTGCTCACCATTTTCCTTGCCTGAAATGAGCGGATACTACTATTATGCCTCCCCTGATTTGTTTCTTGTTCTCAACTTTGATGATGGAGGACATAGGCCAATAACTTTTTTTGTGGTATAAATGTCAAAGGGGAAAGATCTTAACCCATTTTCCCAGGCCTGAGTCTAACTTTCAACTCTTTGGATTTGTCCATTTATGCCTTTATTAATGCATTGTCATACAGAAAAGACGGAGGATAAATCAAATTTTTTCATGGTTTCAGAGTGCTGGGACCTTACATATTTGTCCATATAATTACTGATGCAGAACAGATGATAACATTTAGTTCTTTTACTTCCAAATCTGTTTTAATGTGTGTCTCTTTTGTAATACCAGATCACCAGGGTGTATCACTCGTTAGACAGACCTCTAAAGCTAAGATGGCCACCTCCTGCTCTTGACCTACAATGGCCAACTGTGATGTTCACCCTTTTTTTCTTCTTGCTTTATTGCAGCACCTAACCACAGGTTTGCAATTTCATGCTCTTGTGAAGTTGCAGACAGCTTAATAATGTGTTGGCCAATTCAACCAGGCTAAAGCAAAGTGTGTCATCAGAGCCAGGTCAGCTTTTGCTGCATCTCCACTCTCCTGGACTTGGTTTGGTAAATGTTTCCTTCACCAACAGACTGGTGAATGGTATTTAAAGCAGACATCTCCAGCAACCATCCAGGGAACGCTTGATGTTCATGAGAAAGGATGTCGGCTGTCTTGAAGTCTTTAACATTTTCTTTCACTAGTTATAAAATCAACACAATATGGCCTTGCTTGATGACAAGCAGAGCTCAAAAGAGTTTAAATATAGGATGATCTTTGCTTACTTGAAAGAAAGCATGCAATGTCTTCCTCATGTTCTTTGTTATGAATAGTGATATATGGGTTAGAATAAACATTTAGCTAAGACAAAAAGCTTTCAACGTGGAATTCTGTCTCTACGGGAGCAAAATTCCTACGAAAGTAACTTCACACACTTTCAGATAAACATCTTATTTATAATTCTTCTAAAGAATTCTATGCAGGACTTTAGTACCAGGCTTATGGTATCTCTGAGAAATGCTGGCATATAGGATGCTAACATAAACTTAGCATTGGAATTCTAATATCATTCTCAGTACATGTGATAAAAGGGTAACACAACAGGGGTTTTGATGGTGTATATCAGCATGTCTTCCAAGAAAGAAGGAGAGAAGCTGAAAGCACAAAGCTTTGTTATTTTATATAAAGAAATAACCATTTTTATCTCCAAACCTCTTGTTTTATGTCTTTATTTGATTTTCTAGAAGTGTTTTTTAAATAGCTTTTGTGAAAATTTTAATGGTATTGCTTAGATATAATACCAAGTAAGCAAATGTGCAGAACATAAGGGAGAAGCCTCAAGGAAGAACTTCTTGTTGCTAAATAAAGGAATGAAAGGTTGAAGGGAAGTGGCTATAACCATAGACTGTAGTTACTGAGGAGTGTGGATCCACTACAGGTTCCCATGACCGATTTTGGCAACTTGACACAAACCTATACATACATGGGAAAATTCTCATCTGAGGAACTGTCTTAAGAAGATTGCTCTATGAAGATGTCCATGGGTCATTTTTTTTTACGGATTCTTTATGTGGTTGGACCAGTCCCACTATGAACAGTCCCATCCCTGGGCAGGTGCCCCTGGTTGATATGTGAAAGATTCCTGAATATGTCAGGTGAGCATTCTTTAGTGGTCTCTGTCTTTGTGCCTAACTCAGGATTCTTGCTTTTGTTTTGTTTTGTTTTGTTTTTTTGAGACAGGGTTTCTCTATAAAACAGCTGTGGCTGTACTGAAACTCTCTCTGTAGTGCAGGCTGGCTTCAGACTTCCAGAGATGAGCCTGCCTCTGCCCCCCAAGTGCTGGGATTAAAGGCATGCGCCATTACTGCAAAGCAGGGTTTGAGGGATGACTCAGCCATTAAAGGCTGGGCTCACAACAAAAAAAAAAAATATATGGATTCTAGCTTTCAACTCCTGCCCTTGCTTCTCTCAGTGATGGACTATCATCTTCAAAATGTAATTAACCCTTTGTTTTTCAAGTTGCTTTTGGTCATGTTTATCACAGCAACAATAAACAAACTAGACCTACTCTTCTCTGTCGCTTTCTTTTTTTTAATTTATTTATTTATTTATTTATTTGTTTATTTAAGATTTCTGTCTCTTCCCCGCCACCGCCTCCCATTTCCCTCCCCCTCCCCCAATCAAGTCCCCTTCCCTTTTCAGCCCAAAGAGCAATCAGGGTTCCCTGCCCTGTGGGAAGTCCAAGGACCACCCATCTCCATCCAGGTCTAGTAAGGTGAGCATCCAAACTGCCTAGGCTCCCACAAAGCCAGTACATGCAGTAGGATCAGAAACCCATTGCCATTGTTCTTGAGTTCTCAGTAGACCTCATTGTCCGCTATGTTCAACTTAAAGCATCAAAAGATGATGACTTACCTTCAGAACTACTCAAGCCATGTTTACCAACCATGCCTTTATGGACCAGTGTAGAATGCACACCTGTCTGTTTCCTTCTAAGTACTTGTGGAAACATGGGTAAATATTAAAATTCTTTGGCTACATTTTTAAAACATTCTCATTCATTATATCTTTCAGGAACTTCAGAAAACTATTTAAAGTCCCCCCCCCCCCCATGAATGACTTTTCTAACCTAATTGAGAACAGTAACTGGGATAAGGAAGTGTTTTCCTTTCTTCAGATGTTCTGCTCATTTAAGTGAAAGTAGCAGTTGTGTGTTTTTAACCTTTTAGTGCTGTGCTGTTTATGACAAACTATTTTTTAAATGATTCTTTTAATCTAATAGGACACCCGAAGGAGTACTAACAAGTCAATGTAAAAAAATAATAATAATAATAATGAAAGTACCTGAATATTTTAAGATTTGAAAGCACTTTTTTTTTAACTTGGTTTTTATCTTGTTCCCTGAAGTTAAAAATGTGGCTTAGCCAAGTGCCACACCAGCACGGCAACTGTCGTTCTTCTGAGTGAGGGACAGGTGTAGGGGAAGCCCCAGCCAATCACCTTGCTTGTAGGGCAGGGTCCCCTGAGGATATTTTTTACTAATAAATATTGCAGGTGTGCTCCCCCCCACTTCCCTTCTGCTTTCCTGTTCTCCACGGGACCCTCGGTTCTGTAAGTCTTTTCCTTATTAAAGCTGAATATTTTATTATAATTTCTGTCTGCCGTTCATTTATGCCATTACAGACAGGATTAACACACAGCACAACTTCAGGTTCTGTAGACAAGCCCTTTATTCCACTTTCTCACACAGTATATATAGCCCTCCGCAGGGGAGGCCAAACCAGCAAAAGCAAGAAGCTCATCACCATAACTCAATGGCTTAGGGGTAAACATCCTTAGAAACATTGTTGAAAACAACAGATTGTTCCTGTTCTTGTTTTTATTTTCAAGCAACCACAAGAGTGCAAAACAGATCAAGTAGGGGTGCAAAGGCCTGTCCTCTAGGGACCCAACATCCAAGCATGATACTATATGCCACTAATGCCAGTCTTTAAAAGGCAGAGGCCGGCAAAGCTATATAAGTTTGAGGACAAACTGGTCTAGATAGTGAGTTCTAGGACTGCCAAAACTGCATTGCGAGTCTGTCTCCAAAACAAAAAAAAAAAAAAAAAAAAAAACATGAGGCCTTTTACAATTTTATCAGAGACAGGTTTTGTTCCCAGTAAAGCACAGATGAGTTTCTTTAACTTGTGGATTTTAATACCCTATGTCCCCAGACAACCTGAGTGCTTCTTCCTGATGATATAACTTTCTTAACAAACTATCAAGACTCTTCTTTTAGTTATTGAGATTCCTTCTTACTTTTTAACTTCAACTATATCTTTCTTCAGCTTAGTCAACAATACTGCAACTGTGTTCTTTGGTTAGGGTTCTACTGATGAAATTTGAAGTTTTCACTGGTGGAAGTCCACAGCATGGGCAAATATAATCTAGTAGTCTTCAATAAATAAGATATTGAAGTTTCAAACAGTCAAAATTCTGCAAATAAAATTGCATTCATAATCATGTAGTTTAAGTCTAACTTCAACCCAAGATTATGTGTTTATAGATGGGATTTTTTTCTAAGCATAATTTCTAATTTTTAAAATATGACACTTTATCATCATTTGAGTCAGGAAGACAACAAGCTCTTTGAAGGGAAAGATACCACTGTCAAAGTTATAAGAGAACAAACATTTAATCCTAAGTAAAATGTTGAGGAAAATATTCTGAATCCTCCCAGGTTCCTGCTCATACTATGAGCAGCACAGACACATGCTCTTTAGTATGTTTCATGACATATTTATTTTTATTTTACTTCATTTGTATCCATGGGAGGTACCACTGTTGGAAGCACAAACAAAACTGAAGGCAAAGAAAGCAGGATATCATCAGAGTGAAGAGAATAGCCTGACTTTGTCTCCCAGAGTCCTATGGTAAAGCCTGGGAACCACATGAAGTGAAGGTGCCATGCTCAGGTTGATAGCACTACTTAATTCTGTCTTGACACAGCCAGGATTGGTATGATCATGTGGGCAACTAGGAAGATACAAATTGCAGGGAACTTACCAGTGAGAACTTTCTTCCCAAGTGTTACTGATGGTTGTCTGTCCTTATCAGCATTGATGAAACTAATGACAACATTGCCAAAAATTTCAAGGACTTTCCATTCAAGTATCCATGTCTAACTAACAGCTGTTGTAGGTACATTAAATGAATACTTTAGGGACATATTATGAATATAGCTAAGTTTACATTTTCTTAAGAAAGTAATGATTAACTTTATTTTAGTAACATTTTATTAATTTTGAGAATGATAATGTTTTTAATTAGTGCAATAGAAATAAAACTTAAATGTTTAGTCTACTCCTATAAAATGTACAATAAGTTGAATCAGTTGAATCAGCTAAAGTTGTGACTCAAAAAAATAACATTAAAAGTTGTCTCTGGCTCTTGCATGGTCTTGGAACTCCATTGCTTTAAGTGGGTTTCCTTGTCTATCCTCGATATGAGAACTTTTGCCTTGTCTTATTGGATCTTATTATGTCACATTTGGTGGTTGTCTCTTGCTCCTTTCTGAAGGAAAATGTAGGGGGAGTGGTTTTGGCAGAGAGGGGAGAGGGACTGTGATCAGGTTGTGTTGTATAAGAGGAGAATCCATTTTCAATAAAAAAAAAAACAAGTTCATAATCTAAGACCTTGTGTTAAATATACAGGTCTAAAATGAATGCATTTTGGAAATCATGTAATAACATTAATACCTAACACACATAGCCAGTAACCAGCCAGGGGCAAGAAGTTGTTTAAAGGTCTTTGTAATTTGGAGTCTGAAATCTGAGAGTGGACTTAAAGAAAGAAGAAACTGGAAAAAAAGAAAGAAAGAAGCTGAGGATGTTGCTCTCCCAGGTGTTCAGAAACAAAAAACTACTTGAAAATAGATACTAAAGATGAATACAGCAAGTTAGAAGTCATGGAGAAAAAGAATGAGAGCAATGAGCCCACAAGCCTTTCAGTGTTTTGGGGAGACATTATGTATTATGGAAGGAATCTGGAAAATAAATTGAGAGTTTTTTCAAAACTCAGTTCTTCTGTCACTGTGTGCAAGACCAGATGCTCCTATGACGTATATATTTCCAGAAATGATCAGTGAACACAGGAACTGGGTGCTTAAATGTGGATACCTCAGAGGGAGGTCCTGGCATTAGGAAACAAGTATAAGCATCATATTCTTACTACAGAACACAGGAGACACTGAGATCTGAGAATGAGATTAATTATGCACAGGAATGAAGCCAGCACACGCATTGCAAATGTCAGAAATGTTGTGTAACTGGAGCTTAATATTTTGGAATAAATCATTAGAAGCCAGCATAAGACACACTCCTCAGAGACATGGTACAATCATTGGCCTAGATCATAAATTTTAACTCTTCATTGTATGAGCATTCTGAATCAGGATTCTTTTAGAGAAATTCCTCAAATAAAGAGATGAACCCTGAAGTATGAAGGGCTGAAGAATGTGGACAATCAGAGAAGAATAACTGACTGATGAACAAGCATATGCCAAACATTGACATCCATTGAGGTGGACAAACACTTACAGATTTACTCATTCAATAATTCAACTTTATAAGAGACTAAAATATGGTTTGCAATATTGGTTTTAACATGATGTTTATGTCCATTTAAGAAAGAAACACTTCATTCTTAAATGGACATAAACATCTTAAAGCCTCTTAAGTTATACCTAGTAGAGTGCATATGTATTCAATAGATAGGAATGCAAGTGAAAAATTTTTTTTAATCTGAATTCTGTTTTATTTTTTTTATTGAGAAAAGGAAGAAAAAAAAAACAAGTTTACACCTCCTCCCAGACTCCCATTTCCCTCCCCCTCCTCCCACCTTTCTCCCCCTCCTCCCACCCTTCTCGCTTTCCCCCTACTCCTCTCCCCCTCCCTCTCCAGTCCAAAGATCAGTCAGGGTTCCCTGCCCTGTGGAAAGTCCTAGGTCCTCCCCCCTCTGTCCATATCTAGGAAGGTGAACATCCAAACTGGCTAGGCTCCCACAAAGCCAGCACATTGCATAGGATCAAAACCCCATGCCATTGTCCTTGGCTTCCCATCAGCCCTCATTGTTTGCCATGTTCAGAGAGTCCAGTTTTAACCCATGCTTTTTCAGTCACAGTCCAGCTGGCCTTGGTGAGCTCCCAGTAGATCAGCTCCACTGTCTCAATGGGTGGGTGCACCCCTCGTGGTCCCGACTTCTTTGCTCATGTTCTCCCTCCTTCTGCTCCTCATTGGGACCTTGGGAGCTCAGTCCAGTGCTCCAGTGTGGGTCTCTGTCTCTATCTCCATCCATTACCAGATGAAGGATCTATGATGATATGCAAGATATTCGTCAGTATTGCTATAGGCTAGGGTCATTTCCGATTCCCTATCCTCAGCTGCCCAAGGAACTAACTGGGGACATCGCCTTGGGCTCCTGGGAGCCACTCTAGGTTCAAGTCTCTTGCCAACCCAAAAGTGGCTCCCTTAACTAAGAATTGTGGTTCCGTGCTCCCCTATCCTACCTTCCTTTATCCCAATCTTCCTTTTTCCCCATGTTGCCCCCATCCTCCCCTTCTCCCTTTTCTCTCCCCATCTCCCCTTACCCCCATCCCACCCCACCCCCACGATCCCAATTTTCTCCCCGGCAATTTTGTCTACTTCCCATAGCCAAGAGTTCAAATGGCCAAAAGACACTTAAGGTCATGCTCAACCTCCTTAGTGATCAGGGAAATGCAAATCAAAACAACTTTGAGATGTCATCTTAGACCTGTCAGAATGGCTAAAATAAAAAACTCCAATGATAGCCTTTGCTGGAGAGGCTGTGGAGGAAGGGGTACCCTCATCCATTGCTGGTGGGAATGCAATCTTGTGCAACAACTTTGGAAATCAGTGTTTCGGTTTCTCAGGAAATTCGGGATCAACCTACCCCTGGACCCAGCAATACCACTCCTGGGAATATACCCAAGAGCTGCCCTATCATATGACAAGAGCATTTGTTAAGCCATGTTCATAGCAGTATTATTTGTAATAGCCAGAACCTGGAAACAACCTAGATGCCCCTCAATGGAAGAATGGATGAAGAAAGTATGGAATATATACACATTAGAGTACTACGCTGCGGTAAAAAACAATGACTTCTCGAATTTTGCATGCAAATGGATGGAAATAGAAAATACTATTCTGTTTTTTTTATTTTTTTTTAATTTATTTATTTATTAAGGATTTCTGCCTCCTCCCCGCAACCGCTTCCCATTTCCCTCCCCCGAATAAGTCCCCCTCCCTCATCTGCATGCATGGGGGCCTTGGGGGAGGATTGAAGTGGGAAGAGGAGAGGAGGGAGGGGAGCAGAGAAAAATGTAGAGCTCAATAAATATCAATAAAAATGTATAAAAGAATAAAAAGCTATGATATGAATCTATTCACTTGGTCACCCTGAAAAAAAGAAAAGAAAAAAAGAAACCACTATTCTGAGTGAGGTAACCCAGACCCAAAAAGATGAATATGGGATGTACTCACTCATAATTGGTTTCTAGCCATAAATAAGGGTCACGGAGTCTACAATTGGTGATCCTAAAGAAGCTAAGTAAGAAGTTGAACCAAAGGAAAAACATATAGTTATCCTCAAGTGAAAAATTTTTAAGCAAAAGTTAGTAATCCAATTCATTTAATAAGGCTGAGATGAGAAAACAAAGGGCGATAAAATGGAAACTAACTGCACAACTACAACTTTGGCTGCATTGGTCAGAGAAAGCACTAGGAAAGCATGGCCTCATTAAAATGTTGCACAAGTTGACAACTTTAAACATGATTTGATTATATTTGGAAACTACTGATGCTATCAAAATAGTGACACAGAAAGGATTTGTTTCTCTCAGATGTCATACCTGACTATCATTAAACATATTCAGGTATCTCCAGCACAACACACATTAATCAAACTGAGCTTAAATTGTTTCCTGTATAAGTTAATACTGTTGTATTTTAGCCCTGTTGATAAGAAGAAAATTAGATAAGATGATGGTTTTTATTTTAGTATATTTTATTTTATTATGTTGTGTTGTTATAATCTTAGAAGTCTGCTCTCTTTAAACAAGAAGCAGAAAGGGAGTAGATCCGGACGAGGGGAGGGGAGGAGAAACTGTGAGGAGAGGGAAGGGAAGCTGTATCCAGAATTATTGTATGAGAGAATCTATTCCTGATAAAAGGGGGAGAAAAAGAAAAATAATGAAAACAAAATGATAATAAAAAGGAAGAAAATGTCCAAGTGCTGTATTTGTAAATTGTAGTACCCTAGTAAGTTCCTACTCCATTGTGAAGACTTGACTTGGTTATTCATCTGTTGTGGTTTCAGTGTGAGATATCCCCTACAGATCCATGTGTGTGAACACTTTGACTCTAGAGCTGTTGCTATTTTTAAGGTTATCAAACAGTCTTTCTCAACCTGTGGGTGAATGAATTTTTCACAGGGTTCTCCTAAGACTATCAGGAAACACAGATATTTGCATTACAATTCATAACAGTAGCAAAATTAAAGTTATGTAGTAACAATGACAATAATTTCGTGGTTGGGAGTCACTACAACAGGAGGAACTGTATTCAAGGGTCACAGTACTAGAAAGGCTAAAAAACAGTGTGACAGAATCTGTAGGAAGTGGAGCCTTGCTAGAGGAAGTATACTGCTGAAGGAAGGCCTTAAGATTTTCTAGTCACACTTCCTGGTTTCTCTTAACTGTCCTATAGCTGATACAATGTGACAGTCTAGCCCAATACTACTCCTACCATGCCTTCCTTGCCAAGATGGACTGTATCCCCTCTGGAACTATAAGCTACCATGAATCTTTTCCTCATCTTACTTGGCTTGAGCTGTCAAACGGAGACAACTGGGTAACCTGAGAGGGCAGTCTCATTAGAGAGACTGTTTGTATCAGACTGGCTTGTAGTCAAGTATGTGAAGTATAACTTGATTGTTAGTTGATGTAGTAGGGCTCAGCCCACTCCAGCATCCTACCTTTGACAGACACATGGGCTTGTGTTATATGAAAGCTTGTTAAGCATGTGCCCTGGAGCATCAAGAAGCAGTTTTCTATGGTTTCTCTCTTTGTCCTTGCTTCAGTTTTTACTTTGTTTTTCAGGTTCTTCCCCAGTGAGTTTTTTTCTTGACTTTTTAAATAATGGCCTGTAACCTAGAACATGAAATAAATTCATTACTGCCCCCCCAAAGTTGCTTAAAGTCCTGGCATGTGTCATAGCAGGAGAAAAGAAAGCAGAAAATTCCCATGTCTGTGTTTTGCTTGGTGTTTGATCATAGCAACAGAAAGAAGAGGGGAGTCCTTAAGGTGATTTTTGTCAGAGTATTTTATCACAACTTAAGTGAAGCCAAGACATCAACCACCACCAGTGCTGTTAATTAACTAAGAGACACACCTGGGGCAGGTCTATAAGGGTCTTTCTGAAGGGTTAACTGAGGTCCAGGAAGACTATTCCCTAGAGTGGGCAGCAGCTAGTGGCAGCCTAGATATAGAGGTCTGAGGGAAGAGCTGCTGCTTTGCCTGCCTGATGGAGGAAGGTCATTGGTTAAATAAAAAGAAACTGCTTGGCCCTCATTGGTTAGAAGATAGGTGGGAGGAGTAAACAGAACAGAACGCTGGGAGGAAGAGGAAGTGAGCTCAGACTCCACAGCTCTCCTCTCGGGAGCAGACGCCTCAGAGAGACACCATGCTCCCGGCTTCTGGGCAGAAACGCGAGATGAAGCTCCGACCCAGGATGGACGTAGGCTAGAATCTTCCCAGTAAGCACACCTAGGGGCGCTACACAGATGATTAGAAATGGGCTAAATTAATATGTGAGAATTAGCCTAGTAGAGGCTAGATAGAAATGGGCCAAGCAGTGATTAAATGAATACAGTTTGTGTGTTGTTATTTCAGGCATAAGCTAGCCAGGCAGCCGGGGTGCTGGGAACGCAGCCCCGCCGCCCCTATATTCATACAAATGGAGTCTAGTCGCCGGCGGAGCAGGAAGTGAAGAGAGAGAGGAGAGGGAAGTGGCCGCTTTGTTAAAGGGAGAGAGACCACGCCCCAATGGGCTGGTATCTCAGCAGCTATAGGCTGGAGGAGTGGGAGGACCTCCCGCAACACCTGCCTTCCTGCTTGGCCTGCTGCTGTGTGAATGCACTTGCTGATGACACAGCTGCCCCCCTCTCTCGCATCACAACCTATCCTTTAGGCCTTTTAGCATAGACTTCAGAACATCAGCTATTCAGGAATCCTCCAGTCCTTCACCCTCAGTGCCAGAACAGGACCATGGAGACATCTAGGTTTACGGACTAAATAAATGAAGATTCTCAGCCTCCTGTGGACATATGGCCATTTTTGGACTACTCAACCCATATTTTAAAAGACAATCTAATATATTTTTAGAGTTTTGTGATAGTCCTTTTGCAATATGTATGAATATTATCATTTCTTCTCTAGATTACCCTGCCTACTCCCAGTGATCCTGGAAGTGTGTTCTTCTCCACTTTTTTCCCATTCCCTTTGATGCTGCTTATTGAAAAAGTTAAATCTCGTTTCACAAGGTCATTCCAGACAGGCAAGACCTTGAGTTCAGCCCTTCTATGCTGTCATGAGTCAAGTTTATGGACTGAAAAATATGGGGTGACATTATAGCAAATCTGCATTTTATTTATGCAGCTCAAATTATTGATTATTACAATGTTCACTTGACAGAGCAGCTCAGTAAAATCACTGTAACTCATGTTAGAAGCCCCAGAATCCTCTAAATAGAATTCTAAACCCTTTATTTGCTACTCCCCAACTACTAGGATATTCTCTCCCTCAATAATCACTGATATACTTTCTCTCTTCATAGACTTTCCTATTCTAGCTATTTTATATGCTATATGATATATGGTGTGTTGTAGCTGGCTTTTTTCACTTAGCATGTTTTTCAAGATTCACTGTATTATATAACAATATTTATAGTCCTTAGGTCAGTAGATAGAAACTTAAATTCTTTATTTTTATTATAAAAAATATTATTTAATATTTATGTGGAACTTTCCCCATAGATTCTTGTTCTCATTTGTCTTAGGTATCTGATTGGTAGAAATTTAAGATCAATGTGAATTCTATGGTTAAGTTCTGGAGGAGTTTCCAGACCATTTGGAAGTAGCTGTTCATTTTAAATGATAGTAATGATAGGTCTGAATATCCATATCATCATCGTCATGTTTTATCAGTGATGTTTGGTAAAGCTTATCTTAGTATTGTGAGGATAAATTTGTATTTCTCCAATGATTAATGCTTTTGGATGCTGATTGGCCTGCATGTCTCCTCCAGTCAAGTTTTTGTTGGCTATTTATCTATTATTTTTTTAAGAGTTCCTTCTCTTTTAAATATAATCCCTGTATCAGAGATCTCACAATATGGGCTTTCTTTTTCTACTTCTATGGTGTCCTTTGGAAGCATCGAATTTTTAAACTTTTATTAAAAGTTTATTAAAATCTAGTTTTACAATTCTGTTCCGTAGTTTGAACTGTTGGTTCAGCATCTAAGATGTACTTGAAAT
Organism: Microtus oregoni; assembly: GCF_018167655.1. Taxonomy (NCBI): domain Eukaryota; kingdom Metazoa; phylum Chordata; class Mammalia; order Rodentia; family Cricetidae; genus Microtus; species Microtus oregoni. Next base: position 34,943,784 of record NW_024543067.1, read on the forward strand.
CCATGCTCATGAAAATGCATCTGTACTTTTTAACCTAGGATATTTTAGCCTTATTGTTGCATTTAAGTCTAATTCACCCTCTTTTGCATATGGTATAAGAAGGTTCTACCTTTTGGTTCATAAGGAAAAATATCCTACCTGTTACATGCTCAGGGTCTACACACTTTGGATTCCACTGTCCAGAGGCATAAATGGTAAAAATGAAGTTGCATTTAAAATTGTATATTTATTAAAGCAGAGTTACTGTAGAAAGAAATACATATATAAGAAACCTAAACAATCTGATTTTGAATTCTATTTTCCTTTTTAACTTTATGGCTTTTCTTATCTTTATGGGATATTTCTCTCAGCTTAAAATTTTCTTTATAAAATAGAAATTACATTGAACAAAAAATTCCACTCTACTGAGAGTAGAACAAAATAGCTCATTGAGTTTTTACAAATTACTAGTAGGAAATGTACTTTCTCGAGCACCTGCCACTGCCAGTCCTCACCAAATCACATCTCTGGGTATGTTTCCTTTGTTCATCCAGCTTCTTTCTAACAGAAATTAACTTTCTGGCTTCCCCACTGCAGTCTCAGTATATGTAATGTCCTCAGGGTCAGCCTTAATATTGAAGTTACAATTTCTTTAATTAATGGAGATAATAAAATAATAAAGATAATAAAATACCATATTCTGTAAACAGATTCAGCACATGAGAGCGGCTACTGGCATACAGGATAGCATGATCTTCCACGATGTAACCTTATTATATCCTTATTCAAATAGCACAAAAAAAAAACCAAAACACTGGAAAGAACCAGAACATAAGACCAGTGCCCTGCCTCCCACCCTCAGCCAGTATAGTAGGATCATATAGTTTCTAGTTTTCATCCATCACTATTCATACTTTCCAGAAAATTAGTCAACTGAGTTAGCCATATTCATTTAGTGAAAGTGTTGCCACATAAAATATTAAAGGAAGTCCACAGGAAATGGTAACATCTTGTTTTCATATACATGACTGTGTATTTGAGATACTCATATTTATGCATACATTTATATCCAGATCAGTATATTAAGCTATATAAGGCTTAAAATGCACCTGATACAAATTTGTATTAAATATGTAAATATGCATGCATGTTACATGAGTGTTGGTGTCTGTTTATTTGACATTGCTGTTTACCTTATTTAGGCACCTGCATGTCTGTATTTGTCATTCATTTACCACACAAGTTCTTCAAAGTTTAAGCAATTGTAGAGTCTGAGATGTATGCCTTTCATACAGAACAGCACATTGGTGTTCTTGTCTTGACGAATTCTCTTAACTCTGCAAAAACATGTGATGAAGAGCATAAAATCAATGTTGTCAATTTTGAAAGCATTCAGAAGTTAAATAATACACATAAGTAAGAGTTTTTAGGGCAGCAATATGCACATTATCTGGAAAAGCCAGAGGAATTGTATGAATCATAAAGTAGCTTTACTAGATATAGATCCAAAAAAGATATTGCTTAGCTTTGAAGACAGATTTTATAAGGCAATAGAATAGATTACAAAGCACAAATTTAAAATCATTTTTTTGAATATCTAACTTTGACATATTCCAAACTCTAATTGTATAAAACTGGCTTTATTTTTGTTTATAGAAATAGAAAAATTAACAAAGAGTAAAAATACACCATGAAATACACACCACCCACAAAATACCAAAAAAGGGAAGTAATTGCTTTATGTCTCTCATACAAAACACACCACAGATGTTTGTCTAAAAACTGTCTATTTTGAAGTTAGACTTTTCTACAAATAAAAGTGTTTTATGTTTTATCCTGAGTCTTAGCTACAGTGTGTCAGGTTAATCAGCCACCAGTGCCATTAGCCATTCATTCCAGCACACCACTCTGAACTATCAAGTCACATTGCACAGAGGGGCTGAGGGCCTTGCCCTCCCCTTGGCTTCACTTCAAAACCCTCCCCCCCCCTTTTCTCCTCCTTTCCTCACTCCCACTGAGCTGTCAAGAGTCGAAACACTGTGATATGAGATCATTGTCTCTGTGACTCTAAAAAAAGGATGGTTTGCACTACATCACCATCAAAGAGAATCATTTACAAGCTAGGAGCAGCAACCCTTCCACCCTGGGAATGTTATTTTCACTCTGAAGTATCCGGGTCATGTGAGAAGACAAAGAAACAGTTTCAAACATGTTTTGCTCTTAACTGTATGATTAGGCTCATATTGCACAACATCTTATTGTTTGTTTTGTTTTGCTTTGCTTTGCTATTTAGCACCTCAGAACCATATCATCATGGATGGATGTGTAACTCTACAAAGATAAATGTAAGCATTCAGGAGGTAATCAAACAGATATTACTTCACTAGCAACAAAGTCCAAGGAATAACAAATAGCTATAACTTGTTTTATAGAAGGGGAGTTCTAGGGAAGGCCTGAAAGTTGCCATCATCCAGTGATAATGACACTGAGGTCCTCTATTTGCGCTGTTGACTCACATGTGACAAGGCAGTCATGTGCGTAAGAGCTCCCCAAACTTTGCCTCTATAGTGAAATCTGCAAAGATTAATATTTAGTTGAGAGAAGGTATATGGTTTGCCTAATTCATTATAAATCCTACCAACCCCATTGCTAAGACCACTCAACTAGGGGCTTGCATTCTGAGGTCATAACCTTATATGAGATTTTCTTCTGAATATGTGTTGCTTTTATTGGCTAATGAGTAAAGATACTTTGGCCTATGGCAGGGCATAATAGAGCCAGGATGGACGAAATACATATAGAGAGAGTAGGTGAACTCAGAGAGAGGCCATGTAGCTATCAAAGGAGAAGGGTATGGAAACATTCTGCTAAGCAACAGCCTTGTGGCAATACAAAGATTAATAGAAATGGATTAATTCAAAATCTAAGAGCTAGCTAGAAATATGCCTAAGCTATTGGATGAACAGTGTTGTAATTAATATAGTTTCTGTGTCATTATTGAGTAGTCAGGAAATGAATAAGTAGTCTCCACCAAAAAGATGGCATACCAACGTGGATCAACTACATCCATATAAAACCTGAGAGGACTTGGAAAGTAATTATAGACAAAAAAGAGCAGAGTTAAGCATGGCTTCTTAGTAGTATCATTTTCTTGGGTGGGTACTGTTTGCTAGAGGCAAGCAAAGGCACAATTCCTTTAAAAAAAGGCTTCCTGACTCAGTGGTAGCAGGAAAAACTGTATGGCTTCTTTAATAATGCTTCTTGGCTCATGCTAATTACACAAACAGCTCTGGCTCTTTTCAGGAGGTCCTGTGTGCTTAAAAGGAGTCTGTGAATACTGTGTTATAAAATGCTTAATGGCAACATAGACTTGCTGTGTCCCTGGAGCTGGAGCAGTGAGCAAGGCTTAGAGATCTGGCAGCGAATGGTGAATGTACCTCTGTCATGTTGGACTGGGCAGGGTCAAAAGTCAAAGTCATGCCACTTATCATTTAGAAAAAGAAAAAGTGCTGCTGGTGAGAAAATAATTAGAGGTACACAATAAAGACAGATTCAGAAAACAAAGACCTCTAAATGGGTCACAATGTTGGATAAATTTATGTAGGCTTGGGAAAGATAAAAAGGAGTATAGATAGTTATAAAAAGAAAGAAGTTTATATAATAAAGCAAAGTCTTTAAAGAGACAGTAAAAGTAATATAAAAGAGTACAGACAATCATAGATTAAAGGAATTTCTAAAAAGCCACATAAAGATGGAATATACATAGAGAATCTGGACTCTGGGATCTGCTGAGTTAAACCAACATAAAGATATCTTGAGTTCAAAATTTGGGTCTAATGATATGCTGCTTTGGAAAAGAGGTTCTGCTTTTGTTTCCACAGAAGATGAGATCCTGTGGATTTCTAACAAGCTAATGTGGTTTGATGGAACAAGTTCCTCCAAAAGGTCTCCATAAACTCTATAAAATACTTCACCCAACAAACAGCAGGAAGCAGTTTAGATAGAACAATGCCTAAATTCTCAAAATGAGTGTTTATACATGTCTATTTTCATTTAAAAGGGGTTGATTATAAGTGATTAATGGTCACAGTCAATTTAAAAAAATATGGGGAACATGATATAGAGAGGAATACTTTATATCACTGTGGACTGTGGTCTATTGATACAAATTTAAGGTCAATATGCTGCACGATATGTGTGTGTGTGTGTGTGTGTGTGTGTTTCTGATGTTGGATAAGGCGTTAATGCTTATACAGCTCATTTAAAATGTAATTTATAATTAAAAATTGCAGATTATAGGAAGTCATTTACAATAGTTAAGCTTGTAACCCAAGTTAGATTTTCTTGATATATAGAGATATATTTCAGGTGGATAGGTATTCAAATCTTTCAAAGACCTAAAAAACATGGCATTTAAAAGGTTTTAAGAACTTAGACTTTTTTGATAGTGAGATATGTCTGATTCTGATGGCACCAAGTACTTCAAGAGGATGATGGGCATTGAAGAGGCTCCTTGTGAAGTTTGCTAGCCATTTGGGCAAGAAACTGCTTTTGTCTGAACTGCTTGATAGTATGCTGTATAAAGTGGACATGTAGGATCCACAGAAAAATGACTGCTAAACTTGGCTAAAGAAGATGAGACAGCCCTTCAGGGTTTTTGCTTTATGAAAGAATCTGCCAGACATTCTGCAGGACGCAGAAGAAAGCAACTGATGAACTTTGCTATTACAATGCAGAACAGATCTTCAAATTTCATGATTCATGGGAAAGTCTATGGGCCTGTAGGCTGAAGATGGATGCCCCAACGGTACAGAAGAACTTTGGGTCATTGTCCAGGCAGCGAGATGTCTCTGTCAATTCTAAAGTTTTGGATGCTGTTTATAATGAACTTCCTGTTTACTTAGGTAATATTAAATACTTCTGAGGTATTTGATGGAGTTGAATACATGATAGGTATAGATACAGTTTTCATTAGTTATGATAAAAGATAAACTAGATATGAAACTTTCCAGATAAAAATAGATTAAATATTATGAGTATAATTTTTGTTTGATATCTGTTTTATATTATGTAATTTTACTATGTTAAAGTTAAAACTTGCCTTTTTAATTAGACAGAAAAGGCCTGGCTTTACTCTGCTAAGTCACTGGCCCAAAAAAACAAAAAAAACAACATATATACAGAAGGACATCCACGTCATTAACCCAATCTGGATGTTGTTCACATTCCCCTTGATGGGCACTGAGCTTTATAATTCAGATAGCTCCTTCTCTTTGTCACAATTTCAGCAACCAGAGAAAATGGGCTTCAAAATCTCAGAAATGATTATCTTAAGAACAAGCACAGAAAACTTGGTTAATTTCTGTTTTTTAAGACATTTTGTCTTCCTTAAATACCAAAAATTACATTTTTCATCTCAGCACTCAGAAAGTTGAGACAGATAGATCTCTGTGTTTAAGGACAGTTTTTTCTACAGAGTGAGTTCCAGGATAGCCAGTATTACAGAGAAAAAACCCTGTCTCAAAAGCTATAAGAGAAAAACTTACATTTTTTAATGTAAAATAAAATTAAAAAGGTTCTTTGGCAAATGACATATAGGTTTCAACCTGCTAATTTATTTGTATTCTTGTATGGAAATATGTACAGGAAACCAATACATTCATTTATAATTTATTTATTTAATTTTTAGTTTTAGACAATTGAACCTATAGATATAGTCACTGTGTGAATAGAACACATGAAAAACACAATAGTACAAGGTGTCATGGAGATAGCTGTGCAAGTAAAAGCATTTACTGTGCACGACAGAGGACCTCAGTTCAATCCCTGAACCCACATGAAAACCTGGATGCAGTGCTGGGCATCTGTAATCTTAGAACTTCTATATTGAGATGGGAGGTGAAAACAGGAAAGTTTTGTAGATGCCTGTTGGTCAATTATCCTGGAATATACAGCACAGTGACAGAGTCTGACTCAAATAAAGGCAAAAGAAGAGAACTGACTCCCCAATGTACTTTTCCCTCCAAGTGCACATAATGATACTTGTAAGCCTGGACTCACAGACATCACACATGTACACAAATATACACACAATACATGCACGGGGCACACACACACACACACACACACTTCACCTCTTCTCTCCTCCTATCATAGACAGCAAAAGATAAACAGAAAATTCAAAAAACAGGACCACTGAGATGGCTTATCAGGCAAAGGTAAGTGTAATGAAAGCCTATGACATGAGTTAGTGCCTACAACCCATGAAGGAGGTTGTACTGTAAGTTACCTTCCTTATGGCACAAATCCACATTCACATGCTTGTGAACATATACCACACATATAGAGGAGGAGGGAAAAAACAGAGAGCATAAAAAATTATTAGAAAAGTCAACGTGAACTAATAAATACAAATAGAAGAAATAGCATGACCTAAATATAGTGAAGGTCTATTAGCCTATGTGTTTCAGATGATCACAAAGGCAGCAATATACATTAATATGTAAACGTCATCTATTATTTGCATACATTATGTACACATGTCATGCATGTGTAAGAATATGAATACACCTAAGAAACCAAGTATAATAGGAAGGCACCAAAGGGTCATGTATTAGTAACTACTCTCATCGCTGTGATAAAATAAGTGACAGAGCAATTGAAGATGCTGAGCTGTTTTCTTATAGTTTGAGGAACACAGTGCCTCCTGTAGTTGGAAAGACATGACAGACAGCGGAGAAGGCACACCTTTGCAAACTGGAACCTGGTTGTTTATGATGAGGAAACAGTGAATAGGGCATAAAATCTATCACAAGGAAACCACTTCATCCAGGAAAGCTACATTTGCTGAGTTCTACAACCTTCCAAACCAGTCCTATGGGCAGAGGACCAAGTGTTTAAATGCATGAGCCTTGGGGGAGCATTTCGTGTTTCAAAACCAACAGAAAGCAGGTAAAAAAAAAAGAAAGAATAATTAATAAGATGGTGTGAGAAACACCGTTTGTAATATACATACAGTTTCTGAAAAGTATGTAACTTCTAAGTCAGCCCATGGCTTTTCTGTGACCAAGTGTGTGTGTGCTATATATGAGAAAGGCAATGTGAGCAGAAGGAGTGGTTCTATTTTGAGAAGAATTAAGCTTTTTAAAGTTAAGGGATTGCACCAAAACAATGTTCCATACTGGGGAGTTATGGGGATGGAGTGGTAGATTCTTCATGGATGGAAAATGCAGTGTTCAGCAAGTGGAAGGTGGAAGTCAAACTGTGACGTCTGATAAACACATAAAGATAGACTTCAAGAGCAAAATGAACTGCAGCAGGGCACTATCTGCCTTTGTTCAAGAACTGGCTATTGAAAGAAAATAAATAAACCAGGTTGAGGGTTTTGACTCCTCCACAAACTTTGAAATATTCTTGATTTATTAAATGTCCACACAGGGTTAAAATGTCTGGGAAATTTCTCTATGGAAAATAATTTAAAAAGCCCTGTCTTTTGTAAAAGATAACCTTGATAAAAATGAATTTGTTATTTTAAGTGTAAGAATGGACTATATCTGGGTATAAACGGAAAGTCTGAGGTACAAATCAGTAAAAAGAATAAACAGAGGGTATGCTTACAGACATCTGTGTGAGTCTTAAAGAGATGGTGCCCTTGGCTCATGACATGTCTAATAGGACACACTGCTTTCTTTCACACACGGCATTACCCCAAGAGCTCCTCTCTTTAAATGTGGAGTTGGATGGAGCCTGCAAAACCACTGAGTGATAGACTCAGCTCAGTGGTGATTGTTGTCAGGAGGATTAAAGCAGCTTGCCCTGGTAAGAAGACCCTGCTGTAAAAAAAGAATGATAAAGATGCTGTAACAAAGGGCCACAGATGCTGCTGCAACGGACCCTCCCTTCTGCCTGTGTCTGCTTTCAGTGAACCTAAGGTCTTTCCTCTCATGGTACAGAAAGCAAAATGAAAAAATGTGTTAGGAGAAAATGGGAAACAGTCTTAACATAATTTCTCTTTCAGAATATCAGAGGTCATTACAGAGAACTCAATAAGAAGATGCATTCTATTATCTGAAAGGTCAGGCAAGTTCAGTCCAAAAGTGTTGAGCATGGAGATGTCTGCAAAAGAGAATTGTAAATTTCCCAGCCATGAAGATTACTATACATTATGAAGCTTCCTAAAATAAAACAAAACAAAAACCAAACTATAGCACAAAAAAAGCTTTCTGTGGAAGCTTTTATAAACCTTCAAAACTTGTTTTTTGTACAAGAAACTGTACTTATTGAAATAAACTATCTTTTAAACAAACAAAATTAAATAAAACTTGCTTGTTCTCCATTAAAACTGTGTTGACCAAACACTGCATTTTAATAATAGAATCTAGAAGAAATTTAAGAACATTTTTTAAAAGTTGTCCAACAGATTAATGGGGCTCTGTTCCAACAATTAAGATCAATGTTCGTCAGTCATTGTCGACTATCCTGAGGTCTGTGGGTCTGTGAGTCTTGGCATTGCATTAATAACCTACATGAGTGATAAGACACTTGTGTCTGCTATGGGCCATATTGCTCCTTGGGCTTCCAAAGTGGGAACTTTTCATGCTACTGACAATTTGATAAAGGAAATTAGACAACGATACTGCTTTTTCTTTTTTTCTTGCAGTGCAGACCTTTTAAACCTGGAATGGGAATCTGTGCTATTTCATTTTCCTATTACTATGAGAATTTTGACCTCATACAAATGTTGAGTATGGCTAGAAGAAATCAAAGCATTTCAATGACACAAAGTAGTGGTATTTTCAACAAAAAAAAATGTGCATGAACAATTGGGCATCTTTATGCTAAAAATAAATCATGAATTTTGCCTTAACATTCTTAACTAGAAATGGACTATAGAACTAAATTAAAATAATAGGATTAAATTGGAGAGACTACTTCTAGTGTTCTGGGTAAGGTAATAATCTAAATTACAAAATAATCAAATGTCGATGATTCCAGCCAAGAAACTGCTAACCATTTCAATCATTTCTCTGTGTTCTTTGGTGCCCATTCCTGTCTTCTCCCATGTTTCCTCTCAGATCATGTAGCATTGTTCTACTTCTGTGATGAGTAGGTTATTCTACTCTCCACGATTTTATAGAAATAGACATACACAGACACAGTCATGTTTCATCTGGCTTCGTTCACTTGTCATCACAAGCTAAGGTCCTACAAGGCTGTTTTCACCCACTAGCTGCATCTGTAAAAGATTACCCAACACTTCATTGTAACACATACTCTCTATAGTGAGTAGGAGCTCATGGTAATAAACCACAGATTTAGTCTTCTCCACTAATGGACATTTAAGCTGTTTTCCATTTTTATATATTACAAACAAAACTTCTATAAGCATTCATGTAGACTATTTCATAAGAATTATTGTTTTATTTCTCCATCTCTTTTTTTACATTGAAGCAGAAAGATTATTAAGTGCTGTTATGTTCATATTTCTTTAAAATAGACAAATTACTTTTTTTGAAGTAGAAACACCATTTTATATTTTCCGAGCAGTGTGAAATGGCTCCAGTTCTCTCTCCTCAATGCCTACATCTGTGTTATCTTTCCCTGTGATTTCAAACACCATGAAATTGATCACCTGTGGCATCTCTGTGTTTGACTAGTTTCCTAATGATGTGAATGAGCATGTTAGCAAATGGACATTTGAAATACTTTTATTAATTGCTCAAGAATTTTATACAATAATAGTTCGATCATATCATTCCCAACTCCTCTACTTAACTCCTTCCAGATCCACCTCACCTCTCTCTTCTTTCCCACTTAATGTCTTTTTGCTGTTTGTATACTACAAGGCCATCCAATGGTGTGTGCTGACCTCCCAGTAGCCACACTCTTAAAAAAAAACTGACTGTCCCTCACTATGAAGCCACCCACTGTTGAGGGAGAGAGGGCCTGTTTTTTGTCCCAGCCACCCAGCTAGCCAAAATAATCACACAGAAACTATATTCATTTAAACGCTGCCTGGCCCATTATTTCTAGCCTCTTATTGCCTAACTCTCACATCTTGATTTAACCCATGTCTAATAATCTGAGCTCACCATGAGGTCATGGCTTACCAGGAAAGATTTAGCATGTCTGATCTTGCAGCTCCATGGTAGCTCTCCCTGTCTGCTTTTTCCTCCCAGAATTCAGTTCTGTCTTCTCCACCTACCTAAGTTCTGCCCTATCAAAAGGCCCAAAGCTGTTTCTTTATTAACCAATGAAAACAACACAAATACAGAAGGACCTCCTACACCAGCCCACTGTCCATAGCTCTTCACTTCTGAGTGAGAGCTCATGAAAGCTTCATACTCTGTGTTAAAGCGTGTACTATCTTTGTAGTATACTGGTCTTAGTGCAGGCAACCAATCTATAACTTCCTGAGTGCACTAGTTTTCTGCTATGTCCAGAAGACAACATTTTGATTTAGTTCTTTCTGACCTCTGACTTGTACAATCTTTACTCTCCTTCTTCTGTGGTGATCTCAGATCCTTGAGTAGGGGTATAATACAGAACCCTATAGTAGCTGAGTATTCCTAATCACTTATTCTCTGCACTATAACTGGTTGTGAGGTTTTTCACTAAAGACCATACCTACATAAAGAAACTTCTTTGATGAGGTGTAAAAGCCTCATTAACTTAAAGAATATGAATACGGGGAGCGGTGTGTTATATTGGTTGTTTATCAAACTAATTATAATTACTCCTGGGGCCTGTAAGTTCCTCACCCATAAGTTCTTGGCAATGTTTCCTTCTATGAATCCAGCTTTTCATCCAGTCATAAAGTGAGTGGTTACCCCAACTATATTCATGCCACTGTGGTACACTTGTGCATATCTTGCCAGGCCAGTCCTTATTGAAATTCACAGGGTTCACAACTGGGTAAGACTGATGAATAGTTTCTTGAGGACACATGACAGAAACTGATTAGTCTTGTCAGGCATAGGCAAAACAGATGGCAAAAGTACAATCTGAAGAAAGTACAGCTGTCACCATAGGCATCTTTGAGATTTTGTGATGTGGGCATTGGTCCAAGATATCCCAAATTCTAAACAGTTATGTTAAGGCTTTGAACCAGCAGCCAGGTACCTCATAGTGGTTAAACTGTTGTATTAATCTGTGCAGCAGTTCAGTCTTGTGTAAAGAACGAACAATACTGATTTAGCATAGATTCTATAGATTTTTCCAAGTTTATTGTAATCATGTATCAATAATATATGTATTGTGGTAAATACATTGTTGCATAAATTAAATCATTACTTTTAGGAGTTAATTTTACCTGGCTAAAGTAACAACTGGAGCATAGATAGAGGTTTCCAATTTTATGCTGAACTCTTTAAAATCAAATGACATCATTCTCAGGAAGGGATGGGACGTAAGGGTCTGAAAGTCAATAATAATAATCTATCTATATCTCTTTGTTAGTTACTTGTCTTGTTGCTTCCACAAAACACCAAATAAAAGAAACTTGACACAGGGAGGATTACTTTGACCTAAAATGTGAAGATATAGTCTGTCATAGAAGGGAAGTCATGGGGGTAAGAATATGAGGAAACAGCTGCCCAAACCACATCTGAATTCAGGAACCAGAGGGAAATGAATGCTCATATTCAGTTTATACTCTCCTCTTAAACCAATCCAGGACCACGGGGTGGTGATGCTCATGGTTAAATTGATTCTTCTCACCTTATTTAACTGAATGGAGACAACCGCTCACAAGTATGCCCTGGGCCTAATTTAATTTAGGTAATTCCAACTAGATATAGCAGATGCTCATCTTCTAGGTGATTGTAGATCCTATCAAGTTTCAATAAAATCAGTATTGACCACTACATTCTCTTAGTCTCCTACTATCTCTTCATCTTTTTATCCTAAACAATGAGTAAACCCCTCACTGTTCACTTGGCCTATAATGGCCATTGTGCAGCAGTTCAGCTGCTGCCTCCTGGGTACTCACAGAACATGACTCCTTCTGTTATCATGCAAGACTCTAAATTCCTAGAAGACGAGTGTCTTTGTCAGCTGTCTATTTTTAGCTAAAACAGTTGTACTTGGACAAAATACAAATCCAAGAGATGGAAGAAAGGAAGAGAGGAGAAGAGAGAGAGAGAGAGAGAGAGAGAACAAAAAAGGAAAGAAGGAAGAAGAAAGTAAGGAAACAGAAGGAAGACTCCTTTCTTATTCAGCCCACATCAATTATTTCTAGAAATTTTATAAATGGAGAATCAATATTCATGTTCATGTTTCTATTGAGATAAGGTACTTAGGTGCAATGGTAGTGCTAGGTTTCCTCCTCATCTCTCTTATGTTATTTTTAATTCTTTTAAATGGATCATGTGTCGGCAAACAAGAGAAAGAAGAGCGTGTATATCTCTTTCCACACTCAGGGTCAACCAGTGCTCTTTCCTTTTGTTTCCTTGTGCTGTACATACACCTGTACCACAGCAAGTCCTAACTTCCAGTTTCAGCTGAATTTAATATGGCTATCAAATCTTCAGAAATAAACAGCAGTGAGGCAGCCATTTCTTTATTAGTAGGTCACGTGAGTTGAACACATGAAATGTCTCTGTAGGCTCATAATTTCAAACAGTGTTTCCTACCTGGTGGCACTGTTGGATGAGGTTGTAGAAACTTTGCGATGTGAGTATCACTGGAGCAGGTAGATGTTATTGCCTGTCTCCTGTCTGCCCTTTAGTTTATAGAAATGTGAGTCTCCATATGCCTGCCTCTCTGGGTTTGATCAGTTGTTAATGGAGATAAGTCTCTCCTCTCTTAAGTAGCTTATTTCAGGCATTGTATCCCATGGTGAGAAAAATAATTACTGCACTGGGACCAAATGAGCTATCAGGAAATGTATAATATATATGCATAATTTCAAAGTGAAAGATGAGTATTTTCTCATTAGACAATTCTGTCATCTTCTTGCTCTGTGAAGGAGTGTGCCTGTCTGCCTGCCTTCCTTTTTTCCTTTCATTCTTCCTTCCTTTTTTCTTTCCTTCCTCTCTCCCTCTCCCTCCTTTCCTTCTTTTCAACATTACCCTAATAAGTTTTTCCTATTTCAATTCAATGTTCTCATTTCCTTTCCCATGAACTATTCACAGATTCTTCTAGATAGCAAAAACACAGTCAACATGTAGTCCAAATTGAAATAATTTGTTCTTATCTCTCCACTCTAATTATATTAAATATAGTATTTTTTTAGTTTGCTACTTGTAAGCTATCATAGATGATAAAGAAGTAATTGAAAGGCAAGATTCATACATCAATCTGTTCGGATTTTTTACATCAGTTCCTTCATGGGCTTATGAAGACAGAGCTGCCAGAGGGTTCAGCTCACCTATCCTCTGCTACAGCTTGTATAATAAATAACCTGTGAGCATACAACCTCAAGATTGTGTTTTCTCACAGAGTTGAATGCTTTTCCCAGAACCTCAGAGAGTTGATGTGAATATCTAGTAAGGAAATAGAATGAAAGCTCTTTGGAAAGAGTAAAGCATTTCTACTATAATTTGGGGAATTGTTAATTATTGATGCTATTAAGCCTAATTAGGACCTAACCTTAAATAATTTATCTAATTTTATAGATTGTGTTCCTTGAAATGCTCTACCATTTTCTAAACAGTGAATTTACTTTGTTTTATAACTGAAACAAGAATGTTTGCCAGGGTATAATTTAAAATTTTTGCTACAAAAAGCATTTTTTGAATACAAATAGGGATTTGCATTGAGAATGAACATGAGTCATCACCTCATGGGAGCAGACGTTTTTGAAATATGCTTTTCAAATTAATGCATAACATTACAAAATTGAAAACATTTAATCTTATACATATTTTATCTATAACATTTTAAACACAAATTATTTTATGCTATGCAGTAATGCATGAACCTGTAGTATTAATTATGTGATTTTCTTTTGTATTTTTACCAATATTATATTTGGATGAAGTAGATTGCTATTCAAATATTCAAAAACTCTCGACCAATCAAAAATTCAAGAATTAGAAAAATTACTATATATGACAGCAATTTAATTTGTGGTTTCCTGGGTCTTATTCCCCGTCTGCCTATTACACAATGCCTGGGTGTTCCTCTTGCTCATATTTTACTTATGTATATTTTATGCCAGAAAAATTTCAACATCACTTCAGCATAGTCATGCAAATTCTTGTGTTATTTTTCAGACATAATTGTTTCTTAGCATCTAAAATATTTTACTTTGTTCCTAATATCATGGTCTTTTCTGTTTACTCACATACATGAGTACTAACTCTTTAAGTGGGTTATAGAGCTAATTGAAATATGCTATATTTCACAATGCAAATGGTTTTAAAAATTAGTGTTGCTAAAATAGAGCATTACTTAAATTCTGAAAACTGTGGTTCTTGCATGACCAAATTCTGATATAAGATAATATAAAATCAATGTCAGCTAAATTAATATCATTAAATAAAATAAAAATGAATGCAATTTATTTTACATAGAATCATTCAAGTAAGACAAACCTCTATTTTGTGCTTATTCTCTTGACTTTAAAAGGAAACTATGTCAGGTGTTACTGCACATCTGTAAATACTGTACTCAGGAAAATGAAGGTGTAAAATCTGATGTTTAAAGACAAGTTTAAATGTCTACTGAATTGGAGGCAACCCTGTTCTACCTGAAAAACTTCTATTTAAAAAGCAGAGATTAATTAACTAATGAATGCACAGGAAACCATATTTCCACACTTTTTGGTGACAAGTAGTACATGGATTTTCTGAAAGTAGATATCAGTCCATGGCCATGTTGGGGAGAGGGGGTTGCTCATTGATTCCCGGCTGTCCAGTCTTGAAATAATCACACAGAAACCATATTAATTAAATCACTGCTTGGCCCATTAGCTCTAACTTCTTATTGGCTAACTCTTACACTAATTTAACCCATTTCTATTGATCTGTATATCACCACCAGGTCGTTGCCTACCAGCAAAATTTCAGCACACCTATCTTGGCATCAGATAAATGGAGTTCTTCTCTGCCCTTCTTTCTCCCAGCATTAAGTCCTGTCCTCCCCACCTACTTAAGTTCTGCCCTATCAGCAGGCCAAGGCAGTTTCTTTATTCATTAATAGTAATCACAGCACACAGAGGGGACTTCCACATCATGTGTACAAGAAAGTGTAGCTGCCCCTTCAGGGCACTCAAGTCCCAATCTACATTTGTAAATAACACACTGTTAAGTGATCACTTGAGAGGTTAGTGCTTGCAGACTCTAGAGTTTGCAAAACTTCTGGCCATAAATATAACTATTTTGAAAAATAAGTGATAGGAGGAACATTTCTACAACCATAACTGTAATTTTTGCACTCTCTGCCAAGTAAGTAATCTAGTTGCTGAGTCAACAAAAAATCTCTTTTAGTAAATTATTTGCAGTACCTTAACTTTCACTATGTCTTTAAAGCTAATTCATATATTTATGAATGCTGCGTATATAATATCCAACTCCATGTCACTATAAATTTCTATAATAAGGCTATATCTCTGAGCATGCTTTGTCCAATCCGTGTAAAATATTCTTTTATATTTTCTCATCACACCTCATTGTGGAGTCTATTGTCCTCAAGAGCTTGCAGGATTTTCCTCTTCTCTAGCCATTGCTTCTTATTCTCTCAGTATACACAGAAGGATACTTTTTTAAAAGGTGACCCAACCTTCCAGCTGAGTCCCAAAGGTGAGCCTGCTTGCCTGTCTATACTGTGAGGTTGGAAAGAATTGTAGGCAACGAATAGAATAGTTCTGATACACAGAAAAATCAACTTTATAAAGATTTGGAGCAAGTACCTCTCTAAGTTACTAACATGAAAACTTGACCCCAATGTCAGTGGATTTAAAATCAGGTGTCTTTTCTTGCTTCTCTTGAGAATAACTGGTTTATAATTTATAGTAAAGTGGGTACCCCAGAGATTATAAATTTGTGAAAAGGACTCTGGGGACTGAGAATTTCTTTTGCAGGGCTAAATTTTAGGGATTGAATGCAGCTGTTAAACTAATTCCAGATCTATATATGGATTTGTATTACCTATGAAAGTAAAATCCACAAATTGAAAATCTTAGAAAATGTTTTTTTCTCTGCATGCTTCTTATTCTGAAAATGAATGACACTGGGAATATAAAGTATGCTTTTATATTTCTTCCAGGCAACTAAATTAAAATGAAAGTAAAACGCAGCGTTTGAGAAATTTTCCTATAATGTCTTGCATAGTGTTGTCTCATCTTCTCTATCTATCCTTGATCAATTAAATTTGAACTGTACTCCCAGATCATAACTCCCTTGCCTATTCAATATTTTCCTCATCACTGATAATGTTTAACACAGAGTAATAAATTCAAATTATTATTAGTAGTATCATCATCATCATTATTATTATTGTTAGGGTTTTTGAGACAGGGTTTCTCTGTGTTACAGCTCTGAAACAAGAAATTATTTTAACATTGCTGTGCATTTTCTGTTCTTTGGATGGTAAACTCTAGAAGGAAGAGATTGTGTCTGTCTGGCTCCTGATGATGGGCCTTTTATGGGGTGAAGGGATAGTTTCTTTGCTTCTTACCATCAGTGGTTCTACAGTCTTTTATTCTGGGATTCTTCCAAGGATGTTTGTCTATCAAATACACTCGATATAAACCACAGACCACAACTCTTTCCAGCACAGATGATGGGCTTCTAGGATTCCAGGTATAATATAAATTACTCTCCCAGAGAGAAGCTGGGCAGGTAGTAACAGTGTACTAAGAGAGTTAGGGTTTCTTTCAAAAGTTTGGGGAGCCTTGGCAGGGATGTAAACCTACAGTGTCACAGACTTTCCAGTTACTCTTTCTCTGTGTGAAACTGAAGAGGCAAATGAGACACACAGAACAAAGATCACACTGTGTGTTCAGCGGGTGATGATCATTTCATTTGCCCTTGACCCAGACTTCTATGTTCTCTATTAGTAGCATGAAAATTTGACCATTCAACATGTTAGCTGGAAACCAATGGCAATCTCAGTTTCTTCACAGTCGTGGATCGCAAGATAATAAAAAATATCTATTAAGGTGAAGAGTATATAAAAGAGTTGCAGAATTTGCCAAGTAATAAATACATGAGTGAATGAGTGATAAAGGAACCACAACGTCCATTTGGAAATATAATAATGTTTATAAACTTGGCAATCAGATTTCATTCAACAAAGACATGACCAAAGTACTGTAGAACTCAGTGATCAACAGTTTAGGGTTCATAATATGCAGCATACATTGCATTTCATGCACATCTATTTCTCCCTTTATGGACTTAAGCAAAATGCTCTCAATCTCGTTTTCTGTTTGTGAATTAAAAGAAACAATCATTTAGTAACTGCATATTTTGGGGTCAAAGGAAATAGTATAGCAAGCATTCTTTGAAAGTCTTATTACTTTGCCTTTCTGAGTCATGCAAATAATCATAGCTTGAATTATAGAGAATGGAAGTAACTCACACGGTAAGTTATGTGTCCCAGTTTTTACCTTGAGTTACTGAAGTTCTATTGACACACATCAGTGTAAAATTCATAGATCTCTAGAAATTAATAACAAAATATTTTTCATGCTGTAGAAAGGACTCCCAAATGGTTGTCTTTAAAAATATTGCTTCCTCTTGATCTTATCACACCCCCTTTCTCACCACCACTGCCCTTTCCTTTGTCTTTTCTCTTCCTCCTCCTAGCCTCTTCTTAGTGGACTTTCCATTCCTTTTCCATGCTTGGCTGACATTTAAGTCTCTTTGTCCCATCTGTGCCGAATTTTTTGCTGTTGTTTTACATACTTTCTCTGTATGCATTTTCTCCATTGTTTTCCCATGACCTTTTAAAAATATTTGCATGAGTGTTTTGCCTGCATGTATGCATGAGTAACATGTACGTGTCTGGAGGTCAAGAAAGAATGTCAGATTTCCTGGAACTAAAATTATTGTGGTTCTGAGCTACCACAAGGGTGCTGTAACCGTATCTAGATACTCCACAAGAACAAGTGCTCTTCCACAGAGAAACCCTGTCTCGAAAAACCAAAAAAAAAAAAAAAAAAAAGAACAAGTGCTCTTAGTGACTCTGGAGGTGTTCCCAAGTGTCCAAGGAGATGTTCCCTGCTTGGGCAGCAGAGAAGAGGGTGCCTGAACTGGCCTTATCCTATAGCCACACTGATGAATATTTTGCATATCACCATAGAACCTTCATCTGGCCAAGAGACCCACAATGGAGCACTGGACTGAGCTCCCAAGGTCCATATGAAGAGCTGAAGGAGGGAGAACATGAGCAAGGAAGCCAGGACCGCGAGGGGTGCATCCACCCACTGAGATGGTGGAACTGATCTAATGGGAGATTGGACTGGAACTGATGGAGCATGCAATCAAACTGGACTCTCTGAATGTGGCTGATGGTGGAGGCTGATGGAGAAGCCAAGGACAATAGTGCTGGGTTTTGATTCTACTGCATGGATGGGCTTTGTGGGAGCCTAGTCTGTTTGGATACTCACCTCACCAGGGAGGACCTTGGACTTCCATAGGGTAGGGAACCCTGACTGCTTCTTGAACTGGAGAGGGAGGGAGAGGGGAGGGGGAAGGGGAGGAGGGGGATAGTGGGAGGAGGGGAGGAGGTGAAATTTTTCAATAAAAATTTTAAAAAAAGAACAAGTGCTCTTAACTGGTGAATCATCTCCCTGACCTGTGAACCTGCTTGTTTGTTTATTTTCAAGTTTTTTATGATATGTGATGAAAATTAAGCTCCTTGAATTGCTATTTTTTCAGTTCTAGAATTTTTGTCTTAGAACTTCAAATTATATACCAAAAATTTTACCAGCATCTTTTATTTCTATTACCATATTTATGCAGTTATTTTAAAGTCTTTTTACACTGTGTTTATTTTAAAAATTCTGGTGAGTGTGTGTATATATACATACATGTACTTAGACACACACACATATTTGTGATACACACAAATATTTCACAAATCTTACCATATTACCAACAAATTTCTGAGGATTTCTGTTTGAGTGATATGTATTGTATTTTTAAATATTTTATTCATTCTTTAAGAATTTCATACATATATTATCGATTTTGATCATATACATTCCAACTGCCCCTTTCCAACCCCTTCTAAATCCAGCCCCCACATGCTCTTCTTCTCAACTTCATGAATATTGTATATTTAAATACAATATAGAAAAAAGAAGCAGAGCGTAAGTATAAAGTTATCTCACTTCAGGGAAAACTCTATTTTCTCTGGCAGTTTACTGGAGACAGGAGCCAAGCCATTTGGATCACACAAATTCAGTCTTAGGAAATAAGATTGTGTGAAATTATGCTTGGGCTTGGGGTCTTTCTATTGAGTACCCATCTGAAGACGCTGCCTATGGCAACTAGGGTTTTTCAGGTCACTGTCTCCTTGAATGACTTCTTTTTCTAGTTAAACCTATAACACAGCCTCCGACATTTTCATTTTTCTAGGTGGGTAGAAATTTTCCTATAATGTATAGATCTTAAGAGATGAAGTGTCCCTGGTGGTAACCAGTGTTTCTGCTACATTTTCTCTGGTTTCTCTGTGAAGTAGATTTTCAATGTGTGGCCAGTTCCAGTACCTTCTCTAAATGCATGAGTTTCAATTCCCACTATAACTCACTCAGTGATCTGTCCCTAAAGCAGAAGAAATTTTTTTAAAAAGAAAACTAACTTAAATTCCATTATCTAATTCTGAGCTGCACACATTTTATGTTGTATTTACCAGCTCACCCATAATACAATGAGAATAAAAGCATAAACAACAGAAACTTTGAACACTTCCTAAAATAATTATAATTTTCTTGATTCTAGTCTACAATTTTAGTAGAAAGAAATTAGCAGAATATCTTCAGCTGATTGTGATAGCACATACCTGTAATCCCATCAACAGTCTGTGCTGCATTGGGGGAGTCTCTGCCTCAAAGAAAAACAAATATTTCAATTTTTATCAAGTGGTTGTGGAAAAGTTTCTGTGCCATGGGTGTGCAGTAATAAAAAATAATAATAATAATATGTGAAAATTACCCTTAATAATTCAAGTAAACCTGAGTTACTCTACCATATATCTTGCATACTAGGCAAATAAAACCATTTTTATCCCAGAAAACCATAAAGAAAATATACAGTAAAAGATGAAGACAGAAGACTGATGGCTTTGGCAGAGCATGGGAGAGGCAGGGAGGGGAGGGGGAAGTTCAGGGAAGAAAAGGAGAACTTGAGCTACTCATCTCCTAGTAGTTTATCATGAGCCGGGAAACAAGGTGGAGAAGAAGACCAAAGTTGGATTTTTTTAATCTGCTCTATCTGGAGCATACATCTCTGCTGTTTCATGGAGAATAATGAACACAATTCTAACAACCTACAGCCTCAGGCTTGTGGAACAGCAGATAAGCCTCCACCTTTTCTAAAGTCTATGTGTGTCCCTCCCACCCCCCTCTAGAGCATGCCATTCTTTTTTCAGGCCTATCATTCCGAGTTTTTAAACATTCAAATAGCTTAGCCATTATGTAGATCCATTCTTGAGACATTTTTATGAATTGTCTTTTGCCCTTGTCTGAAGAATCTGCCTGAGGCTAAAAATGAAGAATTTTGGATTAATTCTGTTGAAAGAGGAAATCTCAAAACAGCCTAGTATAGACTCTATCATGTGGTTTTTAGTGTTCACTTTAAGGAATATTTATAATGAAAAGGGGCAAGCTGACAAGGTTAAACCACAAAATAAAAATTTTAGGAGAAAAATAATGCCAGGGGTAACATAGAGCTAAATTCTATGCTCAAAGAGATAAACATATATAAGAAATTAAACAAGGGGCTGGAGAGATGGTTCAGTGGTTAAAAACACTGACTTTTCTTCCAGAGGTCCTGAATTCAATTCCCAGTAACTAGATGGTGACTCACAACCATCCATGATATCTGAGGGAGAGGGAGAGAAAGAGAGTGCTGTCCTCAGGGCAAGATCTCACCCAGCTAAGTTTCTCACTTTTGAAAAGGAACTAAATATAATAGTTTAGAGCCAGATATGGTGGGGCACACCTTTAACCCCAGCACTGGGAAGCCAGAGGCCTGCAGATCTCTAAGTTTCAGGCCAGACTGATCTACAGAGCAAGTTTCAGGACACCTCAGCTTAGCCAGGGAAAAATAGAAAGGTAGTGAAGATATAATTGAAAAAGGAGCCATGTTCCAGTCCCAGCAAGCAGCAGAATATGGCAGCTTCAGCCACGCGGTTCTGGATTTAGAGTTAGGATAGGGGGAAGGAGTTACGGAACAAAGTCACTGTGGCCAGGATCTGTCAGGGGTGTCACTGAATTGAGGCCTAGTAGAGACGTCTTTGCTAGAAACTGTGACGCTGAAGCCTGTATTGCCTTAGAGAACCAAAAGTGTTAGAAATTCAACAGTCGCGGGATACCTGCTGAGAAGAGCTGCTTGCAGGGAGTAGATCCAGGACAAGAGAAAGAAGCACGTTGCAGTCAACAAAGGCGAACGGATGTTGAGAGGTGGAGAGCGTTTTGAAGATCAGACATGGAGGTGCAGAATTTGGAGTTTGCCTAGCTGGTTTGTGGTCTTGTTTGGTCCAGTATTGCCTCACTAAATTCCCTTTCCTATGTGCTGGAATAGTAATATATATCCTGTGCATTACATGTTGGAAGTATGTAATCTGCTTTTCGATTTTGATTTTATTGGGGATTATTGTGGAAAGGTGAATCACAGAAGAGACTTTGAACTTTGGACTTTTAAACAGTGTTGGGATTGTTATAGACTATGAGTACTTTCGAAGTTGGACTGAATATATTTTTACATTATGATAGTGTTACAAGCTCCTGGAAAGAGTCCATTTCTTTTTTTTTTTTTAAAGTAAGCAATCAGATTAGAATTTCAGCATAAGCACTAAAATAAGAACTTTATTATATATTGTTTTATCACAGTGCTAAACTATATTTGCATAGGTTTCATATTACAACTTGTCAAAAAAAATTTAAATACATAAAATTTATAGACTTTCACCAAAGTTATTTGTCTCAAGTAAATGACTGCTAAGGAAAGAAAAACTACAGAGGTGATGGTTGCATCAATACAGAGGTGATAAACTAGAAGGACTGCATTTATGTAAACACAGGTAAGGATATGATATCATATAGTTAAAGAGCAGGCAACTGAGCAAGTGAGATTGAACAGTGCTCTACAGTATCAACTTTAGGACTGCAACAATTAAACCCTAGTTTACCAGATTATTGTAGGATTTTATACATGTCAGCAATGGAGAAAGAGAAAACCAGGTAGAAAAACAATATAGAGCATCACTCTCTATTTCTTGAAATGTTATTGTCTGCTCATATAAAATAAGGAAAAATAACCTATACCTCTTATATTCCAAGTTGGCTAAGAGATATAGCTGGATTTTCTAATCCTTCCCTTTGAAATGTGTGCTTTTATCGCCCTGTGTGCCTCACCCACCCCTGCAGTGATTCTCCCACACATTGAGGGATCAGCTGGAGCAGGAGCTCTCTCTAGACAGTGCAATCAGTGCAGCTGAGCCTGGCACATTCTCTGTGTTCCTTCTTTCCCCCTACCACTTGAATGCCAATTATGGACAACTTCCCTGATGTGCCTTACATAATACCTGGGATAAAAGAAAGAAAGCACTGGTTTTTTTTTTTTTTTTCCATCTGCATCTACTAGCAATGTGCAGAACTCCTGGTCCTCTTAATCAGAAGGCTGCTAGGCTGCTGTGCAAGGGGAACAAAGCAGGTTGGAGAGCTGCAGCTTGCAGCTGCAACTCAATGTGGCTAAAGAAAAGGCTGTGTCCTTCAAGATTAAGGCCATGCAGGCAAATGCAATACAAAATGAGTGAATATGCTTGTTTCCATTCATTATAATTGACCAAAGTATAGATTAGTATGTAAATTACCTTCACAATTATACCACTTTTTGCCACTTTTATTCGAATTAAATTCTACATCAGCTACTTAATGACAAAATTCCCATCGCGTTCTAGGGACTATAGCTTTGGCGATATGCCTGTCCCCAAAATCACCTCTAGTAGTTCCAAGAAGTCAGATTATTCTTATAATATATAGCCAGTTATGAGGCTTTCATAACCTCAGCCTTTGGATGATACCAACACAGGATGTGCAAGTGAGTACACACACACACACACACACACACACACGAGGTGGGGAGGGAGAGAGAGAGAGAGAGAAAGAGAGAGAGAGAGAGAGAGAGAGAGAGAGAGCTGTTTTAATAACACTCCATATATTATATCTTGGGATACTGGTAAAACCCAATGCATGTTTTCTTTTCTTTCTGTTCTGTATTAGTCAGGGTTCTCTAGAGTAACAGACTTATAAAACGAGTCTCTCTGTATACATATAAAAGAGATTTATTGGAATTACAGGCTGCAGTCCAGCTATCCCAACAATAGTTGGCTGTGAGTGGAAAACCCAAGAAACCAGTAGTTGCTAAGTCCACAAGACTAGATGTCTCAAATTGTCTTCACTATATACTGGACTCTCTAAGAAGTAGACCCTAATGCCGTGCAGGAATGAGAGTGCTAGAGAGGCAAGGACAAGCAGGCAAAGAGCAAAGAAAGTATGGCCAAGACTAAAGGCATGTCTTCATGAAAGGTGTGTGTTTCTTCATCAACATCAGGATTGAAGGCATATGGTTTCTTGTCTCAAGGTCTGTATTAAAGGGATTTGTCCAGACAAGAAGTGGATTTACCCACTTCAAACCAAGAATAAAATCTCATAGGTGTGTTCTCCATTTTCTGAATGTAGTTCATTCCAGATGTAGTCAAGTTAACAACTAATAATAGCCATGACAAGTTCAGATTGCTAACCCATAGTCTTACGTTCTTGCTGTGCCAGTTACACTTGCCAGCTTACAAATTAGAAAGTGTTCTGCCAAAGAAAACTTCCCACACCAGTGTTTCCTCTAAACACGATCATCATCACAGATTTGAATAAATCAACAAAAACTGGGAACACATAATTAACCTTTGAAAATCAATTCCAAGTAGACAAAGTAGAGCACCTGCTCACTGACTTTGACTTGCTTGACTCCCCTTCTGAATCTTTTCAGTTATTTTGTTCAGCTCAGCATCCAAGAATGTATATGAGTACTTTGCATAAAAACTGAAACAGATATTAGAAGTAAAATGATAAAAGATAAATTTGCTTTTCAAAAGGATCCACTCAATAGAAGGTACAGTAACTCAGGACACAATGCCCAATAGTATATGGATCCCTTTCCACTTCAGTTGATGGAGATAGGATGGCTTTCAAGATGAGGCCTCATCCTCCCATCCTCTTCTTTCCTCCTATCTTCTCCTCATCATAGCTTATTTCCAGCATATGATGAAGGCTTAGAAGTTTACTCTCTTATCTACTTTCCTTAAATGCCATAAGACATACACCTTTCAGGTATTAGGGAAAGAAGAAAGTGAGCACACAAGTGACCTGATAGTTTCTTTACAGACAGTCATGTTGTGTCTCTAAATCATGTTTCATTACCATGATGAATCACTTTAATCAAACTTACAATAGAAATACAGCCAAATCTTTGGATTTAGCCCCAACATCACCTAAATCTGATTTTTAAAAGTAGCTGTGTTAAATATTTGTTAATCTTTATTTTGTTATAAAACCATCAATCACAAATTTTTTGATCGTTGAGGGGGAGATATTGTCCTTTGTCCCCTGTGCAGGAATGACAGACTCCTGTGGGAAATTAAGTAATGGAAGTTATGAGTTTAATATATAATTGGAGGATACAACTGGAAAATCCTTCCAGAATCAGTGTCATATGTGTTAAATAATAACAGTGAAATAGGATAAGCCAGGGAACAAAATTATAAAGAAAGGGCACAGAACATGACTGCTGAAAAAACTCAAAGAGAGAGAACATATGTGTTATGCCAAGAAACATAGGGGCAGGATAACATAGAAATTGCACTAAAATATAGGCATTAGTGTTGTATAAAGGGATTCTCTTTTCCTACAGAAATAACAGAAGAACAAATTCCACATTCTCAATGGCTACAATGAAGTAATCCTGGAGAAGGGAGCAGCTTCTTGGTTCCTGGCCACCTGGCTAGCTTAGAACCAAAATAGTCACACAGAAACTATATTGATTAAATCACTGCTTGGCCCATTAGCTCTAGCTTCTTATTGGCTAACTCTTATATATTAATTTAACCCATTTCTATTAATCTGTGTATCACCACATGGTAGTGGCTTACCAGGTAATGTTTCTAGCATATGTCTCAGGCAGAAGATACAT
Organism: Microtus oregoni; assembly: GCF_018167655.1. NCBI lineage: Eukaryota > Metazoa > Chordata > Mammalia > Rodentia > Cricetidae > Microtus > Microtus oregoni. Next base: position 34,969,121 of record NW_024543067.1, read on the forward strand.
GGCTTCTCCCTGACTCTGCCCTTTTTCTCCCAGCATACAGCCTAGCTTTTCCCACCTAGTTCTGCTCTGCCCTGGCCATAGGCTCAAAGCAGTTCTTTATTCATTAACCAATAAAAGCAACACACAGACTGAAGGACCTCCCACACCATTTTCCCTTTTCTGTTTAAATAAAAAGGAAGGCATTAACATAGTAAAATTACATTACAGTTACAATATATATATTTATATCTACTTTATCTTTTATCATAACTAAAGAAATATATATATATATATATATATATATATATTCTTCAACTCTATCAAAGACTCCAGAGGGATAAAATATTACTTAAGTGAACAAGAAGCACTTTACAAGCAACTTCCAAAATTCTAGAATTGACAGAGACATCTCACTACCTGGACAGTCACCTAAAGTTCTTCTGTATCATTAGGGAATCCATCTTTAGACTACAGGCCCATAGTATCCAGCAGACTTTTCTATAAAGCAGGAAATTTCAAAGTTCCACCTATATTGGCAGTTTGTCAGTCTTTTTCTTCTGTCTCCTGCAAAATGTCTGGCAAACTCTTTCATGAAGTAAGAACCCCAAAAGATTGTTTCATCTTCAGGCAAGTTCAGCAGTCATTTCTCTATGAGTCCTGCATGTCCAGTTCAGCAATCCAGGCAGGATCAGTTTTTTGCCCAAATGGCTAGCAAACTCCATAAGGAGACTCTTTGATGCCCATCTTCTTCTTGAAGTAATTGGTGCTGCCAGGAGCAGATGTGTCTCATTGTCATGAAAGTTCCTAATTTATTAAAACATTTTTAAATGACATATTCTGAAGGTCTCTAAAAATATTGAATAATACCTATCTAACTGAAATATATCCCTATACAGCTAGAAAATCTAACTAACATGACTATAAGCTTGACTATTATAGATGATTATCTATTAACTTATATTGCTTAATTATACATTGCATTTTTAAAATGAACTACACAAACACAATACCTTAATCAAGAGCAGAAATATACATATAACAAGATTGACCTTAAATTTGTATCAATAAACCAAGATCTATACCAATGCAAATCTCTATAGCATATCCCCCTTTAAATGTAAAAGAACATTTATAAATAATATTTGGGAATATTGGCATAGTTATATCCAAACTACTTCCTGCTGTTTATTGGGCAAAGCAATTTTTAGAAGGATGTTCATGGTGACCTTTGGGGGTCTTGTTCCTTCAAACCACACCAGCCTGGAATCAATCCACGGGTTCTCATCCTCCATGGAAACAAGAGAAGAACCTCTTTTCCAAAGCAACATATCTTTAGGCCCAAATTTGGAAGTCATGGTGCCTTTAGAACATATATGTTGGTTTATCTTAGCAGTCCATATAATGAAATGTCTCTCTGTACTTAGCTTCTTCACAGTCAAAAAAATTTAAATAAAACACATTAATATACATAATCCAGACTTTCTGTGTATATTCTATCTTTACATGGCTTGTTTTCACCCTATGACTTTTTAATATTTATTTTATTATCTTTACTCCTTTAATCTATGGCTGTCTATAATGTGTCTCTTTAAAGACTTTACTGTTTCTTTAATACCATTTATTTCTTTTCCAATTCTCTATACTTTTTTCTTCTTTCTCTCAAGCCTATGTACATTTTCCAACACTGTGACCCATTTAGAGGTCTTTTATGTCTGAACCTGTGCTACTGTGTATCTGTAATTTTTTACTGTCCAGAAGAGCTTCTTAAAATGCTAAGAGCTTCTTAAAAACTTAAGCTGCAGTATTACTAGGTCAAATATGGTACTTCCTGCTTACCCATCACAGTCCAGCAGGCCAGAGCCACTCACTGTCTCTGAGAGATGCCCTGCACACAGTCCCACTTTCAGGCACACAGCCAGTCCATGTTGCCATCAAGCAAGCCACAGAATATTGCTCACAAACTCCATCCAAATGTTCCATCTCCCAAAAGAGTCAGAGTTTGGGATAGCAGCATGGTCCATGGCGGGAAAGCTTCCATTTTGAAACTGCACAGCTGCTACCACTGAATCAGTAAGACCTCTCTTAAAGGAGCTGTAGCATGCTGCCAGAAAACAGCAAGAAGCTGTGATAAAGTCTGTATTTTTGTATCTAGAATGTGGATTTAGATAGCCATATTGGCACCAATTTGTTGGAGAAGGGAGCTGGTGTTTGTTCCTGGCTGCCAAATAACCACACAGAAACTGTATTAATTAAAATCACTGCATGGCCCATTAGCTCTAGTTTCTCATTTGCTAAATCTTACATATTAATTTAACCCATTTATATTAATCTGTGTATCACCATGTGGCAGTAGCTTACCAAGTAATGTTCCCAGTGTCTGTCTCAGGTGGAGAATACATGGCTTCCCCCTGACTCTGCCCTCTTTCTCCCAGCATAAAGCCTGGCTTTTCCCGACTAGTTCTGTTCTGCTCTTGCCATAGGCTCAAATCAGTTCTTTTCTCATTGATCAATAACAGCAACACACAGATAGAAAGAACCTTCCACATCAAAGTAAAAAAAAAAAAGGATAATCCTCTGTTAAGACCAGTTACTCTGTGACCACGGAAAAATCTCACAATATGTCTAGCACTTGGTTGTTACAGGTGTAACTGCTATGGGAAAGAATAGATGGAAGTAAAGGATAGTGAACAGATATCACAATGAAATACAGAGATAAGACACAGAGAATCCATGCTGAGGGAAAACTTTGGGCATGGAACTGATGTGTAAGTTTACTGATGTGTACCTCAATAACCCAGCGCACCAGTGAGAGGAAATTACAAGGACTGGGGATCTTGCTCTAATTGTTGTCAAATCCTGGTAGTTTTCAATGTACACAGGAAGTTAAGTGGATGCTGTACTAGCTTCTTATCATTCTAAGTAGCACTTAAGACTACTAACTTAAAGAAAGACCACACACCCAGGTAATGAAGAGTATGGTTCAGGATTTGTCTGCACCATTGCTTTGGAGCCTTCATTGAAGCAGAGAAGCACAGAGGAGAGTGTAACAGAGCAAATCCCATAGCTGGAGAGCAAAAAGAGTGAGAGTCTGGGCCCACAGACCTTTGCAGTGATCTCTTCCAGGGATCATCCATTTAAGTTTTGCAAGCCCCCAATAGTGTATCTCTGGAAATAAGGACACCAAAATATGGACCTTCAAAGCCATTGAAACCTATAAACACTACAACATGGATCTCCGAAGAAAAGGCTGAATTCATTTTGCAGATAAGCTAGACAACTGCCCTCACTAGGCAAATACTAGGAACTTTGGGTATATGACTGACTGATCAGAGTAAGGTTAATGTAAACACTGAAAAGGTCTCATCCTAGGACTTTTTAGTAGAATAGTGCCTAAATAGATGAAAATGCATATCTATAAAAATTCCCAGTACAAAAATCCCCCACAATGATATGAGAAACAAATAGTGCAGTCAGACTAGTAAACACAAGAAAAGAGATTCCATAAAAGAAATGAATTATTTCAAATGTCATGTGCCCAAGAATTCTAATTGTGAAGAGTTAAAGAAAATCCTTGTCAGAATCTTATTTAAAAAATTAGATTTTACATTAAGGACTCCACGGAACAAGGCAAGAACAATCGTTTGGAAACATTTGTGTGGAGAAAGTCAGCTAAAGATGGAAAATTGACATTTCTATTTGAGGTAGGAGGTTCAATGATGGAGTTAGATAGAAGCAGAAGTCAGGTGGTGGTGAGAGGTCAGTAGCAGTGCTGTGGCTCAGAGTGAGATGATAGGGCACATAAGGTGACTAATGACAATTTAGTCAACTATTCAGATCTGCTCCAGAATTATTATACAATCTTTCTCTTCTCTAGTGACTTGGTTGCAATTCAAAAGAGTTAAGAGTTTCTTTCAAATATTCTTTCATAATAAACATCATGAATTTAACTTAGTGTCATTCTCTTGAATACCTGAGATAACATGAATGTGAGGATGTTTGCTTGTTTCTTTTCTAAGATATCATGGCAAATCTTACCTTGTTAGTCCCTAAAATTCCCACATTACCTAGCTTGAAAAACAACTGAATAGCTGTAATTATCAAGCAAGTATGAAATTAAACAACCATCAGAAAATATTGTCTAGGACCCCATTTTTTAAAAAAAAATTAGTTTATCTCATGTGCTTTGTTTTAACTACTTCCGATACTGCCCAATTAGGTCTGAGTATAAGCGAAAATCTAGAGACTAAAAATATGTGTGTATACCTGAAAATATAAAATAAATATGCACATGAACTTCTGTAATTAGACAAAAGCTTATAAAAAGAATTCTACTTGTTATCAATATTTTGCAAGGAATCATACATATATTTAAAGGGTACCACATTCCTGCCAAGATTATAAGCTTTCCTTCATCAGAACTTTACTCCTCCAAACTGTGTATTTCACACACAAAACTGGTATTTCTTATCCAATAACTATACAGGCATAAAAAAAAATGAGTTCTCTAGGAATGAGTTTCTTTACTGAATATTGTTTGTTTTTTATGGAACTCTGATCTATATTTATTTAATGAAAACACAAATATTTTTTTTTCTGAGAAATCAATATAAACATTCATTTCTTAACCCATGTAAATGTAAAAGATGGTTTTAAGTGTTTATTTTTACTTATCTACAGATTTTGCTAGTTAAGCACACAGTCTGGTAGATAAAACAGAAAAAGTCTTTGACTTCAGAGTCTCTAACCTGCATTTTTAAGTACACGGCTTAGAAACAAAAAGCAAGTATGTAATAATGCAAAAATAGTTTTGAGGTCTTGATAAATTGCATGGAGAAAATCCATCTTATCTAGTATTAAGGAACCTGGAGAGTTGGGTTAAAAGGTGATTAGGAAGGCTGTTCCTGTTTTAGGTAGTATGCAAAGTCTTATGAACGGACTTGGTATTTCCTAGCAAAAGTACTAAGCTTGGGCAGAAGGACAGAGGAGGGAGTCTTATTTGGAGGGAAAATACTTCAATCCTGCTTCCAAGTCTTTAGGATCCTGGCAAGTCTCACTGTCTATAGTTTGTAATTACCTCATCAGCAAAATGTCTGTGTCAGTCTAGTTCAACAGTTTTCATAGTCAGGGATCAAGAATGAAACAAAACCAGTAAAACATGGATGTTAAGACGTTTGCCAGAGGGAGTTTGATTAAATGATCATTTACACTGACTCCGCAAGTCTTAAAACTTAGGGCTGGCCATGAAGAAAGGCAGGCTACAGTTGACAGCATGAGCTCATGATGCAGTCACAGGCAAGCATTCTTCTTTAGGAAAACTTCAAGAATCTTAAGATTGTTCAAACAACTGATTCAGGTACTTTAGTTTACCTAGGCTTCTCTTCTACCTAATGTTAGCTGCTGACATATTTTAACTACGTATGCAAAACACATTCACAGCAATGTCATCTTACTGTTTCATTAAATAGCTAATAATTACAATTCAAATAACATTATTTACCTTCACAATTACAGCAAAGTTTCAGAGTTTTGTTTTGTTATCAAAATCAAAATACAAAGAAAAGGAGAAGGGTCTGAAAAATATTTGTTTGTATTTTTGCTTAATAACTCTACCTTTTCTGGTAACACAAAACTACTTATTTACACTTTTCTTTGATACATGTGTGTTAAACAAATATAAATGCCAATTAGTTGTTTAAAAATACCTTGCTGAAAATGTTCCAATTATTTTGTGGCCTTTTTGTAAAAGAATTATAGTTTGTCAAGTGGAGGATGATGTTGTCAAAATGACGAAATCTCCAGGATCCCCCCCACACACACACACCTCAACTCTAGGTATAGAACCCCAAAGGATAATAGCTTGCTGAACATAAGACACTTTATTTGTTAATACTGATCAGTTTCATATGAATGGTCTTGTTTGATAGCATTGCCCCAGTGTGTTCATTTAGTGTTGAGACTTAACAACACAGTGTTCTTAGGCAGTTAGACTCCTTTCATGACCTTGGGTTTCTTCCTGCCACAAGGATGTCCAGAAATTCCTTCTCAAGAATGCCTTGAAGTTAAGTGTGTACAATACCCATGGTTCAGTTTGGGTGCCTCTCACTTAGTTTTAGGGTCTTTACAGAATTTGTAGCACTCACCCCACATCTGAACACAGTCCAGAAAAACTTTGCATAGGATACTATCTCATGTGCAATGGACTTCGTGCTGATTTTATTTTATAAGTATGTCATTCATAATGCTTACCAAAATATTTATTGTCTGCATAACCCTAAATTGAACACTTTTTTAAAAATTATTTAATATTGTGATGCTGAGTAAGATAATTCATGATTCTAAATATTCAGTTGCTTGCCTCTAAATTACTAAATCCAAATAGATTTCTCTAGTTTAACTTTAGCAGCCAGTTATCATTTCTTATTCTTTCATCATCTTCCCTGTCTTACTTGTATTACAGGATTTCAAAAATGTGCAGCATTTGTTGAGTGACTACAGCAAGGAAGCTCACTGAAGGTAAAGGAAGAAGTTCTTTATATTTTCAGTTTCTCTTCCATAAAAATCCTTATTCTGCACTCACTGTTCTGTATTTGATTCTTAGCCACTGGAGATCATAATACCAGTAGAACACAGAAGTGCTGCAGAACTTAGTTACTACATGTCATAGCATTAAGATGATCAGATCAATAGATCAGCAATATCATTTTTTAAATATAATAGACCAGCTATTATTCTTGGGTGACTATTACTCAAATATCATGTTACTGTGTATTGTGAATATGATTAATGGCATCTCAAATTTTTTGAAGTCCTCACACTTTGATCAAAGTCACCCCAATTATCTTCTCTGATCCTCTTCTAATTCTCCAAAGTCTCTTGTCTTCCAGAGTCTTCCTCTTACTTTTATGCCCTCCCCCTGCAACACACACTGCATTTAATTAAGGGGAGTATCTTCTTTAAAGGTTCAGGGAACAAAATGTAGGAAGAGCAAGAAAAAAAGCAAGTGCTGGATAATAAGGAGAGATGCTGTAAAATGCTGACTTATATACATTGCATGGTCGTTTCACCCGCTGTTAGAAAAAAAATCTAATACTTCATCTTCAAAAGTGCCTCAACCAGCTTATACATAGTTACACGTGAACAGAAACACTAGAAGCCTGCCAATGCCTGCTAATTTGATTATTCCTTGCTGCAACCTGCATGGCTTAGGTGTTCACTGATTGGTTTGGTGGAAAGTCAGAAACAACAGACACACAGAGAGAAAATCTGAGATCTGGGGTCGGAGTCCTCTGATAGAGATATACCATCGGCAACAGATCCAGATGTAGAACTCTCAGCTACCTCTCCAGCATGGTATCTGCCTGCATGCTGTTATACTTACTGCTGTGAAGATAATGGACTAAATCTCTGAACTTAATCCACCCCAATTAGATGTTTTCCTTTATAAGAGTTGCTGTGGTCATGATGTGTCTTCACAACAATAAAACACTAAAGCAGGAGTCAAGTTTAATATATTCAGGGGAACAAAGAGACAGGTTTAGGTAATCACTATAGGAAGGAAACTCAGGATGAGAACATTAGGGAGGAGGGCTAACCTCTGCAGGGAAGAGGGTTAACCTCTGCAGGGAGGAGTCTTAGGCTATGATCATCAGGGAGGAAGAAGCTGTGGTGGGCACTTTCTGCACACACTGTCAACATCTACACATTGACCAGGAGAAAGCTTTGCCAGTCCTGAGGGTCTGAAGTATTAGGGTCCCTGACAGGGCCTGCCCATGTGAACCACACTCATCTACTCAAGACCTCATCTGCTCCTAACATCTTTCTTTTCCTTGTCTGAAATATTTGGCATGAAACTCCATGCTAATTCTAGAAACAATTTGATCTGATACTCAATATCAGGCTATAAATATGATAACAAGAAAGAGCATGATGGTCCCTGTTTCCAACAAAACCCAACAAAAATGTCCTCACAATCTCCTCTACCCAAACTAACTAAATCACATACGCTACTGCACCAAAACTCAAAATTTTAGAGAAGGCAGTTACAAACAGCCACGCTTGACTAAAAATCAAGTGCTTGCTAGGTATGTGTACATATTTAATTTAATTGATTCAATTTTATATGTTTGTCTGTGTACCACATATGTATCTGGTGTCCACAGAGGCAAGAAAAGAGGACCGGATGCTAGGAACTTGGAACTAGAAAACACTGTTGTGACCAGGCATGTGGGTGCTAAAATCAAAATGGACTCCTCCGAATGAAGAGCCAGTGCTCTTAACTGCTGAGACATATCTCCAGCCCATGTCTGATGAATTTTAAAATAAACAGGATATTAAGCTTAGAGATAAACACACTTGGTTTGTTGAGAAAAGGATAAACATTAGTGACTGAGAGAAAGATAAAACCTAGATAGTGTTTGCTCTTAGATAGTGGTAATACCTAAGATTGTTTACTCCTGATCGCTCAATGAGAAGAGGCAAAAGAGCATGAATTCAGGGTTATAAAGACTGTTCTCCGTCATTCAGGATGATGCCCAAATTTGCAAGGCAGTAAAAATAAGCTGCTTTGATTTTACTGCTATGAATCCCAGAACTTTTACTATAAAATGAGGATCATTGACAGTCACACCCATGGAGTCACCTCATCAGTGACTACCTGGATAAGAGTTCCACAGACGAGCTCCATCAACATTCTCTTACTTTGTGGGGAGTTTCATAAGGTCCCAGCTCTCCGTGAGTAGCTACCGACAGTTACAAGTTGCAAAATAGGGAGAATCATATTGCTCAGAGATATAGCCACTGGAATAGAACTGCATTTAAGTAAATAACCTTCCATTTATAGCCATGCAGGCAAGGATGCTTCTAGTAACATGGTGTTCTTCTGTTTAGGCTCAACATACAGGAAAGCATTATGATCTCTGCAAACTGTTCACCTGATACCTGAGAAATGCTCACCAAGCTCAGTCTTTAGCTCAGCCACAATTATGATTTAATTTCCAATTTTCACTGAATTTGGAGTATGAAAGTAATATATTTGCTTCAAAATTGCTTTTCAATTGGCAAACCATCTCAACAGCTTATGATGAAGAATTTTAAAATTATTCAAGGATGAAATAGCTCTTGTAATTAGAAATGTCCAAAAGAATAAACAGAGTGATTAATTTACCTGCAGAGATAACTTTTGTTGATGTTTTAATTAAAAAATAATGAAATTTCATCCAAATTGGTTTCCTATTTTATTAAAAAACAACTCAAACACGACACAACAATTTGACTACATTCCTTTCTGAGTTGGAGTTAAGTATGTGGACCATTGGAGAACTGGATAAAGGATGAAACGTGAAGACTCTTCTTGCCCAAGGGTTCCATTAAGCAGTTTACACAGTGACAACATGCAGCGGGCTGCAACTGAGAATCGCCTAAGTATATTCACAATAGATTCCTGCTTCAGAACTTCTCCAGTGAGTCAGACAGTATGTAGATCCCGCTTTTGAATATCTGACTAGAATAATCCTTTGGGGCCTTTCTTATGTGTGGCCGGATCTGGAAACCCTTCCTCAAGCATATTTAGTGCCTGAACACAAAAAACGAGGATTATTTCCCAAAGACGTGATTCTGACTTTTGATGTGGCACTACCACCATATTGTCCGGTAGGCAACCTAACATTCTATAACTTGTGGACATGACTAATTTTCATGGGTTTTATCCTAATAATAAATATTTATTATACACATTAAATAAGAGAAAATAGATAAAAGGAGAGAGAGGAGAAAGTGACAGTGAGAACAAGACACACAGAGAGATACAAGTCTCAGATCCTCTAACTCCTCACTAAGCAGCACTTTCTTCAGAACACTTCCCTTCTTTTATCCCTCCCTCCATTCCTTTGTTCCAATGCTGTTTTGACATAACTTTATATTTGATTTTCCAGACAGTTTTGAAATAATTTTATCCCTTTCTCTTCAATCTGTATTTTACCTACCTGAATGTTATATATAAACCAAATAGAAAAGTTTATTATTTTCTACTTTATTTATATTTGTTTTAACTTAGTGATTCCAAAATATGTATGCAATAACATGCATTGATTAAATTAAGTGTACAATTACATAAATCTTAATATTTTGTACCAGATTATTCATTATTTACACACATAAACAGAACATAGAAACTCTCTGCCTCAGCCAGTGAGATAGCAGGGCCGTGCTAGTGGCAACACCTCTACTCAGAGGCAATGAACTCCAGCCATCCACCATTTCTATAATAGCATATAGATGAGATTTAAATATGGGATTTTCTCCCTTTAGTTTGTTTCATCTTTTTGTCTTGACATTTTGATATTTTGCAACTAATAATGAAAATATTAAAGTGTTTCTTATTCACAAATTACTTTGTTGAGTCTATAAATTATAACTTTTTTTTTTTTTTTTTTTTTTGGTTTTTCGAGACACGGTTTCTCTGTAGCTTTGGTGCCCGTCCCAGAATTTGTCATTGACCTGTAGTTCAGTCAATTGATTTCCAATAACAACTGTCTTTCCCCTCATTCTATCCCTTTTTCCATTTAATTTTAGTAGTCATATCTGTTCTTAATTTCTTAAGCATAGAAAAATTTTAAAACTTTTTCTAAATTTAATTATAGGTAATAAATTCCTATGCCTTTCCCTTTAAACATACCTTTATGTCCCCCTTCAAATGTTATGCAGCTTTTTATTACTTAGGAAAAATTAGCTCTCAGAAATGCTTGATCATTTCTTTAACCCTGAGTATTTTTAATGACTGCTTACTTTTCCAGTTTATAATTCTCAAGCTGCAGCTTGATATTTCTAATACACATAATATTATCAAAGAATAGACTTTTTAAGATTTCAGGCCTTAAAAAGAAGTCTTATTAAATGAGAAAGTGATGTTTTTTCTGAGCACATACCTCATGGTCACTTAAACTGCAAATTCTCAACTTAGCCTATGACTGTTTACTTTCTGTTATCACTTCGGGTATGATAAATGTAAATAAAATCATTGCACATGTTGTGTTACTGTAGTAGTGTACTTCACACAAAAATGTGATATAATTGCTTATTCATTGTTTAATTAGCAATTCATTTATTAAACAACTGAGACTATGTAGAACTCTGCCAGGTGTATTCATCCATGTAGTTAATGCTTTGAGTGTTATGTTCATTATGTGGAATTTAACCTTTGCATTCTACTTAGTCTGAAAAGCATCCTTTCCTTTCCTTTTTCTTTCTTGTGTGATTTTGTTTTGTTTGTAGTGTGTCTGTGTATGCATGAGGATGGTTTGCTAGTACAAATCATCTTCTGATGAACTATATCACCTCTTGGTTTCCCCGCCCCCCCAAATGACCTCATTTTCTTCTTCTTTAAAATGTAGCCTTCACAGTCCATAGAATTCTCTGTGTAAGTAATGTATTTAATACTTCCTTTTTCTGGTTCCCATTTCTGACAGAAATCCCTCCTCCCTCTTCACCTACATGGCCTTGTATGAAATGCGTCTTTTACTTCCCTTAATTCAGTGTGTTTCATTTCAGCATGGCTGCTATAACATTTCTTGGTACAATATGTTTTATATTTGGTAGTTTCTAAATGTCTTTTAGATACCTTTTTTCTTTATTATTCCATTTGGAATTCTTTTACTCAATATTTCTTTCAGTCTTTTACACTGATCTGCTCTTCTGACATTTTAACTCAATCATTTGATAGTGTCTCACCTATCAGTATAGCTTTTGGTATTTTGTCCCCTTCTACATTAATGTGATCTGGCTTCAAATACTCTGATGCACACTGATATTTTTCATTTCTAGGTTTCAGTAGATTCCATTTTCATAGGTTCCAAGTATTTTCTGAAAATCTCCTTTCATCTATTCCACTTCGATTTGTAAATAAACTATAATTTTACATGGTTCTTAGCTTAGCTACATTTCAGAAACTTATGTCACAGAACTATAGTAAAAAGAAAAGACACGTGTTCTTCAACACGTTATAGTTGAGTGTTTGGTGACCCCAGTCTGATAGCTAACAAGGCTATGAACCAATTAATGACCAGATTGTTGAGAGTGCATACTAGAGCAAAAGTAAATGGAAAGATAGTTCAATAATGGAGTGTTTTTATTCTCCCTATGTTCATCTCTACCGAGTTCTTTTTTTACCTTGCTTTGTAAGTGCTGAAAGAAAAATCATGTTAAGTTAGCATTACATTTAAGGAAAATGTCTTTTAGGTTTTTAGCATTTCGCAAGCAAAATAGTCTATCAGGGTGGCAGCTATTTCTTTCTCTGAACTCATTCTGCCAAAACTGACATCCTCTTCAGGGACTAGGAGAAAGAGGTGTTGTTTGATTGATTGGTAGCTACGGAATTTTGACGGAAGCATCTTATGGTGGGCAAGGGAATTATACCAGTCAGACTGGGATGAGAGTCTCATACAGGAATGAATTTATGCCAGAAGTCACTAGATGTGCTGGAGAAGCAATTAAGCAGAAGATTTCTTAACAACAGTTAATTAAGTGTTTAATGACACTTTTTCATTTAATGCCTCCTGCATGTTACAGACCTATATAAGCTCTCCCAGTGGTATTCAGTTGTAAGTATGGAAAAGACTTCAAGAAAAGTGTAAAAGATGCTGCCAAGAAGTTGTCCTGAATTTACTTGTTAAACAACATCATAGGTGACACTTGCATTTTCTTTTTCAGATACCTTCAGAGGCATCAGTCTGAATTCAGGAAATTAGGGGAAAGCAGCAATTATGTTTAACCATGGCCTTGATCTTTGAAGTTTTGGGTAACAGACTTGAGTCTAGTGCTTCATTCTATAACGAAATGAAATATTCAAAGATTGCTGTTGCTTTTGTGCAGCTTCCATGTTTGTGTTTGACCTTCTATACCATACAGTTTAAAATTACACTGTGATACTGTTTAAGAAAAGTGTAATACCACATCCCATGAAAGAGTAACATGAAAAGATTAATTACTTCCTATGAAAAAAAAAGTCCATTCCAACTTCGCCAGAGAACTACTGTTAGAAACCTGCTATGGCTTTCACATACTACTCGTAAACGTTAAATAGATTCTCCAATTTGTTCCTCTGAGACAACCATCAATTAAGTAGTACTTAAATCATCCAAAGAAGTAAATCATCCTTCTACATACCTGTGACAGCCTTCTAGTACATGGGGCAGCTGTTAATCTAATGTATTGATAGAGGAAAAAAAATAGGTCAGTTGTACCTGCCAGTATCTGGAATAAGAGTCTGCTGAGTGGGCATTTGGCACACACAAGACATTTAGGACTTCACCTCCTTCATACTGAAAGGCAGTGTCTGGAGTCCATCTATCTGTCAAGCATGTGCAGATCCCAGAAGCTGGTATAAAAGAAACCTCAGCGATTACACACCTCTGTGCAATATTAATTTAATATATGTTACAATTGTTTATGCTGTGGAATATTTGTTCAAGGATGCAAACATGTGCTGCATTGTTTTATGTTTCACTTGTTTAACTCTATAATTGTTACCTTTTCTGTCAAAAACATCTGATTGGTCTAATAAAGAGCTGAACAGTCAATAGCTAGTGAGGAGACAGATAAGCAAGGCTGCTGTCGTTCTTCCTTTATTTTTCCAAACTTTTATGTAAGCAAATTACAATTCTAAATTTGAGCATGTCTAATTTACCTTTTAATAACTTAGTGATATAAAACCCCTTTTGGCATCCTCATGAAAACCACAGAAATTTTAAAAACTGATAATAGCATTTAAAATAAGCAAAATATTCTAATACAAAAGAAAATTCTAAGAATTATACACGGTAACTATAAAGTAGCACTGAAAAAATTGCAATCATACATAGGATACATGTTTATGTTGAGACTCCATAATTTTTCTGCTCTGTATGTGGGTGTGCTTATGTATATGCATGCTCACATGTGTGGGGCATGTGTGTGCACAAGAGACTTGAGGCTCTTCTTAGACGGCAGCTGATAGTCCTGCCTCTTCACCCTCTACCTACCATAAATCTTTAGTATTCAATAATATGCAAATAACTTTTGATTACAATGTTAGAAAATGTAAAGATGGAATCATCGGCTCATTTATATATCAAAAATAAACAGAAAACCCCCAAATTAAGACAATTCTTTATGTATAACAGTACAGTTTACTTATCAAGAATGATATAATAATTTGATATAGTTTTAAACAGAAAAAAGACAAAGTTTCAGGTTAAAAATCTTGCCATCAAAAAATTAATATTCTATATATTAATTATGTTCTAACATTGATATTAGTTGATCTAATGTTAACTATTTTAATTATATTTCATCATTGGTGATGTTAGTGTGAGTTACTTACATTCCAACTGATGACTAAAATGATGTTTCAAATATCCCAGTGTTGTTTGCTAATGACTAAAAACTCTCAATTAATTTTCAAAGAAAATGTAATATTTCATTTATTTAAATGATCATATATTTTAGAGGAAATTTAATAAATATTAAAATCATAAAAATCTGCTCTAGGTCTAAAACTTATATAATGAATTGTTTTAAGATTATACTTACATGGAGTTGAATTCTACACTAATAAATTCAAGAAAATGTATTTGATAATTCCTTTTAGTGGGAACATCTTATTTGGACTTTTTGCCAGGCCAATCTATCAGCCTCCTTCTCTTGAAGCAGAAGTATGCTTTTCTCTGAGATGGCAAAATAATAAGGATCCTCTGTGCTCCTGACAAAATGCAATGAGAATCATGTGAGCCTCTCCTGCCCTGGAAAGTATGTGAGACTTTCTTAGACCTACCATTCTTTAATTTTGAAGCCCTAACAATAACAAAATACTGTGAAGAAGAAAAAAATCTGGGTAAATCCTAGCAGTGAAGAATTGTTCCTGGTGTAATAACCTATTTCTAAGGCTCACATTTCCTTGAGATTAAGGGTAAAGAGAAGTGTGGCTAATTCTGGTTGGAGAGAACTCCAAAAGTCGAAGATGGACTCCGGACCTGGGTAGTGATCATGGGAGTGTAGGTACTAATACCATTGCCAACATTAAGACTAAGATAGTGCTAAGTAAACAGTACCTGCTGATTTGTGTTATAAAAGAGAGCTAAATCAGAAGACAGCCTATGACAGCTTTGTGCTGAGAGTTTCTGTCTCTTTTGCCCAGGGTGACACTAGATATCCAGGGATAACCAATGCCCAGAATGAAGCAATAGCAATCTACATGTCTTCAAGGTTCACCCTAAGACACACAGAAATCTTCAGAGTTCTCAGAATTTATGAACCTTTATTTCAGCATTCTATCAGGGCTATTTCTAATAGACCAATACCACAATATTCCAGAGCAAATGATGGGTTAACAAGCAAGGGTCTGGAAAGGCAAGTATCCAGGAGATCCATGTGGTAGAAATCCCTCCCACTTCTTATATAGAAACCGCAGGGTCCTGGCTGAGTGAGGGAAACAAACACTAGTGAACAAAATAGAAAGCAACCCTGAATCATTTGGTCAGACCTGGGGAAAAAATTCACTTAACACACATCCACTTTCTTGTTTTAAAATGACAAAATGCTTTTGTCCTCCGGAAAGGAAAATTACTAAAGGTCTTTAAATGAAAGGTTTTGAGTCTTGTTTTATTAATAAAGTATTATTTTTCTTCCAAGAATAATGGTTGAGAAGCACTTTCTCCTAGGCTGCTATCCATCAGCTGGAGGAGGTGTTCAGAGTAGCTCCCTATATTTCAGCTGATTTATGGTGAATGCTGAATATATTTCCTCATGACTGGAAGCATGAGCAGCTCTGTAAAACCACAAAGTTTGATAGCTGAGATTTATTTTTTTTTCTATCCAGATAAAATTTCAAATACGCTACAAGCAATTAAAGTGCGGGGAAAGTCTTTGTTTCCACTTAGACCTTTATAAACTTTAAAAATACATCACCGTTTCTCCAGCATGAAATGGTCTCCAGCTGGGAAACTATGTCAGCATAAAGCAATAGGACCTGAGTCGAGGTAGAAGACTGCCCACAGACATCATTCAGGGGTTTCACCCTCAACTCTGGTGAATCACTGTCACCGAGGAAAAGGACATCAACCTTGAAAATGATTCTTACAGCAGTGACAAATCTCTTTAAAATTGTCTGCAGAGGAAAACACTGATAATAAACAGAAAAATAGAACAGAAGCAAGACATCGGATTTGTAGGTTTAAATGGGTGATTTATTGGTCCCTTCTGGGAATTCCCTTCTTGTAGACGATGTGTCAGAGACAAGGTTCCACTGGCACCCAATGAAGGACTTCAGCTTTTACTAAGATGGGATTAAATGGAATGTTTTGCATGAAGATTTATCAAGTAGCTGTTGAAGAGATAATTTTTACCTTTTCTGTCTCCATACATACAGACAGACTGCTTTCTACATTTGAATTAACTTTGAAACAATTCTCGTCATCAAAATGTAAGCTGTAGATCTGGGATGATTAACATACAGCATACATTGCAAAGATTCCTTATAGAAAGGCTGTGGTTTAGTCCCTCTGTATGATGCTTCTCACAATACAAACAAGGACTGTTTTCTTCCCTTAACCCTCTGTCTTTGTGGCTCTCTTTCTGTTTCTAAGTCTCTCTGTCTACCTCTCTTTTTCTCTGCCTGTCTTTTCTCTGTTTCTACAGCCCTCTGTCGACTTCTCTGTGTCTCTCTGTCTCTCTCTGTCTTTCTGTCTCTGTTTCCCTCTCTCCCTTTCTTTTACTCTCTTTCTCTCTCCCCTTCTGTGGGTGTCTTCTTCTCTATGTTCATTTCTGACTCTCTCCTTCTCTCCCTTCCCTTCCCTCTCATTGTGTATCTCCTTACCACAATCCCTCTGCCCTCCTGCTGTCTCTTTTTCTTTCTTTCTTCCCACTTCTACCCTTCTTTACTTTATTCTTCCCTTCGTCCTCTCTTTTGTGTGTGGTGGGAAGAGATGAAAGCAAAGCTTTCAAGTGCAGAGTAAGTCATTGCTAACTGATCTATAGCCAGAGATTTTCTTCCCCTTTAAAAGTGAATTTCTGGGAATATTAGGTATTGAGATTGCTTAACATTAAGCTTAAATTGTCCAATGTTATCACTTTCATGATTGGTAATGATCTTTAATATTATTTATGTTTTATGGCATCAAAAGACTTAACTGGAAGCTGAAACAGGTACTAGTGAATATTAACCTGCATTTCCTTTCTTATTAAAAACAACAAAAAGAAAAGTTAGTTGAGAACTATGGAGATGAATCCCACAGTAAACTACTTACAGTGTGAGAATACAGACCTTGGTTTGCCCAAGAACTCCTGTATAAAACATTGAGCAGCTTATATATGTTTTTAATCTCAGAAACGAGGAGGTAGAGACAGGGAGACCCCTAAAATTTACAAGCCTGCCAAACTGGTCTACTTGGCAAGTCCCTGGATAGTGAGAAACCCTGTCTTGGAAAACAAGTAAGACATGTTGCAAGAGGAGTAAAACCTGAGGTGGTCCTGTTTTGTTCATTCACACATACATGTATTTTCACATAGATATGAAATTGAACCAGGAAAGTATGTGAACAAGATGTACATTGGTCCTGTCCATCTGTCTGAAGATAGAAAATAAAAGACTCAACTCTCTCTCTCTCTCTCTCTCTCTCTCTCTCTCTCTCTCTCTCTCATTTTAGGCATAAAGAATGCCTAAGATATTGTTGTGTCCTGAGACAATGCAAAGAAATATCTGTTTGCCTCAGACAAAACTCCAGTGACATGCCAAAGATGTGATTCCCCTCCAGGGTAATTAGGGGAACTGAAGTATTCACTGGAGTTACTCAAAGGCAACTGTATCACCTGAAAGCCCATTCTAAGATGAGGAAAACTCATGGACATTGCATCCTTTAAGCTTCTATTAACACACACACAGTTACCTCACCAATTGATATTCTACCTCAGTGAGGGACATTGAAGAATCCTCCAACTTTCCAGAACTTCCTGAACCTCATGAATATCTTTAGCTTCCTTAACTGTATGAGCCTGTCTCCAGAAGGTAATAAATTTGGAAGCAATAGCCACAAAGCAGAGGAGATATTTCAAAGTAGTTTCAAATTGCAATTTCCTGATTATTATTGTTATCAATTTTTTTTTTGTTTTTTGTTGTTGTTGTTGTTTTTGAGACAGGGTTTCTCTGTAGCTTTGGAGCCTGTCCTGGAACTAGCTCTTGTAGACCAGGTTGGCCTTGAACTCACAGAGATCCACCTGACTCTGCCTCCCTAATGGAATTACAGGCATGTGCCACCACCTAATCTGTCTATGTGTTACTTTCATTGGTTAATAAACAAACTGCCTTGGCCCTTTGATAGGACAGCAACTTAGATAGGCAGCATAGACAGAATAGAATGCTGGGAGGAAGAAGCAGATTCAGGCAGTTGCCATGATTCTCTGACCCAAGATAGACACAGGTTAGAATCTTCCCAGTAAGCCACCACCTTTGTGGTGCTACACAGATTATTAGAAATGGGTTAATCACCATGTAAGAATTAGCCAATTAGAGGCTGGAACTAATGGGCCAGGCAGTGTTGAAAAGAATACAATTTGTTTGTTGTTATTTCGGGTATAAATCTAGCTGTGCTAGAGCTGGGCAGGAATGCAGCCCGCTGCTCCTCACAGCAACCACCACCCAGTTGATATCATTTTTTAACACTGATTCACATATATATAATTTTATTGCATAGTTTTGGGGTGTTTGTTTATGGTTTTTGAAACAGGGTCTTGAGTTGTCCCAATTGGATTCAACCTTATTATATAGAAGAGGATGGCCTTGACTTTCTGGTCATCTTGCCTCCATCTCCCAGGACTGGGTTTATAGGCTTTACCATTAAATCCTGTTTATGAGGTCCTAGGGGTCAAATCAGGGCTTCATATGTCCTTATATAGTTTGGGTATTAAGCTTTTATTAATTATAGAACTGTAAAAATACTTCCAGTCTGTGAGCTGTTCGTTTTTTTTGTTTTTTAGTTGTTTCATTGCTATGCTAAACATTAATTTGCTACAATTATCTTTTTATTTTTGCTTTAGTTACCTGTATTTTTTGTATTAAACTTAAAAATAATTGTCCAAAACAAAATTAAGAATATGAATTCCCATGTTTTCTCCTAGGGATTCTATGGTATTGAGTTTTAGTTTTAGAATTTAATTCATTTTTATTTGTTGTATAAAAGAAGGGCATAATTTCATTTCTTTCAAAAATGTAAGCAATTTTCAGAACACCATTTATTGAGTCAATTGTTTATGTCTTGGGTATTTTATTACCTTTTAAAAGTTACTCAACTTAGGTCTGCAAAACTGGCTCAATGGTTATGTACACTGGTTGTTTTTGCAGTGGACAAAGGTTTGATTCCCAGAACCTCATGGTAGCTCACAAGCATCAGTAACTCAAAATGTCTGTTCTAAGGGATCTTATTCCCTCTTCTGTCGGCCTCTGGTAGTGCAAGCAAACACTCATACACATAAAATAAAATAAATAAATCTTTAAAGATAAGTTAGTGGTCCACATATGTTTGGATGCAGTAGTGTCATACCAGGTGAAATTTATGTGGCAATAACTTTTCTGGAGTACTAGAAGTAAATAAAATAACACTTTCTAGAGTCAACTCTGTTGAAGTCGATAGGAAGTGGAGGTGCCATATCAATAGCAATGAGTGACTGAGGTCATGATCAGGTATGCAGTCAATAAACTCATTGCAGAAATAAAATCAGTAACCCCCACAATAAACTTTCATAAAGCCTACCTCTCTAATGAAGTAAGTATTCTGACTTGTCTACAATGTTGTCGGCTGGGTCTTCTCTATTTCTCCACACCCTGTAACAGGTCACAGCCCTGGTTGAGGTATATTCCTTGCAAGTTGATGTCAGATGGAAAAGAAAGACAACAGAATTGAGAATTCTTAAATTATACCTTTAAAACCTCCACTAGAATGTCTAATCCCATGACTAAATCACATTTGTAATTAAGCCACGTCAAGGGCCAAGGACCACACTTGCCTAGGAAACCTTATAGTGATATAATGCAATGGTTTATCTTCCCTCAGAATATCACACCACGCCTGGAATAAGCAGGTGAATAATAAATGTGTGTCATATTAAACTGAACAAATGTATTATGTTTCAGTCTTGTTTTGGACTATTTACAATGATGAAAATCAAACCTAAGGCATTTTCATGCTTGACAAATGTACTAGTTACTTTTATTACTTTTATAAAAAGATAACTGATCAGGACAACTTAACAAATAAACACTTTGATTTACCATCTGAAGTATTTTACTTGAAGGTCAGAAAGTATGGCTGATATAGTGGATCTAGTTATGGCAGCAGAGAGTCAAATTGTGTCAACAGTCAGTAAACCTGGAGAGACAGGTGGGAGGGAGAGGGGGAGAGAAAGATATGATGGTGTTGGTTCTAAGCACAGTTCCTTCTTTCTAGCTTTTTATTCAATGCAAGACCCCAGGTTAAGAGATGTTAATCTATATTTGAGGATCTAATTCAGAGTTAGATCTCTCCATACGCATTTCATAAATACACTATACCTGTGTCTCCTAAATGTTCCTAAATATAATCAAATGACAACAACAAAGATTAAGCATCTCAAAGAGTTATCTCCGATGGAGCTGTATCCAGAGTTCCTAAATGTCATTTTTAAAATATGAATCTACAAAGAGCGCTATTCACTTCAGTGGACACTGATAATAAATTATTGAAGCAAAGTAGGGAACCTAGGGTTCATCTTAGTAAGAACACAAAATTCATAGGAAATTTAGAAGAAAGGTCTAAATAAATAAAGGAACTATGATAACACTGGGCTGTGGAGAGGAGCCTTGCCAGTGAATCCATCTGGGTGCTGTTGAGACAATGATTCTGTGAGCTTGGCTATTTTTAAAGACTATAATTAAGTAAGGTGGGATGTTTTTCTATTTTCTGAATGAACTTTATTCTAAATCAATGTCAGTCAGTGTACTATCTGACACTGAAAAAAAATCTGGATAAAACGCCGAGGTGACAATTCATTGCATCTCATGCTTAGAGGTTGCTGAAGACAGATCCTATACAACCCATGGAACATGGAGAAGTCAAGATGGCACCTACACAAAATCTTCACATCACTATCTTCTAACATCTTTGGTACAGGATGATACCAAAGTTCTTTGCACTCTACCCAACAAAGAAACAGGACTCAGACAATCTTATGAAAGAGGTGAAAGAAGAGTGTGATACAGAGGTCATGGAGGACACCACAAAAACAGGGCTGTATAGATCAACACTGTAAAAGCTAATATGAACTCACAAAGACTGAGGCAGTATGCAAAGGGCCTGCATGAGTCTGCACCAGGAATTCTGCCTATGTATTACGGTTTCTAGATCAGTGTTTCCATAGGATTCTTGAGTGTATTAACAAGTGGGCCTCTGATTCTTGGCTCATATCTTGGTTATGTTTCTTCTGTTTATTTGTTTTCTTTCTATTCAAATGTGTTTTTAAGCATTTTACCCTATTAAAAAAGCAAAAGGCAGACATGAAGCTGGAGGTTGGGGTGCATGTAGAAAGAATTATGAGAAAGAGTGGAAAAGCGAATATGATCAAAATACATTGTATACATGTATGAAATAATCAAGTATTATTAAATAAAAAAGAAGGAAGAAAGGGAGGGAGGAATAATTCAGGTAGCAAGGCATAAGAATCTATAAAGAAGATAAAAATAATTCTCTGGTCCATTGACTTACAGAACTAAATAAAATTTTCATATTTGAGCAATACAAAGAGCCAGGGAGGAAGAGAAGAAATGCCGAGGACAAGAATTTTTAATTCAGTGAAAGTTTAAGAATGTCTTAATGTACTGTCTGTACAGTCTGTGAGAGAGCAAGTCTGTCAGCTGTAGCTGTGGTGGCAGAGCTCTGCCCCAGCTTCCTTCTGGCCCCAGCTGCACTCACTCTGGATCCAAACTGCTGCATGGAGTGGAGCAGAACTTAGGGAAGCAGGCTCGCTGCTCCTGCTCCAGAACCATTAAAGGGGCCCTACTTCTTTTAGGGAGTTTGGGCATCTATCAACCTGTCTGGTACTTCCTGCTGAGTAGGGGTGCTGCATTCTTGGGAGTATTTTACATCAACATTTCAGGGGTTCTCAGAGACTCAAACCACATAAATTTGCATTGAATTTACAGGTTCTCATCCTCTGTGGAGACAAAAGCAGAACATCTTTTGCAAAGCATCAAATCCTTAGGCCTGTATTTTAAAGTCAAAATGCCTTTTTTAGCAGTTCCCAGAATCAAATGTCTTTCTCCAGTCCAGAACATAAAAGACGACACAATCAACGCAATAACATATATCTCTACACATTCTATCTTTTCAGGCCCTCAATTCACCTTCCTGTCTCCTTTTTATTTCTTCCCTACTGGCCATTCTTCCAGAGGGCATCCCTCAGAGCATCTCTGGGGATGAAGACACACACTCATTTTAATCTGACTTGGCTTAATGTTCCAGTTTGGAACATTTAAACCCCCTCCTGTACAAAATCTTTGGCTGTCTTCCTTGTTACTTCCATGCCTTGTTCCTTTAAGAGTTTCAGTTACTTTTTGAGGCCTTTCAATTCACCCTCCTGCCTCTTTATACTTATCTTTTGGAGGATGTCCCTCAGAGTTACCTCTGGGGATGAAAAATAAAAACACTTTACCTTCTCCAATATGCTCCTCAATTTAGCTGGCAGCTGGAGCGACCCTGTTCATGTATCCCCACTTTCCAGATCTTGGTGGTACCTCAACTTGCTGCAGCCAGTGCAACCTGGATAGCCAAAACTTGGGGGGGGGGGGGGGGTGTTCCAGGATTGAGACACAGAGGCTTCTTTTCAGGTGGAAGAACAGCAACCTTTATTTTGCCCAGAAACCTTTTATATCTCTACTCCTTCTGTGGAGACCCACAGGCCAGAAAGAAGACAAACATCCTTGTCAATTACAGACCACAAGGAAGTTCGGCTGTCAGTCAGGGGGAGTGAGGGCAGCTGGATCACAACAATTGGTTGAAAGAGGTTCCCCATCAGGAGCCAAAGTGTGGTTTTTTGGCTCTAGTTTAAACATTACATTGTGCTTTTTTGGAATAAAGTATTCACTGGATCTGGTTTCAAGGGCCTGGGTGATTTTCTTTGGGTGGTACTTTTTCCCTATAATACTTAGTCCGAAACTGTTAAATCCGACAGACAAATGTTCTGTGTCTATGTCTCACTATCTTCTAAATTGGTACCGAAGTCTAGGCCAGAGGAAAACTGTGAAGCTCTTCTGGGAATTCATGCTTCAGTATGATAAATGTAATTTCCAGTGAACACATAATTTTCTATTCATAACAAACAATAGTGAGTATCTTTTTATTCACTACTTGGTGCTTAAAAAGTATCAGATGCTTTTTTCTAGAGCAGTTTATTGATATTACAGGATGGTTTAATTATTAAAGAAGCTCCATAATGTTGAACAAAACTTGAATTCATAATTAACATGTTAGGCTCAAGTAGACACAAACCACTTCCTCTATTCAGGTTATTTAATCATGCTCAATTAAGTGAAAGGCAAAAGTAGCAAACATTTTGTGACAGCTGGCTTCGAAGTTATTTTATTCCTTTTTGTGAGAACTGCAGTTCTCTGAATAAAACCAAATAAACCATATTGAACCTCCTCACTTTGAAGATGGATTCTGCTGGTATTTCTTTTTTTTTTTTTTAAGTTCTAGTTTTGAACCCAGTAAGATTTATATGGGAACATCCATGTATCTTTTTCAAGTAAGCTTGTCTTAACCACTCATCTTTGCATGTCTGTGTTGACCAATACATTAAGTACCCAAAATAAAAATAGTATGGTTTATTAAATTGTTAATGATTGACCAGGGGATGATGGGTGCACGCCTTTAATCCCAACACTCCAGAGGAAGAGGGAGGCCAATCTCTGTGAGTCAAGGACAGCCTTGCCTAAAAAACAAGTTCCAATACAGCCAGAACTGTCACATAGGGAAACCCTGTCTCAAAAAAAAACCTTAATATTTGAACCCTTAATAGTTTTATTCTATTATAGGTTAGAATATATGTAATATGCAATATTATACATTATTATATCATATTTATATTATACTATATTCAGTGAGGTAATCTTCTGTTATTAGACATTCTACTTGCTGAGGTCTCAAGACCTTCTCAGAAAAATAAAATTAAATATGATATATATACTACACATGTAATAATATATTTTGTTATATATTATATACAATGTTTTATTATGTGTTATATAGCACATATATTTAATTATCTATGATATACTATATATTAAAACATATAACATATGTTTTGTTATGTATAATATATTATAAATTATAATTTATATTGGTTATAACAATATAATTTAAATTGCATTACTGTATTTCATTTTAATAGATTGTTAGATATAACTATGCATTAGTGATATATTATAATATTTAATAAATAATTTTATATTCTATATGTTTATTTTATTGTATGTAATTTATTTTATTGCATATAAGATATGTAAAAGATAAGATATATATATATATATAAATTCATTTTTCTTTTAAGGTCTTGGAGATTTCAGCAAGTAGACAGGCTAGTGACAGAACATTTCCTTTCTGAAGAAGTTTGGCAGCTGCCAGCAATTTTGTAGACCAAAGAGCAAAAAAGAAAGAATACAAGATAAATAAAGAAAAAAAGCAATGAAGCCACTGTTCTGTACAATCTCATTGTTGCAATGTTTTCTTTTTTTTTTTCAATTTTTTTTTTAGGATATTTTTTTTTATTGAGAAAAGGAGAAAAAGAAAAAAAAAAAAACAAGTTTCCACCTCCTCCCAGCCTCCCATTTCCCTCCCCCTCCTCCCACCCTTCTCCCCCTCCCCCCACTCCTCTCCCCCTCCCTCTCCAGTCCAAAGAGCAGTCAGGGTTCCCTGCCCTGTGGTAAGTCCTAGGTCCTCCCCCCTCTGTCCATATCTAGGAAGGTGAACATCCAAACTGGCTAGGCTCCCACAAAGCCAGCACATTAAGCAGGATCAAAACTCCGTGCCATTGTCCTGCCTCTCATCAGCCCTCATTGTTTGCCATGTTCAGAGAGTCCAGTTTTATCCCATGCTTTTTCAGTCACAGTCCAGCTGGCCTTGGTGAGCTCCCAGTAGATCAGCTCCCCTGTCTCAGTGGGTGGGTGCA
Source organism: Microtus oregoni (assembly GCF_018167655.1). Classification (NCBI taxonomy): domain Eukaryota; kingdom Metazoa; phylum Chordata; class Mammalia; order Rodentia; family Cricetidae; genus Microtus; species Microtus oregoni. Next base: position 34,994,318 of record NW_024543067.1, read on the forward strand.
CCCCTCGTGGTCCCGACTTCTTTGCTCATGTTCTCCCTCCTTCTGCTCCTCCTTGGGACCTTGGGAGCTCAGTCCAGTGCTCCAGTGTGGGTCTCTGTCTCTATCTCCATCCATCACCAGATGAAGGTTCTATGATGATGTTGCAATGTTTTCTATGTTGATGCCTGTATTGCTTTGACAGCACATTCTATGAACTCATTTTTCATACTTAAGGAAGTGTTTGACAAAAAATATATTGGAAGCATTTGTAATGCTAATTACATTTAATTGTTTTAGAAGACATTGAGCTGGGCCTTCATGTGCATGCATTTAATTCCAGCACTTCGGAGAGAGATGTAGGTGGGTCACTGTGAGTTCGAGACCAGCCTGTTCTACAGAGCAAGTTTCAGTACAACCAGGACCATTATATACAGAAATCTTATCTCAGAAAACAAAAACAAAGAATATTGAGCAGAGCTAACATGATGGTGAATTGTAAGGGTTTCGGGGACTCAATCTTCATATTTGTGTGAAATGGAATGAGCACGAGTCTCACCTAAGCCCTTTAAGTCCTCACTTGTCATACAGTCTCATACATATTCACTGTGTCACAGTCTTCTGCATCATTCATTGAAGTTTTAATTAAAAATACCTGTTCGGTTAAGTCCATTTGTCCTATCACCTTAAGTTTAATATTTTTATTCTTTACATAATTTTTCCATATTTTATATTTAAGCATAATTTACCAAATAATATATCAATTACAACACAATCCATAGAATTTTGAAAATAATAAGAAAGATTTCATAAAAATAAAAAAATAAATAACCAATAACAATAGAAAGATCAAGGCATCATTGCTGAGAAGAAGGCTCAATGGGTAAAAGCAATGTCACCAAGCTTAATGAATGGACTACTGTAAATACCGCATTTGGGTCAGACTGCCTATCATCAGCAGATCTCATACAATAAAAGTGTCAGTCTTTCTTGTACATACTCAGTTCCACACAGTTGAGAGTTACAGTTTGTAATATGAAACTAACATAAATAGAAATCTAAGAAATTATTTCTGAGCATAATAATTCTGACAATAGAATAATCTATCTTATTCAGCCTTTGTCAACTTGATATATTAACATAATTCTTTAACCATAGATAACTTTTGAATAAACTATACTTTTTCCTAATATAGCCTGGAAACCCTTCATTTTATACAATTATAAATATGTGACTGATTCCTTAGTCTTGATATCCCAAAACCAAAGACTCCACATTGGGTGATGTTCATACCTCTTCTACTAGGCAAATACTTTATGACATCCTATAGCTTAATACTACTATAAAAGGTTAATAATCTTGGATAGGACCTATGTATATGTACACATTGTGTGCATGCATGTATGTTTCTGTCTTAGATATCTCAAAAATAGTACAAATCTTGTTTCTGGTCATGTCCACTACTCAGTTCCTTCTGATATGGGATGGTAAATAAAATCTCATTGATAAGGTTGGACTCTGCTTAACTAGGAGTTAATGACTCCATTAAGAGTAAAATACTAAGTTTGGTTTAGCAGAGAAAATCCTTGTGAGGACCTGTTTTGAGAGACTGTGTGTTCTGCTTACTGTGTGTCTCTTTGAGAAGACACCTGGACTCATCAGAAATACAAAATGAGCCAATGACCTATGAGCATGTGATTATGAACTTCACCATATGAGAGTGGACTTTGTTGGATTCTAGTCAAAAGAAGAACCACAGGCTTGTGCTTAAGGAAATTTTTGAACCTGATCTCCACAGAGAATCCACTAGAAGAAAATATTAAAGAAATCTACAAAGATCTCAGCAGAAATATGGGAATATAGGTTATTGACAAAGACTGTCTATGTAAATGTTATAGTGAATCTGATAAAAATCAGGAACCTATTCCAGACATTATGATCAGTAAAGACATACCTCTAAGAGTAAGGGCTCATTAAAGACCATTGCATGTAAGAAAAATCCTTAATCCTTATATGGGTATCTCTAAAGCCAAGCTAGATAAAAATGTTCTAAACATATAGAATCTGTGGCAAAAGATTTTACACATCAGAAACATTGCAAAGTTATTGGTTATTTTAAATCAATCCAGGTACTTTATACTCTTCTTATAAAGAAACTCTATAAAATCAACAGTGTAATCAAGCCTGTAAGAGTGTCCCTTTTGATCAGTCTCAGGAGATAAACTCAAGGAGAACATCTTAAAAAAATACATATGGTCAGAATAATAGAATCCATAACGAAGCGAAATCATTCGTGCTTCAGCTCTGTGAAGAATCATTAATGATAAACATATTGGAGAGAAAATGTACACTTGTAGGCAGTGTGGCAAAATATTTAAATATGCAAAATATTTTGGGAAGCATAAAGTAACTCACAAAGAAGAGAAACATTTTGCTAGTAAACATTTTAGAAAAGCCTTCATTAGTTTCAGTTATCATAACAGTCATGAAAGCAGTCATAGAGGACAGACGACATGCAGCCAAGCATTGTAGATAAACGTCCACCAGTTCCACTTACTGAAACATTCCTTAAAGAACCCACACTGGAGAGAATCTCTATGTTTGTAAGCTGTGGGAGCGCCTTCTGCTCCTTCAGCCAAAAGCCTTTGAGATACCAGCCCACTGGGTCGTGGTCTCTTTCACTTTAAAAAGCAGCGGCAGCCCTCCTCTTGCTCTCTTGCTTTGGAATCCAGTTCCAGCGACTAGACTCCTTTCCGGGCTATTGTCTAAGCGTTCTGTAAATTTTTCTCCTCAAATAAATAACCCCTTTATAATTCCAAACTGGTGTGGGATTGTTTCGTGCATTATACATATGCATTGTAGAAAAGCTTTCACCAGTTCCACTTATTGTTAAGCTCATGGAAAAATATTATAGTGGAGAGAAGCCTTATGTGGGAGAAGCCTTTTTTTGCTCCATTCATTTAAACATTTGTGAAAAAAATCACACTGGATAAAGCCTATGCGTGTAAGCATTATGGAAATCCTTCAGTGACTCTAGTCATCATAACAGATTGTGAAAGAAGTCACAATAGAGAAAAACCTTATGCATGTAAGCATTGTGGGAAAACCTCCAATTTCAGTTTGTGAATGGCTCATGAAAGAATTCACACTAGAGACAAGTCTTATAACCAGTGTGAAAACGCATTTACCTGCTCCAGTCATCTGAACATTCAAGAAAACATTCACAGTAGAGAGAAGTTTTATTCAGAAGAGCATTGTGCAAAAACCTTCAACACTTCTAGTTGGTCTAATTTGCATGCAAAAAATCACACTGGAAAGAAAACTGCTTCTGTGTAAAACATGGGAAACTGTTCATTTGATGATCTTAACAAGCATAAAAGAGTTAACTTAAAAGAAGGCCTTATGTATGCAAGCATTGTGAAAAAGACTTCACTGTCTCCCCTTGGTGCAAGAGTAATAACATACACACAGGAGAGAATACCTTTGTTTGCAAACATTTGCGAAATTATTTGATTGTTCTTGTCATTTTATCACGCACAAAAGATCTTCTGCTGGATAGAAACCTTAGCAATGTCAGTACTGTGGGAAAGTCTTTACCACTTCCAGTTTCTGTAACCCTCACACGAGAATTTACACTGGAAGGAAGTCCAATTCATGTATGCATTTATTTATTGTACGAGTGGTTTCATCAGTTCCTATTGCCATGATGGTCTCAAGAATTCACCTGGAGGCAGGACTTACATCTGTAACCATGTGGAAAATTCTTTAGCAGCCATAGTTCCTAATATACTTAAAATTTTTTCACTGGTGAAAAAATTTGGAATAAGTGTAGGGAAATTTAAAAAGAAAGAATAAAAAACAATTTTTTTATTATGGACTTTGTATTTTTGGTTTGTCAAGCAAAATATACATATACATGGAGGATAGATGTATGGATAGATAAATTAATGATAAATAGGTAGATGACAAATCTTTGATAAATGATAAATATATAATTATAAAATATGACAATGGAGTCATATAAGTGAAGATGATAAAAGATAGGTAGGAAGATAGATAGATGATAGATAGATATAGATAGATAGATAGATAGATAGATAGATAGATAGTCAGTCAGCCAAGGGAGTAACTCCCATAAGAAGTAAAAGTCTTGTTAACATATTACTGCTAAATTTAATAATTTTTAGCAATTCTCCTCTATATATTTCTTTATTTTCATGCAGAGATATTTTCAGTGAGCTAGGAGTACTGGTTATATCTTTAAAAGTTCTCCTTTACAATAAACATCTTCATTGAAAGATATTCACCTCTATAATGAAGCCAATAAGATTGCAAAAGCAAGGACCATAATATAATTACACTACTCCTTATTAAAATGCTCCTCCATTTGCCACAGATGCACAGTTTGTAGTTATGGAGAGGTATAATGTGTTTAATAATATATTCACCCAGCTACACATAATGTGATTTAATCTGTACATTATATGTAAGTTCCAAATTTAAGGCATCACAGATGATCAAATCAATTATTAACAGTTTACAGTCACTGAGCAGTTATGGAGGAAGGGGTAAGCTGAAACTAAGAACCATTATAAATCTCTCTACTCTCAGCTATATATACACACCAATATTTAAAAACAGCCTTTCATATCAAACCACTGAACAGAAACTCTCTTTGTAGTCAACGAAACCACTGGTGTTGTCATGATGTGATACTGGTAAATTTATGTTATTTCAGAATTAAAAAGTTTCTTCTTTTTCCCGCCCAAAACATCTGTTCTCTATTCAATAATGAGCGCATCACATATCCTTCAGTTCTACCTGTAAAACACAATTATAATCTGACTATCTTCCTATCATTGCTGCCCTGGTACTTTTCAGTACCATTGACTCTGCTTTACTATCTATCTTATCCATTCAGAAGGCAGGACACTGCTTCCAATATGAAAACCAATTTCTGGCTTTTGTTTGCTAAAAGGTCTCTTTCTGCTGGTTGCCTCATTCAAGGAATTAAAGGCAAATCTTAAGAATGGCCACATTCTCAAACATGCTAACTGTCCTGCTCATATAGTGGGCTCAGCATCAGCCTAACTACATTCCCATCACAGTCTCTCAGTCACCCTCACAAATGTCTAGATTAAATCATCCTTTCCCTGAGTGAGAATTTATAGTCTCATTGTGAAGTTCCTGTTTGGTTGTTGTTTCTGCCTTTTGTTTATAACAACCTACAATTCCTTTGTCTTTTCCATTCTTCACCTTGTCATCAGGATCCTCTTTGTCTTCTGTCATTTTCCTTTACTAACTTTGACAGAAGGGTGGGTTTAAGAAAAAGGGAGATTTCTGCAGACACTTAACACTGTAACTTGTTAAGCTAAAAAATATAGCTTGCTATAACACCCACACCCCATCGATTGGACCCTGTAAGCTACAAGTTCCACTCGTCCCTCAAGTCTCCTACTCCCCTTGACCTCAGAAGAACTCTGAAGCACAGGCTGTGACTACACAGAGTATACCAAGAGGTGAGTCAACACCCACCCAGCAGGGCACCCCACTCTCTAGACACTCTGTAGAGGGTCAAAATCTGAGGCCCCCTCCACCACCTGTCACAGTTTCTCTAGGTAGCCATCAAGCAAGCTTCAAGAAGATAGACTACTCCAACACCCCCATACCACTGATCAGACCCTGCAAGCGAGAAGTCCCATACTACCCCCAAAACCTCTTATCACCTGAGACCTCAGAGAAAGTCTGAAGCACAGGTTGCAACTGCACAGAGGTGACCAAGAGAACAGACCAAGAAAGTAGACCTAGAGGTAAGACCAAAGGATACCTCAGTGCATCCCTGAGAGATAGACAATGACAGTACAGAGCAGACTAAGAGCAGCTCCCAAAGACACAGACAGCAACTGCAAGAATTGGACCAAAAGGTAAAGATGTTGCCAGCACCAATTAGAGGAAGGGATAGGTAGACACCAATGCAAAAATTTATTTAACAGCCTAAAAAGCAACATGAAAACACCAGAACCTAATGGTCATACAACGAGACTTGATCATCCTAACCCAGGAGAAGCAGGAAAAAAATGATTTTAAATGTAACTTATGAGAATGATGGAGATCTTTAAAGAGGAAATAAAAAACTTCCTTAAATAAAAGGAGGAAAAGCAAAATAAAAGTGAAAAATCAGTAATCTCTCAAAGAAACCCAAGGGGGAAAAAAATATCAAACAGGTGAAGTTCAAACAGTTCAAAAATTGAAAACTAAAATAGAGGCAATAAAGAAAAGACAAATGGGGATAATTCTGGAAATGGAAAATCAGAGTACATGATGAGAACTACAGATACAACATCATTAGTAGAATACAAAAGATGGAAGAGGGAATCTCAGGTGTTGAAGATACTATAGAGGGAATTGATTCAGTGGCCAAAGAAAACATTAAATCCTTCTCATTCTGAGATTACTGGGGAAAAAACCAGAAAACATTAAATCCAAAAAATTCTTAACAAAAAACAACCAGGAAATTTGGGACACCATTAAAAGACCAAATTTAAGGATAATAAGGATAGAAGAAGAACTCCAGCTCAAAGGCACAGAAAATGTATTCAACAAAATCTTTGAAGAAACTTTCCCAACCTAAAGAAGGATAACACTATGAAGGTATAAGAAGTTTACAGAACAGCAAATAGACTGGACATTACCACCAAAAAATTAACAATCACTGGTCATAAATATCTCTTATATCAATGGACTCAATTCACCTATAAAATCTAAGAGAGTGGATACGAAAGCAGGATCCAGCCTTCTGCTGTATACAAGAAACACACTTCAACCTCAAAGACAGACATTACTTCAAAGTAAAGTATTTGGAAAAGATTTTCCCATTACATGGACCTAAGAAACAAGAAGGCATAGCTACCTTAATATCTAACAAAATAAACTTCAAACAAAAATCACTCAGAAGAGATGGGGAAAGAACTTGACACTCATCACAGGAATAATCCATCAAGATGAAGTCTCAATCTTGAACATCTATGCCACCCAAAAAGAGAACCCACATATGTAAAGAAAATATTACTAAAGCTTAAGTTACACATAAAACCACACACACACACACACACACACACACACACACACACTAATAATAGGAGATTTCAGCACTCCACTCTTCCCAACCAGACAGAAACTTAACAGAGAAATAAGAGAACTAACGAAAGATATGAACCATCTGGACTTCACAGACATCTATAGAACATTTCACTTATTACTTAAACCTGTACTTCCCAAAATTGGAAAATGTAAAAAAAAAAAAGAATAATTTTTCTGGATAGGTACCACATAACCAAAATTAAATCAAGCCTAGTGAACAATCTGAATAGATATATAACCTGCAAAAAATTAGGAACTCAACTGTCATATGAGAGGGGATTGTAACACTGCTTTTGTTAATTTTACCACCCAGTTAGTGCATGCTAGATGGTTGCAGCGCTGTTCTGGTTCCTTGGCACTGTCAGTCCTGGGGATACTTGGTTTAGGGCTATGTGTCTGGGTAGCCATGGATGGGCAATACTTTGAGGGCAGGATGCTACCTAAGACAGGAAATATTAGAGGGCTATTCCCCATGACAGGCAAGGTATTACAAAATAAAATGGGGGTAGTTGTTGTGATCCAGCTCCCCTCCCTCCCCCTGACTGACAGTGGAACTTCCTTGTGGTCTGTAATTGACAAGGTTATTTGTGTTCTTTCTGGCCAGTGGGTCTTCACAGAAGGAGTAGAGGTATAAAAGTTTGCTGGGCAAAATAAAGGATGCTGTTCTTCCACCTGAAAAGAAGTCTCTGTGTTTCAATCCTGGCACCCCATGCCAATCTTGGCTATCCAGGCTGCGCTGGCTGCAGCACAAAGCCTCACAACCAAATAAAGCCCAGAGCAGGATTGTTTCACTAAGAATTCCAACATAACTTCAAAGAAGAGTTAATGCCTATACTCCTCAAATAGTTCCACATAATAGAAACAGAAGGAATGTTGTCAAACGTTTTATGAGGCAACAGTTACCCTTATACTGAAACCACACAAAGACTCAACCACGAAAGAGAATTACTGACCAATCACTCTCATGAACATGGATGTAATAATATTCAATAAAATACTGGCAAACCAAATACAAGAACATATAAAAAAATAATCAATTATGATCAAGTCAGCATCATCCCAGAAATGCATGGTTTAATATGTAAAAATTTATCAACTTAATCTAACAAATAAATAAACTGGAAGAAAAAAACCATATGATCATCATTAGATGCTGAAAAGCATTCACCAAAATCCCAAACTCCTTCATGATTTTTAGAGAGATCAGGGATACAAGGAACATATCTAAACATAATAAAAACAATATACAGCAAGCCAACAGCCACCATAAAATTAAATGGAGAGAAACTCAAAGCCAAAACAATTCTATACAATAAAGGAACTGCCAGAGGCATTACCATCCCTGATATCAAGCTCTATTACAGAGCTACAGCAATTAAACAGCTTGGTGTTGGCATAAAAATAGACAGGTTGACAAATGCAATCAAATCAAAGACCAGGATATTAATCCGCACACCTATGATCATCTGATTTTTGACAAAGAAGCTAAAATTATACAATTGAAACAAGAAAGCATCTTTAACAAATGGTGTTGGTATAACTGGATATCAACATGTAAAAGAATGAAAATAGACACATATCTATCCCCATGCACAAAACTCAAGTCCAAATGGATTAAAGACCTCAATATAAATCCAACCACACTGAACCTGATAGAAGAAAAGGTGGGAAGTAGCCTTCAAGGCACGGGCACAGGAGACCACTTCCTAAATATAGCACCAATAGCACAGACACTGAGAACAACAATAAATAAATGTGACCTCCTGAAACTGAGAAGCTTCTGTAAAGCAAAGGACACAGTCAATAAGACAAAAAGGCATCCTACTGAATGGGAAAATATCTTCACAAATTCACATCTCCCACATCAAACAAAGGGCTGATCTCCAAAATATATAAAGAACTCAAGAAATTAGACATCAAAATTCCAAGTAACCCTATTTTAAAAATGGGGTACAAAACTAAACAGAATTCTCAACAGAAGAATCTCAAATGTCTGAAAGACACATAAGAAAATGTTCAACATCCTTAAACATCAGAAAAATGCAAATCAAAACAACTCTGAGATACATTTTCTATTAGTCAGAATGGCTAAGATCAAAAATATCAATGATATCTAATACTGGAGAGGATGTAGAGTAAGGATGGGAAAGCAAACTTAGTACAATCACTCCAGAAATCAGTATGATGGTTTCTCAGAAAATTGGGAAACAACCTACCTCAAGACCCAGCAATACCACTCTTGGGCATATGCACAAAGGATTCTTGCTGTAGGAAATCCTTCAGCCAGTAAGTAACCTTTAAGACACCAGCCCACTTAGGCATGGCCTCTTATACTATAAGTGTCTATGTAAAGTGCATGTTCACTCTCTCCTGGCTTCTAGATTCAGTTCCTGTTCCCTGCTTGTGCAGAGAACTGTGATCTTTGAGTCTACCCCTAAATAAATCACGCTTTATTATACTCAATTCTGAGCTAGTGAAGGATTATTTTTTAACTTCCATGTTCAGATTCTCAATTATACTACAAGGACATTTGTTTATCTATGTTCATACCAGCATTATTTATAATAGTTTGAACCTGGAAACAACTTAGATGTCCCTCAATTGAAGAATGGATAAAGAAAATATGGTCCATTTACACAATGGAGTACTATCAGTGGTAAAAATCAATGACATCTTGATTTTGTATGCAAATGGATGGAAGTAGAAAACCACCCTGAGTAAGGTAAACCAGACCCAGAATGATGAGCATGGAATGTACCTGCTCATAAGTGGATATTAGCTGTAAACAAAGGATAATGTAAAGCCTATAGTCCATGACCCCAGAGAAGCTAAGTAACAAGGAGAACTCTAAGATATACATAAAGATAGATAGATAGATAGATAGATAATAGATCCCTCCAAAAAGTATGAACAGACAAGACTTCCTGAGAAAGTTGGTAGCATAAAGGTGGGGGGAGAAGTGAGGTGGAAATAGTGGAGGAGGAGAGAAGGGAAAAGGGAGGAGAACTTGAGGGAAAGAAATGGTTGAGTTGGGGGAAGGATGGAGATGGAGAGCCAGGAAAGCGGTATCTTGATTGAGGCAGCCAATATGCAGCTAGCAAGAAACTTGGCACTAGAGAAATCCCAGGAATCCACAAGGATGACCTCAGCTAAGACCCTGAGCAATAGTGGAGAAGGTGCCCAAACAGGCCTTGCCCTGTTGTCAGATTGATGATTATCTTAAATATCACCATAGAAACTTCATCCAGCAACTAATAGAAGTAGAGGCAGAGATCCATAGGGGAGCACTGGACTGAGCTTCCAAAGTCCAGTTGAAGAGTGTGAGGAGTGAGAATATGGGCAAAGAGGTCAAGACCATAATGGGGATACCCAACTGAAACAGTTTACCTGAGCTAATGGGAATTAACCATTGCTGGCCGGATAGGGAAGGAACTAGCATAGGACCAATCTAGGCCCCCTGAATGTGGGTGACAGTTGTATGTATGACTGGGCCACTGACAGCCAGGCAAGGATTTATACCTACTACTTGTTTTAGCTTTTTGAAACCTATTTTCTTTGTATGGATATCTTGCTCAGCCTAGATATATAGATATAGTAGAGCGGACCTTGGTCCTTGTTTAAAGCACTGTGCCTTACCTTCTCTGAGGAGTGGATAGGGAGTAGGGTGGGGGAAAGGTGGAGGGTACAGGAGTAAGGGAGGGAATGGGGACTGGGATTGGTATGTAAAATGAAAAAAAGACAGTTTTTAAAAAAATAAAATAGCTCAAAAATATAAAACTCCTTGTGTGAAAGGAGTTTTGGGTCCTAAGTTTAAAGGTAAACAAATGTTTTAAAAGATGAAGAGAAAAACAAATTCAACATAGACACTAAACAACTTTGTACCAATTTCAGGCTATCTCCTGTGACCAGATTGGTGTCTGGTTGAATTGTCATCAGTGTGGTGTCACCCAGCAACTGATGGAGGCAGATGTAGAGACCCACAGCCAAACATTAGCAAAGTTCAGCAACCCTGCAGAAGAAGAAAAAGGAGTGTAGGAGCCACAATGGCCAAGGTCACCATGGGAAGGCTCACACAGTCAACTAACCTGAGCTCATAGGAGTCTTCAGAGACTGAACGGACAACCAGGGAGCCTGTATGAGACTGAGCTAGGCAATGTGCATATATGTTACAGTTGTGCAGTTTGGTCCTCTAATGGGACCTCTATCAGCAGGAACAGGGGTTTCTCTGACTCTTTTGCTGGTTTCTGAAACCCTAATTCTCATATTGGCTCCCCTTGCCCAGTCTTAAAATAAAGGGAGATGCTTAGTCTTGCTGCAACTTGATATGCTTTGTTGTATTAATACTCATAGGAGACCTGTCCTTTCCTTGGTGGAGACAGAGAGGAAGGGATCATGGAGTTGGAGGGGGGGAATATAGGAGTGTAACTTGGTGGGGAAGATGGGGGCAGAGGCAGCAGCTGGGATGTAAGATAGATAAATAATAAAAAAAGGTAAACTCTGAGACTTTCACTGTTGGAATGAAGGACTGAAAGATTTACTATCTATCTTCCAATGATAAAAGAGCTTTGGGATTAGGTTTGTTCTCGGTCTCATTAACTCTGCAGACACACACTGGGGAAAATTTGGAGTTTTGTTATTTGTGGATGTTTCTGGGCATTTATATTTTTCTATGCATGCTCATGTCATCCCCTATTCCTCCTCCATTTCCCACTTTTGTATGTATTTACGTTAGATGTCTAAAACCAACATTTTTCTTGCTAATATTAATCTTCTTTGTGTATCTTAAAAAGTACAGAAGATATGCTCTACCATTTAATATTTTTATGATCATCATCACTGCCTGTATTCTTGTTGCAGGATAAAGAAATTACTTATGAGCTTGCTAACCAGAAATCCCCCTCATAATTCACTTCTTCTTCAACATCCTTTGCTCATGTATTAATTCAAAGGTTTAGATTCAAGAAGGCTTCTACGGGAATATCTCCAATCTAATTTCAACCTGCTTATGTTAAGATACCAACTCAGACTCTAATGGACAGCTGCAGAATCTATTTACATTTCATTGCTTCGTGTTGATATAACACAGGATACTCTATATGAGGAGAGACAGTGATTTACATTCTACGTATTGCAATGTCAGTGTCTGAGATATCAGTATATGCACTCAAACAGCGAAATTAAAGACAAAGAATTTTGATAATTGAGTCAAGAAAACTACACAGAACCCATTTATATGCAATTATTATTTCTTTAGTATTCCAAAATTTTCCTTACAGATGGCATGAATTCCAACTGCATGACAGAATCTTCCACAACTTATCAACAGCTCATTGTACCTACAACAAGATTTATGAAAGTAAATCTTTTAACCATACTAAAGGTGTAAAGAGAACAAGGAGAAAGTAACCAATCTTTTAACAAGTATTGAATCTGTCTCTATACTTAATTTAATCTGAAAATACTTCATAAACAGAAAAGGAACTGAATAATGAATTTTGGATTGTTGTTGGAAAAGATGTTCTTTACTTTTTCTAATATCTCTCTTTTAGTTATAAAAAAATCTGACTTGATCAAGATCCCAATGGATAATCCTAGTAGTGTGGCTTCTGCACCTTGTAAACTTCAGCTAACAAATCTATCTAGCCCATGTAAGCAGCTGTCTTTCATTCTTCCTCCTTCTGTTTTCTCCTTCGAATTCCCCATCTCTTCACTCTTTCTTAGGTCTTACTTTTCTCTTTCCTCACCACTCCCAGACTGTCTCTCTCTTCCTTCTTTCTAAATGTTTCTTCTTTTACTAACTGTCATCTCGATTCCTTTGTTTTTCTCTATTTTTCCTTTCTTCATTTCTACTCTAATTTTCCTTCTCTTTTGTCTCCTTCTGCTCTCTCCATTTCTCGAAACAGAAAACTTTTTTTTTCCCATTTAATCTTCCCAATCTAACAGTTTACTCTTGTCCCAAACAGAAGTAATGCATCTGTTTTTCAAAACATAATCAACACAAGTATATAAATCATTTCCCTTCCATGGAGCTTTCTAAAGGGACTTTATCTGAATTCAGTGCTAATGATTTAGTGTTTCAATGTGTGCTATATGCCTCCATATGAGTAATTTTCTAGCATCTGCTACAGATGAAACAATTCTTGAAAATTATGCCAGTTTGATAAAGCATCAGCAATGAATAGAAGTTGCACCTTTAGCTGACAGATTTTAGAACATATGGAAGAACTACAAAACTCATTCTAGATTATTTCTATAAATTTCTACCATTCAATAAATTTTATTATACTACAAAGTATGTGCAGAGATGAATCTCTCTTTCTCGTAAAAATAATGGTTTTTTTATAACTAAACATAATTGTAAAATTGTGATAAAATATTCAGATACCATTTTTACTACTAATTCACTTTAAATCAGCATTTTAGGAAAAAATAGAGATTTTAGATAATACTTATATTAATATTGAACTTTAAGGATATAAAGTTTCACTGTAATATTAATGGAATATCTCTTAAGCAAGATCTAGACTTAAAAAAATTTTCATCCAAGTTTTAATAAGAATTTCTCTTGGTTTTGCCAGTTAGGAATATTGGACATAGTGACTTGCCCGTCAATAAAAAGGTTGCTTCAAATTTAAATTAATTGTATAATTTATTTTCATTAATGTTTTGATTGCAAAGTAAAAAAAAATTGTGTTTCTTAAGTGACTAAAAATTACAATTGTAGTGATTCCAAATACTTTACGTAATTTTAAATAAATTTACTGAAACATCAATTTTCAGATTCTTTCTCTGTGAGGCTTATAGCCCTTTTTGGTCCCATGTTTATAAACATAAAATATAAAGGGAAGAAAGGATGAAAAGAATGGATTGAAGGCCTTCAGTCAGTTGCCTGAGTGTTTTTTATGTTTTTCGTCTGACTTCACAAGACTGAGCCATTGCTTGACATAAATCTCCATGAGGATTAAGCTACTGATAAATAGCAAATGTAATCACAGTTTATGCCAAAATAAATTGTTCTTTAATTTTATCTAGCTGCTGAGAAGAGTGAAAAATCACGCATGTTCCAAATATAAGTATAGTTATGAATTTCCAACATAATCTTATGATAGAAAAATAGTAAGTGCTCAGATCAGGAGAAATGACCTGTGAGCAGGCCCTTTCTTCCCAGGGAGTTTCTTCCAGTATAGTATTTCATAACATGAACTTTATTTTCTTTAAAAACCTTACCTTTAAATTAATATATATATATATAGAGAGAGAGTAACAAAATTGATTAACATTTTATCTTAAAAATTAGGAAACTAAAAATTTAGGTTTTTCCTTATTATTAATATTTTGGTTTAGATTAAGGTGTTTCTCCCACTCTGTATTCCACCCAGAACTTCATCCTAATTCTACTGTGATTCAGAACCTCTTCATTTTCAGTGGTGGACGCTATTCGATAGCATGGTTGTGCCACAATTCAATCAAGAACTTACCATAGAACATTTTGATCATTTCAGGCTGGGTTATAATGCAGCTATTATGAACAATCACCTGCACATACTGCTGTGAACATGTACTTTTAACTTAATTCTTAATTCTCTGGGAATGCTCTGAGGAATGGACAGAAGTGTAATCACACAATCATATTGTAAGTGTATATTTAATTGGTTTATAAAACTACCCAACCATTTTCTATAATAACTTCAACTACTTGCATTGTTTCTGACAACATTTGGCAACATATGGTATTATTTGATTCTATTTTTGCTGCTCTAACAGGTGTATGCATCATAGCAGCCAATAAAGGTGAATGTAGCTCATGCAATTATTTCTCCTGACTTATTTTCAACAAAACACTTCACCTGTATGATCCTAAATAAAATTAGAAATATTTTTGTTGAATTATGAGGGTTTATTATTTGTCACTAGCTATAATTATTTCAATTTTTAATTTCAGAACCTGCACAATGCATCTGTACTAACTTCTCTTTTAGGGAAAAGTTTGTCATATTTAATATGGTGGAATATGTTTTATCTGATGGATAATGTTCCTATTATAATAAAAATAATACACATTTTACTTGCTATGATAAGGGTGAAGTTAGAGTACATTATACTAAATGAAATGTCTTTTAGAGAAAGACAAACATTACATGAACTAACTCAATGTAGAATGAAAAATTTATTCATTTAAAGAATCAGAACACAGACCCCATTGTTGTTAGAATTTTGAGCCTAGGAGAAGAAATGTTTTGGTTTCACTTCTGTAGGATAAATAAACTCTGGAGGCCACAGTGTGGAAACAGTAGTTAAGAGCAATGTGTTGTCAATGAACTGTCTACTCGATAGAAAGAATGGATCTTAAATAGTCTCACCATATGATAAGAATTTGAGAAGATAAATGTGCTAACTACCTTCATTAAATGATCTCAAAATGTATACAAATATGCAAATACATTTTACAACATAAATATGTATAAGTTTTATTTAGCCATTTATTCCTTAAAAAAACTGAAGAAAACCAATAAAAAATAAAGCATGTCTAAATAAAAAGAAAACAAAAATTATTTGCTAAGCCATTTCATCATTAGACATTTTCTGTATCTTTTTCCAAACATTGTGTAGACGTCTTATACACAGCTCACATTGGTTCATTTCTGCATAGTATAGAAAGTGTGAAGTTGCAGTCCAGTCTCTTTCCTTTTTCTATGCCTATAGTTGGTTAATCATTCCAGCAATAGTTGTTAACCCTTACTTTATCCCCACTGAATTGTTTTAGTGCGGGAAAAAAATTAGTGAAAACTGATCATTAAATTTTCAAAAACCAAATATAAAGAAAATATTTCTAAAAATGTCCAGAAAGAACTAATATGTCACACTGAAACCAGAGCACAAAGATAGATTTTCACCACAGAAAATAAGCAGGACCCAAGTACATATGAATTGAAAGAACTTTGCAAAATATATTCTTTAAAAATAAGAACCATTGGCACATGAAGATTATGTCTGTAACATAGAATTCCTTTTTCTTCCTATTGTGTTGCTGAGCATGGAAACCAGAAGCCCCACCTTGCACCTGGGGAGAACACTTTATTGCTAAGCTATATCTCTAGCCTTTTTAGGAAGTTATTTATTGTTGTAATAGGAGCAGCGGGGCTGTGTCCCCAGCACCCCAGCCTCCTGGCTAGCTTATACCCCGAAATAATTACACGGACACTGTATTCTTTTAAACACTGCTTGGCCCATTATATCTAGCCTCTTCTTGGCTAACTCTCGCACCTGGACTAGCCCATTTCCAATCATGTGTGTAGCACCCCAAGGTGCGCTTACCGGGAAGATTCTAGCCTACGTCCATCCTGGGTCGGAGCTTCATTGCGTGTGCTTCAGAGAGCAGAGGTATCGCGTCTGCCTGGGAGAGGGGAGCATGGCGTCTCTGCTCAAGAGAGAAGAGCTGTCGTGTCTGAGCTCACTTCCTCTTCCTCCCAGCATTCTGTTCTGTTTATTCCACCCACCTATGTTTTAACCTATCAGGGCCAAGGCAGTTTATTTAACCAATGACCTTCCTCCATCAATTTATATATATTTTTCCCATTGTAATAATTTAACTTGTGGGTAGGTGTGGGTACTGTATGTGGTATATGCACATGTATAGGTGCTCATGGGAGAGGCCAGAGCAAGACACACCATTTCTGCCTCTTTCTTTCTGAAACTGGAAGCCATGATAAGGTTTCTTGCTGAAACTAGCCAGCAATCAGCAGCCATCTTCCTGTCTCCACACTGTCAACAGGGTTAGGGTTAGTGATGTCCTCATGCCACACCTGCTCTTTTGTATGGCCTCTGGGGACTTGAACTCAGGTCTTCATACTGGCATAGAAAGCAGTTTCAGGACAGTCACAAGTTGAGTTGATGTTGATGTTGACTCTTCATTGTTCCAGCTTTATGATGTTGTCTACAACTGTATGTTTTCACTTGAAGGCACCAAAAGAATGACCAGAAGTTCCATTGCTCTATCTTATACATGACACAAATATATTTTCTCAGTGCTTCTCCAGTAGCAACTCAGAGACAAAAAAGGTGAAGAGAGATGCCAGGAGACATAGTCATCTCCCTTCTTGTATTTCTGGCATTCCCAGCTCAGAGGCTGCACTGTTTAAGATCTTACTGTTTGTGAGGTTCAGGGCTTTAGATAATATGATGGAGTACCAGGGTTTCATCTCTCTAGGGGAGTAACAAGAACAATTATTTTTACTTAGAAAATAATATAGTTTAGCGAACATCTAGATATAGACTGATATTTTAATTTTATGACTATTCTTTTATTTTAAACCAATTAATATGTTAATTGATATGTTAATTAATATGTTAATATGAGCAAAATATTCCTATTTTTGCTATGTTGAGACTGATAAGTTTTCACAAATATATTGAACTTTGCTTTCATTTTTATATGTAGGAAATAGAACATTTTCTTTCCATAAATTTATTTCCTGTGCAATTCCGAAGGAAACTGCCAATTAGCTGTTGTTTCATAATGGTGTATCTAAAGATTCCTTAGTAGCCTCTTTTTTATTTTATGTTTACTTTTTATTAAAATAGATTTTAAATACAATATATTCTGATTTTAGTTCCCTCATTTCTCCACATAGTTCCTTGCCACCTTCCCTGTCATCTGGGTCCACCATGTTTCTGTATTGCATTAAAAATATTGGGCCTATAAGAGATAATAATATAATAAAATATTCACATAAAAACAAACACAACAAAATAGGACAAAACAAATGAACAGAAGAAAAAGGGCCTAAGAAAAGGAACATGAAGCATATATAGTAGAGACATACTCATTTACACACTCAAGAATCCCATTAAAACAAAAAAGCAGAAATTATAATATGTATGCAAAAAAACTATAGGGTAAAATCAGGAAGTAAATAATAGATAGATAGATAGATAGATAATAGATAGGTGGATAGATAAGAAAAATGTAAAAAGAAGAAAAAGAGAAAAGCCTGACACAACATTCTGAAGCAAGATACCCACAGCTGCCACTGAGTTTCTTTTCCATCGGTCATCTACTACAGAGCATGCAGCCTATCCTTAAGAGTAGTTTGTTTCCCCAGTGAAATTCCTTCGGAGAAAATTTAATTTTCATTTGCAAGTTATTATCAATTAGAGACAGCTTTTGGGCTGGGGATGAGGGTGTGTGTTCACTTCTCTTTTCACCTCTAAGACCCTGTCAGGTGCAGACCTACACAAGCCCTATGCTTGCTGTTACAGTCTCTGTGAGTTCACACAGTCTATCCTGTTGTGTTGAGAAAACTTGCTTCCTTGGCATCCACCATCCCTCTGGTTCTTAAACTTCATAGAATTTCTAAAAACTGTGTCATGTATTTCTTGCAAGCTGTTTTAATGAGCAAGTGTTTAGAATGATCAACCATATTGTTTGAGTAGGATCTATTGTGAGCATCAACCACTATTGATCCACTGAGTTGTTGATACTGTTTAAGATGGTTCCAGATTTTTCTAGTTATTATGGACAAGAATGTGACATATGATATTCACTGAAGAGAGTCATAGCTCAGTATGTTGACTATGTCCTTAAGTTTATTAAACATGGCTAAATTTCTCTGCAATATTTTTACTTCAACACTAGCAATGTGTATGAGGCCACACAAATAAACCTAAAACTTAGTTTTAGATGCTTCCTTACTAGGTAGGAATTTCTTTGTAACTGTAATTTCTGACATGGTTAATGATGTCATTGCTACCTGGGTACTAAGTCTTTTTACTCGTTTGTTTTTAATAGATCACTCCTTCCCACAGAGGTCACATTAACTTCTTTCTCAAGAGCAGAGTACTAAAATGAATCCAGTCATACGTCTGATGAGCCATGTGTAAGCCAGCTCACTTTACTAGACGTCTCTTCTTAAGTCAACATCTTCAAAATATGATATAAAAATAGAGATATTTCTGTCAAAAGACATTTAATTTTGATGATCATTTAGAATCAGAGTTTTCTACAGTTCATTGGTATCATCTGTGTAATTTTGGGGAAAAAGTAACTAAGAAATTTTGCAGAGGCAGGTATTGATTCAATGTGATCCTATCATGATGTATTACAGCTGCTGAAACAGACCACCACACACCAGGTGCCCTGAACAACAGGCAACAACAATAACTTTATGCCCACAGTTTTTAATAAGTGGCAATTCTTAACTCTAGGAGTTACAGAAGCATGTGCAATTCTCCACCCAAATTAGCTCCAGATTTGGGACATTTTCCTCCTGTGTTGATAACTCCTTCTTAGTGTATTGCCACATAGTGGAGAAAGAGAACAAATCATATGATCTCTTCTTAGATGGACATTAATGCTATCAGGATGACCTTAGCCTCAGAGGTTATGTCAAACTTGTAGCCTCTAAAGATCCCACCTTCCAACACTCAGTGAGGCAGAAGCAGGTGGATCTTTGTGAGTTCGAGACCAGCCTGGTCTACAGAGTGAGTTCTAGGACAGTCAGAGATACACAAAGAAACTCCTTACCAAAAACACCACATCTCCCAATGCTTTCAGGCTGGAAATAAGGGCCTCAGTATAAGCATGCATTTAAAGTGGATACAGTTCTGATCGCCGGCCTGCACCAAGCAGGGTAGCCGCTTTGTTTGCGACCTGCCCACCAGCACGGAGGCCTGATCTCTCGGCGCCAAGAGAGACAGCTTTGGGGTGAGTTTCTAGCCCTGTGGCACCAGCCTGGGAAGGGGAGCTCAGAGGTTCCTTGGCCCCCTATCCTTCTTGGGCTCTCTGCAGGGCCTCCACTCCCTGCATACCGCCTCTTTCTTCCTAGCCCACCCAGCACCCATCCAGAACCCTCTCCACTTCGGCCCCACTGTCCTCTTTTGGCACATAACATCACCCAGCCCAGCCTGTCTGGGCACTGGGTCCTAATCCTTGGGGCACCCAAGCGGGCGGGAGTCCCTTTGTTTCTGTCGCCTGCCTGCACCAAGCAGGGTAGGCGCTTTGTTTGCGACCTGCCCACCAGCACAGAGGCCTGATCTCTCGGAGCCAGGAGAGACAGCATTGGGGTGAGTTTCTGGCCCCGTGGCACCAGCCTGGGAAGGGGAGCTCAGAGGTTCCTTGGCCCCCTATCCTTCTTGGGCTCTCTGCAGGGCCAACACTCCATGCATACCGCCTCTTTCTTCCTAGCCCACCCAGCACCCATCCAGAACCCTCCGCACTTCGGCCCCACTGCCCTCTTTCGGCACATAACATCACCCAGCCCAGCCTATCTGGGCACTGGGTCCGAATCCTCGGGGCACCCAAGCGGGCGGGAGTCCCTTTGTTTCTATGGCCTGCCTGCACCAAGCAGGGTAGGCGCTTTGTTTGCGACCTGCCCACCACCACGGAGGCCTGATCTCTCAGCGCCAGGAGAGCCAACGTTGGGGAGAGCCAGCATTGGGTAGGCAAGGAGACCTGATACGGTAAAAGAAGATCCATAAGGGAGCATTTGGAAGAAGAGATGGGCAGATGCCAAGGCAAGAATTCGCCCAACAAGCTGAAAAGCAACATGAAGCCACCAGAAACCAGCGACCTCACAAAAGGAGAACATGAACACCTTAATCAAGAAGAAGTAGAAAAGGTTGACTTCATGAAAGTGATTGATGCCCTTAAACAGCATGTAAAAAACGTCCTTATAGAAATGGATGAGAAATATAACAGAAAGTTTGAAGAATTGAATAAATCAGTGAATGATACCCTAGAAAACCAAGGAAAAACAATCAAACAGATAATGGAAACAGTGCAAGACTTGAAAACTGAAATGGAGGCAAAGAAGAAAACACGAGTTTGCATTCCCACCAGCAATGGGTGAGTGTACCCCTTTCTCCACAACCTCTCCAGCAAAGGCTATCATTGGTGTTTTTTATTTTAGCCATTCTGACAGGTGTAAGGTGGTATCTTAAAGTTGTCTTGATTTGCATTTCCCTGATCGCTAAGGAAGTTGAGCATGACCTTAAGTATCTTTTGGCCATTTGAAGTTCTTCTGTTGAGAATTCTCTGTTCAGCTCAGTGCCCCATTTTATAATTGGGTTGATTAGCCTTTTACGGTCTAGTTTCTTGAGTTCTTTATATATTTTGGAGATCAAACCTTTGTCAGTTGCAGGGTTGGTGAAGATCTTCTCCCAGTCAGTGGGTTGTCTTTTTGTCTTAGTGACAGTGTCCTTTGCTTTACAGAAGCTTCTCAGCCTCAGGAAGTCCCATTTATTCAATGATGCCCTTAGTGTCTGTGCTGCTGGGGTTACACATAGGAAGTGGTCTCCTGTGCCCATTTGCTGTAGAGTACTTCCCACTTTCTCTTCTATCAGGTTCAGTGTGTTCGGACTGATATTGAGGTCTTTAATCCATTTGGATTTTAGTTTTGTGCATGGTGATAGATATGGATCTATTTTCATTCTTCTACAGATTGACATCCAGTTTTGCCAACACCATTTGTTGAAGATGCTCTCTTTTTTCCATTGTATACTTTTAGCTCCTTTATCGAAGATCAGGTGTTCATAGGTTTGTGGGTTAATGTCAGGGTCTTCTATTCGATTCCATTGGAGTGTTTCGGTTTCTCAGGAAATTCGGGATCAACCTACCCCTGGATCCAGCAATACCACTCTTGGGAATATACCCAAGAGAGGCCCTATCATACAACAAAAGTATATGCTCAACTATGTTCATGGCAGCATTGTTTGTAATAGCCAGAACCTGGAAACAACCTAGATGCCCTTCAACGGAAGAATGGATGAAGAAAGTATGGAATATATACATATTAGAGTATTACTCAGCAGTAAAAAACAAGGACTTCTTGAATTTTGCATACAAATGGATGGAAATAGAAAACACTATCCTGAGTGAGGTAAGCCAGACACAAAAAGAGGAACATGGGATGTACTCACTCATATTTGGTTTCTAGCCATAAATAAAGGACATTGAGCTTATAATTCATGTTCCTAGAGAAGCTAAATAAGGCGAATCCAAAGACAAACACATAGGTATCCTCAGGAATATTAACCTTCATCAGGCGATGAAAGGAGACAGAGACAGAGACCCACACGGGAGCACCGGACAGAAATCTCAAGGTCCAAATCAGGAGCAGAAGGAGACGGAGCACGAGCAAGGAACTCAGGACCACAAGGGGTGCACCCACACACTAAGACAATGGGGATGTTCTATTGGTATCTCACCAAGGCCAGCTGGCCTAGGTCTGAAAAAGCATGGGATAAATCCGGACTAGCTGAACATAGCGGACAATGAGGAATACTGAGAATTCAAGAACAATTGCAGTGGGTTTTTGATCCTACTGCACGTACTGGCTTTGTGGGAGCCTAGGCAGTTTGAATGCTCACCTTACGAGACCTGGATAGAGGTGGGCAGTCCTTGGGCTTCCCACAGGTCAGGGAACCCTGATTGCTCTTCGAGCAGATGGGGGGGGGGACTTGATCGGGGGGAGGGGGAGGGAAATGGGAAGCGGTTGTGGGGACGAGGCAGAAATCCTTAATAAATAAATAAATTAAAAAAAAGAAAAGAAAAAAAAGAAAACCCAGTAGTGCCCTACGACTCAGCAGTTCCAGTCTCAGGGATGTACCCAAGAGAGCTAAGAACACATCTACACAGAACGTGCACACAGATGTTTGCAATAGCATTGTCCAGCTCAAACATCCAGCAAGAAAATATCGGAGTGAAAGCATGATATAACTGTCTGATGGAGTACTGTTCCTCCACAAAATGACCATATGTCTATTACATGGTTCCATTTTTAAGGAGATGCTCAGAATAGGTGAATCAACAGAGACAGGAAGTAGACACGTGGTTGCTCAGGAAAGGAGCTGACAGAAGGAAATGGGAGGGACCACTAGTGGGTGTGATGTTTGCTCTGAAGCAATGAAAGGCAGTTTTTATGATGGTGGCACAATTTTCTGAATTTACTAAATACCAACGAATTGTATGTACACTTTCAGTGGATGAGTTGGGTGGTCTATGAATTATATATCAATATAATGTTAAATGATACTTATTCCATTTAATCCATACCAGGTTCTAGAGTAAGCACTGGCTGGCTACACAGACGTGATTCAGGCTCTGGACCCAAGAGCCTTACAGAATAGTTGGTGGATTTTGTCATTCCAGAGTCCAATGATATTCTGGAAGAATGTAATACCACCCTTGCACCTTAGTGCAAAGATTTCCAGGGCCAATGGAAGGCCTCTCTACAGACTCATGATAATCTTTGAAGCAGAGTACTGTTTCCCATGACAGCAGCCATGTGTTAGGCCACAGCTATTCGCGGTCAGCAACTTGCTCTGGAGCTTCAACCCAAGCCTTGTCTGTCAATGGCTCCTTGAAGCTCCTCAAGCCTCTGTTTCCTCTTTTGTGAGTATGTGTGTGCATGTGTGCATGCATGTACCTTAGTTTCCTCATTTGCGATATGAGGATAAGAGGGTCTATGTCCTAAAGATTTTGTAGTGCATGAATTAATATATATAAAATCATGGTGTGGAGTAACTGCAAAGACCTCAGGCTGCTTCCCCACAGTCCGCTAGCTGGCACAGACACACCACTTTGGACAGCCAAGATGCCTTCCCCAGGACTTTTAGCACAATAAAACTCTGGCTTTGGGTAGATGATGTGGGGTTTGCCAGTACTGTAGCTATGGTCCACATGTGCGCAACGCCCCTCATAATGCAGGAACTTTCTCTAACTATTCACTGGAAAACAGTTGGATTCAATTCAGAGAAAACCCGTCTACAGATCAAGGGCTCACAGCCTGAGCAGAGCTCAGCTCCACGGTTGCTTTGTACTACCACCCAAGCACCGTGCAGCCGCCCGCACCGGAGGTCTCCCACAGTTACCCTTCATCTGATAAGCAGACATCCCATAGGCATCCTGAAATACAATTTATAGATGATACAGCCTTCTGAGCTTCATACCGTCCTCTTCCAGGTGAATCAAAATGTCTTACTAGGGATAGAAGAAAAAGCCACACACAGTAAAATCTGATGTAAGTGTCTGGGCACAAGGACACGAGATGGCATACGGAAGTGCGTAAATACTTGTGTCTGTGTGTGAGATGACCAGGGAGACCAAAGGCTGATAGAGGTGTGTACGTATGCATTGCCACCAGCAACCTGATTTTTCAAAGTGCTCCCCGTGTTTGGTCAAATTGCTTTTTTGGAACGTTAATGAGTATTAACATTGTAAAAATAAAATAAAATAATGTGTGTTCCAAGACAAGGTAAAGTTGAAAAAAAAAAAAAAAGAAGAAAACACAAACAGAGGGCCGGCTGGACATGGAAAATTTAAGTAAACAAACAGAGTCTACAGAAACAAGCATAACCAACAGAATACAAGAGTTAGAAGAAATAATCTCAGATTCTGAAGATACCATAGAGAAAATAAACACACTGATCAAAGAAAACAGCAAATCCAACAAACTCTCATCACAAAATATTCAGGAAATATGGGACACAATAAAAAGACCAAACCTAAGAATAATAGGAGTAGAAGAAGGAGAAGAAGTGCAGCTCAATGGTCCAGAAAATATATTTAATAAAATTATAGAAGAAAACTTTCCCACACTAAAGAAAGATATACCGATGAAGGTTCAAGAAGCATACAGAACACCGAATAGGCTGGATCAAAAAAAAAAACATCCTCTCACCATATACTTATCAAAACACAAAGCATACAAAAAAAGGAAAGAATATTAAGAGCTGCAAAGGGAAAAGGCCAAATTACTTATAAAGGTAAACCTATCAGACTTACACCTGACTTCTCCATGGAAACCATGAAAGCCAGAAGGTCTTGGATAGATGTACTGCAGAAACTGAGAGACCATGGATGTAAGCCCAGATTACAATACCCAGCCAAGCTTTCATTCACTATAAATGGAGAAAAGAAAATTTTCCAGGATAAAAACAAATTTAAACAATACGCAGCCACAAATCCAGCCTTACAGAAAGTAATAGAAGGAAAATCACTAACCAAGGAGTCCAACAATGACCACAATAACTCAGACATCTAGAGACCCTTCACATACACAAAACAAAGAAGGGAAACACACAAACTCTACGACTAAAAAAATGAACGGAGTTAACAACCACTGGTCATTAATATAACTTAATGTCAAAGGACTCAACTCACCTATTAAAAGGCACAGGCTAAGAGATTGGATAAGAAAACAGGATCCAACATTCTGCTGTTTACAAGAAACACACCTCAACCACAAAGACAGGCACCTACTCAGAGTAAAGGGCTGGGAAAAGGCTTTTCAAGCAAATGGACCTAAGAAACAAGCAGGTGTGGCCATACTAATTTCTAACAAAGTAGACTTCAAACTTAAATCAATCAGAAGAGATGGAGAGGGGCATTTTATACTCATAACAGGAACAGTTCATCAGGATGAAGTCTCAATCCTGAACATCTATGTCCCTAATATAAAAGCACCCACGTACATAAAAGAAACATTGTTAAAACTCAAGGCAGCCATCAAACCGCACACACTAATAGTAGGAGACTTCAACACTCCTCTCTCACCAATGGACAGGTCAATCAGACAGAAACCTAACAGAGAAATAAGAGAATTAATGGAGGTGATGAATAAAATGGACTTAACAGACATCTATAGAACATTCCACCCAAATAGGAAAGAATATACCTTCTTCTCTGCAGCTCATGGAACCTTCTCAAAAATCGACCGCATAGTCGGTAACAAAGCAAACATCCACAGTTACAAAAAAATATTAGTAATCACCTGTGTCTTATCCGATCACCATGGATTAAAGTTAGAATTCAACAACAATCCTACCCCCAGAAAGCCTACAAATTCATGGAAACTGAACAGTCAACCACTGAACCATACCTGGATTAAGGAAGAAATTAAGAAAGAAATTAAAGTCTTCCTGGAATTCAATGAAAATAAAGAACAACATACTTAAACTTATGGGACACTATGAAAGCAGTCCTAAGAGGAAAGTTCATAGCACTAAGTGCCCACTAAAAGAAAACAAAGAAAGCTCACATTGGAGACTTAACAGCCCACCTGAAAGCTCTAGAAAAAAAAGAAGCAGACTCACCTAGGAGGAGTAGAAGACTGGAAATAATCAAACTGAGGGCTGAAATCAACAAAATAGAAACACAGAAAACAATACAAAGAATCAATGAAACAAAAAGCTGGTTCCTGGAGAAAATCAACAAGATTGATAAACCCCAATCCAAACTAATCAAACGGCAGAGAGAGAATTTGCAAATTAATAAGATCAGAAATGAAAAGGGGGACATAACCACAGACATAGAGGAAATTCAGAGAATCATTAGATCTTACTACAAAAGCCTATATGCCACAAAACTGGAAAATGTAAAGGAAATGGACACCTTTTTAGATAAATACCATATACCAAAGTTAAACCAGGACCAGGTGAACAACCTAAATAGACCTGTTAGTCGCGAAGAATTAGAATAGGTTATCAAAAACCTCCCTACCAAAAAAAGCCCAGGACCAGATGGCTTCAATGCGGAATTCTTCCAGAACTTCCAAGAAGAACTAATACCTATACTCCTTAATGTATTTCACAATATAGAAACAGAAGAGGCATTGCCAAATTCCTTTTATGAAGCTACAGTTACCCTGATACCAAAACCGCACAAAGACTCAACCAAGAAAGAAAATTATAGACCAATCTCACACATGAACATCGATGCAAAAATCCTCAACAAAATACAGGCAAACCGTATCCAAGAACACATTAGAAAAATTATCCATTATAATCAAGTAGTCTTCATCCCAGGGATGTAGGGCTGGTTCAACATACGAAAATCTATCAATGTAATCCATCATATAAATAAACTGAAAGAAAAAAACCATATGATCATTTCATTAGATGCTGAAAAAGCATTTGACGAAATTCAACATCCCTTTATGATAAAAGTCTTGGAGAGATTAGGGATACAAGGGTCATACCTAAATATAATAAAGGCTATATACAGCAAGCCGACAGCTAACATCAAATTAAATGGAGAGAAACTTAAAGCCATCCCACTAAACTCAGGAACATGACAAGGCTGTCCACTCTCGCCATACCTCTTCAATATAGTGCTTGAAGTTCTAGCAATAGCAATAAGACAACATAAGGGGATCAAGGGGATTCGAATTGGAAAGGAAAATGTGAAACTTTCGTTATTTGCAGATGATATGATAGTGTACATAAGCGACCCCCAAAACTCCACCAAAGAACTTTTACAGCTGATAAACACCTTTAGTAATATGGCAGGATACAAGATCAACTCCAAAAAATCAGTCGCCCTCTTATACACAAAGGATATGGAAGCAGAGAGGGAAATCAGAGAAGTTTCACCTTTCACGATAGCCACAAACAGCATAAAATATCTAGGGGTAACTCTAACCAAGGAAGTGAAAGATCTATTTGACAAGAACTTTAAGGCATTGAAGAAAGAAACTGAGGAGAATACCAGAAAATGGAAGGACCTCCCTTGCTCTTGGATTGGGAGGATCAACATAGTAAAAATGGCAATTCTACCAAAGGCAATTTATAGATTCAATGCAATCCCCATCAAGGTTCCTTCAAAATTCTTCACAGATCTTGAGAGGACAATAATCAACTTTATATGGAAAAACAAAAAACCCAGGATAGCCAAAACAATCCTATACAATAAAGGATTGTCTGGAGGCATTACCATCACTGACTTCAAACTCTATTACAGAGCTACAGTGATGAAAACAGTGTGGTACTGGCATAAAAACAGAGAAGTCGACCAATGGAATCGTATAGAAGACCCGAATTTTGACCCACAAACCTATGAACACCTCATTTTTGATAAAGGAGCCAAAAGTATACAATGGAAGAAAGAAAGCATCTTCAACAAATGGTGCTGGCATAACTGGATGTCAACCTGTAGAAGAATGAAAATAGACCCATATCTATCACCATGCACAAAACTCAAGTCCAAATGGATTAAAGACATCACTATCAGTCAAAACACATTGAACCTAATAGAAGAGAAAGTGGGAAGTACCCTACAGGAGATGGGCACAGGAGATCGCTTCTATGTGTAACCCCAACAGCACAGACATTAAGGGCAACATTGAATAAATAGGACCTACAAAAACTGAGAAGCTTCTGTAAGGCAAAGGACACTGTCACCAAGACAGAAAGGCAACCTACTGACTGGGAGAAGATCTTCACCAACCCCGCAACAGACAAAGGTCTGATCTCCAAAATATATAGAGACCTCAGGAAACTAGACTTTAAAATGCTAATTAACCCAATTAAAAAATGGGGCACTGAACTGAATAGAGAATTCTCAGCAGAGGAAGTTCAAATGGCCAAAAGACACTTAAGGTAGTGCTCAACTTCCTTAGCAATCAGGGAAATGCAAATCAAAACAACTTTGAGATATCATCTTACACCTGTGAGAATGGCTAAAGTCAAAAACACCAACGATAACCTTTGCTGGAGAGGCTGTGGAGGAAGGGGTACCCTCATCCATTGCTGGTGGGAATGCAATCTTGTGCAACCACTTTGGAAATCGGTGTTTCGGTTTCTCAGGAAATTCGGGATCAACCTACCCCTGGACCCAGCAATACCACTCTTGGGAATATACCCAAGAGATGCCCTATCATATGACAAGAGCATTTGTTCAACTATGTTCATAGCAGTATTATTTGTAATAGCCAGAACCTGGAAACAACCTAGATGCCCTTCAGTGGAAGAATGGATGAAGAAAGTGTGGAATATCTACACATTAGAGTACTACGCTGCGGTAAAAAACAATGACTTCTCAAATTTTGCATGCAAATGGATGGAAATAGAAAACACTATCCTGAGTGAGGTAACCCAGACCCAAAAAGATGAATATGGGATGTACTCACTCATAATTGGTTTCTAGCCATAAACAAGGGTCACGGAGTCTACAATTGGTGATCCCAAAGAAGCTAAGTAAGAAGGTGAACCAAAGGAAAAACATATAGTTGTCCTCTTGGCTATGGGAAGTAGACAAAATGGCCGGGGAGAAAATTGAGATCTTGGGGGTGGGGTGGGATGGGGGTAAGGGGAGATGGGGAGAGAAAAGGGAGAAGGGGAGAATGGGGGAACTTGGGGAAAAAGGAGGATTGGGATAAAGGAAGGTTAGATAGGGGAGCACGGAAGCACAATTCTTAGTTAAGGGAGCCACCTTAGAGTTGGCAAGAGACTTGAACCTAGAGTGGCTCCCAGATTCCCAAGCCGAGGTCCCCAGTTAGTTCCTTGGGCAGCTGAGGATAGGGAACCTGAAATGACCCTATCCTATAGCAATTGTGACGAATATCTTGCATATCATCATAGAACCTTCATCTGGTGATGGATGGAGATAGAG
This sequence comes from Microtus oregoni, assembly GCF_018167655.1. Taxonomy (NCBI): domain Eukaryota; kingdom Metazoa; phylum Chordata; class Mammalia; order Rodentia; family Cricetidae; genus Microtus; species Microtus oregoni. The sequence continues at coordinate 35,023,821 of NW_024543067.1, forward strand.
ACAGAGACCCACACTGGAGCACTGGACTGATCTCCCAAGGTCCCAATGAGGAGCAGAAGGAGGGAGAACATGAGCAAAGAAGTCGGGACCACGAGGGGTGCACCCACCCACTGAGACAGTGGAGCTGATCTATTGGGAGCTCACCAAGGCCAGCTGGACTGTGACTGAAAAAGCATGGGATAAAACTGGACTCTCTGAGCATGGCGAACAATGAGGGCTGATGAGAAGCCAAGGACAATGGCAGGGGGTTTTGATCCTACTTAATGTGCTGGCTTTGTGGGAGCCTAGCCAGTTTGGATGTTCACCTTCCTAGGAATGGACGGAGAGGGGAGGACCTAGGACTTACCACAGGGCAGGGAACCCTGACTGCTCTTTGGACTGGAGTGGGAGGGGGAGAGGAGTGGGGGGAGGGGGAGAAGGGTGGGAGGAGGGGGAGGGAAATGGGAGGCTGGGAGGAGGTGGAAACTTGTTTTTTTTTCTCCTTTTCTCAATAAAAAAAATGGGAAAAAAGTGGATACAGTTCTACTGTAGAGTAGAATTGAATATGGCCTATTATTTCTCGTTGTTGCTACAATCAAAAGTTTATATTTTGTATATGTAACAAACTTGAAAATTTTAGGGAAAGAGCCATTGAAAATGTGGAAAATGTATCAACATGTAGCCTGAATCCTGAAAATCTGAGTGTGAGGTACAGAGAGTTTTATAAGGCAAAGAGCTTCGTTGTCCTGAACAAAGATAAAACTTTCTAGGAAGTACAAGTAAGGACAAGAGTGGGTCAGCCTGACAAGACCAATATTCATGTTTTCATTTCAGGGTTCAATTGCTGTAGAGGTGCAGACACCCTGAACCAGATGTGGAGCCTGCTTTCTACTCTTGCCTACTGCCATCTGGGTTGGTTTAGCTAGCACGTTCATCTTTTTGTTCTTGTATGACTGTATTTTTTAACTCACTCTTTAGATATTATGAGTTAAATATTTCACAAGAACCAGATATTTTTTTAACTTTTACAGCTTTTCACGAGATAATAAATTACTTGACGTTGCAGATATTTCTTTTCAAACAATAGAAATTGGCATGAACATGAGGGAGTAAATTACATTTTTAGCAACAATTAAGTCAAAGAAAATTTAGACTAAATTTGAATGGAAAAAGTTTAATATTAAATTAAATATTAACCTAACAGTAGGGTTCAACAAAAACTCAGATAAATGCACGACAGTAGAAGGCTGATAGTTAATTCCTTGAGGATTTCTGGAGACCTACTGGGCTTCAGTTCACTTTCAGAACTGGGTTTCTAGATCAGTGAAGGAATGCAGCAGGGGCAGCAGCAGCAGCGGTGGTGATAGAAGCAATGGAGTGGATGAACTCGCCTGCAGGACATGAAGGTGGTGAACAAAAATCAAAGCTTTTTCTTCTGGCTGTCGAGAGGAGGTGCCACCAGTGCTTGGGAAGATTTTTCCCTTTTTCAACTAACTCAGTCAAGATTATCTCCAAATATGCTCAGTGCTTGATCTCCTAATTGATTCCAGATCTACTTGGGCTGATAATTAATATTAACTATTCTAGAGTATAAATAGGAAAATGGGATTGTGGATGAAGGGTCCTTGTACAAGGCTGTAATTCGGATGTCCGTGGATGGTTTTGATCCACAAAATACTGAAGAATTTACCCAAAATCCTTGTGACAGAATGGATTTTCTGTCACTAAGAAAGGAAGAAACTCTCTTCCATATTATAGGCAAACCAAGGTTGGCAAGGCATTATGTGGAGGAATTTGACACATTGGTAGTATATGCAGCCATGATGCTCAATCTTAAGTGTGCTGTGTGTTTTGAGTTGCCAGGAAACATTTAGGCTTGAGCAGGAAGTGGCTGAGGAAGGAACATAGGAAAGGAATCACTGTACTAGACTTCTCACATGAGCATGACAGTCAACAAGGAGCGACAGCAGTCAGGGTAATAGCAGCACTCCAGACTCACACCATGATCACTGCCGAGGGAATGTGGCCAAAAGAAGCAACTCACTGCCTGGAAAATAATGGGGAGGTGAATTGGAATTGGCACAGAATAAAATTCAATTTGCTGTTTATTAGATGTGATCCTTTTTGTTCATATGAGAAATGTTGGAAAGGACATGTATATAAATTATCAAGAATGATTCAGATGATGAGGGAATGGTTTTGTTTAGGCTCCTTTATTGAAACATCAGGCAGTATTTTCAGCAGTGGTGGAAGTCTAACAGACAACCAGAGAGAGCATCACAACGAAAAAAACAACAGATCAATACAACTTGTGAAGATGATGGAATATTCTTTTAAAAGGTAGAAAATTAAATTCTATGATATACAGAAAGGACAATATGTTCTAGTTAAGTCAGATTTACCCCCAACCAAATTGAATTAGCACTATAAACAAAGAATTATTAGAATTCACCATATTACATAGTTGAAAAAGAAAATGTATTAACAGCAGGATGAAAAAATGTGATGAACTTAACCATCATCTGATGTGGTGGTACTTGCCTTTAATTTTAAATAGCTATGAGTTTGAGGACAATCTCATCCACATAGGGAGTTCCAGGCCAGCCAGCGCTACATAGTGATGTCATACCTAGGAAAAAAAAAATAAGCCCCATTGTCTCTTTATAAAATCCCTTCACAGATAAAAATAGAAGGACAAGAAAAGATAAAGAACATACAAAGTAAAACAAAATAACAAATGTCACATAGGCGTTCAGTTTAACAGAATTCTAAGAATGGGACCAAGTAAGCAAGCGTCCTGTCCTCAGTACTTAGTATCAATCTATTGTTTGTAACCACTGCAAAGAGGTGGGGAAAAGAAATGACTGCAAATTACAAGAAAATAAAACTGTATTTCTCTATAGAAAAATTAGAATAGTCTAAAAGCTATCTGGTAAGATAAAAGAACCACATAAACCTATTAACTGATATTTCTAAATATGAGAAACAATAAGAATTGACATATAAAACAATTCAATCTACGAAGAAAAATATGATGTATCTTTATAAATAGTATTCAAATGCCCAGAAATAGGCTTTTTATACTAGCAAAATTAGAGACAGTCCAGGAATCTAACAAATACTTATTTTCAACTTTCGGTAGTTAATGATTACAGTTATCTCAAAACAAACACCCTGACCTTGAAGTCAGATGAAAAATCCACTCTGCTTTTCCCTCCCTTTTCCTGACATTGGCATCATGTGATTTACATTGATTTCCTCCAAATCAATTTGGAACATTCTGTTTAACCACACAAGTTATATTCACCTAGTTTTGTGGCATTATCTTAACCTTTCAAAGAAAAAGCAATGGATTTTACTAGTGAACCCCAGAGAGATCTGCCTGTCTTTGCCACCTCTGTGCTGGAACTGCAGGTGCATGCCACCATATCTAACACTTTTGACAAGGGTTGGGGTCATGGAGCTCAGGTCCTCATTCCCAGGTCAGAACTTTAGAGTTCTCAGAATCTTCAGAGCCTCGCCTACTCCCCGTACATCACACCTTCTAAGAGTACCCAGAATGATAAGCTTACATCATCTGTGCTACCTGGCTGTCAGTAAAACAGTAATTCCTGTCAGACAGTGGTGGCACATGCTTTTAATCTCCGCGCTTGGGAGACAGAGGCAGGGGGATCTCCGTGTTCACGGTCAGCCTGGTATAGAGTTTAGGACAGCCAGGACTATACAGAGAAATCCTGTCTTGAAAAAATAAAAAACAAAAACAACCCTTATTAATTCTCTATTTCATGTATCATCTAAGATAGTATCCTTTATTTCTAGTGTTTATTGGTATGTAAATTGCTTTTGTTTCTTCTTTTAAAAGATTATATTTTTTCAGCGAATAACTCCCAGAGGTATTAGATATGAACAAATTGCATTTTACTAAAACTCTCTACTTTAGAGATAATTATTTGCTAGCAGATTTTTAAGGACCCAAGATGCTATTTGTTCTTGGTATTTACAATCTTAGCTGTCTGACTACTGAAAATACCACCCATGAATGTGAGAATATATAAGAATATCATCATAAATAAAAAATGTTTCTCCTTTTAAATTCTCAAAAATACTTGCCAGCATGATAAAAATCACTTTATTTTCACAATAACACTGGGAGACTCCACACAGAAATCCAAGCTCAACCTCCTTTTCATAAATCATACAGTTCTCCACAATGTCCTGAAATTTTCACCTTTCTTACTGAGAAACTGAGCGTTTCACCATTTAAGTGCTACTATGGTCCCATCATCATAATTCTATACCTCTAATGTTATCTTAAAGATGTTTTTAAATGGAATAGCACTAATCACTTTCTACCCTCTTTTCCCTCCCTCCAGCCCCTCCCAGGTGCCCTCTCTCAAGCCACTCCCATGTACCACCTATCTCAAGTTGCTGGCCTCTTTTTCTTTCAATTATTGTTATTTCATATGTGTAAGTATGTATAAATATATAAATAAGTCAACTTAGTCAACATTTGTTGCTAATGTGTGTATGGTGTCAGGGTCTGTGTTGGGTCATTTTGTATTGGAGAAACAAACAATGAAGGGGCTCATCCCTGCGAGAGGCTGATTCTCCCTCCTTCATCAGCTGTTAGTAGCCTGCCTGTAGATCTTTGTCTAAGCATGGAGCCCCATGAGACTTTCCCCTCTGGCACTGACATGTTGACTGGCGGTGCCATTGCTCTGGTCTTGTTGCACAACACACTCCCTGACATCCTGGCTCTTGCTGAAAAGAAAAGATTCCTTGATGAAGGACAGCAACAACACCTACCCAAGAAACACTTCTTAGAAGCCAGAGGGATTGCAGGGTGCCATATTTTGTTTTTGACAAGGTACCCACAAATGAAATAAAAATAAAGCCCCTTCATTACCGAGATTTTTGGATGAAATGTGCCCAGCTCTGCTCTGGTCTTTCTCTCTTTAGAACACTTTTCTAAACTTTCTGCTTTGCTAGTCAGTCAGCGACCTGTGACTCTTGCTGCCATTTTTTTTTATAATAACAGTTTTTTTATTATTTTTTTAGCTTTGTTAGCAATGATATACATTAACAGAGCCCTTAGCTGGAGGGACTGTAAAACTGTATGGATATTTTTTTTCTTTTTTTTTTTTTTCTTTTTTATTGAGAAAAGGAGAGAAAAAAAAAAACAAGTTTCCACCTCCTCCCAGCCTCCCATTTCCCTCCCCCTCCTCCCACCCTACGCCCCCTCCTCCCACCCTTCTCCCTCTCCCCCCACTCCTCTCCCCCTCCCTCTCCAGTCCAAAGAGCAGCCAGGGTTTTCTGCCCTGTGGTAAGACCTAGGACCTACCCCCTCCGTCCATATCTAGGAAGGTGAACATCCAAATTGGCTAGGATCCCACAAAGCCAGCACATTACGTAGGATCAAAACCCCGTGCTGTTGTCCTTTGCGTCTCATCAGCCCTCATTGTTCGCCATGTTCAGAGAGTCCAGTTTTATCCCATGCTTTTTCAGTCACAGTCCAGCTGGCCTTGGTGAGCTCCCAATAGATCAGCTCCACTGTCTCAGTGGGTGGGTGCATCCCTCGTGGTCCCGACTTCTTTGCTCATGTTCTCCCTCCTTCTGCTCCTCATTGGGACCTTGGGCGCTCAGTGCAGTGCTCCAATGTGGGTCTCTGTCTCTATCTCCATCCATCACCAGATGAAGGTTCTATGATGATATGCAAGATATTCATCAGTATTGATCTAGGGAGAATTATTTCCCTGCAATATGATATACATAAATTGCCCTCCTAGAAAGCTGTTATCCCTTCTCTTTCAATGTGATTCTTTTATTATCAAAATGCACAGGTGGGGAGAAGAAGAAAATCTGAGTTCATGTTAAGTGTGTATTCTACTTTGAGAGCAAATTATTATTTACAACTCTGTCTCGGACCTGGTGAGTCCTGATAACTTTGTGTTCCCTGTGGCTTCCTATGTCTACAGACCTTGTGTGTCTGTAATTATAACTTCACAAATGTCTGTCCTCAGACTTCTTTATCAACAAAAGCTAATATTCACCAGTCAGCTTGGGTTATCAGCTCATGATTACTTCACTTCATGCTATTCTAGAAAACATTGCAGAAACCTCACCATACAGAGTTTTAGGAGAAGTTTAAATGATATAACAATCACCTTGATCTAAAACTTACTATTAGTTTCCATTTTAGGTCAATTTGCCTGAAAGGTACTAATTAAATTTTACACATAACAATATATACCTCTAAGTACTTTTATTTCCTTCTAGAATATAAAGAAAATTCAATTTAAAGGTTCCCTTATAAACATAATTTTATTGTAGCTCAAAATAAAGTTAATAATAATTCTTACAATAATTTAATAACAATTCTCTATACAGATTTTCCAAATTTTCACTGATGTATCGCTTGAAAATTATTTTTTCCTTACATTCATAAAACAAATTTTACATAAAACAGACCCATACCTAAATAAGTTAGGCTGTTGAAAATTAGGTCACTTTTTCCAAATGGATATTCCATCTTCTGACTTTTGACATCTCTTTTCTCGGTGTGCCATTCCTTTGCTGGTCTGTCATGTAGAGTTTCTGCAGCAGAGAATTAAAGCAGAAAATGTGATTAACTTCAGATTAAACATGTTTGGTAGAGATTCTATACACTGAACATTTTTATACTAGAGAATACAAAAAGAGTTCAGCTGTTCTATATTGTAAGGGGTGGACACAGCTACTAGATGTTTTAATTATTGTATTTTTATAACTTTTATATAGTTATATGTTTTTAAACTTGAAACAATAAAAACCCTTTACTCAAAATTGCCAACAGATTATGTTCAGTCATTTTTATTATTCTTTTTCTCATAATATAGATCTTTCTCTCTCTCCTTTGATCTTAACCGTTTGGAAGTAAACTGAAATATCACATCTATTTACTCCTAAGTAATGCACTAATTGCAAAGATATTCTGAAGTAGTACATATTTTAAATCAGCAAAAGTAATATTAAATCTATAGCACTAATGTTTAAAAGAATAATAATAAAAACACAAATGTGTGTTTTGCTAGAAATAGAAGTTTTAAAAGAAAAACACAGGTTTTATGGTTTTTATATTCACACAAATTGTGTGTCTAATCCCAGACTCTTAGTTATTATAATATCAAACTCATTTTGGGGACTCTAAGGAACTAAACAGGAGTCACAAGCTATCAGACAAGTCTAAATAATGAAAACAGCAGACAGTACAGAGTTTGAGAGACCCATGTGTATTTTGGTCAGGTTACTGGTTAAGACAGTCACTGGAATTTCCTATGTTGAGATTTTTAATCATCAAACATGTATAGTTCTGTGCAGCACACAGAACCATCTTTGATAACCAGGTAAAACAGTGAGAATTCAGTGCAAAACAAAAAAAAAAAGAAAAGAAAAGTTCTTAGCAGATAAAAGTTCCATTATAGATTAGTGACGCTAGGAACTGAAGAAAAGGGGAGTTAGAATCAGTAGATGGGGATGAGTATCTGAGAGCACCTTATCTAGCATGTATCAGACCCTGGGTGCAAGCCTTAACATCATCACAAAAAGATGAATAAATCAATTAATAAATTAAAAGGCAGGTTTGAGAATTTTAGAAGCAGCAGAGAACATTCTACAGAATGGCTACTTTGTGGGAAAAAATACATGGAAGAAGGAAAAATCCTGGGCAAGAGTGCTCTGTCACAGGGGTTAAGGAAGAACAAGGTGGTTTTGAGGGGAAAGTTCCTACAGTCCCAGCAGTTTAGGAAGCTATCTGCCCTGTTATTTGGTACACACAACCTTCTAATCATGTTTATAAACCGTTTCTTGTTGTAAAATTGCATATAGCTCATCAAATTGAGTTTCCATTCCCATATATAGTAGGAGGATTGTTATTACTTTCTGCTATGCTTTGATAAATTGTACTGTGAAATCCCAAAGTAAATGCCATCTCATGGGAGTACAGTACCAGACTATATTTTAAACACAGTTTAATATTTGTATGCTTAACTGGGAGAGGGCTTATTTTATTATAGTAATTTCTCTTTATTTTCTAAAATGTCAGTGCTTAAAGGGGTTGATGAGTTTCTATGGTTACTCTCGGCACACCTCTGCAGCCTTACCCCTGTGGCACACATTCTGCCTGACTGTTCTGCTTATCAAACACACCCCCTGCATTACTGAGTGTGGACACGTGGACCTGCAAGCTCTTTCTCCTGGACTAAAAGTTAAGCCTTCCACCATCTCCTTCCGAGAATCCATCTGATGACATCTGATCCGAGAGACCTCCCCTAGTTACACTACCAAAATGACAATCTCATTGTTGCTGTTTCAGGCTTACCAATCTAACAGTGCTTTCTGCTACCCGGTAAGCAATATACTTATTGAGCAGCTCATCATCTGCTCTCACCAGCAGAATTTAAGCCACATAAGGAAAGAAGGTGTGTTCTATGATGTATTTCCAATCAATAAGACAATGTCTAGCCCATTACAAGTATTCAAAAAGTTCATTTAATGAATTAATGACATAGAATATGCTTAATTGTGCATTTTGACAATGGGAAAATAACCCATAGTTGGTAAGCAAGATATTCAATGTGGCATTGCATGGTGTCAGTGCCGGGGCAGTTCTACAGAGTTCTGGCTGGATATGAACACACACTACCAGCAAATAAGAACTGAAAACTGGATTCAGTCAGTAAAGGTAGTGGCAACATGTCTATTCTGACCGCTATTGTTTTTATGAGTTGAGTTAAATTAGCATTGACTGTTGCAGTGGTCAAAAGTAAAAGTGGTGATGTATGAATATAGAGGAAGACAGCTACATTTTAAACATAACGTTAACTTCTGAAACTGGTGTTGCTTACTCAAAGCAGATCAAAATCAGAGAAGCTTAGCTTAATATTGCTTAATCTAGATGCCATGTTACTATTGAGGAAGGGTATCTGGAGGAGAATGATGGGAAAAGAGCATGCATGTGGAAAGAAGTTAGCAGATCACATGTGATTTTTTTCTAAAACACAGGAAAAATAGTTTTCCCTCTGATTTATGGATGCTAGGAAAATATGGTGTAATGTTCTGTTTGATGAATAATCATATGATATCAGCATCTCAAATACAGTTTCACTCTTCTTCCCTTTGTTTACTAAGCAAAGACACGGAGGTTCCTGTAGAACTCACAGCTGATCAGAAAGCGTGTAGATCATAGTTAACTTGACAGTGACTCCTAGTGTAAAATATTAATTTGAGAGAATAGAGTGGGAAATGGCTTCAAATTTAGTGCTGTTGATACTATTCTACTGATAAAACTCTAATTCTACTGAGATTTGTAGATACAAAAGCAGATGATAACTTAGCTATTGACTGGAGAAACATACACACTTTACAGTTTATGTTAATAACTTTAAATTTGTAATGGCAAATATTCTAAAGACAGCAAATCCACAGATGGAAATAAATAGAGGTGAAGTCTTCAGCTGATGGAGGAAGGTCATTGGCTAATAAAGGCACTGCCCTGGCCCATTTTATTGGTTAGAGGATAGGTGGGAGGAGTAAACAGAACAAAATGCTGGGAGGAAGAGGAAGTGAGCTCAGAGACTCCACCGCTCTGCTCTCGGGAGCAGACGCCTCAGGGAGACGCCATGCTCCTGGCTCCTGGGCAGACGCATGCTAAGAAGCTCCGACCCAGGATGGACATAGGCTAGAATCTTCCTGGTAAGCGCACCTTGGGGTGCCACACACAGATGATTAGAAATGGGCTAAATTAATATGTGAGAATTAGCCTAGAAGAGAATGGGCCAAGCAGTGATTAAAAGAATACAGTGTCCGTGTAATTATTTTGGGGCATAAGCTAGCCGCCAAGCAGGCAGCCAGGGTGCTGGGGACGCAGCCCCGCTGCCCTTACTACTTCATTCAGCAAATATCATTTTGGCATGTGTCCTAAGGTTGAGATGCTGGCAGAAACTAGTAATGTGCAATGAAATCCTGGGAAGTTGATATACATGTTTTATGATAGAATTTGGGAAATGGGTATTTAGAGACCCAGAATGCAGATAAAAACAGTGCTGCTCCCATTCAGAAGAATGAAATCTGTCTCTTTTTCTGAGACAGAGTTTCTTGTAGCCAAGGCTAGGCTTGAACCAAGCACTAAACTTCATTTCTAAGTAACTTCAAATGCTTTATAATAATTATCCAAATGGTTGTGCATTTTCTAAAAGGTGCAAGTAGATGTTGTATAGCAATTATTTCTCAAAACAAAAAAGTTATTTCTATCTAACTGGTGTATTTACTGGCAAGAAATTAGAGTCATGAATTTGGATGCAAAAAATAAAATTAAAGATGTGGAACAAAAAAGGTTCTATCTAGAGCAGAGTGTTATGGAAGTTGAGACAACATCCAGAGATGCTGATGGCATGAAGGGCCCAGCAGCAGCTGCTGGCAAAGTTCCCCTTCCCATCCTGTCAAGGCAGAAGCTATGCAGGGCCCCACAGTCCTTCCAACACTCGGAGCCCCATTCAGGCCCCACTTGAATGTTTGCCACCCCTGCCCAGGGCACTGTTCTCTGCGGTCAACCCAGGAACGCTCAACAGAGAGAAGACTGGAAGGCAGATGGAGAAGGCTGTCTTGTCCAATCCTGTCACTAGGCAAATGGGTTAGACCAATAAAAGGCTAAGTCTTGCAAGAAGAAGGAGGAGGAGGAGGAGGAAGAGGAGGGAGGAGAAAGAGAGCGAGAAAGAGAGTGCACACTACAGTGTAAATAAATGAAAACCATTGTCAGAATATGCCCAGTGACTAGACAGAGAAGCTCCGAAACTGGAGGCATCTTCTCACTGCATGAAAAGAAGAAAACAATCTGAAGACAAGACGGTTATGAAGGACAAGTCAGTGTTTTTAAAAATACAAAGTTACATAAATTATGTGATTTTCAAATTGGATTCAGTGAGGTTCTTAAGTAGCACGAAGTTTCTAAGAATACTTTAAAACAGACAAATAATTTCTAGAAGTGTCCATGAAACTGAAAAAAATCCAGGAAGACTGGATAGTCAGAAAATTAATAATAAAAGCAACGACATGATGAACCTCCAGGCTTCCAGAACCACATCAGAAATGGATTCTGGATTAGCTCAATGAGCAATAGTTTCAGCAAGCATGAGATCTGTAGCTGAACGGTTTATGCTGCTGCCAGAGAAGGCTGATGGTGACGCTCCATGAATGAGTTCTCTTTACCCTAATCCTTTGAGGTATATCTCGAAAGTCAAAACTACAGATAATGAAGGCAACTGCCTGAGGCTGCCATTACAGAAAAAGTAGGATCTGGTAGCAAGAGAGACCAAGTAGTTGCTTCCACCATGGCTTCTTTCAGGGTTGCTCATAGTGAGTAAGCAATGGTACATAAAACAAAATGGAAAAGCATCTAGGAACAGTTAAATCTCTAGATAAAGGGCAACATGCATGTGAGCGTGTGTATTTTTGTGCATATACACAATAGGTCATGTTATTCTAGCTTTTTAAAGTATATCTATTTTATTTGGGAAGAGGCCTATAGAATCCCTTATTTTGTCAATGCATGAAATAACAGGAAAGACCTTGCATATGAAAGTATGTTTATATGTGTCCGTGTGAATATATATATATATATATATATGTATGTATGAATTCTGTGATGTGAATATATAAACATATATATATATATATATATATATATATATATATTCTCTCTCTCTTCCTCTCTTTCTCACACACATGCTTGTAAAGTATATACCTTAACTCTATGAACACAATTAGCGACAACTTTCTTTGAGTATAGTTTCTCTGTAAGATTCTATATTTTAATCTCTGCATAAGGCTTATCATGAATAACTCTAATTTCGACTAAGAATGGAAAGCACAGAAGGATTTGGTGACAACTTTCCATTTTGAGATGTTTTTTTCTTATTTGTCTTTGTTTTAATTGCATTTATAGAAACTGATCTACAATATTAAATTTGAAAAATGGATTTCTTAGATAATGATGTGTTTAATTAAAACTAAGAAATGCTGAACACAAACCTGCATAGTTCCAAGACAGTGACTCCCTGGGATTCTGTAGTGCAGTTCCTGGGCTTACATGTAGAATTTGTGATGGTTTGAAGAACCCTCCATCTTATCTGAGGCTCTGTCTATAGAACTTGAGAGATATTTGGACTAAAAAAGAATATGGAAGGAAGATAGTTTCCTTCTAAAATGGAAATGTGATTCTTTACTGCTGTGTCGGCCTCAGGGCCTCCATATGTTGATTTTTAAATGAAGTAGATGAAAGTTAAAAACAAAGATAATAAATCGTATTTCATGTATTTAAAAGTACCATTTAAACTTAGTGCAAAAGGATACTGAAAACAAAGGAACATTTATTCAAAAATTCTGCACTATACATTAAGTCAAGGTATCTAAATAAAGATTCTTCACTTCATATCTTAGTTCAGAAACAGAGTGATAAGCCAAAGTCATAGGGGCCATCTATCCAGTTTCCAAAGCAACATTATAGATATTTTTTAAATCTTGCTTTAGCTAAGTAGAGCTAAAGCTTAGCTCTGGAAAAGTAAAAGAGAGAGATGTGTTTTCCTTATTTTTCCCAGCCTCCACTTGCTGGACATGATATTTCTTTTTAGTTCAATTGTTGTTGAAAATAGGGTCTCTAATTAATAATGGCTCCACTTAAGCTGTTTCAACTCATGATGGGGCAAAAGCAATAATATGTGGTTAGGAGAAAGCAAACTTTGAATTGTGACTTCCCACAGTTAGTGAAACATAATCAGTATCTGTGGCTATGCATGGTAAAATTGGTAATCAATCTTATAACCTAGAAATGAAATAATACAACTTTACCTGCTCTCAGATGCTGAACTATTTTGTGGGGTGGGTAAGAGGATTTCTCTGTGTTTCTCTGACATTCCTGGAACTCACTTTGTAGATCAGGCTGGCCTCAAACTCATAGAGATCTGCATGCTTCTGCCTCCCTGAGTACTGAGAATAAAGGTTTGCGCCACCATTGCCTGGATGCTAAGCTATTATTTTTATAATGCTGGGGTCATCAAGCATATTTCAACTGACAATGTTTCAGTACAGAGGAGCTTATCAGGAAGAGAACACAGTACTGGTATGGTGATGCATGTCTGTAGTCCTAGCACTCAGGAAATGGAGGCAAGAGGATCCATAAAGACCAACCTCAGCTCTATATTGAAACTTGAGACCAGTCTGAACTATATACAACACAGTGTCAAAAATGTATGTATATATATATATATATATGTATTAAACTTATTACAAGATCACAACTAATGAAACAATACGGCAGTGGCTCATTGAATGTCAATGGAACTTAAGCAAACATCCAAGAAAAGTCATTTTATTAGAGCCATTAATTTCTTAGAAGAGATTTAAAATTACCAGTGGAAAATGCAGACTACCAGCAAATGTAATTTAAACATGCAGTTTACATGCAGTGAAAAATTAGGTTGGAGATAATTCTCACAGTTCAACTATATAAATTTCAGTTACATTAAAAAATTTTCTACTGAATAAAAAGATATGTAAAAGTACAAGAAACACATTAAAATTTCATTATATTGACATGGTCCCAAATATAACATATTAATAAATTATTTAGGTATTGCTGTTTTTAAAATATTGTTGAATTTAGTTACATAAAATATTGAAAAATTAAATTACATAAGTCTGAATTATGCCATGTGTAATAGAGCCCATTGTCCTCAAGGTGTTACAAAACCTGTGGATACATTGGTGATCTAGACATATATCTACATCCATTATAATTACATAGTACAATCACGCACGGCTAATACACAGTGATAAGTCATTTAGCTTTAGAGTTCTGAAATACAAGATAAACTGACATGTAACAATGAGTAAACACAGATATTATCTCAAAGGTGGGTACAGGAGGCATCCAGAAGGTGGTAAAAATCTGATAGATTGCAGAGATCTTGATTTGGACTTAGAATTTAGCCAACCATAATGAAAGGGAAGAAAAGAAACCATTATGCCAATTATAATGATGATTAATCTTTTCCAAAAATGTATTCTGTTTCCAAAAGATAAAATTATTTTATTCTATTTAATTTATAAATAAAAGTAACACACAGCTGGTTAAAGAAAACCACTCAAATATTTGCTGAGTCTCAAACGCCATACATGACAGTAAATTTCTGTACAGTTAACAACAGAACTTAGGTTGGAGTTAGTTTGTTTTCATACTCCACTTGGCTTCAAATTCACTATCAATTACATTACTTATTTACTTATTATGGTTTGTTGCTGCTTCAATACCCTGAAAGTTGAATTTACTTTTTCACCATGAAGAAAGGAAAAACTATGAAGGATTTAAAACTAGAAAATTAACCTTTTAACTGCTTTGTAGCTAATGTGTCCACTTGCTAACATTTTCATACATATTCTATGCATGCTTTCATTTCATACATGCTATATGTCCATAAACAAACACACATGACTTGATTTTTAATATTTTATTACGTTATACTAGCATCTTGGGTATGTTTAGTAGCATCTATAAATTTCTTTTTTTCTAATCACACAGCACAAAAACATCTGCTGAATAAATTGCCCTAATTTATGTGGTATGTTTAAGCCATTTAGTTTTGGGTGTCATATGTTAGAGCATAACAGTTAGAAGAATGAGAAATGAAGTCAAAAGAAAATAAAAATAAAATATTACTTATTTTATTTCCAAAGGCACAAATGATGCCCGGAACATGTGTTTTATATGTTAGCCATGGCTCCTCAACATATGCGTCCATACTTCTAATACAGAGCTAATGTCAGTTGGGACATTAACTGATACTAACATATACTTATATTACTTTTCTGCTTAGTTTCCAACTTAACACCTACTCCACAATCAAGCAGAGTCTGGGTAAATGTTTCCAGAGCTAACAGAAGGAGACACTAGCTCGCATTAATGACAGCAGCATGATTGGGTAGATGCACACACCTCACTATGGATAACAGAATGTCCTTGGAAGCTAGTATGGTGGACTCTAGTTCCCATCCCTCCTGCTTGCCTCCACTCTGAGGGCTGTTGTGGGGGCTCTCCTGTGAGGAGAGGTTCTCTTTGCAGGTCTGTACAGTAGACTGATCAGCTCTAAAACTACTAGCAGTCTGATCCTGAGCATTTTATTTAACCTCTCAGTGATTGCATCATTTTCTCAATGGCGTTACGAAGATTCTTGTGGTGGTAAGTTACAATACAAATATGAAGTGTCTGAATGAACACCTACATGCAGATCATAGAAAGTTAATGTAGTTTACATGGGAACAAACAAGGAAACACTAATTTCTTTATGTTTGTAAGTTTCATTTTCTCCAATCACAGAGATTGAAGACCAAGTAAACAGAGATAGATCTAACTGAATTGGAAGGAATCTCCCTTAGCACATTTACAAGATGAGTTAAGATTAGTAGCTAAATTTGGAGATGGTATGGACTATATAAAGGGCAATGGTCTTTCAAAGGAGGCTGGACCAACCCCATAGCCTGAGGTTTATCAACTATGTGGCTTTTGGGAAGTAGTTTTTAGTCAGATTATTAAGTACTAAATTACTGGATCATATAGTCATAATATACATATTTTTTTAAAAGGAAGTGTTTCCATCCAGATTGGACTTATGTAAGATACCTATAATCATAATTAATCTCTGACATCCTATTTATAATATTGGCCTAACAACGGTGCAAATTTAGAGATGTCTGAATTGCTTTCTTGTCCTCATGAATATGTATGAGCATGCTGAATCTCTTATCACTGTGTAATTCTAGAAGGACCCCTTGCCTGTCCCAATTAGGCTCATGAAAACACATAGGAAGAACTACAGAAGAACCGGATCAGTTTAGGATTGAAGGAAATAATACTTTCCTATAATGTCCATGAAGAATAGAGATGCCTACTGAGACAAATACTTGATTTTAGTAATTCATGTGTTCTTGAAACATTTTGGGGAACCTGGAACATGGAGAAATGAACAAAGCAGAGCATCTTCCTTCTGGAAGTCTAAAGGTGAGTCAAGTGTGACAGGACGGGGTACAGCTCGGTTCAGTCACCCTGGCAGACATTATGTGAGTACCCAGAGGCGACATTTCCTTTTAAGAAGGGATAGCAGATAAACATGATTATAGAATGTAGCACAGGAACAAACTGGATGTCTAGGGATTTTCACCAAAGATGGTCAAAGAGTTGCTCAGGCAGTAATAACATTTCCAAAGCACTGCATGATATGGTTGGTAAGCTTCAAACAAATATGAATTTTCCATGCTCTTGCACCCCTACTTTTATCAAGAATTTTATCCTAAAATTTGATTAGACTCTTATCAAAGAGGAATTACATGGGTTTGACTGAAGCATAAAAGTGTAAAGTAGAAAATTTATAGTGAATTCTGGAATCTTAAATCAGATCAAGGTGTGAGTGTGATGATCTGAACAGTATGACTGTCTCACTTACAAACAAGGTATCACAGCATACAGGCTAGCGAAGACACACTGTCAGAATCCACTCACTTTAAGTGACAGTCTAGATGATGGATAGCCACTAAGGACTAAAGGATGTGACCCTTCGGATACCTGGCAGAGTTACAAAAGACAAGCTCTCCTTCAGGCAGCTAGAAAAGCGGGAGTTAGGATAACCCATGTAGAAGAGAGTTAATCCCATTTTACTAATCAAGTTTTCTGTGTTTACAACAACTTTGACTTTTTATCATTCTTCATCACTCTTTCTGTCTAATAACTCTCAGTATCTGTCCCTGGAACATGAGTGGGAAAAACTGCATAAATATAGTTATAAATCATAATATTAGTTATTGTAAAATAATGAATTCCCAAGCCATGTGTTTTCAGTCTATCAGTTATTAAACTTCCACATGCAGTTTCTGTATCCTGTAGCTGAGCAGAGCAAAGTAAACTCATTCAAAGTCCTAATCTGAGAACTAGGAAAGCACTTAACACATGGATGAAGCTCAGTAAGTAGCACTGAATTGATTCAAAGTAATGAGAAAAACTTCAGTTAGGAAATTGGCTAAATACTGAGACCATTGACCCAGATCATATAGATACTAAGTATTTATATATTCATTGGAAAATAAATAAAATCATACTTCTGTACCTCTCGTTTAGATTTCATTTAACAAAAGCTAACACAAGGAATGTGTGTAAGTATGAGAAAAAGAGACAGAAAACAACCTTAAAGAAATACATTAGTGTTGTTGGCCAGTCACACAGCTCAGCAGCAGAATGCATGAATAATATGTCAAAGATCTTGGGATCATACTCGAGCACACACACACACACACACACACACACACACGGCAGTGCCAAATAGACTTCCAGGGGTAACAAGAAATGAAGGAAGGAGCCCTATTTCAGAAGAGGTATTGATGAAGACACCATTGCCAATCTTGTTTAAATCTCTTGCTGTGGTAAAAATTAATGAAGCCGGTGTCTGTCTAAATGTGCATTGTGAGTCTTGTCTGGTCTGTCTAAATGTGCATTGTGAGTCTTGTCTGGCTGGTGCATCACTCCATCCTTTAGAAGCCACCACATCATAAACAGACATATTGAAAGGATTTCTTTTCCTATTTCCCAGTAAAACGTCTGACTGAAAAGGGAGTCATTATCTTCTCACTTTAGATAAAAATGGATAAACACATGGTATGAGAGGTCCCCGTGGAACAATAAGAAGTAAGAATCAAATATCTAAAACATTATCTTTTAAATTAAACTTAGCTCATGTTGGACATGGCCTATTTATAGGAAGGATTTTTATTTAACAAAAGTGATCACTATCACTATATTAGTTTGTACTGGGTTATGTTAAGTTGCAAAGAGAAAAAAGAAAAGAAATAAATTAGAAAACTCATGCATTTGTGAAGAAAGTGATTTAAAAATGACAAGGCCCTGACTTGATCATATCAGGTGTATACATACACCTGGGTATCTCATCCCTTTGCAAAAAACACATATGCTCACAAAGTGTTAAACTGAGAATAATATTCCCTGCCAAGAGCTTTAAGGCACTGTCAATTTTCCCCTCCTCAGGCTATGTGCATGTAAGGGTTAAGTCTCACAGCTCCCTTCAGCATTTAGCCCTGGGACTCCTATTTATTTTAATGGAAATCACTTTTCTAAGGCACCATGCAGAGATTTGAAACACAGGGTGAAAGGTCACCCTGCAACTCTAAGAATAATAAATTTGCAATTTGTACTTTCCTGACCTCCAGAAATATTTTGAGGTGTTTGAGGCCAAAGAAAACAAAGCACTGCTTTGAAAGGGCTGGGGGAACTATCAATTGATCAATTTAAGAGGGATTATCTGATAATTGGGTAAATACATTGTTATTGATGTGTAGAAAGAGGAAGATGTGCCAAGAAAACACTAATGCCCAGGCTGAGATTTATCTGCTAATCCTTGTAGGAGGCAGTTTACCGAGGACATGAGTAATTGCTCTGCTAACAGATTTATTCTTCTTATAAGCCCATTTGGGGCTTAAGTCCCCCCTTTTCTTTCCAGCAGTAAAAATGCAGCCTGGAATCACTGCTGCCTGCTGTGCTAGACCATGCAACACCTCCCGGGCACGGTCAGAGGCCAGCTTCTTTGATTTAGCATCTACAGTTGCTACAGAAGGGTGCTCTGGCCAGATGTGCTTAGGGCGATCTTTCAGGAATTTTGCATTTGGTTGGACTACCTGAAGATAATTGTTTCTTTTATAGTACCATAATTTTAACCTGAGTTGCTTTAATGTAGGATTCTAAGGATACCTGGAAAATACCTAGAAAAGAAAACTAAGCTTTTATTCCACTCTTTCCCTAGTTATCCTGTGACCTTGGTTCAACTCCTTAAGTTGTCCTACTGTTTGGTTTCTAATTTCTCATCTGTGATCTAAAGGAAATAAAATTCATATTGTTTGTAGCTCTAGCAATTGGTAAAGGACAAAGTAATTGCTTTTCTACATTGTACATTGAACATGACCTAATTAGCAAGAATTTTTATGGTTTTCATTTATTTCCTTCTACATGTCATTACATGTTGTTCAAAACATGAGTTGGTTGGTCTTAGAATTTCTACAGGGGAAATTCAGAGAATAAGATGATTTTTTTCCTTATTTAAAAATTGAATTAGCTTTTCTGATAAATATAAAACTATTTCACAATTCCAATATATCCAATCCATTTTTAGAAAAGTATATATTAGAAACATAATTTTCAAAGCCAAATGTACAAATGTCTATGTATCTACATAATCATCACCCATAATTGCTCAAAAAAACTTACTGTTCAATTATAAAATACAAGTTTCAACATTATAGCTGACTTATCTAGAAATATCTTGTTAAATCTGGCAATGCTCAATTAAAAATACTAAAAACTCTCTCAACAGCATAATTATTATCTAATCTTTCATATTATATCTAATGTATATTAGGTGGTAGTTTGAGAGATAGATGATAGATAATGTACAAATGACAGATGGGAGCTAGATAAATGATAGACAGATGAGAGCTAGATAGATGCTAAATAAATGACAGATGAGCTCTAGATAATAGATAAATTATAGGTAGATATATAATAGATATAAAGACACACAATAGATATGTATATGATGAGATAGATGATAGATAGATAGATGATAGATAGATAGATAGATAGGTAGATAGATAGATAGATAGATAGATAGATAGATAGATAGATAGATAGATCAATGCTATTTCTATAGCATCTACAATTTAGTAAGCCTGAATTCTGAATTCATCTTATTCCACAGGACAGGTTTAGTAGCATAAAATAAAGAGATATTTCTTATCATATATCCCATGTGTCAGTAATGATACTAACATGATTTACATTTGCTTTTGGAAAAACAACAAAAAGACAGTATGTGAAAGGCAAAATAAGCATGTAAGGAGTCAGTAAGCATACAATCCAGAGTGCACTGCTTGTGGTGCAGGCTGGGCTTCTTAAGAAATAGTATATAAACTATGGTGTAAGTTGAATAACGTAGATGTTTCTCAAGTGATGAAATTAATAGAATATGTGACAAAAAGAAATGTCAAAATTCAATTATGAGGCCAAACTAAAATCTTTATTACATCTAGACATCTAAAAGGTCTTGTTCCCTTTGTCATACTCTGCATTCAAAATCCTCTTTTCTGGATGCCTACTGGAGGCTTTCAATCTGGCTTGAATTTTCAAAAGTAGAAGTTATGAAGTAATCAACTTGGTGATATGAAAGTGACTTGGAACTTCATGCCTCATTTTTGCTTACCCCCTTAACAAAAATTAAAGCATGGTCATTTAACTGTAACATGAAATGGAAAACAATCCCTTTATTTGTTTGTATGTGTGTGTGTGTGTGTGTGTGTGTGTGTGTTTAAAATCAAAAGAATAATTTGAAAATCAAAGCAAAAAGTAAGTAGAAAACACATATGGAGGCATATAGAGGCATCATACCATGCCAGGAGCACTCATTTCTAAAAGATTCTTGAATCGGAACAAATTGTTTTCTACTGATTCCGTATTATATATTCAGTCCTTTGAAACTTATGATAATGTCACTTTTTCAAACAGGAGTTATACCTTCAGATAATAAGAGGTTTATCTGATAATGTTACCCACAAGAATAACATACCCCAGTAACATGTGTCGAAAAAAATCATCTTTAGAGTAGTTAGTCAGAGTAGTTCATCTAATTCTCAGAATAATACAGACTATGTTTGTTGCAATTACTTGCCTCTCAGCAGTTAGAAGTTAACTCCTACTGCTGAAGACACCACTTGGGACAGAGGACTCAGATGATTTAAGCTTACTCTAACCTGAAAACCTCTTTCCTATTTTCTATTTTTCATGTCATGCAATCTGCCAAGGAAGGGAAACAATTAATAGTCCAACTCAAATCTGACCTTTATGAACCACAGCAATAATCAGCATAACATCATATCCATTTATAAACTTGCTGCATGTTGGTGGAGATCAACAACTACCTAATTGAACTTAATGTCCATTCAACTGCAAAGACACAACGCCTGGTAATAGAAATCTAGACAACTTTCTAGGGCTAGTGAGGTCAATGAATCTTAGGTGTAAATAAAGACTGTGTGTTCATTTCCAGGACACCCAGATCCAAATAATCACAAACTATATTAATGATAACACTGCTTGTCCAATGACTCTGGCATGTTTCTAGCTAGCTCTTATGTCTTAAATTAATCCATTTCTATTAATCTGTGTATCACTATGAGGCTATGGTCTACCAGTAAGTTTCTGGTTCTCTATATTCTTCAGCAGATACATGGCATCTCTTTGACTCTGCCTACTCTCTATATATATCTCTGTTCAGGTTTCCCACCTGACTTTACTCTGCTAAGCCATTAGCCAAAACAGCTTTATTCATCAACTAATAAAAACAACACATATACAGAAAGACATCCAACATCAGATGAGAATCTACTATTGCCACTTTGCTAGATTAGCATAATCTCTAATTATACTCCAAATCTATATAGCTACCAGATCTCATCAATGAAGCATCACTTTCCAGAAAATGAATGCCACACATCACAAATGTACACAATGTAGAGGAAACAGATCATGCATTGTAGATATAGCAGTACTGATGTATGTATTTACATCACCATTCCTATATCTATGGCTCAAAGAACATCATAGAAGAAGGGTTAGAAGGAGTATAAAATCCAGAATATCAGCAAGTCTGCTGTGAAATAGTCTTTCATAGAAATGGGTGCACAGATGAGATCTGAACAATGACAGTGTCAACAGACATGCTAATATAGAAGGGGGAAATCTTATTCATGGCCTTATATACCTGCACAAGGACCTATAGGCAACCTTTGACTGCTGAGAGAGGGAAAATCAGCTTCTCCCAGGGATGAGCTCAATGCAAAGTAGACAGTTCTTTACCACATATACAAAAGCAATAAAAGTGGACTCAGAATGCTATAGGTATATATTTATGCACACATTTTGATCACATACGTAATCAATGTGTGTGTGTGTGTGTGTGTGTGTGTGTGTGCATGTGTGTGTGCATTGTGTGTGTAACAATAATAATTGGGAATGAAAGGTTATCAATTTGAGAGTGAAGTGGGAACATGAAAAGAGATGGAGGGAGGGAAGTTAGGAAGGATTAGAGGAAGGATAAGGAAGGAGGAAGTTATAACTAGTTATATTTTAATTGAAAATGCTTATAGAAAAAGAAAATATTCTCACAATGTGCTTTTCAGTATTGAAAAAACATAATAACATTAAAAGAAAGAGAGAATCCAGCCAAGGAAAATTGACAAATACTTGGAATCTTCTCACCAACAAGCAAACAAACAATTAAAGAAGTTTGCATTTCAGATAATCTCTTACATCTCTGTGTTTTTAACTCTAGAACTATTCTTGAATAATTTATTCAAACTGAGATGTACCTTGTATTGGTGGATTTAAATTAATATATTACACCAACCTTAATTAAACAGATCTCAGACATGCTTTAAAGACAATAGTAGAAATTAACCTTAAACAGAAAATTACCCAACAAAAGAGCCAAGTTATTTTAACAGTCTCAAATGCAGATCACTGTGTTCTAGTCTGCAGCAGATCCAAAGCTCCATCACTTTTTTGGAGCAAGCTGTATTTTTTTTTAACAATTCAAATTCTGAATAGAGTCCATCAAGTTTATATAAATAATCAACATTTAATAAAGTTGTTACTTGGTGGTAGCTTGGCAAATTAAGTAGTGTATGGCCCAAAGTCAAGTCAACAGGACAGGTTAATCCAGTGATGGGTCAACTCTATACCTGAAGAAGTGGTTGCCAGTGTGGCGGTACGATCAGAGGGGAGTTGGCAAGTCATATGCACTGTGACAGAACAGATGTATTTTTTCCAACCATGACTGAGTTTTAAACTGCATCAGTAGTTTATGTATTACTAAGAAAGAAAACAAATGCTGCATTTGTAAGATACCACTCAATCTGACAGTTCATACAATGAGATAAAATAGAACAGACTGGTATGTAATTAACAAGACATGATAATAAAGGTATTGATAACAACAAAGATAGTTTATACTGTTAAGTGATCATCGAATGCCACTCTTATTCCTATTTAGTCACGCCATCTTCCCAGCCCATTTCCAAACCCCTGGCACTGTATCACATGGTGCAGAACCAGGATCTGGGTAATTCTTCCCCATCACTCCTTTTAACTTTTTCCTTCTAGCCTATCTCCATTCCTTTACGACTCCCTGTTGAGTCATAGAAACATTCTCTACCAGGGCACACAGTGCCACACTTGCCTAAGACCCAAACTGGGTAAACAACAGACAAAGAATAGAACACCTACTAGACACATATCTAGACTAAAACATTCTAGCTCCATATGCTAGAGGGTGAAGCAAAAACAAACAAGAAAGTAGGCCTCCTCCAGAAGCAAACAACTATTGTAATAGGCCCTTAAAAAGCAATTTGGGCAAAAGCATAAGAAATAAGATATCAAAATAGCAATTTGGAAGATGCTCATGGACCATAACGAAGATATGAATAATGTCATAATGAAGGTTATCCCAGCCAGCGGGATATGAATGGTGGTCTTTGATAAACCTTGGGGAGAGGAATGGAGGGGCAAGAGACACGAAGAATGATAGCAAGACAGTATTTCTGATCAAGCCATTGAGTTTATTATGTTCTCAGAGGCTGTTATATAGCAAACGGACAAGGTGGGAGGGTGTCAGGTCTGCTGGAATTCAGGCCTGGAGACATCCCTAGCTGATAGATAAATACTGAGGGTCTGTGATTGTTGACTAACAAAGGAAAATGCTAATGTTTTCTAAAATCTTGGTGCCTGCAAGTCTTACTAGGCTAATGTCCTAGGTCTGGAACTTGCCTGCAAAGGTAAATATCTTACTTGTGAACTTGCGATGGTTGTAAACAAAATACAGATCTCAAAACACAGGTCTTTTGCTTCTAGTAGAAGGCAAACACAAGCACTTGAATGAAATAATAAAAACAATTAAAGGAATGAAAGTTGACATAAAACTCAAACTGTAAAACTCATAAAGTCAAACAGAAAGTTCAGAAAAAAGCCTCACCAACAGTTTAAAAGACATAGACAAGAGAAGTACAGGTCCTGAAACCAAGGTAAAAGAAATGGATAGCTTAGGCAAATAAAATTTTAAATCTTAAAAGAAAAGAAAAAAGAAAAAAAAAAAGCTCAGACACAAGATACCTAGAAAATCTGGGACACTATGAAAGGACAAACTGAAGAATAGTCAGAGTAGAGGAAAAAGAAGAAACCCAAGCCAAAGGCACACAAAATAGTTTTCACCAAATCATAGAATAATATTTCCCCAATTTAAAGAGATGGCTATTAAGGTACAAGAGACATACATCAATTAGACAGGATCATATAATAAACTCCCTACAATACATAATAATCAAAACACTAAATGTACAGAACAAAGAAAGGATTTTAAAGGCTGCAAGAGAAAAACACAGAGTCAGACATAAAATTAGACCCATGATAATTCTAAATATTTACTGGATACTCTGAAAGCCAGAGAACCTATTTAGATGTTTTACAAGTTCTGAAAAAAGCCACACATGCCAAACAGAATTCTATGCCCAGCAAATCTATCAGTAACAATTGACAGAGAGATAAAGATGTCATAATAAGAACAAATTTACAAATTTAACTATTTGGAAAATATTAAATGAAAAACTCCAATCTGAAGAGAACACACTACACTCAAGATTACACAATAAATAAATTAAGAACAGTTCATTTAAAGAGGCATTAAACAGTTCATTGAATAGTTCATAAAAGAAAAAACACACAACAACAAAATTACAGGTATTAATAAACACTACTTATAATATTGGGGGTTTAATGGTCTGAGTTGATAAGGACAAGTAACCAGGTCTCTTTCTCGTCATGTGGTAACCTTTAGCTGACCAGCTGGACCTCCTTCCATCCATGTACTAAATTTCCCTAGGGTTTCAGAGGATCCAAATGGTCATTTCCATTTTGATCATCAAGGAGGCAGATTCTAGGCATCACACAAAGAGATGAGCTATGCAATGATGGCTTTAAGAAACATCTACAGAAGAAAGAAAACTACAGGATGTGGCAACGGAACTAGAGATACTTTGGCCATTTGAAAATTAATGATGGCAGATACCTGAAGATAGCACTGCTTGGAGGAATGCATAGGACAAGGTGAAGAGGAAGGCCCAAGAAATGCTGGATAGATTGCATAAAGGATGGCTGTGGACCCTTGGGGATGATAATAACACAAGGATCTAGGACTACCCAGCATAGGAACAACGGGAGAACTGCCATAAACGGGCTGGCTATGCATGGTTAAACATTGCTGAGGCATAAATGACAATGATGATACTTCATAATAACCCTAAATATTAATAGTCTCAATGAAGCACAAAATAACCAACCTTGTGTACAACTTATGGACAGTGTGTAGATGGTTCCAAGAGAAAGTTCATAGCAACACATGCCTACAAAAAATATTAGGAGAGATATAATTTAACAACTTAATATTATACTTTAAATTTCTAGAAAACAAAAAGAAATAATAATCAAAAAGTAGATTGGAAAAAAAATCAAACTTGCAGCAGAAATCAATGAAATTTTACCAATAAAACACAAAGAATAAATAAAACAGAGAGTTGATATTTTTGAGAAAATCAACAAGATTGACAAACCTTTAGGCAAATTCATCAAAAGTCGGGAACTGAGAGGATTCAAATCAATAAAACTATTGATGAAACAGGAAAGATTACAATAGACCTGGTAAATTCACAGAATCATAAGGATGTAAAATAAAAAATAGTATGAAATTGGGAGGGTATGAAAGCTGGGAGAATATAGGAGGATATGGAAAGGAGAAATAATATGATCAAAATATACAAAAGGAAAAGGGAAAAAATAATTTTGAAAAAAATGTTGTATATGGCAGAGCCAATTTTATACAGCTGGCAAACATTAAATCATTTGTGTATCATAGTTAACTTTATAAAGGCATTAAATGTGTCACATGCAATTGTGAAATCTTTGATTACAACTGACAGTTAATAATTCATCATTTTAGAACATTTTAAACTTGAAAAGACTGATTTATACAGTAAGATGTTAATTTCAAGGGTTAAGTTTTTTTCCGTTAGTCCAAATAAAGATATTCACTCAAAAAAATGTCTATTGGTCATATATTATTTCTACTTCCTCCAAGTGAAGCGTCTTGAGTCACAAGGAACATGAGCTTCATGCCACTCTCCCTCCCTCCCTGTGATTTCTTTCTTGGAATTGACAACTTTGTTTCAAATTACAAGAGGGCCAGATATCTTTCTCCCTCCCTTTGGCATTCCAATAAACAAATCTAGGATTAGGAGACTCAATAGATATTTTTCTCTTCTCTCATTTTTTTCCTGCAGGACCTACATATGTATTATGGCTTCCAGCTTATTGTTTTTATAAAATTCTCAAGTGTGTGAATGAAAGGATCTCTGTTTCTTGTGCCTTCTTTTGGGCTCTTTTTCTTCTGTTTTTCTGATTTCTCTGTTAGGTTTTGTTTTATCTTATTATATTTTATTTTATTGTATCATTATCCCAAAGAAGCCTGTTTGTTTTTTAATAGAACACAGAAAAGAGGGGGGGTCTGATAAAAGGGGAGGTGAAAAATAAAGGGAGAGGAACCTTAAACAGGATACATTATGAGAGAAAAAGTTCTATTTTCAGTTCAAGAAGAAAAAAAAGGAACACTCAATAGAAAGTTGACTAGCTCCCATCAAAATTCTTCACAGATCTGGAGAAGAAAATAATCAACTTTATATGGAAAAATAAAAAACCCAGTATAGCCAAAACAATCTTATACAATAAAGGATCGTTGGGAGGCATTACCATCCCTAACTTCAAACTCTATTACAGAGCCACAGTATTAAAAACAGCTTGGTATTGGCATAAAAACAGAGAAGTCAACCAATGGAATCGAATAGAAGACCCTGATTTTAACCCACAAACCTATGAACACCTCATTTTTGATAAAAGAGCTAAAACTATACAATGGAAAAAAGAGAACATTCTCAACAAATTGTGCTGGCAAAACTGGATGTCAATCTGTAGAAAAATGAAAATAGACCCATATCTATCACCATGCACAAAACTCAAGTCCAAAAGGATTAAAGACCTCAATATCAGTCTGAACACACTGAACCTGATAAAAGAGAAAGTACTCTACAACACATGGGCACCGGAGACCACTTCCAACGTATAACCCCAGCAGCACAGACATTAAGGACCTCATTGAATAAATGGGACCTCCTGAGACTGAGAAGCTTCTGTAAAGCAAAGGACACTGTCACTAAGACAAAAAGGCAACCCACTGACTGGGGGAAGATCTTCACCAACCCTGCAACTGACAAAGGTCTGATCTCCAAAATATATAAAGAACTCAAGAAACTAGACCGTAAAAGGCTAATCAACCCAATTATAAAATGGGGCATTGAGCTGAACAGAGAATTCTCAACAGAAGAAGTTCAAATGGCCAAAAGACACTTAACGTCATGCTCAACATCCTTAGCGATCAGGGAAAAGCAAATCAAGACAACTTGAAGATACCATCTTACACCTGTCAGAATGGCTAAAATAAAAAACACCAATGATAGCCTTTGCTGGAGAGGTTGTGGAGGAAGAGGTACCCTCATCCATTGCTGGTGGGAATGCAAACTTGTGCAACCACTTTGGAAAGCAGTGTGGCGGTTTCTCAGGAAATTCGGGATCAACCTACACCTGGACCCAGCAATACCACTCTTGGGAATATACCCAAGAGAGGCCCTATCATACAACAAAAATATATGCTCAACTATGTTCATAGCAGCATTGTTTGTAATAGCCAGAACCTGGAAACAACCTAGATGCCCATCAATGGAAGAATGGATGAAGAAAGTATGGAATATATACATATTAGAGTACTACTCAGCAGTAAAAAACAAGGACTTCTTGAATTTTGCATGCAAATGGATAGAAATAGAAAACACTATCCTGAGTAAGGTAAGCCATATCCAAAAAGAGGAACATGGGATGTACTCACTCATATTTGTTTCCTAGCCATAAATAAAGGACATTGAGCCTATAATTCATGATCCTAGAGAAGCTAAATAAGAAGGTGAACCCAAAGAAAAACATATAGGCATCCTCCTGAATATTAACCTTCATCAGGCGATGAAAGGAGACACAGACAGAGACCCACATTAGAGCACCGGACAGAAATCTCAAGGTCCAAATCAGGAGCAGAAGGAGACGGAGCACGAGCAAGGAACTCAGGACCGCAAGGGGTGCACCCACACACTGAGACAATGGGGATGTTCTATCGGGAACTCACCAAGGCCAGCTGGCCTGGGTATGAAAAAGCCTGGGATAAAACTGGACTCGCTGAATATAGCGGACAATGAGGACTACTGAGAACTCAAGAACAATGGCAATGGGTTTTTGATCCTACTGCACGTACTGGCTTTGTGGCAGCCTAGGCAGTTTGGATGCTCAACTTACTAGACCTGGATGGAGGTGGGTGGTCCTTGGACTTCCTACAGGGCAGGGAACCCTGATTGCTCTTTGGGCTTTCAAGGGAGGGGGACTTAATTGGGGGAGGACAGGGAAATGGGAGGCAGTGGCAGGGAAGAGACAGAAATCTTTAATAAATAAATAAATAAATAAATAAGTAAGTTGACTAGCTGAGTATATTCTCACCTCAGAGATGTGTTCACAGCACCACTGCTTAACCACACGTCAGAAGGACACAAACCGTATTCTTGAGAGGGGGAATTAGCCTCTCAGCATTAATTGAGTTAACTCTCAGCTGATTGAGTTAAGGGGCTACAATAATACTTAAGTCAACTACCTTAATAGATTTCTTATCTACTTTAAGCAGTAAAACATGGATGGTGACAATCATCTTTTAAAGTCCAGGGGTTTGCACACACACCAAAACATTCTACAAAGGGTTTTTAAAATAAGGAATGACTAATATACCTTTTGAATTGATCATAGCAATTTTAAATATGCATTTTTAAATATATCTTCAGGCTTTGAAACACGTTCCTTTAACTATTCTTACCTAAAGTTCTAATGGTTAATTTGAAAATAAAATTTACCTCTGCTTCAAAGGCCATCTGACAGTAGGAAAATAAAAAGATCAAGAATTAGAAGCTATGTACTCATTAAACTCTTAAAAGTTGTTTAAATCCTTTTTTCAGTGTCAACTTCATTTACACTCAATAAAATAAGTCTGCTCTGTGCCTTAGAATTCCATGCTACTGAATGAGTGACCCATTAAGCTTTTACCATTTTGTGGCATGGTACTGACCTAGTCTCCCTGGGAAGCTGATCGGTGATCATCAGAATCAGCAACAACTACTCACCCATTTGTTTTATTATTTTCCTATTAATCCAGCTACCAGGAGACAGGGGTATATAAATATATTTCTACTTTAAATGTGACATTAGAATGGACAACTTGCAGTATTAGAATGCTAACTTAACTTAAAAGGTATCACATTGATTATTTTGGATCATTAGATGTGTAGAAGCACAGGGAAATGCAAATCCCTACATTCTAAACAGAAGAAAATTAGAAGCTACTTTGGTTATGAGAAAATGAAGGAGAGATTATTTTCATGGAAACTGGAACTCATCCAAATGATAATGTCTGAAAATGGTTACATTATTCTGTGCTTTAATTATTCTATGGCATTCGGAATTTAAGAAAGTATTAAAGTGCTCAGGTATGCCATGAATATGTGAGCTCTAAACAGAGTCTCTTTCAAACAGTAATTATTAAGCTTAACTATCGCAGAATTCTGGTTACTAAATGGGAACACAAAAGCATTTTCAATTTTAATTAGCATGTACTAATTTTCCAAATCATTGGGGATCACTACAACACTTCAATACATGTTCATCATCTACTCTTATCTACTTCCTATTACTCTTTTTGCACCACCTTTCTCCTGCTTGAGGATTCCCTTCATCCCTTAGTTTCATTATTTTTTGCTGAGTAATAAAACTCCATTGTATTATGTTTTGCATTTTCTTCATCTTCTCATTCTGATTCCTTGTCTATTGGGTAGGTAGTGATTAGTACAGCACAGAAGATACACAATTCTATCCATGGCAAATGGATTCAGAATCCTCCAACTGTATATGTAGGAGAGGTATTGCTGGATCACATCATAGCTTTGTGTTCAATTTATTGGGAACCTACACAACAATTTTTGTTGAGGCTGCATTTGTATGTACATTTTCACCAGCACCTGTTCTCTGTTTTCTGGATTGCAGCTATTCACACTATGGTATTGTATTCACCACTAGGCTAAGGAAACTGAATATTATTTCGTGTTGTCGGCTATTTGCATTCTTCCTTTTTAGAACTGTCCATTTCAATTCATTTTCCCATTTATCATTTGGATTATGTGAGGGAAGAGTGTTAAATTTTATTTATCACTATTATTTAATTATAATAAATAATATTATTAACATTATCTATTATTATTTATATTGGAAATAATAATCTCCGAAAATTCGACTCTCACAGTTTTGTATACAGAATTAGGGGCATCACAGTTTACTTCTCTAAAAAAAAAGTAAACCCCTAAAAATTTACTTTATGACTATCAAGGTTACTCAGTGGGTAAAGGTGCTTGTTGTCATCATAAGTTTCATTCATAAGTTCTACTTGTTAGAGAGAACATGCTCTCACAAGTTGTTCTATAACCCCACATCACATGTATATAGAACATACACATGTATGCATACTTGTGTAAGAAAAATAACTGATATGAATATGTTATCTACTTTGGTCATAAGGGATTTCTATTTATGGAGCTCATTTATTTTTTGTTGTCATGCTTCAGGAAAGGATGAGGTATTTCCTTGAGTATTGCCAGATATAAAGCTCTTATCTATTACACAGGCTCAGCTTTGGCACTGCTATAGTAGCCTAAAGAATGATGTTTAGCACTACAATGCCCCTCTAATACAAACACGATGAAGTACTAGCTCTTTCTTGTTTACTCCTGACTCTCAAGGAAGGTAACTGGATGCTAGTGAATGTTATCATTTCACAAACAGTACTGAATATTCACCTTGCTCTATTTTATGCAATGTAAATATTCTCTTAAAATTTTATTAGTAGTAAAATACTTGCAACAGAACAAGACTTGCTGATCTATCAAAACATTCATTCAAGACAGGTGAGAAGGCTAAGTGGTTCCATTCATGCAGGTTAGGTAGGAAGGTTCAGTGGTTAAGTAGTTGCTCTTTTTCCAGAGAAGCCGGGTTCAATTTTTAGAATGATCATGGTAGCTCACAACCACCCATAACTCCAATACCAGGGAATCTGACACCCTCTTCTGGCAGATGAAACAGTCAGACATAAAAAAAAATAAATAAATTGTTCATGCTTAGGAAAAAGTCAGATGAAGTCTTGTCAGTTGACTAGCACTCCCGTTTGTCTATCACATACAATATCTCACCTCCCTGCGTGTTCTGTATTACTTTCCCAAGCTGGAGCTTCTTTGTACATTGTACCCAGAATCTAATGCCTATCAATCTTTCAAACTTCAACAATTTCATATTTATTAATGTTAATAATTTTTGCAATACAATGTTAAATATATATCATGCACAGACTTCCTACTGGCTACCTCATGTTTTAATTATAATGACAGTAAAGGCACACACAGTCTAATACTTAGAAGTATACATACTGAAATGGATATTGACAGACTGATTTCTTATGCTTTGGCTGTTCTCTGTAAACCCATGGTGATATGGTGAAAATGTGAATTAAAAGTAGGGAGCTTTGCATCGTTTGGGAGCTGATAAGAAATGTAGAATTTTGGAAAGCATCCCTGATACATACAATCTTTTATTATTATTTCTGGAAGACCCCCTGGTTATTCTCATGCATATTAAATTTCTAAAAAACTGATAAAACTAAAGCATAAAACTTTCCAATTTTACAATATCCGATTTATGTAAATTTGGTAATGCTTTTATTCAACGTTTTGCCAGAAGACTAAAATCAAAATGAGAAAAGGTTATTTCCTGCTCTGAATGACTTATTCTTTATTATACTGGGCTACATAATGCCATTTTAATATAAGTATATGATGTACCTTGAACACATTTCTACCTATACCCCACAATCCTCTGCTTTCTTCCATCATTCCCCTCCTGCTTGCATTAGACAGTGTTACTTCTACTCTCATAAGTGTATACATGTTTATATGTGTCAGTGTAAAATCTAGGACACATAAATGAGGGAAATATATGATATTTGTCTTTCTCATATTTATTTAATCCATTTAACAGGATTATCTCCAGTTACATCCACTTTCAGACAAACAATGCAATTTGTTTCTTTTTATGACCGCCAAAAGCCTTCTGTGAATTCTTCATTCATGCTTATGCTGACATTCTTCAAGGCTGGTTCCATAACTAACTTATTGTGACATATTTCCACAGCAAACACTGTGTGTAAGCACCACTCTGGTGCGTTCACTTGTAGTCTTTTAGACAAACCTGCAGTAGTGGTATGTAGTAATTGTGTTTTGAGCTTTGTGAAAACATTTGTGCTGAGTTCCATAATGGCTGGACTAGTTTAAATTCTCCCCAGAAGTGCAGAAAAGTTCACTTTTTGTTCACATCAGTTCCTGTGTTTCTTGTTTTCTTAACCACTACCACTACAACTGAAATAAGATGCTCAAGGTGGCTTTGACTGTCTGCGATCTTCCATGTGTCTATATGAAGCTTACAATTGTTTTCATTTTAGTGTCTATAAACAATAACATTTGAATCTTCTTGATTGTACAATTGCCTCATCATCTTGTTTTTACTAGCATGGTCATGTTTTATTTTATTTTATGAGTATTGAAGATTTTTTCCATCCTTCAGTATCTTTTAAATGTCTTTATTGAAAGCTTTAAAAGTTTTCTCTGTATATGTTTTTAACTTGCCTAATGGGATTTATTCTAATACTTGTATATAAATATAAATTAGACAATTTTCTGATTTCTGTCTCAGGATATTAACTGCTGAAATACAGGAGGCTTCTGTTTTATTATGTTAATTTTCTATTCTGGTAGTTTTCTAAAAGTGTGCTTCAGATCTCACAGTTTTACGGCTGAGTCCTTGAGTCTTTTACATATAGCATCATACAATCTGCTTTGACTTTTTAATTTATATTTAGACCCCATTTGTTCTCTTCCTTTGTCTTTTTGGTGTATTAAGACATCAAGCACTACATTGAATAAGAGTTAAGAAACAGAACACCCTTGTCTTCCTAGTTTAGAGATATGTTTTCCTTTTTTGCCTATTTAGTATCACCAAGTGGCTATAATTTTTCACATGTAGCTTTTGTTAATGTTGACATACATTCTCTCCTTTTCATTCTTTGGGGTGTTTATCATAAAGTGGTGTTTCATTCTGACAAAAGAATTTTCTCCATCTAATGAGATAATCTGTTTTATAGTATTTTTTGATGTGTTACATTTTTTAAGCTATAAAACACTTGTTTAATGATGAAAAGAGTTCTTTCATTCTTTTATGTTGCATTTGTTTAGGTCTGTGAAGCTTTGACTGTCTAAAACACCTGATTGGTCTAATAAATAAAGAGTTGACTGGCCAATAACAAAGCAGGAGAAAGGATAGGTAGGGCTGTCAAACAGAGAGAATAAATAAGAGGAGAAAAAGAGAAACAGGAGGAACAAAAAAAGGAGGAGGAGAGAGGACACCAGAAGCCAGCCACTCAGCTACAAAGCAAGCCTTGTAGTAAGAAGTAAAGAAAGGTATATAGAATAGAGAAAAAGAAAATCCCAGAGGCAAAGATAGTCAGGATAATTTATATTAAGAAAGGCTGGCTAGAAACAAACCAAGATAAGGATGGTCAATCATAAGAAAAAAGTCTCCATGTTTTTATTTGGCAGTTTAGTGGTGGACCTCCAAAAGAGTAAAAAAGTAAAACAATCAACTACATAATCCTATAATTTTTTGATTGAGCGATTTCTAATGAAATAGTACATTCCTTGATTTTTATCTGTTGAATGCACCAAACTTGATCATCATAAATGATCTTAATTTATTCATAAATTTGACTCGCAAATACTTTAACTGAGAATTTTTGCATCTATGTTAATCAAGGTGACTGGCCTGCAGTTTTGTTAGTGTTGTTTCTTTTCTCAGTTTTGATAAAGTGATAATATTGGCTTTAGAAAACAAAATCAATGCACTCTTTCCTCTTTATATTTTATAAAATAGTTTGGAAAGCATTTATGTTCTCTTTCTTTAAGTAAAGGTCTGCTAGAGTTCTGCACTGGATCCTTTGGGGTCTAGAACCTTCACAGTGGAGAGATGTTTATTACTGCCTTAATCTCATTGCTTCTTAAGGATTTGATGAAGTGGTATATTTCATTTTTAGTTAATACTCATAGCTCATATGCATCTGAGAATTCACTCATTTGTTTACACTTACAACTTCAGTGGGATATATGATTGAAAAACATATCCTATTTTTTTTCTGAGTTTCAAAGCTATGTGCTATAAGGTTTTCTTTACCTCTTTAATTTCGTTCGTATCAGTGTTTTTTTTTTTTCTTTTTTGGCTACTTTGGCTAAGGATTTCTTGATCTTGTTTATCTTATTTTTTTCTTTTAAGTATTTATTTTTCCAAGCCCTACCACGGTTTCTCCTCCATCCCAATTGGGTTTCAGTGATTGTCTCCATTTTGTTTGTTTTCATTAGTTTTTGCCCAGACCTAATATTTTTTTTCACATACAGATTTTGGGTCTTATAGTACACCATGAAGTTACTTAAATAAGTTTCAATTTTTTTATGTGTCCATCTGTGGCAATAAACTTCATAATGATCCATTCATTGTATATCATAAGTTTTGTTACTTTTATGTTTGCATTTTCACTGAGTTTTAAGACTTCTTTCTTTCTGGGTTTCTTGATGACCTATTCATCATTCCATGTTGTGGTTTTGAATTATTTCCCTCCCAGTAATGTTTTATGCAGCAAATTCTGCCAATGGGAAAGGTACGACATGAAGCTCAAATGTAATCCTCTAAAACCAGACTTTGAGCATGTATTCATCATCATCATCATCATCATCATCATCATCATCATCATCATCATCATCACCATCATCATCATTTATACCCTGGCAATGCTTAAGAATGCATGGTCAGCCTGGTTATAGTGATTCTCCAGTTGTTTCTATTCTGGGCAGTCCCAAAAGTTTGTGTTATTGTCATATCCAAGGTTTCACAGTCTTACTTTATGCTGTCTATCCAGGATTTTTTAGGCCTTCCTCTTTGCTTTATCCCATGCACTCCTCCAAGCAGTGCTATCTTTGGGTATCTGCCATCATTCACTTTCCTAACATGGTCAAGGTATTCCAAGCGCCATTGCCATATTCTATAGTTTACTTCCTTCTGTAGATGGAGATGTGTTCCAGGTACTAAAAAAGGTTTGGTCAGCAAGATATACAACAACAACAACAAAATTAAAAGTGTATGAGACACTTGTCTTGAGCTGTCTTCTTTATAACTCTGAAACCTGGACAATGAAACGCTCCTAGAACAGCGGCCGAATGTGTTTGAGATGGCATTTCTCAGGAGGACTGTAGGCGTCACAGGCAGAGATAGGCTGCACAATGAAGACTCTATGAATATTTTGAGCATGTATTATCTTACTGGAATCAAAACAAATTATCCTTTGAGTTGAATTTCTGGTACAATTGCACCAAGTAAAGCAGTGTAGTTTTCAGTTCTTATGTTGGTTCTCCCTTCCCTCTAGCTTTAACAAAATTATTTATATATGTGGCAAGAGAGAGCCCTGGTTTGGAGTACACACTGACCTTACCAGAAGCCACACAAGGAGTATCATTACATTTTAATCCCAGCCTGCACATCTAGGACTGACCAACATGCTCTGCCCATATAGCTACACTGAGTTTCATATATCTCACAGGAGTTCTCTCCAGCTGTTACTAGAACCAGTGTGAATGAGAGGAGGGACTATAGGTCATTGTCTGACAGTTCCAACAGACTTCGGCTAGAGCCCTGTAACTTTTCTGTTCTTAACATCATTTGTATATCTAGTCTTTGATATTCTAGCTGTTTTCACAAGACTGATTGTGGGAGGCACTTCCCTGAAATGTCTAAATTACCTCCCTGGAGCCATCTGGAAGAGGTGGTGTTAGTATTCAGGCATTTGTACTGGCCTTCCCTTGGGGTTCTGACAGGATACGTCCTCAGCTATAGCCACTAAGAGCACTTCCTGTGAACATTCTCTTTGTTCTTCTTTAAAAGGTAGGCATTGCCCACCTCCCCCTTCCCCCCCCTCTTCTCTCTCTCTCTCTTTCTCTTTCACCACTCTTGTCCCCAGGGACTGGTCTCTGTCCACCTCTCTACCCACACTGCCCCTCTCTGTCCCTCCTCTGTGCCCCCTTCTCTGTCTCCTTTTCTGCCCCTTCTCACTCCTCATCCAATAAACCTACCATTTGAGTCCTGTTGTATGATGTGACTCCTTTTCAGCCATTTTTAAAATATAACAGATATGGCTGTTACTAATTTTCCTCCCTGCTTCTGTAGAGATTTCACAGTTCAATAAATGGGTTACAGCTATTATTTCTTGCAGTGATAGAGATTCTGGAGTAATATCCCCCTCTTTCCTTTTACTAGATGACAACAGTAGATCTTCATTAGACCTTCTACCTGGAAAGTTGAAATTCTTAATTTTTAACATTAGTAAGCAGTTCATATTTCATATCAACATCTGCTATATAATAATTGCAGTAAATTATCTTACTGAAATAAATTATTATTATTTGATGGTAAATTACTTAAGAAGTAAAAATTAGTGACTAAAATGCTGGGTAATTATGCTATATATTTATTTACTTACTTAATATTTACTGGGCTTTAGGTTTTTACCATCTCATGAGCTCTTAAAGCCTGTATGAACTCAGGTCTGGTGGTTCACACTTGCAACCACAGCAATTAGAAATATGAGAAAAGAGAATAGAGAAGTTTGAAACTAACCTATGATGCATAAAAAGTTCATGATCAGCCTGAGTTACATAGTGGGACCCTGATGAAAGAAGTTACAAAATAATTCCACACTCATTCAGAATTACATATAATAAAGGGTTATTTATTTAGGGGAGACTCACAGATCACTCTCTCATATATATATATATATATATATATATAGATATAGATAGATATAGATATATAGATAGATATAGATATAGATAGATAGATATAGATATAGATATATGTGTGTATATCACAGTCCTCTGCACGAATAGGGAGCAGGAACAGAGTCTAGCAACCGGAAACAAGGGCTGGAAGCAAGAGAGCAAGTTCATGCTTTACAGCTGCATTAATAGTATAAGAGACCATGCCCAAGTGGGCTGGTATCTTAAAGGCTGTTGGCTGAAGGAGTTGAAGGAGCTCCCACAGCACCTCCTCCTTTAGTTTAAATAAGAGAGTTCCAAACCCAATAAAAAACCATATACACTAGGAACAGATAACCAAGTATAAGATTAGAATTACAACCAGCATGAACAATATTAAGCAAGGAACATTTGTTTTAATGAATGTTTTAATAAACATTCTATCCTAAGGAATCTAAATCTTGTATTGGAAATGACTAGATCATCAGAGGACAGTAACTATGACTATCTAATCTTCAGCCCCATCAAAGGCCTGACAAGGGAGATAATATTACTGAGTAGGCAGAAAGTGAAATGAAGCAGCTTACAAAGCTTACAGTAGATAACAGACAACTGGCTGCCTGAGCAATCACCCAAAATCTCATTTGCAATGTTGAAGCAACCAAGTTTGGCTAAGGCCCAGAGTAACTGACAGACCACTTTCAGAACATTTTCAGGAACATTTTCAGAACATTTTTACCCCGTCTTGACAAGGTTTGGCAGGCTTTTTTCTTATATCCTGCTTGTTCATTCCAGACATGGTAAATTTTGTCAGTGGTAAAGGCATGATAATTCCTTGCCCAAAGGTCAGTTTTGCAAAGAAGAAAGCAAACTACAAGTGGGGTGTTTTTGGTGATCAACACTTTCTTGGGGATAGGTCAGTGCTGCCAAGAGCAATCATGTCTCATGTCAACATTATCCTAAGTTATTTAAATGGCATGTTCTACAGATCTTTGAAGTGGTTGAAGATTAGCTATCTATGCAGAATACAATCTCTATGTATCAAAAGAATATAATTAGTCTGACTAAAAGTATAATAAACATGAATGACTATTGATTGACCCATAATACTTAATACCTATATAACTCATCTCAGAATTAAACAATCTCTAAAAAAATCTGTGCAGTAAAGGAAGACAATGTTCTCAAAAATGTAAACAATGTATAAATGTCTTGATCAGAGGTAGAAATACATAATGCAATATGATAAATATATCCCAAAATTGCATCAATATACAAAATGTCTTAAACAGAGGTAGAAATGCACATGCATACAATCTGACAAAATAACTTTGCATAGGTGTACAAATATTGTAAAGAGAAATAGGTGCATAATCAATATAACATATATCATTTGAACTTGTATCAATATACAAAAATCTATACCAATGTAAATTGTCCATAAATAATAGCTCACAATTATTCTATCTTTTACTCGCTATTTATTATTATTATTATTATTATTATTATTATTATTATTATTATTATTGATACTTCTGGGCCTACATAATTTCCACTCCAACCCCAAACCCTATACAAGTAATAATCATCTTTTAAATAGTGTCCCTAACCATGAGGACAAACTTTGTTGGCAGATGGGACATTATCTTCTAGAATTGCTTCCTGCTACATGGTGGCAATACTATTTCTATGGGATGCTGTAAAAGTAAAATGATGGTTAAGTTTCAATATTGCAGTTTTGCATAATTGCAAATGGTCTCTGAGTAGTCGATGGGTTTTTTTGATGGTAAAATATTTCCTTAAAATCTGTCTTCTTTCTGTCCCATACCAGATGGCTCCTGACATGAGAAAGAAATTCTGAAATTTTCTGTTAACAACATGCTTCAATTTAGAGAAGGATAGAGCCATCATCCAACTCCATAACCAGCTTTTATTTTTAAGTAGAGATGTATATGTGTCGAAATAATCCAATTTAACCATGCAGATAACACAGAATAAGGAAGATTTCTCTTGGTTTGTTGACTCTTTCTGGATAGCTATCTTTTTATCTTTAGACAACTAGATGTCCTAGGTCTTTCCACTCTTTGAAGATGAATATTTTCCTGCAAAGATGAGAACAGAACCCTACCCCAACCCTTATGGGGTTTTTTTTTTTCCACCTGTATGATGATCACTTCTGTAGATGAGTTGCCATTTCTCTTTCTCAAGAGGTTTCTCTTTTTCAACCCGAATCTTTATTAACTTTGATGGTATACACGTTCTTCTTCTCCTGTGGAAACAAGAATAAAACCCCTTCCCCAACATAGAACATCTCCTGGTTTCCATTGTGAGATCAGCACATACTTGGAATACACCAGCAGATTTAATTCAAAAGGTTTTTTTTTCTATTATCCAATGTCTGTCTGCTGCTGTTGTATCTTTCTCATTAGCAGTAAGAAAATTCACAGTTAATAAAGCATTATGCAATCTATTTCTGAGCATATTTTTCATCTCTTTCTGTTGGTTAAGCATATCCTTTATAGTTCGATTTGTTCTTTCTATAACTGCCTGACCTGTAGGATTACTTGTTATACCTGTAATATGCTTTATATTATTTGCTGAGAGAAAGGAGACAGAGTCAAGGAGAAGCCATGGAGCTGCCACCAGAGACAGACATGTGGAAGGAAACATTGCCATAAAGCTACAGCCATGTGGTGATAACAGATTAATGGAGATGGGTTAGTTTAGGGTATAAGAGTTAGCCAGAAATACACTTAAGCTATGGGCTAAACAATATTGCAAATAATATAGTTTCTCAGTGATTATTTCATCGCTAAATATCTGAGAACAAACAAGCAACCTCCTAAAACAGGACCTCCCGACACACACACAAAAGAAATTAGAAGAATTTTATCAATACTAACTCAGTTTGAAAGATAAGGAAAGCAAAGGTTTAAAAGGTGAGAAATCTCTTAAGTACTTAAGCAATACCTTGTCTCTGCTCTGCACCATCATAATTATGCCACTCAATAATCACAGTAACCTGTTGTTTTTCCTCCAGTGCAGCAGCTACACCTGAATCTACTGCTGTTTGAGCAAGTAATTGTGGCTCCAGAATTACTGGCCCAGTTCTCAGGCAGTGAACTGATGGGACTTTTTTACATTCCACCAGAACTGTTTCCTGCTGCTGCTACCAAATATAGTTTTAAACTAAATATCTAACATTTTATTTATCAATAAGACTTGGAAGTCAGAGTGTGGGTTGAAAACCTGCTAGCTCAGAAATGTTGAGGAGCAACTAACTGACTCTTTACCAGCACCTCAGAGAGAGGGAGAGAGTATCCTTCTGTTCTACAAACCAAAAATGACTCTCATACTCAAATTCCCTACCTACTATTCTATGTGTGTCTCTCTATCCATTTTCCAGGCTCCCTTATGGTTACTTTTTATCAACTAGTTGTCAACTCTGCCTCCTGACCCACAGTTGATTTTATTTAATCAATGCAAACACAAATTTGGGATTCACAGTGTGATCAAATACCCTGAAACAGCCACCCACTTTATAGACTTCCAGAAACAGAAAGGAAACATGGCAGATGGGAGGAAAATCAGAAAGGGCTAATGTAGAAAAGAAAGTGAGATGAATTATAATAAATATTCTTCCTAAGAAAAACCATCTTCATCTTATGGACCAAATTGCATATGTAAATTTATCTCAAAATAGCAGTGAACATTTCAAGCTAGAATGTGATATAAGTAGTTTTGTGTTTTGGATAGTCTTCTCTGACAGTGTTATGTAGAACATATTGGGAAAGAGAACAGAATTTGTGCAGAAAAACTAGACATATTTTATTGCCAAACTCCAGGCAAGTTTTGGCATCTTAGGCTCAGGATGTGTCTATGACAACATGGAGAAATCACTGAACTTTAAGACAGAAACAGGAAATGGAGATACACTTCACTTACTGAATAAAGAAAAAATAGTCTCAAGAAACAGTTTTAGGACTGGTTTGTTATCTTAATGAATGAGTCTTTCTTGTCCAGACAGAAATGGAAATTTTGGGAGGATAACAGGTGGAAGCTTCTGTACTGTGCATATAAAATTGAGATCTAAAAAAGCCATTATACCTAGGACATACTTAAAAGTATAAGTCAAAGATTCAGAAGGGACTTTGTACAAATAATATTATATTGTAACTAATTTTGTTATACAAAAAGCACCATGGGTGTAACATTGCTTTAGTGAAAGTTAATACATAGGGTTGTTTTTTAGAATTTATGCCTATCTATTGAATATTGAGCAAGAAGATTGATGACAGAGATGTTCTCTTTACTGTCTTCAAGAACATTTGTTCAGAATGCCCCTCTGGCAAAGCTGATGCTGTTCCGTTAAGGGGGAAAGAGAGTGTGTTGGTCAGTGTTCTATTACTGTGAAGAGATACCATGACTATGTAAACTCATAAAAAAGAAATATTTCATTGGGAATTGCCTAAAATTTTAGAAGCTTAATTCATTATCATTTTTGCAGGGAATATGACAGCACACAAGCAGATATGGTGCTGGAGAGTCTACATTCAGAGGTCTACATTCAGATCTGCATACAACAGGAAGAGGATAGAGCCATTGGGCCTGGCTTCTGCTTCCAAAACACCAAAGCCAACCACCAGTAATGTACTTCCTCCAATAAGTCCCCATCTACTCCAACAAGGTTGTATCTCCTAATTCCTCTCCAGTAGTGCCACTTTCTGATGCCCAAGCATTTAAATATAACCCCATGGGAGGCATTCATATTCTCAAACCAGCACAGAGAAGGTAGGAATGCTGGTGTGTTACAGATGGTGTCATGTGCTTTAAAGCCCTCAAACAAGATTCAACCTCTGACAACTGAAAGACTTTTGAGTTTGAAAAGGAAGAAGTGGTTTTTAACTTCAGCTTCTACACTGCAAATTTATTAACTAATGAGTGGCTTGCTAAACCTTGTGGAGTTGCAAGATCTCACATCAGACACTTGCTAATTTAATAGCAATGAGTATATGCCTATAAACACCTCACAAAGAGACATTCTTCACATCTAATCAAAAGCAGTCTTGCTCTCTTATGTCCGAAATGCTGCCAATAATCTGTAGACATGGTGGTTTAGTTCTGAATGGGGAGCTTGCTGTGCAATCTATTCTAAGGTCTTAAAATTCTGCATTATCATCTTTTTTTCTTTTTGTATGTTTGTGATCATTTGTATGTATATGCAACCTTATATAGTATGCCTTAATATTACTTAAAAATGTCCCCTAGTTGATGATTCCCACGTGAGCTGTATGTGACCAAAGGACTCTATGACCCCCAATTATCCCTTTCTTACTTTAGTTAGTGTGTACACTCCGATAATCCATCACCATGGAGATAACCACACAGCACATAGTGGGAAGTGCCCTCTTCTGACCTCCTTTGGCACCCAAACAAAAGTGGCATACACACATATACATACACACATACATACACACACACACACATGTATGCATGCACAAAGAAAATATTTAAAATCGCTTGCCTTTTACTTGCCCAAATTTATAAATAAATAATACTTTTGCTGTTATTGTTGTCATTTAAAAAGTCCAATCATTAATGCCTTTAAGCTTAAGTCAAGAGATCAGGATGCAATGCTACCTTTCAGCACAGATAAACTTGAAAAGAGAATTTTCTTTTGGAAAACATGTTTTCACTAATAATAGGGTTTTACTTACTGAGAACCTTAGAAAATCCAATTTTGGATTTCCATGAAGAAAATACCTCACGGTCACTCTTAAAGAACAATTCACAAATTTTAACTAGTCTTTGTATGGGGGCAATACAATTAATATTTTCATTTATTTACTTTTCTTTATCCCCTTTTACTGATAATAGATTATTTTCTCATTCAATATATCCTGATTCCAGCCTGGTCTACAAGAGCTAGTTCCAGGACAGGAACCAAAAGCTACGGAAAAACCCTGTCTCGAAAAATCCAAAATATATATATATATATATATATATATATATATATATCCTGATTACTGTTTCCCAACCTTCTACTCTTTCAAGTTCCTTTCCACTACCCCTCCCCTCCAGATCCACTCTTTCTGTCTCTAATTAGAAAAGTAGAGGCTTCTAATAAATAATAATTAAACACAACAAAATCAAATAGAATAACATAAAACAAAAACTATCACAGAGAAGATGGGCAAGGCAAACCAACAAAATGAAAAGCCTTCCAAGAGAAGGCACAAGAATCAAGGACTCACTTATTCACACACTCAGGTTCCCACAAAAACACTAAACTGTAGGCCTTAAACATGTACAAAGAATCCAGTGCCAACCTGTGTGAGCCCTGTGTTTGCTGTCTCAGTATCTGTGAGCTCATAGAAGCTTTGCTCAACTGATTTAGAGGGCATTGTTCTCTAGGTATCCTCCATCTCTTTTGACTCTTCTACTCTTTCTGTCATCCCTTTCATAGGTTTATCTGAGCTCTGAGGTGCATTGTATATCCCTTCCCCACTTCATTTGCTCTTTAATTAAAAATTATTCTGGAAGCTATCACAAGGGTCTTGATTGCAGAAACTTTAATATAAAGACATTGTCCTTGAGAAAAAAAATGCTTTGTGCTTCAGGCCCCAGGAGCAAGAATGGGTAAGTCCAATTAGAA
Organism: Microtus oregoni; assembly: GCF_018167655.1. NCBI lineage: Eukaryota > Metazoa > Chordata > Mammalia > Rodentia > Cricetidae > Microtus > Microtus oregoni. Next base: position 35,067,778 of record NW_024543067.1, read on the forward strand.
AGGAAGCTATCTATGTATGATGACTTTCATAATGTCTCTTGTTAAATACCATTTGACAAAGATTCTTAAAAAAATTACTACTGAATATATACATATATATGGAGAGAGAGGTGGGTTGAAAGAAAATGGTCTCTAAAGGGAGTAGCATTTCTATGAGGTGTGGTCTTGTTGGAATAGATGTGGTCTTGTTGGATGAAGTGTGTCACTGTGGAGGTGGATTTTGAGGTCTCACATATGCTTTAGCCATATCCAATGTCTCATACCATTTCCTGTTGCCTGTGAGTCAAGACGTAAGACCTCTCAACTCCTTCCCTAGCACGTCTCCCTGCATGCTGCCTTGCTTCGTTCCATGACTATGTGGTATATCTCTAGTGTGCATTTCCAGTTTATTCCATGATATTTTATAGTACTTCGTAAAGCACACTTTCCCCATGGTTAAATGTGAAAGATGGTGGCATTACATTTGTGTTTCCAGGAGTGTTTTGAAACCCCAAGTTAATAAATGCTGATTCAAGAGCAGCATACATGGGTATTTCTTGATAAAAACTGTGTCATTTGGAAATTGTAGTAGAAATACCAGACTCTTTTCCACCTCAGATGATATAGAAAGAATCCTATTTTCTACCATTTTTTCTTCAAAGAAGACTTAACTACAGATCTAAGAAATTCCTCAAGTAAGCAGTAAGAATTTGGGTAGCAGTAATGAAGATCAGACCTGGGAAATTATTCAGCAAGTCTGTGCAATATATGTAGGAAATGGAAGTTATACAGTATTGAAATGGGTACATACTAGCATTCTTGCCCCAATGATGGGTCAATTTTTGTAAGGTGGCTTCCTATCTAAATATATCTTAGTGTTTACGTTAGATTAGGTCTTTTTCTGAAAGAATGGACTATGAAAATTCTCAATACTTATTTAAGAAAAAAGAATACTGAATTTCCATTTTAAGGAAGTTGTTACTGCATTTTACTCCCATAAAATACTCTTTAAAAATTTCTACACAAGAGGAATCTCTTCATTTGAATACAATGGCTTTACTTATAGAATATTTTTTATTTAAGTTCCAAGACTTGTGCATACACTAACATGTCATAACAATTAGTTATTTATTAGTTTCCGTAACAGAGCTTCCCAAAATTTACATGGTGACAATTTTTGCAATTTCCTTTAAGTTTCAAATGGGAAAAGTTATTTATAATGAATAAATTTTGTAACACATATTTTGAACATTCTGAAAGTTTGTCTGTCTAAGATGAAACAATTAGTAGACTTTTACTGCCAATTTAATTAAAAGGTTAATATTACAAATAAAATTGTGAATTACATTTTGGATTAGATATAACTAATTTTCTGAATATATAAATCTTGATGTGACACAATACCATGATAAAATAATACTCTTATCAAATTAATAAACTTGTGAATTGCAAATGAGAAAAAACTGCTAATGTCATAAATTTCAAGACTCTGGAAATTGTAGATATTCCAGGTGCTGAAATAGACATAGTCAGTGTTGTTTATGGTTAATGAAAGGGAAATAATGTTTTGTTGTTGAACTATGAAAACATGTTTCAATGTAACTCTGATTGCCTTCTTTTTGCCACTAATAAATTAAAATTTATAAATATTCAAAACTTTGAAAACTTAAATTAAGATTTCAGAATCTACCTCTAGGCTATCTCCCCTTACTCTCCCCATACTATTCCCTCATTCCTCCCCACATCTGCCCCAAGTATGCCTATAAAATTTATTTTATTTCCCCTACCAGGTAAATCCATGTGTCCCCCTCTGTAAACCCTTGCTCTATACCTAAACACTCTGGCCTATGAATAATAGCTTGTTTGTCACTTACTTAATGGCTAATATCCACTTATAAGGAAATGCAATAATATATTTATCCTTCTGGTTCTGGCTTACCTCACTCAGTATGAGTTCTAATTCCACCCATTTGTCTGCAAACTTCATAATATTATTTTTTTACAACTGAGTAATACTCCATTGTTTAAATGTGCCAAATTTCCTTTGTCCTTTCTTCTATTAAAGGGCATCTAGGTTGTTTACAATTTTTTGATATTATGAATAATGCAGCAACAAACATGTTTGAGCAGGTGTCCTTGGGGGAAGATAGACAGTTCTTTGTGTTTATGCCCAACAATGGTATAGCTGAATTTTGAAGTAGCTTGAGTCCCAAATATCTCATGAAGCGTCATATTGATTTCCACACTGACTCTACTAATTTTAATGCCCACGAGTAACGAAGGAGTATTCTCCTTGTGCCAGATTCCTGTCAGCATGAACTGTCACTTGTGGTTTTTATCTTAACAACTCTGACAGGTGAATGATGGAATCTCATAGTAGTTTTGATGTACATTCCTATGATGGCTAATGTTTCTCAACCATTTAATTTATCTCTCTTGATAATTCTCTGTTTAGATCTAGAAACAATTTTTAAATTTGATTATTACATTTTTATACCTAGTTTCTTGAGTTCTACACATATTTTGGGTATTAGTCCTCTCTCAGATGCGGAGTTAATAAAATATTCTCTAATTCTGTAGGCTTCCATTTTGTTCAAACGGTAGTGCCCTTTTCCTTGCAGAAGCTTTTAACGTGGTACTATTTATAAATTGTTGATATTTGTGCCTGTGCTATCCAGTGTTTTGTTCAGATAATTCTCCTATGTCAATGCACTCAAAGCTGTTCCCCACATTCTCTTCTATCAAGTTCAGCATATCTGGTTTTATGTTGAGGTCCTTGATCTACTTGGATTTGAGTTTTGTGTAGGATATTAAGTATGAATCTATTCTCATTTTTCTATATTCATGTATTCAATTTGATCATTATTTGCTAAACATTCTGTCTTTTTCCCAGTGTGTATTTTTGGCTTCTTTATCAACAGTGCATGTGTGTGTGGATTTATGTCTGTGTATTCAATTACATTTCATTGATCCCTGTATCTATTTTTGCCAATACCAAGCAGTTTTTATTACTTTATTATTTAGCTTTTTTATTTCTTTATTACTTTAGCTTCACAAGAAAACTTTAAATTAGAAATGGTGAGGCCATCAGCAGTTCTTTATTGTTTGGGATTGTTTTACATACCCTGATTTTTTGCTTATTTGTTTTTTCATTTCTTCTTTGCTTTTTCTTGTTGTTGCTGTTTATTTGTTGAGACAGGGTTTCTCTGTGTAACAGCCACGTTTGTCCCAGAACTCTCTTTGCAGAAAAGGCTGGGCTCAAAGTCACAGAGATCTGTCTGCCTCAGCCTCCTGAGTGTTGGGATTAAAGTCACCACACCTGGATATCCTGAATTGTTTTCTCATGAAGTTGAAGATTGTCATTTTAAGGTTTGTAAATAACTGTTTTGGAATTTTTATGGGATTGCATTGGACCTGTAGATAGCTTTTGGTAGGAGGCCATTTTGGCATATTAATACTAACATTCAATGAGCATTCCATCTTCCATTATCTTCTTCAATTTCTTTCCTCAAAGATGTGAAGTGGCTATTATATAAGTCTTTCACTTACTTGATTGGAGTTATCCCAACATATTTTATATTGTTTGATGCTACTGTCTAGTGTGTTGCTTTTCTCATTTCATTTTTAGTTATTTATATGTCAGAGGACTTCTTATTTTATGAGTTAATTTTGTATGTAGCTCCTTTGCTGAATGTGTTTTTAAGCTGTAGAAGTTCTCTCATGTAATTTTAAGGATTATGTATGTATAGTATCTATTACCATAAATGAATAAGGATATTTTGACTTCTTCCTTTCCAATTTTATGTCTCTTTTTTTCTCTTTTAGTTGTCTTTCTCTAGCTAAAATTTCAAGTGCTATACTGAATACATATGAAGAAAGTGAACAACATTGTCTTTTTACTGATTTTAGTGGAATTGCTTTGACTTTCTCTTCATTTAATCTGATGTTGGCTATAGACTCACTGTAAAATACCTGTTTAATATTTAGGTATGTCCTTTGTATCCCTAATCTCTCCAGGATTTTTACAATGAAGGAGTATTGAATTTTTTCAAAGGCAAATCCTACATCAATATTTTCTGCATCAAGACATCTGGAATTGAGGGTCATTCGAGGGATTATGTGGAAACCTAGAGCAGTGGAAACTTTCTAAAATATCAGAAGGTAATCCTAATGCATTTTCCTAATAATGAGGGATATGAATTCTCAACTGGCCATCTCATTACCAAACAAATCTTTCAGTAGCAAAACTGAACAGCATTCAATATAGTTGCTGGCCAAGGTGGTCCCATGGAAATCCCCAAACATGCTAAGCCAAAGGATGATCCCCACAAACTGACAGCAGGGCATTATTGCCAAGGACAATACTCACACAACTCATTGAACATGAAGAAGTCAAGCTGATGCCTACATGGAGTCTTCTCTCCTGTGTCTTTGGTGCAGGAAGGTACTCTGTGGACTACCAAAAGAGAAACATAAACACTGACTCAAACACAGAATCTTTGGCCTACAATCTGTCCTACCTTCAAGATATGCTAGAGCGATGGTTGTACAGACTTGTGAGAGTAGCCAACCAATGTCTGATTTGACTTAAGGCCCACTCCATGAGAAGAAGCCTGTATCTGATACTGCTTGGGTAACTAAGAACCAGAGGCTAGATAACACAGAGAAACAAGGTAAAATCAAACACTACTGATATGAAAAAAATCTATAAAATGACTTTATTATATCCTGCTATACACAGAGATAAGTGCCTTATTCAATTCTTATCAGATAATCTTCCTCTGGGAGCAAATGGGAACAGATGCAGAGATCCACGACCAGACATTTCATACAGAATGAGTCTAAATGGGAGGTCTCCATCAAATCTCTCTCTCCTCCTATGTTGAAGTACGGATCGGCGGGCTGTGTCCCGCCACCCAGCTAGCTTTACCCGAAATAATTACACGGAAACTGTATTCTTTTAAACACTGCCTGACCCATTAGTTTTAGTTTCTTCTTGGCTAGCTTTTACATATTGATCTAACCCATTTCTATTAATCTGTGTAGCCCAAGAGCTGGCTTACCAGGAATGATCTTAACCTGCGTCTGTCTGGAGTGGGAGAATCATGGCGACTCCCTGACTCAGCTTCTTTCTCCCAGCCTTCCCTTCTGTTTACTCCGCCTACCTAAGGGTTGGCCTATCAAATGGGTCTAGGCAGTTTCTTTATTAATAAGAAATCACTCCCACATCACTCCTACCTCAGGGAACTCCATAGAAGAGGAAACAAAAAGATGTAAGAGCCAGAAGGGATAGAGGACACCAGGAGAACAAGGCCCTCTGAATCAACTAGGCAAGCCACATAGAAAGTCACTGAAACAGAACCAGCAAGCTCAGGGTTTTCATGGATCTGCACCATGTCTTTTTACATATACATTATAGCTGTTAAGTTTGTAATTGTATGGTTCTCCTGGGTGTGATTATTCTGTCTGCTCTTGGGACTCTTTTCTCCTGTTTGTCTACTGTGTCCAAGTTTGATATATTTCATCTTACTATATTTTATTTTGTCATGTTTAGTTGTTATCTTTTAGAAGCCTGTTGTTTACTAATGAGAGAGAGAAAGGGAGTGGATCCGGAAGGAAGAAGATATAGGGTAAACTGGAAGGAGTAGAGGAAGGAGAAACTATAATCAGAGGAGAAATGAATCTATTTTCAGCAAAAGGACAAAAAAAAAACCACAAACTGAGAAAAAGAGTAAGATTTTAGTATTTTAAAATCACATTTTCATCAACTAAATTTGCTTTTTGTGGTTACTTTTCTTATTTTATTTATAATATGTTATTAACATATTCATTACATATATTAGTAGGTATCATTATTAAAAAACGATGCAAATAATGTGTTTTGCAAATAATGAAAATAAAGTATTTTGATCATACTCATCCCATTATCTACTTTCCTTTCTCCTTCCAATTCCTGATGACTCCCTTCCTCTTAATAGCTAGCAATTCCCCTTCTACTTTATATACGTGTGTAAACCAGTGAGTTTTATTAGGGCTGATGTAGAAGAATGATTAAGGGACTCGTTACAAGAACATTAATTTTCACGTATTATTTTTTATATAAATTTGCTGAAATTTGTTCTTGGTGTTGTGAATTTATGGTTTTAAAGTGTATTGACAAGTGTCTATCATTACGCTGCTATATACAATAGTTTCTCTAACTTAAAATCATCTGTGTTCTGCCTTTTCTTTCATCTCTCCCTGTTAAACTCCAGAAATCAACAATCTTTTTTTTGGATATTTTTATCTTGTCTGGAATGTTTTAGTTGGAACCATAGTAGGTAGTACTTTAAGACACACTTCCCTTCCAAAATATCACATACATATGTTTCTTTCTTGCTTTTTTTTCTTAGTTAGAGTTTCTATTGCTGTGACAGAATACCATGATCAAAAAAATAAAATAAAATAAAATAAAAAACAAGTTGTGGAGAAAAGGTTTATTTGGCTTACATTTTCACAGCACTGTGTCATTGTTGAAAGAAATCAGGACAGGAATTCAAAGAGGTGCGGAACTTAAAGGCAGGAACTGACACAGACACCATGGAAGAGGGCTGGTTACTGGCTTTTTACCCGTTTTGTTCAGCCTGCTTCCTTATAGAACCCAGGACTACCAACCAAGAAATCAGTCAACACTGAGCCCTCTGTCATCAATAACTAAAGAAGAAAATGTTACTCTGCCTGACCTTTTTTTTTTTTGAGACGGTTCCTCGGTTGAGGTTCTCTCCACTCAGATAACTCTAGCTTGTGTGCCAAGTTGATATAAGACTAGCCAGCACACTTTTGTATCTCACTTATTTTTATTGATGAGTTATAGTCTACTGTTTGTGTATATTATAATTTGTTTATTCATTTATCTACTAATACTATTTTGACCGATTCAACATTTTTGCAACTATTAATGAAAATATCTTGAAGGTTGTATGTAGGATTTGGATAAATATGTCAAATTTTATAGAAAAAACTGGTGGGTATTATGTTAATAGCACATGTAGTATTCTAAGCATATGTTAAACTGGTTTTGGAAGTGAATCTACAACTTTGTGTGTGTCAAACTGCAATTATAAATTTAATCTTGGTTGTAAACTTGCCTATATTGAGCAGTTTTACAAAGAATTTCCTTGAAAAATTATTTAAAGTGGAAATATCTACTGTAAATATGATGCCACCTCTTAATGGCATTCCAGGTAAAGGATATGAAAGAGGAAAGTTTTTGTGTACTTTAACTTTTAACAGATGAGTTAGTATAAATGATTTTAAAGTATGGAGTTTGCCATAACATCATGTTGATATTATCTTTTCAAAATAACCGAAGGCTTGATCTTTATGATTTCCAAATTTATTCTTCAATGGGCCATGTCTTTAGTGCTGCATCTAAAAAGTTAAGCCAAATAATGATGCCAGGTATGGATTTTGTGTTATATAATAGGTCATAATTCTAATCAGAAAGTGGTTGGTTTCTCCAGAGGAATTCCTGCCAGGCTCATTGACATTGTACCTCACAGGGGTACCTCACAGCTGGAAAAGACTACTGATTACTTTTCACCCTGGTAGCAGGCATAGCACCTTCTAGCACTATAAAATATAGCTACTAGGGATGAAGCTTCCAGGTGAATACTTGCTTGATTGTCCCATGTTCTGTTTTAAATATATGGTATCTTTATCAACAGTGTCTTATTGCCAATTTCTGGAAAGTAAGCAAAGATATTAAAGTATTGACAGTAGCCTGTATTTGGGTAGTCCTTCTCTGTTCTCCCATCCCTCTGCCAATTTAACCCTTCCTGTTCCCTTATTACCTTTTAAATCTTTATATCACTGTGTTTTATCTCCCATTCCGTGAATGCCTCGCCCCCTCTCTCACCTTACTGATTCTCTAATTTCTGTGAGTATTCCAAATGAATCACACATATCTAAAGATTTAAAGTTTACATCCACAGGAAGAAAACATAAGACCTTTGTCTTTCTGTATCTGGGTTACATTGCTCACAATGATTAATTCTACCTCATTCCATTTATTTGTGAATTTCATAATTTTGCATTTCTTAACAGATGAACAATATCTCATTGTGTAAGCGTACCACCTCTTATTATCTGTTCCTGAATGGTGGGTACCTATGCTGCTTCCATGCCTGAATTATTTAAATGAAGTACAGTTTAAGTGTATGAATAAGTATTGCTGTGGTAAGACAAAAAGTCCTATGGATATATATATATATATATATATATATATATATATATATATTCAAGACTGATACAGTGGGATCATTTGGTAGGTGTACTTCTAGAATTCTGAGGAGCCTCCATACTGATTTCCATAGTGATTGCATCAGTTTTCACTCCCACTAACAGTAATTGTTTGTTCTCTTTTTTCTACATCCGTACCAGCATTTGTTGTCCAAAAACATGTGGCTACATGGGTAATATGCCACAGGAAATAACCTAATACTGTTATTATGCTAAAGGATTATAGTATGAAACTGACTTACAACTGATCATCATATTGTAGATTAGTGTATTACTCAACCCTCAATAAAAACAAAAAACTTTTTTTCTCAGTAGATATCAATTCACAAAAAGATCCACACCTCATCAAGTTGCAGATAATCAGACACTGTGAACCGCTGAGCTCCAAATGGAACATCTATATCACACCCATGCCTCCCATGGTTTAGAGATCATTGTGAAAGATGAGACAGAAATATTCAGATAAGTACAAAGAATCAGTGTTTTCTAAATGCAGCAGATCCATGGCCTTTATAAACCCACAACTGTTGTGACCTGTACAAGATAAAGTAAAAGAAAATCCCAACATGAAAAGGGCCCCAGAGTCCCACTCTCAACATAGAAGATATTGACAACTGATACCTGCAAGGAGAGACAGAGCCTGCTTTCGTCAAGGTGTTGCCCATATTAGGTCAGTCACTGTCTAGTGGATACCCACAAGCCCACAAATATATGACCAATACATTTTGGACACAACAGATCTTGTGGTTTGAAAGAAAGTGGGCACAATAGAAAGTGGCACTATTAGGAGATGTGGCCTTGTTAGAGGAAGTGTTTCACTCTGGGGGCAGGCATTGAGGTCTTCTATCCTCAAACTATTCCCAGTGTCACACTTATTCCTGTTGCCTACAGATCAAGGTGTAGAACTCTCCAATACCAGGTCTGTCTACAAACTATCATGTCCTACTATGATTATAAAGGACTAAACCTCTGAACCTATGAATAAGCCACCCCAATCGAATGTTTTTCTTTATGAGAGTTATGAGGTCATGGTGTCTCCTCACAGCAATAGAAACATTCACTAAGCCAAAAATTGGTACTGGAAGTGGGGTATTATTATGATAGGCCTGAGCATAGCTTTTCTGAGGAGTTTGCACTTTGGGAGTTCAGGTTAGGAAAGCCGTAAAATGCATTAAGCACTGCTCAGTGAGCCATGCTAGTAGCTGAATAGGAGCTACTGGTGCTGACAGTGATTTGAAGTGTGGAAGCATGGCCCAGGAGGTTTCACAGGAAAAGAATGTTAGTGTGTAGCCGGGAAACCAGGCTTGTGATATTTTGGTGAATAATGTGGCTGCTCTTTGCCTTTGTCCAAAAATTTTGCCTGAGGCTAAAGTAAATAGTTTTGGATTAATTCTGTTGGCAGAGGGAATCTCAAAACAGCGCAGTAATGACTTTGTTGTGTGGTTATTAGTGTTAGCACTAATGAGCATTTATAGTGAAAAGGAGCAAACTGACCAAGGAAAAATTCAAAAATGCATTTTGAGGAGAAAAGGAGGACCAGGGAGTAGAATAGAGCTAAATCTTGTGTTCCAGGAGATAAACAGATTAAGAAATATGATAAATGGAGTAGTGACCTCAGCACAAGGCTCCAGTCAGCTAAGTTTCCAACTCATTAAAAGGGATTAAATACTAAATAAAATCTTAGAGATGGATGTAGTTGTATATGCCTTTATTCCAAGCTCTTCAGAGACAGAAGACAGCAGATCTCTGAGTTTGAGGCCAGCAGAGTCTATAGATCGAGTGTCTAAGCCAATCTTAGACAGTAAACTAAACTGTCAAAAACAGACATTAGTGGAGATGTAATTGAATTAGGGGGACATATTATAGCCCAAGAAAACAGCATAACTTAGCAACTATAGACACTTGGGTCTCCTTTTAGAATCAAGAATAGAATAAAGGGGTTATAGAACATTCCTCTGCTACTAAGAAATACTGTTCAGGCCAGGTATGTGTCAGGGGTGTTCCTGAATGGAGACCTAGAGAGGCCACTGTGTGAAGCTGTGAAGGTGCAGCATGGATTATCTTGCAGACCCTAAAATGTTGGAGATAAGAGTCATAGAATAATTGCTGAGTTAAGCTGCCAATAGGAAGTGGGACCAGTCCAAGAGAAAGATGTATGCTTATAAATGGAGATTTCTCATTTGTTTCCCAGAGGCCCAGACCCAAATAATCACACAGAAAACTATATTAATTCCAACGCTGTTTGGCCTATTATCTCAGGCTTCTTATTGGCTAGCTCTTCTATCTTAAATTAACCCATTTCTATTAATCTGTGTATTGCTATGAGGCTGTGGCTTACTGGGTAAGGTTCTAGCATCTGTGTCCTTCGTCAGCTACATGGCATCTGCCTACTCTCTATATATATGTGTGTTCAGATTCCCCACCTTGCTATGTTCTGTCCTGACATAAGCCAAAGCAACTTATTTATTAACAAATGGTAAGGAAACATACTCATAGCATACAGAGAGTATTACCACATCATGTGTAACAATTAACAAAGATGAAAGGAGTTGAAGATCTAAAGAGCATTTTGACATCAGACATGGTGATGTGGGAGTGTCATATATCAATCTGTTGATTTCATTGGTTAAGTATTAAACAAACTGCTTGGGCTCATAGCTTAGAGCATAGGTGGGTGGAGTAAACAGAACAGAATGCTGGGAGGAAGAGGAAGTGAGCTCAGACGGACAGCTCTGCTCTCTGGAGCAGAGACACCATGCTCCCGGCTCCTGGGCAGACACACGTGATGAGGCTCCGACCCAGGATGGACGTAGGCTAGAATTTTCCCGGTAAGCGCACCTAGCTGTGCTACATAGAATATTAGAAATGGGCTAGTCCAGGTGCGAGAGTTAGCCTAGAAGAGGCTAGATAGAAATGGGCCAAGCAGTGTTTAAAAGAATACAGTGTCCGTGTAATTATTTCGGGGCATAAGCTAGCCAGGCGGCTGGGGTGCTGGGAATGCAGCCCCGCCGCTCCTATTACTACAACATGGAGCTACAGAGTTTGGAGTTTGTCCAAGTGGTTTTAGGTCTTGTTTTGGTACAGTGTTGTTTACTATTCTCCCTCCTCTATGTTTTGGAATAGAAATGTAAGTCCTGTGACATTATGTGTTGGAAGTATGTCATCTGTTTATTTTGATTGTTCAGGGGATTACTCTTAAGATATTAAATAAATCTCAGAAGAGACTTTTAATTTTAGACTTTTAAATAAGTTTGAGACTTTGGTAGACTATGAGGACTTTTGAGGTTGGACTGAAAATATTTTTGCATTATGATATGGTCACAAGCTTATAAGGGCCAGGGGTTAGTATGAAGTGGTTTGAAAGAAAATGGCCCCCACAAATGGTGGCACTATTAGGAGATATGACTTTGTTGAAGTAGCTGTGATCTTGTTGGCGCAAATATGTTACTTTCAGGGTGAACATTGAGGCCTCCTATGTTCAAACTATGCCCAGTGTCACATACTCCTTTCTGTCGCCTATTGGTCAAAACGTAGAATTCTCACCTCTTTCTCCAGCACCATGTCTACCTGCATGCTGGAATGTCCACCCATGCTAATAATGGACTGAACCACTGAACTGTAAGCAACCCAATTAAATATTTTCCATTATAAGAGTTGCCATGGTTATGGTGTCTTTTCACAGCAAAATAAACCCTAATTAAGACAATGGGTTGAAAAAGAAATTGGTACATAAAGTAGATAAGTAGAAATGTACCAGGGGGAACTTGGGAGAGGATAGTGACTATGATAAAAAATGTATTATATGAAAATCTTGATGAATTAAAATAAGTAAACAAATAGACTGTCAAACTTGTATACTATGGCCTTCAGCTCTTTCTAATGTCATCATTCAGGATTTCTGCAATTTTGGTTTTTGTTTATGTCTGTATTCTATCTTGAGTTATATACATTTTTGTGAAGGGTCTAATTAAGGTCTGTATTTATCTAAATTTTGATTTTCTAATGTGAATATCCACCAGTTGAAGCATCATATGCAGAAAAGGTCATCCATGTCTTCTCCAATGTATTATTTTTGCCCCTTTAGTAAATATCAGTTATTATATACATGTGAATTTATTTCTAGGATCTAGACACCATCTCATTCACCTATATGCTTGTTTTAACATCAATACTACAATCTCTCAGTTGTTTTGCCTTGATAATTAATCTTTGAGTCATTTAATCTGTTCACCAAGTTTTTTCTTCTATTCAAACAATGAGTTAGTTATTCTACATCTAGCTAGAGTCACTTTTCAAAAATATTTTTGATTCAATATGAATACCATTATACAAACTGAGAAATATGTACATATACATCACACACATATGTGTATGTCACAGTAATTGATGAAAAAAATGAGGCCACAAACTTGAAAATGAGCAAGGATCGGTGCATGAGAGGATTGGAAGTTGGAGGGAGAAATGATATACTTATGTTACAACGTCAAAAATAAAAGAAAAATTGGGTAGAAATGTTAAAGTATCCAATCAACCAAGTGGCAAAATTAACCATGACCTTGAAATAGAATCATTAAACTATGAGTACTCACATCACATAAAAGATTTACCTATGAATATCATAATTTTAATCTATATTAAACTTGCAGAAAGAAATTTGCCAAATCTCTTAATATTTTTATGTGTAAATCTGTATTCTATAGTGTAATGTGATAGAATTGGGAGTAAAAAACATAAATCTAAACATCATGTTGCAGCTATAATTATTATAATGCAGAGAAGAATCATATTCTGGTAGGGTAAAATGTAGAAATTATGAAAATACTTGAACTAATACAACAACATCAATATAAACAAATAAGAATTAAAATATATCAGATGGGACCTCAGTCAGAGCAGGCCAGAGGCAGCAACCTCCACAAGAACAAATACAAGGGAGATACTGCCAAGGGAACAGGATCAAGTCAGAGACCTCTGAAGGAGCAGGCCCAAGGCAGAGGCCTCCATAGGAACAGGTCCAAGCCAGGGATATCTGTGGGGAAAGGCCTGAGCCAGGAAACTCTGCTGGAGCAAACCTGAGCCAGCAACCTCTGCTAGAGCAGACCGAAGGCAGTGACCTCCACAGGAGTGAGTACAAGGGATTGACCACTGGGGGAATAGGCCTGAGCCAGAGAACTCTGTGGAAATGGACCAAAGCCAGGGATCTACATGGGAGCCGGCACAAGCCAGGGATATCTGTAGGACCATGCTTGAACCAGTAACCTCCACCAGAGAAGGCCCTAGGCAGTGACCTCCACAGGAGTTGGCTTGAGCCAGTGACCTCTGCTCCTGGAGCAGGCCCCAAGACAATGACCTCCACAAGAGCAGGTACAAGGGAGCCATCACTGAGGGAGAAGGCCCTAGTCCATTGCCTCCATCAGAGCAGGCCCAAGCCAGCAACCTAAGCCAGAGCAAGCCCAAGGCAGTGACCTCAATGAGAATAATCCCAAGCAAGCAACCTCCACTGGAACAGGCCTGAATGATCCCCTAGAATAGCAGAGTGACCTCTGAAAGCACTGAGTGACCTCTAGGAACACTGAGAGATTTCTAGGGTGACTGGAACCATAACACTGACTGAACCACAAGAAACAACCATCTGAGCCTTGGAGCCACTAGCACCTGGAATATTGACCCCCAGAGACACAGCCCCAACTATTACAATCAGAGGAAAAGATGGGTAGACAGGGTAGAACACAATCAACACCACGAAGAACAACACAATGCCAACAAAAACAAGTGGCACTACAATAGCAAGACTGAACACCCAAATATAGAAGAAGCAGAAGAAAATGACCTAGAAAACAACTTTAGGAAAATGGTTGAGGCCCTTAAAGAAGAAATGAAAATTTCCTCAAAAAAAAAATGATGGAAAATACAAACAAAAATATGGAAGAAATCAATAAATTCCTTAAAGAAAACCAAGAAAAAGAAATCAAACAGATGAAGAAATGAGTCAAGGCTTTAAAAATGAAATAGAGGCAATAAAGAAAACACAAACTGAGGGAATTATAGAAATGGAAATTATGGGGAACAACAAACGCAAGCATAAATAGCAAAATACAAGAAATGGAAGAAGGAATCTCAAGCACTGAATATACAATAAAGGAAATAGACTCATCAGTCAAAGAAAACATTAAATGTGACAAAAAATTAACACAAAATATTCAGGAAATGTGGGACACCATGAAAAGACCAAACCAAAGAATCATAGGGATAGAAGAAGGAGAAGTCCAATTCAAAAGCACAGAAACTATATTAAAAAAAATCATAGAAGAAAACTTTTCCAGCCTAAAGAAAGATATGCATATGAAGATACAAGAAACTTACAGAAAACCAAATAGGCTGGACCAAAAAGAGTACCCTTGCAACATAAACATACAGAATAAAAAAAGAATATTAAGAGCAGTAAAGGAAAAAGGCCAAGTAGCATATAAAGACAGACCTATCCGAATTACACCTGACATCTCAATGGAAACAATGAAAGCTAGAAGGTCCTGGTCAAGCGTTATGCAGACATTAAGAGACTATGGATGCCAGCACAGACTACTCTATTCAGAAAAACTTTCAATCACCATAGGTGGATAAAAAAAGATATTCTATGACAGAATCACACTTAACCAATTCCTCACCACAAACCGGCCTTACTCAAAGTACTAGAAGGAAAACTGCTATCCAAGGAAGTTAGCTACATCCACAAAATCACAGACAATAGATGATCTCACAGCAGGAAATACCAAAAAGAGGAAAACACATATAAAAACATCACCAACGATGATAACAAAAATAACAGGAGAAAGTAATCACTGGTCATTAATATCCAATAATATAAATGGATTCAACTCACCTAAAAATGACACTGTTTAACATATTGGATATGAAAAGAGAATCCATCCTTCTGCTGCATAATAGGAACATGTGTCAATCTCAACAACAAACATTGCCTCAGAGTAAAAAGCTGGGGAAAAAATTTCAATCAAAGGAACCTAAGAAACAAGCTGCTGTAGCTAACCTAATATCTAATAAAATAGTCTTCAAACTAAAGTCAACCAAAAGAGACAAATAAGTACATTATATATTAGTCACAGAAAAAAATCCACCAAGAAAAAAATAACTCAATACTGAAGATCTATACCCCAAATACAAGGGCAACCTCATATGTAAAAGAAACATTACAAAGCTTAAATCATGCATTAAACCCCACATACTAATAGTGGGAGACTTCAACACCACATTCTCACCATTGTACAGGTCAGTCAGGCAGAAATGAACAGAGAAATAAGGAAACTAACAGATGTTATGACTCAAATGGACTTAACAGACATCTATAGAGTATTCCATCCAAACATAAAAGAATATGCCTTCTTCTCAGCACCTCATAGAACGTTCTAAAAATTGACCACATACTAGGTAACAAAGCAAACCTCCACAGATACAAAAAAAAATTGGGATAACTCCATGATTCTTATCAGATTACCATGGTTTAAAATTAGAATTCAACAGCAACACTAATTCCAGATAGCCCACAAACCATGGAAATTGAACCAAGCTCATCTAAATCATCAACGAGTCAAGGAAGAAATTAACGATTTTCTAACATTTAATGAAAAGACCACACACATACCCAAATTTATGGGACAAAATGAAAGCAGTGTTAAGAGGAAAGTTCATAGCACTAAATGCTTACAAGAAGAACCTGGAAAAATCCCAAACTAGTGAGTTAACAGAAAACCTGAAAACTCTAGAACAAAAAGAAGCAAACTCACCCAGGAGGACTAGAAGGCAGGAAATTATCAAATTGAGAGCTCAAATCAACAAAATAGAAACAAAGAAAAGAATACAAAGAACTAATGAGACAAAGAGTTGGTTCTTTGAGAAAATCAACCAGATAGACAAATCATTATCCAACTAACCAAAAAGCAGAGAGAGAATATCCAAATTAACAAATTAAGAAATGAAAAAGGGGACATAACAATAGACATGGAGGACATCCACAGAATCATTATGTCATATTGTGAAAATCTGCACTCCACAAAATTGGAAAACGTAAAGGGTATGGACACTTTTCTCAATAAATATCACTTACCAAAATTAAATCAAGACCAGATAAGCAAAATAACTGCTAAAGAAAGAGAACAGTCATCAAAAGTCTCCCAACCAAAAAAAGGTAGGGCCAGATGGTTTCTGCACAGAATTCTACAAGATTTTCAAAGAAGAGCTAACACCAAAACTCCTGAGATTGTTCCAGACAATAGAAAGAAAAGGAACATTACCAAACACTTTCTCCAAGGCTACAATTACCCTGATACCCAAGCCACAGAAAGACATTACTAAAAAAGAGAATTACAGACCAATCACGTTCATGAACATTGATGCAACAATACTCAATAAAATACTGGCAAACTAAATCCAAGAACAAATCAGAAAATTATCCAGCATGATCAATATGGCTCCATCCTAGAGATTCAAGGATGGCTCAATATATGAAAATCTGTCAGTGTAATCCACCATATAAACAAATGGGAAAAAACACATGGTCATATCATTATATGCTGAAAAAGCCTTTGACAAAATACAATATCCCTTCATAAAAAAGATCTTGGAGAGAGCAGGGATACAAGGATATAAGAAGGGCAATATACAGCAAGCCAACAACCAACATCAAACTAAATGGAGAGAAACTCAAAGCAATCCCACTAAAATCAGGAACAAAACAAGGTTGTCCCCTCACTCTATAACTATTCAATATAGTAGTTGAGATCCTAGCTAGAGCAATAAGACAACAAAAGGAAATCAAGAATATACAAATCAGAAAAGAAGAATTCAGACTCTCACTATTTGCTGATGATATGATAGTTTACATAAATTACCCAAAAAATTCTACCAAGGAACTTCTACAACTTATAAAGATACAAGATTAAGTCAAAAAATCAGTAGCCCTCCTTTATACAGATAATAAATGGGCTGAGAAAGAAATTAGAGAAACCTCATCCTTCACAATAGCCACAAATAACATAAAATATTTTGGAGCAATGCTAACCAAACAAGTGAAAGACCTGTATGACAAGAAATTTAAACTGTTGAAGAAAGAAATTGAACAATATAAAAGAAAATGGAAAGATCTCCCATGGTCTTGGGTAGGTAGAATTAGCATAATAGAAATGGCAACCTTATCAAAAGCAATCTACAGATCCAATGCAAGAAATTTCTGCAGGAATCACAATCCCTCACTTCAAACTCTATTACAAAGCTACAGTATTGAAAACAGCCTGATTTTTTTATAAAAACGGACAGGAGGACCAATGGAACCAAATCAAAGACCTAGATATCAATTCACACACCTACAAACACCTGATTTTTGAGAAAGAAGCAAAAAATATAAAATGGAAAAAAGAAAGCATATTCAACAAATGGTGCTGCCATAACTGGATATCAACTTGTAGAAAAATGAAAATTGATCCCTATCTATCACCATGCACAAAACTCAAATCCAAATGGATCAAGGACCTAAAAAAAGTAATCACATTTGTTGTCAGAGTTTCTGTCCTGCCTGATTTCTTATTAACTCTTATAACTTACATTAGCCCACTATTCTTGCCTATGTTAGCCACGTGACTGGGTACCTTATTCGTCGAGGTAGTCACATCTTAGCCATCAGAGAAATGCAAATTAAAAGACCAAAAAAATCAGATGTATTTAACTTCACTTTGTTCTACTAAACACCTCAATGTGTGAAAAAGTATTATTTCATCAGCTGAAAAATTCATGAGCTCCATTGAAAGGGCATGCTAAAATAGTAATTGCATGCAATTGGATAAAATTATAACTTAAAATTTTCTAAATGCAATATACTGACTTTACAGATAACTATGTGTGTATATATATTAGGACCCTACTTCTACATATGAATTTTTGAATAAATACTTGATAAAACTTATTTTATAACCAAGATTATTCTATCTCAGATGTTGGGATTTATTCTTGCTGTTTTTTAAAACAATTTTGCTTCTACATACAAGACCCAAAAGTGAAGTGGTAAATTAATGAATAGAAAATAGGTTTAGAAAGTCAAGAACCAAGCAGACTATACATGTGGTACAATGAACAGAACCACTGTTCTGTACTGCTTTATAGTGTGGATGTCTGAAATGAATGGAGCAGATCTAATATAGCTTGAGAAACAGGTGCTGCACAAACAACATTTGAACCAGGGAACAAGGCAGCAGAATTCCAAGATTATATCATAAGGCCCAGAATCACAGTTATTCATAGGAACAGTTGTGAAGTAATATAAAAGACAGGAAAGTTGAGGGGGCATGAAATCTGAGTTTGGTCAGTTGACTAATAGAGTCAGGAATTTCATCACAAACAATAATTTCAATGACAACCATTTTATATCGATAATTCAAACGAGATTATTAATATAGCAATGAATCATGTTTATATTCTAAGCATGTCAAATATGGTCATTTTCCTGTCCCAGCTGTAAAATTTTCTTAGAATTTCAAAGAAAATCCACTTACAATGAAGGACATGAATTAATCACATTGCCCAAACCTTAAAACCAAAGGTTTTATCATATCAGATTCTAATCCCTCTCCAAGATACCTCAAGAGCTACCCTATAATATCATTTTCAAAAAGTAGAATAAGAGGAAAAGAATGTTAGAGATTGTTAACATAATGAACATGATGTTATGATATAACCTGAGAGGCAGCAAAAATGTTTATGCAGCAATTGCTAAGACACTTCAGCACTGTTCTCTTAAGATTCTCTCTTATTATTTCACTTTCTGTTAATCCCAGTGCTAGAGTGCATATCAATTTCACTTTCTGTTAATTCTAGTGCTTAAGTCTAAATCAATTTTTTTTCTAATAAATTCTACTGGCTCCTACAGAATTTTTTTCTGTTGAGAAACAATTCCATAGAATATATTCTAAACTTCTGCTGATGGGGGCACAGGTGAGCTAGCCTCAAGAAAGAGAGTGTAGGAGACCTGGCCCCACCCCTCATCTGCCAAATGGATAGCAAGGACAGGGGAGAGATTCCTTCCCTTCCCCCACCTCTACTGTTCCTTAATGGCTGAGGCAGGTAGGAGAGCTGGCCCTGAGGTTAGAAGAGCAGAAAGCAGAGTTATCCCTACTCTCCACCAGCTACAGTACTTGGCAGAGCAGGCCCTTCTCCTCAGCAGGGCAGCACAGCAGAGCTGCCCCTGTTGGTAGAGAGGTGAATACAATCTGGCCCTGAGAGTATGGAAGTGGTATAGCTGGCCACTCACCCCTCACCTGTTATATGGTGATAGGATGAGGGAAAGATACCATCCCCCACTTTCCTCTTCCACCTGTGGTGGGTGAGGAGGATGACTCTCCCCCTTTCCAGCTGCAACATTCAGGAAAGTGGACTCTGAACCTCACCTGGGCAACATAGTAGAGCTGTCCTAATTGACAGGGGTGCTGGTGAACCATCCTGAGAATGGGAACATGGGAGATCTGACCCTGCCCCTCCTCTGCCATATTGTGGTATGGGTAGGGGAGAGCTGACCTCTTCTTCTACTGAAGGCGTAAGTCATAAACAATGCCACACAAGTTTGGAATTATGATTAATAGGGTGGTATTTATTTAAAGGGGAAAAAACTTACAGATCACCATCAGCCCTCTGCACAACCAGGAAGGGAGTCTAGTTGCCCGTGGAGCAGGAAGTGAAGAGAGAGAGGAGAGGGAAGTGGCCGCTTTTTTAAAGGGAGAGAGACCACACCCCAATGGGCTGGTATCTCAGCGGTGATAGGCAGGAGGAGTGGGAGGACCTCCGGTAACATTCTACTGCACCTTGCTACCTGTGGCAGGTGGGGGAGCTGGCCCTGAGGTCATTAAACTGGGAAATCTGTCCCTTCTCCTCACCAGCTGCAGAACTCTGGAGAGTGGCCCCTACACATTACCTGAGCTAAACAGTAGAGCTGGCCCTGAGGGTGTAGGTGTGGAAAAATCAACACTGAGGATGTGAAAGCAGGAGAACTGGCCCCACCCCTTGCTCATCACTGCAAGTGATGAAAGAGCAAGGGAAATGCTGGAAATAGAACCCTGGTAGTGAAGACAGGGGAGAGCTGGTGAGCTGACCAACTCTGAAAATACCCAGACCTGGACCTAGGATTATGTGATGGCCCACTCCAACATCTGCCCATCAATGATTTGCTGGAATATGTGAAGGGGCTGGTCCTGCAGACCCAAAGCTGCAGGATCTCGACAACACAGGGCAACAACAAGGATCTCCAAGAAGAATCCCAGTGAGGACCTAGCATTAAATAAGTCACACTAAGTATCAAGGAAGAGATAATATTCTTTCTTTCTTTTTTTTCTCTTAAATTTTCCTTTATTTTATTTGGGGAAGGGTTGCAAGGGCAGAAAGTGGATCTGAAGGGAAAGAAAATGAATGGGCTAAAGATACATGATATGAATGATACAATACATTTTTCAAAAAGTTTACAAAAGATTTCAAATGCTGATTATAAAGGTATTGAGCTTTTGTATCTTTTATGATTTTATAAAAACGCTGGTGGGTTCCCCCACAGAGCAGCTGTGAGTCCTGCGGGTCTGGAGCTGCTCAGGCAGGTCCCCGGTGGGCCCGCAGTGCAGCTATTCCCAGGTAGAGACAGCTGTGGGTCTCGGCCATGTGGCAGCAAGCAGTGGGGGCAGGATAACACATGGCAGGCAGGCAGGAGACAGAAGAGACATGGGTAGACACAACATGTTGAATATTTATTCGGGGGTTATGGAGGGGAAAGGGAGAAGGGGGGACAGAGAGAAAGAGAGAGAGGGAGAGGAGAAAGAGAAGGGAAAGCGGGGGAAAACAGAGAAGAGTCTAAGATGGTGACGAAAGGTCAGGAGTCTCTGGGTGTGGGCGTGACTTGCCTCTTAAAGAGAACAAAAACCATAACAGTATCAATAGATATTGAGGAGAAAGATTAAAGGACAGTGATGTCCTCTGTAACTACATAATTCATTTGCCAGATTTTAAGTAAAAAAAATATGAAAGAATATATTCTAACTATAGATTCTCCTTACCCAACTACTCTTAGATCCTCTCCACCTTCTCACCCTTCCAAATTCACACTATTTCTTTTCTTTCCCTTTAGAAATCAAACAAGTGAGAGGTAAGTATCTAAGTCCTGACTGGAGGGCCCTATTCTCTAGGCCTAGACCCCAGAGGCACATCCCAGGCCCCACCTATAGACACCTAAGCCCCAGAGACCTACGAGTAGCCTCCCCAAACCCTTATTCATCCCCCAAGACATCTGTGGCTACCAGAGCCTTGGACCCTCCCACACCTGGAGAGGTGAGTATTTAGATCCTGGCTAAAGGACCCTAATATTTAGGCCTAGCCCTGAAGGCACATCCTAGGCCACACACCCAACCACTGAAGCCCCAGAGTCCTGGAAGCAGCCTTCTCACACACCCAAACATCCCCTGAAAGACCCTAATTTCTAGGGTTCAGGGAATAATCCCCCAGACTCAATAAGCCTTGCCAATGGATGCAAACAGCAAGAGGATTCTTTAATGTCGAAGGTGCCATCAGGGGACTCCATACTCCAGTGAGACTGAGCCCCCTACGCATTTTTCCAGCAAGCATTTATAGGGTCTCAGGGTTACATATCGGGAAAGCATAGCAACAGCAACAGCATTGGTCAATTCAAATTAACATATGGGGTGGGTCAACATCAGGACAAAAACAAGTCTAGTTTAAGCCAGTTTCAGCCCCCTCGGTTTTGATACACAAAGGACTGGGTGTTTTTCTCAAGACTGCTCCTGCCACCCACAGATATCCTGTTTTGCCCTGGCCTAGTTGATCATGAAAACATCTTAATTTGGGGACTAGGGTTGGGGTCTTTCATCCCCTGTGGCATCTGCAATCACCAGAGCCTTGTACCTGAAGAAAGAGTAGTAGAACCCATGGGTCTACCCCTCCTCTTGGGATTCATCTTGGGGACAGTTTCTGGTCATACATTTGTTGCAATTTCCAGCTAAGCATCATGTTTGTTCTTGTGCTCCCTCTGCCCCGCTGGTGGTTAACTATAGAGCTATTGTTTATTCCATTTTGGGCTTGGTAATTTCCCACCTGCCTGGGGGGAATTCCATTGCGCAGCAGTTAGGTATATAAGGGATTTCCTAAACTTGAATAAATGGCATAGGCATTTTCTCTTCACGAATAACTCATGTCTCTTGTGTGTTCCTTTAATCTCCAGTCCCTTGCCCGGCTCGCAAATAGTACAGTAGCATGAACTTTACCATCGAGAGTAACACAGGCTTTACAAAGACCTGTAATATACCCAAATCCATGAAGTCACTGCAAAAGCCAACAAGGACACCAGGAATCCCATATGTAAAATCAAAGAGCCTTTTTTAAATCAAGTTTGCAAACTTGATCTCTCCACATGTCCAACTTATTGGAATAATCAGAGAGCCCCGGAAGAGTCCAAGAATAAGAAAATAAAACATAGACTCCAAAAATAAAAAATGTAGAAATAAAAAAATATATAAAGTTATAAGTCTAGAAGAATGAGAAAGGACTATCAGCAGCTTTCTCAGCAGATCAAGGATCACTCATTCACAGTGATCTATTTTCTCAGAGGCTTGGAAAGCTTAGGTCATTTCATTTTACAATTAGCTGTTTTACTTACAAGGCCAGAGCTTCTCCCTGCAAATTGAGAGTAGTGTCCTGGCCATCCTTGATAGAGGACATATGTGAACTGAGTTAACCTTTAGGAGACAGAGGTACTGACCTCTGGGTTAGGCACTGTCTCTGTTATGGAAAACTGGCACCATTAAGGAGAGGCCTGGGGCTTCAGTATACATTGCCTGGAGGTACCAGGAGACAGTGGACAAATACAATGGTTTAATTGATGAGCTCTGATAATGGAGGTTGTAAAATATGGCATCAGTATCTGAGTTTTACCTTGAGATAGTGTGAAAAGCTTTTCACTATCTTCTAAGTTCTCAGCCTAAAAACCAGTTAATCCTAATTTATTAACCTTCTAGTTTTACTAGCAGTCCCTTTTCTGACTAATTGCTAAAGACATCTGCTTTCTTGCAATTAGTGACTTTCGCTGTAATCTCCCCTAAAGCATATTTCATGATGGCTGCCTAGTTACCCATTGACATAGAACTCACTCCCCTCTTCAGGTTCTCTGCTGACTAACCCCAGAGTCAGGGCAAGATTGTAAAAATTCCTTTTTTCGGAGCTAATGCTTGGTGCCCCTACTATAAAAAGTGGGTTCAGAAACCCGCCTTTTGCCACAGCCTAGCAAACACCATCTCTGGCTGTGGTCTCAACTAGCTGATAAGCTTCTGTGCCCCATGCTGTTTTTATTTTTATTTTTTATTTTTAAGTTTGCTTCTGGTTTTCCTAGGATCTGGTTTCTGGAATAAAGTTTGCTTCTGACTAGTTACCCATTTTTACACTTGGTGGTGTTCTCATCTTTGTGCAACCTCCCTGGACCCAACACCCAGAGCTCAATTAGAATTGGGTTTTTATAGCAGTAAAGTGGGGGTGAGGGGTTTCTGAGGTTCAGGACCCCTGATTGGCTGACATTTGTCTAGGGGTGTCCTGGTGAGTGTTGGCAGGCGTTCCTATTTATAGCAATTGGAATGCTAGGTATTTCCTTTGAATGATCTTTTCTCAAGTGGTGGTCAGGTAATCTCAGTTTGTGGTTCTTCCTGCTACCAGGTATTGCTTTAGGGTAAACTACTGAGACTTGGCCTCTTATTAAATTTATCGATGATTGAGTTCTACTCTGGTGGGTGATAAGTGATAATGGTTTGAAGTAAAGAACTTCCTTTGGGTAACCTGCCCATACTTAGCTTATCATGGCTGGCTCCCACATGACCACCTAAACCACAGGCCCCACCTGTACCAACTGGAAGAAGAGATAAACCTGAAGCACAGGTCTCACCTGCACCCACTAGAGGAAGAGATGGGTGGTGGAGACCATGTCAGTCCAACACAGATAACTATTTTCCCTAACTGGACTGAAACAGAGACACAAAGAATAATCAGATGTAACTGACACGGTCATCATGGAAGGACATCTCCGGGTTCTTTCTCCTGACGATCTTTCTGCGTTTATTATCCAAACAGCTTATATACCATCACATCAATTGAGCAGGAAAATACATTAGGCTGTCAGCTAGGTAACCAGGTGAATGGCCTTCTGTCGTGTCCATATCTACCTGTATGCTAGCTGTCACGCATGCCTGAATTAGCATCTCTATAATTTATCCTCCAAATTACAAAGGAGAGAGCACCAAGCATCCTGACCATTAAGTCATCAGCTTCAGCCAACACCTCTCCCCAGGTGATCTGCATTTATAACAAAAGAGAAGGAGCAGCACATCCTGGCTATTGTTGAGGCTGTCTGTACATCTATTTGACCGTCTCATGTGGGCCTATGGCTTCAGAGCCTGGCTGCCACACCATATAGAAATATGGGCCTACAGGGCTGGAGAGATGGCTCAGTGGTTAAGAGCATTGCTTGCTCTTTCAAAGGTCCTGAGTTCAATTCCCAGCAACCACATGGTGACTCACAACCATCTTTAAAGAGGTCTGGTGCCCTCTTCTGGCCTGCAGACATGCACACAGACAGAATATTGTATACACAATAAATAAATAAATATTAAAAAAAAAAGAAATATGGGCCTACAGATGGGTAGACGATAGCATAAGAATAAATTCAACAACATAAAGATAAATATGCCACCACCAGAAACAGTGGATCTAGATCAGTAAGACCTGAACATTCTAACATAGATGAAGCAGAAGAACACGACCTTAAAAATAACTTTATGAAGATAATAGAGGCCCTTAAAGAGGAAACGAAAAATTTTCTTAAAGAAGTAAAGGATAAAACAAACAAAAAATTGAAAGAAATCAACAAATCCCTTAATCAAATCAAAGAAAGCCAAAAATAAATAGTAATCATACCGGTGAAGGAAAAAGTTCAAGACTTGAAAACAAAAATAAAGGTAATAAAGAAAACAAAAACTGAGGGAATTCTGGAAATGGAAAATCTGGGTAAATGATCAAGAAGTACAGAGGCTACCATAATAAACAGAATACAAGAGATGGAAGAGAGACTCTATGATGTTGAAGATACAATAGAGGAAATAGATTCATTGGTCAAAGAAAATGTTGAATCCAATAAATTCCTAACATAAATATCCAGTAAAACTGACGCATCATGAAAAGGCCACACCTAAGAATAATAGAAAGAAAACAAGAAGCAATCGAGCTCAAAGGCACATAAAATATACTCAACAAAATCATAGAAGAAAACTTCCCCAAACTAGAGAAGGACATGCCTGTGAAAGTACAGAAAGGTTACAAAACACAAAATAAACTGGATGAAAATAAAGTTTCCTCACCCCATAATAATCAATACACTAAGTATGAAGAATAAAGACTATTAAGAGCTGCAAAGGAAAAAGGCCACAAAACATAAAAAGGTAGACCTATCAGAATTACACCTGACTTCTCAATAGAGATTCTGAAAGACAGAAGGTCCTTGATAGAACATCTGCAGACACTAAGAGACTACAGATGTAACCCAGCAAAATTTTCAATCAACATAGATAGAGTAAACAAGTTATTCCATGACAAAACAAGATTTAAATAATACCAGTCCATAAATGCAGTCCTACAGAAAGTACTAGAAAGAAAACTCCAAAACATGGAAGGCAGCTACACCCACAAAAACACAGGCAACAGATATTCCCACACAACAAAACCCAAACTAAGGAAACACACATAGTACCAACAACAACAAAAGCAACAGGAACTAACAATCATTGGTATTTGGTATCTCTTAATATCAAAGGTCTCAATTCGCCAATAAAAAAGACACAGGCTAACAGAATGAATTAAAAAACCAAATCCATCCTTCTGCCACATACAGGAAAGACACTTCAACTTCAAAGACTGACATTACCTCAGAGTAAAGGGTCAGGAAAAGATTTTCCCATCAAATGGACCTAAGAAACATGGTGGGGTAACTATCCTAATATCTATTAAAATAGACTTCAAACTATTTGTATGTTGTACCATCCCTGCATCTCTGGGATGAAGCATACTTGATCATGGTGGATGATTTTTCTAATTTTTTTTGAATTGAGTTTGCCAGTATTTTATTGAATATTTTTGCATCAAAGTTCATGAGGGAGATTGGTCTGTAATTCTCTTTCTTAATTGTGGTTGTGTGTCTTTGTGTGGTTTGGGTATTTTGGAGACCCAAAAATGTGAGCCTATTTCCACATCCTTAGCCATCAGGCAAATGCAAATCAAAACAATTCTGAGATACCATCTTAAACCTGTCAGAATGGCTAAGAACAAATATACTTATGAAAGCTTGTGCTGGAGAGGAAATGGAGTCAGGGGAACACTCCTCCATTGCTAGTATAAATGAAAACTTGTACAGTCACTTTGGAAATCAGTATGGTGGTTTCTCAGAAAACTGGGAATCAATCTACCTCAAGACACAACAATACTACTGTTGGGCATATACCCAAAGGATGCTCAATCATACAACAAAGACATTTGTTCAACTATGTTCATAACAGCATTATTTGTAATAACCAGAATCTGGAAACAACCTAGATGCCTCTCAACCAAAGAATGGATAAAGAAAATTTGGTTCATTTACACAATGAAATGCTACTCAGCAGTAAAAAATCAATGAAATTTGTAGGCAAATAGATAAAACTAGAAAAAAAAACATCCTGAGTGAGGTAACCCAGACACAGAAAGATAAACACAGTATGTACTCACTCATAAGTAGATATTAAACATAAAGCAAAGGATAAACATTCTATAGTCTACAACCCCAGAAAAGCCGGAAAAACAAGGAGAACCCTGCGAGAGATGTATATGAATCCCTCTGAGAAGGGAAAAATAGACAAGTTCTCTTGAGTAATTGCAAGCATTCAGGAGGGAGCATGGGGAAGGAAGTGGGGAGGGGAGAAGGAGAGAAGAAAGAAAACATAAAGGATTGGGAAGGTTGAGTTGGGGGAAGAACTGAGAAGGAGAGCAAGAGAAGAGATATCTTGATAGAGGGAGTCTTTATGGGTTTAGCAAATAACCCTGAACTAGGGAAATTTCCAGAAACCGCAAAGGATGACCCCAGCTAAGAATCTAAGCAATCGTGGAAAAGGTACCTTAACTGCCCTTCCCCTGCAATCAGATTGATGACTACCTTAATAGTCAGCATAGAACCTACATCCTGTAACTAATGGAAGCAGATGCAGAGATCCACAGCTAAGCACTGGGCCAAACTCCTGGAGCCCAGTCAAAGAAAGGAAGGAGCCATAATATGAGCAAAGAGGTCAAGATCTTGATGGGGAAACCTACAGAAACAGCTGATCCAAGAAGAAAGTGGAAGCTCACTGGCAGCCAACTGACAGCTACGAACCTGCATATCACTGAACTCATCCCTCTGAATATAGGTGACAGTTGATGGCTAGAGCAGTCTGTGCGCTGCTGGTAGTATGATCAATATTTATCACTAGTGCATGAACTAGTTTTTTGGAACCCATTCCTTATAAACAGAAATCTTGTTCAGCCTAGATGTGGCAGTGAGAGCCTTGGTCCTGCCTCAAGTGATGTTACAAATTTTGCATACTTCCCATGGAAGATCTCACCTTCTTTAAGGTATGTATAGGGTGGGGTAAGGGGAGTGAAAAGAAGGGAAGGTAGGAAACCAGGATTTGGTATGTAAAATAAGATTATTTTAAAAATAAAAAAAATCAAACAGGCAAACAAATAAACACAACAACCAAATAAAAATAAATAGAGGCACCAATGAAAATGCACAAGAACACCTGTACATCCTGGACTCCTGGTGGGATGAATTCAAGGATCCTCCTTCACCTGAGTACAGGTCTCTGAAATGAACTCTCAAGTAGCTATAGGTGGCCAGAGCTCTGTCAGCAGGTCCCAAGCCCACTGCAGCTACCTAATGTCTTCAGCTAACAAACTGGGACAAAACCAAGTACTTCTGTGAAAAATAAATAAATAATAATAATTCTTGTGTAAGTTAGAGGAGAAAATAAATGTGAGTCAGTCCTGCCAAGGAAGACTGGATTATGGACTCAAAAGTCTCTTTTCACTCACCTTTATGAGAATAATGAAAGTGAGTTTTAGAAATATCTGAAAAGGAGTCACATGGATTCCTGTAATTAATAAAATAAATAGAGAGTTCACCAGTTCTTATCCATGCTGTTTGCATGCAGATATCTTTCAATATTTTGCCTTCTTGCTAATTGGCCTGTCTTCTGTCTAGGGTATTACAAGTCTCAAGAGTTTTGCTGATGCAAATGTGAAAAGAAATTTTGGTTTAATTTTCATGTAAATAGTTTCTAAAATTTGTATCTAGATAGAGTCATGCGTCAAACTTACTTATCTAGAACTTATCTAGATGTTCTGGTTGAGTTAATGTTCAGGTTAATAGATCATTATAACATATATGCACCATAAGATAATTATAGATTATCAACATTTCATATTAAAACAAAAGAGAAAAAGCAATTATTTTTCATAGTTTATGTGTCATTTGAATATTTATTATATCTTTTATTTTTCACTTAAATGTCATTCTCTTCTTAAGCTAATTAATCTTTCTCCAGACTGAACCAACACTTGAGTTGAGTAAATTCTTCCCTGTAGTTTCCATCCTTGGAGTAGTCAGAAAATCTCTGGATCAAGATTAATATGCCAAAACATATCTCCTCTTCTGTATCAAGGTTGCTCAGTGGTTCTGCAGAAATAACTATCTTGAATAGCTTTATGCTTTTAGAATCCAACTGGATAATGCTGTGTATTATGGTTGATCTTAGCCTGAGTTATGATAATCATCATCTTATAGGGGGTAAAAACTTTTTATATTCATCTAAAAATTATTCCAATGTCCTCCATTTCCCTCAGGTTCTCTCTAACTTCCTCTCATTTCTCTCAAGGACTTCAGTGTTATGATCAAGGCAGAGGTTTTGTAATATGTACACATAACACCTCATAGGTCCATCTGCATGGTGGCCTGTGGTGGCCTGCATCTTGTCTCTCAGGCTGACTCGGGGGGGACTACTAAACACTCTGGTGTTTACTCACATAAATCATTTTCAGAAAGCTCAATTCTGTGTGCTCGAGGGCAGTCTTGAACAGGCCAATCATCACCTTAAATATTCAGTACCAAAATACCGCAGGCAGTGTTTAAAAAGTTTACCTTTGTTTATCAGTCTGGGGGGAGAGGCTGGGTCACTGCACAAGCTAAGGAAGTGCTCTGCTCAGGAACCACAAATGCAGTCTTAGAGACAGAGAAGAGAGGGAATGACACAGAAAGAATCAGGTTTCATGGCTTACCCAAGTAGGACAATATTTTTACAATGAGATAAATTATTGTATTTACATTGATAAATTAATAAAAACCCTTTCCTTTGGATTTACTGGCAATTGTGTTTAAATGTTCATATATGTATCTATAAAAAGAGATAGTCTCTGTCCCTGAAAAAGTATTGCACATGTAAAAGTTGTATTATACAGAATGGGGGTAGGGACCCTTAACTGTTGTCATATCAAAGAGCAGTAACCCATATTATTTCTGAAAAGCACCCATTACACCTTAATGTAAGTAAATGACAATTGAAGTTATTGCTGGATTGAGATGTCCTTAGAATTTACAAAACAGTCTACAACAGAGTAATGTTAGCAGATTAGTTTTGGTGTATAAAGGAGTCAAAGCTCTGACAGCCTTCCTTTTCATAGATTTGTGAAAGAAATGAATTACAACAAAAACTGCTGTTACACAAATACTTAACCAGTAAATTATAGTCAAATATTAATTATGCTAATACTATTAAAATTTATTCAAAATTCTCATTTCCCGGGACAACCTGACCCATTTACATTAGAGAAATATGTGGGCTATTATGAGCTAAGATTCTATTCCCTTATCATTAATACATACCAAATGCTTCATTCTAAATTATGAGGCTGTGTTTGAATTTCTGTAGAGCTGCTTCTGGCTTTTTCCATTTTATTCTAAAGATCAGACATGCTGTAAGATCTCTATTACATACACCCTGGGGTACCTTCAAGAAAGACTGATGTTTATGACCTCAATTTTCTCTATATTTTCAAAACAAGATCTTCTGAGTTCTTAAAGGGAAATGTTGTTTTAAAGCCTCTTCAGTTTAAATTCCCCAAGCTCTTTTTACAAATAAATAAGAGGGATATAATTTCACGAAATCTGATTCTTCAACTGTCATTTTAATAATTCTTTTTATAGAAAATGTTAAGTTGTCTAAATACTACCTACACACTAAATTACTGTTTTTTGCAGCTCACTTGCTGCGAGTGTGTAGTTATAAATCCTTTGGTAGAAAAGTAATTTCTTCTCAGCAATGACTCTTCACGTAGTACAAAGAAGGTTCAAATTTTTGTCTTGAGGAGAACCAGATGAATAAGAATCCTTCCTCTTACGAGGTACCCCACAGAGTTGATGGAGATCTCTTACATAAATTTATGGTGGTTCAATATTTCCCTCATTCCAGTTCCGTTTTTCTCGTTACTTTACAAGGCTTTTCCTGAATCTCCAATAACTCAGCTACAATCCTAATATATCCAGAAAGAACTATTTGTTGAAAGGCCAACTCTTGATATTGAGTTTCAAAGTGGGCATAGGAAACAAACAGTAAAGTTGTATGTGAAAGCAGGATGTAAATTAGGGGAAAATAAATTATAAAACCTTTCAAGGATAAAGTTGGGTAGAACAAAGATTTAACAAAATGGAAAGGATGGCATATTATCTTGGTCCACCAGTCATCATGTAATTATGAGGCTTATGCAATCATACAGCTCTCTCTGGGTCAATCAATATGTTAGAAAACGTCAGTAAAATGATGACAGTGACTAGAAGAAAGCTTAAACTCTTGCTCTTCTGTGGCAACACTAAAGACCTCTTCACCTCCTTTAAGCCTAAGGACAGAATAAAAAGAATAACCTTCCAATGCTGCCTGTTTACAGCTGTAAATGAGCTCCTGATGTAAAGGAAGGGTCAAGATCATGATGGGGAAAGGCATAGAGACAGTGGACCCAAGCTGGTGGGAGTTGGGACTCTAGGCTGACACCTAGGGAACCTGCATGGAACTGACCTAGGCTCCCTGTGTGTGGGTGAAAGTTATGTAGTCTGGTCCCTTTGCCTGCTCCCCTCTCTCCCCGAGCAGTGGGCCCAAGATCTGTCCCTAGGGATTGAACTGGAATTTTGTAACCTATTTCCTATGGCGGGATGCCTTGCTCAGATCACACTGCTTAAAAACAATGCTTATAGTCTACCAAGGTTCTAGAAGACTCTTTAGTGTCACAATGGCAGGCCCTAAGAGGAATCCTGTGAAAATATTTAGAGAACTGGTCCTTGGAGACCAGACCCAAAGCTACAAAGTGCTTCTTTATAATGTGGCTCCCTAAAGGCAATGAGCACAAAGGTCCAAAGTAACACAAGCCAACTCACCAGACATAACTTAACAGACATAAACATGATTAGCAATTGTCAAAATAACACCAAAAATTAAGCAGAGATTGCTTTTTTGTTTCCCAGCCACCCAGATCGAATAATTACACAAAACTATATTAATTACAACACTGTTTATAAGATGGCTCAGGCCTATTTCTGGCTAGCTCTTACATCTTAAATTAACCCATTTCTATTAATACGTGTATTACCACAAGGCTGTGGCTTACCAGAAAGGTTCTGGAGTCTTCCTCTTTTGGCTGCTACATGGCATCTGCCTGACGCTGTCTTCTTTCTCCCTGCATTAAGGTTAGTTTTCCTATCTACCTACATTCTGTCCTGCCATAGGCCAAAGCAGTTTTTTTATTAACAAATTATAATAATAATAAAACATATTCATAGCATATAAGGGGAATCCCACCTCATCTCCCTTTTTCTTTCTAAAAAAGAGGTTTTATTTTTAACATGGCAAAATTACATATAACAAAATATTTATCAAGAAAGGAATATAGTTATAATATTTCTTTTTTAGTCTAAAGTTTCATATCTAATTTATCTTTTAGCATAACTAAAGGAAGCTATCACTGTAACTATCTTCAACTCCATCAATGACCCGCAGAAGGATATAATATTACCTAAATAAACAGGAAGTATATTGTGAAAACCTTCCCAAAATCTAGGATTGACAGAGACATCTCACTGGCTGGACCATCCCCCAAGGTACTTCTGTAACATAGGGGCATCCATCTTCAGCCTACAGGCTCATAATATCTGGCAGACTTTTTGATGAAGCAAGAAATTTGAAAGACTGTTTTACCTATATTTGTGGTTTGCCCGTCACTTTCTTCTATGTCCTGCAAAATCTCTGGCAGGCTCTTTCATGAAATAGGAATGCTGAAGGATTGTCTCACCTTTTTTTAATCTAGTTCAGCCATCATTTTTCTGTGGGTCCCACATGTCCAGTTTATACAACATACTATCAAGCAGTCAAGGTAGGAGCAGTTTCTTGACTAAATGGCTAGCCTTGTCACATTGAAGACAAATTTCATAATGAGTTTCTTTAATGCCCACCATCCAATTAAAGTAATTGATGCTGCCAGAAGCAGACAAGTCTGACTGTTGAGAAAAGTCTAAGTCCTTAAAACCTTTTAAATGCGGTATTCTCTTTTAATAAATAAAGACTTCCTGAAGATCTAAGAGTAAAACAGTCCCACTGGTGGCTTATAGACCAGGTTATGGTAACACACACATTTAATCCTAGTAGCCACAAGGACATGCACCTTTGATCCCAGTAGTCACACTAGTTACTATAGAAACCCGGCCGTGCATGCCTCTAATCATAGAGGTGCACGCCTTTAATCCCAGTCCTAGAGAAGATTATAAAACAGGAGAAAACAGCTCTCAATACCCAGTCTCATTCTGAAATTCCTGGAGGCAGGGTCACCATTTAGGACTAAGGTCAAAGTAAGAGCCAGTGGCTGCCTGTTTTGCTTTTTGGATCTTCAGGTTGAACCCCAATTTCTGATCCTGAGCTTTTTATTAATCATGCATCAATATTCTATAGGTCTTTGAAGTGTTGAAGATTATCTATCTAACTGAAATATATCTCTGCAAATATAGAAAACCTGACTAACAAGACTACAAATTTGACTATTATAAATGATTATTTGCAATTTTAAATTATACATTACATTTTTAAGTGGACTGTAAAAAATACCTTAAACAAGAGTAGAAATAAACATAAAACAAAATTGACCTTAAATTTATATCAATAAATCAAAGTTTATACCAGTGTAAAGTATTCATTTATATATATGCAAACAAGCATTTATAAACAATATTTTTGAATTTGGATGTAGTTCTCTCGACTAGGTCCTGCTCGTGTGGGGTGCTGCTAATCAGGTATTTCATGGGGTATCCTATGTGGTTGGGACATCTCAGCCAACAGTTTTGAAGCTGTCATGGCTGTTGGACCACCTGGGCCATCACTTCAAGTGGTATTGTTTGATCAAACCATATTAGCTGGTAAGGAATCCATAGCTTTCTTTCCCCTTGGAAACCAAAGAAGAACCTCTTTCTGCAGTAACATGTCTTTAGACTCAAATTTTAAAGTCAAAATACCTTAAAAATATATGTATTTGTTTAGTTGAGCACTCACCAGAATCAAATATCTCTCTGCAGTCAAAAAATTCAAAGAAGAGACAATAATATGCATAATTCAGACCCTGTGTATTTTCCATTTTTACTTGGTTTATTTGTTTTATATTTTTACTGTCTCTTTTAAAGACTTTGTTTTATTTTTTAAAACTATTTCGTTTTTTAACTCTCTATATTTTTTCCTCTCTCTTCCAAGTCTACATACATTTTTTTAAAACAGACTATGTCCCATTCAGTGGTTTATTTCTGTCTGTATCTGTCTTTATTGCATATTCATAATCCCTTTTGGATCACAGCTTTAAACTCTTTAGCAGGCATGGCTAGGGCCAGAGCAGGCGCTTTAGCTGTGGGTTCCACCCTTCTCAGCTTTCCAACATGGCAGAGGTCCATTCACTCCCTGCTCTAGGAGCCATGTTTACTACTCCAACTCTAGTTGGCCATGCTGTCACCAAGTAACTTACAGCACACTGTCACAAACCCCAACAGGACCTCCCAGAAGATCCAGAGCATCTGTGCCACCAGCATGAACCAGGAAGCTGTCTCTTAAAGGAGCCATACAGTTTCTGCTGCTAATGCAAAGTCAGGAAGCCTTCTCTCTCATATATATATATATATATATATATATATATATATATATATATTTATTTATTAAAGATTTCTGTCACTTCCCTGCCACCGCCTCTCATTTCCCTCCCCCTCCCCAAATCAAGTCCCCCTCCCTCGTCAGCCCAAAGAGCAGTCAGGGTTCCCTGCCCTGTGGGAAGTCCAAGGACCACCCACCGGACAGAAATCTCAAGGTCCAAATCAGGAGCAGAAGGAGAGAGAGCACGAGCAAGGAACTCAGGACCCCGAGGGGTGCACCCACACACTGAGACAATGGGGATGTTCTATCGGGAACTCACCAAGGCCAGCTGGCCTGGGTCTGAAAAAGCCTGGGATAAAACCGGACTCGCTGAACATAACGGACACTGAGGACTACTGAGAATTCAAGAACAATGGCAATGGGTTTCTGCTCCTACTGCACATACTGGCTTTGTGGGAGCCTAGGCAGTTTGGATGCTCACCTTACTAGACCTGGAAGCCTTCTCTTAAAGGAGCCATGCCTCTGACCACCGCCAGCAAACAGAGCCTATCTGAAAATATGAAGCTCCAATTAACTTCTATTCTTGTGGGTCTAGAAGCCCTTTTTGAAAGCTTTCTCAGGCTTTATGTGGATACTCTTGTCCCACATTGGGTGTCATTTGTAAGCAGAGACTGCATTTTTGTTTCCCAGCCACGCAGATCCGAATAATCACACAAAAACTATATTAATTACAATACTATTTGGCAAGTGGCTGAGGCCTATTTCTATCTAGCTCTGAAATCTTAAATTAACCCATTTCTATAATCTGTGTATCACCATGAGGCTTTGGCTTACCAGTAAGTTTCTGGGGTCTTTCTCTTTTGGAAGTTACATGGCATCTGCCTGACTCTGCTTTCTTTCACCCTAAATTCAGTTTAGTTATCCTGCCTATTTATATTTTACCCTGCCATAGGCCAAAGCAGCTTCTTTATTAACCAATAGCAATAAAATATATTTACAGCATACAGAGTGGAATCCAACATCATCAAAGACAGAGCAGTAGCAAGACTGATAGAAGCACAGAGCCTATGGAGCTGATTTACAGAAAGTAAGGCAAGCATGCTGGAGGTCAGGATATGTTAAATACCAAGGCTATGGCTAGCAAGATCTGGAAGTCTCTAATCTCAGTTAATATGTTAAGAATTCAATTGATGGGCACACTGAAAATATTCTATTATACATGAGCCACAATGTCATGTGGGTGTCTTAATATTTTTGTTTTTGTTTTGATGTAACTATGTTCTCCTCTCTGGAGACTTGTCTGGTCCTAGTTACTGATAAATTAAAGAACTGCCTGGCTTGAGTTTATTGAAGTACAGAATCAGGCTTTAAATCACATCTACAATATGAGGCCACATGGGCTGTATAGTTTAGTCCTGCTTCAAAAGAAAAATCTGATGCAATGTTTAAGCTCTGGAGGAAGATGATAATAGTCTTCAACAGATAATTTAACATCTTTAGCAAAATAGCTTGTAGCAATGCCCACACAACTGACAGAGAAGAATACCAGGTCATTGGCAGCCATGAGATCACGTAGCCAGAATGTTCATCATGGCACTCTGACATGGATTTAGACAGATGTTGTAACAAGTTTAGCAACATTCATTATCAGATGGAAGTGCTTATCTGGGACCAAGATTCAGCATGGAAAGAGAACACAAGAAAGTTACATAACTGGGCACACGAAACTCCAGTCATGCATCACTCTCAAGTTCACTGGAGGACAGTCATTTATGAGCAACTGACAAAAATCAAAAAATTAAATACAGACTATACCAGGTCAGCTAACTCTGTGAAATCAGAAAGATCGTGGCTGTGCTTCAGCAAGCTTAAGAATGCATGTGAAAGTCAGATTAGCTTCCCTTTTGACTAGTAAAGATGTCAGACATTTGTATTCTGAAGTACTTGAAGATGAAAATATTCACAGACTCAGAGATAGTATTCAGTGAATTATCCAGTAATTCACAGGCTTGGGAGAAAAAAAAATGCAATACTGCTCCTTGACACAAAGTTACATGCAGGAAGCATCTGGATAGGTCCATGGGCACAAAATATGAGAGACTTTATTATGGACAGTGTATTTTACATCCTACTCAAGCAAGCGGCTTAGCCTGTGGTACCTGTATTCCACTGGCAGCTCTGGGCAGCAGTGATGGGTAACAGCATTAAAGGAAGCTATGCAAAGAGCTCTGACACAGCTTCAGTTCACCATGGTGACATCAGCTTCCCTGCTACCAAGCATACAAGATTCCACCAAAACACAATACTGATCAGTGAAAAGCCACTATTCCTTAAGAATTTCTAGCTACACGGTGGTGAGCTAATTTAGTGAAACACATTTACACTGCAGTTTTGACAATTTTTCTTGACTTTATTTGGTGAAAGCAGAGCCTCGCCTTTCCTTCTTATGCCACCTCAGTTAACATCAG
The DNA here is from genome assembly GCF_018167655.1 of Microtus oregoni. Lineage (NCBI taxonomy): Eukaryota > Metazoa > Chordata > Mammalia > Rodentia > Cricetidae > Microtus > Microtus oregoni. Next base: position 35,104,817 of record NW_024543067.1, read on the forward strand.
ACATAGCTGAGTTAAAAGTACATGATACTGTACAACCTAGGGTCACGTCAGGACCTGTGTTACACTGTGAGTGACCAGGTCTCACATTTCAGCTCAGGCTTGACATAGAACTCACAATATGCTCTCGGCTAGCTTGAGCATTAACAGTCTTCCTGCCTCACCTGCCCAAGTGCTGTAGTTATAGGCCTCCACCACTTTGCCCAGTATGCTTTGCTCTTAAAGCCCTTTCATTAGGGTGATCCAGTTATTAAATATAATTTTCAACTGTTCATGAGCTTTTAAATCACACGTGAAAATTGACTTTCCAGTAACAACTGCAGTCACTTGTAAATGAGTGTCTGAGGGTTGCAGACTACCATGCTGCTGTTTTTTAATGCTCTTACCCTACTCAGGACTGGGAAGAGTTAAAAGTTGAGTGCAGCTAATTCTATCAGTTAAAGGAAGCTGCTTAGCTTAGGATTGTATCTCTTGCAAGGACTGGTGCTCATGGGATGATGTGTGTGTTGAGAGGAACCTCTGAAAAACAGCATCACTGTGAGACAGTGGAAACTGATCAAGAAGCAGGGGCTTGACCACCCCATGGTAGAAGACAGGGACTTAAACATCCACCACAGATAGCCTGTTTCTTAAGCCTTTGATCTACAACTTGTGTTCCTATTTCCCACCTTAAGTTACTGAAGAATTTCGGGGCAAAGGAGCAGACAGATTCAATGTAATTCGAAGCAAATTCCAGAGAAAATGAGAATTCAAAAGAGTCCTTACTCCTTACCTGTTTACTTGTTAGAACTGAGATTTCTCACTGCTCAGTTTTGTTCCCTGTGTGAGTGAGCTGTGCCTCGGGGTCACCATCTCTGAAAACTCTTGTCTTAGTTCTCTACTCTCTGACAGTGTAGTCACTGTCTGACTGGCTTCTGTGTTTTATATTGTTTACTCTGTATTTAAAATCATCTCTTATATTTGCCATGAGCACATGGTTCTTCTTTTGCTGCTGTCATGATGTTTGTCTCAGAATTGTTTTTGCTACAGGTGAAGCTCCTTTCCAGCCTGACGCACACATTGTTGTCTAAACAAGAAGTTAACAGTCCTCACTTCTGGGCATGGTATCATCAACTTGGGGGCATGAAATCATCAACAAAGACATAAGGTCATCAACTATGAGTGAGCTTCCTGCCTCCACTCTTCTTCTACAGATAGCAGGTGACAATTGTCAAAAGTGAGGACAGCATCTTTTCAAAGACCATTTTCTGTCCTTCACCAAGAGATAAGATGGGAAATCTCTTTTCTACAACACCCTGGCAGAAATTGAAGGAATCTTTCCTTCCACTCAGGTGGGAAAGAAAATCCAATGACTGCCAGAATCTAATTATTCACTGGATCATGTTCAGAAGGTACAAAGTAATGTCCACAGCTGGGCTTTTCTGGTTCCGTTCTCTGTTGCAGCCATATGTCTCAAGTCACGTAAATATAAAACTAAAGTGTTTCATCGGAGGACCCACACATTGAAATCTTTTGTTGTTTTTGTTTTTTATATTTCACTGTATGGACATGAAAATGTGAGAACTCAGTCCTGCCCATGTTACTTATCAGCTCTCCAATCTAAATGGAGACAGTGTGGTCAGTTTCTTTATCTCTGAGATGATACTAGTTTTGTGGCCTTCCCATTAGGGCATTTGTGTGATAATGTGTGAAATTATGCATAGCATTTGACTGCCACTGCCATATTTACTGGGCGACAATTAGTTGTGCTGTACAATTTTCTGAAGTGCTAGATCAAACACAGATTTTTTTTTACTATGAAGCATATGGAAAAATGCTGGCTACAGAGGTCTACTGAAAATAACCAAACACATGAACAGATTATTCTCTGAGTAAGGTTTTGAGACTTAGATTAACAAGCCTGTTCAAGAAGAAAGCCTTGCATGTTTCTAAGCTCGCTCGCATCCCTTAGAGTTGAGTTCATAGATACTTATAAGTAAATGTCTGGATCAATATTAGACAAAAAAATGTAGAGTTTGCTTGTTTGTTTGTCTGGAAATGTTTTTTTCTTTTATTTTAGTTGGTTGTTTTATTTTCATTTATTTTTTGTAAGGAGGTGGGGAGGATCTTGGAGGAGGTGAGAGGGATAAAATATAATGTGAAAGTTTTAAAAAGAAATAAACTAGAAAGAAATAGTTGTTTGTTTTTATTTCCAAGACAGGGTTTCTCTGTATAGACCAGGCTGATCTTGAACACAGAGATCCACTTGCCTCTACCTCCTGAGTGCTAGGATGAAAGACACACGCCACCATTGCCTGGCTTTGAAAATATTTTTAATGAAATTATATAATGTTCCCTTTCTGGATCACATTTAAAACCTCTATAATAATCCCATTAACCTGAGAGCAAGCCATAGGATGAATATGTGTGGAAAATGCAAAGTACTATAGGCAGAACATTAAAAAAGAGAATATTAGTTTCCTTAGTAACAAACTATGAAAGTGATTTTCCGTTTACCTTTCTCTTAAAAATGTAATGTACCTCAACAGTAAACTTTAATATTTATATTTAGAAGTTACAGAGTCTAATCTGAACATTACTCACTATGACAGACTGTGGGTGGTATAAGCATCTGTAAAAATGTTAAATCCATCCAGACTAACAAATCCTCAGCCTTGCTTGAAAATGCAAGTATCTCTCAGTGGCTGGCACATCACTGCTTTGGAGTCTGAGACCTCTAAATCCATAAAGACAGTATAGAAGAAAATCGTCCTTCCACTGTTTAACAGTCAATTCTTTACCTGAGTGTAGTTTACTAGTCTATCCAACAGAGTGGTCAGTGTCAATTCTCATAAAACACAATGCAGCCATGACTTATATTCATTTTCCTGCATGTATACATGTTCTAGTTTCTCATTATGCAAAGTCACATGAACTAAGTCAAATCAAAAGCATCGTAGTAATCAGTAAACACATTCAAATGCTTTATGTGTGATAGGATTGTTCTGTCTTGATGAGTTCTGTCTTATATATCTTCAAAGTAGCCAGTACCTTCTGGTCACTTTTGTAATATTTTGAGCTTTCCTTCTCCTAATAGTGCTGCTAGGTCACGTAAGTAGTGTTTTTCTTTCAGTAAGCATGAAGAAGGGATTTACTGGTATTAATAGCTAGAGAATATCGTGGGAAGTGGTACTTTTGCTTATTTTTAAATGTAGTTCAGATAGTACCATAGTTCAGAGGAACCATTATTAGCTTCTGTAAAATACACTACAGACCATGTCCAAGCCACTACTCACAGGCCTCATGCAGTTATAGAAAGCAATGAATGTGACCCCCAAACAAAATATGTAACTTCAACTATGAGATTCTTTTCATGACTTTTTACTGATTTCATAGTCCTCAGGTATGAACTTTGTAGAAAACAATGTCACATTCCAAGTCTAAAGATTGGACATGCCTGTCACCTTTCAGAGAAAAGCAATTGCTAAGTTTATAACTGCTTAGGAGGCTTCTTATTGAGCCTCCATTTCTCTGTAGCCAAATTCCAAAGATTTAAACTCGATCATGGGCATCACTTTTCCTTTACTGCCTTCATCATTTGTCTTGATGACAAATGATGACACAGTATCTTAGAATTGCCTCCATGAAATCAAGTATTGCTGACATCCTCAGCAGAATAACAGGTACTCCTTCTGATATGGGTTGTATTGTCCATTTGCTTATATGCATGTCTGTGTTCTGTCTCTGGTTCTAGAAACAGGATATAATAGTGGTATAAGCATCTGCAAGTGTGGTAAACCCATGCAAACTAGAAAATTCCTCAGCTTTGCTTCAGATTCTGCAATCAATCAGTTGGCTGACTTATCTCTGCTTCAGAGTTTGGGTCCTACAGGTCCCTACATAGAGTACAGAAATAAGCCACCCTATTATTCATTAGCACAGATAATTCTTTCCTTGAATGACACTCATTAGACTAGGCTGCAAAGTAGTCAGTGCAGTGCTCTTAAAATACTATTCAACCATGAATTATAAATGCATTGGCAGTGTTCTTAACTTCTCAAAATGAAAATCACTGTAAACTAAGTCAAATCAAGAAAAGGAACAGAATCTAAAGTTTTGTTCCTAAGCAGCATATGGGAGAGAATTAATTATGGTCTTGAATACCCACCTGGCTTCTACACTGGACCTTAAATATTACTTGCCTACTATGTTTGAACCTGTTGTCTTTGACCATTATTTGGGGCAATATACTTGTTTTGACTGACATTTTCCAATACTATTGGAAATGTAATTGCACTGCTCTGGCTTATTCCATAAGGTTGTGAAGTCCACATTTACTGTGCATTTCTTTTCTGATCTTCATTGTGAAGAGTGACAGTACAGTGGACACACTGGGCAATAGGGTGATCAGTACAGTGGACACACTGGGCAATAGGGTGATCAGTACAGTGGACACACTGGGCAACATAGTGATCACTCCAGTGGTCACGCTGGATAACAGAATAATCACTACAGCGAACATGCTGGGCAATAGAGGGATCACTACAGGGGACATGCTGGGCAATGCACCTAAATAACCTGGTTCAAGCTTTCTGTGCACATTAAAATGTGCTTAGAAACAATTTGATAGCTTCAGCAGTATGATATGTTATAGTGTTAATGATACGTTGCAGTCTTAATTCAAGATTTACCACTTTCATTCTGTAACAACTATAATCTAGCCAGACTGATCAGAGAGGGAATGAATCAATAAAAAAATAAGAGTATGATGCCTAAAAATATTAAGATTACTCTTAGCCACAGAGAAATACTGATGAATCCCCAGAGTGTTAATTACAGAGAAATTCTGATGAATCCCCACAGTGTTTGAACAAACAGATGTTTCTCTGAATGAATTCAGGTATGAAATACAAATCAATATATTATCAACTCAGATTATGGGATGACCCTATTCATTTATAAAATGCAGAGCAATAGTCCAAACAGCCTTGTAGTAATAGCTCAATTGTTCCACAATTCTCCGCTAACACTGGGCAGGAGTCCAGTAAATGATATAATAAAATTATAATTTTATAAATTGAAATATATTATGACATATATATGTGGCAATTCATGAAAACACTTTAATGCTGATATTTAAAGCTATAGAGATATAGATTGAAATTATTTTTCATAATCATAATTAATCATTAATACCATGACTTCAGTGTAAAAGAAGTTCAATTAGTTAAATACACATCTTCTGGAATGCTCAGCTTAATCAAAGTATGAAACATAGCTTACTTAATTGGCAAACTAGCATCCATATTTGAAATGACATACTTAATGGGTTGCTTTTCTTCATTGAAATATATTGGTTTAAAAACTTCTAAATAAGTTTAGATGGAAAAACAAACTTTTGAAAGACTTTAGTTCTTTGGCAAAGAAATAACTGTGCCTAACAAAAGTATAGGTGGATGACATATAAGAGGAAGAGAACTGAGGCTAAACGAGGCAAGAGGGGGTAGGCAGAAACAAAATGCCTTATATGTGCAGTGAAGATTCTATTATATATGTGTCCATACATGTATATATATTCATATATATAGTCATACACACACACACACATATATATATATATATATATATATATATATGCATCTACAAGCAGAGATGGCATGAATTTGAGGGTAGTAAAGAATCAACAAGAGGCATAGAAGAAATAAGATATAATGATGGGGGTTGAATATGAGCAAAACACAGTTACATTTATAAAGATTATAATAAATTTTATTATATTGTATTAACTTAAATTTAATACCTGTATAAAGATAAAAAGAACAATATATAAATCATAAGGACATTAATAGTTAAAAAGCAGAGGTATTTTGGTGGTGAGATTTCTCAGATGGTATAAACATTTGCCTTTCTAACCTGCAGACCTGAGTTTGAAATTCCCAGAATCCGTGAGTAAAAGGAAAGAACTGACTTCAAAAACCCACCCTCCACCCTCCATAGACCTGCAGTGGCCTATATACACCCACTCTGACACATGTCACACACACACACTTAATAATAACAATTATAATAATAATAAATATAGTTTGAATTCAAGGCAAGCCTGTATTACAAAGCAAGTTCAAAGCCAGAGAGGGCTATCTCAATAAAACACAGAGATAGATAGATAGATAGATAGATAGATAGATAGATAGATAGGCATCAAATGGTTGCCCTGGTTTTCTATGTTAACTGAGTTGATTCATTGCTTGTCCTTCTATAGTCATACTTGATAGAAACAAATTGCATGTGAACACAGAGAGGAAGATTGTTGTTCCACAGGAGAGTAAAAGCAGGGTGTAATTGCATTAGGATACAGAAAATGAGTACAAGTTCCAGTTGCAAAGACCTTTCCCCTCTTTTACCCTCACTATAGCTGTCCAAAAGGTGGTCAACATTTATAAGAACTCTCATCTCATACATGAAGTTAGAGGGTTTGCTTAGACATACCTCTCAATTCCATTTAGGAATAGTCAATTCATCATGTCTATTGTGTCATATATAAGAGACTGACATTTTGACATCAACCTAAACTTTGTTGTTTTCTTTGTGGGCTCTCATTTATTTTCTCATTTATGAAATGTAGAGTACTGTTTCTTTTTGTAAAAGCCATGTGGATACAGAATATACCCAAGAACATCCAAATGCTATGGTTAGTCAAAAATATTCTTGTAGTGGTGCTATTTGTTTCTTTTACCATATTGAAATATCGTCTGATAATCCGAAACCCACAGTGAGACAACTGTTGGTTTTAAAACAATTGAGATAGTACTTCAAACCATGCATGAAATTAGTTTTTTCATTGCTAGCTTTCAATGAAGAAATACATTTCATCAAGTTTTAAATTTCTGTTCCTAAGGACATTGTGTTTTAAATACTCTATATGGTGAAATAGTAAGCAGAAATATTTTTCGGTACCAAAGACTGAGATTTTCCTAGAGAAAAACCAATTTAGTGCTATATGTTATGTCCTATTTTTTTTTTAATTCCGGAACAACATTTTTACTTAAAATAACAACCAGTTTACAAATTTTAATTATCCAAGTTAGCCTTTGGACAAACACTATTTTACAAATGGACAAAATGAAACAGAATTCAAGAAAATTTATGGGCTGTGCTTACTGCCAGTGGTAAGGTTCAAAGTTCAAGCACAAATTAGGGTAGAGAAACTGTATCTTTACTGAAGTTTCTTACATTCTCATGACTTAATGACTTTCCTGGTGTGATAAATGATAATAGCAGTTTTTTTTATTTTTTTATTTTTTTTATTTTTTATTGAGAAAAAGAAAAAAAATTTCCTCCTCCCAGCCTCCCATTTCCCTCCCCCTCCCCCCACCCTTCTCCCCCTCCCCCTCCTTTCCTCCTCCCTCTCCAGTCCAAAGAGCAGTCAGGGTTCCCTGCCCTGTGGAAAGTCCATGGTCCTCCCCCCTCCGTCCCTGTCTAGGAAGGTGAACATCCAAACTGGCTAGGCTCCCACAAAGCCAGAACATGAAGTAGGATCAAAACCCCATGCCATTGTCCTTGGCTTCTCATCAGCCCTCATTGTTCACCATGTTCAGAGAGTCCAGTTTTATCCCATGCTTTTTCGGTCACAGTCCAGAAGAAAGTGTGGAATATATACACATTAGAGTACTATGCTGCGGTAAAAAACAATGACTTCTCAAATTTTGCATGCAAATGGATGGAAATAGAAAACACTATCCTGAGTGTGGTAACCCAGACCCAAAAAGATGAACATGGGATGTACTCACTCATAATTGGTTTCTAGCCATAAATAAAGGTCACGGAGTCTACAATTGGTGATCCTAAAGAAGCTAAATAAGAAGGTGAACCCAAAGAAAAACATATAGTTATCCTCCTGGCTATGGGAAGTAGACAAAATTGCCTGGGAAAAAATTGGGATCTTGGGGGTGGAGTGGGATGGGGGTAAGGGGAGATGGGGAAAGAAAAGTGAGAAGGGGAGGATGGGGGAACTTGGGGAAACAGGATGATTGGGATAAAGGAAGGTTGGATAGGGGAGCAGGGAAGTACAAATCTTAGTTAAGGGAGCCACCTTAAGGTTGGCAAGAGACTTGAACCTAGAGTGGCTCTCAGGAGCCCAAGGCGATGTCCCCAGTTAGTTCCTTGGGCAGCTGAGGATAGTGAACCTGAAATGACCCTATCCTATAGCAATACTGACGAATATCTTGCATATCACCTCAGAAACTTCATCTGGTGATGGATGAAGATAGAGACAGAGACCCACACTGGAGCACCGGACTGAGCTCCCAAGGTCCCAATGAGGAGCAGAAGGAGGGAGAACATGAGCAAGGAAGTCAGGACCACGAGGGGTGCATCCACCCACTGAGACAGTGGGGCTGATCTATTGGGAGCTCACCAAGGCCAGCTGTACTGTGACTGAAACAGCAGTTTTTTTATGTAAAAGAAAATTTGTCATAGTCATAAACTTGATATCACTGTATCAAACAATATGTTATGAGTTAATAATGATATTACAAAATCAATCAGCATGCAAGAAAAACAAACAATATAAATAAAGTGAGATGTGTATGGCCATTGGCTTGCATTCCAGAGAGCTATTCTTTAAATCCAGTCCTCATCTGAGTTGAACAAACTCTTAAGGAAGACCTGGACATTGAAAGACTGAGCCATGTACCCTACGTGAACAAAACCTACCATATCCTTATTGATCTATGACAGGATTCAGCAGATATTAGATTCTTTTCTCAAACTATTCAGGAGTCCTCAGAGTGACTACTCCCTAACAGCAAGCAACAATCCCACACTAGATGGCCCAGCACAACCCTCTTTAGACATATAAAGCACCCTTTTCTCTTCGGGCCTTCTGAAGATTAGTGCACTGACCCCTCTGGTCTCTGTTTTGTTCACATTTTCATCATATCCCATAGTAGTCCTGTGAATGTAATGCACACATGCATAGTAAAGTCTTTGATAAAATCATCTTCATATACCTTGATATCAATGTCCTTTTATTTCATTAGGATTTATACACACACACACACACATACACATACACACTGACACACACACTTATAATGTGTACAAATGTATACTATATCTGTATATTTTAAAATATACAATCTGTACATCTTTAGCATATCTCTACACACATGCACACATAGTTCTATGCATTTTGTACTATTGTGTTATATATACAGCGATGTTTGTATAGACTTGTGCCACACCCGCCTTTCAATTCTCCCTTGGGAAAACACAAAAGTGAAATTACAGGGTTCAACACTTCCCAAGGACTGAATTAATATACATAACTATGAATGTTGCAGGTATCATCACAGGCAGACTCACCCAGAGCAAAGGCATCTTTTCTGTAAATTTGTCAACTTAACAAGAAACAAACACTACTTTAACAAATAAGCAACTGGATGTTTGTAGTGTCTGTTGATTCGGTTTTGTCAGTTTCATACATATTGGAGTCATTCATTTGAGAAGAGGGAATGCCAGTTGTGGAATTGCCTCCTTGAGATGGGTCTCTGGGTTTGTTTGGGAGGTATTTTTTTATTTTTTGACTAATGATCTGTGTGGGAGAGTCGAGCCCCCTGTGACCTGTACCATGCCTCAGCTGTATAAAAAAGCAAACTGAGGAAACCTTGAGCATCAAGGCAGTAAGCAGCATTCCTCCATGGCTTCTGCTTCAGTTTCTGCCTCAAGGTTCCTACCTGAGTTCCTGCCTTGACTTTAATAAGGGATTATGTCCTGTAAGTCAAAGAAGCCCTTTCTTCTCCAAGTTGATTTTGATTAGTGTTTTATCCCAGCAATAGAAACCCAAACTAAGTCAGTTTCTATATTAGTATCAATGCCATATATTGGTACATGACTGTGTTTTTCTGGATACTGTTTGTTTGGTAGCTTGTAATTCCCTATGTGTCATTCATCCCCAGAATACTATATCAAGATAAAAAAATGCCACTCCTACAGGAATAATGATCATACTTAATGTAGCAAAAATATCTATCTATGCACTGTCTTCCTTTGCATCAAATAGACATCCAGCCTACATGTAAACTTCCTCCCATGTGTTTTATCAGTTTATATCTGCATCAATACATACTTAACCCAACCAGTGTTCCTTTTTCATGAATACCTAGCATAACAATAAGGGTTCAGAAACAAACTTACTGATTACCAGAATGTGTTACACAGTGTCTCACACCACAACTACACGTGCAAAGAGAACTCTCAAGCTGATTAAATGTGTCACTGTAAATCAAAGGCATCATTTATCATTTCAACCAGCAAACTTCACACTATTTCGAGAATGCATGTGGTGTGGCGCCTGCTGTGTGAACCGGGCATTTGGGGAGCATCTCTGTGCACACTGGCTTCCCTTTCCTCTTTTTCTAAATCACGATTAATTCCATGTAAACATCTGACATCTACCCAAATATACATGCAATAATCATCACATCCACATATTTGTCAGAACAATTTTGAACTCAGAGCCTGAGAATAGTAATCCCTCTCTGTGGTTTAAGGACTCCCAAATCATACTTTTCTCATTCCTCCTACCCTTCTCACTTTCCAGTTTGCTTAACATTTTATTCTCTAACCAGAAGGCAGCGCCTTTCCTCCCACATCCTGAACTAAATAAAACTGAAAAAACAAAGTCATCAGGAGAGGAAACAATTTAGTTCATTCTCAGGTGTCAGTGACTGATAAAAAGTGTTTTCCGGAAAATACATTTTGGCACAAGGCAAGCAACCCAAATGAATACCCCGGACTTGATGGAAAATAGGAGACAAACTGAAAAATATAAGCCAAAATGTCTTACAGAAGGATGCCATTGTCGTTGATGGAGCAGTGGGCTGCATCCTGCCGCCCAACTGGCTTACACCTGGGCCGGTGTGCTGCTTGTCGTCCTGGCCACCCGGCTAGCTTATGCCTGAAATAATCACATGGAGATCTGTATTAATTAAATTGCTGCCTGGTCCATTAGCTCTAGCCTCTTATTTGCTAACTCTCATATCTTGATTCAACCCATTTCTAATAATCTGTATGTCACCACAAGGCCATGGCTTACTGGGAAAGATTCAGTATGTCATGACCTGGCAGCTTCATGGTGGGCGGCTCTCAGCCTGCCTTCTTTCTCCCAGATCCTGTTCTGTCTACTCACACATCTAAGTTCTGCCCTATCAAAAGGCCAAGACAGTCTCTTTTTTTAACCAATGAAAGTAACACATAGGCAGAAGACCCTCCTACACCATGTAATGTCTGAGGAGGGCTCTGCATCACAACACTACATATTTGTGAAATCTACCTAGTGATTAAAAATCATAATTTATTTCATTAAACTATCAAATTATTGGACTTGTTCTAGAAATACTGACTCAGACTTTTTAATGGAAAGGCCTGCGGACTTGAATTGCACCCAGTTGTATATACTCAAGGCAATTCAAGGAGCATTTGTGCAATGGAGGAGGAATTTCACTCCAGTAGCCCTGAATATTGTGATCCCGACTGTCATATAACTGATTTGCTGTGATTTTGTTATTAAGGCAGTGATAGTAATATTTTATTTATATAATTGTTAGGCTTAGCTGTTTTGAGTCAGATGGTTTAGTGGTGTTATTTATCTCTTTTGTTGTTACTGTGAGTTGAACTTAAGGCCTAACATAAGTTTTACATATTATCACTGACTCAAACTTTTAAGAGGTTTCTTTTGGGGGGCATATTGTGAGCACTAGGAGACAGACAAAATATGACAAAAAATTGGTTAGCACTAGTAACTACCCCTTTCCTTTGTGCTGTCATAATTTTGCCTACATTGTTACACATTTATTTTTGTTGGACTCATTCTTCACATTTTGTAGACATTTGGATATCCACAAGAGGCTCTCTAAATTTTAGTACCAAAAATGCTCACCCAGAACTTCCTCTCTGAGGTGAGTGAGAAGTCTGAGACCCTCATAAGAGAAAATTCTAGAAAAGGTTTCAAAAAGAATGTTCCACCTCTTAAAATTTGAAGAAAATCAAGTAACCCCATAAAGAAGTATTTTAAGTCTAGGCTGAGAATGAGCATGGTCCTAGCTCTTGTCTGCCTCTTATAGTGAGCACTGGAAACATGACTAAATAGTCACCAATAATGGACTACCACCATGGCACACTTTCCTCACAACACAAAAGAACACCCTAAGGACATAGTACATCCCAGTTGATCATGTGACATATTTGCTTGAAAGTAAAACTTTTTGATTCTTGGTGTTGTTTTATTCAACCCCACTCAAACTGAATGTTCTGCATCCTAGATGTTTGTTAAAATGACAATTATTCAGTGTTTTCCTTACTATTTTTATCAGTTGCTCATATTCATTTTCTGTAACAAATCCTATTGAATTCAATACATACTATCTTGATACTGTTACTATTTTTGATTCTTAACTATACACAGAAACTGCATTATATTGATAATACAGAACTACAAAAAAAAGGACCCCATTCTTGGATTCTGGTGAAGCTGATATGAGATTCCCATTCTGATATTTATTCCAGTGTGATGTTTATTTATGATGATGTGAGTCACTGAGGTATAAAATGTTTGAACAGATGCTTGTTTCATATCCTTTCAGAAAATAGAAATGTGTATGGACTACACTCCAAACTCCATAAGTAATATCAGTATTCCTATTTTATTTTTAGATCTTCACTTTAATATTATGAATTAAGAATTATTATTTTTATTATGAATGGAAAACATCAAAGCAAGGAGAGAGGGCTTGATCAGCATGCTGAGCAAGGAATATTTCAGTTGAGATTTGAAATAGATTCACCATGTTTCAAAAGAATGGTTCAAAAATATGTTCAAAAATGTTCAAAAAGTATGGTTGTAGGAGCTCAATCTGTTTAGCCAATGACTTTTGGAATGAGTTGCCATGTGCGTGGTTTAGGTCTCTCCTCTACACAGACTTTCACCAGAGATTGGAAGCTGGATATTAGGAAGGTAAACATGGGGTTTGTAACTCCCTACATGGCTTCCTTCGACATTTCCCTGACCTTCTCAAACTATTCCTCTTGTCTTAGAAAACTCGTGGCCAACCCTTAAAATTGACCCCTTTCTTTTTAGTCTTTATTTCTTTGCCCTTTTGATACAAAGTTAGAATATTGCCACGTCAATGTTACCTATTTAGAAATACTTTATATCTCATGTGTTAAATTTCTTACAAGCGACACAGTGTTGTTTCAAAGCATTTCCATATCAGTTTCAGACAAAAGGGTATTACATGAAGTGCTTACAGTTCACTTTTCTATCTTGGAGTACAGCATTTCTGCTTGTGATATCATCTTTGAAATTGATTCTACTTTGATCCAGTTGTGAATTGCTTGACTGGTAGCCCATTTGTTCAATGCTATAGTCACTTTCAACTTTGAAATTGATTTCAAATATCAAAAATACATATTTCTACTGTTTGAGGCATAAGTAATATCGCATAGTTTCCTGAAAGGAAAATAATTCAATCTAGTACACTTCAACCTAAAATAAGGAGGGGAACTTAGGCATAATGAAACAAATTAGAAGTATTTTTACACAAAACGGTTAAATGTAAGACACAATCAGATAGAACACTATCAGCCATGGCTTTATGAGAATAGGTGGAGTGACACACAATGGAGATTGGTCACTTTCCAGATTTCATTACTCTGAAGAGATTTGGGGTCCTGGTAAGAGGATACATTTTACTATTTTTCAGAAGTTTTATATATGATAGAGAGATAGAATTTTATAATGGGGTTTATAAAAATAAAAAGACAAGTGGAGGAGAATGGAAAAGATATGACACACCCTTTACCATGGTCACTGTCTCTCATCAACCAAGTATATCCACTCATGTCCATTTCTAGTTCTTTCTTAATGACGGTGTCTAAGGAAACACCAATTGGAAGTAGTGTAAAGGCTAAAGACGCTTCTTTTGGAGGAAACAGCTTTCTGTTATTTCATGTCATGCTTCCTACTTTTAATTTACTAAGAAGCTATAAATTTCTGTCTATGCCTTATTAATCAAAGACGCATGTTCACTAATCAGCTTGATTTTCTTTGGGAAATATTTGTTTTAATGACCTCAATAGTGTTCACACTAAACTTCTTTGTTCAACTCTTCAATTTTACAGAGATGAAATGGTTTTTGAATTTTTTGAGGGGGTGGTAATAAACTATTCCTTACTTTCAATTTTTAAATTTCGTTTATTTGCTAATTTATTTTTATATGGAAATACTCCTTGTTCGAAAAACATTTTTCATACAATATTATCTGATTGCAATTTACCCTTCCCCAACTCCTCACAGATCTTCCTCCCTTCCAACCCACCCAAATCCATGTCCTTTCTTATTCTCTCTCATTAGAAAAATAGAAGCATCTAAATGATGATGATGATGAATATAAGAGAAAATAAACAAACCAGAATAGGACAAAACAAGTAAGCAGAAGAAAAACTGCCAAATAAAAAACACAAAAAATACATATAGACACAGATATATATGCTTCCACCTAGAAATCCCATAAAAAACAGAAAACAAAATATAAAAAGGACCAACAAGATATAATGATAATAATAATAATAGCCTTGACAGCACTGTGTGACAAAGAACCTCTGAAAATATTATTGAGCTCATCCTGTGTTGGACATCTATTGTTGGTCATGGGACCTAGCCTTTAAAATGGTTTGTGTACACAAAGAGATGCCATTGGAGAACGCTATTTTTTTCTTTAATTGGAAACAGTCTTTTTTGTCATAGTATATAACATTATTATGGTTTCCTTTCCCCTTAATCCTCCAAGTGCTTCCCCATCAGGATCAAACCTCTTCTGATCTTCTTAGAAAACAAACAGGCTTCTAGGGCATAAGTAAAAATGAAATATAATGAGATTAAACAAGAAATAATATGTCAGAATAGAAAAAAATAAAAAGAAAAGAGCTTAAGAAAATGCACAAGAAACAGATATAGACCTAGAGACCCACTCACACACTCAGGTATCCCATAAAAATGATTAACTGGAAGCCATAATAAATACACAAAAGACCTATAGCACACATACGTACACATATATGTACATATATGCAATAAATTGAAATAAATAAGATAACTTTGTAAAATCTTGACACGACATTTTGAGACAAGGAACCTCCACAGATAAAGCTGATGTGTTTTCTCTTGGCCATCTACAGCGGGCATGCAGCCATGCTTCAGAGTAATTTTTTTCTCACTAAGACTCCCCTAGAGAAAACAAAACTATCATTTGCAAGTGGTTATCAATTGGAGAAAACTTCTGGGTTAGGGATGGGTACATGTATCAACTTCTCCTTTCAGTTTTCAGACCCCTTCTCCTGAAGACTTGTGCAGGCCCTGTGCATGCTGCCTCAGTTTATGTAAGTTTGTATCTGAGTCAATCCTATTGATTTACAGGCTCTTGTTTCTTTGGTGTGCTCCAGCCCCTCTGGCTCTTACACTCTTTACACCTTCTGTTCTTCAGGTTTCCATGAGCCCTGAGGGGTAGGATTTGGTGGAGACATCCATTTTCAGGATAGTCTTCTTTATCCCTCCTTTTCTGCTTAGAGCCCAGCTATGAGTCAGTATTTGTTCCCATCTGCTACAGACAGAGGTCTCTCTGATGATGACTGAGCAAGGCACTGATCTATGAGTATAGCTGAATATTATTAGGAGTAATTTTATTACTTTTGTTTGTTGTTTTTTTTATTTTTGCTCGTTTAAACAGTAGTATTTGGTTTTACCCTAGGTCCCTGAGATATCTAGTCTCAAATTCTTAGTCACTCAAACAGTACTGGGTATGGGTTCCATCTCATGGAGTGGGCCTTAAGTCAAATCAGATAATGGTTGGTTATTCTCACAAGATTTGTTCCACTAGTGTTACCTACAGGCTGAATGTCACTGTAGATCAAAATGTTTGCAGTTCTTTTGGTGGCATGCAAGTACCTTCCAGTTTCATAAACACTCACTAAATAGGGTGATGGTTCTAGGTAAAAACCTGCTCAACATCCGTGTGTTCAATAAATTGTGTAGGTATTGTCTTCAGCAATAGGGCCTTCCTTACTACTTGTTTGTGGAGAGCAACCAACAACCTTGGTAATAGCCTGGGCTGTTTGGGGACTGGCATGTGGTCCACTTGGACAAATATTCAATTAAAGGCAAACGAGTTCCAGAAACGAATCTTCATTTGGTAACAAGAGATGTCCAGCTGGGGCTTCACTATCTGAGTATTCTATTTATCTAACTTTCAGATATGTATATATTTCAGGAAGTTTCTACTATATTTGGTTTCCATATAGCCCCTCAAATGACCCTTAGTTTTAGCTACCCCTCCCCATGTTCACTCTACTCTCTTTAATGGATCATCTCATTCCTGTTCACGACACCATCCTCCCATAACTATCTTATACAATTTCCTTGGGAGAGCCAATCTCCCCGCACCCCAGTCCCATAACACATATTTAGCCTCTGTCATCATACATGTTGTAGTCTATTTGTTGATAATTTAAAAACTAAGGTATACATATAAGGCAATGCTTGCCGTATTTGTCTTTCTGAGACTAGGTACTTCACTCAGGGTAATTTGTTCGAGTTCAATCCATTTGCCTTTAAATTTCATTTTTTAAATGCCCGAATAACAAATATTTTATTGTGTAAATATCTCACATTTTCTTTATTCATTCTTCTTTTGAAGGACATCTAGGTTATTTCTCATTTCTTGCTATTATAAGCACAGCAGCAAAAAACATGACAGTAGAAGTATCTCTGTGGTAGAATGAAGTGTCCTTTGGGCATACGCCCAAAAGTGGTGCAACTGGATCTTGAGGTAGATTTATTCCCATCTTTCTCAGGAACTGCCACACAGATTTCCATAGTGGCTATAGAAGTCTGCACTTCCACCAGCAATGAATAAGTGTTCCCAATACTCCACATCCTTGCTAGATGAGCTGCCATTTGTTTATTTGATCTTAACCATCTGATTGGTATAAAATGAAATCTCAAAGTAGTCTTGATTTGCATTTCCCTTATGAATAAGAATTTTGAACATTTCTTTAATTTTTCTCAGCCATTAGACTTAGCGCCTCTGAGAATTACCTGTATAGATATACACTCCATTTTTAAGTTGGGTCATTTGAGTTCTTGGTATCTAGTTTTTTTAAATCTTTATATATTTAAATTGAAGGTGTAAATTTTTCCCTGTTCAGTAGGCTGCCACTTTGTCCAAATGATGGTGTCCTTTGCCATGCAGAAGCTTTTCAGTTACATTAGGTGACAACTAATGGGTGTTTATGTCAATAAAGTCTAGAAGAGAGGGTGGCAGGCAGAAACTCATCACTTGAAAACTGAGCAGGTTATTTGTTCTTTTTTTATTGATTTTTATTTTTATTTATTTATTTATTTATTTGATTTTTCGAGACAGGGTTTCTCCGTAGCTTTTGGTTCCTGTCCTGGAACTAGCTCTTGTAGACCAGGCTGGCCTCGAACTCACAGAGATCCGCCTGCCTCTGCCTCCCGAGTGCTGGGATTAAAGGCGTGCGCCACCACCGCCCGGCTTTATTGATTTTTATTGACCTCTACATTTTTCTCTGCTCTCCTCCCTGCCTCTCCACTCCCCTTCATCCCTCTCTCAAGGTTCCCATGCTCCCAATTTACTCAGGAGATCTTGTCTTTTTCTACTTCCCATGTAGATTAGATCTATGCATGTCTCTCTTGGGGTCCTCATTGTTGTTTATGTTCACTGGGATTATGATTTGTGGGCTGATTATTTTGCTTTATGTTTTAAAACCACTTATGAAGTACAACAAGAACTTTAAATCTTTGAAGAAAGAAATTAAAGAACACACCAGAAAGTGAAAAGATCTCCCATGTTCTTGGGTAGGTAGAATTGACATAGTAAAAATGGCAATCTTACCAAAAGCAATCTACAGATTCAATGCACTGCCCAGCAAACTTCTCCACAGATCTTGAAAGAACAGTATTCAACTTCATATGAGAAAGAAAAAACCCAGGATAGCCAAAACAATCCTGTATAATAAAAGAACTTCTGGAGGCATCACAATTCCTGACTTCAAACTCTACTACAGACATTATTATTGTTCTAATAGATAAAGATAACAATTGCAAAGTCTTGACCAGCTTGTGAGATCCTTATCATGGATAATATCATCAGAAAAATAATGAACAATTATGAACTTCAAAACTGACCATTGTAGCCAAAAGTGACTCCAATTTTTAATATATATTTTCCTTTAATGAAAATAAAGTTTTTCTTCACATAAAATATCCTGATTGTAGTAGAGTGGAGAGGGGGCTCCACTCATCCTAAATCCTCCCCATCTCTCCACCAATTCAGATCCACACACAGATCAAAACTATTTTGAGATTTTTTTTGTTTTTTTTCTTTTTCTTCTTTTTATAAAGTTTTTTTTCTTTTTTTTATTGAGAAAAAAAATTTCTGCCTCCTCCCAGCCTCCCACTCCTCCCTCCCTCCCCCCCCCACTCCTCTCCCTGTCCCCCCACTCCTCTCCAGGATGGAGGGGGGAGGACTTTGGACTTTCCACAGGGCAGGGAACCCTGACTGCTATTTTGAGATTTTATCTTGCAATGAGATCCAGCTATAACATTCTTGCCATATACCCAAAGGATGCTACATCATGACACAGAGACACTTGCTCAGCCATGTTCTTTGCTGTTGTATTCATAGTAGTCAGAAATTGGAAACAATCTAGATGACCCTCAGTAGAAGAATATAAAGAAAACGTCATACGTTTTCACACAACTTTTAAAACATCTCTTAAAGTAGAATTACTTATTAAAATAACTCAGAGATATGCAGACTATGACTTCACCACGTCAAATCCTGAGTAGTAGCATCTGGAAGTGTTGAAGATGATTGTGTGTAGATGTGTTTTTAGATCATCATGCACAAGTGTAACTAGTTTTTATTTTTAAATATATGCTTACTATTATTTTTTATTATACTTAAAGATAAAACATTATAGCAAATCTAATTATTCATCCTTAATTTTATTTGCTTCTTGTTTGTAACTTGGCCTTATTTAAACCCTTTGCAAGTGCATCACAGAATTTAGCATGGTTCATGGTTTTTCCAGACAAGAAATTTAAAAAATACATCTTTTTTGCCTTAAATTGAAAATCAAAAAGATAGGCAGGTTTTCTTTACTAACAATAACTCCATTGAGTTTCACTTTATAGTACTATGTGATCTATGATACAAATTCTCAAATAGTTTAACAATAATTTGGGAGAAATCTTTAAAAATTTTTATTCCAAATAGTTTACAAACCTTATCTATATTTCTGTATATACACATGTGACTGTTCCTTCAGTCACTATAACACACACACAAACACACACACTTTTGTTTCTCTCATATCAGACTTCAAACATCCACACAGCATCTTGTGGTAACTCGAATCATGGACATCAATATAGGCTCCAACAACATTTCAGATTGTGCTACCACCTGAGGTCATGTTGATATCCATAATCCATGTGTCCAACAGAGGACATGTTGATGTCCACCACCATCCATGATACCACCAGAGGCCATAATGAAGTCTGTGGTCTGTGATGCCACCAGATCCTGTGTGGATGTCTGTAGGTAGATAAGGCTAAGAAGATGAGCCAACCTGGAATCTGCCTGAGGGCCTAGCAACAGGCACTGGCAGAGGTCCTGAGCATGTCTAGCCAATGAGGGCAACCATACAATGTCATGGATCAAAATGCAATCTGGGTGCTGGGAGGAAGGTATAAAAGGCTCTCCCCATTGCTGAATATATGAGTCTGCTGTTTGCTCTTTACTTGACTTTCTGTTTCTAGTGTCTAAGCCATTGATGCTGTACCTTCATACTCCCTACCCCGATGGAGTAGTTAGGACCAAGCTAAAGACGTCCATGATTCATGCTGCCACAGGAAACCATGTGTAACCGACAGGGGAGCTTCTGTTTCAGTGATATCAATGTCTCTAGATGCACAGTTGAGAATTGGAGACATTGAAGGCTTCTGCAATAACCTCTTGGTCCCATCAAAAAAGAAGAAGAAGAAGAACAAGAAGAAGAAGAGGAGGAGGAGGAGGAGGAGGAGGAGGAGGAGGAGGAGGAGGAGGAAGAGAAAGAAAAAAAAAGAGAATACGAGTGAGTCCCCACATTCATGCACCTCTGCTTTTTGCCCATGGATGCAATGTGGTCATATGTCTCAGCCTCTTGCCCCCATGCATTCTCCACCCTGAAAAACTGCAGCCTGAGCTGTAAGATGAAATAAACCTTTACTTCCTTATGTTGCTTTTATAGTATTTTGTCATATTTATGAGGAAAGTAGCTAATGAAATTCCTACCAACCTTATTCAATGTGAACAGTAAAATGGCATCTTGTCCAATCTCTTGGTCTCTACCTACATCTTTAACTATAAAATAATATAGTTAGTTTTTCAGAATAGAGACCTACGCCCACTAAGTATGGTCTAGGTTTATACAACTGGATCATTATGAATATACTATATTATTCCTTATTATATTGTGTAATGAGGAAACCTTAATGAAACAAAAACAAAATATAGCAATCTCATAGAAAATCAGTGATTGACAAAAATTTTAATATGTTGATACTAATGTCTAAATCAAGGTGTATCCTTTCATTAAGTATTTCACTCATCTGCAATTTCTCCTAGTCATGTCTTCAACTTATAAATGATAGATAAATATCATTGTGTTAGTGCTCTGTGTGTGTGTTTGTGTGTGTGTGTGTGTGCGTGCGTGTGTGTAATGAAGAGAGACCGAACACTTTAATGTTAATAGAAAATCTTTGGAGCTTTGGGGAAATCATTCAGAGGCTTGACAGCAGGCTAATGCTGAGGGAAATGGAAGGCACAGACTATTTAAGTCTACTGTGGGAATTCAGGAAGACTAGAATACTCTGAGATGTTTGTAACAATATCTACTTTCTGCTTTCTTCTTCAGCCTGACTTCATAGGCATGAGTTAAGAGTGTCCTCTCCATCCTTTCCATGACCGACTTTTGTTATTATTAGAACATGGTGAACTCTGCTCACTGACCCCCAAGGAAAGCAAAAGGTATTTGAAAAATCACTTTTACTTGTGTTGTATTTGGTATTATTTGTTTCTTACAAACTGAGAGACCATGTTTGTTCAAGTTGATATGTTATTGTAGTTTCTGTCTCTTCTAAAAACCAAAACAAAACAAACAAAAAAAACCCAAAGGCAATAACAACCCAATGGCTACACTTTCTCAGTTTTTCATCATCAATACTCATGGCCATAAAGCAGTAACGCTAGGAATGATGGAAACTATTGTTTCTTTCTTCTAACTTCCAGATTTCCATTCTTCATCTCAGTTAATCATTTAAAATTGTCCCTGTATGGTCTCTTTTTTATTAAGGGCACATTAAGACAAAATATGAAAAACATTACAAGAACTTTGGCCACTAGATTTAGATAAGCATTGTCAGGTATGCATCTCAGTGTTATAACTATCAGGCCTGGGGTTCAGACTAGTGATTCCAATTGTTTTCATGGCCTATTTCCTTTATGTATTACAATACCAGACATGATTCTAAGACCTAATTTCATTATTTTAATTATATGTGATAGTGTTTTATTTCCAGTTTGAAATATTTCATCCCGGCTAATGTGTTGTGTTCAAATCACTTTATTCTAGCATTTAAGGTCTAGGAACTAGATACTTAGTACTAAATAACAAAACAAGTGTTATATTCAATGTTCATTGATACTAACCATCAGAGATAAAGCTTTCCTGGATTTCTAATGGACAAACGCATCACAACATAGTATATGATATATTTTATGTGATTGTTTTGACTATTGTTTGATAATTAGCTCACTGAAAGAAAGAAATACCTATGACTTGTCTATGATTCTCCCCAGGGAAAGAAAAATGCTGAAAATATAAGAAATAACCCTTTAACCTGCATGCCATTTATAAAAGAATTGATAACACTTACTGAGATCCAATATGTTCCATTAATTAGCTAGACATATGAAATGCAGCATATAATTTATATTCATGCAGAGAAGTTCTATAAATTTATAGAAATGATAACTTGCTACAGTAAACATTAACTCAGCTCCTTGGCACCATTTTGAATTTGACAAAGAGAAAATTAATTCTAATAATAAGAGCTTTATTTAATAATGCCAAACAGCCCTTCACTGGCAAATTAGTTAATCATCCTCAGTATTACTGAAGCTGGAGTCCTGACTATATGATCATTCATATATCAGAGAAATTAGAAAATGAAATTCATTCCCATCACTGTGGTAGAAACTAAGTTGCCTGCTTCCTTCCCTCAGCATGAAATGCTGTGTTTCAGAGAGAATGGGAGCCCCGCTGTCTATGCTCTGCCTCCTTTAGATGTGTCCTATCATTATCCTCCTGCTGTGCCTTGGCATTGGCCTTGGTTCTGTGTGGATCATGCATATTGCTGCCAAATTTCATCCTGTATTAGAAATATTATCAACGGTCTGGCTGCTTATTTCATGAAAACTTTCTGCAAAAGATTGTCATATGAGTTTGACTTTAGTTGCAAAGAAATTCTCACAAACCAATTATTGAAATGGCATATTTATGTTATTATTGTAGAATCTCTCCATGGGCTGAAGGCAACTTTGATATGTATCCGTTCTACATTCGCTACTCTTCTCATAGCTATGATAAAATATTGATAAGAGCAATGTGGGGCAAATGCATATATTGGTTCACAGTTCGAGGCTAACATCCCTCAGCCCTTAGAGTAGTTATAGAGGGGCATGATGTGATTTCTAGAAACACAGAGAATGAAAGCTGAGGCTCAGCTGCTTCCTCCTTTATGCTCCCTTTATCCAATCTGAAACCCGGGACATAGGGGTTTCAGTAGGGGTCCTCCCTCAGTAAAACTGCTGCAGTCATCTTTGTAGACATTTTCAAAGGTGTGTCTCCTAGAAGATTCTAAGTTGAGTCAACACAATGAAAATGAATCATTGCATTTCATTTATTGTCAACTCGACACTAACACATTGCTTTAAGCCATATTGTTATCCCCTAGTCTAAAGGATGAATGCAAGATACATTTTGTTCATCTCAAAAGTCCTCATACTCTTTAGTAATCCCAACACTCTGTACAAACTCCTGTCTGAAGTTTTCTGTGATGCTCTGGGTAAATTTTAACCCACCCATTCCAGATGGGGTTTCACACACCCATTCCAGGTGGATCTTCACCTGCCCCATTCCAGATGGATCTTTGCTCTTTAAAACTTTCTGAAAATATTCTTGTAGATATACTCTGTTTCCATGGAGATTCCAAATATAGTCCAGTTGGCAACAAAGACTAAGCATTACATACTCCCATATAGGCAGAAACTCATTTCTCCACAGGCCGCAGAGATACAGATCACGGCCTTTAAAGCTTTCCCGCTTCCAAATCCTGATGATAAAATTTAAAGGCTATGAAGTCACAGACACTGACTGAGGTAATAAGCACTTAACCTAGAGGAAAGCGCTTTGTGAAGCTTGCCTCTGCAGTATAGGCATATTTCAGTAAGGACGTGAAGACAGTCCAGAAGCACTCATTAGCGAATCTGAGCGTACCTGGAAGAAGAAACGCCGGTAAAGTTACCACACCTCACCCATCTGGGTGTTCCTCTGCACCTTATGTTTCCAAAGCCAATTTTGATCATCTCTTCAGTGAGTAAGAGTTTCACTAACGAACATGAGCAAATAAGGTGTGAACATCTTCTTTCGGAGAGAATTTAGGGAATAGGCAGTTGTTAACAAATGTAGAATGTATGCGATGGGGGAGAACCCCTGAATCCTGAGGAGGTAATGAGAGTGGTTGGTTAAACTTACAACATATTGATACTACCTGCCCACGGGTGTAGCTTTTTGGAAAAGAGGATTAAAGTAGTTTGTAGTAGGTGACAAAGACAGGAAGTCAGGAAACGATTCAATATTTCCTCAAAAAGTTTACCACTGTTGGAGAACCCAGGCTATTAAGGTTGCAGGCCACCATGTCCAAATAGCTCTCCGAGCTTAATGAAAACTGGAGGAGCTCAGTAGGGATTCCTCTTCTCTACTAAGCTTATTTGGAGAGTGTCTCTAAGCTCAGATGCCTGATCTTATAGTTGGAGGATGACCCTGCACACAGAGCTTGCCACAAATGCTGTATGACTCTGCACCTAAGCCCTGTTCTTTCTTCCCACATGTATGATAGTTAGGTGCTGTGTCATGACCTTTACAGTCAGGCTGTATTTCTGAGAACCGTTATATACCTTAGCCCTGGAACAATAAAATGAGCTGTCTCTCCGAAGCTAAAACCAGCGAGTTCTTTCCGTCATACTCACAGCTGTCGGAACCCCGCTCGCAGCTTCTGCTTCCTTCTCCCACAGGGGCCAGTGACCAAAAAGCCTTGAGGAAAATGGAGACCCACATATCACTGTGTGCAAAAATAATGGCAGTTTTTAGAAGTCCATATGGTGTCTCCAAGGAAGTCATGAATGCATTTAACTGAAACTTCAACCTATTTCTCTAGCCGGTTTGTACTAGCTAAGAAAGAACCTGAGTTTCAGAGTCTGCTAAGGTTTCTCATTTCTCTCTCTCTCTCTCTTTTTTTTTTATTAAAAATTTCTGCCTTCTCCCCGCCTCCCTTTTCCCTCCCCCTCCCCCACTCCCCACACCCCACTCCCCTCCCCCCCTCTCTCCAGTCCAAAGAGCAGTCAGGGTTCCCTGCCCTGTGGGCAGTCCAAGGTCCTCCCGCCTCCATCCAGGTCTAGGAAGGTGAGCATCCAAACAGGCTAGGCTCCCATAAAGCCAGTACATGCAGTAGGATCAAAACCCAGTACCATTGTCCTTGGCGTCTCAGCAGCCCTCATTGTCCACCATATTCAGAGAGTCCGGTTTTATCCCATGCTTTTTCAGTCCCAGGCCAGCTGGCCTTGGTGAGCTCCCAATAGATAGATGAGCCCCACTGTCTCAGTGGGTGGGTATCCCCCTCGCGGTCTTGACTTCCCTGCTCATGTTCTCCCTCCTTCTACTCCTCATTTGGACCTTGGGAGCTCAGTCCAGTGCTCCAATGTGGGTCTCTGTCTCTATCTCCATCCCTCACCAGATGAAGGTTCTGTGGTGATATGCAAGATATTCATCAGTATGGCTATAGGATCGGGCCATTTCAGGCTCTCTCTCCTTAGCTGCCCAAGGACCTAGTTGGGGACATCTCTCTGGACCCCTGGGAACCCTTCTAGAGTCAAGGCTCTTGCCAACCCTAAAATGGCTCCCTTAATTAAGATATATACTTCCCTACTCCCATATCCATCCTTCCATTTTCCCAACCATCCCATTCCCCCAAGCTCTCCCCATCCTCCCCTTCTCACTTTTCTCTCCCCATCTCCCCTTTCTCCCATCCCACCCCACCCCCCAGTTCCCAATTTTTGCCCAGAAATCTTGTCTACTTCCAATATCCAGGAGGATAGCTATATATTTTTCTTTGGGTTCACCTTCTTATTTAGCTTCTCTAGGATCGCGAATTATAGGCTCAATGTTCTTTATTTATGGCCAGAAACCAATTATGAGTGAGTACGTCCCATGTTCATCTTTTTGGGCCTGGGTTACCTCACTCAGGATAGTGTTTTCTATTTCCATCCATTTGCATGCAGAATTCAAGAAGTCATTGTTTTTTTACTGCTGAGTAGTACTCTAATACATATATATTCCATACTTTCTTCATCCATTCTTCCATTGAAGGGCATCTAGGTTGTTTCCAGGTTCTGGCTATTACAAAATGTTGGACATGTGGAGATGCCAAGTTTGCAAACTTGCATAAAATAAAGGCTCTTTGCTTTTACATATGAGACTCAGTCTCCTTGTTGGTTTGGGGGGGGGACTTCAAGGGTCTGGGCATACCACATATAAAAGGGAATTGTCAGTTGGAGATGAAACATCTTTTAAAATATATATTGATATAGAAAGTCAGGACAATTGTTATCACTGAAAACAGGCATAAAATAGTGGTTCGTTCCTGAGATATGGTCAGCAGATGCACAGCTTAAATGTGTTATTAATTGCTTCAGAGCACTCCAAATATTTTGGTGCCACAGTAAGGAAAAGACATCAGAGCATGCCTCCTTAGAGTAGTACTTTCTGTGCTGTTCAGTGAACACAGAACAAAAGTCCTTCTTTAGGGACACAGACACAAAGAGAGAAAACAGATACTAGGCGGGCACAGATGCAGACTCATAAAACAAGCACACTACAGATAGAAGAGATGACCAAAAGTAGTGGGAGGGAGAGAATTCAAACCTGTGCTCACTCTCGGTAAAGGCACTCTAAGGAGGCGTTCTCTGATGACCCAGCTACTTAGGTTCTAGTTGATTCCAGATATCGTCAATTTGACAGACATTGTTCTTTGGTTAAGAAACATGGAAGAACACACAACTTAAGATTAAAACTATGATTGGCAATTCAGTCTCTGTAACTATCAACCCCCATGAACACAGATTAGTTGATTCTGTGGGTTTTCTTGTGGTGTTTCTGGCCCCTCTTGCTCTCATAATCCTTTGTCTCCTTCTTTCATAGGATTCCCTGAAGTTTACCTACTGTTTAGCTCTGCATCTATTCCCATTAGTGGCTAGGTGAAGCCTTTCTGTTGATTATACGGCTAGGCATCAGTCTGTGAGTATAGCAGAATATCACTAGGAATTGTTTCATTGACCGTTTTTTTCTCTTAGTTGTCAGTCATATTTATCTTAGGTCTCTGTGGCTAGGTTGGGGTCCCAGTTGCTCCACTGGAAGTTCTTCCTGGATACAACAGATGGCCAGTTCAGTTTCCATATCTCCATTACTAAATATCTCTTAGCTAGTCTCACTCTCATAGATTCCTGGGGGTTTCCATTGCAATGGGTTTCTAGATCATCCTAGGGATAACTCTAATTACAATTAAAATGAAGAAAAAGAAAAAAACAGTAGCAAGATCCAGATAATTTAATTACTGGTAACAATGTTTGTTATGAAAACGTTAAAATGTTATAAATTTAACATTGTTTGTTTTTAATATTGATTGTAATACTTTAAATCAACTCATCTTTGATATTTATTTTTACTTACATTTTATTTCAAGGTTTTACCTCAATTAATAGTAAGCCAAGAAGTTGTAGTCTGATGAACTATATTTGCAGAGTATCTTGCATAAACCCATGTAGATCCATGACTGCTTCTTCAGTCTCTGCAGGGAGGCCTGCTCTCTTATTTTTTTTATTCCATTTTTGTGGAAGGGAAATGGAAGAAGAATGGATCTTGAGGAAAGGAAAGTGGGGAAAGGGAGAAAGGGAAAACTCTGATGGGGGTTGTGGATGTATTTATTGAGAGAATAATAAAAAAGGAAAAGCCACAATCTTTTTTTTTTATTTTTACTTAAAAATTTCCACCTCTTCCCATTTCCCTCCCTCTCCACCTCCCTCTCCAGTCCAAAGAGCAGTCAGGGTTCCCTGCTCTGTGGGAAGTTCAAGGTCCCCCCCCCCATCCAGGTCTAGGAAGGTGAGCATCCAAACAGACTAGGCTCCCACAATCTTTTTACAATTACTTTAACTATATAACTAGAAAAATGCTTAATTTTAGGGTTTTTCTTTGCAATTTTATAAAATGACATTTTGAAATTGTATTTTAAACGTACTGAGATGTCCAAACACATAATAGCACGAAGAGATAAAAAATGATGAATATGAGGTATTAATATATTACTATGTTTTGACATCTTCCAAACTCCTTTAGTCTTAAATTTTAATTGTTTCTCTCATGTTTTGATATTTTTTGGTGAAGAATTATTCCTTATGCAAGCCAATAAGCTCAGGCTACAGTTTCTCACAGGTAAAATATGATGGTAAATGACCCATGGGAGCCTGTTTAATAATGACATGTTAAACTATTAGTGTTAAAGTCAATTGCTAGCTTCTTTCTAACTACAAAATATTTTAGAACTGCAATAATTACTACTCTTTGCTTGTTTTTCTGACTTTCTTGCTTATGTTCTCCCTCCTTCTGCTCTTCATCTGGGCTTTGGGAGCTCAGTTCAGTGCTGCAATGTGGGTCTCTGTCTCTATCTCCATCCCTCACCAGATGAAGGTTCTATGGTGATATGCAAGATATTCATCAGTGTGTCTATGGGAGAAGGTCAGTTCAGGCACCCTCTCTTCTGTTGCCCATGGACCTGGTTGGGAAAATCCCCTTGGACACCTGGGAACCCCTCTAGAGCCAAGACACTAGCCAACCCTAAAATGGCACCCTTAGTTAAAATATCTTCTTCCCTGCTCCCATATCCACGTTTCCTCCATCTCAATTATCCTATTCCCCCAAGCTCTTGCCAATCCTCCCCTTCTCCCTTCTCTCTCCCTATCTCTCCTTCCCCCCAACCAATTCCCACACCCCTGCTCCCAACTTTTGACCAACAATCTTGTCAACTTACAATATCCAGGAGGATAACTATATGTATTTCTTTGGGTTCACCTTCTTATTTAGCTTCTCTAGGATCACGAACTATGGGCTCAATGTCCATTGTTTATGGCTAGAATCTGCTTATGGGTGAGTATATACCATGTTCCTCTTTTTGGGTCTGGGTTATCTCACTCAGTAAAGTGTTTTCTATTTCCATCCATTTGCATGCAAAATTCAAGATGTCATTGTTTTTTACTGCTGAGTAGAACTCTAAAGTGTATATGTGCCTTTTGTATCTCTTTCTGAAATAGCTAATCTTCATTTTCAATTTGATGTAATTTGAAATCACCAGAGAAATATACATCAGGGTTTGCACATGTGTTTCTAGCGAGGTTAACCATGAAGTCTTACTGTGAATGTTGTGACATCATCACATGGACGCAGGTACTGAACTGGATTCAGTTCAAAACTGAAGAAAGTGCTCTGAGAACCAATGCATATCCTCTCTCTGCTTCTTGACTGTGGATACATGTAAACAGGTACCTAATTTCTACTGCTATGACTTTACTATGATTTACTACAACCTTAAACTGTGAAATAAAACAAACTCTTCTTTATTTTACTTGTATTTTTCCTAGTGTTTTGTCACAACAATAAGCAAATTATTAGTTCAATGTCCACATATAGAAAAGACAGCCTCTCGCTCGGCTCCCTGCCACTGGCTAGCTTTACACCCAAAATAACAACACACAAATTGTATTCATTTAAACACTGCCTAGCCCATTAGTTCTAGCCTCTTAGTGGCTAACTCTCACATCTTGATTAACCCATTTCTATTAATGTGTATCGCCACTTGATTGTGGCTTACTGGCATGAGTCTAACCACCATCCGTATTGGGTAGAAGAAGCATTGCACCTGCCTGACTCTGCTTTCTTTCTCCCAGCATTCTGTTCTGTCTACTCTGCTATCTAAGCTGCTGTCCTATCAAAAGGCCAAGGCAGTTTCATTATTAACCAATGAAAGTAACACATAGACAGAAGACCCTCCCACATCACACATATCTTTGTTAACTAAATTTTCAAAATCAATAAATAAGTATAACAGTGGCATAACTCTATAACTCTAATGGGGTAACCAACAATTTTCTGATTGGATCTGGAGCTTTTCCTACAGAAAAGAATTCATGTTTGTATTATAAACTTGCTCAAAATGTCCATGGCTAAGAAATAATAGCCTTAAAGCAAATCAACTCTTCATATTGCAGTCAGATTAAACTGAACTCGACGTGACCAAGAGTGACATACAAAAAGGGAAGCACAGTTTAGAAATTGTCCAGATCAGGTTGGCCTATGATTGTGTATTTGAGAAATCTGCTAATTGTTAATGATTATAGGAGATCCAAGATTACTGAGGGCAATGCGGGTAAGGTAACTGAGAAAGTTGGAAGAGGTAAGCCAGTAAACAGCAATCCTTTATGAACTCTGCTTCAGTTTCTGCTTCTAGGTTCCTACCTTTAGTTTCTGACCTGACTTCTTTCCATTATGGATTATGACCTGGAAGAAACAAATCCTTTCTTCCTTAAGTTGCCTTTAGTTATAGTGTTTATTACACCAACAGACACTAAATTAGGACAGAGACCTTAGCCACTCTATAGTAAGAGGATGCCAACCTTTCCTGGTAATTTCTACTTAATATAGAATGCATTTAACAGACCCAAGTTTCATTTACTATGCACCACACATTACAGAATACAGGGACATCCTAATCAACTCCCTGTTAAAGCTCAGTGAACATTGTGGGAGAGGAGGTAGAATGACATAAGAGCTACAGACTGGGGAAGAGTGCTGTGAAATGCTCTCTTCTGGACATATGCCATGGCTATTGCATCCATGAACTCCCAGTGACCTACATATGATCTGCACAAGATCAAGCCAGTCAAAGTCTAGAGTGGAGAACAGAGGAGCTCATAGAAGCTCCACTCCTGACTCTGGAGCCATTTGTTGTTGATGGAGGCTGGAGAGGAAGAGGCATTATTTGGGTGTGTAACCTCTTGTAAAGTTGCACATGCTTCAGTAGATGACTGTGTATAGATGCAACACTAATTGATCATAGTATATTTAAAAGGATGTCATAGAGCTGGGGGTGCTGAGGAGGAGCTTTGGGGGAAAATGGGGGAAGAAATGAGATGTATAATCATAAAATATTGGTTGCATTAAATTCTTTGCAAGAGTGATTGTCACAAACTATTGAAGGCCTTGAAACAATTATGGCTTATAGCAATCGATAATACAGATATCAACCCACTTGAGGAAGTACCTCTATCCTCATGTCACAGTTTTACTCCTATAACCTTGTACCCTGTGTTGCCATGGCAATGGCTCAACTCCTTATTGCTTACCCTAGAAATGTGCTTTTGACCAATGAGAGGAAGGTCCTGGAATTTCTTTATCACTTCAAGGCTCCCAGTAGAAGAAGAGTTTGGTGGCGGGGGGGGGGGGGGGGACTAGAGAGAAGAAACTATAAGAGGAAGTTAAAAGGAATTAGAAGTAGGAGAGGAGAATTAGAGTAGAACAATAAGAAAACTGAATCAGAAAAGCACAGACTGAAAGATTCATTCACCCTCCCCTCAGACCTTCGCTGGCTGTTGCTTTCTCTCTGAACCCTGAGAGAGTTTTGAGCTATCCCCTGAAAGCTTTCATTAAGTTCTCAAGAAATGATTTTTAAATAATAATAAAGATGTAAAACATAAATGCTTTAATTTCTTTCAATTTCTTATTGTAGTATAAGGCAAACTTTAAAATCTGTTGAGTAACTGATAAACACTAAAATATTCTAATATTTAGATAAATTAAGAAAACAATTATTTGAAATAGAAAATACACCTAGCTCTTTGTGGGAGTCATAAAATTTCTTTTAATTCATCAGAGATAAAACCTGCATATTTATCAAATAGATGACACTAGAGGGTGTATAAAAGAATTCTCTTTGCTGCATAGCTTAAAAAAATAAAAACAAAGAAAATAAGCCTTATTTTCTTGGTCAAATAGGTCAGCAGTTCTTATTATCATAACTTAATTATGTCTGATGAATTACAACTATACTGAAAATATAATTTTTTTCTGGTTGTTGGTATGCTATTTGCTGTGTAACATTATATAACTTCAGACAATTTGCCCCATGCATTTTTAGTGATCTACTATCAGGCATATGATAGTAATCCTAGGTCAAATAATGCTAAGGAAAAGGCTGTGGTTCCACACTGGAAGGCTTGTCATAGTCTGATGTGAAGGCAAAATGAGCTATAGGAACATCAGATTGGAGACCGAGAGTAGCTTGTCATCTCTACTTGCACACTGAAACCCACTGACCTGCAACGAACACTAACATCCATCTAAAAGTACTACTTTAGATTTTAAAGTTAAAACAAACTTTTCTAACAGAAAGTATCACTGAACCAAGTAAATTAATAAAATTTTCCATAAATTACTCTATGGGAAAAAATGTAAGACATTCTAGGGAAATAAGCACCCATGGTAACACTCAACTTGAAAGACAGTGGAAGCCGCTGTTACCCAGGTTTTCAGCTTTAGTACCAAAGCACAGAACACCAAGGAAAATAAAATAAGCTGGAAGTTGTGAGTTTAACTGGAGTCTCCCTCATAGAGCTATAGAAGGTGCCCAGAAGATCACCTTCAGTTGGTCATCATGGGAAAAAGAATGTTCTCAAATTTGTCCCATTTGCGTGTCTACTTGGAATGTAGGGTCAGACATTATTTAAAAATGCGTATCCCAGAAACCTGGCAAAATCAAACAAAAATAAGCATAAAAACCAAATGCTCTAAAAATGATATATTTATATCAAAGTGTGAGTTCTCACTCAACAAAGAAGATACAATTGTAAATGACAAAAGCAGCAGACCCCAGCTATGACCTGAGGTCGTGTCTATTTGAGGAAAAGTGGGCAAGCTCAGCATGTCTAGATAAATACAGAGGAGCTGAAATGTGAATAAGATAAAGGGATTGTTAGAATGACTGAATAGATTTGAAATAAATTTTCACGGAACCATATGGAAGTGACAAGTAGACAGGAATCAAAATTTAAAATGTCATAAAAGTTGAAAATAAATTGGGTTTCACTGAGGAATAAAAGATCTATCCAAAAGGTATAGCTTAATAAATACACAGAAAGCATAGAGATATGAAATAATTTTAAAAACTCTTTCAAAGATGGAGAGGGTAGAATGGCAGCATCATATATTAATAGGACAGCATGAAAAATAAAAACAACTGCAAAGACAAAAGCTGAAAAGACAAAGATGATAGTTTGCTTAAAATCCCTAAGTGAAAGCTATGAAAACAAAGAAAAATTATCAGCATACAATTTGTAACCGTTGTGTGTACCTACATTACTCTAACTACAGGATAGCAAGATAATAGTAGTAATCTAAAATTACTAAGTCAAAATAAATAAATGATTAAATAAATGAACAGGATAGCTTCCCAAAGAACAATACATATGGAAAGAAGCAATGTCATTGTGGTCTCAAGTTGTAAAATGCAAACTAGCTCACCATCAGGATGGTGAATAATTATATCTTAATAGTCGCATAATTGAGAGTTTATAATCATTCAGTATTATCTAAGGGAATATCTACCAGGTGCTTCCAGCCACAGGAACACCAAAGATAGAAATTCTGAGAAGCCTGAAAAGTATGAACCACAGAAAGGGAAAAAAAGAAAAGATGAACACCAATGTAACCAAATGCTGCTTGTTTAGAAATGTGATTACTTCTCAGATATACATTAAAGAAAAACCTACATCTGGGCCATGTGTATTACTATAGAAGTTGATGAAATTGTTCTCTTAATATTTAAAAATTTAATACTACTGTTACTATTTTGATGGTTTCAAAACTTTTTTACTACATAAACTGTAACCTCAATGGTAATGTCTTGTTTATTTTCTGTCCAGTTCTTCACAAACTAGAATCATCTAGGAAGAGGAAACCTCATTTGAGTGTTTGTCTTGATTAGATTGGTTTGTGGGCATGGTCTGGGCTTTTACCTGATTGCTAACCAATGTGGACAGCTGATCCCACTGTGGGGCATACAACCATAGGCAGGTGAATTTGGTATATATAAAAAAGTAGGCTGAGCAGGAGACAGAGAAAAGGCAAGCCAGTAAGACATACTCCTCTGTGGCCTCTTCCTCATCTCCTATAAGAGTTTTTACCTTGTCTTGCCTCAGTGAATGACTGTGACATGGAAGTTAAAGCCAAAATAATTTTTTCTCTATATTTCTTTTTGTTAATGTTTTATTATAAGAACATAT
The DNA here is from genome assembly GCF_018167655.1 of Microtus oregoni. Classification (NCBI taxonomy): domain Eukaryota; kingdom Metazoa; phylum Chordata; class Mammalia; order Rodentia; family Cricetidae; genus Microtus; species Microtus oregoni. The sequence goes on from NW_024543067.1 coordinate 35,138,632, forward strand.
ATATATATATATATGTATGTATACACACACACACACATATATATATATATATATATATATATATATATATATAACAAATAGAAGAAACATGTGAACATCAGACTAGCTCCGAAGGGGAAAGGAGATATGACTGACTTTGTCCCAATCAAAATGATGAAGAGTTGAGATAGACAAGTTATCATTCATGAAGAAGTGAAATAAGACAAAAGAAACTAAGACCACAACTAATTGAAAGCCTAAACTAGCACAGTAAAATGCATCATAGCATATTGGTATCTTTAAAATGAAATTAGGCTGAGAGTGGTGGCACCTACCTATAATCCCAGCACTTGGGAGGCAGAGGCAGGCAGATTTCTGTGAGTTTGAAGGAAGCTTGGTCTACAAAGTGAGTTCCAGAACAGCCAGAGCTACACAAAGAAACCCTGTCTCAAACAATAAAACAGCAACAAAAAAAGAAAGAAAGAAAGAAATTGGACTACTTAGTATGAAAAAACTCAGGCTCTGATGTGTTTACTAAGAAGTTGTTTGAGTTTGTTTGTTATAGGGCATTTATTGACATCTAGCTTTTGGTGACAGAGCCAAAATGAACCATGAAGTAGCAAGATGAACAGTCAACTTTTGTTTTGGTCTGTCAGCCTAACTAAGCTCACAGGCAATTCAGAGCTCAAAGCCCCTTTGAGCAGTCATAAGCTTAGGGCAATGTCTGCTCTGTACCATTAATCACTGGATAATAGCTACCCCAGAAAGCTATGTGATTGTAATATTTAGTCAATTTAAGCAAGCTGATAAAAATAGATATTTAATTTAAAAATAGTATTCATCATCAAATAATAATGTTTGTGTAGAACCTATATAAAAGGAAAAATCAGATTCAAGAAGGAGAAGAAAGAAAGACAGAATTGAGAGTTAGAGACAAAGATGAAAATAGACCAACAACAAGATATGCCATTTAAGAACATGGTCCCAGATAAACAAAGGAGACTTGGGATGGTTGTACATGGATGTGAAGGTGGAATACTGACCTCTTTATGTTGGACCCCTCCAACAGTACATTCCCGTCTTCTGGAACTCTAGATATGCTATATTGCTTACTAAACACTATTAAAGCTTCACGTAACATGAATATTGCTCATCAAGCAACCATAAGAAATCATCTAACAGTGTCTGTGTGGATCTGATGCAATCAGAAGAGTCCTTTTAAATATTTATTTATTTACGGTTTTTTTTAGATTAACATACAATGTAATGGGTGTCATATGGAATTTTCTGACACACATGCTTCACTATTCTTATTCTCACCCTTCCCTACTACCCTACCTACTCATCTTTCCCTTTTGCTGATTCCCTTCTGTGGTAGGAGGCTGCTTGGCTGCTTGTTCAGTTCCCTGCCACCCAGACTCCCAAAATAACCACACAGAAACTGTATTAATCAAATCACTGCTTGGCCCATTAGCTCTAGTTTCTTATTGGCTAATGCTTACATATTAATTTAACCCATCTCTTTTAATCTGTGTATTGCCACATGGCTGTGGCTTACTGGGTAAAGTTCCAGTGGGACTACATGGCTTCTCTCTGACTCTACCTTCCTTCTCCCAGCATTCAGTTTAGTTTTCTCCATCTAACTCTGTTCTGCCCTGCTTTGCTATAGGCTCAAAGCAGTTTCTTTATTAACCAATGGTATTCATAGAATACAGAGTGGAATTCCACATCATCCTTCCTCTTCCCAAATAGTCCAAACTTCTGCTTTTACGTCACATATATTCCACTAATAAGAGTCTTTAGAATGTGTAAGAGACATACAGAGCAATTGGTGTCATGCTGATAGAGTACTAGAAATACTTTAGGCTTTGAGGAACAATGGCTCAAGCAATGAAGAGTAGGCAACTCCAGAGCTAGAAAAAACAATTCTTTCCTCTGTGTTCAAGAAAAAAGTTACAATCTTGAGGACACATATGCCAGTCAGACTTGTATCAGACACCACACTTCTATAACATAAAGAGAACATAAAGAGAGGCTCTGCATAGATTTAGCCTGAAACTTGTAGAAATTTTAACAGCATGTTGGATAAAGCACACTGTGATACTGTATGATAGAATAGGCCACATTTTGGCTGTTTAAGAAGTTCTGAAGAATCTACTGTTCTAATGGAAAAATAAGCAAAGGGTGCATAAAAATTTATTTTATAGCTATATGAGAATCTACAATCAATTCAAAATAAGTTTATACATGTTTGCATATATAAATATGTATGTGTATATATCCTTTAATAAATTGGAATAAACATAACTTTGTAGTGTCATTAATATTCTATGGGTTTAAATGCCTATTTTTCATTTAAAATAATCCCTTTTAAGACCATTCCTTTAAATACAAACCAGAAAACACTGATATAGTATTAAAATTGATCAAATATTTTCCAGTTGTCCTAATTCCAATTTTGTGATGAGATTATGCCTTGCTTATTAGAGAAAAGTTAGTACTAGTTTTATTATAAAAATGTACTATAATTCAATGTGTGACCTTGATTGGAAACACATGGTCCATATTCAAAGCCAGTTTTAACCCTTACTAACTGTGTAGCATAATCATATACAAATTATTTTTGCCTTATATTGCACAGCACTCTTCTCTTCGAAATCAAGCTAATACAGTGCTGTGATTTGAACACTGATCGTCCCCAAATGTGATGAACTAGAGGTGTGCCTTTTAATGAGAGGCTTCTGAGAAGAGTTTCTCACAATGGATCTAACTTCGTCAGGAGATTAGCCCACTGATGTGCTCAGAGTTTGATGGATTATTGGGAGGTGTGAGAAGGCTACAAGGCAGGACCTAGTTGTCCAGGTCTTGAAGATAATCTCTTGTTTTCCACCCTCTTTTCTAACTCTGCTTCCACCGGGATCTTTAACCACATGTTCTCATAACCATGATGTTCTGTCTGGCCTCAGGCCCCAAATAGTGGAGTCAGCTAACCAGGAAATGACGCATATGCTAACCCTAGGTCTTGACCAGACAACTCTGGGGTCGTATTTCAAATGTAAATAAACTATAATAGAAATCCCCATGTACCATCCCATGCTTTATTGGTCACAAGCTCACTCAGATTCAGGTGGTTTTCTTCAGAAAGTCTTTTGAAGTAGTCTCACAAGATCTTTATCATAGTTCTTTTTTTTTTTTATACTACTTAAGACGGTCAGGAGATTTAGGGCATTTAAACTGACTTCTGACTTAATGATAAGTGATTGGGTAGAAACGTGCAAGTACTAAGAAGATAATAAGATTATCTGTGTTTATTTTTCTTATACTTTTGAGAGTATCTGATTAAATCACAAGTCTTTTCTTCAAGGGGTGTGAGGCTTCTTTAGAGATCAAGTAAAACCTATTTCTTGTGAAAAGAGGAAAATTGCAGTTTGTCTTCAGAGAGAGTAAGGGCACCCAAGACACTCAACTTTCCTGATTCAATATCATTTTGGGGAATAAAAGATATCCATATAACTTTAATTGTAACTGACATGGCAATAAATTAGTTTTTAAGCCTTTTAAAAGATGTAAGTTGAAATTACTCGGGTTTCCCCTGAGAAAGAAAAAACACAATGCACAGTAATTTAATTTCTACCTTCTCTTAATTATTTCATTGTATCACCAACACTATTTCATTTCCAGGGTGATATTGTTCTATAGAGCTTCATTGCTGTGTGCTCAAAAAACTCCATCTGAAAATCAATTCCTCATATTCTGATATAAAGGTACCAGAGGATCCAGGAGAAAAATATCAGACTACAATGCAGTCCCTTCACTCAATGATTCCACTGAAAGAACATAAAATTCAATGAGATGAAGCCAAAATAAGCAACCAAGTAGCATTGACAGCTCCACTCTGTGACATTATCAGATGCCTCATTATGAATAACGCTGTTTCTTGGGCCAACTCACACATTTAAGTATGGAATGTGTCCCATGACAACAGTTGTGAATAATCACAACAAAAGAACAATAGTAAACATATAACTTTCTATGGTAGACATGCCCTTTTAAAGTATTATTCCTGTGGCTGAGAGACAGCTCAGCAGCTCAGAGCATGTGTTGCTCTTCCAGAGGTCCTAGCTTTGGTCCCCAGCGCCAAGATGGCAACTTGCTCCTGTCTGTTATTACATTCCAAAGAATACAGCACCCTCTTCTGGCCTCCTTTAACACCAGGAACAAATGAAACATATACACACATGTAGGTGAACACATACACATGGAATAAAAGTAAATAAATCATATATAATATATATTTGCTTAATCTGCCTGTAAGAAAAGTACCATTAGTGCATTTAGTTTTAAGTAAAGGAAGATAGGAGAGACACAGAATGATTAAATAAATGGCAGTTCTACAAATTCCAAGATAGACATAGCTCCATATTTCATGGTAGGCAAGGTAAGTAACAAGAATTATGAAAAATAAAATGTGCCCTATTTTACATGCCATGGTCCTTAAAGAAGTTTTCTCTGGTGAGAAGTACTGAATCACAAACGTAAAAAGACTTCAGAAGCAGCTGAAATAGAAGTTCCTCCTCGTTCAAGAAAGCACAAGTAGGATTGAAGTCCTGGTAGAAGGTAAACATCACAAAAGTCAGAGTATCTGGAATGACAGGGTATGTCAATCAAGCTTTGAGGATAACTAATAACTAATAATTTAACTAATGCTTTAAAAAAAGCTGTCTTGCCGGGCGATGGTGGCTCATGCCTTTAATCCCAGCACTTGGGAGGCAGAGGCAGGCAGATCTCTGTGAGTTCGAGACCAGCCTGGTCTACAAGAGCTAGTTCCAGGACAGGCTCCAAAACCACAGAGAAACCCTGTCTCGAAAAACCAAAAAAAAAAAAAAAAAAAAAAAAAAAGCTGTCTTAACTAACGATGTAAACAAAAAGAAAAGAGAGAGAGGATTAGGCATATACCCTCATACCAAGGCTGGATGAGGTAACCCAGAAGAAGGAAAGATACTATTGTTCTAAAAAACAAACAACAACAAACTATTAATAATATTTCTCTTAATAACATTTTGCTATACTCATAGATCAATGTTTTGCACAGCCATCATCAAAGAAAGAGGTTGGTTATGCTATTCAAAGAAAAATTTCCAACCACAAACACAGTAGAAGAAGAAAACAAATAGGTGGTCTTTCTTTAACATCTTTTGTGTGTTCCATTATCACCATACATAAACTATACTGAAGAGATGAAGACAATATCTGGTGAAAGTGGTATGTATAGTGAAATGATATCATTTCACCCCTTGAGAGTTGTTTCTGACAGTCATTGTTCAAATAAAATGCAGACCCAGTGAATTACTTTATGTTTTCGACATCTTTACTGTTAACAGCAGAGCTTGGGGAAAGTCCTGTTACTGGCAGTAATTGGCTCAACAGATCAAGAAAGAGCTGCAGTTTCATTTCCCTTAATCTCCATTATTTCAATTGGAAGTTCTGTTTTTCTTCCTTCTTCCTTCCTTCCTTTTTTAAAACCTTCCCTTTCCCCTTCTGATTGTTCCACACAGTTTATTTTGGTCATATTTTCTCTTCCTGGATCCTCTTTACCTCCCTACAAATCCACCTTAATGTTCTCCTTTTCTTCTCTTCTCTGTCTTTTGAACGAAAAACAAAAATTCAAAACAATCAAATAAAATAATAAACAGAGAGACCCACAATTGGAGAATGTTCATAGAGTGAATGACTTTGGAACACTCGCTGTAATGGGATGTCTTCGTCAAACACCTCCCTTCAAGACTCAGATATCTGTGCAGAAGAGGACAAAGAAAGGTTGTGAGAGCCAGAAGTAGTAGGAGTGTCATCCAGACACAACAGGACTGATGCACATGTGAAGATATGGAGACTGTGGCAGCTTATGTATGACTACACAAGTTTAAGCTTTATAGAGTCCTGGAACTGACAGGAAAAAATCCAGACATGATTCTTTCTTCTTTCAGCCAAAAAATTATTTGCGATTGATACCTGCTGCAAAGAGAAAATTGATTTGCTCCAAAGGAATGTCAGTGGGTATATAAACCACACCTCACTTTTACTTTTAAAATTTGCACAGAAAGAAAGCTTCAAGCTCCTGGACATGCCTGGATAAATGTGGTGACTCTATCAAATCACTACTTTGCTTAATGACAAAACTTGTCACATAAAATCTACAGAACTTTTGGTTATAGAGCACATTTATATCATTATCTTCATTCAAGGAATGTCACCTATGGAAGGTGTACATTGTAACAAAGCAGGATGGTTCAGAAAGGAGAATTCAAGAAGAGAAAGATTTCATAAACAAAGGAAGAGAACATAACAGCATCTAAGAATATAATTTCTTGTTCTCTGTACTACTAATGCTTGACCATTAAGTCAGGAAAACTCAATAATTTAGTGTGATGTTGTACATAATGATATATTCTGAGAAAATAAATAAAATTTAAGCATGAGAATACTGACTTAGTTTACTCAGAAAAACACCTTCCCAATCATGAGTTAGGAATTTCTGACTCATAAATATTAACTCCCTTTAGAGTAGCCAAAATTTTGAATAGTAAGATACAACCTTACTCACTTATTACCTAACCAATTACTTAATAAACCCATTTACTTCTTAATGTAATGTATGTTAACTTATATCTTGGTGAGTCAAGAATTTGCACATCATTCTTGACAACTTTCTTCTCAGACATCTTAGATAAGCAGCTATATCCTTAGATTGAGATGTTACTGGAAGGATATTACTCCCTCTGTAGATGGTCAACTGGGATTTCATTCATCAAATCCTTAATAACATATAAGACTTTAACTACAGAAGTCATTTCAATGTTCTGAAAGCATCACAGGCGGCTCCCCAGTGTTAGAAAGCACCAATTTGACTTTGTGTTATTTTTATAAATTGTATCTTTAAAGGGCTGAAGCAGCTCATCAGAAGCAAAAGAACAGCAATAAGCAGTAAGAGACATTGTTACCAAAATTACAACACACTATAATGAAAAAATATATATAACTTTGTAAAAGAAAAAGAACAAATTCATCTTCAGGGAGCTGTATATTTACTTAAGTCTATAATTTCCATGCTGTTGCATATATTACAGCACTTAAAAAGAAATAAAAGTTTATGATTTATTTAGAAAATGCACTAGTTTTTTACAATGTAATTTCAAATGATTTCAGGCCTTTTGGGGTTCAAGGTAAGCCTAATAAAATTCACCATGCAAAAGAAAAAAAAAGATAAAAGTGCGGCTAAGGTGGAATGATGGCTCAGTGGCTAAAAGTACTGTCTGATGTTGCAGGTGATTCATGGTCAGCCACCAGAACCCACACAGTAGATCACAATAACCTGCAAATCTAGTCCAGAAGATCTGAGACTCCTGTGGTCTCTGCTGGACCCTGCATGCACATGGTACACAAACACACATACAGGCTCACACTTGCATAATAAAATAAATAAATAAAACCTCAAAAAGTGAGAATGGAAATACAGACAAAAGAAGCAAACAAAACAGTAAAGAAAGAACTAGAGAGAAGAGAAAAATGCAAGGAGGAGACAGGAATAGAAAAAGAGAGGAATAAAGTAAAATATGTGTTAAGAAGGAAAAATGAAGAGGCCAATGAGAAGGTTTAATGAGGCAAGTCATTTGATAAACTGAATTTGATCCCCAGAAACCACAATAAGGTAGAAGTATAAAAGTATATAATTTCTGCAGGAACACATGTGCTCACTGGGCATAGACACATACACATACACATACGAGGGGAGGGGGAGGGAATACCTCAGTAGTTAAGCACTGATCCTCAAGTATGAAGACATAAGATTCAACCCCATGAATAAAAAGAAAGCCAAGTGTTGCGATACATTCTTCTAGCACCATCGCTGGGGAGCTGGAGATCCCTGGCCAGCCATGCCAGACTGCATGGTGGGACCCAGACTAATGAGAGACTATGTTTCAAAAACACAATGTGCACTGTTCACAAATAACAATGATCAAGATTGCCTTCTAACCTTTAAATGTGTAAGTAGACACAAGCATGTGCAGGAGCACACACTTGAACCTATACAAATACACACAGAAACATGTACATACACAAAGATAGATAGATGGTAAATAATATATAGATAGATGATTGATACATAGATAGATAGGTAGATAGATAGATAGATGATAGATGATAGATAGATAGATAGATAGATAGATAGATAGATAGATAGATGTGATAAAGATATATGTTTAGTTAATTTTCTATACACTAACTACCTTGCCAGATTGTGAAACTGGGTTCAAATATCTGAGATAATAGAAAAAAAAGAGAGCTGAAACATGAAAATCAGGAGTGAAAAAACTGTAGAAAAGAAATTAAGAAACATTTCCAAATCCTGGGGAATCTGAGTAGAGTCTTACATGTGTTCAAATTGAGAAGCCCAAGGAAAAGGTAAGACACAGGGGAACACATTCACTAGTGAGAAGATTTCTTGCAGTGATATCTTGGCTATTTTGCATCTATTTTAACGGGAAAGAACAGCATCATAAGAACAGGAAGGCTGGCATTAAATAAGAATATATTCCTTCTGATTCTACTCAGCCAAACCAATAGCTCTCTGTTACCAAAGTGTTTTCTGCACTGATTTATCTCTTATATTCTAACACTAAATATTCTGAAATTAATCCCATTTCTCTCAAATTAATCATCTCTGTGTAGTTTGGGATCACCAAAGTGTTGAATACAAGTTTGAAAATGAAACTGGAAATTATTTTTCAGCATTTGTTTTGTATTCTTTGTCCAAGATGGTAAATTTGGGAATATTATCAGAGCAGTTGAATTCTACTAGACAATGTAATAGTTTCTCAGTGAAGGAATGTTTGGGTTTCATCTTTTTCATCATTTTAAACTGGACTGCACAAGTCACTATGGAAGGAGCTGAAAAGCTGTGTCCTGAACTGAATACTCAAATGCAGCTACATCTGGGGCAGATTCTGTACAATTTGGTTAAAAGTAACAACTATGTCCAGGGTACAAAACTAAGAATGGAAAACCACACACAGATCTCCCCAAATAACCCAACCAAGATTTTAATCTAGAAAACACTGTATATTTTAAAATCATACTTTTAAATACCTAGTAGGGTCATTATACTTTGACACATGGCACCTGGGGAAAGAGCATATACCCCCAGATGACAGCACTATGTAGGGAATGCCTCTTTTGGGGTGTCTACTGGCATGCCTGTCCTATCAAATTTTATAACTTCTCAACTCAACTAAAGGAAGTTGAGAGTCTGTGCTTTATGTGGTACAGGAAGGTTTCTGCCTTCTTTGCTGGGCTCTGGGTCACTGTGTGTGTGAGTGTGTGTACATGTGTGTGTGTGTGTGTGTGTGTGTGTGTACGTGTGTGTGTGTGTGTGTGTGTGTGTGTGTGTGTGCATGTGTGTGGGTGTTTGGGCGCACTCTGCCTTCTGTTCTAAATTACACAGATGCCAGTCAGGACAGATCATGGACATTTCTCTCTTTTGTTTCCAGTTCTTCCATTGACTCAGTAAGATGTGTAATTGTTTCTGATGGACATAATGATTAGGAAGAGAAGCAGAGCTGCACTAACTGGAGTTAAGCTTGTAGGCATACAATTCCTAATGTGAACATAGTAGATCATCTCTTTGCAATTACAAATCAATGAGTCAAGAGACAGCTTTTCCACACATTTTCTGAACAATTTGAGTAGCTAATACAAACAGTGGATAAAACACTTCATTTACAACTTTGGTAGGTCAAATCCAAACTTGCCTTCCTTTGGTAGGAGGTTTCCATGCTATGTAAGTCCATAGTCAAAGCCTTCTTTAGGAGCTGATAGCATAAGACAAACTGCCTCCTTCACTATGTCTTCTTAAGGTGAAGGCTGCATTATGTTCTTGATTCCCACTGCACAGGCATATACACAATTTCTTTCTTATTCTAGCTGTTTTAAGTTAGTTTCAATCTATCACACTAAGGTAGCAGAAGACACAAAGCCTTTATAGAATTCATAGGTACTTGTTTTACTAGTCTACTGAAAAGCTGTCATAATGATGTGTGGCAGATACTTAGGTTGGACTAGTTAGGCCATATCTGAAACATGTGGTTGATATTTCTTCATCCCAAATGTTGGATAAGTTCCAGTTATGAAAAAAGTGCCAACTTAATTCAACAACACTCTTCAGTGAAAAATTATTGTGTCTTCAGTTTAATTATTTTAATGAAGTGATCAACATAATCAACAACTGAATCTTAGTTGGGGCATCTACTGGATCCTTAAAGACAGGTGACATTGGGGGAGGGTGATTTTTTATATTTATTTATTTATTTATTATGTATACAATATTCTGTCTGTGTGTACGCCTGCTGGCCAGAAGAGGGCACCAGACTTCATTACAGATGGTTGTGAGCCACCATGTGGTTGCTGGGAATTGAACTCAGGACCTTTGAAAGAGCAGGCAATGCTCTTAACCTCTGAGCCATCTCTCCAGCCCCTAGGGGGGAGGGTGATTTTATGTTTGTGACAGAGTCACCATTCTTGGAATAATTGAATGATATTCTTGCTCAAAAATCAGCTTTTGGTGTATACAGGTAAGACTACTTTGACCAGATACCTAAATAATAGAGTGCTAATTGACTTTTGTGTTTCAAAAGTACTCTGAAAGTTAAAATAAAATAAAAAAGTTCTATAGGTTAGAACAGCATTAATTTGCTTTTCAAAAGAGATAAGAAATGATTATCCACATTAGTAATAATATACTAGGGGCAAGCAGTGTTACTAAAACTTAAGAGACATGGAAAATAGCATCACCCAGGGTGTAAAAGCTAAAAATATGTGTAGTTCATTAATCTTCTCTCTAGAAAAAAATTAACATTTATTATGTGTTTAAATATATGAAGTTACAGTAATTAAAAGACAGCTTCATTCCATAAAAATGTACTCTTAATATCAAGAAAATAATGCATGTTTAGCGTGCAAATTTTTGAAAACAGGAAAGCATGTAGTGGCAGGATTATACATCAAACTGTTAATTTGTGCTTGTTCTTAAAATGATTTCTAATCTGAAGTCCAAAGGATCAGTCAGAACTCTTTGCTCTTCCATGATTAGTAAAGATGACTTTGCCAACAGCAAGCAGAAGCTGTTATGGACAATTTCATTTCCTGGATTTCTCTATAGATAAGTTTGAGCTCCTGAGGCAAGAAGGTAATCTTGAAAAATAAAGTGGATGAGTGTTTTTTAAGAAGAAAGGAATGGCTGCCATTGGCCTCTAAGATTGAGAATGATAATCAATGAAGGAAAAGTTCTGGGTCAGAGTGGTCAGGGCACATAGCTCAAATATGTTATACAAAGAGGTGCTGGTTCAGGGAAGGAGGACTGTAAGTGGGACATTGTGGGTAAAAACTCTTGGGAAGCCGGGGCTGTGGAAGTTCCTTAAGCAGCAAAGGGCTTTACTACCCAAAGATGAGAACCATAGTTTAATCCACAGAGTTATGTAAAAAGCTGAGTGTCCTGCCAGGAAAAATGAGCCCATTGGTTCAATTGTGATAGATATATTATGGGAATAATCAATTTCTTTCTGTTGATATTTGGTGATACTTCAGCTGCCAAGGGACTCACATCTGGTATACTGAACCTATTCAAAATGCTTTAATCCCAGCACTCGGGAGGCAGAGACAGGCGGATCTCTGTGAGTTCGAGACCAGCCTGGTCTACAAGAGCTAGTTCCAGGACAGGCTCCAAAACCACAGAGAAACCCTGTCTCGAAAAACCAAAATGCTATGACTAAAGAGATCATTGACTCTACTTGGGAAGCTATCCCTGTTGTTTTGATAAATAGAAATGATATAGCTATCAAGTTGGCTTCTAAACAATTGTGTGTATGTTCCTAGAGTAGTTCTGCTGTCATCTTTGTTCAGAAACACTTTCTGCTGCAGTGTGTGTCACTGCAGAGATTCATAACTAGGAAAATTATGGAAAATTGTGACTTTTGGATTCCCAGAATAAATGATATATCTACATTGCCATCTTTCAGGTTCAGGGACTACTAGTCAAGAAGGAGAAGAACAAATGTACAAGACATAGAAAGGTGCAGAGGAAATATAGAATACTGATTTCATGGGCATAGCATAACTGTTTCAGTCTTGAATTCCTGACAGCTGCAACTACTTATACTAGACCCCCACAAAATTGAACCAGACCACATCCTGTTATGGAAAAGACTGAGTCTCATCAAGCACCATCCTTCTGAGAATTCATATGCAATAAACGGTAATGAGAAAGGGAGAGACTTTTTTTATAAGTGGTGTAGTAACTGGTAAAATGCCTATGCTCCTTCAAACAAGCCTTTAACACATGCTCTTGTAAATAGTCCCATGGAAACTCACTGATTTACACATACATAAATAAGCCATGAAAATAGAAGGGATTTAGTTGAGAAGAGGAAAAGGATTAACTGTAGTACGTGGTGGGAACATGAGAGGACAGTAGAATAAATACAGCATGTACATTATAAAAATGTAATAATGAGAAACATTATTGTAATTAACTACAAATATATTTAAAAATAAAAAAAGGATACTGCCCATACCTCCTCTCTCTTCCCATCCCATCCAGCTTACATCCAGATCCCCCCACCCCCTGTCTCCCTCCCTCCCTCCCTTCTTTGGCGGCATAGCGCCTCCCTGCTCAGCCTGCTAGGGCACTGGGACCGAACACAAACCGGGAGGACAAAGGGGTGGCCGGTAGCTCCTTTGTTCCCATAGCCTGCCCGCAGCGAGCAGGGTGGGCCCTTTGTTCGCTAGCTAACCAAGCAGCGTGGAGTTTCGATCTGGGCCCCAAGTGAAACATCATTGTGGAGAAACATCTCTGGGGAGTGACATCACTGGGAAGGTACATCAGTGGGCAAGAAGACCTGATCCTGTAAAAGAAGATCCAAAGGGGAGTATTGGGAGGAAGAGATGGGCAGACGCCAATGCAGGAATTCTCCCAACAATCTGAAAAACAACACGAAACCACCAGAAGCCAGTGACCTCACAACAGGACGACATGAACACCTTAATCAAAAAGAAGTAGAAAAAACTGACTTCATGAAAGTGATTGACACCCTTAAACAGCATATAAAAAACGCCCTTATAGAAATGGATGAGAAGTATAACAGAAAGTTAGAGGAATTGAGTAAATCAGTCAATGATACCCTAGGAAACCAAAGAAAAACAATCAAGCAGATAATGGAAACAGTTCATGACTTGAAAACTGAAATGGAGGCAAAGAAGAAAACACAAACAACACAAACAGAGGGCTGGCTGGACATGGAAAATCTAGGTAAACGAATAGAGACTACAGAATCAAGCATAACCAGCAGAATACAAGAGATAGAAGAAAGAATCTCAGATTCTGAGGATAACATAGAGAAAATAAACACACTGATCAAAGAAAACAGCAAGTCCAAAAAACTCTCATCACAACACATTCAGGAAATATGGGACACAATAAAAAGACCAAACCTAAGAATAATTGGAGTAGAAGAAGGAGAAGAAGTGCAGCTCAACTGTCCAGAAATATACTTAATAAAATTAAAGAAGAAAACTTTCCCAACCTAAAGAAAGATATACCTATGAAGGTTCAAGAAGCATACAGAACACCGAATAGGCTGGATCAAAAAAGAACATCCCCTCGCCATATAATTATCAAAACACAAAGCATACAGAATAAGGAAAGAATATTAAGAGCTGCAAAATAAAAAGGTCAAATTACTTATAAAGGTAAACCTATCAGACTTACACCTGACTTCTCCATGGAAACCATGAAAGCCAGAAGGTCCTGGATAGATGTACTTCAGAAACTAAGCGACTATGGATGCAAGCCCAGATTACTATACCCAGCCAAGCTTTTGTTCACTATAAATGGAGAAAATAAAATTTTCCAGGATAAAAACAAATTTAAACAATACGCAGCCACAAATCCAGCCTTACAGAAAGTAATAGAAGGAAAATCACTAACCAAGGAGTCCAACAATGACCACAATATCTCAGACATCTAGAGACCCTTCACCAACACAAATCAAAGAAGGGAAACACACAAACTCTACGACTAAAAAAATGACCGGAGTTAACAACCACTGGTCATTAATATCACTTAATGTCAATGGACTCAACTCACCTATTAAAAGGCACAGGCTAAGAGATTGGATACGAAAACAGGATCCAACATTCTGCTGTTTACAAGAAACACACCTCAACCACAAAGACAGGCACCTACTCAGAGTAAAGGGCTGGGAAAAGGCTTATCAAGCAAATGGACCTAAGAAACAAGCAGGTGTGGCCATACTAATCTCTAACAAAGTTGACTTCAAACTTAAATCAATCAGAAGAGATGGAGAGGGGCATTTTATACTCATAATAGGAACAGTTCAGCAGGATGAAGTCTCAATCCTGAACATCTATGTCCCTAATATAAAAGCACCCACGTACATAAAAGAAACATTGCTAAAACTCAAGGCAGCCATCAAACTGCACACACTAATAGGGGGAGACTTCAACACTCCTCTCTCACCAATGGACAGGTCAATCAGACAGAAAACTAACAGAGAAATAAGAGAATTAATGGAGGTAATGAATCAAATGGACTTAACAGACATCTATAGAACATTCCACCCAAATAGGAAAGAATATACCTTCTTCTCTGCAGCTCATGGAACCTTCTCAAAAATCGACCACATAGTCGGTAACAAAGCAAACATCCACAGTTACAAAAAATATTAGTAACCACCTGTGTCTTATCAGATCACCATGGATTAAAGTTAGAATTCAACAACAATGCTACCCCCAGAAAGCCTACAAACTCATGGAAACTGAACAGTCAACTACTGAACCATACCTGGATTAAGGAAGAAATAAAGAAAGAAATTAAAGTCTTCCTTGAATTCACTGAAAATAAAGAAACAACATACTCGAACTTATGGGACACTGTGAAAGCAGTCCTGAGAGGAAAGTTCATAGCACTAAGTGCCCACCTAAAGAAAACAGAGAAAGCACATATTGGAGACTTAACAGCCCACTTGAAATCTCTAGAAAAAAAAGGAAGCAGACTCACCTAGGAGGAGTAGAAGACAGGAAATAAATTGAGGGCTGAAATCAACAAAATAGAAACACAGAAAACAATCCAAAAATCAATGAAACAAAAAGCTGGTTCCTGGAGAAAATCAACAAGATTGATAAACCCCTATCCAAACTAATCAAACGACAGAGAGAGAACACACAAATTAATAAGATCAGAAATGAAAAGGGGGGACATAACCACAGAAACAGAGGAAATTCAGAGAGTCATTAGATCTTACTACAAAAGCCTGTATGCCACAAAACTGGAAAATGTAAAAGAAATGGACACTTTTTTAGATAAATACCATTTACCAAAACTAAACCAGGACCAGGTGAACAATCTAAACAGGCCTGTCAGTCGCGAAGAACTGTTATCAATGGAAGAATGGATGAAGAAAGTATGGAATATCTACACATTAGAGTACTACGCTGCGGTAAAAAACAATGACTTCTCGAATTTTGCATGCAAATGGATGGAAATAGAAAACACTATCCTGAGTGAGGTATCCCAGACCCAAAAAGATGAACATGGGATGTACTCGCTCATAATTGGTTTCTAGCCATAAATAAGGGCCACGGAGTCTATAATAGGTGAACCTAAAAAATCTAAGTAAGAAGTTGAACCCAAGGAAAAACATAGAGTTATCCTCTTGGCTAAGGGAAGTAGACCAAATTGCCGGGGAGAAAATTGGGATCTTGGGGGTGGGGTCGGATGGGGGTAAGGGAGATGGGGACAGAAAAGGTAGAAGGGAAGGAGGGGGGACTTGGGGAAACAGGAGAATTGGGATAAAGGAAGGGTGGACAGGGGAGCACGGAACCACAATTCTTAGTTAAGGGAGCCACTTTAAGGTGGGCAAGAGACTTGACCCTAGAGGGGCTCCCAAGTGCCCAAGATGAGGTTCCCAGTTAATTCCTTGGGCAGCTGAGGATTGGGAACCTGAAATGACCCTATCCTAGAGCAATACTGACGAATATCTTGCATATCATCATAGAACCTTCATCTGGTGATGGATAGAGGTAGAGACAGAGACCCACACAGGAGCACTGGACTGAGCTCCCAAGGTCCCAATGAGGAGCAGAAGGAGGGAGAACATGAGCAAAGAAGTCGGGACCACGAGGCGTGCACCCACCCACTGAGACAGTAGAGTTGATCTACTGGGAGCTCACCAAGGCCAGCTGGACTGTGACCGAAAAAGCATGGGATAAAACCGGACTCTCTGAACATGGCGAACAATGAGGGCTGATGAGAAGCCAAGGACAATGGCACGGGGTTTTGATCCTACTTAATGTGCTGGCTTTGTGGGAGCCTAGCCAGAGTGGATGTTCACCTTCCTAGATATGGACGGAGGGGGGAGGACCTAGGACTTACCACAGGGCAGGGAACCCTGACTGCTCTGTGGACTGGAGAGGGAGGGGGAGAGGAGTGGGGGGGGGGAGGGGGAGAAGGGTGGGAGGTGGGGGAGAAGGGTGGGAGGAGGGGGAGGGAAATGGGAGGCTGGGAGGAGGTGTAAACTTGTTTTTTGTTTATGGTTTTTTTTCTTCTTTTCTCAATAAAAAAAATTAAATAAAAAAAGTGACATGTTTGGGTGTCAAGCCAATAAGGTTTTTCTTGTCATTCTGACAGGTTCCAGAACCACTCAGGAGATGAGCCTTTAAGCACACCCTTAAGGAATTAATTACATTAGACCTGCCTGTTAGAGATTATCTTGATTAATTTAAATAAAGCTGGAAAATTTACTCTAAAAAAAAATAAAAAACAGGCATGGTGTATGTGCTTGCCATTATATCACTGGGAAGGCAGAGACAGGAGCATCTCTAGAGCTGACTAACTAACCATTCAGGGAAACTGGTGAGTGCCAGGTTTAGAGAGCCCATCTCCACATTAAGGTGGGAAGTAATGGAGGAAGACAGCTAACATTGACCTCAGCCCTCTGCACAATGTAGATGTGTGTACACACATGATGATGCACATATACCCTAATGTCAACCTCTGTCCTCCACATAAGCACAGGCTTGTTCTTTAGGATCACCAACCAGTTCCCAAATCACGACACAGAGATACTTATTATTAGTTATGAATGCTTGGCCTTAGCTTAGGCTCATTTCTTGTTAGCTCTTATAACTTAACCTGTTTCTCTTCCTCTATGTTTTATCTCCAGGCTTTTTATCTTTCTCCCTTTTGTATATCTTATTTTCACTGCTTCTTGTGTCTGGTTGGTGTCCCTACATGTGTGTCCCTTTTTCTTCCTTCTTAGTTTCATTCCTCTCTTCTTTCAAGCCTAGATTTCTCTTCTGTATTTTTCTCATTGCCCACCAGCCCTGCCTGTCCCTTTCCTGCCTAGTTATTGGCTATCCAGGTTTTTATTAGACCAATCAGTACATTAGGCAGGCAAAGTTTACATCATTAAACAAATACAGCATAAACAAATATAACATAACTTTACACAGTTAACAGCATAAATAAGTGTAACACATCTTTATATAATTGAAGTAATTTCCAAACCACACACATGCACACGCATAATTATATTCATACTAACACATATATACATAGGAAAAAGTCTTTAGAAATATTGTGAAATCTAGGGAAAGAGAGATATGGGACTCAACAGACTACGGAGAAATATGCAGTGAGCTTATTTGAATCCCTTATTCCTGTATTTATATGCCAGATTCCTCAAACGGTTTCAGACTATTTTGGTCCATTAGCCAATAGCTATTAACATATCAGCCCACTTGGGCATGGTCTCTTCTACTATAAATGCAGACATAAAGTACGTGTGGTCTCTCTCTCAGCTGCTGTATTTGATTCCTGTTCCCCACGTGTGCAGAGGACTGTGATCTGTGAGTCTACCCCAAAATAAAGAACCCTTTATTATACTCAATTTTGAGCTAGTGTGGGATGACTCGATAGCACCCATCTCCATCTAGTACCCATGTGGTCAAAATCCATCCACATAAAGCCTGAGAGAGATTGGAGAGGACACAAAAGTACAGATTTTAATGCAACTTCTTGGTAGCAGCACTTTTTTTATGGGTTCTGTTTGCTGGCAGCTCCTTTATGAGAGGTCTTCCTGACTCAGCACTGGCAGTGAAGGCTGCTTAGCTTCTGTAGGGGAGGGCTTCCTAGTTCATGTTCTTTCAGGAGGCCGAGCACTTAAATGGGGTCTATGAGAAGCATGTTACAAATTGCCTGGTGATTATATAGACTTGCTGCAACCCTGAGGCTGGGGCAATGTATGTAGCTTTCAGAGTCTAAACAGACCTCCCCCAAGTTGGACTGGGTAGAGCCAAAAGGCAAAGCAGCCTTAATCCTAACCATACCATTTATCATTTTATGAAGTGGTCCTGGATAGAAAAGGATTACAGATATGCAATAAAGACAAATTCAGATAATAAGACCTCTAAATGGGTCACAGTGTTGAAAAAATGTATTAAGGTTTTGGAGAGAGAGGAAACAAGAATATAGTTATAAAAAAGTAAATGGTTTAAAAAATAAAACAAAGTCTTTAAAGAGACAGAGTACAGACAGTCATATATTAAAGGAGTAAAGAAAAATAAGCCATGTAAAGATGGATAATATACAGAGAGTCTGGATTATGCATATTCTTGTGTTTTGTTTGATTTTATTTTATTTTTTGACTGTGAAGGAGCTAAGTACAGAGAGAAATTTCATTGTATGGACTGCTAATGTAAACCAACATATATATTTTAAAGGTATCTTGGCTTCAAAATTTGTGTTTAAGGATATGTTGCTTTGAATTTCAATGTAGTTAAACTAAAGAATAAAATTTAATAATCTTAATTTTAATTTTCAATATTGTCTGTATAATAAAAACCATATTCTATAATATGCAGAGAACATGAATCCTCAAAACTCATGAATCTTTTCTTCTAGAACTAAAATTAAGGTTAGGAACTTTTGTGATAGAGGTGATTTCTAGAGTTAGGGATACATTACAGTTGTAAAGCACTTACCCTGTAAAGGAAGATGTTATTTCAATTTCTATCACCCACATAAAAACAGGCACAGTTGCATATGCTCGTAATCCCAGACTTGGCAAGGCAGAAACTGGCAATTCTAGAATCTTGATGGCTGGGCAGTCTAGCTTACTTGGTGAACTGCAGACCAGTGAAGGACTGTCTCAAAGGAAACCAACACCATTTCTGAGCAACACCTGAGGCTGTGCTCTGATCTCCACATTCTTATGCACACACATACATGCCTAGCCTCACATATACCTACACATGCACACTCATCAACCTGTAAATACACACAAAAGAAATATAAAATTAGAACATTAGATGAGTTTTAATGTCTTTGTTAGGGTTTACTATTGTTGTGAAGAGACATCAAAACCATGGCAGTGCTTAAAAAATATTTAATTGAGGGTTGGTCTCTTACAGTTTTAGAGGTTCAGTCCATTATGATGATGAAGGGAGCATGACAACATGCGTGGTGCTGGGGCTGAAAATGCTACATCTTGTAGGAAACAGGAAGTTGACTGACAGTCACACAGTGTAGCATCCTGAGTACAGGAAGCTTCAAAGCCTGCCCCAACAGGGATGCACATCCTCCAGCAAGGCCATACCCTCCCCAACAAAGCCACACCTTCTAATAGTGCCACTTCTTTTGGGGACCAACTTCTTTTAAAGAACCACAAAGGTAAGTACAGATTTAAAAGATTGCATTCTCTAGGCATTGGGTAATTGGGGATAAACACAGCAGAACTTTCAGAGGATTGTTTTTATAGTTGAAGATTAAATCTTTATTTAAATAGTGACTTCTGTCCTTTCTACTCATTCATTATTCTCTAAGAGTAAGTTACAATGTTTGAACTTCAATGTATGTTTTCAGAACTCAGCCTACATTTCCTTATATTTATATGCATACAAAGGAACCACTTAAACAATATTTCAGCAAACAATTAAGTAATTGAATAATTTACAATACAGTTTGCTTCAATGTGTATAAAGGAAACAGCATATAACATATAATTTCTTCTGTTTGGAAGAAATAATAGCTCTAAACTGGAAAATGGAAGGAAATAAAAACAGCTTTCTCAACTGCTGTTCCATTCATGAAACAAATGTTATAAAAATTAATACTTGTTCCCAGCACATCATTCAGATATATGGACATGGACTTTTGTATATGCGACCATGCCCATTCATGGGACAGGTGTCTACTTTACGAAGCCCACGATATTCAAGCTGTGCACACAAGAGAGGTCATCAATGTGCATCACTCTCTTCCTCCACATCAGTGTTTTAAAGCTGGGCCTCTTCACTCGGACTCATTCCACAAAACTGAGTATCAAATGGTTCCTTAGTCTTTCACTAGAAAAATTAGCTTCATCTATTCACCTGTAATTTGGATTAAACTGTCTTTATCCTCTTTAAAGAACTATTCAAAACATGTAAACACACATGGAAATAATGTTCAACAGGCTGAGCAGGTTATGTTTAGGAATATATATGAATATACATACAAGCTTGAAATAATAAAGATTTAAAAAGGGGCATGAATTTGAAGGAGAGTGGGATGGGGTGTATTTGAGGGCTTGGAGAGAGAAAAGAGTAAGGAAAAGTGTTGTAATTATACTACTATCTCAAAAACGAAAATGAAATAAGTAAAACAAGTAAGCAATTTGAAAATGAAAATTTGACAAAATCACAACTCCCTCTAGTGTCCAGAGTTCACTCTACTGGACAAATGGACAGCTATCTATTTCCCCCTTTGCTCTGCTGGAAACACAGACAGCTAGCTGCTTCTCACTTGGCCTTGCCAGTGCTAACTGTGTGAGGCCGTTTCCTCTCTAACTGACCAGGACACTCTTTTATGTCCTTATGCCAAGATTACCAAAGTCCAAGCTTAGCTCTGAGAGGTGACTGTTCTCTTGGTGCATCTTGAGGCATGACAATGCTGATGTCAGTTCAAGAATATTAGTGCTCGACTACTGGCAGAGTTTTCCTTTCTTTCTGAGATTTTGGTTTCCAAGTCTCAGGCATTTTTTAGTGAACCATGGGTGACTGAGGGTTTCAATTATAGAATGAGCTGAGACATTTCAAATACCACCACCAGTGACTCCTGAATGACACGAGTGAAACTTCCCCCGCCTCTCTTTCTCTCTTCCCTGTTTTCTGCTTTGGTAAGTATATTTTCAAAGTAGTACTTAAGGAGGACACAAAGTAGGAGGACAAAGGACACTAGGAAGAGGAAGGGACAGCTAGGAGGAGGAGGGAGGAAGGAGGAGGACTTCTCCAGTTTAGAGATAATATGCTCAAAACCACAGTGGTGGTATGATTTCTATATGCTAATTTTGAGACATGACAAGGCATAAAAATTCATAAACGTCATCCACAGGTAAGCCTATACACATATTTTCTGTGAGCCAAACATCCCCATAGGTTTTTCTACAGTTAGAAGTGAACCAGTGTCCACACTGGTGTGGAGACATAGGAAGTGAATGTTGCCCTCCACTAGTCTTTGCCAGTGAACTTTTCTGGCTGCGATTTTCTCTAGTTCATGAACAGAGGCATTTTGTGGTCTTTTCCTGTAGCTATTTCTTTGCTTTTCTAAAATTAGATGTTAATTTGCAAACCTGTCTGGGTCCATGGCATCATTAGGATAATTTAGGCTGGATATGGACATAGCACATTAGTTCAATTAGTTCCTTGACTATGCACTCATGCTTTCTTTCTGAACAATATGTTGAGAGATGGTTATTTATATAATACGTGGAAATATCTTATATCTGATATTTATCTTAAGTCCTTAAAACATCATTAATCAACCATTCTAAAAATTCTCCTTTGTACGGGAGCATAGATTTGTGCTATTATTTATTTAGCAAGAGTGTTCTAGTGAGCAGTCAGCAAATAAAAACTATTCATCTCCCAGACAGAGGGTCAAGACCAATCATTAGAATATATGTGGTATGAATAAGAATTGTTTTAAATAATTAAAGATAGCAAACCCCTTCTATTGAGTTAGATAGAATTGCATGACAGGAAAGTTATCAGTATAAGCAAGGATTAATATTATCTATGTGTTCTTAGTAAACCTGGGCTTTGCTCTGAGGTCTTCTGATAGATCTGTCTTCTAAACCTTTCCTTACTTGGGATACATAATTAAAATTGGTGTAGTCCTGAAGCTATTTGTGTTCTGCCCCACTCTCAAATTTTTCCAGAAATTGCAGTCACATTATTAAGTATCTAATACAGAATAAATGAACTAAAAGGAGATGTGGTGAAGCTGAAGAAATTTTTATAGAGGAAAATTTTCAATTTATTTTCCAGTGCAAGAACAGGGAAAAGTGGGGGGGGGGACTGTGGGCAAGATGTATTGTATGAGAGAAGAATAGAAAAGAGAAAGAATAAGGTGTGCTGTGAGGTAAAGGAGATGAAAGCTTTGCAGGATGACTGGCTGGGAAGAGAGGTGCAGTGATGATTCTACATGTGAGAATGCTAATACTGATCTTTTAAGGGGGGAGTTGTTCCTCTGTAGTTCAGACCAATGTAAACAAAATAGGCTTAAAGTAATGCTACCTTTGTGTCTGATGGACTAAAATGAATCTGTAAGGTTTTCCTGCAAACAAAGGAGGCACTTACATTATCTCATTATCTTCACGTCTTCAGCAAGTGAAAACTTGGAAACACAGTCAGCAATGTCGAGTTCTACACAGACTGTCTTCCCACACTGACCTTCAGCAAACAGAAAAGAAATAAAACAAAGGAGTATCTGAAGATTGCCACAACTTAACAAAATAATCAATTTCAAATACCGAATCATCTGAACAGTAGCTGTAGGCAAGATTATTTCACACTGGGCTACAGGAAAACATCATTATTCTCAAAGAGAACTTGTGAGACCTGGGTACTATTCAAGTGATCAGCCAATTAATAAATCAAATCTCTCCTTACAAACATGTCAGGAGAAACATGTCACTGCCCTGGCATTAGATGCTGTTAATTCCACTATGGCACTCTTGCTCTGTAACCATCACGTGCCTATGCAACAAAGGGTTGAGGAATAGAGAAAAATGTATGAACTCCAGGGACTCACTAGGAATTATTCTTGAAAACAAGGAAGGAATGACATTGCTGATGTGTGTGTTATTGCGCTGATGCCATTTTTCATAATGTTTGCGAAGCACTCTCCACCCCTTCTTTTAGCATCTACCCTTCAATTACCAAAGCCAAAATTGGTGTTTCTATAGGGTTGTCTCACAGTAAATGCAGGAATCCTGTAGCAAAATTCAGAGTACATCCTGCTACTAGAGATAACTTCAAATCAATATACAAATAAAAGCATCATTTGAACATTACATTATAAATGTATGGAAAAAAATCACCTGGTATCTGAAGGCGTAAGTCACAAACAATGCCACACAAGTTTGGAATTATGATTAATAGGGTGGTATTTATTTAAAGGGGAAAAAATTTAAGATCACCGTCCAACAGGTCTCTACGTAAACAGTGAAGGGAGTCTAGTCGCCGCCTGCCAGCAGAGCAGGAGGTAAAGAGAGAGAGGAGAGGGAAGTGGCCACTTTTTGAAAGGGAGAGAGACCACACCCCAATGGGCTGGTATCTCAGTGGCTATAGGCTGGAGGAGTGGGAGGACCTCCCGCAACACCTCCCCCTTTTGTTTAAATAAGAGAGTTCTAAACCTACTATGAAATTATATACAATAAGTACAAATATCCTATTCTAACTAGCTTAGGTCTTGTATAATAAATAACTTGGCCAAGTCATGAGAGAAAGTAACTAAATTTATATAGTCTTCAACCCCATCGAAGATCTGAGAAGGGAAATAATGTTACCTGGGTAATTAGGAAGTTCAGTAAAACAACTTCCAAAACATGCAACAAATCACAGAGACAACTAGCTACCTGGGCAATCACCCAAAGTCACGTTAGCAGCATTGAAGCAACCAACTTTGGCTAAGGCCTAACATAACTGACATACCATTTTCAAAGGCAAGCAACTTTTTCAAAATTATCTTACCCTGTCTTGGAAGGATATGACAGTCCTGTTTTATCCATTGATGCACGCTATGTATCTCTGTCAGTGGTTGAGGTTTGGGCATTTCTTTGCCCCAAGGCCAGTTCTGCCAAAAAGAAAGGCTCCGGGTGGAGTGTCTTTGGTGCTCAACATTCTCTCGGGAATAGAGTGGTGTTGCCAGGAGCAATTGTGTCTCACTACCACAAAACTCTGAGTTAGATTAAAGGCCATTTTCTACAGCTCTTTGAAGAAGTTGAAGATTAACTATCTATACTGAGTATAATCTCTATATATCTAAAGAACCAGATTAGTATAATTATAAATGACAAACTTAAATGACTATTAATCTATATAATTCTCAATATCTGTCTAACTTAAAGACTAAGACAATAAACGACTATGAAACAAATGAGGACAATGACCTCCAAATATAAACAATGTACAAATATACATTGCAGTAGGTAAATATATATCAATACACAAACATTATATAAGTATCTTAATCAGAGGTAGAAATGTACACTGCAATATGGTAAATATATACTATATATATATATATATCAATACAATATATGTCAATACATAAAAAATGTTTTAAACAGAGGTGGAAACATGCATGCATACAATAGTCAATATAATTTAACTTTGTATCAATATACAAGAATCTATACCAATATATTTTTCTAAAAACAGTAACTCACAATTACAAATCTATTATCCCATCATCCCTCTTTTTTTTTTCAAAATGATCCCTGAGCTTATAAAATTCCTCCCCCAACCCTCAATCGTATACTAATTATAATCAACCCCTAAATGATGTCCCTAAACCCAAGGGCAAACTTTACTGGGAGAGGGGACGTCGTTCTCTAGAATTACTCCCAGCTGTCATGGGGGCGACGTTCTTTCTGGGGGATCCTGTGAAAGTAAAATGATGGTTAAATTTCAAGATCAATGTCTTTTAAAATTGCCAATAGTCTCTGAGTATTTTGTGCAGGTCTGGCCAAAATGTTGTATAAGATGTGCACCATTTCAGCTAACCAAGTTGGAACTGTCTTGTGCAGCTGGTACCCAAAGCAGGTCTTGTAGTAGCACTATCAGTATCATGACGTCATATCAACCAGGTGGAGTTGTTGTTATGGGGCCCCATCTTCTTCCTGGAAAATTCAAATGTCACTTCAGGAAAAACTCATTGTTCATTGTGAAAAACTTAAACATTAATCATATAGACATATATATATATATATATATATATATATATATATATATATATATACTGAAAGGCATGATAGATACATTCAATGAAAAGTATGATAGA
This sequence comes from Microtus oregoni, assembly GCF_018167655.1. NCBI lineage: Eukaryota > Metazoa > Chordata > Mammalia > Rodentia > Cricetidae > Microtus > Microtus oregoni. The sequence goes on from NW_024543067.1 coordinate 35,164,064, forward strand.
TATGAAGAAAAGCAAAGATGTTTTCTAAACTCATATTTCTTTCTGTCCCATATCATGGCTCTTGACATGAGACAGAAACTCCAGAAATTCTGGGGTTTTTTTTCTCTTACTAACAGACTTGGAATTGGAGAGGGACTGAGCCAGAGTCCAACTTCAAAACCAGCTTTATAAATTTAGAAATATGGTTTAATATATTTTACTTATACAACCAGTTCAGTTTTCTTGATATTTCCTATTGGGCTGGTATTTTTCCATCTGTCAGTATCCAAACATTCAGGGTCCCATGAAGATTTCAAAGATGAGTGTTTTCCTGTGGAGATAAGAACAGAACCCTGCCCCCATTTTATGTTTTTCTTACCACCTGTATGAAAATCATCATTGTGGATGAGTTGTCATTTCTCCTTTCCAAGAGATTTCTCCTCTTCAAATTGAAACTTTATTAATTTTGATGGTATCCACAATTTTTCTTCTCCTGTGGAAACAAGAGCAAAACCTCTTCCCCAATGTAGCACATCTCCTGGCTTCCATTGAGAGGTCAGTACATCTTTGAAATAAATCGGTTGATTTAGTTCAGCAGACTTTTCCATGATCCAATGTCTTTCTGCTGCTGTCGTTCCTTTCTCATTAGTGTTAAGAAAATTCAAGGTTAATAAAGCATTATGTAATCCATTTCTGGGGGTATTTTCGGTCCCTTTCTGTTTGTTGAGCATATCCTTTATAGTACGATTGGATCTTTCTAAAACTGCCTGACCTGTAGGATTATTTGGTATACCTGTGATGTGTTTTATAATATAATAATCAAAAAAGCATTTCATTTTCTTAGATACATATGCTGGACCATTATCTGTCTTTATTTGTGCAGGTATACCCATGATGGCCATAACTTCCAATAAATGTGTGATTACTGAATTAGCCTTTTCTGAGTTCAGGGCAGTAGCCCATTGAAAACCTGAATACGTGTCTATGGTATGGTGTACATATTTTAATTTACCAAATTCCATGAAGTGGAACACATCCATCTGCCAGATTTCATTTCTCTTAGTACCCTTTGGGTTACTCCCTGCAGGCAATGGTGTTTGATTATAGAAAGAACAAGTAGGACATCTCTTTATAATGTCCTCAGCTTGTTGCCAAGTAATGGAAAATTCTTTCATTAGGCCTTTAGTATTGACATGATGCTTCTTATGAAATTCTGAGGCCTGCAACACACTTCCAATCAATAATTGATCAATCTCAGTGTTGCCTTGGGCTAGAGGACCAGGCAGACCTGTATGGGACTGGATGTGTGTTATGTACATTGGACAAAGCCTGTTCCTGATTATGTCTTGTACCTGGATAAACAATGAAGTCAACTCTGTGTCATCTGGTATAAATTCAGCGGTTTCAATATGCAAGATAACTCTTTCTGCATATTGTGAATCTGTAACTATATTAAAATCCTTAGCATCATAAGAATGGCATATAATTCTGCCTTCTGGACAGAATTATAAGGGCTTTGTTCCACCTTACTCAATTCATCTGACTTGTAACCTGCTTTCCCTGATTTATTTGCATCAGTATAGAACGTACGGCCTCCAGTTATTGGAGAATCACGTACAATTCTAGGAAGAATCCAAGAAGTTCTTTTTATGAGGTTAAGTCTACCACTTTTGGGATAGTTGCATTAATTTCTCCCAAAAAATTAGCACAAGCTCTTTGCCATGGTTCATTGTCTTCCCATAACTTTTTTATTTCTTCAGTAGTAAAAAGCACTATAAATTCTGCTGGGTCTATACCTGCTAGTTGACGAAGTCTCAGCTTACCTTTTATAATTAATTCAGAGACTTTTTCCACATAAGTTTTTAATTTTTTACTTGGTTTATTAGGTATAAATATCCACTCTAAAATAATATCTTCCCTCTGCATTAGAATCCCTGTAGGAGAAATTCTGGAAGGCAATATGACTAGGATGCAGCTAAGATTTGGGTTCACCCTATCCACATGTGCCTCCTGTAATTTTTCCTCAATCATTGTCAGTTCCTTTTCTGCTTCAGCTGTCAGTTCTCTTGGACTATTCAAATCTTTATCACCATCTAAGGTTTTGTTTAAATGAACTATTAGATCAGGTGTTATCCCAACAGCTGGTCGTAGACTGGAAATGTCTCCTAACAATCTTTGGAAGTCATTAAGAGTCTTTAACCAGGCTCTCCTAATTTGTGCCTTTTGCGTTTTAATTTTCTCTAACCCTATTCTGTAACCTAGGTAATTAATAGAATTTCCTCTTTGAATCTTTTCAGGGGCAATTTGTAATCCCCACCTAGGCAAGACTTTCTTTACTTCTTCAAACATCCTTTCTAAAGTATCTTTATTTGAATCAGATAACAAGATGTCATCCATGTAATGATAAATTATGGACTTGGGGAATTGTTTAAGAATTATTTCCAATGGCTTACTTACAAAATATTGGCACAATGTAGGACTATTGAGCATACCCTGTGGGAGGACAGTCCATTGATATCTCCTATTAGGCTGAGAATTATTATAAGTAGGCACTGTGAAGGCAAATTTTTCTCTATCCTTTTCTTGTAACAGTATAGTGAAAAAACAATCTTTCAAATCAATAAGTATAAGAGGCCATCCTTTTGGTAACAGAGAAGGCAAAGGAATTCCAGATTGTAGTGGGCCCATAGGTTGAATTACTTTGTTGACAGCTCTTAGATCTGTCACCATTCTCCATTTACCAGATTTCTTTTTTACAACAAACACAGGAGAATTCCAAGGGCTGGTTGATTCTTCAATGTGGTGAGCATCTAGTTGCTCCTGCACCAGCTGTTCCAATGCCTGTAGTTTATCTTCAGCTAGAGTCCACTGTTTGATCCATATTGGCTTCTCAGTTAGCCATTTTAAAGGTAGGGCTGTTGGTACCTCTAAAGGCTTGGTATTTGCTGTATGTTCTTGTACAGCCTGAATGGCTGGTGACCTTTTTCCATAATACCTCATCATATCCTTCCCAGAATTATGAGTTCCTGGAACTACAGGAATCTTAATCTGGGTATTCTATTGCTGTAGCAGATCACGGCCCCATAAATTTATGGCACTATTGGCTATATATGGCCTTAGTCTTCCTATTTGCCCTTCGGGCCCTATGCATTCAACGAATCTTGTGCTTTGTTTTACACGACATAGGGTTCCAATTCCCAAGAACTGAACATCTACCTTTGGAAAAGGCCAATTCGGATGCCAAGATTCTGGGGTAATGATACTTACATCTGCCTTCAATAAGCCTTAAATAAAAGTATCTAATAAGCCTTCAATAAAAGTGCCATTTATACAGACTTTTAGCTTTGGTCTTTGATCATTAATAGAAGTCTGCCAAAATATACGTTTCCTCTGTCCTACTGGGTTTTTTGACTCATCCTCCACACGTATTTCATCATTTAGACCAGTATTACTCTTTACAGCAGAAATTGGAGCTTTTAAATTTCTTGGTAAGGCATGTTCTCCACTGTGACTGGGAATGACTGGGCCACAGTTGGCTTGGGGTCCTGCGAGAGGCCCCCCAAGGAGTTTCCCGATGATATTGGATTGCCCCATCTGTCTGTTGTTGACCTGCATTCGTTGGACCAATGCCTGCCTTTACTGCATCTCCTACATACATCTGAAGGCCGAGGTCTCCTATTTTTGTCATTCCCAGAAGAGATATTATTACTAGAAATTCTTTGCCTGCAATCCCTTTGCAAATGTCCTAATTTACCACAATTAAAACACCTGGCAGTTTGATGTCTCCTCATTGCTTTGGAAATCGCTTCTCCTACCCAAGATTCATCATTATAGCTAAACGTCTCAACATTCATCGTATGCTGAATCCATTCATCCATAGGTGCTGATCTAGACTTTAAAGGCCCAATTATCTTTTTGCATTCTATGTTTACATTCTCAAAAGCTAGAGATTCAAGAAGTATTCATCTAGCTTCTGGGTCTGTTACCCCTATGTCCAGAGCCTTAATTAATCTTTGCAAAAAGTCAGTAAAGGCTTCTCTCTGGCCCTGCCTAATTCTGGTATATGATTCAACGCTTTTTCCTGGATCTTGTATCCTATTCCAAGCATTTAAAGCTGCTTGTTGACATAGACACAGTACTTCATCATCATAAAGAGCTTGGACCTGTGGATCAGCATATTCTCCTGCACCAAGAATTTGATCTTGGGAAACCTCAACACCTTTTGCTCTTCCTTGCTGTTCCATATGTTTGGATTCTTCTCTAAAATAATTTCCAAACTTCAAGGAAGGTCCATTATCTAAAAATGCAGACACTAACTGATGGAAATCATGGGGGGGTAGCTCTAGCATTAGAAGCCCAAGTCCTTATCATTTCCTTTACATATGCATTGTGCAAGCCAAAATTAACAACAGCTTGCTTAATTTCTTTCAGATCATTCATTGCTATTGGTGTCCATCTAGCTTCTCTGACTCCCTTTGAGCCTTTAGAAGTTGATGCTTTGTCAGAATTAAGTATAGGGTATGTCGCTAGAACCCTGGGTAAGCCAGTTCTAATAGCTGGTGGAGGCATTGTATCCTGTCCTTGTGCCTCCTTACTCTGTTCACCAGCTGCACTAATTTCTCCAATCTTTTCAAATCTTTTTATCATTGTCTCTCTTAAATCCTGAATCTCCTGACCTGTATATATTTCCAGTGATTTCACTGAGGTATCAATTTTTTGGTCCCCATTCTGCACCTGTGATTCCAAAGCTTTAATTTTTTCCTTCAAAGATAACATGTCCTCTTTAAACTTTTCTTGTATATCATGCAGATTCCCATCTTGGAGGTACATTCTGTCTGTTACCTTATCAAAATTTTGTGATAAAGTCTGAAGGTCAAATTCAACAGCCTGAACCCTTTCAGGTAACTTTCTAATACCCTTGGATATGGAGTCAATTTTGTCTGTCATAGTATCTACTTGTTCAGATAACCTCTGATTTTCAATAATTTTAATCCTGTCAATTAGTTGTTCATTATTAGTTCATAAAGATTCTATCGTTCTTAGGAGTGCCATATTCTTCTGTTCATTATTAGTTTGTAAAGATTCTATCATTCTTAGGAGTGCCATATTCTTCTGTTCATTATTAGTATGTAAAGATTCTATAGTTCTTAGGAGTGCCATATTCTTCCTTAATGATAGAATATGTGATGGAGGAGGGTCATCTTTCTATCTGTTGATTTCATTGGTTAAGCAATAAAGAAACTGCTTGGCCCTCATAGGTTAAAACATAGGTGGGTGGAGTAAACAGAACAGAAGGCTGGGAGAAAGAAGCTGAGTCAAGGAGTCGCCATGATTCTCCCACTCCAGACAGATGCAGGTTAAGATCTTCTCTGGTAAGGCAGCTCGTGGGCTAAACAGATTATTAGAAATGGGCTAGTCCAGGTGCGAGAGTTAGCTGAGAAAACCCTAGATATAATGGGCCAAGTGGTGTTTAAAAGAATACAGTTTCCGTGTAATTATTTTAGGTAAAGCTTGCCATGGGGGCGGCCGGGTGCCAGGGACGCAGCCCGCCGCCCCTATTTCTACAGAGTGGCACCCAATGTGGGGCTAAATCCACTTAAAAACCTGAGAGAGCTTAATTTTAAACAGAAAAAAAAACAGAGTTTAACACAGATTTTTGCTGTTTGTTGGTGGCAGGCTGTAGAGAGATTTCCTGATTTGGCATCAGCAGCAGAAAATAACGCTGCTTCATTTTAAAGCACAGCTTCTTTGGGCTGTGCTGCCAGCATGAACTCTGGCTTTAAAGTGTTTCAATGGATTTTATGGGACTGGATGTTTGTGTTCCCGCTTGGGATCAGAAGGAGAGTGCTCTGAGACCATGCTGATGGCTCAGTATGCTCCCGGCCTGCACATGGGCAGACTGCAGAATCAGGCTTAGGCACACGGAAGAGCATGGCCGAAGAGACATGTTTTCAGACTGCGCAGTGCTCTGCGTGTCAGATTTGGTTGTAACTTGGATAAAAAGAGTTTCTGTGCTGCACACTCATTCTCAAAATTAAACTGCTGAGTGTGGCTCCAATATGGACTTGCTGTATGCCTGGAACTGTGCTCAGCTCAGGGGCACCAAACAGATCTGAGGCAGGAGCGGCTGCTCCATGCTGAACTGTGCTGACCTCAGGCAGGAACTGCCGTAAATACCATAATAACAGTGCAGTTAAGGTTTAGATTTGGCAGTAAACAGGCAGTACCGTATTACCCCTACATGGTGCAACTTAAGTTTTGAAGAACTACTTAACATTTTAAGAAATGCTCCTGGATAGTAAAAAATGTAACAGATTCACAATAAAACAGATTCAGACATAAAAGACCATACTGGTGGATGAATGTATGTAGGCTTTAGAGAGAGAAGAAAAAGAATATAAAGAATAAAGTTAAATGTCTTAAAAAAGGGTAAAGTCTTTAAAGAGACAGAGTACAGATAGTTAAGAGATTAAAAGAAATAAAGGAAAATAAGCCACATAAAAATGGAAAATTCACAGAGAGTCTGGATTATGTACATTGTGTTTTCTTTAAAATTTCTGACTGTGAAGGAGCTAATTACAGAGAGACATTTCATTACATGGGCTGCCAAGTGGAACCAGAATGGATATAAGGGTATTACGATTTCAAAATTTGGGTCTAAGGATATGATGCTTTGGAGAGGGTCTTCTTTTGTTTTCACAGAGGACCAGACCCTGTGGATTGCATCTATCCCGATATGGTATGATAGACCACGACCTCCCGAAAAGTTCCTGTGAACACCCTCAAAAACTTACTTCACTCAACTGCCAACTGAGATAAACCTGGCACACAGGTTACACCCTAAATGATCTGATTAACAGCGCCCCCATTCAGCAGGAAGCAGTTTAGAGAGAAAAAACTGCGCCCATGTTCCCAAAATATTGTTTATAAATGTTCTTTTACATTTAAAGGGGGAAATGATATAGGTATGAATAATTTGCATTGATATGGATTTTAAGGTCAATTTTGTTATATGTATATGTGTTTCTTGATCTTGATTAAGGTATTGTGATTGTGTAGTTCATTTAAAAATATACTGTATAATTAAGAAATATAGGTTGTTAATGGATAATCATCGATAATAGTAAAGCTTGTAGTCATGTTAGTTAGATTTTCTAGATATATAGAGATATATTTCAGATAGGCATTCTTCATATCTCTCAAAGACTGCAGAATATGGCATTTAAAATATTTTAGGACTTTTCATGACAATGATACACGTCTGCTCCTGGCAGCACCAGCTACTTCAAGAGGAAGATGGGCATCGAAGAGGAAACTTATGGGGTTTGATAGCCATTTGGGCAAGAAATTGCTCTTGCCTGGACTGATGCATAAACTGGACACAAAGAACCCGCAGAGAGAGGACTACTGAACTTGCCTAAAGGTGAGATGGTCTTTCGGGGTTCCTGACTCATGAAAGAGTCTGCGAGACATTCTGCAGGACACAGCAGAAAGTAACCTAACTGTCTTTGGAATTTCCTGCTTGATGAAAGTGTCTGCTGGATACTATAGGCCTGAAGGCTGAAGATGGATGCCCCAACGGTATAAAAGAACTTTGGGTGACTGTCCAGGCAGCGAGATGTCTTTGTCATTTCTAGAGTTTGAAGTTTCTTAGTTCTTGTTCACTTAGGTAATATTATATCCTTCTGGAGTCTTTGATGGAGTTGAAGAATGGATAGGTAGTTAGAGTTTTCCATTGTTATGATAAAAGATAAAATGGATATAAATATTGTAACTGTGATTCTTGCTTAATAACTGTTTTGCTATATGTAATTTTACTATGCTAAAGTTAAAGCCTTTCTTTTTTGTTTAAACAGAAAATGGGGAAATGATGGAGGAGGGTCATCTTTCTATCTGTTGATTTCATTGGTTAAGCAATAAAGAAACTGCTTGGCCCTCATAGGTTAAAACATAGGTGGGTAGAGTAAACAGAACAGAAGGCTGAGAGAAAGAAGCTGAGTCAAGGAGTCACCATGATTCTCCCACTCCAGACAGATGCAGATTAAGATCTTCTCTGGTAAGGCAGCTCGTGGGCTAAACAGATTATTAGAAATGGGCTAGTCCAGGTGCGAGAGTTAGCTGAGAAAAGGCTAGATATAATGGGCCAAGCGGTGTTTAAAAGAATACAATTTCTGTGTTCATTATTAGTTTGTAAAGATTCTATCATTCTTAGGAGTGCCATATTCTTCTGTTTATTATTAGTACGTAAAGAGTCTATCGTTCTTAGGAGTGCCATGTTCTTCCTTAATGATAGAATATGGAAAAGAAAACTGAAACCTAGTGACAAGCAAATTAAGGTATCCCCATAATCAAATAAACATTGTATGACATAATCCATTGTATTAGTAAATATAAATTTACTAATCCATTGTATTAGTGAAAACAAAGCAGTAAAATTTGTGTTAGAAACGAAAACTGCCATATTACCTATTATCCAGCAGGTGGCGCTGTTGCTGAGTCGCGATGAAAATGGGGTCCTGTTTCAGTGCCTTAGTAGATGCTAAAAACTGGAAAATGCAAGTTTCTCAACAAAGTAAATGTAATTAAATCAATTCCAGAGACAGAACCAGAAACCCAGAATCCAGGGGTAGAGAAGAGCAACCTGGAAGCCGCTTATGCCTCGACGTGACAGAGTCACCCTGAGGGGTTGCAGCTTTCAGCAACCGCATGCTCTGGTTCTCGCCACTTAAGGGCTGTTCTTGCAAGGGAGATTTAAAAATGACTCAGAAAAGAGCAAACCACGCGGGCAGAGACTACACAGACCTGTGGAGTTTAAATCCACGTGGGGAGGCAGACGATAGGGTGCGTGGGGACTGGAAGTCAATCCGAGGTGTCTAAAGAGAAAATATAAAGAACTGCAGCAAGAAAAGCCAGTGCGTGATGATTTATATTAAGCTGCTGGCTCCATGCACAAGACACAGGCCACAAGGCTGCCGCCAACAAGGCCCAGGCCGTGGCGTAAGTCACAAACAAGGCCACACCAGTTTGGAATTATGATTAATAGGGTGGTATTTATTTAAAGGGGAAAAACTTACAGATCAGCGTCCAACAGCCCTCTGCGCAACCATGAAGGGAGTCTAGTTGCTGGCAGAGCAGGAAGTGAAGAGAGAGAGGAGAGGGAAGTGGCCGCTTTTTTAAAAGGAGAGAGATCATGCCCCAATGGGCTGGTACCTCATCGGCTATAGGCTGGAGGAGGACCTCCCGCAACTGGTATCTTTCAAGCAATGCACCTGCATGTGTCCATGAAATAGAAATTACAAAAAACAAATGTTATGTGCCTTCATCCGGGCACAGCTAGCCCTTGGCTTTGGCCTCTTTATTTTAAATTGAATTCAATACTAAAAGGTACTATATACCAAAGGAGAGGGCAATTGGTGTTGGTAATGGTGATAGTGAGTCAGTGGTGAAGATGTGAGAGTGGGAGATGCGATGCCCTTCCCACTCCCTCACCCCCACCACCTGTGCCAGGTGAGAGAGCTGACCCTGCACTTCACCGCAGGCAGCATTCAGGAAAGCAGGCTCTGCAACTTTCCTGAGCAGCACAGTAGAACTGACCCTGTGGACAGGCAGGGGTACAGCTGATTGGCCTGAGTACATTAGCATAAGAGGTCTGGCCCTGCCCCTCGTGAGACATATGGTGGTGTGGGCAAGGTAGAGAAGACACCTCCACCCCTCAACACCTCTGGGTGGGGGTAGCACTGGTCCTGAGGTCACAATAGAGAGAGAGAACTGGCCCTGTCTCTCAGCAGCTGCAGCACTTAGAAGAGTCACCCCTGCCCCTCACCTAGGCAACACAGTAGAGCTAGCCCTGATGGTACAGGTGTGAGTAAATAGGCCTGAAGGGCATAAGAGCAGAATAACCTGCCCAACCCCTTGCTTCTTACTGAATAGGGTGAGCTGAGCTAGCCAGGGCAGTGCTAGAGAGCTCACCCCTCACTCTGGTGGTGAGGATGGAGGAGAGTTGGTAGGCTGACCAAGCCTGCAACTACTCGGACCCAGCACCAGGGCTGTGAGTTGACCCACTCTAACATCTACCCCACCATAATCTGCTGAAGCATGTGAAGGGGCCAGTCCTGCAGATCCAAAACTACAGGATCTCTGTAACACAAGGCAGAAACAGGATATCCAAGAGAAGTCCCAGTGAGTGCTCAGCATCTTTAGTACACAGAAACCAGAGACCTCTAAACTGACCAATGACTCATTGCAATGAACACTTGCAAGTAAACATGTATGCACGAAAGGGCATAATGAGTGACTGACTCATCGTGTCTCATTACCGCTTCCCCAATAGGACTTTTCTTTTAAAGTTATTTTATTTTATCTTCGAGAGAGGTTGCAAGGGCAGAGTGTGAGAACCCACAGAAGTGGATCAGTTTCACCTTGACTAAAAGTCAGAGAATTCAAGCCTAGTCTTGCTCCTTCAAAGTTATAGACAGGAGATTTGAGTTAACGTGTGGCTACTAACAGAGATATCTTGACCTAGGGTGTTGTTATTTGATATTTTGATATTAAGACGGCCCACATAAGTGGATCCATTCCATCTTGACTCAAGGTCAGAGAGTTCAGGCCTAGTCCTGTTCCTGTAAGGCTATTGACAGGAAATTTAATTTAAGTTGTGACTGCAAACAGGATATCTTGACCTAGGGTATGGTTACTTGGTATTTTGGATATTAAGATGGCAATCACTTTGTTCTTGTATCATGATTTTAAAAAAAAATTGCTTTCTTCCTCTTTTTTTGGGCTGGGGTATTTAAAGATTATAAGAAATAAATACTGAATGCTTTCAGTATTCACTGGATTGCCCTCCTGTACTATCCTGTGCCTCTGTCTTTCTTTCATATCTTTGTTCCTCTTGTTTAGTATTTCTAATCCTCATGCCCTACCCTGGAAAGTATGAATGCATCGAGGCTGGACCCTGACAGATGTCACCCTGATGTGTGGCCAGAACAGCAGAGAGTAGATATGAAGAAATGGGGAGACGAATGGGATTGAGATGCATGATGGGAAATCCTCAAAGATTTAACAAAAAGTTAAATTTTTAAAAAGGTTGTCAAGAGGAGCTGAATAGCTGGATGTAAATTCCTTTCCCCATTTATCTTTGTAATGAGTATACGTAACAAAGTCAAGCCTCATGTCCACCTTACTGTGCACTCAGTACAGTCCCAAGGTTGTGAGGCATTACAACCTTAATCAGCAGTTTCCTTTTCCCATTTATCATAGTTCTGCAATGTGCCAGCACTCAGACCAGGGCCACAACTCATATTTCCTATTTATAAGCATCCATCTGATATTTCTGATATTTTTCTGTGACCAAACATTATTATATCACATGGTGTTATTCTGCACCAAACCAATTCATTGAAGTCAGCTATTTGAATGATTTTTCCCCTTAAGCATTAATGTCTAACTAATTGTGAGATAAATTGTAGACACTTTAGGTATGAACATACTACAATGTTTTACTGTGATCAAGGAAAATACCTTTACCGAGGACTGAGAGGGATCTCAGGGCACATAAGATTCCATGAAAGCCAAATGTTATAGGAGGGAGTTTAACACCTGTGTGATTCTGGCAGATTTTTAGGATATAGTCTCTCCCTCCTGCATACACTCTTGTGATGTTGCAACGTACCATTCACCCTCATAGAGGTCACATCCATAAGGGTGCCTTGACCTTGGATGCTGAACCACTGGTACTACCCCATTTAGACAAGAGACAGATTCAGCTTTCCTAGGCCAATGTCACCTAGGCCAGTTCTTTCACACCTGTGGTGAGGGGTGTGGCCATCTCTCCTGAGAACAAAGGAAGGGGGAACAGCTCTTCAATGAGGGATAAGGCCAGGTTTCCTACATCAGTGTCCTGAGAAGGAGAAGGGACAGTGATGGGCAAGGTTGGCTTAGCACAGCTCTCGGATTTCAACACACATGTTTCCTATAACTCCCCTGTAGCAACACTGGCCATGGACATCACAGACCTTAGCTGCATCACAAACATGGACCCAGACCTGGTCCTCAGTAGCAGCTTGTGCTAGATGTCACCATGGCCTAGGTGCCAGCACAGGCCTCCCTGATCTGTAAGGCCCCAGCAGCAGCATAGCCCTTGGATACATACATGGTCTCAGGTGGCTGACCGTCCAGACCCCAGGAATCTGAGTAGCCACCTGTTGCAACAGAAACCATGGACGTCAACTGTGAACATGGCTGCAGTAGGATCACAGAACCAGATATGGCCCATGGCAGCAATCTGGATGGCCTATGCTGCCACCCAGGCCATGGTGACATCTGAGCCCAGGCTGTGTTGTAAAGCCATGTCTGGGTTGATAGTCATGGCTCCAGATATTACTGAAGGCTGTGCAAATACCCAGAGTCTAGGTCATCTTTTGAGGCCAGGTAAAGATCTCAGGGTCATGCTGTGGTCAAAGTCATACAGACCTGAAGGCCTGCACTGCTGCAAGGTACCACAGTGACATCCACGTCCAGGCTGCAGCTAAGGAACATGTCTGAGTCCATGGCCTGATGTGGGATTTCCCTCTCTATGCTGTGATTACCATTGATTAATAAAGTACCTGTCTGGGGCCTATACAGGGAGTATAGGTAGGTGTGAAAAACTAAATTGAATGCTGGGAGGAAGAAGGAGGAGTTAGAGAGAAGCCATGTGGTCCCTGCTGGAGATAGATTCTGGAACTTTAGTTGGTAAGCCACAACCACATGGTGATACACAGATTAATAGGAATGGGTTAAATTAGTATGTAAGAGTTAGCCAATAAGAAGCTAGAGCTAATGGGTTAAACAGTTATTTAATTAATACAGTTTCTGTATGATTATTTAGGGACTAAGCAATCAGGAACCAACAAGAGGTTCTCTCCTTACTACAATGGCCCTATCACAGCCAGGTTCTGTGTTGTTGTCTGTAGCTCCTGATAGCATCACAAGCCATGCATGACGCCATCCAGGGCCATTACCTGGGGGCATGTTGGTGCCCAGGATGCCACTGGAGCTATGCCAATCCTAGTGGCCTGTGGTGCCATTTGGAGCCATGGTGACATCTGAGCCTAGGCTGCTGCCAGGGACCATGTCTGGATCTGTGGCCTAACACCTTCATCTTGAGTGAGGAACTAACCTAAGTTTTTTCACTCTACACTGAATTCCCCTTAGACTCATCATGTCATAATATAAATGTTTCTTTGTTCTCATCTGTCTTCTTCAGGAAAAAAAAAAAAAGTTGTATCGTATTTTTTTTAACACTTTGTTTGTTTGACAGACACCAATTTATCTGCAACTAACTTTAGTCTTTAAGTAAATAAAGAAACAAATAAGTCCAATCGCATGCTCCTGGATGGGAAGAATATCATTCTGCTTCCTTCCTGACAAAACAGAGTTAGCACTAGTAGATATAAGACCTGGGCTGGCTTAAAAGGGGTCAGCAGCAATTATCCACGATTAGAGGGTGTAGCTATGCTCTCGGGACTGGCAGTCAAATACTTTCAAGTTCAGCTTTGATCATACATGTCTGCAGATTTTCACCGTAAATTTATGTTTAGATACAAAATACACATTTCCATTTACAAATTCTTACTTTTCCATCAATCACATATTAAACATTGAGTAAATCATCAGGAGAATGTATAATTTCTTTGGCAAAACCAAAGCTTGCCTAGAAATTCAATCACAAATTTAGAGAAAATTAAAAGGACTGCAAAATTTCTGGGGTGATGCTGTGAAGTAACTCAGTGTTTACTGATTACATGTTCAACACAGACCCCTAAGGTAGACTCTCTGCAGGAAAAGGACAGTCATGGCCTCACCACACAGCTGTGGAAGGACTGCAGATCACAGGGCTCCTCCGCATCTGAATTTCTGCACTGCACCGCTGTGTAACGTCAGATTCTGCATATTTCCAGTCCAAATTTGACCTTTTCCACCCCTCAAACTTTCCTCTCCCCTGTCAGGCGTCATGCTTGTGAGATTTTGTATCCCTATATCTCTAATACAAAATGCCATACAACCTTCCCCTCCAGAAAATTCTTCAATATAATTTTGATGGTCTATTGTTAGTAAGTAGCTTAAGAAATGAATATAGTTTAGCAAGAACAAATTTAGACAGAAGCTTAGAAATGCTTAGCCAGAATGATAATTAGTTGCAATCATTTAAAAGTGGAGCTATGCCAACCGGAGTTATGTTTGAAGATATGTGGCTGCCTACGCAGGTGAAGCCAGAAGACTGGAGAGCAATAGAGGCACTTCCTCTCCTTTAGCACTCATTAGCTGGACATGTATGTGAATTTACTTCTCTAAATTTCCATTCCTTTTCAACTCTACATTAAGTTTTATACAAATATGTTTGTTTTGCCTTTATAGTGCTCTTGGCATTCAAAAACTTCATAACCTAAGAATTATATAATACAAATTTGTCGCCATTTTAAAGTTTAAATAAAACCATCATAAGTAACGGTTATGTATAAAACCATACAAGCAGTGTCTTGTATGTGGGTATTCCGTGCAAGCAGCACCTATTCCTTGTGCAACTGCCTCCTAGAAGTGCTTGTCTGAGATTCTGTGTGTTCTTGCTGAGAAGACGTATATGTCACAGAACACCACAGTGAGGGATTCACTCAAAGAACCATATAAGCATGCAGGTCAACTTTATCCAGTAGTGTGACAAATACTAGCTAAAAGGAGTCTTGGGGTCATTTCCTACAGTGCATAAGCTTCAAATGCAACCTGTGTCACCCAGATGCTACTTAATTCCCTGGGACAATGAAAGGATGTTCTCTTCACGGACTTCAGTACCATCACCTTGTTCTTCTCACTTAGAATCTACAGTGGGAAAATCAGTTCTTCGGAATGATCTCTTTCACCAGGACTGAGACCTATCCTTGGTTGTTTGTTCAAGCTGCAAGGTTTGCCTTTAGTAGCCATGCAAATGAACATCAAACAGCTTCAACATAAGCTGTCATCAGTGTTTTTCATATAGCCATTCTGATAGGTGTACAAAGGTCTCTCAAAGTCATTTTGATTTGCCTTTTCCTGATGACTAAGCATGTTGAGCAATTCCTTAGATGTCTTCCAGCCATTTCAGATTCTTCTGTTGAGAATTCTGTATTTAGAGTGTACCCCATTTTTTGATTAGATTATTTTGTGTAGTGGCATTTCATTTGTATTTTAATTAATAAAGCTTGTCTGAAGAACTGAAAAGTAAAACAGTTACAACGGCCAACCTTACAGATCTTTGAAGTCTATATAAGGAGGATGGGGCCCAACAAAATAACTTCTCCAGGTCAATGAAAACACCTCTACGTTGAAAAACACCACCTGAGAATTGGCTTTGGACAACAAATTGCTCAGAATAATTTCAAGGTGGTTAGCAGAGATGATCCAGCCTAACAGACTACTCTGGCCAGGACTTGAGATAAGCCCAGCACTTTCCCATTACTCATAGATTGAACAAAATATGATACAGCTACCTCTCCCAGGACTTGAAAATTAACACAAATTTTTATTTTCAGGATCCCCTAAAGATACCACTGCCCCCAGACAGAAGAAAGTAAATTTAAGACTGTGATGCCCACATTCCCAACACGGAGGTGAGTGGTGTTTGGTCATTCAATGAATTATGGATATTTGTCATTGTTTTGGGGGTCAGCTTCAAATCATTGTTGGTAATGTCAGAAAAAATGCTAAACCAATGAAATTAGATTCAGGTTCTTGTCTTGAAAAGAAATAAAAGGGGGATATAGATATGATAGGATAAAAAGGTAGATTATTGAATCTACTCTCAAAGAAAAAAGGAAGTTATAGATATGATAAGATAAAAATGTAGATTACTGAATCTACATTTTAAAAGCACCTATTATTTTTAAATGTCTTACATTGGCTTGAACTTTCATATATTGTATAAAAATTTTGTATATTGATATAAATCAGAGATTAATTGTCTTAAAACATATTGTACATATATTTCTAATCTTGTTCAAGGTATTGTACCTATACAACTCATCTAACAATATAATGCAGATCTCTAGTCCTTGAAAATTATTATTATCAACTGTTTAGATAATAAGGAAATATAGGTTAGTTAATCACCTAGTATAATCAAACTTGTAGTCACAGTAGGTATGCTTTCAAGGTGAAACAAAGATAAATTTTAGATAGACAGGTCATTTTCAAACATTTTAGAGATCTACAGAATATTGCATGTAATATGTTTTAATGACATGGGCTCTATTTTATAACAATGAGGCATGTCTGTTCCTGGCAGCACTAAACTATTTCAGAAAAGATGATGGACATCAAAGAAACTCCAAATGGAATATACTTTCCTTTGTGCCAAAAGTAAACCACTGGGCAAAAAAATGCCCCTGCCTTGACTGCTCATGGTGTGCTGTCCTAATTAGACAAGTAGGACACAAAAGAGACTGCTAAACTTTGTCAAGACAAGGAGGGATGTAGGAGAGACCCAGCCAATCACCTTGCTAACAGGGGGCGGGGTCCCCTGAGGATATTTTTTACTTATTAAGATTGAGGGCGTGCTCCCAACTGCCCCTTCTGCTTTCCTGTTCTCTGCAGAAACTTGTGATTTTGTAAGTCTATTTCCCCATTAAAGCTGTATATATTATTACAATCTGTCTGCATTCATTTACGATACTACACTTGGCGCCCAACGTGGAGCTTTGCGGATACCCACCCCGAATCAGAGCCTCCTGGGTGGCGACCGCTGGGAGCCAGCGCCCCCCACCCCCCCGGAGGCCTCTCCCTCCACGCAGATTGTACCCTCTCAGCACAGCTCCTTGCCGGTTCTCTCTGCCCGACTATGGCAGCAGAAGCTACTGAGATTCTGAGTCACTGAACATCTGCAGCGACTTGATTTTTCCTGCTGCTTGCTAAAAAGTCGGCAAACGGGACTTCTGATGGGTGACTTAACCCTGGCGGTTTGGCCATAGTTGAATCAGCCACTCACCACGAGTCTGTGTACCCCGCCCTGCCCAACAGTGGTACAAGCGACTCTGTAACAGTGTGATCAGTACACAACGCCACTCTGCACACGTGACTGCTCTGTGTCCCCTCCTCGTGGGTGGCTTAGTTTGGCCTTGGCTTTCCCCTGTTTCCTGTCCCTCCCTTCTGCTGCTTACAGTTAACTTTCAGTTTTGGGTTTTGAGTAGACTTTTCAGACCAGCTCAGACTCCTACCAAGTAAACTCACGTGCACTCACTCAATCTGGTTTTTATGACATCATGAATTTTTTTTTAAGTGCTAATATTAGACCTGTTTTTTGATACCAACTGCACGAGACAATTTCAAATGGTGCACATTTTTGACAACACTCTGGCCGGACCTTCTCAAAACACTCAGAGACTAGTTACAATTTTCTTAGGTCAAAGGTTAATTTGGGAATTTTATTATCATTTGCTTTCACAGGACCCCCTAAGAAGAACATCACCCCCATGTCAGCCAGAAGCAATCTTAGAGGACGACGTCCCCTCTCCCAACAGAGTTTGCCCTCAGGGTTAGGGACATCATTTAGTGGTTGGTTTAGGGTTGAGGGGATGGGGAGATATCTTATGGAATTAGGGGTATTTAAAAAAAGGGGGGGATTAACTGGTTTGATGGGATGATTGGTATTTGTGAATTACTGTTTTTAGAAAATTGTATTGGTACTGTTTCTTGTATATTGATATATTGAATATTGAATTTGAGTGTTCCTACCTCTATTTTTGTATAAGAGTATGCTTATATCTTTGTCTATATTGTATTGATACATCTACCATATTACAATGTACATTTCTACCTCTGATACTATTATATAATAACATTGTTTACATTTGATATGTAATGACATTGTTTACAGTTGAAGATCATTGTCTTCATATATTGCACAGTTGTTTATTCTCTTAGTCTTCAAGTTAGATAGGTATTGAGAATTATATGTTTGTCATATTTATTTTTAGGTTAATCAGGTTTTTTAGATAGATAGTATAATCTTCAGCCTCTTCAAAGAGCTGTAAAAAATGGCCTTTAATCTAACCTAGAATTCTGTGCCAACGAGACACAATCACTCCTGGCGACACCACTCTACTCCCGAGAGAACGTTGAGCACCAAAGACACTCCACTGGGAGCTTGTCTTCTTGGCAGAACTGGCCTTTGGGTTAAGAAAAGCACATATCTCAACTACTGACAAAGATACAAAATATCCATAAGTGGATAAAACAGGATTGTCTTATCTTGCCAAGACAGGGTAGGATAGTTCTAAGAAAGTTCCTTGCCTTTAATACTGGTATGTCAGTTATGTTAGGCCTTAGCCAAAGTTGGTTGACTCAACATTACAAACAAGACTTTGGGTGATTGCCCAGGTAGTCAGTTGTCTCTGTCATTTGTTACACGTTTTGGATATTTCTTGTTTGTTAAATAATATTAACTCCCTTCTCAGAACTTTGACGGAGTTAAATATTATATAATTATAGTTACTCTCTATATTATTTAGACCCCTTGAGATAGAATGTTTAGCAAAACTTTTGTTATATGTTTTTTGCTCAATATTGTTTGTTATATTTATTATTTGTTACTATTGTATTTAGTTGTATTTAGTTTGGCTCTATCTTATTTAGACAAAAAGGGGAGATGTAGGAGAGACCCAGCCAATCACCTTGCTAGCAGAGGGCAGGGTCCCCTGAGGATATTTTTTACTTATAAAGATTGCAGGCGTGCTCCCAACTGCCCCTTCTGCTTTCCTGTTCTCCACAGGAACCTGTGCTTCTGTAAATCTATTTCCCCATTAAAGATGTATATATTATTACAATCTGTCTGTATTCATTTACGCCGCTACAGAGGGACATTCCTTCAGAAGATCCTGCTTCACAGAAAGCCTGTCGAATATGCTAAGCTTGTAGACTGAACATGTATGCTCCAACATTTCAGAGGAATTTTGGGTGAGTATCCAGGCATTCAACTGTTTCTGTCATTTCTCACATTTTTTTGGAAGTCATTTTCTTGCACTTCCTGCTTACTCAGTATTATTTCCTTCTTGTGTCTCTGAGGGAGTTGAAGACTAATAGTTATAGTCATAGTTATAGTTTTCCTTGTTTAACTGACACAGAAAACAAGTTATGATAAAAAGTAAATTACATACAAGACTTTGGACTCCGCAACTTAGGATAGATATGGAGTATTATCTCTAATTTATCAAATGCAAATGGACTAGATATTGTTGATGATTTATTGCCTGTATATATTGTATATAGTTACCATACTTATTGTATATAGTTTTTCTTATATCAGTTATAGACTCCTTTTTTATTTTAGACAAAAAAAGAGAAATTTAGTGACATTTCATTTGTATTTTAATAAATAAAGTCTGACTGAGATTCAGAAAAATAAAACAGCCACACTGGCCAGCCTTACAGACCAATCAACAATGACACATACCTTTAATCTCAGTAGCCACACTAGTTTGCCATAGAAATCAAGCCCTTAATTCCAGAACTAAAGAAGATTATAAAATGGGAGGAGACAGTTCACAGTTTCAGTCTTATTCTGGGGTTTTCTAGAGGCAGGATCACCACTTTCAAACTGAGATCAAGGTAGGAGCCAGTAGCTGGCTGCTTTGCTTTCCTAGTCTTCAGGTTGAACCCCAAAATCTGTCTCTGAGATTTTATTAATTGTGATACAATTTGGTATTTTGATGTCTAACTTCTTGGCTTCTTTATATATTTTGGAGATCAATCCTCTGTCAGATGTGGGGTTAGTGAAGATCTTTTCCCATTATGTAGGCTGATGTTTTGTCTTATTGACTGTGTCCTTTTCCTTAAAGATGCTTTTCAATTTCAGGAGGTCTCATTTATTGATTGCTGTACTCCATGTCTGTGCTACTGGTGTTATATTGAGGAAGTGATCTCCTGTGCCAATGCATTCAAGGCTACTTTCCACTTTCTCTACTCACATTCAGTGTAACTGGATTTATGTTGAGGTCTTTGATCCACTTGGAATTGAGTATTGTGAAGGGCAATGGATCTATTTTCATTCTTCTACATGTCACCATCCAATTATTCCAGTGATATTTGCTGAGATGCTTACTTTTTCCGATGTATATTTTTGGCTTCTTTGTGAAAAATCAGGTGCTTATAGGTGGGTGCTTTGACATCAGGGTCTTTGATTTAATTCAACCAATCCATGTATATGTTTTTATGCCAATACCAGGTTGTTTTTATTACTACAGAATTGTAGAGATTGGAGTCAGGGGTGGTGATGCCTCCAGAAATTCCTTTATTGTACAGGATTGTTTTAGTTATCCTGGGGTGTGTGGAACACTCCTCCACTGATGGTGGGAGTGCAAACTTTTACAGTCACTTTGGAAATCAATACTGCAGTTTCTCAGAAAAGTGGGAATCAGTCTACCTCAAGACCCAGCATTACCACTCTTGGGCTTATACCCAAAGGATGCTTAATCATACCACAAGGACACTTGCTCAACTACATTCATGGTAGCACTATTCATAATAACCAGAACCTGGAAATAACCTAGATGCCCCTCCATGGAAGAATGGATAAAGAAAATGTGATATGTTTATACAATATAGTATTCAGCAGTTAAAAAAAATGACATCATGAAATTCTCAGACAAATGGATGGAACTAGAAAAAAACATCATCCTGAGTGAGGTAATCAAGACCCAGAAAGACAAACGTGGTGTGTACTAACTCATAAATGGATTCTAGATTTAAAGCAAAGGATAACCAGGCTACAATCCACAGCCTCAAAGAAGCTAGGTAACAAGGAGGACCCTAAGAAGGACCTAGGAAGAGGAAATATAAGAGACCTCCTGGGAAAACTTGGGGTGGGAAGGGGAGCAATAGAGTGGAGGAGATATGGGATGAGAAAATGAGGGAACAGGATTATCGGTTTGGGGATGGACAGAGAAGGAGAGCAATGAAAGCGATATCTTGATAGAGGGAGCCATTATGGGGTTACAGAGAAAACTAGTGCTAAGGAATTCCCCAGGAATCTATAAGGATGACCTCAGTTATGATTCTTAGCAGTAGTGAAGAGGGTGCCTGCCTACAGAGACAGCTGACCAGAGATCATGGGAAATCACAGACTCTAGACCGACAGCTGAGGAGACTGCATGAGAACAAATTAGGCCCTCTCCTTGCAGGTGACAGTTGTGTGGCTTAGTCTCTTTAAAGGGCCCTGGCAATGGGTCCAGGATCTATCCTTGGTGTATGAGCTGGCTTTTTGGAGCCCATTCTCTGTGGTTGGATGTCTTGCTCAGCCTTGATGCAGGGAGGAGGTACGTGGTCCTATCTCAACTTGATGTGACAGGCTTTGTTGACTTCGCATGGGAAGCCTTACTACTTCTGAGTAGTAGATGGGGTGGGCTTGGGGGCAAAGTGGTGGGGAGCAGGAAGAGGGGAGGGAGGGGGAACTATAGTTGGTATGGAAGAGGAATAAAAATTTAAAATAAATAAAGTAACAAAGTAATCAGCTTCTACAATGAAACAAAGTAGAAAATAACTAATATTGTCTAATGTTGCATAACTTCATATTACTTGGCTATTTCATTCACATACGTGTGTATGTTTACACGGTGTTATCTTGGTGAAGATCGAAGAAAGATTCAAAGCCCTTCAGGCCACACAGAGCTCAGACTTTTAGGACCCTTTATTTCTTATCTAGGATCAGAATGGGAAAAAGCTTATTACAAGCTATAGCAGATTTGTTACCAATGCCATTCTCCTTTGAAATCTGAACAGCAGACATCCTGACCTTTGTCTATAGTCTTCCCTCTCTAAATAGCCCAAAGTTTCACCACAAGCATCACCAATCATGCAAATTTTAAGTATCCATTACTACATATATACTCACATTTCCCTGTACATTACTTAATATCAGTTACAATAATTTACTTGCCTGTGTATTCACTAGGTTGACATGCTTTATTTGTCTCACGAGACTCAAATTTTATATAAATTCCAGTATGTAGCTTTGCCAGTCCTTATATAGCTTGATGGTTCTAAAGGAAACACACAATCACAAAAAATGATCAGTTTCTCTATATACAAAGGTACAAACACCATACATTTTCAGTAAGTTTTGTGTTTCAGATTCAGCTGTAGCAAGAGCAAGGACTTCAGCTATACCAGGCACTGCATGTAGCCCTATTTGCAGGTTCATACTGATGAAGCCTGTGTCTGCCTGAGGTCAAGGCCTTCCTGAGGTTCCCCACATCCTGTCTGCTGAGGGTGTAGACTTGTGTGCTTTATTCCATTCATTGTAGAGATATTTAGCTAACTACTGGCAGACAGATTTCTCCATCTTTATTTTTTTTTAAAAAAAAAAGAAAAATCACTCTCATGGTTTAATAATACAAATTTCTGTTTTTTTTTCCTGCCAATATCACTAATTGCCATTGTATAATCAGAGCTAATAAGTCACCTATCTAAAGTGTTCTACAGCACTGATCCTGTTTTTTTGTTTTGACATGTTCTTCCTTGAAATATCTCGCTTCTGGTTTTCTTCTTACCTAACCACTCCTTTTTCAAAATTGCTCCTTCAATTTTCTTCTTAGCCCCTAAAGGTTTAAGTGCCCTAGAAATCAATCCTTACACTTTATCTCAATCATTCTGGCGATTTAACCCAGATTTGTGCCACTAAGCGACATCATTTATCTGATGATGCCTAGAAATTCAATTCACCCTTAGAACTAACTTTTTCACGAACTGAAGACTCTCTGTCTGACAATTACACATGAAAATGTATTTAAAAGTTTTGACTTTACATTCACAAAATCTATCTCCAATGTTTCCTATATCAGGAAAGCTCAATAGGGACATTCCTATAGCAGAGAGCAAAGGACGGGCAGTCATATACACCACATGAATACCTATAGACAAACATGCATACACATTTCAGATACACACATATATACACACTCACAGATACAAACACACATACACACTAACACATGCATATGTGTACTATACACGTTCAAAAGCATACACACATATAGGACTGTCATTAATCAAATATTCAGATTTCCTAGATCCCAAGATTACTCTTGTCACCTTGCTCCCCAAGCCCAGAACAGATGTGTGTCAAGGAAAGGACGAAAAAAAAAAATCATTGCCTTCAATAAAGCCTCTTTAATCTAAAAAAAATGCATTTTAATTATCAATTAGCACTTGAGTAACTCTTGTGATGCTTGGATGACAAACACAGGGTTGAAAGAGGTTGAGGTACACAGTGGACCAGCTTCACACTAAGACCAAGCAAGGCAGTGTCACCTCTTGCTTTATGTCTCACAGGGGCTGTAAGTTCCATATCATGCTCTATGCACAACCACATTTTCCAAGGTGTGTTTGAGTGTGTGTGTGATATTGCTTTTATATTTTGTTTAAAGCATGCCTCACATGTAGTTCTGAAGGGCTGTGTGGAATCCTAAGTACCAGAAGTCTCCTCCATGTCTTATGAAGACATACATGCCAGGTAAGCTTCAGTCAGACTTGAAATATAGTGCTATATGGTTAGCTATAAGTTTAATATTAATAACCCATATCATATAGTAACTAAGGCATCCATAATATAGGTGGGCCTTGTGTCTATGTGTTAATTTCATTGGTTAATAAAGAAACTGCCTTGGCCTTTTGATAGGCAGAACTTAGATAGGCAGAGTAGACAGAACAGAATGCTGGGAAGAAGGGAAGTGAGGCAGTCACCATGATTCTTCGACTTGAGACGGATGTAGGCTCGAATCTTTCCCAGTAAGCCACCACCTCATGGTGCTACACACATTATTAGAAATGGGTTAATCAAGATATGAGAATTAGCCAATAAGAGGCTGAAACTAATGGGCTAGGCAGTGTTTAAATGAATACAGTTTGTGTGTTGTTGTTTCGGGTAAAAATAGCCAGGTGGCAGAGATGGAGCCCACCGACCTCATCACTACACATCCATAGGTAGAAACACATATTTTGAAAAAATTCTCTATAGGTTAAATGGTTAAAATATTGAGAACATAAGATTAAAGAATCCAGAAAAGGATTTCTGATATTATATTTAATTTTATTTTTATCTTAAAATGTTCGTTCCATTTCTTTTCAACTCAGGTTCTCACATTGTCATTTGCACGGCTTGTACGCTTTGTTCTTATGTTATCAGTCTTCAAATGTCTAACTGTCCTGTCTAAACTTGTTAGCACCAGGCAAATATTCTCTTAATCTACTAAACATTTTGTTTCACACAGTGATATCTCATATTTCACTGAGAGAGACCTACTTGTTCTATCATTGAATACCTTACATTTAGATTATCATTCAGCCCATGAAATGATTAACAAATATTGAATGACTGTATAAATTAATATATGATTTTAGATGAATAAAAACCACTAATAAGAGCTTTTTTACATTTTTATAATATATGAAATAGGCAATTTGGTGTTTTACATAAATTTACCTCAAGTCAACAAAATAGAAACTCATGGAGTTTTAAAACACCCAGGCTCTTTGGAGATAATTGTGAAAGAGGGAAGAAAAAGATTGTAAGAACCAGAGATACTGTGACATTGCATGCCCTAGAAATGTCACAGAAATTAAATTCATGAAGTCTCATCAACATAGCTGCCTAAAATGCCCTTAACAAGGATGATACCAATAGTGACATGCTGACATGAAAGGGGAAATCTCACAGGCTCAAGCCCAGACCAAGAACTACAAGCAAAAAAAGGAGTAATGAAAGCATAAGAAATGTTCTTCAGGGAAGTCCCTGGTTGATTATCTAATACCACGTGCAAGCCTTGTAATCATATACCTACACATGGCATTTGGGGGGCTAAACAGATCATATTTATCTATTTGGTAATATATATCAATAATGAAAGAAAAAGAGGCCATGAACTTGACAGAGAGCTAGTGGGGTACATGAGAAAACTTGGAAAGAAGAAAGGGGAAGAGAAATGATGTAAATATATTTTAACTTTAAAAACTTGAAAAATAGCACCCATGCTCAGCTCTTGAAAACATGTACCTCTCATTCAAATCAAACCCTGTAGGACTGATTCCAGGGTGTCTATTTACTATATAATTCTTGCACACAGAAAGCACAGTTTTCAAGTGTAAATAAATGCACTACACCTGTGCTGTTACAAAGACGAAAATCAAGCTTTCTGACCAAATGGAAAGACTAGGTCTCCCTTTACCTTATTAGACACAATGTCTGTTTATTCGCCACCCTGGCATATTCTCTTTAAAGCTGGTCTCCTGGGAAGCTGTAAATCTCTGTTTGATATGTCCTTTCTGTAAACTCACAAAGGAAACCAGCATTTACCTGATCCAAAATAATAAAAGTGCAGAAAAATCAATAATGGAAAAAGAACATCTACTCTCCAATTTTGTTCCCCGCAAACAACAGCAGCAAAGGAAAAGACTGGAATCAGTAGGTGCTGCTGTTTTATACTAGGTTGACATCATTATAATTTGTTCTCTGTGGAAAATTGGTCTATTTCAGCTTTAAGTTGCACTAAAGATGGGGTCAGATTAACATATGACTTGTTAGATCCATGAGATTAAGACAGGTAAATGGATAGTTCTGGGCTCCAGTTCCAGATCTGAGTTTTTGACCTTTAAAAGCAGCATTATAAAAAAGTAAATAAATGAAAGTTAAAAAGGGTAGATGAAGCCATTGAAACTAAAACATAGTAACATGGTATTTTGTGTCTATTCTCTTTTGGCATGTTTTATATCAGTTAATCCTTTTTTAATTTTTATTCTTTGAAAGTAGTATGCATATATACAGTAAAAATAAGTATGTATAATAAATGTCATATTTGGTTTCCTTTTTCTCCTCCATGTCCTCACAGATACACTCACCACCCATCAAGTTTCAAACTTCCTGTCCTCTTCTTTTTAAAAAAAAACAACAAAATAAAATAGTTTACTAAGTCTAATTAGTGCTACCCTTATGCCTAGCTATAATCCAATATCAGCTGTACAGGTCTGAAAATGTACACACACAAGTAGCATTATATGACAATCAAGTGCTCTGCCTCTCTCTCTCTCTCTCTCTCTCTCTCTCTCTCTCTCTCTCTGTCTGTCTTTCTCTCTTTCCTGTGTGTGTGTGTGTGTGTAACAATGATTCAAGAAAGAGGTCTTTTCATCTAACACTTATAGGGAGCCTTCCAAATACCTTTCTTAAGTCCAATGAAGAGGGAATGATTTTATCACAACCAGTATTCGCATTCAAAGTCTACAACTTCTGGTACCTTTTGTTTATTTTTTCTCTATGTCTATGATGATGAACAAGCTTTTAGTTGGTTATGATAATTAAAGTTGCTTTTGTTTTTATCCTAAAAACTGTTCAGTGGTGTGCATGTTGTATCCTTCCATACACTTCCATACACAGAAAGCAGAGTACAATGGATTGAGCTGCTAGTGATTTTTTTTTTTTTTGGAGGGAATTTCTGTCGATGATAAAAAGGGACAGAGCAGACTTAAGAAGGGGGTAAGGTCAGACTCTAGAAATCAATTCATAGGGGCTTCCTGTGAAAGCAGAAGAAGAGAGGAAGAATTGAATAAACAGAGACTATAACTACAGATCAGCCTTTAGGAAGTCTCAGTCAGACCAGTAGATGTTCCAAAGTCACAAGTGCAAGTCAGAAAATCCTGGTCCACACAGGAAAAGAACTGCTATTGTTTCTCCATGCTTACTTCTCATCAAAGAGTAAAATGGAGAGAGAAATGGTAAGAAACCCCAAGATTGAGTCCTCTTGCAGATTCAAATGAGAGACCAGGGGTCACCAGCAGACTGTATTCACTGTAACAGTTTCTAAGACTAAATCTGAGTAGTGCACCGTCAGGTCCATCATGTGTCTCAATGAGCACAAATATAAATATTGTGAAAATATTATCACCTGGTTAGCCATTGTCTTCTGGTTTATTATATTTCACATTTTACATGATTTTGCATAGAGATTGTTTAGCAAAACCACAGTGGTGGATCTGGCAAAAATGATGAACTCGGCAAGGCTCAGCTTGCTCACTTCATTGTTGAACCAACCAAGAAAAGTTTCAAATAAGTACATGATTATGTTCTCTATACCTCTTTCTGAACAGAACTGCAGATGTTCAAGGTATTTACCCTGCTTGACTGGTGAGAGGAGGCAACTATGTGCTGCTCCTTTGGCCATTGGACTAACATCATGTTTACTCACATAAAATTCTGCCTTTTGAGTACTGGGACTAAAGGTGTGCACCCCTACACTCAGTTTACACATAAAACTATTACACCCATGTCTTCGGTTGCTGGATAAACACACCTAAAGTACCTGGATGTCACCTGTCTTCAAGGCCAAAGGACAGAATTTAGATCTGTAAAAATCACAATAATATTGATAGGCCTTTGACATTGCTCCATTAGATGGGGAAGCCATGCCTTCCCCGAGAGCTAGTATGACACTGATTTGGCATCACTGCTCTCAGTTTTCTCACTAGCATATCACACTTCTTAGATGACCTCTACAGGGCTAGCCCTTTGTTATGTGGTTCCTATCAGTTTTCTATTGCCCTATGAGACAGGTCATTTTTGTGTTTATTTTATAGTCTAATCCATAGAAGCAAACTGTTTCGGCCACAGCTTCTGAGAATTGTCACCAGGATGCTAACCTGAATAGTTCTGTTCCCAGACAAGCTGTTATACAGGTATAGTAAATGCATGAAGTTTTGTTATTTACAGCTGTCGTAGTTGATGCTAAAAGCTGCATTCATGTGCTATTCCAAAGGTAATAAATCTCACATCCCTGGTATCTACTGGATGTCTTTCTCATAGTATAGTACTCTTGTGTTAGAAGAATGAACTTATAGGATTAATTTAGAATTAATGTTCTGACCCAGATAAACTTAATCAATCTCTCTTAATGTGCTTTCTAAAGTTTGGGTTGGGGATATTCTGTGACCTCTGTTCTGGCACCCAGGAAGTCTATCAGGAATCCTGGAGCTCCAGATGCCCTACTGGGTGAGAGTTCATCTACGCTCAGACTGCAGTCTGGCTGGGCAGATTCTTCTGTCCTTACTTCCTCTGATCAATGCCATGAGATTCCTGTTTCTTTTCTATCTGAAAAGGTGAGGCTCAGGATGTTCCTGGGTCTGAGCTGACAGAAAGCATGCTTCTCCATTTAGTCACTGGTCTCTTGCACCTCCTGGCCCTCCCCAGCAATCTCTTTTCCCCCTTGGTGTTTCTGCTGGTTCTGGCAATCTCTGCGGTTCCCACACTTTACAGTGTGGCCCATTCCAGGACATGGTTTACTCTTGGACCTAAATCCCTGAGTCCTTTGAGAGCCTCCCTCAGTCTGTGAAGAACTGTCTCAATTTTCTCAGGACCCAGATGTTAACTTGCCCCTTCTACTTGTCTCAACCATCCTGATGGCATATACAGTAACCCAGGCTATCCATTATGACTGTCTCATCTTTGAACTCAAATGTGAAATAGAGACAGAAGCACAAAAAGCAAGTCTTCCTAGCCCAGTGACCTATGGTTCTGAGTTCAACCAATGGAGCTCCAACCATTCTGGATGGATATATCAGCAGACATTCAACCCCCAGGACTTTTGTGAACCTTGGTGACTTCATGTATCTAGCTATGGTGTAAATTCAGCTCTGGGATTGAGGACCAGTCTCTCCACCACCAAGTCCCACCCTGATGTGGGGCTTCCCCTCTGTATGCTGTGATTACCATTGATTAATAAAGAAACTGCTTTGGACCTATAGCAGTGCAGAACAGAGGTAGGTGGGGAAAACTAAATTGAATGCTAGGAGAAAGAAGTGGGAGACAAAGAGAAGCCATGGAGTTGCTGCCCGAAACAGGTGCGCTAAAACTTTGCTGGTAGGCCATGACCTCATGGTGATGTACAGAATAATGGAGATGGGCTAATTTAAGATATGAGTTAGCCAGAAATATGATTAAGCTATTGGTGAGCCAGTGTTGCAAATAATATGATTTCTGTGTGATTATTTCTGTTCTGGGCAGCCAGGAAAAAAACAAGTGGCCTTCTACAACACCACCCTCTCTATTGAACTGTGTCAACTTAGATGTGACTGTGCCATCTTTCAGGTTAGGAGGAGAGTGTCTTGGGGCCTGTGAAAGATCTTCTCTCCAGAGAACTGGACAGAAATCAAAGTCTCAAACAGTACAAAGAATGTTAAATAGAGACAAGAATGTCTGAGTAGCCAACAGCTCTATTCAAACACTCTTTTCAGTCTAAAAAAAAAATATATATATATATATATATATATATATATAGTGTACAGTGTTTTTAGATGTTTTAAAACTTAAGATCCAAAGTATTTTCAAAAAGTACTCTTTCAATCTCCATAAAATATAATAATATGGTATCAAATGGGATTAGACTATTTAATGTTCCAATGATTTTTTTATTTTATTTTATTTATTTTTTAAATTTCATTTTGCATTCCAACCACAGTTCTGTTGCAAGGAGGAGGTTGCTTGTTCATTTCCCAGCTGCTCAGCCTCCTGAAATAACCACACAGAACCTATATTAATTAAATCACTGTTTGGCCCATTGGTAGAGATCTTTTTCCATTCTGTAGGCTGCTGTTTTGTCTTGCTGAACATGTCGTTTGCTTCACAGAACCTTCTCAGTTTCAGGAGGTTTCATTTATTAATGGTTGGTCTCAGTGTCTGTGTTACTGAGGTTATATTTTGGAATTGGTCTCATTTGCCAATGTGGTCAAGTGAACTTTCCAATTTCTTTTCTATGAGGTTCAGTGTGGTTGAATTTATGTTGATGTCTTTTATCCATTTGGATGTGAGTTTTGTGTATGGCTGTGGATATTGATAAATTTCATTCTTCTATATGCTGACATCCTTTTGTGGAATATGCTTTCTTTTTTCCATTTTTTATTTTTGTATTTTTTGTCAAAAATCAGGTGTTTGTAGGTGTGTGGATTGATATCCAGTACTTTGATTTGATTCAGTTGGTCCTCTTGTCTGTTTTCATATCATACCAGACTCTTTTCAGTACTATAGCTCTGTAATAGAGTTTAAAGTGAGGGACTGTGATGCCTCCAGAAGTTCCTCTAGTATACAAGATTATTTTGGCTATCCTAAGTTTTTTGCTTTTGGGTATCTTGTTTCTTCATATTCATATCTTTCCTTAGGTTGAGAAGTTTTTTTTCTATGATTTTGTTGAAAATACTTTCTGTGCTCTTGAGCCAGTCTTCTCCTTCTTCTATCCCTATTACTCTTTGCTTTGGTCTTTTCATAGTCCCATATTTCCTGGATATTTTGTGTTAAGCTTTTGTTAGAATTAACATTTTTTTGACTGATGAGTCTATTTCCTCTAACATATCTTCAATGCTTGAGATTCTCTCTTCTATCTTTTGTATTCTGCTGTTTAAGCTTGTATTTGTGGTTCCTCATCATTTTCCATTTCCAGAATTACCTTGGTTTCTGTTTTCTTTATTTACTTTATTTTGGTTGTCAAGTCTTGAACCATTTCTTTCACTTGTTTGGTTACTTTTTCTTGGTTTTCTTTAAGGGATTTGTTGATTTTTTTTCCAATTTTTTGTTTTTCTTTTCCTCCACTTCTTTGAGAGAATTTTTCATTTCCTCTTTAAGGGCCTCAAACATTCTCCTAAATTTATTTTTAGGTTATTTTCTTCTGCTTCATCTATATTGGGTTGTTCAAGTCTTGTTATTTTAGAGCCATTTGGTATTATTATTATTATTATTTTGGTGTCTTATTGCCTTTGGGGCATTGACTGTATTCTTACCTTGTCTACCCATCTTTTCCTCTGATTGATGTATTTGGGACTGTTACTCTGGTAATCAATCTTTTAGGTGCCACTGGATCCAAGACTTAGATTGTTGCTCATCATGGTAGAGTCAGGGCCATGGGTCCAGTTATCCAGGAGGTCACTCAGCATTCCCAGTGGTCACTCTGCGATCCCAGAGGTCATTTGGGCCTGCTCCCACATAGGTCGCCTACTTGGTCCTGTTCCCACTGAAGTCACTGGCTCAGGTTCAGTCCAGTGGAGGTGTTTGGCTCAGGCCTGCTTATGTGGAGATTGCTGGCTTGGGTCTGCTCCAGTAGAGGTTGCTCATTTGGGTCTGGTCCTGTGGAGTTTGCCTGCCTTAGTCCTGCTCTGGCAGAGGTCACTGGTTTTGCCCTGCTCCTGCAGATGTACCTGGCTCGGGCCTGCTTCCCTTGAGGTCACTGGCCTAGGCCTGGTTCCATGGAGGTAAGTGGCTCAGGTCTTTTCCCCAGGAGGTTGATTGCTCAGACCTGCTCCCACAGCGGTCATTAGTGTGGGCCCCATTTTACAGACGTCACTGGCTCAGGCCTGCTCCTTCGGAGGTCACTCCCTCGTACCTGCACCTGTGGAGGTTGCTGGCTTGGGCCCACTTTGGCATAGGTCGCTGGATTACACCTGCTCTGGTGGAGTTCGCTGTCTCAGGCTTGTTCCCACAGATGTTCCTGGCTCATGTCTGCTCCTGAGAAGGTCACTGGCTCGGCTTGCTCTGATGGAGGTCACGGACTTGGGCCTGCTTCCATGGAGGTCCATAATTTTAGCTTTTAACAGCCATTCATAATTGTTAGATTGACAGCAGGCCCCAAAATGGCAGGGCCACTGACAATGTCTTAAATGGCAGTCTGGACTCAGTTCAGACAGAACTCTGGGTAAACAAAAGTATTGCTATCAGGTAAACAGAAATTTAAACTGAGCGTTTCATGGAAATATGGTGAAGTTGGTGTCTAATTTTCAAGAAAGTTATTTCTTTCCCTATCTACCTGCTACACTCAACTACCCACTAAAAAGGGCACCTAGTCTCCAATAGATCCAAGAAGCCTGCAACAGATTAAAGTCCCCACACCAGCTTCCAGACTGTTCTGACTCACATCCTACCTCATGCTGTCCTAACTCCTAAGCTGTTTGGGCTCACAGACCCCTACCTGTGCCCTGAAAACTGACAAGGCTTTTCTATGTTGTTCTCTGCTTCCAAGATGTAGTCCAGCAGTTTTGGCCCAGTTTGGTGGTTTCCCTAGAACATTGCTTGCGATAATCTTATTTAAGAGAAAAAAATACCATTTATTCGATAAAACACTTATTTTTTTCTTTTGTCCTGCTTCTATTACTGTGTGTGTATGTGTGCACGCGTGCATGTGCATGCGTTTGTGCATGCATTTGTGTATGTGCATGTATGTGTGAGTGTGCGTGCATGTGTGAGTGTGTGTGCATGTGTGAGTGTGTGAGTGTTTGCATGTGTGTGTGTACATTGTGAGTGTATGTGTATATGTGCATGTGTGTACATGCTTGTGTGTGTTTGTGTGTGTTGTTTCTTCTGATGATTTGCTTATTTTGTTTTCTTTCCTGAAAGTTATTTTTTCCAAGAAGAGTAACTGAGAAAACACTGTTTCCAATCAGAGCAATATAATGTTCAACTGTTTTCAGTCCTCAAGTCTACATAGTTTCTGGTGGAAAATACGACATAATTTGAACTTTTTCTTTATAAATATATATTCCCTTTTCTCTTTGGTATTTTTGTGTGCACATTTCTTGTTTGTTTGTTTGTTTTTTAGTCTTATTTAGTTCCTCTAAATAAAGTTCTTTTCTTCTTCTTGGTCTTCTTCTACTTTTCTTTCTTTTTGTTAAGCAAATTTAGAGATCACTATTTCTTTAAAAAATTTAAATCAACACCTTTTTTTCTCTTCTTTTTTTCTTTTCTTAGAGACTGTGGTAAGACTGATACCAACTTAAATGTTTAAAAGTGATGTATTTTGCCTTGTTTTGTCCTGTGGTGTTGTTTGTGATATAACCTGTCTGTTCTTGATCCATCACATCAAAATCCAAGCCTCTCCACAGCTACTAGTCCTAAGAATTTATAATATTAACACAAAAGTTGTGTAAATAAGTTGCCCCCTTCATACATTTCTCTTCATATAGCCCCCAGGGAAACCCTAAGAGCTTTATCTGTGGATAATCATCCTAATAACTATATCTATGCTCATTCATAAGGTTCAATCCCTAGGGGGAAACTTTAGCTCTATTCTCATGGACACTCATAAGATGCAATCCTATGGTCATCTCCTTTACTCTGTATCCTGTAATTGAATTCCTTGATTCCCACCCTCCTCATGAAACTTATACCTTCTGCTCCTGAGTTGTGACTTCAGATCCTCCTTGTGTTTTAGCCTGATTTCCCCTAGGTCTGGACACTCTTGGGCCTTTGTGTTTGCTTCTACTCAATCTGAACAGCAACACACAAAAGAACAGAAAGAAATAATAACAATAAATAACATAATTATATAGACTGTCTCCAGTATATGTACCTAATGTTCATGACCAATATTGAACACACAGGCCAGAATGAGGGCTAGGGAAATGGTGAAAACTTGTAGGAAGGTGACTTATGAGGTAAAGTTGAGGGATAATACCTGGGAGCTGTCCTTGTGAGTTCAGATGCATGGGTTCAGGCAGATGCAGGGTTGCTAGTGTGGCAATATTCACAGCTGACATTTTACTCATGACAAAGTCTTTCCTGAAAGAATTGTTGGAAAAATATATGTCCTTATTTGACATTTTCTGAGTTGAGCTGCATCAAAAGATTAAACAATATACAATTGGTTGTGCAATTATAACTTCCTATTGTGTGGTGGCAGAGACCCTTCCCAAAATGTTCTAAAAGGAAGGGGATCCAGTTCAAAATGATTTTCTGGCATGAATTTTCATTTTTTATTACATTAGTCATATATTTGCCATTATTATGAAACAACTGAGATAATTACCTTATCAAGAAGAAAGGTTTATTTAGCCTACAGTTTTAGGAGCCACAGTCACAGATCAAGAAGGTTTGTTGCTCTGAAGTCACTGTGAGGTACTGGATGACAACCTTATTCAGAAACTGATCACCAGATATCAAGAGATCAGAAAAAGAAACAGTGAAGATTTTAGTAATTTATTTCATAATAATGCAAACAGGTTAGTGTTAGAACACACTGGCTGTTGTTATGAAAAATATGAGTATATATTCAATATTTTAGATGAGCAGAAGACAGTTGGAAGCCCTCTCTGTGCCCAGTGGCCACCACAATGATGAACAAGTACGTTGTGGAGAAGTACGAGAGGAGGAGGAGAACAGTAGTTGATGTGTGCACTGTAGAGAGAAGTAGAACTGAAGAGGCAAAGATGGTGAGAAACAGCATGATATGGGTAGCCTATACTGCCACCTTAAGTCATGTAATATCTGGCCCTTGCTGCCTCAGAGAGCCATGTCTTGGTCTATGGCCCTACCGCATCTCGGATCTGTGATGGTGTCCATGGCCCATATTGCCCCTGAAAGCCATGTGGATACACGTGGTCTGAGCCACCACCTGAAGCCATGTTGATGTCAGACGACCATGCTACTGCTGTGGCCATACCAATCTGAGTGACCTCCACTGTCACCCAGGGCTATGATGATGTCTGGGCCTGAGCTGCAGTCAAGGGCCATGGCTATGTCCTGTCCATGGTCTTACTGAAACTGAGGTATGTGTTGATGGCTGTGGTTCATGTTACCACTGAGAGAAAGCTGGCCCCGGTTGTCTGGACACCAGAGAAATGGGCCAGATCCTCTCAGCCTACCTCATGGGAGAGTGGCCTCCCCTCCAGGAAGAATTGGCCCCAAAGGCATGGGCTGCCATCCCTCTTCACTGCTACTGCAACAGGAGAGCTAGCCCAACCCCTTGCCTTTGGCCCAGGAGAGGTGGACTAGCTTGCATGGATATGGGAAAGCTGGCCCTGACACTTGCCTGAGAGGGACCAGTGGACCTGGTGGAGGTCAGGACTGACCAAATCAGCTACCACCAAAACCCACATCCAGGGTTGTTTCCCTGTCTCTTCCCCCCATACTCTCTGTAATATTTATGTAAGTTTATAAAAGGGAAAAAAGAGGGAGAAGAAGAGACTAATTCCTGTGATTAAATATCCTTGTAGTAGAAACATATCCTGTGAAAGTGTGTTCAGTCTCCAAATACTGGGTTTGAAATAAGTTTTAAGTTGCACAATATTATTTGACATATATTCTTTAAGTATTATCAGATACCAGTTCCTAAATAATTTAACATGGAGGATACTAGAGTTTTGTTTGGTATGAATAAAATATTAAACATCCTTACCACTCAATAGGAAGTTTTTGGACTGTTGTATAGAAGAGGCTTCATGCTAGATTAGGACATGTAATAGTAACATTCCCCACCACACCAGAGAGCGCGCAGATGGGATGAGGAATGTTAAACCACAATACACATAAAATTCCATCTTAATTATACTAAGTTCCTAGCAAGCAGGGATCAACAAATGAAAAATGTATGGCAATAGATCAAAAAGTTCTGGGATATGAAACTCATGATAAGGGAATAAAATTTAATCAAGAAGCCCAGAAAAAAAAATATGTCTTCAGGAAGCAGCACTTGTACTAGGGAGGGAGCAATGAGAAGTAATTACTGGGGGAAGGGACAGATAGAATAAGAGGGAGATTTGTTCCAGAGCAAAGAAATAATTCCCTGAAGCACGAATGTGCATCTAGGATCTAAACAGGACCAGGAGTTTTGGAAATCAAAAAAATATATTCAGAGAACAACAAAATGATAATTTTGTTTAAAACCATTATGATCTTTAAAACAAAAGCTAAAAGATGGTAAGAAACACTTATTTTTAATGAACTGTAGGTGCTGTATTTGCATTGCTAGAAGTTTAATCCTGGGGTTAGAGGTATGGCTTAGCAGCCTCAGAGTGATTACTGCTCTACTACAAGACCAGAATTTCAATCCCAGCACCTCACAAAGGTTGCAGCTCACAAAGAGATCTGTCACCTCCTTCTGTTTTCTGAGGGCACCTGCACACAAACACATAAAATATAATTCTTTAATAAGGGATGCCTGTCTTTAATAAAATGTTTGCTCTTCATAAACTCCCTTGAAAGGGGGATAGGACAAAACAGCACTAAGTAACACAGGGATCTAAAGCAAGGCAGAGGGAGGTCTCCAGGTAAAGGGGACCGTGGGTGGGACTCACACATAGGGCACCAGGATTCTCACTGGTGTGGCAGAGCATGAAAAGTCCCACAGGAAACAGCACAAGAGCCGGGAGAGCTTTGTCTTTTCTCTAAATTGAGCCATTATGAGCTAGCGGCTGTAATTTCATGTTTCATGGACTGCTTATTGAATTTTACAGCTACAAAGTATTAGTGGAACCACAATACTTTTTTTCAAGATATTAAATTTTCAACACCCTTTTCTAATCCAGTTTTATTTTGTAAAATATGTTACGGGTTCTATAACTTTCCACATGCAGTTTTCAATGCGTGATGACTACATCGCGGTAAAGACATTTATATCCATGAGGCGCACAACTGCTTTCTGTTTGAATTTTTAAAAATCCTCTTTTCTAGGGATTTTGAAGCATTCAAGTTCTTATTGCCAACTGTAGCTATCAGACTAAGCAGTAGAACACGAGAAGTTACTTTTCTGTCTAGCTGCTTCCCATCCTCATCATTCACCCTCACTCCCTCCCTCCCTCTTCCATGGCCTTCCAGGCTCAGAAAAACAGTACATATTCTCTACTTTTACAAGACCTAATGTTTAGTTTTTATTTTCAAATACTTTACAATAATTCTTTTTTAAAAGAAGATTTATTTATTTTATGTGTGTGTGAGTGACTGCGTGTTTGAGTGCATATGTGTGCACCACGTGTGCGCAGATGCCATGGAAGGCAGAAGAGGTTGGAATCTCTGGTACTGGAGACAAGTTGGTTGTTATCTATCTGATAGGGATGCTGGGAACTGAACCTGGATCCTCAGCAAAAACAACAAGCACTCTTAACTGCTTAACTAACTCTGTAACACCTATCATACATAAAGCTTGTTTTTACTTAATGAGTTCTCTGTCTTTCCGATTCTATCTTTTTCTCTCTTTGTGGAGATTGATCCAGCATCTGCTATTGTTTCAGAGACTTAGTTTAACACTTTTTTTTTAATCACATCCCTGGCTATCCACTTTAACAATTAATTTTTGTTAATTTTTCCACTGCTCTCCACCCTGTGTCCCATTCAGATCATACAGCTCTCCTAGGAAGAGAGTACATGAAGGTGCATGCGTTCATGTTGTTGGGTTGTTAGTCATTTCCATAACCTTTGGAAATAATATACTTCTAGATGAACCACATTTTCAGAGAAGAATAAGTTTGATTCCAAACATATTGTAACACCTGTATGCAAAATGCTGTTGGCTATAAAGAGACACTCATCTGATTTTACCTGATTTTACCTTTGGCATTAATATGGAGATTTAACACGGTAGTTGTTAAAGTAGTGTGTCAAGACACTCTTATTTTGACTCTAAATGAACTAGGAAAGCTTAAAACTTTGGTCTGTATTTTCCAGTGTGTATTACTGCAGAAGTGTCAGTTGGATCTATGGGACTTAGAAGGTAGGAGCAATCAGTGAATAAGGAAGAAAATTGTTGACTTAGAGAAAAATCTAGCAATGAATCATAGAAAAATAAACATAAAAACAGTAAACTTACACTTGTGCCTAAATGCAGGCCTACTGACTACCTATGTTACATATTCTGTTGTTTGCCCACCCCCCCTCCGCCAGGAAAAAGCCCTGGTCCTCAGTGGTACTTCTAGGAGATACTTTGAATGGTGAGGTTTGGGGTCTTGTAGAAGGTAGATAGGTCATTAGTGGTGCAACCTTGAAAGACTATGCCACAAACATGACTGCCTAAAAGAAATAGTCATCAGAGGAGCAATTAACATCAGACACCCTACATTTTAACTGTTTTAATTCAGAATTGATGTCTGAGCTATGATGTACTGAGCCTGAAGTGATTTAATAAGTCAAAGACTTATTCTAGACGGTATTTTTCACAGAGCGTATTAGTGATGTTTCTCTTACATGACAGATAAAGACTCTTCATCTTCTAAGATCTCACTTTGGTGTACAAGTAACTTCAAAAGAATCCTCTGAGGGTGTGATGGATTTAAGTCAATGAACCAGTCAATACTTAGCCAATATCAATCACCTTCACTCACAGTAACGTTTATACAAGCAGCTCTCAGGAACCATGGCCTCTAGTCTGTAGTCTAACAGAACTAATCCACATCTATTTCAGTGTTTCCTATACTAGCTCTCACTTGCTTTTCCCAGATTGAGCCTGCTAAAGTTAAGTAAGTCTGGTTTGCTTCTCTCCTTGCCTAACTGGTCCTTCTTAATTTTCTCTCCAGCAAATACACATACACAGACATGCAGACACACACACAGGCAGACACACACACCACACATATAACAAAGACACATCACACACACACACACTCACACCATCTCTGATTTTTTAATTCTTTCATGTTGGGAGAGAGGATAATCAGAGATATCACAGAAGATTCACTTACTGTATTTTAATTAGTTCATCTTGGATTAGTGCTTTTTGGGTATGAAAAATACTAGAATGTCATAGGTCCTTAAGTGATCTTTGACATTGTGCTCATAGAGCATACAGTTTTCTTTGTTCTGGTTTGTCATTCCTTCCTCCATCACATGATACCCCACAATATCCTGAGTTGGTGCATCCAATTCTCCAGGAGATCCTCTTGTGTGAGTCTGTAGTCACACTCTGGAAACCACTTGGAATGCAAGGCCTATATTGTGTCTAAAAAGGACCAAGGCACTTTCTGTGTTCTAAAAGACAATGAGGGGAGGAGCATCCTCAGAAATAAGTCTGTCATTTATCATTTTGCAGTTAATTACACATCCCCTTTGCTTACTAACTTCAAGGCAAGTGTCTTTAAGTCATTTATACTTCTCACTATGGGTTCTATAAAATTTATGTCATGATTTCAAAATACAGATGAAGTTTGACTGCTCCATCTTACTGTGTCAGTTCAATTTAAATGTCATGCTATGCTCTTCAAGTTCCCTTTCCATAAAGCTCTTCCTAATTTGCCTTGGGTTGGGGATGGAATGTCCCTTCACTATTCTTAGGGCAGTAACTCATGGGGAACTTTCTCAAACTTTCTCCAACAAAACTATATTTTTATAAAAATCATATGATTTTCAACACTTAATCCTTTTGTCAGTTCCATGTGCTTGAATAGTAGATTGCAATAAATAGCCTGAAACTATGTTTCAAGAATTTCCTTTGTCATTACTCCATCCTATCTCTGATGTCATTGTCCCCTCACCTCTAGTGTCTAGTCTCATACTGTGAGATATGCTGAGACTCTAGTGAGTAAGGAATGCCTCAATCAAAATTCCCATTTATAAACAAAATAATGTGCATGCATACATGCTTATGTATTGCTTTAGAAATAACTTCTGCAAATAAGCATGCAGAGGGCTCTCCCATTGAAGTACAACTCCTTCTGCACTAGAACAGCATTTCCCCCAGTGTGATCTGCAATAAGATAAAAAAAAATATCTTAGACAAACAAGAGACATGATTAAATTGAATTTATGTAGTGGTGTGTTGAAGGAGCTGTGGGCCTGCCACCCAGCTCCCAGCTGCCTGGCTATCTTATGCCCCAAAATAACAACACACAAACTGTATTCATTTAAACAATGCTTGGCCCACTAGCTCTAGCCTCTTACAGGCTAATTCTCATATTTTGCCTAACCCATTTTTAGTAATCTGTGTAGCACCAGTCTTACTGCTAAAGATTCAGCATGTTTGATGTAGCAGCTTGCTTCATCGCATCTGCCTGGGCGAGGGGAGCATGGCATCTGAGCTCACTACCTCTTCCTCCCAGCATTCTGTTCTGTTTACTCCACCCACCTATGTTCTAACCTATCAGGGCCAAGCAGTTTCTTTATTAGCCAATGACCTTCCTCCATCATTTCCCCTTTTTCTGTTTAAACAAAAAGGAAAGACTTTCACTTGGCAGGCTACTTTCCTGGCATCTGGCCACCTGCACGGCTAGCTTTATACCCGAAATAATTACACGGAAACTGTATTCTTTTAAACACTGCGTGGCCCATTAGTTCCAGCCTCTTATTGGCTAGCTCTTACATATTGATCTAACCCATTTCTAATAATCTGTGAAGCCCACGAGGTGGCTTACCAGGGAAGATCTTAACCTGCGTCTGTCTGGAGTGGGAGAATCATGGTGACTCCTGACTCGGCTTCTTTCTCCCAGCATTCTGCTCTGTTTACTCTGCCTATCTAAATTCTACCCTATCAGAGGGCCAAGCAGTTTCTTTATTAATTAACCAATGAAAGCAACAGATAGACAGATGACCCACCTCCATCAGTAGTGAAGTTTAAGTTGGTCATAAAACTCAGTGAGTATGCTTTAACAAAAGGTATTTGCTATAAACTAAACGTTTTCTTTTGTAAGCCTAGTAATATTGCTTGAAAACTTCCTAGTCATGCAGATTCTCAGCCATACTGAGTCACATTCTGAGATGAAGGTCTGTGATTTTCTATATGGAGGTCCATGGTAATTTTGGCATAGTTTATGCTTGGGAGAGAACAAGACCTGGTCAGTCATACTCACCAACTTAGACCATTGAAACCCAATATGGACAAGTTCAACAAAACTACCATATATGGGCTGCCCATGCGTGCTTCAGCATTGCCAGGGCCTAAATTTCAATTGTTTTTTAAGTTTGGGGACCACTTACCTAGGACACTGCTTAACTCTGAATTAGCAGTCTTGATTCTGACCTTCATTTTGGCCCTTATTCAACAGCTACCAGGGGACTCATTTTTATCAGCACCTAGTTAACAGGAAATCTGTGAAGTGGTAGACCTTGCTTCTTACACTCAGAACAGGGATCCGGAGTGACAGGAAGATGATGTCTGGTGTGTGGGTTTATATCCCCAGGTCTAGTCCATTGTGGGAAGAAAATCTGCCTCAGAGATTCCTTGCTTGGGCTCACAGTTCCTAATTTCTACACAATTTTCGAAGTGGAGCAATGGTTATTCCTAATGGGTTTCTCCCCACCAGAAAAAAAAAAAACTTTCTCAAATTTTACATCACTTGAAAAGACTGAGATATTTTCTTAGTCTGTAAAGCATCACTACTGATGTTAGGAAGAAAATATCTCCCGGAAACCTTGATCTGGCCGTCATTCACTCGAGTGTGCTGCTTCTTTGGTCTCAGTGACATGGAGCAAAGGCTGTAAGGGACAGTCCTCAGGTTTTGCTGGTCTCCCTTCACACTCCAGTATCCCTTGTTTAGTCTCAAAAACAACTTTTTCTTATCTATTTGGTGGCAAAGTCTGAGTTTTACTCTCTGTAAGTATTTGCAGTTCAATATAAAGTATTGGAATTTCTTACATAACTGTAACAATTCAACTGCATTCCTTGTGCCTTTCCTAAAGCAAAGGCAGTTTGAATTGAACAAATAGTTACTAAAGCAGGGGAATTAGGGAGATGCCACACACATGCACACGCACACACACACACACACACACGTACGCACACATACACAAAAGCATGTTATGGCAAAACACAGAACAAGATCCTGTCTATGTAAGGATGTGGCAAGGGAGAAACTTGGCATTTGTTGAATGTTGACTATGTGCCAAAATCTATACTGTCTATATTTATCTCCATGCTGAATTACTTTTCTCCCACTCTGACTACTTCCTTCCATCATTAAAATTTCTTAATTTGCAGGACCTTAAGTTCTAGAAAAAGAAAGAGAAAAGCAATGATATTAATCTCAGTGAAATAAGGAGGGAAAATGAATTTATTCTAGTATCTGAAGAAAGAATATGAGTTTCAGTTTGAACTTCAAAAGACTCACGTAAAATAATAAATGATAGTGCCTCATTTTCTTTCCATAAACTATCACAGCTGAGGGAAGAAACTAAAAATAAGCCCCACAAAACACAAGAGCAATGCAGAGAATCTTTAAAACTATGAGCAATGAAGGAACAGGGTTTATGATGAAATGTAACTTTTTCATAAAAACTTTCAAGAATTTTCATTAAAATTTTTATTGACTATACATGTAGATGCATTCAATCAACAGCTATTGTTAATGTCCTTTAATCATTTGATGCTAACATAGTCAGCATGCCCAGATTTTAAAAAGGAAACAGGAAAATTGGTATGATTTGGGCTTTTGAGAAGGGTATAGACTAGTTAAATGGATGTAGGCTAGTTTCATTAAACATTAGATTCTGTACTGGATGCTCCCTCTGGATTTATAGGTTAAAATTTGAAGTATTAATATGTTTATAGTTGGAGCTATCAAAGTTATATGGGTTAGGTCATAGGAATGAGGCCTTGCTCTGAAAGAATAGGTGCCATTACAAGAAGAAACATCAGAGAACACACTCTATTTCTCGCTCCCACCTTTCTTCACATTTGCACCAAGACACTATAAAAATGTATCCTCTGAAGCTAGGATGAAAGTCAAGACAAGAAATAAAATGGGCCAGGGTCTTGGTCTCAGACTGCCTGTCACCAAAACTGTGAAAAGACACGTCTCCCTTTCAAGCCACTAAAATCAATCAGACGAGATGGAGAAGGACACTTTATACTCATAACAGGAACAATTCATCAAGATAAAGTCTCAGTCCTGAATATCTATGCCCCTAATACAAGAGCACCCATATATGTAAAAGAAACATTACTAAAACTTAATTCACACATCAAACCCCACACAATAATGGTAGGAGATTTCAACACTCCTCTCTT
This sequence comes from Microtus oregoni, assembly GCF_018167655.1. Taxonomy (NCBI): domain Eukaryota; kingdom Metazoa; phylum Chordata; class Mammalia; order Rodentia; family Cricetidae; genus Microtus; species Microtus oregoni. The sequence goes on from NW_024543067.1 coordinate 35,206,768, forward strand.
GACAATGGACAGGTCAAGCAGACAGAAACTTACCAAATAAATAAAAGAACTAACAGATGTAATGAATCAAATGTACTTAACAGACATCTATAGAACATTCCACCCAAACACAAAAGAAATATCTTCTTCTCAGCACCTCATAGAAACTTCTCTAAAATAATCACATTCTCAGTAACAAAGCAAACATCCACAGATACAAAAAAAAAATGGAGCAATCCACTGTGTCTTATCAGATCACCATAGACCAAAGTTAGAATTCAACAATACTACTCCCAGAAAGCCTACAAACTCCTGGAAACTAAATAGTCAACTACTGAACCACAAACAGGTCAAGGAAGAAAATAAAGAAATAAATTAACACCTTTCTTGAATTCAATGAAAATGTTCGCACAACATACCCAAACCTATGGGATACTATGATAGCAGTGCTAAGAGGAAAGTTTATAGCACTAAGTGTCCACATAAAGAAAACGATGAAAGCTCACATCAGTGACCTAACAGCATGCCTGAAAGCTCTAGGGAAAAAAAAGGAGCACACTCACGTAGGAGGAGTAGAAGACAAGGAAATAATCAAATTGAGGGCTAAAATCAACAAAATAGAAACACGGAAAACCATACAAAAAAAAATCAATGAAACAAAAAGCTGGTTCTTTGCAAAATCAACAAGATTGACAAACCCTTATCCAAACTAATCAAAAGGCAAAGAGAGAACTTCCAAATTAACAAAATCAGAAATGAAAAGGGGATATAACAACAGACACTGAAGAAATTCCGAGAATCATTAGGTTCTACTATAAAAACCTGTACTCCACAAAACTGGAAAATGTAAAAGAAATAGACAATTTTTTAGATAGATACCATTTACCAAAATTAAATCAAGACCAGGTGAGCAATTTACATAGACCTATAAGCCTCAAGGAGATAGAAGCTGTCATCAAAAACCTCCCAACCAAAAAAAGCCCAAGTCCAGATGATTTTAGTGAAGAATTCTACCAGAACTTTCAAGAAGAGCTAATACTTATACTCCTCAAAGTTTTCAACATAATAGAAACAGAAGGCTCATTGCCAAACTCTTTTTTTATGAAGCTACAGTTACACTGATACCAAAGCTGCACAAAGACTGAACCAAGAAAGAAAATTACAGACCAGTCTCACTCAGGAACATAGATGCAAAAATTCTCAATAAAATACAGGCAAACCGAATCCAAGAACACATCAAAAAGTCATCTACCATGATCAAGTAGGCTTCATCCCAGAAGTGCAGGGCTGGTTCAACATACAAAAATCTATCAATGTAATCCATCTTATAAATAAACTGAAAGAAAAAAACATGATCATTTCATCAGATGTTGAAAAAGCATTTGACAAAATTCAACACCCCTTCATGATAAAGGGTTGGAGAGATTAGGGATATAAGGATCATATCTACATATAATAAAAGCAATATACAACAAGAGACAGCTGGTGTAGGAGGTCTTTCTGTTTGTGTGTTGCTTTCATTGGTTAACTAATAATGAAAGTGCTTGGCCTGATAGGGCAGAATTTAGTTTGGCAGAGAATACACAACTGAATTCTGGGATGAAGAAAGCAGAGACAGAGCCACCATGGAGCTGCCAGAGACAGACATGCCAAATCTTTCCCAGTAGGCCACCTCCATGTGGTAATACACAGATTATTAGAAATGGGTTAAATCAAGATGTAAGAATTAGCCAATAAGAGGTTAGAACAGTGTTTAAATGAATACAGTTTCTGTGTCGTTATTTTGGGTGTAAGATAGCCAGGCAGCCGGGACAAACAAGGGCCCTCACTCTCTACAGATTGGCACTCCAAAGTGGTCTACTAATTTTACATAAAACCTAAGTAGGCTTAAAAAATATTCTAGACCAAAAAATAAATATAGAGTTTAACACAGCTTTTTGCTATTTGCTAGTGGAGTGTCATAACTCCTTTAAGAGAGAATTTCCTGACTCAGCAGCCATAACCAAAAAAAAAGCCACATGGTTTTAAAACATAGCTTCCTGGCCTGTGCTACCAGTACAAACACCAGCTATTAAGCATTTTCAATGGCATTTGTGGGCCCAGGTGTTTCTGTGCCCACTCAGGGTCAGGAAGAAAGTAGTTGAGACCATGCCTGTGGTTTGGTTCTCCCTGCCTAGACAGGTGGCAAAATCAGGTCTACTAGGCATGCAATGGCAGGAGAGCATGGCGGATTTCTGCAGCCATACACAGAGATGTTTCCAGGCTGCATAGTGCTCTGTGTGGCAAATTTGGCTGTTACTCAGATAAAAAGAGTTTATGTGCTGCACATTCATTCTCAGAGTTAAAGTGCTGAGTGTGGCTCCTACATGGCAGTCCCAGAGTTAGCAGAAATGGTATGTCCACCATTTTGAAATTGGAGAGAGATGGAGCCAACATCCAGAGCAACTGCAACCAAATTGCTTAGCATTTTAAAAGCTCTTCAAGACAATAGAGAATTAAACACAATGCAATAGGACAGATTCCGACATAAAAAAAAACTCTAAATGGGTCATAGTGTTAGATAAACATACATAGGCTTGGGAAAGAGAAGAAAAAGAGTATAGAAAGTCATAAATGCTTAAAAAAACGAGTACAGTCTTTAAAGAGAAAGAGTAAGGTGATAGAGTAGAAATAAGCCACGTAAAAAGTGGAAAATTCACAGAGAGTCTGGATTCTGTATATTATTGTGTTTTCTTTGAATTTTTTGACTGTGAAGGAGCTAAGTACAGAGAGCCGTTTCATTGTATGGGCTGCTAAGCTAAACTACCATGTATATTATGAAGGTATCTTGACTTCAGGATTTGGGTTGAAGGATATGGTGCTTTGGAAAAGAGGTTCTTCTTTTGCTTTCACAGATGAGATCCAGTGGATTGCTTCTAGACCTGATGTGGGAGTGTCATATATTAATCTGTTGATTTCATTGTTTAAGCAATAAAGAAACTGCTTGGCCCTGATAGGTTAAAACATAGGTGGGAGGAGTAAACAGAACAGAATGCTGGAAGGAAGAGGAAGTGAGCTCAGAGAGACGCCATGCTCCCCTCTCCCGGGCAGACACACGGGATGAAGCAAGCCGCCAGGTCAGACATGCTGAATCTTTCCCGGTAAGACCAGTGCTACAGTTTATTAGAGATGGGTTGATCAGGATATCAGAATTAGCCAGTAAGGGCTAGAGCTAATGGGCCAAGCAGTGTTTAAAAGAATACAGTGTCCGTGTAATTATTTCGAGGCATAAGCTAGCAGGCGACCGGGGTGCTGGGGACACAGCCCCGCCGCTCCTATTACTACATAAACCAATATAGTATGATAGACCATGCCCTCCTGAAAGGTTGCTGTGAACACCCTCAAAAACTTACTTTGCTCAACTGCAGACTGGGATGAACCTAGCACACAGGATGCACCATGAAAAAGCTGATTAACAGTGCCCCCCATATAGCAGGAAGCAATTTGGAGAGAAAAAAAACTGCACCTATATTCTTAAATATTGTTTATAAATGTTCTTTTACATTTAAAGGGGGATATAATATAGATATAAATAATTTGCATTGGTATTGATTTGCTTTATTGATATAAATTTAAGTTCAATTTGGTTATATGCATATTTCTGATCTTGATTAAGGTACTGTGATTGTGTACTTCACTTAAAAAATGTGACATATAATTAGAAAATATAGGTTGTTAATGGATAATCATTGATAATAGTCAAGCTTGTAGTCATGATAGTTAGATTTTCTAGATATATAGAGATATATTTCAGTTAGACATGCATTCTTCATATCTTTCAAAGACTATTGAATATGGCATTTAAAATGTTTTAATAAACTTAGGGCTTTTCATGACAATGAGACACGTCTGCTCTTAGCAGCACCAAGCTACTTCCTGAAGAAGATGGACATAGAAGAGGCTCCTTATGGAATTGGTTAGCCATTTGGGTAAGAAACTTCTCTTGCCTGGACCGATGCATAAACTGGACACGAAGAACCCACAGAGAGATGACTGCTGAACTTGCCTAAAGTTGAGATGATCCTTCGGGGTTTTTGTTTCATGAAAGAGTCTACAACACATTCTGCAGGACACAGAAAAAAATGACTGAACCGTCTTTAAAATTTCCTGCTTCATGGAAATGTCTGCTGATACTATGTGTCTATAGGCTGAAGATAGATGCCCCAACGGTACAGAAAAACTTTGGGTGACTGTTCAAAAAGTGAGATGTCTCTGTCATTTCTAGAGTTTTGGAAGTTGCTTACAATGCACTTCCTATTTACTTAGGTAATATTATATCCTTCTGGAGTCTTTGATGGGAGTGTAAACTTGTTCAACCACTTTGGAAATCAGTATGGTGGTTTCTCAGAAAACTGTGAATCAACCTATCTCAGGATCCAGCAATACCACTCTTGGAAATATATCCAAAAGATGCTCAATCACACTACAAAGCAGTTGTTCAACTATGTTCATAGCAGCACTGTTTGTAATAGCCAGAACCTGAACACAACCTAGATGCCCCTCAACTAAAGAATGGAAAAAGAAAGTGTGGCACATCTATACCTTAGAGTACTACTCAGTGGTAAAAAATAATGACATTTTGAATTTTGCATGCAAACTAATGAAATTAGAAAACACTATCCTGAGTGAGGTAACCCAGACCCAAAAAAACGAATATGGTATGTACTCCCTCTTAAGTGGATAATAAGCATAAGAAAAGGGCATTGATCGTATAGTTCATAATCCCACAGAAACTAAATAATAAGGTGAACCCAAAGAAAAACATATATGGACCCTCCCGGAAATTAGAAAATTTTTGAACATGGGGGCAGGGGGTAGAAGGGTAAAGAAGGGGTTGAGAAAAACTTGAGGGAATGGGATAGTCAAGATGGAGAAAGGACAGATATGAGAGCAAGGAAAGAGATATCTTAATTAAGGGAGCCATTATCTTAAATATCACCATAGAACCTTCTTCCAACAACAGAGGGGAACACAGGCAATGGCCCACATCAGAGCACTGGACTGAGCTCCCAAGGTCCAGTTGAAGAGTAGAAGGAATGAGAGTATGAGCAAGGAATCCAAGACCATGAGGGTTTCATCCACTGAGACAGTTTTCTTGAGCTAATGGTAGCTTACCAACTCCAACTGGACTGGGAGTCAACTCTGAAAGGGGTTGACAGTTGGGGTAGACTGGGGGGCAACTGATGGTGACACTGGGATTTGTCTCTATGGCATGTACTGGCTTCTTGGGATCCTATTCTTTTTTGATGTAAACCTTGCTCGGCCTGGATGTAGTAGAGAGGGTCTTGGCTTTTCTCCAGGGTGGGGTGCATGGCCCTCTCTTGGGATTGGAGGGGATGGGGTGGTAGGGTCTTTGGAAGGAGTGGGAGGGGAGTGTGAGGAGGAAAGGGAGTGGGAATTTGGATTGTTATTTTTTTTTTTTTTTGCAACACAACAAATTGCCTTTATTTCGGTACACATCCACATTTCAACATTTAGTGGTCCTGAACAGAGTGGGAAACATGGCAACAAGCCAGGAGGCCAGGCCCACTGAAAACTCGTGACTCAGAGCTCCTCCAGGTCCCTGCGTAGGGTCTGAGGAGCAGCAACACTGAAACCTGAGTCCACAGGGTCAGGGCTTCTGTTCCAGCTGTCAGGCTCCACATCAGACCAGATGGGTGGCTAGGGAGCCCTGTCCAAACCTCTTCAGTTTGTAAAAGCAAAGCGATTATGAGAAAAGGAACCGACACAGAATCCCGTGCGCTTAGGACTCTCCGCATGGCCTTTCTCTAGGCAGAAATCACCAAGGACCCTGAGCGCTGGCAGGTTTGTTGCCTCAGGACTGCTCTGTTCACCTCGAGACCTGAGCTCAAAGTGCATCAGCTGATGGTGGCAGCAGGGCTGAGGACCCCGCATCCCTTCCCAGGCTGGTGGCAAGTGAATGTGTGGTCTAGAGCTATGTGAGGGAGGCCAGGCTCTTCCAACCTCATCTAATGGCTTCTGGCCACAGCAAGTGTTGGGTGTTGATGGGCAACAAGGGCATTGAGGAAAAGGAAAGCAGCACCCCTTGACAACGGTGGGGATACGCGAAGCCCTGAATTCCTCACCCAGAGCCAATTTCAGAGGGAGGGGAGGGTTACAATCTAAGCCTTGTCCAAGGGCGGGAGTGGATGAATGGGGGAGACGATGGCTTGGACGGGGCATCACTTAAGACTTAAGGAAGCAGGGGTACAGCCAAAGCACCCCAAGCCCAGCAGTAGTCCCACGGCTGCTACCTGAAGCCTTCCCATCTAGGATTGTTAATATTTTTAAGTAATAAAATAAAAATTAAAAAAAAACAAAAATCAAAACAAAAACAGAATTGTTCTCATCACCTGGGAAGACTGATAGAAAGCAGAGCTAGGGGAAAATTTCGATTGAATGTACTTGGTGGATTTGTGTCACTTCTAGGAGGCTTAGTTGCTCCACTGAGTGAAACAAGAAAATCCTATGACAGTAAATGACTTTTCCTAGGGAGCACATTTTGATTAGGGACTCAAGCAGTAAGTTACCTCTCCAGTAACCGTGATCAAAAGCAAATCTTCACCCTTTGGGGAAACGCTGGAAAAGGTGGCTCCAATGGCCTCACTGTTGTAAGGTGATGAAAGACTTGGAGGAAAGAAGGCAACATTTGACATTTTATAAACAAAATAGATGTGAATGGAAAAAGAGGTAAAGAGGGGGAGATGTTGCAACTTCTACAACATTTTCTGTATCATAAAATTTTTTTAAATTTGTAGACTCTGAGATGCTCTCAGTAAACACTAGCCAAACCAAGTTTTACACCTTCATTATCAATGAAGAGTTAGAGCCCCATTGTTTAGACTGTGTTAACACAAAAGTCTCTAAAAGATCTTGTACTGAGTGTTTAGAAAATGCATAATCACCGCTTTTAAAAATCAGGGTAATAAAAAACTTGAGACCATTAACATATGTTTCTTAAGAGTCTAGCATTACCATAAATTAACAAGTGTTTCTGTCACAAGAAAACGAGCAAGCCCAGACGGTGTAGCAGTTTCTTTGCAGCTCATTTTTAAAAGTGCCGTTTCCCAGGTTACTCCCCTGGTTTTTCAACTCCACTGTAGCAAACACAATGCCAAACATGTAACAGTCATTCAGACAGTGGTAGACACTGTTGTTTTATAGATGAACAAGCACAAAGTCTAATCCAGAAGATCATTTGCTTAAATAAAAATGTCAAATATGAATAAGTCATTAAATCAGGTTTCCAAATATTGCCACAAAGTTTTAATAATGATTAAATGTGCCTACAGTTTAGAATAGATGGTTTCATAGAAAGCACGCCTTAGGGAAAAATTACAAAATAAATGTTCGTGTTAGTTCTCCAGAGAAAAAGAATCAATGACATATGCACACACATGCACACACACTGCACATACAAACACACACACACACAATTTTAAATTATCCTATTTTGAAATAGCAATAGCAAATGAATAACAGCTGACACATTGAGAAACCAACTGGTGCTTAGTCCTTGAGGTTGGGTACCTCAGCATTTGTGTTGGCACAATGGCTATCTTACGCTGAAAGGGCTGAGCACCATAGGATTGTGTGACTCAGTAGTCCAAATCTGCTGACAAAACCTGAAGGGTTCCAGGAGACTCATTATTACTCAGTCTGTGATCAATATCTAGAAGTGTTGGTTCTGTTATCAGCAATGGGATCATCATCAGCACCAACATTATCATTGCCATCACCATCATCCTCACTATTAGCAGTAGCAACAGCAGCAACAAGATAAAATAGTTTAGCCTGAGAATAAACAACAAGGAGAAAGAAAGAAGTGAATAATCTTCCTTCTACTGTGCCCATTTTTTCCTGGGCTGCTATCAGAAGGAGCTGCCCAAATTCAGTGTGGGTTTCCCCACACCATCTGAGGTAATTAAGACAATCCTTTATTGAGCTCACTTTTCAGGTAATTCCAATTTGTGCCACACTGACATTTAAACAAATCATCAACGGTGTTCGTTCGCAGAGACAATGTCCACTTCTGATTAACACTGATAAAGCTGTAAGAGAATGTGACGTTCTCACTCAGCCATCGATCACTTAGAAAATGGAATTAAACCATTCAATCCTAATGAGTCCAAATCATGAATAAAATCTAAATTTGTTCCCAAGGCCTTTGGTACAAGCCTTTGCTTAATTTGTCTTAAAAGAATCCTCAAGATATGTGAAAGAAAGATTGACAGAGTTGCCAGAAAGGTTGGGCCATCATCAGACGGGTAAATCAGGGCGTGAAATCAGTGAAGGCTGAGAGCAAGACAGAGAACCCCAAAGAATGGCTGCAGCCTTCCTGGCTTCCTGAGTATGGAGCAATGACTTTGGAAGGCAAAAAGTCACAAGAGTCAAGGAGAACACATTCTTTTCACTTGTAATTTGCAACAGCCAATGGATAGAATTCATACTGAATGAAAAAGTCCCCCGAAACTGCAATGTCTGTTCTCATTGCTGTAGTGGCATTTCATTTATATTTTAATAAATACAGCTTGCCTGAGGATCAGAGAGTAAAACAGCCCCATTGGTCAGCCTTACAGACCAGGCAGTGGTAACAGATACCTTTAATCCCAGTAGTCCCACTGTTTGCCAGAGAGACTAGGCGGTGCATGCCTTTAATCCCATAGTGAATTCCTTTAATCCCAGCCCTAAATGGGAATAAAAAACAGGAGGAGACAGTTCTCAGAAAGTTTCATTCTGAGATTCTTGGAGGCAGGATAGCCATTTCAGACTGAGGTAGAGGTAAGAGCCAGTGGCTGCCTGGTTTGTTTTCTTTTTTTTTTTTTTTTCCATTTTTTTTTTTATTGAGAAAAGGAGAAAAAAAATGAGTTTCCACCTCCTCCCAGCCTCCCATTCCCTCCCCCTCCTCCCACCCTTCTCCCCCTCCTCCCACCCTTCTCCTCCTAACTCTCCAGTCCAAAGAGCAGTCAGGGTTACCTGTGTGTGTTTTTCTTTTTTAAAAAATATTTATTTATTTATTATGAATACAATATTCTGTCTGTGTGTATGCCTGCAGGCCAGAAGAGGGCACCAGATCCCATTACAGATGGTTGTGAACCACCATGTGGTTGCTGGGAATTGAACTCAGGACCTTTGGAAGAGCAGACAATGCTTTTAACCTCTGAGCCATCTCTCCAACCTGGTTTTCTTTTCTGACCTTCAAGTTGAACCCCAATTTCACTCTCTGAGTTTTAGTGATTGTGCATCACATTGTTGTGAATTTGTCTCTTTACACTCCACCTGTATCTGTAGCCACTTCTCTCCTATTTTTCTCTTTGTTTTTTTTTTAGTTATTTTCCCTTCTCTGTTTTTTCTCTGCTGCTCCAATAATTTTTCAAGTTTTATTTTACTTATTTTTTTCTATTCCTACCCTTAGCAACTTACATCTACATTTACATATAATCTATACTGTTCCTTTATTCTTTCAAAAGTATTGAAGTTTGAAGAATGACTGCATATAACTCATTAATGCTATATTTTTATGATGGGTCTATCTACTAGGTAAAGTTCTTTTTATATATTGTAATACAATTATATCTTTTCTCTACTCTCTATTATTCCTCTAAGACTTCCCACTCTCCTTTAAATTTATGGCATCTTTTTTCATTAATTCTTATTTCATGTGTATTTACATATACATATATATTTCTAAATATAACCTGTGAGTACACATAATGCTACTTATATGTATGTTTTAATGGCTGACGGCTTGGTACTGGACAATCATTGTTGAGCTCTTCACTAGAGAGAACCACCTCTCTTGCTCCCATTTTGACTCCATTTCCTGTATTTCATTGTGTAGAGTTGAGGCCTTTTGGACTTCTCCCCATCCAGTTAGACAAATCCAGTGGTGTTGTCTGTCCATGTTCACCTCATGTTTATCCAATTATGGTGAGATCTTATGGATGTAGCTTCTAGATATTACTACAGGACATGAAGTTAGCATTCTCTTCTTGTAATGGCATTGGAAATTAAATCTGACACATAAAAGAAAATTCTGAAAATCTGAAGAAAGAGTACATCACTCAGACACAGGAGTTATTTAGAGTGTAGTACAGATAAGACGAGAAAATAATCTCTCCACATCAAACTATAGTTAAAAAAATGAAAGCTAAGTTTACATAACAAAGAACAAATATTAAAACTTCAAGAAAAAAAGCACAAAGTAATATTGTTCAACAGAAATTCTGCACTCCAGGAGAGCTTGAGATGATGTGTTTCAATCCTCGAGTAACAATAATTACAAAACCAGATGATTGCAGCCAACAACATTATCAAAATTGAAAGAAAGAAAGCTATCCAGAATAAGCCCAAACTAAAGGAATCCATCACCAATAAGCCAGCTCTTCAGATGATACTAGGATCCTGCATGCATCCATAAGCCCACAGGAAAAATCAGCCACACTAATAGAGAAAATCAGAAAATAATGATTACATGAAGCACTAACCATTATGAAAACAGCAACACAGCAGGTACAACGGCCTGCCTTTCAATAGTTAATCCAGATGTTGACATTCTGAAATATCTAAAACATTAAGAGTAGTAGGTTGCAGTTAGAAAATGGTACCACTATTTTTGAAAAGATTTTATTTACTCTTCCCCTACTCTTTCCTTCTAAGAACCCAGTTTTATATATTAAGGTATTTGAAATCACCCTTTCCTTCACTAATGTTTTTTTCTTATATAACATTGAAAAGAAATTTTACTTGATGAAGGAAGAAAGTACTGAGAGAGAAAGACAACTAGATTCTGGGGATATCTTGAGGATGAGCCAGAAAGCTAGAACAATAGAAACATCCAGGAATTTATGAGGGTGACCCTAGCTAAGACTTTTAACAATGGTAGACATGGAACCAGAACTGGCTGTCTCCTGTAACCAAGCAGTTCACCCAGTGGAAGTTCTGGGAACCCAGTGCAGCCACAAACCCTTCAACCAACAATTTGCCATGCCTACAAGATGTGCTGGAAAAATATGGTGCAGAAATTTTGTTGAGCGACCAACTGATGATGAACAAAGTTGGATATCCATACTCTGAGAAGGAACTCAGCCTCCCTTAAGGGCCAGGACCCAGAGACAGATTACCCAATAGACCTACAATGGAACCAAACATGAATAACAACAAAAAAATAAAACAGCAAAATGATTATTAATGATATTCTCCTCTACTCATAAATTGTTGCCTAGCCCAACTGTTATCAGAGAGGCTTAACCCAACAACTATTGGAAACAGATTCAGTCCAACATTAGGTAAAGCTAGGGCAAACCTGCAGAAGACGGGAAGGAAGGACTATAGGGCCCAGTGATGTCAAGGGCACCAAAAGAAAACCCACAGAATCAACTGAACGAGTCTCTCATAAGGCCTCACTGAGACTGATCCAACAAGTAGGAAATCTGCATGTGAATGACCCCTGCATATATTTGATATATGTTACAACTGTAAAACCTGGTCTTCTTGTGGTACTCCTAATAGTGGGAGCAGGGGACATCTTTGACTCTGTTGCTTTTGGGACCTATCCCTTATACAGGATTGCCTCATCCAAAGGAGGGGTAGCCTGGTCTCACTGCAGCCTGATAGACTATGGCTAGCTGATATCCATGGAATGCCCACCGGAGTCTAAAGAGAAACAGTGGAGGAGAGTGAGAGAGAGTGGTTAGGTTAGGTACTGAGAAAAGGAAAGGGAGGGGAAGCTTTAGTTAGGATGCAAACACAAGAAAATAACAAATAAGAAAAAAATTCATTTTTGCTTTGGGCTTCATTTTTGTGGCTTCTAATTATTTATTTATTTATTTATTTATTTAAGATTTCTGTCTCTTCCCCGCTGCCGCCTCCCATTTCCCCCCCCTCCCCCAATCAAGTCCCCCTCCCTCGTCAGCCCAAAGAGCAATCAGGGTTCCCTGCCCTGTGGGAAGTCCAAGGACCACCCACCTCCATCCAGGTCTAGTAAGGTGAACATCCAAACTGCCTAGGCTCCCCCAAAGCCAGTATGTGCAGTAGGATCAAAAACCCATTGCCATTGTTCTTGAGTTCTCAGTAGTCCTCATTGTCCCCTATGTTCAGTGAGTCCAGTTTTATCCCAGGCTTTTTCAGACCCAGGCCAGCTGGCCTTGGTGAGTTCCCGATAGAACATCCCCATTGTCTCAGTGTGTGGGTGCACCCCTCGTGGTCCTGAGTTCCTTGCTCATGCTCTCTCTCCTTCTGCTCCTGATTTCGACCTTGAGATTTCTGCCCGGTGCTCTAATGTGGGTCTCTGTCTGTGTCTCCTTTCATCACCTGATGAAGGTTTATATTCAGGAGGATGCCTATATGTTTTTCTTTGGGTTCTCCTTCTTATTTAGCTTCTCTAGGATCCCTAATTATAGGCTCAATGTCCTTTATTTATGGCTAGAAACCAAATATGAGTGAGTACATCCCATGTTCCTCTTTTTGGGTCTGGCTTACCTCACTCAGGATAGTGTTTTCTATTTCCATCCATTTGCATGCAAAATTCAAGAAGTCCTTGTTTTTTACTGCTGAGTAGCACTTGCATGCAAAATTCAAGAAGTCCTTGTTTTTTACTGCTGAGTAGTACTCTAATATGTATATATTCCATACTTTCTTCATCCATTCTTCCATTGAAGGGCATCTAGGTTGTTTCCAGGTTCTGGCTATTACAAGCAATGCTGCTATGAACATAGTTGACCATATACTTTTGTTGTATGATAGGGCATCTCTTGGGTATATTCCCAAGAGTGGTATTGCTGGGTCCAGGGGTAGGTTGATCCCGAATTTCCTGAGAAACCGAAACACTGATTTCCAAAGTGGTTGTACAAGTTTGCATTCCCACCAGCAATGGATGAGTGTACCCCTTTCTCCACAACCTCTCCAGCAAAGGCTATCATTGGTGTTTTTGATTTTAGCCATTCTGACAGGTGTAAGATGGTATCTTAAAGTTGTCTTGATTTGCATTTCCCTGATTGCTAAGGAAGTTGAGCATGACCTTAAGTGTCTTTTGGCCATTTGTACTTCTTCTGTTCAGAATTCTCTGTTCAGCTCAGTGCCCCATTTTATAATTGGGTTGATTAACCTTTTACGGTCTAGTTTCTTGAGTTCTTTATATATTTTGGAGATCAGATCTTTGTCAGTTGTGGGGTTGGTGAAGATCTTTTCCCAGTCAGTGAGTTGCCTTTTTGTCTTAGTGACAGTGTCCTTTGCTTTACAGAAGCTTCTCAGTCTTAGGAGGACCCATTTATTCAATGAGGCCCCTAATGTTTGTACTGCTGGGGTATGCTTAGTAATGTTTTTATTTATGACATATCTGCTCTTACCATTATTACCACTCAGGTGTTTTCATTGTACAAATTTTTGTCTTTATAATATCTCTTCACAGTGCATGTCATGTGTTTTAAAACTATTATAATATTTTCTCCTAGAATTTCAGTCAGTTTTGTTTTCGTTTTAAGTGAGTTTCCTCATAAATATGGTTTACTTCTTTGAGAGTAATGCTCTGATTAGATTCCAGACATCAGTGTTTTTCCTTATTAAGAGACTTTCCTGTCCCTTAATAAAACACTAACACAAACCAACCTAGGAAAGGAAATGGTTGATTTCATCATGCAAGTTACAGCCCATCACCAACCGAAGCCACTGCAGGAAATTAAAAGCAGAAGCTGAAATATAGACTACGGAGGAATAATTTTTCTGTTCATTGTCTATTTGCTTAGCTGGCTTTGTTAGAAAAGCTAGAACCACCTCCTAAGGGATAACACCACCTACAGTGGACTGGACCCTACCACATCAATCATTCATCAAGAAAATGCCCCCAAGACATATCCTAGGTTAATCTAACAAAGGCCATTCTTTAGTTGTGGTTTCCTCTTCCAAGATGACTCTAATTTACATAAAGCTAGCAAAAGCTAATCAGCATATCCAATATGTTGCAAACCTATCAACACAATGAGCATTTTTTGTGAATCATATAGAACAATGGTTAAAAAGTGGAGTCCCTGCAGGTTGTATGTAGCTAGGCAATGAGACATTTAGGGTGGAAAAAACAGGTTCTGAGGATTTAGTAAGAAAAAATATATCTAAATTTATATCGAAACTACATTTTAGACCTATTGGGGGAAGTGAGCATTAAAATCATTTTAATCATCGTTTTTGTTTTTATAGTGCAGAGACTAGGAAAATGGGAAATATTTATATGCCTTGTATTTACAGCTCAGTTTACACTATGCTGGAAAATGCCCACTGCTGCACTGAACTCCAGCATAATTTAGGAACTCTTTCTCGACTGAAAAAAAAATGCCTAAATACCATAAAAACAAAATGTATTTATAATCCCCTAGATTTGTATGAGGTATTGTTTGCTGCCTGGTTCTGTTTTTGTCAACTTGACACGAGTTAGACTTATTTGGAAAGAGGATCCTCAATTGAGAAAACTCCTCTAACAGATTGCCTGTAGGCAAGTCTGGAGGTCATGTTCTTGATTCACCATTGATGTGGGAAGGTCGTGCTCAGGGTGGCCAGGGTCACCCTAATCAGGTGGTCCTAGGTTATAAAGAAAGCAGGCTGAGAAAGTCATGACTAGCACACCACTAAACAGTGTTTCCCCATGGCCTCTGCTTCAGTTCCTCCTCGAAATTCTGTGTTCTTTCCATGATAGAGCATCACCTGAGTGTTGTAAGCTGAAATTAGCCTTTTCCTCCACCATTGCTTTCTGTCAGGTTGCTTCATCACAACAGAAGAGCAAACTAAGACATGCCTATAAACAAAGTTAACCATCTCTATAACAGAGTTACCATCATGTCAGAGCTCAGAGAAGAGACTCCGTGTACCTACATTTTCCTGTTATATTTTCAGGCAAAGTTATACAGCAATGATGGAAAGGCCAAATTCAGTAATTTAATACTTCCCACAACAGTCTTGACTTATTCCCTGTTTTTTAAACATCTGTACTAGTGCATATACAGTGCTTAAGATGTCTTTATATTTATGGTGCCTGCCTAACCTAAGAGTCACACTCCTGAGAGCAGAGGTTTCCTTTGTCTTCTTCATGCCTCAAAGGCTGCATGCATACATGATTTTCTCTCACAAAATAATATAGCCCTTGCACAGATCTAAGTGATTTTTCATCTCCCACTTAGCTTGGAGAGCTAGGCTTTGGAGAACTATATTTCACAGTCATAAAACCACAACTGTGAAATATAAATTGTTAAGGCATGAACAAGCATCAGGGAAACCTGACTGATGGTGGTTAGAAAAATAAGATCGTCAGCAGTAAATGATCTGCTGCTTGTTTGATTGTGATTAGGTACAATACCTTCTATTTCACAGTGTCACCCCAGAACGAAGAGCATTTCCATAATAAACTAGAAATGAGGCTAGGCATAGCATGGAAGAATTCACCACTGGGGCAGCTTAATCTTCAGACAACAGATTCTTAGACAGAAGCTGAACTGGGTCTTGTCCTTCACTGAAATCAAGTAGGATTGGTGTGTTTCCCTGTGTGTGTGGGGGGGAGGTGTGTGTGAATGTGTTTGATATAATTGCTCACAGGTAATGGTTAATCATGTTATTGAGACAATTATATATTGTTTTCTTTACAGAAAAAAATATTATCTAAAATGCATAGCCTCCATCCTATTTTTATGTTAATTGTTTGAGTATATTCATTCACATATATTTAAGAGACTGAAGAGACTGGTAATGTTCACCCTGTCGTCCATATTACAATAAGCGGCAATGATAGTGAAGAAGAGGAAGAGAACAAACATTTTTTTCAACATTGTATTTCTTTGGGAAATAAAACATTTGTGTTGAGATGTAACAGTAAAATATATAAAGGCATATTAAATTAAAAATATTTAAATGGTAGTGAATGTTAGAAATGTTACAAAAATTGAGTCAAAGTGATATAAAAATGATTCATTAAAGAACGCTTGGAAGGGGTTTAGCTTTAAGCTCCCTGGTTGAGCAGTATTATGTTTTGAAAGTAAAATGACCACCAAAAACTTATTGGTTTCAACACCTATTTCCCAGCTGTTTATGACAGTTATAGAACCTTCAAAGATGGAACCTCACTGGGTAAAGAATGTCATTTCCGGTCTGCTGTCTGCTTCCTGTTCCAACAAGAAGTGGGCTGAGACTACCTAGCTGTATACTCCAGGCATCATGGAGCGGCCTTCCATCAGTGCTTCACCTCAGTAAGGGATTGTGCAACTCAAACTGCAAGCTAAAGCAAACCATTTCCCTCCCGTGCTTCTTGTCAAAGACTTCACCCCACAAATGAGAAGGTGACTGGTATAAGCAGAAACCTGGGGAGTCCTAGTGAATTCGGGGTTTCCCGCTGTTTCAATATAATACACAAGTTTGTAAGCTCTCTATGGTAAACTGAGGTAAATAGAAATTCTGTTTCTCTCCTTTGTTTTTAATAAAGCAGACTCTCACTGTATAGCTCAGAACAGCCTAATACTCATGGTACTCCTCCTGTCTAAGCTTTTCAAAGGCTGAGATTTTAGACATGAGCTACCACATGCTGCAAAACTGCAAAATCTCTTCATAGGCTGGAGGTACCAGATGAGGGCTTTGATTTTCCAGAGTCCCTTCTGGATACACAACATTTGGAGAGCTTCAAATCTTGGTACATTTCACACTTCTCTGTAGTGAATATATTTGAAATTGCTTTTGTGGAACAGCACAAAACCAGACTTTTCCTTCTAAACAGAGCACTGGTTCTCTTTAGCTGTGGCACTCAGTCATCAGACCAAAAGGCAGCAATTTAGAGACAGATGAGCAGCGTGAGGTGTCCTCCAGTGACTGACAGCTCTGACAAGGACAGACCATTAACTACTCTGACTGCCTAAATCACAAGTTCTCTTACAGAGTCTGAAGAGAGAACTCTATGCTACACATGAGAAGTGCAGAGTCTGTAAGGTAACAGCAGCATGAGCTCTGGGAGAACAAAAGGCATGCATAAATGGAGCCACAAGCAAGAAGAGGAAGGAAATGTCAGACTCTGAGCTGCCAAACAAATGGGCAGGAAAGAAGAAAATGGCGGCAAGCTAACAAAATGATGTAGCTTGTCTTATTGAGGGAGATGATCTGCCCGCTGTTTCAGGACACTGGTTAGGAGTATCGTCAGAACTCCAGTCAGATCATGAGACTATGCCAAGTCCTGCAAGTTCATGGGGCTCCATTCTCCATTAGACCTGAGACCTTTGGACGAAGCTTGTTCTGTGCCTGGTGACCAAGTACCCTTGCTGTTCTTGTGGATAACAACATACAGGACAGTGCCTGTGGGATTGAAATACTTATTCTTACTCTTCTTTGAAGCCACAAGCTTATTGTATGTCAAAAGAAATAAAAGAGACTCCTACACTAACTAGAGATAAAGGTGATCAGATAAAACAGACAAGTCCATGAAGTTAGAGTATTTCCTGTGTGTCAACCTTCTTTTGTTCATTAAGCCATACATAGAAGGTGTCTTGGCTCAGATATAAGAACTAGCAGAGACCAGCACAGTTATCCCAGTAACTGAAAGAAGCATTAGAGCAGAACACATGGAGTGGTATTTGTTACTGAACCACGTGATCCCTTGCTGAAGTACCAAGGCTGTGCCTTTGCATCAGGAAAATGGTCATGGGCAAAGAATGAAGGAAATGACTGGATATGCCAACAGATTTCATCTGGGGATGGGGCAATGGCAAGGCAGGTAAAGCATTTCTTATACAAGCTTGAGGATCTGAGACTGAATATCTCAAACCCACATAATTCTGACTATTATAACATATGCATCTACGATTCCAGTGTTCCTACAGTAAAATGGGAAGAGAGACAGGAGAATCCCTGGTAGCCTGCAGACCTGGCATACGCAACAATGAATAATGAAAGGCCTTGTCTCAAATAAGATGGAAAGCAAAGATGGGTACTAGAGGTTGCCTTCTGACCTCCGCTCATATGCCATGAGACACACATGCCTGTACATGCACAAATAGAGGCAGATTTTTAAATGTGACTTAAACTTTATCATTTCATTGAAACTACTGTTGCCACACCTGCTGAGTAGTACTTCAAACCAACATGTTTTGAAAGACTTCATTAAATTAAAAGATACACTAACTTCTTTTGAAATTAGTTCCCTTTTACCTCTCCATTCTTACAGCCTACTCCTGTTGTCCTATTACCTTTTGAATATCTGCAGCAACACCATTTCAGAAAATGTGAAAAGGCAGCTTCCAGAATTAGATGACCAGAATTTAAATGATGATCCTACCATTCATTTTGGGTTTTGTAAAATTATCCCATCTATGCTTAGGTTCTTCATTTTTAAAATGTCTATTCTTTTTATTCCCTGGGTGCACAGAGTCTTGTTCCCAAGCCTATATCCTAAAGCGCAATCCTTCATTTCTTCTTGAAATTCGAAGCCTAATATTGAGATCTTTTATCCATAAGGAATTGATTTGTGAAAAGCGCAAGAAAAAATTTCAAGTTTCATTCCTTTACACACAGATATCCAGTTTTCAAAAATATTATTAAAAATGCTATCTTTTCTCCCTGTTTTTGGCATCTTTACTGAAAGCGCAGCATCTGTAAGTATGTAGGTATAACTGCTTCTCAGTTTCACCCCATTGGTTGATTGGTGTATCTAAATAGTTGTCAGTGCTGTGCTCATTTTACTGCATGGATCTGCAGCACAAGGTGAAATGAGGAACGGCTATAGCTCAGCAGTGTTTGTATTGCGCATGGTTGTTTGGGATAAACTGGGCCCTTTGTACTTCTGTGTGTATCTTTATTAAGAGACTTTGAATAAGCACATTATTTTTACGTTATGTGGACAGTTATTACACATATCCATTTCTGTCACCATGGCCCTATTGTTTCATGACATTGTCTTGTGCACCCCCTTACACTAACACTGTCTGCTATTCTCTTATCAGTGTTTCTGGGCATGTTGTGGAGGATAATGTCCCTCCTCTCTTTACAAGAGGACCCTCTGCTGCTGCCTCACTTGTACTTACCTCCATGTTTTTCCTGAGCTTCACACATTGAACCGAGGCCCTACCTTGTTCCCTTGGACCAATGAAGGCACTCTGCCCCCTTGAACTTCACCAAGAAATGGTTCAGGATATGTGAGCAGAGCAGGAGTTAAAAGCAACCACTTAGCGCTGACGATCATTTAGAATCCCGAGTTGAGTTCTGTTATTTACAAAGGTTTAGTTTTAACTCTCTTACTTATGGTTCCCTACTATATCTCTCAATTGTTTCTCAGAATAGCTTACTCAGAAACGAAAGACGATTGTTATTGCTATTCTTTGCCATCCTCACATAAGTGATGTTCAGAATAGTTCCTTGAAAAGATTGTACAATCTCTAAAGTGTAGCAAAGAGGAGCACTGTTTCCTTACACTGACCAAACAAAAAGCCCCAGAAATGAGGCAAACATGAAGCTGCCGTGCCCACAAGGAAAGCGGTCATTTCACATTTCCCTGAGCTGCAAAACATACACACGCCAGACCTGTGCCTCCAGCCTGAATAAGCATCAGTGGTTTATGGCAAGACTCTAACATGCAGCTCTAAGATTTTGTGAAATTAGAGAGAAGGGCAGGAAGCTCTCTGAGCCCTCTTGGTGTTGGTGGTGAAGATTAACTGTGGCTGTGTGGATTTTTAAGCTTGCCGACTGGAGCAGTGTATCAGGGTACTGGGTGTGAGTTTCTGAATAGAAAGATGCCATGAGAGACTGCTAAAGATGAAGGACTTGACCAAACATGTGAGAGCGTCTGAAGAATTGCTCATAAAGCGTGTCAGGGAGCAAGGTCCTGAGGAGGTCAATGCAGAATGACTCCAAATAAATCACCAAAGACCTGCTCCAATGCTTACACTGGCAGAAGCGTTTACCTGAAAAAGTCAGTGACAACTTTTAAAATGGCCTAAAATTCTTTTTTTTTCTCTCTCTCTCTCATCTTATTCTTCCCATTGCAGCACTTTACCTGACTTGGGGCAGAAAGCAGAGGCCATTCTAGAAATCTGAACGTGAATCATAAAGGAAAATCAAATGAAACCATCTATTTTCCCTGAACTTCTGACCAGAGACTGAGTAGGGAGAGGGGGAAAAGTAGGCATGGGTGTGGTTCTTTCTGCTGAGGCACAGAGCAAAGCCCAGAATGGCAGTTATGCTGCCTCCTGATTTTACAAGATAAAGAAGTAGCCAAATATTACTGAACATTTCTCTGTAAATTATACTAGCTTATGAGTACTGAAAACAACAGCAAAACTGCACAAACTACCTTAGCAGAAAGAAAAAGGACGGCTTGACACACTGCTAAAGTGAGCTCATTCAGTATTCTGAAGATCATCAAAAATTTAATCTCTGTTCAATAAACTCCAAGAGTACCTGATTTTCAACAAAAGTGCAGCTGAATCAGCGTGCCAGCTACACGTTCAACACTTTTTGTGGTTCAAAAGGGCATACTGTAAACTCATTAGCATGGTTGGAGCAAAGCAGTGATAACAAAGGCCCCTTCTCTCTGCACCCCACATCTTCTACAAAATACTGTAGGGTTTCCCTAACCAAACAACTGCTTCTCATCTGTATTTTTATCTTTAAAATACTTTCATAACCAATTCCTTTTCTTTCTTTCTTTGTTGTGTGCTTCCTACGGCACTGATGCTAAACTTTTCACCACAGTATTTTATCACCGCATTACCATTTAATACAAAGCCATCTGACTTCCGGAAAGGTTCACAATAATTTAAGTGTCCCTAAGTACACCATATCCCTGACTACATGCATTTTTTATACCCTAACTCTTATTGTAATGCTTATGATCAATAAAGATGCTTGCTCAGATGTAGAATAAATTTTGTGAACTATTAATATTTAATGTCTGGAGCATTAAATCAATGACTACTCCTACCTGAATAAATTTTTCTTCTGCTTTCTTAGTTTGGGTTCATAGAAATAAAATCAGAAAATATCATCCCACTCATAGAAATTTTAAAGTAATTATTATCACATATTTATGAATAAAAACTGTTTCCTAATTTCTTGCTGTTAAGAGATCATCAGAGAAAATATTTGTAAGGTTTAGGTAGTAACTTTCAAGGAATTTGAACCGGATCTTTGTGTGAGGGAGGATGAAATCCTATCCCAAATGTGCACGGGAATGCTTAACTAAAGCCAATAAAGATTCAGTGCTGGAGAGTGGATTCTGGAGGTCAACACAAGCACTGAGACAGTTACAGCCCGTCATGTCACTGCCACGGGTCTGAACTTCTGAGTGTCCCTGATGTCACCCCCCAGCCCTGCTCAGTGTAAAATGAATGCAGCAAATGTCCATGAAACTGAGAAAACTACATTCTAACATTATGCTTACCCTTTAAACCATGTCAACAGCTTCAAAGCCTTGCTAAATTTCATCATCTTACTTATGATCTTTCTATACCTCAGTTTTCCCTTCTTTAAAATGGACTTAGTGTGTTTCTGCTAAAATGAGAATTAAATGTTATGATCTGCAGGTACATATTACAATCTATCATTACTTCAGTCTATCAATACTAGTGAAAGCTATTTTCCTTATCTCATGTAGATATTTCACTGTTAAACGTCCAAGAAATAGAATATCACACTGTAATCCAGCTTGTTTCTTCCCTAAAAGTCTGTATAAGCAGTGGGGATAAATCCTGGTGCCATTGCCAGTGGCCCCTCAGTCTGCCCCAATCATACAACTGTCACTCACATTCAGGGGGTCTAGTTTGTTCCTATGCTCGTTCCTTCCTTGTCCGACTGGAGTTGGTGCTCCATTAGCTCAGATAAACTCTTTCAGTGGGTGTCCCCATCATGGTCTTGACCTCTTTGCTCATATTCTCACTCCTCCTAATCTTCAACTGGACTTTGGAAGCTCAGTCCAGTGCTCTGCTGCAGGTCTTTGCCTCTGTCTCCATCAGTTGCTGGATGAAGGTTCTATGATGACATTTAAGATATTCATCAATCTGACTACAGGCAAGGCCAGTTCTGGCACCCTCTCCTCTATTGCTTAGGATCTTAGCCGGACTCATCCTTGTGGATTCCTGGGAATTTCTTTAGTGACAGGTTTTTTGTGAGCCCCATAATGATACCCTCAATCAAAATATCTCTTTCCTTGTTCTCATCTCTGTCTTTCCTCCATTTTGACTGTCCTGTTCCCTCAAGTTCTTCCACCTCCTCTCCTCCCCTCCTCTTCCCCTTCCACCCTCCCTTCTTCCCCACCCCCCTATGCTCCCAATTTTGACAGGCAGTCTTGTCTGTTTCCCCTTTCCAGGTGGGTCTCTGGGTGTTTTTCTTAGGGTTCACCTTGTTACTTAGGTTTTCTAGGGTCATGGATTATAGGATCCTTATCCTTTGCTTTACAACTAGTATCCACTTATGAGTGAGTACATACGATGTTCATCTTTCTGAATTTGGGTTACCTCACTTAGGATGGTTTCATTTTGCATGCAAATTTCAAGATGTCATTTTTTTTTTTTACTGCTGAGTAGTACGCCATTAAGTAAATGTACCATATTTTCTTTATTCATTCTTCAATTGAGGGCCATCTAGGTTGTTTCCAGGTTCTGGCTATTACAAATAATACCACTGTGGACAGAACTGAACAAATGTCCTTGTGGTATGATTGAGCATCCTTTGGGTATATGCCCAAGAGTGGTACTGCTGAGTCCTGAGGTAGGTTAATTCCCAATTTTCTGAGAAACTGACATACTGATTTCCAGAGTGTTTTTACAAGTTTGCATTCCCACAGACAATGGAGGGGTGTTCCTCTTACACCACATCCTTTCCAGCATAAGCTGTCATTGGTGTTTTGGATCTTACCCATGTTGACTGGTGTAAGATGGTATCTCAGAGTCATTTTGATTTTCATTTCCTTGATGGCTAAGTTGAACATTTTGTTAAGGGTTTTTCAGTTATTTGAGATTCTTCTGTTTAGTTCTGTATTCCATTTTTTAATTGGATTATTTGGAATTTTAATGTCCAATTTCTTGAGTTCTTTATATATATTGGGGATAAGTCCTCTGTCTGATGTGGGGTTGGTGAAGACATTTTCCCATTCAATAGGCTGCCTTTTGTCTTATTGACTGTGTCCTTTGCTTTATAGAAGCATCTGCGTTTCAGGAGGTAACATTTATTTATTGTTGTTCTCAGTGTCTGTGCTACTGGTGTTATATTTAGGAAATAGTCCCGTGTGCCCGTGCATTGAAGGCTACTTCCCACTTTCTCTTCTATCAGATTCAGTGTGGTAAGATTTATATTGAGGTCTTTAATCAATTGGGACTCAAGTTTTGTGCACGGTGATAGATATGGATCCATTTGCGTTCTTCTACTTGTTGACATCCAGTTATGCCACTGCCATTTGTTGAAGATGCTTTCTTTTTTCGTTGTATAATTTTTGCTTCTTTGTCAAGAATCAGGTTTCATAGGTGTATGGATTAATATCCCAGTCTTCAAGTCAATTCCTTTGGTCAACCTGTCTGTTTTTATGCCAACACCAAACTGTTTTTATTACTGTAGCTCTATAATAGAACTTGATATCAGGAATGGTGATACTACCGGAAGTTCCTTTATTGTAGAGGATTGTTTTGGCTATCCTGGGTTTTTTGTTTTGCGATATGAAGTTGATTATTGTCCTTTCAAGGTCTGTGAAGAATTATTTTGGGATTTTGATGGGATTGCACTGAATCTATAGATTGCTTTTGGTAGGACTGGCATTTTTATTATGTTGATCCTACCTATCCAAGAACATGGGAGATCTTTCCATTTTCAGGCATCTCTTTAATTTCTTTCTTCAAATACTTAAAGTTCTTGTTGAATAGGTCTTTCATTCCTTTGGTTAGTGTTACCCCAAGATATTTTATGTTATTTGTTGCTATTATGAAAGGTAATGTCTCTCTGATTTCCCTCTCAGTTTCTTTATCATTTGTATATATTGCTACTGATTTTTTATTTTAGTTAATCTTGTATCCTGCCACATTACTGAAGGTATTTATCAGCTGTAGGAGTTCCCTGGTAGAGTTTTTTGGGTCATTTATGTATATTATCATATCATCTGCAAATAGCAAAAGTTTTACTTCTTCCTTTCCTATTTATATCTCCTTGATCTCTTTTTGTTGCCTTTTTGTTTTACCCAGAACTTCAAGAATTATGTTCAGAGTTCCTTGCTCGTGCTCCCTCTCCTTCTGCTCCTGATTTGGACCATGAGATTTCTGTCCGGTGCTCCCTTGGGGGTCTCTGTCTCTGTCTCCTTTCATCGCCTGATGAAGGTTAATATTCATGAGGATGCCTATGTGTTTGTCTTTGGATTCACCTTCTTATTTAGCTTCTCTAGGAACATGAATTATAAGCTCAATGTCCTTTATTTATGGCTAGAAACCAAATATGAGTGAGTACATCCCATGTTCCTCTTTTTGGGTCTGGCTTACCGCGAGGGGTGCACCCACACACTGAGACAATGGGGATGTTCTATCGGGAACTCACCAAGGCCAGCTGGCCTAGGTCTAAAAAAGCGTGGGATAAATCCGGACTAGCTGAACATAGCGGACAATGAGGAATAATGAGCATGGGATAAATCCGGACTAGCTGAACATAGCGGACAATGAGGAATAATGAGAGCTCAAGAACAATCGTAGTGGGGTTCTTGGTCCTACTGCACGTACTGGTTTTGTGGGAGCCTAGGCAGTTTGGATGCTCACCTTAGGAGACCTGGATAGAGGTGGGCAGTCCTTGGGCTTCCCACAGGTCAGGGAACCCTGATTGCTCTTCGAGCAGATGAGGGAGGGGGACTTGATCGGGGGAGGGGGAGGGAAATGGGAAGCGGGTGCGGGGAGGAGACAGAAATCCTAAATAAATAAATAAATAAATAAGAAAAAAAAGGAAAACCTAAAAAAAAAAGAATTATGTTCAATAGAGGTGAAGAGAGTGGACAGCATTGTCTTGTTCCAGACTTCAGTGGAATCACATTGCATTTCTCTCCATTTAATTTGATGGTGGCTGTTGACCTGCTGTATGTTGCCTTTATTATATTTAGATATGTATCCCTGATCTCTCCAAGAGATCATGAGGGGGTGTTGGATTTTGTTGAATGCTTTTTCAGCATCTAATGAGATGATCATGTGTTTTTTTTTTCTTTCAGGATATTTATATGATGGATTACATTATAGATTTTCAAATGTTGAACCATCCCTGCATCTCTGGGATGATACTGACTTGACTTGATCATGGTGTATGAGTTTTTGGATGTGTTTTTTTTTATTCAGTTTACCAGTATTTTATTGAGTATTTTTACATCTATGTTCATGAGTGAAATTGGTCTGTAATTCTCTTTCTTGGTTGAGTCTTTTTGTGGTTTCAGTATCAGGATAACCGTAGCCTCATAAAAAGAGTTTGGCAATGTTCCTTCGTTTTTTTTTTCCTGTGGAGCACTTTCAAGAGTATAGTTATTAGTTCTTCTTGGAAGTTCTGGTAGAGTTCTGCACTGAAACTATCCAGCCCTCGTCTCTTTTTGGTTGGGAGGCTTTTGATGACAGCTTCTGTTTCCTTGCAGGTCATAGGTCTATTTCTTTTTTTTTTTTAATTTATTTATTTATGAAGGATTTCTGCCTCGTCCCCGCAAACGCTTCCCATTTCCCTCCCCCTCCCCCGATCAAGTCCCCCTCTGCTCGAAGAGCAATCAGGGTTCCCTGCCCTGCCCAAGGACTGCCCACCTCTATCCAGGTCTCCTAAGGTGAGCATCCAAACTGTCTAGGCTCCCAGAAAGCCAGTATGTGCAGTAGGATCAAAAACCCACTGCAATTGTTCTTGAATTCTCAGTATTCCTCATTGTCCGCTATGTTCAGCTAGTCCGGATTTATCCCATGCTTTTTCAGACCTAGGCCAGCTGGCCTTGGTGAGTTCCCGATAGAACATCCCCATTGTCTCAGTGTGTGGGTGCACCCCTCGTGGTCCTGAGTTCCTTGCTCGTGCTCCGTCTCCTCATAGGTCTATTTCAATTGTTCACCTGGTCTTGATTTAATTTTGGTATGTGGTACCTATTGAAAATAAATTATCCATTTCCTTTACATTTTCCAATTTTGTGGAGTACATGTTTTGGGTTTTTTTATGACCTAATGATTCTCTGGATTTCCTGTGTCTGTAGTTATACCACCCCTTTCATATCTATTTTATTAATTTGGATGTTCTCTCTTTGCCTTTTGATTAGTTAGGTTTGTCTACCTTGCTGATTTTCTCAATAGAAACAGTTCTTTGTTTCATTGCTTCTTTGTATTGTTTCTTTGTTTCTATTTTATTAGTTGCAGCCCTCAATTTGATTATTTCCTGGCATCTACTTCTCCTGGGTGAGTCTGATTCTTTTTGTTCTAGAGCTTTCAGGTGTGCTGTTAAGTCACTAGTGTGAGCTTTCTCCACTTTCTTTATGTAGGCACTTAGTGCTGTGAATGTTTTTCATAGCACAGCTTTCATAGTGTCCCATGGGTTTAGGTACGTTGTGCCTTCATTTTCATTAAATTCTAGGAAGTTTTTAATTTCTTTTTTTTATTTCTTCTTTGACCCAGTGGTAGTTCAATTGAACACTGTTCAATTTCCATGAGTTGTAGACTTTCTGCAATTAGTATTGTTGTTAAAATCTAATTTTAAACCATAGTGATCCAATAAGATACATGGGGCTATTCCAATTTTTTTTTTTGTATCTGTTGAGGTCTGCTTTGTTACTGAGTATGTGGTCAGTTTTAGAATAGGTTCCATGAGGTGCAGAGAAGAAGATAATTTTTTTTTTTTGTATTTGAGTTAAATGTTCTGTAGATGTCTGTTAAGTCCGTTTGAGTCAAAACATCCGTTAGGTCTCTTATTTCTCTGTTAAGTTTCTGTCTGGTTGACCCATCCATTGGGGAGAGTGGAGTGTTGAAGTCTCCTACTATTAGTGTGTGGGATTTGATGTGTAATTTAATCTTTAGCAATGTTTCTTTTATATATTTGGGGCATAGATGTTCAGGATTGAGACTTCATCTTCATGGATTGTTCCTGTTATGAGGATAAAGTGTCTTTCTCCATCTCTTCTGATTGATTTTAGTTTGAAGTCTATTTTCTTAGATATTAGAATAGGCACACCCACTAGTTTCTTGGGTCCATTGGACTGGAAAATCTTTTCCCAACCCTTTAATCTGAGGTAATGTCTGTCTTTGAGGTTGAAAGGTGTTTCTTGTATACAGCGGAAGGATGGATCCTGCTTTCATATCCTTTCTCTTAGCCTGTGTCTTTTTATAGGTGAATTGAGTCCATTGATATTAAGAAATATTCATGACCAGTGATTGTTAATTCCTGTTATTTTTCAGTGGTACTATTTGTATGTTCTGTAGTAACGAGGCGAGCAGGCCTGCTTTTCATCCCGCCCAGCTCCCACATGTCTAGCTTAGCCCTGGAAATAACAACACACAAACTGTATTCATTTAAACACTGCCTGGCCCATTAGTTCCAGCCTCTTACTGGCTAATTCTCACATCTTGATTAACCCATTTCTAATAATGTATGTAGCATCACAAAGTGGTGGCTTACCGGGAAAGATTCTAGCCTACATCCATCTCAGGTCAAAAAATCATGGCGACTGCCTCACTTCCCTTCTTCCCAGCATTCTGTTCTGTTTACTCTGCCTACCTAATTTTCTGTCCTATTAAAGGGCCAAGGCAGTTTCTTTATTAACAAATGAAAGTAACACATAGACAGATGACCCTCCTCTATCAATGTTCCCCCTTTTGGGAGTTTGCTGGTGTGGTGCTATATATTGCCTGTGCTTTTATGGGTACAGTTAGCTTCCTTGTGTTGGAGTTTTTCTTCAAGTACTTTGTGTAGGACTGGATTTGTGGATAGGTATTATTTAAATCTGGTTTTGTCATGATATATTTTGCTTTCTCCATCATTGGTGTTTGAAACCTTTTCTGGGTATAGTAGTCTGGGCCTGCATCCATAGTTTATTAGTGTCTGCAACACATCTGTCCAGGACCTTCTGGCTTTAATGGTTTCCACTGAGAATTTGGGTGTAATTCTTACAAGTCTTCCTTTATATGTTACTTGACGTTTTTCCTTTGTAGCTCTTAATATTCTTTCTTTATTCCATATATTTTGTTTTTCAATTATTATATGGCAAGGGGATATTTTTATTTTTGATCCAATCTATTTGGTGTTCTGTAAGCTTCTTGTTCCTTCATAGGAATCTCCTTCTTTTGGTTGGGAAAGTTTTCTTCTATAATTTTGGTGGATATATTTTCTGTGCTTTTGAGCTGGAGTTCTCCTTCTTTTATCCCTACTGTTCTTAGGTTTTGTATTTTCATGACGTTCCATATCTTCTGGATATTTTGTGTGAAGAATATGTTGGAATTAATGTTTGTTTTTTACAGATGAATCTGTTTCCTCTATAGTATCATAAACACATGAGATTCTTTCATTTCTTTTATTATGTTGGATATGCTTTTCTCTGTAGCTCACGTTTGTTTACCCAGATTTTCTATATCCAGAAATCCCTCAGTTTCTGTTTTCTTTATTGCCTCTATTTCAGTCTTCAAGTCTTGAAATGTTTGAACTGTTTGCTTCACCTGTTGGTTGGTTTTTCTTGGTTTTCTTGGGTTTCTTTTAGAGATTTATTGATTTCTTTAATTTTTTATTTGTCTTTTCATCCATTTCTTTATAGGAATTTTTCATTTCCTCTTTAAAGGTCTCCACCATCCTCATAAAGTTACATTTAAAATCATTTTCTTCTGCTTCTTCTGGGTTAGGATGATCAAGTCTTTCAGTTGTATGACTACTGGGTTCTGGAGTTACAATGTTGCTTTTTAGGTTATTGAATGAATTCTTGCTTTGGTGCCTAACAATCTCTCTCTCCAATTGGTGCCAGCAGTGTCTTTTTCTCTTGGTACAGTCCTTGCACTGGCTGCCTGTATCTTTGGGAACTATTCTTGGTCTGCTCTGTACTACCTCCATCTGTGTTTTATGGAGCCACTGAAGTCTCTCTTTGCCCATTCTCTTGATTTGCTCTTTGGGTGTGCTCTGTGCAGTCACAGCCTGTGCTTCAGAGTTCCTCTCTTGGTCCTCTCTGTGTATTTGTACCTTGTGTTTTAGAGTTTTACTGAGGTGGTGGGGGGCGGGGAATAGAGTGGGACTTGTATCTTGCAGAGTCTGGTGGATGAGTGGGAGTGTTGGAGCAGCCTACCTGCAGGAAGCTTGCCTAATAGCTGGCTAGAGAAGCTGAGGCAGGTAGATGGGGGGAAACCTAGGGTTTTGCCCAAGTATGGAGGGACTAGAGAGTGCGGTGCCCCACCAGGTGAGTGGTCACTCACCTCTCAGTCCTCTCTGTGTAGTAGCAGGCTGTGTTTCAGAATTCCTCTGAGGTGGCAGGGGAGAGGAGGGCTTGGGTGCAGAGTGGGACTTGTAGGTTGCAGGGTCCAGTTGATGAGATGAGGGTGTTGGAGCAGCCACCTGCAGGATGCTTGCCTGCTGGCTGGCTAGAGAAGCTGAGGCAGGTGGGAGAAAGACTCAGTATTTTGCCCTGGTATGGAGGGGAGCACCTAGAAAGTAGGGTACCCTTCTGGGTGTGTTGTCACTCACCTCTTGGTCCTCTCTGTGTATTTGCAGACTATGTTTCAGAGTTTCTCTGTGGTTGTGGGGGATCCATTAGGAGTCTTTTTCAGGAGTCTTCTTAAGAGTTGTCATGAAGTAACCACAAATTGTAAGTCAATGCTATATTTTTGTCTTCCATTGCAAAATAATATTTAGTGCTTTTAATATTAAGAGAACAGCTACAGGTATTGGTTTGCTTCCATCTTTCATCTCATTGACCAGCCTCTGAGGCACTATTTCTACATGTTAGAGAGTATAGGTTTTCAACAAACGACTCTTCTAATAATTACTTTTCTGATATTGGAAAGTGATCACCCTTTAAGTCTTTATCTTGTTTATTATTAGAATGTATATGATTAGGGAAGGGAAGGAATGCACATGCCATAATATGTGTGGGGAGTGAGAAGACAACTTTTAAGGAATTGGCTCTCTCCTTCCTTTACCTGGTCTCTGAAGATCATACCCAGGTTATCAAGCTTGCTCAGTAAATGCTTTGCCTACCACTCCATCTTGCTGATCCTTATTTAAATTCTTAAACTTCAGTAATCCATTCTGAAAATTGGGAATAGTAATATCTACCTTGCAGAGTTACTGGTTGTAAAGATTTAATGAGATTATGCCTTTAAGTACATATGCAAATATATTTAGACATGTACTTGTTTTGTGTTTGTGTATATACATACACATAGAAGTAATTGTTCAATGTATATTGCGACCCTCATTTTAATTTAGCTATGTGTTGTTCATACTGAAGAGTATTTAAAATTTAATAACTCCTAATAAAAATAAAATAAAAGATGATTATATAATTGGATGGGCCTACATACCAAGCAACTGTCAACTTTGTATCCTATAATATTATAATTAAAGAAATTCCTATAATATTATAATTGGTTAAAGAAATACATATATTTAAGCAATATGTCCATATATATTTAAGATTAACCTTTTCTGTAGCAGATATTGCTATGTAGTTCAGACTGACTTCCAATTCCCAATTCTCCTGTCTCTGCCTCCTGAATGTTGTTTTTATAGGTGGGCACCACACACTTCTTGCTTAAAGTGTATTTAATATGGATAAACCAAGCCACACCACATACCTTATTTTCTTCTGAACCCAGATCCTTTACATGTGAAGAGGACTAGCAGAAATATAAATTTACTAAACACTTGACATTGTGTGCCAGTCATGTGAGAATTTATGAACTTAAGAGTCTGTATCATGGAAGATAATGATCCAAAGCGATTAAAATAACTTCAGTAGAAGGTTAGAGGTAAAAGATTATGAAAAATATTAGCAATGTGTGATGCAATGAGTACCACATGAGAGTTGTCATTATAAAACTTTAGAGTAGACCTCATTGAACATGAAAGGTTTGGACTAAGAATAGTAAAGGGTGAGAGACAAGCAATTTGCATTTTTATATGAAAAGCATTTTATGTCCAGCAAATGAGCAATGAAAATTCTGGAAAGATGTGTTTAATATTTCAGAAACAGAAGTCTGATGAGATTGCTTGAAAAGGAAGCTTCTGGGGTCCTGAGAAAGAAGAAGAGGGGAGAGAAAGAAAACCTTACTAAAATGTGCACTACAGAGGCGAATTCATATTCCTTTCCTGGATGTCAGGGGAGTTACAAGTAAGAGGTAACAGAATTGCACTCCTGATGGGAGAAGGACAGACAGAGAGAGCAAGGAAAGAGATATCTTGATCCGGGGAGCCATTAGGGGCTAGGAAGAAGCCTGACACTAGGGAAATTTCCAGAATCTACAAGAATGACTTCAGCTAAGGCCCTAAGCAATGGTGAAGAAGGTTCCTGAACTGGCCTTCTCCTGCAATCAGCTTGAAGACTACCTTAATTGTCATCATAGAACCTTCACACAGCAACTGATGGAAGCAGATGCAAAATTTCACAGCTATGCAATGGGACGAGCTTCTATAGACCAGTCCAAGAGAGGAAGAAACAATAATATTACTAAAGGGGTCAAGCCCATGATGAGGATAACCACTGAAACAGCTTACCTGAGCTAATGGGAGCTCACTGATGGCAGGCTGACAGCAAGGGAGACAGCATAGGACCAAACTAGGCTCTCTGAAGTCAGGTAACAATTGTATGACTTGGGCAGTCTGTGGGCCACTGGCAGTGGGACCAGGATTTATTCCTGCTGCTTGAACTGACTTTTTGGAAGCCATTCTCTTTGGAGGGATACCTTGCTCAGCCTAGATAAAGTGGGGAGGGCCTTGGTCCTGCCTCAAATTGATGTGTTAGACTTTGTTGACTACTCATGGGAAGCCTTACATTCTCTGAGAAGTAGATGAGGGGTGGGACTCGGGAAGGGGAAGAAGGGGAAGGAGTGGGAGCAGGGGAAGGAATGGGAACTGGCATTTGCATATAAAATTTCCATTAAATAATAATAACAATATAATAAAAATAATAATAGTAATAATAATAATAATTGTACTTCTTTGGACTAGAGTCGAATCTCCAACCTAAGGAGAGAAGTGAGAAAAAAGGCAAGAAGTCACCAAGGAGGTCACAGTCATCAACCCGCTGAGTGACACCACACAGTGTCTTTTTACACAAAGAGTTATTCCTAAATTTTTCTTTATTTTTAAGAATTTCATATAGGAGTATAATAAGATATAATAATATTTACTCCTCATTTCCCTTTCCACTCCTCTCATGTTCCTCTGCCATAAATTCCTCTAGACTGTACATCTTTATGTTTTCTTATAAACCACCAAGTCTAGTTAGTGTTATTCCTATGTGCATGGCTGGGAGGTCAACCACCAAATCATGAGAAACCTACCATTTGCCACCTTTTCTTGTCTTTTGATTAGAACAGATTTAAGAATACAGGTAGATCCACTCCACCCTGTCAAATGGTCAAGATATGCAAACCTGCTTCTGCTACTTCTTTTGAAACAGGAGGTTTTACCTTGGGAGTGGCTGTCTTTAGGATATTTGGTCTTGGGTAGGTTCACCGCCTACACAGCAGAATACTAAGAATGGATTAATGGCTTGATGACTTAAAGAACTGAAGGAACTAACTGTTGTCCTTTGTATCATGTTAAAGAAGTCTTTTGTTGCCTTCTTCCCCCTTTTGTATTGGGATATAAAAGTGCATGGACATTAAGTGCAGGGATTTCAGTATTCACTGGAACTCCCTTCCAGTACTATCCTATGTTTTTGTTTTATTATTTTACTCAATGTCTTCATCCTCTTTTCTACTTTTTTAATACCCCTGGTAAGTGGTATTTTTGTCAAAGCTTGTCTCTGACACTGTAATGGATTAAGTAAAATGCCACAGGATCCTGAGTGGCTGCAGTGGGCAGCAGGCCATGGGACCATGCCACAGGTCCCCAAATAGGGACAGACAGAGGACAGGGGTCCCAAGACCAGCCAGTCCCAGGCAGGGATGGCACAGTTCCCCGAGTGGCTGCAGTAGGCCAAAAGGAGAAACAAACAGATGGGCACGCCACAAGACTGCACTGCAAGTCTCCAAAGGCAGCTGGTCCCTAGCATGGAGACATGCAGTGGCAGGAGAGAAACAGAGACATGAATAGCCACACCATGCAGAGTGAGGTTGGATAGTTATTCAGTGGGTTATGGAAGGGAAGAAGGAGAAGAGAGAAGAGCAGAGTGGTAGAGAGAAAGAGAGAGAAAAAGAGAAGGGAGAGACAGAAGCTGCTTCTTCAAGAGGGAGATAGAAAAGGAAGGCTGCAAGCAGGAAGGAAGATCTGCCTGCCTCAGCTGGAAGGTGAAGGGAGTGGGTGTGTCTTGTCTCTTAAAGACACAGGATAGACCATTACAAACAATACAGAATAATTCTCCCTCCCCAGCAACCACCTACTCTGATAACTCCTGAGTATGGGGAGGAACCTATCTATCCCACCAATGCCAGGTTTTTGCTAGTTTCACCTTGGATAAATATTTTGCAAGTTACTGGAGCTAATGTAAGATCATGATTGTGATATCCATGCCATGTCTAGAAAACAGCAAGTCACAGTAATTCTTTCCATCTTCCAGCTCTTATATTTTTTCTGATTTCTTTTCCTTGATGTTTCCTGAGCCATGACAATGATGGGTTTAATAAAGATGTCAATGTAGGACTGAGCACTTAGTCACTCTATTATTCTCAACATTTTGGTCTGTTACGCATCCTCCCAAAGATTATCGTCAAGTACAAAATGAAGCTTCTTTGAACAAGGTTGAGAGGACCCCCAGGTCTGTATTTCGAAGGAAAATTAATAACATGACCACTTAGCAAAGTAATAATAATAATAAAATATAAGTAAAAATAAAAATAATAATAGTAGGCTTATCCTAGGTTTGGAGGCTCCTACAATATGTGCTGGCTATTTTTATGTAAACTTGACACAAGCTAGAGCCATCTGAAAAGAGGGACCAATAATGAGAAAATGCTTCAATGAAACCAGCCTATAGGGCAAGTCTATGGGGCATTTCCTTGATCGGTAATTTATGTGAAATGGCCCAACTTGCTGAGTAGTGTCACCCTTAGGCAGGTAGTCCTAGGCTGTAGAAGAAAGCAAACTATGCAAGACATGAGGAGCAAGTCACTAAGCAGCATTCTTGTCCTTCCCTGCCTTCTAGCTCTTGCCCTGCTTGAGTTTCCACCCTGTCTTCCCTCAATGATAGACTGCGGTGTGGAACTTAAATCTGTGGTGTGGAACTACAGCAATAGAGATTCTAAGACACAATAACAGGTAAAATTCTCTCCTATGGAATATACCTCAATTGGAAATTGGTTACTAACCCCCATAAGGGTCTTAATACTCCCCAGTGAATAAGAGGCACACATTTTTATATTGACATAAATTAGATGATAGCAATTGAGTATAACAGCCAGCTACACAGTGATGGAGAGATGGATCAGTATTCAAGAACTCTTGATGTTTTTGCAGAGGATACAGTTTCAGTTCCCAACATGTAGTGACTCACAGCTGTCTGAAACTCTAGTTCCAGGGTATCTTATGTATTCTCTTTCAGATAAAACACTTACACACATATAAGAAAACTAAGTAAATCTTCAAGAAAACAGCCAACTGTGGCAATGAGAATATACAAAATTTATGCTTGGAGTGTAGTTTGTGGGCATGTCATACACAATGTGATATGCCTACCAGAAATCAAAGGGAGATGTGAAGTTGGCAGCTATCTGTTGGGTAGGGAAGTGCGGTCCATGTGCTTTCTATGAACACGCACTGAGTTAGTCATGAAACTAGATAAAAATCAACAAGGAAGGTAACATAGTCAGATAGATAAGATTATGAAAAAGGCTTAGCCTATAAAATATCAAGAGATCAGAGGAAAGAGGCAGGATCAGCCAGGCAAAAGCAGGAAAGGTGGTGAACTATGAACATAGCAGGCATAGAAGGCTGCATCTTCTGAAGGCTCTTCTCACAAAGCACCATTATCTGGGTGGCCTAAGCAATAGACATATGTTCTCTAGTAGTTCTAGAGGCCAGGTTCCAACATCATGTCAACAGAGCCATGTTTGTTCCAAAAGATCTTTTTATGTTTCCTCCTGTTTCTTTTGGTTGTGGTATGCTCTTCTCTTTCATAATGAGGTGGAAGCACTCCATTTTGACTTTTAAGTTTTGTGCCCTCAAGGTGATATAATTTAAATACAGTCGTAGGCTTATAGGCAAGAAGAGCTGAAGAGCTAAGAGGAAGAAGATTGTGAAGAACTGGAACCCCTTCATGCCAATGCTTTGCAGTCACTCTTGAGTTCCTAAACAGAGGCAGTGCAGAGACTTCTGTCCTGGAGAC
The DNA here is from genome assembly GCF_018167655.1 of Microtus oregoni. Taxonomy (NCBI): domain Eukaryota; kingdom Metazoa; phylum Chordata; class Mammalia; order Rodentia; family Cricetidae; genus Microtus; species Microtus oregoni. Next base: position 35,242,223 of record NW_024543067.1, read on the forward strand.
TTCAGGATCTACAGCAGGGACTAGAGCTACCTTATGTGACTGACAGGAGGTGCTCCTCATCTTTGTAGCTAGACATTGATAAGAGCCAACAATCAGATTCAAATTCTCTTCTGTAGGAGGTCCTGTATTTGTGGATTATACCTACCCTTTTCCAGACATTAAGTTGATGATGGAATACTGATTAACAGAGAAGTCTTCAGTAAACATCTTAGTTTAAAATCAGGAGATTATATTCTTTGAGAAATGATAATATATTCAATAACCAAAGAACAAGTAGGTTCCCATGCACACAAACATAAATACATTTCTAAATAATCAATGGACAAGATGAAGACAGCAGAAGAGAGTTGTGAAAATATTTTTGAATAAGTAGTAATATAAAAATCAAATAGTTTTAATATTAAATAAATTAAATACTAAATATTAACTTTAAATTAATTATTAAATTAATATTTAATGTTTTCTTTAATTCTTTAATAATAGTTAAAATGTTTCATACTGTAAAGTCTTTTATGCTAAGAAAGTACAGCATAAAAATGTCACAGACATGGAAGGGATAATAAAAAGGAAAGCAGAAATTATGAAACTTAGAAAAGCATGTAAAGAACGAATAGAAAAGGAACCATAAGGAATCAAAGATGCTTGACTTTCTGAAAGGCAATGTTCTGTAAGATAATCTTGAAGATAATGAGGTCTGCTGTTCCTGTCAGCGCATACATGCATGAAATACTGTGCTTCTCATGGAATCAGTGGGAGTTTCCAGTGAACTGGATGACAGGAAAAGGTTGCCCACCATCACCACAGCTCTGTACCATTCTCACTATCACAACCAGCACATTGAACAAGACAAACAGAAGTGGAAACTGGAGATGAGTAAAGAAGCTAGTAGCCATCAATGACACGACTGTGCATTCTAAAACTCAAACATCCATGGTGCTTATGAGCTGGTAGTGAACTAGAGTAAGCTCATTGACATGTTTTAAAAGCTACAAATCATTATGAATAGTTGTCACTTAGAATATCATGAATAATTCCACATCTCAAGTCTAACAACAGAGTCATAAGATAGTTCTGGAAATGTATAAAAGAAAAATGGCACACATCGGAGAAGGGAGGAGACTTAATATTGTTATGTGTCATTGTCTCTAATGGACCTTATAGTCAATAAAAATTTTAAGATTCCAAGTGGAATTTTACTGTGAAATTAACATTTACCCAGGGTAAAGCAAAGATGGGCTTTATTGAGCACAGTAGCTACAGAGAGATGTGATAGTAATGAAAAAAGAAAGAAAATGCACCACATAAACTAAAAAAAGAAAAGAAAAAAATTACATCCCTAATTTAAACATAGTTTTAGGCAGTTAATTTATTTTAAAGATAAGGCTCCAGATTAGTTGAAAAATTGTAATACATGGGGACAATTAAAACACAAATTGTACCCTTGGAGACAATCTCTCAGTAGATAAATAAGTCACAGAGAGGTAGTGACCTGAACCAGGCAAAGGAAAGCAACCAAAAGATAAGAGGGACAAAGTTTACAGCATTAAAATAGAAAATTGTTTTTACATAAAAATAAAACATATCTGAATTATATTATGCATATAATGACCATAGCAGCAATATTAGAGTAATCCCAAACTAGAAGCATCAGTCCTATAAATCAGTAAAATATGTGACAAATATAAGTAAGGAAGTACCATGTGCCAACTGGAGCAAGCAACATATGTGATGTCAGAGATGCAAATGGAAATGACACTCAGGAGAAAATTGTCTGAATGAAATGCACAAACACATACATGCAAAGCTATATAAAATGTATAAATGAGAGTCTGACACCGAATAATGAAGTTGTGCAGGATTTACGAGTAAAGACATTATGATACAGGGAAACCTGCTGGACTGTTTGAGCTTCTGATGAGATTCTGCCCCTTGAGATTTTCCCAAAACTTTTGCAATTCAGTTTTGTGCAGTTTTGTGCAGGCCTTTGTAAGCAAGCTCTGGCTTCTGTGGAAATCTTTGTGATGCTCTAATTCTAGGACTTCTGCAAGAGCCAGCTTCTTGCTGAGGGGCGGAGTGCGAGGTGGGGAGGGTTTTGTTTTAATTTTTGTTTCTGTTTTTTTTTTTGTCCAGAAACCTTCAACCTAACAAAACTAATATTTTAGATACATGAGTGCACAAATTCCATTCTCTTTTGGTGAAGTCTCTGTTCTTTGGGTTAAAATAATGCCATATAAGAGGAAAGATAATCTCTCAGTCTGTATTTCATACCTGTGAATGCATTGGCAAATATCAGGAATACCAAGCAGGCCAAGAGGAGAGGAACACTTTCAGTACATCAGAAAGCCACAGGACAGTAAGGAGTTACAGTGAGATGTTTCAGGAAATGCATAGACAAGAACTTGAAATTTTAAATATTAATGCATATTGAAGCATGAGTTCTGTTTTTACCTATGAAGGTGAGAGAGCTTTATAAGATTTAAAATCATCCCAAAATAGTTCGCATTCCAGTGGCTATGGTTTTATGGTTTCCATTATAAAAATCCAAAGTATAATATTAGTTTCTTCTCTATGACAGTAGCTTTACTTATTAGAGATAACATTCATTTTTAAAGTTCTCTGAAAATACCTTTGTCAGATGCATAGTCAATGGACAGGAGATCTTTGTTCTCTTAGATACATGCCATACAATTAAATTTTGAGGGTTTTTTTTAAATTAAAGAAGCCATAACCTTGAAAATATCTCTCCTTTTATAAATTTTATCCTAAAATATATCTCCAAGTTGAGCTGCGATTGAACAACTGCATTGTACACCATTCTATTAGTTCAAATATTCTTCTTTCGTTTTGCTTTTGATGCATCACAGGGTTTGTTTTGATATTGAAATGTGATTCTTAAGTGCAATAACAGAAACTTCTGGAACAACATCAGTTGAGATCGTTAGCTCTGAAGTAGCAGTTATGGGGATCCTTCCTCAATACTATAGAGGGCGCAAAGATATGGATTACCATCTTATGAAAAAGGAACAGGGTCAGAATACACAGCAGTAACAAATGACAGTTATGATGAATGTCAGCAGAAGTACCCTGGGTGTCAGGAAAGCTGAGTTCAGGACCACCCTGGAGGGTGTCTAACTATAGGATGATCTCCCTCCCCCACCAACTCCACCAGGTCACTGGATCTTTGTTTCATATGTGTATGTACAAGGTGTGAAGCCTATCCAGATTGACCTTTAGTACTTGTCAGAATATTTGTCTTACCATAATCAAATGCTGTAAGGACTAAAGCTTGGAATGATATCTACTCTAAATGACAACCAGAAAAATCCCAGAGGCATTGTCTTATGATCCCAGCATTCACAGCAGCAGCACTGTGTACGGCAGTTCACCTAAATCACACTTTCTTTTTTTTTATTTATTTTTTTTATTGAGAAAAGGAGAAAAAAAAACAAGTTTCCTCCTCCTCCCAGCCTCCCATTTCCCTCCCCCTCCTCCCACCCTTCTCCCCCTCCACCCACTCCTCTCCCCCTCCCTCTCTAGTCTAAAGAGCAGTCAGGGTTCCCTGCCCTGTGGTAAGTCCTAGGTCCTCCCCCCTCCGTCCATATCTAGGAAGGTGAACATCCAAACTGGCTAGGCTCCCACAAAGCCAGCACATTACATAGGTTCAAAACCCCGTGCCATTGTCCTTGGCTTCTCATCAGCCCTCATTGTTCGCCATGCTCAGAGAGTCCAGTTTTATCCCATGCTTTTTCGGTCACAGTCCAGCTGGCCTTGGTGAGCTCCCAATAGATCAGCTCCACTGTCTCAGTGGATAGGTGCACCCCTCGTGGTCCCGACTTCTTTGCTCATGTTCTCCCTCCTTCTGCTCCTCATTGGGACCTTGGGAGCTCAGTCCAGTGCTCCAGTGTGGGTCTCTGTCTCTATCTCCATCCATCACCAGATGAAGGTTCTATGATGATATGCAAGATATTCGTCAGTATTGCTATAGGATAGGGTCATTTCAGGTTCCCTATCCTCAGCTGCCCAAGGAACTAACTGGGGACCTCGGCTTGGGCATCTGGGAGCCACTCTAGGTTCAAGTCTCTTGCCAACCCTAAGGTGGCTCCCTAACTAAGAATTGTGCTTCCGTGCTCCCCTATCCAACCTTCCTTTATCCCAATCCTCCTTTTTCCCCAAGTTCCCCCCATCCTCCCCTTCTCACTTTTCTCTCCCCATATCCCCTTACCCCCATCCCAACCCACCCCCAAGATCTCAATTTTCTCCCCGGCAATTTTGTTTACTTCCCATAGCCAAAAGGGCTATGTTTTTCCTTTGGTTCACCTTCTTACTGAGCTTCTTTGGGATCACCAATTGTAGACTCCGTGACCCTTGTTTATGGCTAGAAACCAATTATGAGTGAGTACATCCCATATTCATCTTTTTGGGTCTGGGTTACCTCACTCAGGATAGTGTTTTCTATTTCCATCCGTTTGCATGCAAAATTTGAGAAGTCATTGTTTTTTACCGCAGCGTAGTACTCTAATGTGTAGATATTCCACACTTTCTTCATCCATTCTTCCATTGAAGGGCATCTAGGTTGTTTCCATGTTCTTGCTATTACAAATAATACTGCTATGAACATAGTGGAACAAATGCTCTTGTCATATGATCGGGCATCTCTTGGGTATATTCCACTTTCTAAGGTGAAACTGGAACCCACCTACAGACTCAAACTTTATAGCCTTTTTTTTCCAAGACAGGGTTTCTCTGGAGCTTTGGAGTCTTGTCCTGGAACTTGCTCGTGTAGACCAGGCTGGCCTCGAACTCACAGAGATCTACCGGCATCTGTCTCCCAAGTACTGGTGTTAAAGATCTGCGCCACCACCCCGTTTTCACTAAGTGAAGTGAAAAGGGAGAAGTTTCAAATTACCACCTACAAAGACACATTACAATCTAATTTGGAATCATGTCATTATTTTAGAAATAGTGGCCCACGTGATCTTTAAAGCTCAGATTTTTTTTCCCACAATAGAAAATGGACAAGCCATAGCACAAGAAAGCCAAAGCAATAGTATTTTCTCTATGAAAAGTTTATTTGCAAGTCAAGTGCTTTAAAATTAGGGATTATCTCCACTGAGTACCTTCCTCTCAGCCCTGTACAAGGCAATGAGATCAAGACATAAAATGTATTGAATTTGCAACAAAATGTCTGAGCCAAGAATATTAGTGCATAAAACATAATAGAAAACCATATGACAGAATATGTATATCAACTCTATAAGCACAACACTAACCATGCATAAACATGTTATTACTGGGTGTGTATCTGCCATAATAAGTAAATAGTTGGGGTCTATTTGGAGGGAAAGGGTTTGGAAGGGGTTAAGGAGCCTAAAGCAGTTAAGAAACTTTTGGAAGAGAGGGTGAGGTGTAGGTTTCGAGGAGGTAAAGGAGATTTAGCTGAACAGAAGCAGGAAATGACTCTGAGTTACGTGAAGAGCATGGATAAAAACAAAAGCCATCTGAGAAGCACCTGATGAACAGTGAGAGGAGGAAAGCAAATGTGCCTCAGATTGAGAAGAGGCTGGGATTCTGGATGGAGAGGCATAAGATGTTACAACAGGATGTATGTTGTGAGGTGGCTGTGCTGTAGGAGACCAGTCAGATGTAAGGAATGGGGAGTGAGATGCCATGGCAGGGAACGAGGAAGAGAGCACTGCTCTGGCCTGGCTATGGGACTATAGATCTACGACAGCAGTGCTGAGGTCACTCACAGACAACGGAGCAATGCAGATCGGCAAGACAGCTTTCATCCCCACAAGTCATTCATGTGATCCCTAAGTCCTGATACTGGCCTCAGTGCATTTAAGGAACTCAACTTTCTATCCCCTAAAAATATTCTAAAGTATCAATTCAAGTACATCAATTAGCATGGGCCAAAGCTTCAAAAGTAATCAGAACATTAATTTTCAAAAATATTAGCCTGGAATTGGAATGCTTACCAAGGTCAGTTTCCCTGCTCCTTGTTACAGTTGTGTTCAGTTCATGCCAGTCAATTGGCTTTATCTGCAAAGTTACTCTGGTAATTTATACAAAAAAAATACCATTATAATGAGAAAAATATTACAATCACAGGAAAACTGATCTTTATGTAGACTAAGACAAAATCACTTATACAAACTTCCTGAAAAAGAAACTAGCTATTACAGGGGCAGAAGGGCCAGAAATATTTTATATCTTGTTCTGGTGACCTCTAGTAACAGATAAATGACTAGGCTAAGTTTCATGCATGTGTGTCTATGTATATATCATTTGTTTTATTTTCAGTATTTGAAAATAATTCCAAAATTCAAAACATAAAATAATTCCAAATTTCAAAACATAAAACCTCCACAATCCTTGCAGAACATGGTATAAAACAGAGACCCCCACAGCACTGGATTTCAACTCTGTAGTTTACTCTTTGGGTTATATGATGATGTATTCCATGGAGGGTACAATATTTGAATTCTTTATCTACAATGGGGGTTAAAAATAAACATCAGAATGAACCAGATTTCCCATTGCTGAAATGAAGAACTCCAGATTAACCAATGAAACACATGAAACATATCCAAGATGATTTCTATGATTTCTGTGTCAATGAATCAGTGTTGTAAACCTATAACACACTCAGGTCCTGCTTAGCACAGACACAGACAGCAACAGCTTTCACAAGTATTTGTATAGACAAAGTGAGTTTCCAATAATAAACTGTGCCTCTTGTTATCAGTGGCTTTACCCTCACTGTGTCAGTCACTTAAAACCAGTTGTAGCCCCAAATAAAAGTTACCGAAAATGATCAGTTTACAAGCTTTAGCCAGTTCATTGCTCTTAGCAGGGTGGTAAAACACTGTCTGCTCTGTTCCACCAGGGTTTGTTATCATCCTTTAGTCCAGTGCATCCCAGATGAGTATGCAGGGTGTAAACTATCCCTTGTCCAGTGCATCCCAGCTGACTATCCAGGGTGTGAACTATCTCTTAGTCCAGTTCAACCCAACTGACTGTCTAGGGTGTGAACTATCCCTTGTCCAATGCATCCCAGCTGACTATCCAGGGTGTGAACTATCTCTTAGTCCAGTACATCCCAGCTCAGTATGCAGGGTGTGAGCTATCCCTTAGTCCAATGTATCCAAGCAGACTATCCAGAGTGTGAACTATCTCTTATTCCAGTGCATCCCAGCTCAGTATGCAGGGTGTGAGCTATCCCTTAGTCTAATGTATCCCAGCAGACTATCCAGAGTGTGAACTATCTCTTAGTCCAGTGCAACCCAACTGACTGTCTAGGGTGTGAACTATCCCTTGTCCAGTGCATCCCAGCTGACTATCCAGGGTGTGAACTATCTCTTAGTCCAGTTCAACCCAACTGACTGTCTAGGGTGTGAACTATCCCTTGTCCAATGCATCCCAGCTGACTATCCAGGGTGTGAACTATCTCTTAGTCCAGTACATCCCAGCTCAGTATGCAGGGTGTGAGCTGTCCCTTAGTCCAATGTATCCAAGCAGACTATCCAGGGTGTGAACTATCTCTTAGTCCAGTGCATCCCAGCTCAGTATGCAGGGTGTGAGCTACCCCTTAGTCCAATGTATCCCAGCAGACTATCCAGAGTGTGAACTATCTCTTAGTCCAGTGCAACCCAACTGACTGTCTAGGGTGTGAACTATCCCTTGTCCAGTGCATCCCAGCTGACTATCCAGGGTGTGAACTATCTCTTAGTCCAGTTCAACCCAACTGACTGTCTAGGGTGTGAACTATCCCTTGTCCAGTGCATCCCAGCTGACTATCCATTTTCCCTTTATCTCCCTAGGAACTTCTCTGTTTATCAATTTGACTGTCATGCTATTACAGTGCTGGTCCTCACACAGCCCTTACACAGTGAATTAATTCACCCCGCAGAGCCTAATTAGTCCTCCACTGCATCTAATCATGTAAGCATTGTGACACTTCTTCACAAAGTAATAACTGAGAGAGTATCATATAACTTTATTACATGGAATATAAATGTTGTCAGTCTACACACACACACACACACACACACACACACACACACAACCTCAGTGCAATTCAAAGCTTCAGAATGCACCTCCCTTCTGTCAAAGTTCAAGAAAAAAGGAGAAATATTGCCCATCCTTAACTTCTTATAAAGACTGACCTGGAATTGATGGCTTTCAAGGAGCTATAAACACACAGATCAATCTTATTCTAACTATTTTATTCCAGTAAAAGCAAACAAAGATTCTTAGAAAAGTAATGGCTTCTAGGACTGAAGCCAGAAAAGTGTAAGATAAACCTACATCACTTAAGAAATGCCAGAAAGTACTCAAGCTTCCCTCCACCTCGCTCCCAAAGCACACACTCAACAGAAGAGAAATTCATTCAAGGTAGTGTCTGTTATGATATATTTATACAAGTTCAATAATTGCATTAATAACCAAACGGGTAAGAATAGACAAGCAATGCATATTATAGACAGAAAATAACTTACACAGATGCCTGACAAGGAGAAAGTGTATGACTGTGTCCAATGGTTTATTTGAAAAAAAAAAACGAGAGAGGAGAAAAACAACTTTGTATGGGAAAACTGAGGAAAACAACCTCATGGTCTAAATTATCTTAGTTAGTGTTAATACCAACAATCATGTTCCCTTGAAGTGACTGCTTGAAACAGTCATCTTCCTTCAACAAATGTACAGCCCCAGACTAATCATGAGCTGTCTGAGATGAGGGAAATGGCATTAAGTGGTAACAACAAATAAAAACAGAAAGAGATACCACTACTCAATACTATAGCATATCACAGTTAAGAAGCAAGACAAGAGAAAAGAAGTAATTCAAAACAAAAGAAGAAAAATATGCACCTGTGATAGTTTGAATGTAATTGGCCCCCATAATCTCATAGAGAGTGGCACTATTGGAAAAAGTGGATTCTCTGGAGTGTGTACAGCCTTGTTAGAGGAAGTGTGTCACTGTAGGGGTGAGATTTGAGAGTTCTTATGCCCAGGATACCTTCCCAGTCTCAGTCAACTTCCTTTTGCATGCAAGATGCAGGACTCTGCTACTTCTCCAGCACCATGTCTGCCTACATGCCACCATGCTCCCCACCCTGGTGATAATGGACTGAACCTCTGATTCTGTATAGGGCCATCCCAATGAAATTCTTTTTAAATAAAAATTATCATGATCATGGTCTCTCTTCACAGCAATGGAAACCCTGACTAAGACAATATTCTGACTTATAATAATGTTATTTTAATATACCATACTAAAATAAGATGGTAATATATAAAGAACTGAGTAAGCATAACTATGGGAATGTTTTATGCAATTTTTGTAAGTTTTCTGTAAATCTAACACTGTTCTAAAGTTTTTAGATTCTAAAGCAATTACATTTTCAGTCTGCCAGGTACCATGGGTGGCTATAAAAAGCAAAGTTTGTAAATATGTCAGCCGCTGTCCACACTGAAATTGCTACTCTTTCTTCATTTCCTCATGCTCCTTCTCTTCTTTTCTTCCCTCCCTCCTTTTCTTTCCCTTCCTTCTTTCCTTCCTCCTGTGTCTCACAATTAGGATTTCAAGTATATCTATCTGTTCTTCATGAGTTCAACTAGAGATGAGCTATCAGCTGCATCCAGATCATTCTCTGGGGAATCTCATGGGATCCTGTTTAATTTGAAGAAGGCTATTGGGATAGGCCAGATTGTGACATGGAGTTATCTCTCTTCTAGTTCTCAACTCTCAAAAGTATGGTGAGTCCTTCCTGTACACAACATATTTTCATTGTGGTTTTGCTGTTCTTAATCATCATTTAAGATTACAAGCCAATAAGTTGTCCACCAACAAGCATCTTAGTACATCTGTTACATTTTCTTAATGGTGGATTTTAAAGATGTCTTTGTGAGAGTGACCCATTTCACTTCAGTTGCATTCCAATGTCCACCTCTCCCTCAGAGGACAAGGAGAGTACAACCTTAGAATATGTAGACAGGGTGTAGACGCACAGACCTGTTGACAAAAAGACAGGCTCCCGTTCTCTCTGTTATGTGTTTATTATCCAACCAATGCTTAAGTACCAAGTACATTTTCTGAATAAAATTAGTATTTCCATATCAAAAAATTATTCATTTATTTTTTTGCAAGTTTTAGAGGTTTTCACCAGAAAAAAAAAATGATGTCCAAAAGCTCAGTATTCAAATTATTGTCAAAAATAGAAGCAACCTGAAAGTTTGGGAGGGAAGAGTCATATGTTTTATATTAAATAAGCACCAATCTGCGGTCTGATAGGATTACAGTTCATTCATATAATGAAATGGTAAGGAGTTAAGGACAGAGCCAATGCACAGGAACATTCACAGTGCAAAGACCTCTCTAGCAGAGTAGTAGATTGCTTGCTCTACTGCTACCATGTGCAAAGTATCAGCTACAATTCTTGCACTATGAAAGGAAAATTTCAGGCTTGAGTTCAAATCCAATTTTTGACCTTCCTTGTCTTTGGCCCTTCCTCTCTCCCCACTTCTCTCTCTCTCTCTCTCTCTCTCTCTCTCTCTCTCTCTCTTTCTCTCTGTGTGTGTGTGTGTCGTCTGTCTGTCTCTTAGTTCTTGACTTTCTTCTCTCTACTTCTTTACTTTCTGCTTTTGTTCCATCAAGATAATAAGATGAATAATGGAAAACAGCTGAGTTTTGTATTTACCCTTTTGGTAAAGTGCAAAGGCAGAAGTAAGCAGGAAGCACCCTGTGGCCTTTTAATGGCTCATTTCTTGCTCAAAACTGTCATATTTATTCACAATAATAGCATGTGTTGTGGAGTGTGTGTGTGTGTGTGTAGGTGTGTGTGGGTTTGGGTGTAAGTGTGTAGGTGTGTGTGGGTTTGGGTGTAAGTGTGTAGGTGTGTGTGGGTTTGGATGTAAGTGTGTAGGTGTGTGTGGGTTTGGGTGTAAGTGTGTAGGTGTGTGTGGGTTTGGGTGTAAGTGTGTAGGTGTGTGTGGCTGTGGGTGTAAGTGTGTGTGTGTGTGTGTAGGTGTGTGTACACTATCTCAGTCCTGTTTGTAGTTCCTTCTCTGATGAACAGACCAGCACTTATAGATTATGTAAATGTACTCAATTAGCAATTATCTTTTGTACAGAATAATAAATTCCAGTGTTGTTAAAATCTAAATTGCCACTACTATAGGTAGTCTCACTGATGTATGAAATCGTATTCAAGAGAGGAGTCTCTGTATCTATAATAAAAACACAAGGATTTGAGGACAGAAATCATTTGACTCTATTCAACTAGAAGTAAGTTATCACTAGACAAGGCAGAGCTACCAAGGCCAGAGAGCAATAGCAATAAAGTCTAGAAAACAAAAAAAAATAGGAGACACAGCCACTGAGTGGGGCTTTATGCATCTAAAAGTGAAGATTTGCTGATACCATTGTTGACAGAAGTTTCTGTCCCTCCTGGTCCTGCAGCAGTTCAGTCCCAAAGAAACACATAGAGGCCTACAATAATTATAAACTAGTTGACCTATTAGCTCAGGCTTTTTATTAACTAACTCTTACATCTTAAAATAACTCATAATTCTAATCTATGTTAGCCACGTGGCTTGGTACCTTTTATCAGTGGGGTGTTCTCATCTTGTTTCCTTTGTGTCTGGGTGACAACTACAGGGTGAGCCTTTCTTCTTCCCGAAATTCTCCTATTCTGGTTTCCCCACGTATACATCCTGCCTAACTACTGCCCAATCAGCATTTTATTAAACCAATACAAGTGACAAATCTTTATAGGGTACAAGATCATTGTCCCACAGCATACCATTGTTGTGCCTTCAGCTAAATATGAATAAGAGAAACAGTGATATAAACTTGGGAGTAAGCATTACCTGCTGTTCAAGCTTTCAATTAATTGGCAGAAGGATCTTTTCAGCTTAATATTTTAAAACAGTTTAATAAACGCTAAATCTGAAGCACTAATAAATATAGTAAAAGAGAAGATGGCTCCTAGGGAGAGTCAAATTCCTTTAGGTCATTTCCATCCCATTATTTTCAAGACACACAGTAGGGTTTAATATAAGATTAGCATTAAAATAAAGCCTGACCATTTATAAGGTTTCAAACATCCTTCAAATATGCCTTCCTGGGTAGATCTCTGTGGCTTCCCACTGCCACTGTGTTTGGAGATGGCATTTGAAACCAGGACTCTGCCCTGCAGGTCACCTGACAGTGATAAATTAGCAAGAACACAACTGGAGACAGGCTAGAAGAATCTGTTCACAGCTCAACAAGGCAATCATTATGATTCCACTGACTAGATAAATGGCCCAGTGAGGAGATTGAAGCCACATGAAAATATTTATTATTAAAACACATTTCAGGAGCCTTCTGTTCCCCAGGGATTAATGGTGAATAGAGGTACTTATGTTTTAAATATGACGCCTGCTCTTTGGTAAACAAAACTCTTTTGATAAAAGCAGTTTAAGGATGTCTGGCCCCATTATAGGAGGGTTGTTTCTTTTTTTTTTTTTTCTTACCCTGAGTGCTCCTATAGCTTCTTTACAGGAAGCATTGTCATTGGCCATGAACTATAAGCATTCTTCTCAGCTACCTGAAGCTTAACCACACACTCCTGTTTGCTAGGGCAGTGCGTGAGCCCTGTTGTCCCAGCCTCCTTATTAATATCAACATTTCACTTTTAAAGGCATTTAATTTACAAAATAAATCGTATGGTCACCCTTCTAATAAACAGCCTCAGTGGTTGATTTCAGCTTAATATGATACTAGCTTCACAGTGCACAAGAACAATGAGAGACTCTGCTGAGCAGCTGTGCAGTTACAGCATTGCCTTCAAAGCTGAAAGTCTGACATTACCCATGAACTGCTAAAGGAACAAGTCTATCCCGTGATGTTTGCCTAATTAGGACAATTTAGATACATTCAAAGATATTTAAAGAAATACATATATATCTTGAATAAAATTTGTTTTGAAACGAGTTATTCTTAGTTCTCAAAAGTTTTTTTAAATGTTAGGCTCCTAATTATGAAGATGTAAAAAGAAAGCCTTGTGGATGGCAATGAAAATGTGTAAGCCCAACATGTCACCAAGTTTGAGCACTCACACACAATTAGAAAGTAATTTTTTGAGCAGTATTGTTTCTAAATGAATAGGAAAGCACTTACAGCTTTAGTTTCTGTCGAAAGGCATCATATATATGTATAGAAATGTCATATTGAAAACTATTAATTTGTAAAGTTAAAGTATGCTAATAAAACTAAACAAAAATAATAAAAGATAACACATCATTCCAATTATACTACAACATACTCAAACATATATCTGAACAGAATTCTGTATAATTTTCAAATACAAATTTTCTTAATTCTCAAAATATCACTATATAATAAGTACTATCAGTTCGCTTTGTTACTGAAACAAAATGTCTAAGGTAGGCTAACTTACAGAAACAAGAGGTTAATTTAGCTTATATTCTGGTGAGTTTAAAATCAAAGGTCAGGTGCTCTGTAGGGTCTGGCATTTGGTGAGTCCCTAACAGCATAATATTCCAGGATGGTAAAAATACATTTGGTGAAAAGAGATCATATCTCAGTAAAGACAGGAAGAAATGCCACATGCCTCCGATCTCTTAGATATTCCATATTGTCACATTGGTGACAGATTCTAACAGAGGAAGCATTGAAGGACACACTCAAAAAATACAGCTAGGCCACAACAGTCATTGTCTACAAATTGTAGGTGAGACAGAAGGCCTCTAGAGTCATTCTGGATTCAGATCTAATCAATTTCTCCAGAGAGTCCTTTTACCCATTTTTAGTGTAAATTCTAATTGGTCTTAACAATGAAAACCTGGAGTCAGATAGTAGGGAGTGAAAGTTGAAATACTAGAGAAACAGACCAGCCAGCCACTAGTTCTTATCTCTACAAGATCCTCAGACCAAATGGTTATCCCGCCTCTGCAAGTCCTCAGACTGAATGCACTGAGTTTCTGTCTCCTCCTGCCTTATATTCCTCTCTCCGCCGAGCCACATCACTTCCTGTTTCTTCTTCCCTAGTGCTGGGATTAAAGGTCTATGACTCCTAAGTACTGGGAGTAAAGGTGTGAGCCACCACCACCAGGCTCTGCTTCTATTTTAGACTGTATCAATTTTGTGGAACCCAGGGTGGCCTTGACCTCACAGAGAACCCTCTGCCTCTGTCTCCCATGTGCTAGGATTAAAGGTCTATACAACCACTGCCTGACCTCTATGGCTAACTGGTGTGGATAGCTCTGCACTCTGATCTTCAGGCAAGCTTTATTTATTACAGCACAAACGAAATATCACCAGAGCCAGTTTCATTCAAGAATGTTCTGTATACTTCAAAGTCAATGCTGAAGGTTTATCCCAATTTGATTCTTTGTTGCTGTGATAACCACTATGACCAAATGTACCTTGAAGAGGAAAGGGTTTATTTCAGCTCATAGATTATAATCCATTCACAGGGAAGTCAAGGCAGAAACTCCAGCAAACATGAAGACAAGAATGACGCAGAGGCAAAGGAGGAATGCTGGTTTGTTTCTCTGGCTCATACTCAGCCAGCATTACTAGATAGCACCCACAGTGGGCTGGACTCTCTTCATAAATTAAAAATCAGAAAAATGCTTCGTAGAGATGCCCACAAGTCATTCTGATAGAAGCCATTCCTCAACTGAGCTTCTTTCTCCCCAAGCATGCCTAGGTTTGTATTGGGTAGACATAAACTAAGACAGAGTTTGATGATCAAACAATTTCCAAAATGATAAATATGCTAAGAACTTATTCCGTCATGATGAGCTTCTAAAGACAGTTTGATCCTTGAAAGAGATAGTGATGTCTCTCTGACAGACAACAGAATCAACTTTAAACTTTGGACTGTATGTTTAGTTTTGTTTTCCCAGTCATGCTTTGCCAAGGTTACAGCAAGTGGAGTCCCTTGACATTGCCTCTATACTCTCTTCAATGGTTCTCATTTTTTTACCCATGAAGACCACAGAAGTCTCCCTCAAAAAATGGTGGCTAAGAGAAAAGCAGTTTTTCTGACACACATTAGAGCCAACACTCAAAAAAAAAATGAAGAGAAATAAAATGTAATTTGGAAGAACAAATATATCTGACCACCTCACCATCAGGCAAACATTTGAAAATGTTTCGATGTAAATTTATGTCTTGCTTTTATTGGTTTTTATCACATGATCCTATGGGTTTACTTTTTCCTCTTCTTTCACTTCATTCTTCTGTCTTCTGTTTCTTTCATATGCATTTATTTTGCCTTAATAACCATTTATTTTCAGAGCATCAAGCTGATCAATATGCATAACAAGAGATGTTCATATATACTAAAGGCCAAGAGATTAAATATAAACTATACTTATTAATGCCAGTTATTTTAAGTGTTCAAAATAATGCATAAAAAGTATTTTCTGCAAAGTTATTCATAGTTTTAATAGTGCAGGTCAGCAGAGTTGGTCTTTGTAACATTAATTACATGCACTGTTTAGTTATAAAGGGTGACAAATGTTTACTCATAAATATGAAATATTCATTTCAAAGAGTACTCATGAAGTGCACATTGCAGAAGGAATGCACAGGGAACTCTTAAAGCAAAGTCAAGCAACTGCCAGTGATAAAAATTCTCTACTCTTTCTGCCAGTGAAACAACATCAAGTAATAAAAGGAGTACAGGCTTTGGCCTGTCACACATTGGAGTAAAGATCGCATCCACACTGACTAGTTTATTTCAACTTGACACAAGCAACAGTCATCTGAGACGAGGAAGCTTCAATTGCTAAAACGTGGCCTTAACATTAGGCTGCAACAGAAGCCTTTTATGTCTCTCATTCTCAACGGTGAATCTGCAGTCATCCATACCTTTACAAAAGAAGCTCTGCTGCCTTTATTGTCACCAGCTGCACAGATCATGGACTTCCACTTGGTTTCTGGCAACAGCATGGACCACGGCTTCACCATCTGTAGTTTCACCATTCTCGCCTATGCATCTGGCTCTGTTTCTCCATCTTTCCTTCTAATTTCATTAGTCCACTTTTCAAAATCCTCCTCCCATGAACCTGCCCATCTCTAGTTTTATCGTGGATACTAGGGGCTCTGCAGACTCCTTTGCCACCACCTCGTCTACCTTCACAGCTTCCATGGGTCTCTGAAGCTCCTCAAAGCTCCTTCATGATGATGGGTTCCAGCTTTTATCACACCATGCACTTCTACCCCCACTTTCACAGCCCCTCAAACAAAGAAAATATCTATAAAGGAAGCTATTGAAGAGGATGCCTAAAAATTGTCATAAGGACGATGAAGTTTCACTCTTCATAATTGATGGCATCTGTTGGGGATGGGGTAGGGGAAGGACTCAGTTATCTTTAAGGGGCTGGTCACTGGGAGCTTGACCATGCTCCAGGAAGAATATGAGCAATGCAAATTGGACTTGGTAATTTTTTTTAACTTTTTTTTCTTCTTTTGTTTTGGGGTTGGTGATAAGGGGAAGTGGACCTGGGAGAACTGGGAAGTGAATGGGATTGGGGTGCATTTTGTGAAATTTCCAAATAATCAATAAAAATATTAAGTTAAAAAATCAGGCTGCAAGCAAGACTTTAGAGCATTTTCCTAATTGGTGATTGATGTTAGAGAGTCCATTGTGGGTGGTGCCATCCCTTGGCTAGTAGTCCTGGGTACTATAAGAAACCAAGCTGAGAAAGACATGGGGAGCAAGTCAGTAAGCAGCACCCCTCCACGACCTCTGCATCAACTTCTGGCTCTAAGTTCTTGCCCTATTTGAGTTCTTATCCTGATTTCCTTCAGTGATGGACT
This sequence comes from Microtus oregoni, assembly GCF_018167655.1. NCBI lineage: Eukaryota > Metazoa > Chordata > Mammalia > Rodentia > Cricetidae > Microtus > Microtus oregoni. The sequence continues at coordinate 35,259,066 of NW_024543067.1, forward strand.
ACGACATGGAAGTATAAGCAAAAAAAAAAAAAAAAAGTCATTTCCTCTCTAAGTTGTTTTGGTCATGATGTTTCATCACAACAATGATAAGCCTAAAATGTCACCTCTGCTGTTCACTCGACTTGTCTATAAAGTAGAGAAAAAAAATAACTAAACCTCAGGATTATTGTAAGGAGCTAAAACAGTACTAGATAACACACAGCCATGGTAAACTATGTTAAGTATTTAATTTCAGTAGCAAAATAAATGCTGACTTACAGTTTTAAGTTTTAAAGTATCAAATAGCTAAAGAGTAATTCTTAGATGTGAAGTGTTTGAGTTTTTCTTTTGATTCACACTCTGTTAAACCCTGGTGTTTGTAAGCATTGCCATTAGCACATAGTTCCTCAGCTGGTACAACAATGTCCTGGATTCTGCTTTTGTCCCTCTGCCCAAGTGGCACAGCACTGCCACATTGATGTGGGAGTGTCATATATCAATCTGTTGATTTCATTGGTTAAGCAATAAAGAAACTGCTTGGCCCTCATAGGTTAAAACATAGGTGGGTGGAGTAAACAGAACAGAATGCTGGGAGAAAGGAGCTGAGTCAAGGAGTCACCATGATTCTCCCACTCCAGGCAGATGCAGGTTAAGATCAGTCCTGGTAAGCCAGCTCATGGGCTACACAGATTAATAGAAATGGGTTAGATCGTTATGTAAGAGCTAGCCAATAAGAAACTGGAACTAATGGGTCAGGCAGTGTTTAAAAGAATACAGTTTCTGTGTAATTATTTCTGGTAAAGCTAGCCGTGCGGGCGGCCGGGTGCCGGGGACGCAGCCCGCCGCTCCTATTTCAACACCACATGCCCAAGATTTCTTGCTCCAGGTCTATGCAGAAACTGGCTACAAACAAAACAGGAAAGAGGATTCATAAACCCACCAATGCCGTGGCTAATCACGAGTTTCTCATCTCCTTTCTTCCCCTAAGAGAAGGGCCGCTCTCTCTGGACATTCTCCACAGCACTCACACTCCAGTCACACCTACCTACCCCTCCCAAACACACTGGGAGCCAGTCACAGGGATCCAGCAAATCCCTGCTATGTCAAACACTGAGATCTGGTCAGCATTATAATTTAATAGCTGTGTTAGAGGTTGAAAGATTTTTGCATTCAAACATATGCAGGGTAGAAGAACCAGGGACTAAAGACAAGAAAGATATCAACATAGTCTTGGGACAAGAGGTAGAGAAGTATAAACATACCAACACTATGTACATATATTATTAGATATAAGAAACACATCTATTACAATTACAAAGAGCTATGTACAACAAAAAGGAAAATTCTGCCTATGGACCTTAGGATACAACACACTTGGCAAACAGTGCATTTACATACATGATGTATAATGTGTTTAAACCACACACAAAGAAAAGACACATATGATTTTAAAGCATTTTTCAAACCTACCAAAAAAGAACATATTTAATTATTATATAAGCATATATATATATAAGTAAAAATTTATGGCGAGACATTTTGATTTGATGACCACTGATATCATCACAATTTTGAAAGAATATACTTTTGATAAGTGGTAGTCTGAAGGTTTTGTCTTAAGGACCCATGCACACACAGCCCATTATTTTGTTATCTCTGTAACTGTCATTAAAAATGAACAGGCTTCCCTCCCTTAGTTGATATGAAATCACTACCTGTTCTCAGACAACTTCAAAATTTAGTACTTAGTTGAAATTTCTTAGGGCTCTGCCTTAACTCAGGATGGCTTTGAGTTTTATTGACACAACAAAAATTACCAAAACAGAGAATTTACCTACAAAAGTCTATAAAAAATAAATGGTGTCTTTTAAAAAACAAACACAGCAACCTGCTCAAAGCTACTGAGAAATGCTGTCATGTAATGTCTTAGGCTCTCGAAGGACAAGTCACAGAACCAAACCCTAAGTCCACCAATCACCTACTAACTACACCTAAGCAAATTATGAACCACCCTAGGTCACTTTCAACATCAGAGAGAATACATTACATTTCCCAGGGCTGGATCTGAAGACCAGGAGGCTATGTTTCAAACACTGCACAATGCAGGAAGTTAAAGGCAGCTTGTCTTATTATCTCTGTTCTCTTAGTTGCATACACAACTAGATGCTACAATTCCAGGCTTTACTTCATGCATGTGTAGATTTAGTGACCTCCAGGAAAACATTCTGTCATGTTATAGAGTGCTTGTTTTATCACGGTCTGTCTTAGAGATGAGCTATTACAAGGCTTTTATATGTTTCTCCTGCTTTGAGGGTGCCATGCATAAAGATGTCATAGACACAGATGGTCTGTTTTAAGCATGGAAAGGCATGAATTCCATACTAATTGCATTCCTCAAAAACATACTGACATAAAATAAGACAAATAATCTGTGTCTTCATTTTGTCCAGGGCAAAGCATCCATTTATTTTACATTTCCCAGGCAATGACAGAACACTTGCTTTATTATGACTTCTGGTCAGTGCTTGATCTGCTGCTAACACAATCTTATGAACTCACGGAGAAGTCAACTCAAATATTCACATGCCCCTAACACTCTGCACTGAGGTGCTTCTGTCGAGATTATATTTTCCTTGCTTCACTGTAGGGGTCCCTTGTGATGTATGCAAGGGGTTAGTTGACAAGAATAAAAATTTCTATCAAGAATAATTTATTTTAGTTGAAGGAAGGGTAAGTAAAATGTAGAGAGGAGGGAGTGTATATTGACTTTTGGTCTTTAATAGCTCGCCCCCCCCCCACTCGCTTCACATGTCTGTTTATATGACAGGTTTATATGATTACAAAGTGAGATACTTTCACCTGTACTTTGATAAACTCTTGCCTTGAACTCTCCTCTTTTCCTCTTACTCCCCTTTCCTCATTTCTCATTCTTACAGAAGGCTAGTGCAGTCAAATTACTGAGTGCCTGAGAAATTAAACTGATTTAAGCAGAATAGATGCCACCAGAATTAGGAGACACTAAATTTGCCTTCCATAGTAAGAAAGCAGTCTCAAAACAAAATTCCACCTTAAAATGGAGACAGAGTGCTTAAAATCTAATCTTACATATACACTTGGAAACATTGCCAGTTCAATGTACTTATTTATGTTAATACTTGGAAAAATATTCCATAATTAGCAGTATCTGAACTTTTTCCTGTAATATGGGGATATCAGTGATTTGTTTGTTTCCATAAAGTTCAATTGTTTGTTCACTTCATTGTGATCCCACGCCCTGCAAAATCAATATTTTTCTTATGTTTATCTCCAGCTGTGTTTGTACAGTAAATTCCCCTTCTGCTTTTGTTTTCTAAAGGTCGTGCTAGGGACTGAGCTAAAGGAAAAGTAGCTTCATAGGTGGAGTCTGAAAACAGGCAGAATGGAAAAAGCTTCTACAAATGACTTTGTCTACATTAATCTTGGACAGCCCCATTGATTCCTTGCCAAAAGGAAGAGTCAACTAATTCAGAGTTCAAAAAAATTTAAATAATCTCACTTGACATTTTCATAAAAATGGTGACATTTTGTTGTAAAAGGCCAATACCATGTTTGGGGAAGATACATAAAGAATATACTTCTTCCATGTTGTGCTGCTCTTTCCCTGACTATGTCAAGTTAACTTACATAAGCATGTATTATAAATCAATTAGTGCAACAAAGGACATGTGTGGATGAGGTGAGAAGCTTATCACAGTGAATATTTTTCGATAAACCTTAACTGGATGTCATCTTTACCTTTGTCTCCTAAAATAAGAAGAAATCTCAAGGGAAAAAGAATTTGTTTGACTTGTTTTGACCATGATGGGAAGAGACAAAGGAAACCACAGGCAGCATCATTGATGACTTCAATGACTTAAACTTGGATTATGATAATACTGCTATCCACACATAAGGGAATAAGGGACAGACATCTAAAGTTTGTTTTTCTGGTAGATATTTCCTGCTCTGTCCTCCTCTGAATTTCTATTATTATTCATCCATCATCAATTAGATTGCTTCATTATGCTATTAGTACCAAAAAATTATTTTATCTTATATGGCAATCATGATATTTCTCCTGAAGAATTGAAATCCAGAATTAAAAATAAAATGTTTCTTTGACCATCATCATCTTATATAGTTTAATTTCCCTTCATTCAATTCAAAATTTTATTATGAATACTTTAATTAATTCTTTGAGAATATATATATATATATACACACACACAAACAATGCCTTTCAATCATATTCACCCCACATCCCTCCAACTAACCCCTCTCAGATTCACCACTCACCCTTTACCATCTGATTTATTGTCGTCTTCTCTTTTTAAATATCCCACTTAGTTCAGTTTCTTCTACCTATCTATTCATGGGTATGGACCAGAGCACAATCAGCCTACCAGGGGCCACACCTTTAAAGAAAACTGACTGCCACTCAGAAGCCCTCAACTGTCAGTAACTCCAAAGTTGTTAATGGGATATTTGTGAGACCTTCCCTCCCTATGCTGAAATATTGACTGGGTTGATCTTATATGGGTCTTTTACAGGCAATCATGACTGCTAGGAATCTATGGGTGCAATAGTCTTACCATTTCCAGAGGGCACTGTTTCTTTCTGCTCCTCCCTGACCTCTATCTCTCACAGTCTGCAATGGTCCCTTGAGAAGGACAGTGACACAGATGTCCTATAGATGTGGTTGCTCATTCCAATCCACTGCACATTGGGTAAATTCCTTGAATTGGCAACAAAGTCAACCTTGGAGTTCTCCAAGCATATTTCTTCAACAGAGAGGACCATGTGTTATATCTGTAACATTCCCACAGTAGCTCACTTCTTAATTTTCTTGAATTTTTAACATATGATTTTTTTCTTTTACAAATAGATTTTTCAAATAATATAGCCTAATTTGTGGTTTCTCCTCCCTCTACTCCTCCTATTTCCTTCCCACCTTCCATCTCATCTGGATCAACCCCCTTCCTGATTCTCACTAGAAAATAAACAGGCTTCTAAGACATACTAAAAAAATAAAATAAAATAAAACAAAACATTGAAATGAGACAAAACAAACAAATAGAAGAAAAGGAGGCCAAAAAGAAAAAGGCACAAAGAACAGATATAGCTGCAGAGACCTGCTTGTTCTTGAAAGGCTCTAATAGATCTTGCTCTTCACCTCTCCTTTCTTGCTCTAAACCACTATACTCTTGACTACTTCCTTTGGTCTGACTCCTTCCTGAAGCTAGCCACCAAGGTCCAACCAACAAAATTCCTTATTTGGCTACTGACTAACATGTCAGGACTTAACAACTCATCCTAGCAAGGATTTCCTCATTTTTCTCCCTAAAAAACTGAAGAATCACCTGCTACTATTTTTACCCAATTCAGATTCTGCCAATTGTCTGTTACATTCATCCACTTTATAACCTTTATAACCGTCTCTTAAAATAAATACCTCTCTCTGCTTCCTTCCTGTATCCTCTCCATGGCTCTGTGACTCTGGGGGCTGGATCTGGGTTCTGTCAGCAGTCTTCCCAGGATACCGATCTTTTTGAAGTCTCCAGTGAGCCACGTGTTAAGTAGCTGGAATCCGTTTATCAGAAAAAGTCTTAATGTCTGACCACTGACCACCTTATTCTTCAAATATTTTGTTCCTACAGTCTCCAAGCCACATTCCATATTGGCTGTCCTATTCATGAATATCACTTCACTTATCTTGATGTCTATATATTGAAGATTCTTATTGTTTCCCTGCAAATTATAAAAATGATTCTTAGATTAATATTTTGAAGGCTTTTCTCTGGTAGCTTTTTCACAATTCTGTGATGAGATCAAAAATCTGTGGACTAGGGGATGTCTGAGAGATGTTTCAGTGCTTAAAAGCACTTATGTTCTTGCAAAGGACCTGAGTTGGGTGTCAAGTACCCGTGTCAGAGTTTATAACTGAATGAGTCTTGAAATGGGCCTATTTATGGTTTTCCTCATTTTAGAAGAAATGCTTCTGAGCTTTGCTTTTTCTATGTAATACGATGGTGCTTCCAAATTTACCTTTACTGTGCAGAGATGCAGCCCCTTCTATACTGACTTTCTTCAGGGCTTTTATCATGAAGGGTTGTCGACACTCATCCATTCTTTCCTGATCCTATTTAGGTTATCACATGATTTTTATAAATGTTTGTATACACAGTTTCACATTTATTTATTTGCACCTGTTGAACCATCTTTGCATTTTTGCAATGAAATAACTTTATTTTGGTTTGTTATCATTAGCATGTGTTGTTGAGCTGGAATTGCAAGAATTTTATAAAAGCCTTCTTCACCAATGCTTATACAATTTTGATATAAGGCTAACAGTTGTTTTTGTAAAATTGTTTGAGAACATTCTTTTTTCCACAGGTCTATTGTTTAATCCCCATTTGGTCGGCTAAGATTTTTAGTGATGTTTGTTGATTTCTGGTTTTACTTCATTGTGATTTGATAAGAAAAAGAAATACCATCCAACTTTTTTGTATACATTAATACTTATTTTATAACCTTAAAACATAATATACTGGGGGGGGGGAACTCCAGAAAGTGATAAAAGATGAAAAGGATGTGTATTCAGCAACTTGAATATGGTGTACATGCCTGTTAATTCCTTTTCATATATGGCATAACTTAATGCTTGTGTTTCTTTTCTTCCTGAGATATATTAGTGAGGGTGGAGTTTCGAAGTCCCATTATTACTTTATTGAGGCTTGAGAAGGCAGTAAGTGGCATGCAAATAATCCCACTGCTGGACACAGAGGCAGACCACTGAGCATGGCTCTTGACATCCAGGGAGGTTTTGACTGTGGAGGGTCTCTCCTGATCCTCTGTTAGCTATTCTCTGTGTCAGGGTGTCTTTGAGCAGCCTGAATTGTGACTGAACATGTTTTCTACGATTCAAGAGTACTGAAAACTCTAACAATTAAACCAATCTCAAGTTAATTCCTGTTTGGAAATCTCTATGAGATTGGTGGCCTCTACTAGAACTCTGTGGAAACAGTTCATCATATTGAAAATCTTACCTTGAGGCCAAATGCCAGTACTGGATTTATATGTGGTGAGAATCTCACAGCATAAACACAGGATGGTCTAATAATCTTTAGCGTTCTTACACAGACAAAGTTGTTGATGTAGTTTGTTGGTAAAAGGCTGATTTCTCTGTCTCAATTCACCTATTCAAAAATATGCCATGTCCTTACATTAAATGCAATTTATTTCTGAATTAAAATTTAATATGTCACATATTCAAATTCCACTAAAAGAGTAGATATTAAAAATTCTCTCCATATAATAAAAAAGTATATATGTGAGTAGATTAATACATAAATTAACATGATTATGGAAAATTTTCACTGTGTACACGTAGACAAAACCTTGTACATTACATCATACATCTGATATACTTTTTATTTGTTATGAAATAAATACTCACATGGCATAGCTATTTGCAGTATTTTTCTCATCTGTTAAATATCTCAAGGATTCTGCATGATTCAAATATATTGTTCCTGAAAGTAAACCTCAATGAGTCCTTTGATCATGTAAAAAAGGGGAGGATGAAGTATTAACAGACTACATCTGGCTACACAGTGTCTTTCCCTTGATGAAGGAGAAATGCGAGGAAGAAGGACTATAATTTATTCATGAAGTCAGTCATGTGAAACATAGCCTCTGTCTCAGTTATGTTTTATGTTATGAAATAGAAGTCTCAATATTTTCGTCAGTTCAGAATCTTTAAACAAAGAACATGTAAAATGGCAATCACATTAGGGAGGAGTACCATCTCATTGAAGTCCTAGGTATCTGGTTCCACTACAATTGTCCCAGGTGGAATAATGAGGATACAACTTGCGTGTGAATCATATAAAATAATTTCAGCTACTAAAACTTTTCAGGTACAATTTCAAATGTGCTGGATAATGGAGGGATTGTTTCTGGTGAGGTATTCCTCCTAGGGCATAATTCATGTTCTTAACTTCTTTGTAAACACAACATAAATAATGTGAACCAACTTATAAACTCATTTTTGTGTTGAGACAAAGTTGGATGATAAATGTTATTTTTTACAAACAAATTCTTCCAACACAGAGTGAATCCCTGAGTAACCCTCTGCTGTTATACTCACGGGTATGCTGATACTGTTTGTTTTATAGATAAAACGTAGATGAGGTACTTACTCACTGGGTATTTGTACCTCTCTAGAAGATGTGATCAAGATATTTCCTGGTCTACATCCTCGACAGAAGACTTCTGCTTTACTGGAGGTCATGCCAGTACTAGCAAGTCCAGGTAAGGCATGTCCTACCACCTACCAACACTCCTTAGGGCCCACAAACCAGTCCTCAACAACACCTTCTCCCCTGGGCTCCATATTCTGGCCAAAACCCAAAGTTGCTGGATACAAGATTAACAACAACAAAAAAAACAATCAGAAGCACTCCTATATAGAAGCCACACAAACACACACACACAAAAAAAATCAATTCCCTCCTATGTAAAAACCATAAACAGGCTGAGAAAGAAATCAGGGAAAAAACACCCTTCCCTACAGCCACAAATACTATGAATTATCTTGGTGTAATTCTAAGTAAGTAAAAGACCTATATTGCAAGAACTTAAAGTCTTTGAAGAAAGAAGTTGAAAAAGATACTAAAAGATCTCCCATGCTCATAGATCTGTAGGATTAACATAGTCCATAAAAATGGACATCTTCCCAAAAGCAACCTACAAAATTCAACGCAATCCCCACCAAAATTCCAACACAATTCTTTTTTCCTATTTTTAAAATGTATATGTTTGTTTATTATTTACTTATTTTTTACATATCACTTCCCTCCCTTCCTGCCACTCCCCCTTCCTCCAATCTCCCCTCTCATCCATTCCTCAGAGAGGTCAAGAAGTCCCCTGGGAAGTCAACTAAGTCTGTCCCATCACCTAATTGAGGCAAGACCAAGGCCTTCCCCAACCCCTTTTCCATGCCTGAGCGAGGTATTTCTCCACAGAGAATGGTCTCCACAAAGTTGGTTCATGCCTTATAGTTAGATCCTGGTATCACTGCCATTGGCCACACATATTGCCTAAGTCACACCATTGTCACCTGTATTCAGGGGGTAGTTCGGTCCTATGCAGGTTCCCCAGTGTCAGTCCAGAATCAGTGATCTTCCACTAGTTTGAGTTGACCTATTCATGGGTTTGGCCATCATAGCCTTGACCCCTTCGTTAGTGTTATCGTTCCTCCCTCTCTTTGACTAGAGCTCAGCCAAACAGTTGGTTATGAATTTCTGCATCTGCTTCCATTTTTTTCTAGAAAAGGGTTCTAGCTTCTCTGGGGTTGTGAATTATAGGCTGATTATGCTTTGCTTTATGTCCAATATGCACTTAAGAGTGAGTACATATCACGTTTGTCTTCCTGAGTCTGAGTTACTTCACTCATGATTTTTTTGTTTTGTTTTCTAGTTCTAACCATTTGCCTGGAAATTTCAAGGTGACTTTGTTCTTTATTGTTGAGTAGCCCTCCATTGTGCAAATGTACTGCATTTTCTTTATCCATTCATCAGTTATGGGGCATCTAAGTTGTTTCCAGGTCCTGGCTATTACAAATAATGTTGCTATGAGTGTAGTTGAGCAAATGGCCCTGTGGGGTAAATTATGTCTCTTTTGTGTATATGTCAAAGCATAAGTATTGCTGGGTCTTGACATAGACTGATTCCTCATTTTCTAAGAAACTGCCATACTGATTTCCACAGTGGCTGTACAAGTTTGCACTCCCACTAGCAATAGAGGAGTGTTCCCCTTACTCTACATCCTCTTCAGCATAAGTTGTCATCAGTGGTTTTGATCTTAGTCATTCTGATCAGTAAAAGATGGTATCTCAAAGTTGTTTTGATTTGCATTTCCCTGATGACTAAGGACAATGAACATTTCATTAAGTGTCTTTCAGTCATTTGATATTCTTCTCCTGAGAACTCTCTGTTTAGATCTGTACCCCAATTTTTAATTGGATTATTTGTTATTTTAGTATCTAGTTTCTTGAGTTCTATGTATGGTGAAGATCTTTTCCCATTCTGTACACTGCTCTTTTGTCTTATTGACTGTGTCCTTTGCCTTACAGAAGCGTTTTAGTAGGAGGTCCCATTTATTAATTGTTGCTCTCGTTGGCTTTATGAAACTGAATAAAGTTCAGTGACCTTGGTGGAGGAAGTGTGTCACTGTGAGGGCAGAGTTTGAGGTTTTCTATCGTTGGAATACTGCCCAATATCTCATTCGACTTCTTGTTTCCTGCAAGATGTAGGATTCTCAGCTCTAGCACCACTTCTGCCTGCATGCCACCATGCTCCCCACCATGGTGATAATGAACTGAACCTCTGAACTGTAAGCAAGCTAGCAATAGCACCCTCTCATGCATCAACTCCTGATTCTGGGAGCCTGTCCTCTTTGAGTTCCTATCCTGACTTCCTTCAGTGATGAAAGCAATGCTGAAGCATAAACCACAGAAACCCTTTCCTCCCCAGCTGACTTTCTTTCCATGGTGTTTCACTGCAGCAATAGAAACCCCAACTAAGATACACAGACAACCAAAAAGCTTAGGAAAGCTAAAACAATCCTGTACAATAAAACAACTTCCAGAGGTATCACCATCCTTGATTTCAAGCTCTCCTACAGAGCTGTAGTAATAAAAATCGCATGGTATTGGCATGAAACAGACATGTAGATCAATAGAAAAGGATTGAAGTCCAGACATAAATTCACACACCAATGAATACCTGAGTTTTGACAAAGAAGCCAAAATTATACAATGGAAAAAGGAAAAATCTTAAACAAGTGGTGCTAGTCTAACTGGATGTTGGCTTGTAGAAGACTGCAAATAGATCCACTTCTATGTCCCTGAACAAAACTCAAGTCCAAGTGGATCAAAGACATCAACATGTATCTAGATATACTGGACCTGATAGAAGATAAAGTGGTGAATCACCTTGAATGCATTGGCACAAGAGACAACTTCCTGAACTGAACATCAATAGGACAGATGCTAAGATTGACAATTAACAAATGGAACCTCATGATACTGAAAAGCCTCTGTAAAGGACATTAGCAATAGGACAAAATGGCAGTGTACAAAATGGAAAATAATATTCAACAACCTCACATCTGACAGAAGGCTAATTTCCAAAATACATAAAGAATTAAAGAAACTAGGAATCAATAAACCAAATAATTCAGTTTTAAAAAATGGGTACAGATCTAAACACAGAATTCTTATAGAAAAATCTCAAATGGCCTAGAAACACTTAAAGGCATGTACATCCTCTTTAACCATCATGGAAATACAAATCAAAATAATTCTGAGATTACATTTTACCCCTACAGAATGACTAAGGCCAAAAACACAAGTTGGTGAGGATATGGAGCAAGGGGAACATTCCTCCATTGCTGGTGTGAATGAAAACTTGTATAGTTAGTCTGGAAATCAATATGGTGGTTCCTCAACCACTTGGATTCAATATACTTCAAGACCCCGTCATACCTCTTCTGGGCATATACTCAAAGGTCACTCCATGATTACACAAGGACACTTGCTCAGCTATGTTCATAGCAGCTTTATTTGCAATAGCAGGAAGCTGGAAACAACTTTTATGAACCTAAGAATAACAAAGCTATTGTTCTACATTTACAGTGGAGTATTACTCAGCTATTAAAAGCAATGACAACATAAAATTTTCAGGCAAATGGATGGAACTAGAAAAAAAAATCATCCTAAGTGAGGTAACTCAGACCCAAAAAGACATAGTATGCACTCACTTATAAGTGAATATTAGCTGTAAAGTAAAAGATAACCATGCTACAATCCACAGACACAGAAGAGCCAAGTATGAAAAGGAAAAGCAAGGGGGAACATGAGAATCTCCTTTGGAAGGAAAATAGAATTGATATCTCAGGTACATGAGGGGGTGGGTGAATGAGAACAGGAAGAATAGGCTGTGGGGAGGATGGAAGGAAAGAGTACTGGAGAGACAGCTGAAATTGAGGGGCATCTCAGGAATAAACTAGAAAACTAACACTATTGAAATTAACAAGAATCTACAAGGGTGACCTAGGGACTCCTAGCAATTGGGGATATGGAGCCTGAACTGGCCATCTCCTATAACTAAGCAAGACTTCCAATGTAAGGATTAGGAGACCAACCCAGTAACATAACCTTAGAACTAAATTTGGACTTCCTATAAGTTGTGCTGGGGTAAAGGTGGAGCAGAAATTGTGGGAGTGGCCAACCAATGATGGGTCCAACATAAGACCATGATACAATAGGAAGTCCACCCTTCACACAGCCTGAAGTACCAGGACCCAGAGACTGGATGGTCCAGAGACCTAGAACAGAACCAAACACAACTGGCAAAAAAGGTCAATGTAATGATTCCTAGTTAAAATTTCTTATACTATATACTGATATCTAAACCCAATTGTCATCAGAGAGAGTTCATCCAGCACTGATGGAAACAGATGAAGACTCGCAGTAAAACATTGGGCAGAACTCTGGGAATCCTGTAGAAGAGGGGAGGAAGGATTATAGAAGCCAGATGGGTCAAGGCCACCACAAGAAAGCCCACAGAATCAACTAACCTGGACTAATAGGGGCTGACAAGAGACTGAACTGACAGAGAGCCTGCATGGGACTAACATAGGCCCTCTGCATATATGTTACAGTTGTATAGCTTGGTCTTCTTCTGGGGCTCCTAATATTGGGAACCAGTACTGTCTCTGATGATTATCCTGGTTTTGGAGCCCTATTGCCCATAATGGATTGCCTTGTCCATCCTTAATATGAGGGGAAGTGCCTAGTCTTACTACAACTTCATACACCATGATTGGTTAAAAAGGGAGACTTTCCTTTTTGGAGTAGAAATGGAGGAGGAGATCATGGGGTTGCACAGGTAAGCTAAAAGGGGAGAGAACTGAGAAGAGAGGAGGGAGGGAAAACTGAGATCAGGATGTTAAAAAAGAATACAAATATTAATAATAACAAAATCATTTTAAAAAATGAATGTGATCAAAAACCAGAACCATGAAAATGTGAAGCATGTTTCGTTTTATGTCTCAAGCACATTTCATAGTTAATAACTTCATAAAGCTGTGTTCAACAAAATAAAATGTTTTCCAGGTAATTCAATGGTTACGAAAATGTTTCTGTGTTGCATGGATTTTCATATAACAACGAAAAAGAAAAATCTACTTTTTGTTACCTAAGAATTATACCATGATGAAAAAAATGTGAAATTATAATTTATTAGCATACACAATCATGATTCATGTATACTTTGCATGTTATTAAATATTACAGAAATTTTCCAATACTAAATGAAACCTAATAAATAGATCCTTATAGTAAATTTAACTTGTTCTTTCCATACACATAAATCTAAATAAAGTGTGTTGGTCTAAACCATTTTGTCCTATTATATAAGAATTTAGGGTGATTCCTTATTCTTTCATAAGAAGAAAAGAGTATTTTGGATATGTATATAGGACATAAAGAAGTAAAAGCAAAATAAAATGATTCCTCAATGTATTTTGCAATATGTAAAGATAATTTTAATAAAATTACCAAAATATTTATTAAAAATAGAGCATATGCAAAACATTTTGCAGCAAACCATACATGAAGTGCTTTTACTTTCAGTGTGAAACTTTTAAAATACTACTTTTTATTAAAAATAAAATACATTTATTATAAGGTAAAAAATAACCATAATTGAAAGTTTTAAAGAGGAAATATAGAGTAAGAAGTGTCCATATTCACTTCCAAAATTTAGAAATAGATATTAAAATATTAGAAAGAAATATATAAAATGTTAAGTTAAAGAATATCTAATTATTGTAAAAGGTAAGAACAGGGGACTTCATGTCCTCCTTCTGCCCTCCATGATAGGATTTTGTCTGGCTGGGGCTTGTGCAGGTCTTATGACTGTTGTCACAATCACTGTGAGTTAAGGTGTATATTCCATTGTATATAAAACACCCTCTCCTTGTTATTGACCATTTCTGGCTCTTAAAATCTTTTTTTCCTGCTCATTCTCACAAATCCCTGAGCCTTAATGGGAGGGGTACAATATGGGTACCCCACTTATGGATGAGCACTCAACCATCTTTTATTCCCTGATCATTGATCAGTTGAGTACCCTCTGTTAATTGCCATCTCCTGTGATAACAAGCTTCTCTGATGAATGTTAAGAGATACTCTGTTCTATGAGTATAGCAATAAGTCATTAGGAGTCATATAATACTATGTCTGTTTAACAGAGTAATCTTATTGAGTTCTCCTATTGGACCTATGGCCTATTTAAAAACAGATTCCTTTTTTTTTTGGATTTTTATTTTTTATTTATTTATTTTTATTTATTTATTAAAGATTTCTGTCTCCTCCCCGCCTCCGCCTCCCATCTCCCTCCCCCTCCCTCATCAGCCCGAAGAGCAATCAGGGTTCCCTGCCCTGTGGGTAGTTCAAGGACCACCCACCTCCATCCAGGTCTAGTAAGGTGAGCATCCAAACTGCCTAGGCTCCCACAAAGCCAGTACGTGCAATAGGATCAAAAACCCATTGCCATTGTTCTTGAGTTCTCAGCAGTCCTCATTGTAGGAACAGATTCTTGACCCATTTAACAGTTTCATTTTTTAACCCTGACCTCAGATTCAGGCAGAAAGTAGTTGGTTGTTGCCATAGCATCCATGCCACTTTTGCACCAGTGGACATCTTGTCAGGAATGTCATTTCTGTAGCTTTCATGGTTCACAACTGGGTGAGGTTGAGAATTACTTTCCTCCTCTGGCAATATGTGTAGCACCTTCTAATAGCATGAACACTAGCCAGTACAAATGAAACTCCCAGATGAGTATTGGCTTCATTTCACTATGTACTGTGGCATAAATATATGGTGTCTTCTGCAACAGAGTCTTCTACTTCTGGAAATTGGCCTAGCATGATGGCAATAGCTTGTAATGCTTAGCAGTCTCTGTTATCCCATTAGCCAATAATTCAAAAAGAGATAACCCATTCTCTATCCTAGGGTTTTTACTTGCTAACATGGGGTGTCTAGCCAGAGTATTTCCCCACCTGTTAGAGTACAATGCTATTGAAAATATTTTATATAGGTATATGAATATATAAAGCTTCAGCATGTGAGAAATGAACCCAATTAAAAATTCTGTGAAGGACACATACTCCTCCAGGGGGATAAAACAAGACCTGTAGAAGCAATTATTGAGGATGGAGAAAATAAAGACTGGGTAGTAGAGGAAGATAGATATAAAGACCAACTAACCCCACATAGTCAGGTGCAGAAACATGGGTTGTAATCAACATAAGTAATTCTGTGTTACAGGAGGAGGGGGCTGCTTGTTGGTGCCTGGCCACCCAGCTAGCTTAGCCCCAAAATAACCACACAGTAACTGTATTCATTAAACCATTGCTTGGCCCATTAGTTCTAGCTTCTTACTGGCTAACTCTTACATCTTAATTTAACCCATTTCTAGTAATTTGTGTATGGCCTCATGGCAGTGGCTTACTGGGTAAAATTTCTAGCATCTGTCTCTGACAGCCCCATGGTGATCCTCTGTTACTCTGCCCTTCCTTCTCCAAGCATTTACTTCTGTCTTCCCTGTCTACCTAAGTTCTGCCCTATCAACTGGCCAAGAAGTTTTTTTTATTAACCAAGAAAAGCAACACAGACAGAAGGACCTCCCACACTAATTCTGTCCTATTTTGTTAGCATGTTTGTGTATATATACACATATACTTAGCCAATATGTGTCTTTTGTTTCCTCTTTTTCCATGTCATGTAATAAGACAACAATTGAGAGAATATCAGTGGTTATCATGTTTAAACTATGAGACACTAAGAAGCTAAGCATTCATCAAGGGACATTGTCACCTCTTTTAAGATACATAATAAATTTGTGGTTGTACATGAGTATTTTTATAAAATTTTACAAAGTATTGTGACCTGTTTATTGTTTTTATTTGGAAATTAAATGTGATATTAAGGTTATGTGTCAAGTTAACTAGGGGTTGACTCACTTGTGATAGCTAATCTTGTCTGCCAACTTGACTATATCTGAAATTAACTGAAACTCAAGCTGATAGGACCACCAAATCTAAACCATATCTTCTGGAGGGAGCTCACATAAAAGAAAATGTAAAAGGAAGCTTTTGCTTTTTGCCTGCTTGTCATCACTTTCACTAGCAAATTCACTTATCTTGTTGCTAAGGCATTCTTTTGCTGGTGTTGGAATTTACTTCTTATGATTACAGTGTAGACTGAAGACCAACAGCTCTAGAGGAATACCCTGGGACTCCAGAACCAGATTGAAACTGCAAACAGAAGAACTACCTGGTCCCCAGACTTTCTATTGAGATACAGCCACTGCTGGATTATTCAGACCATGGCCCATAACACTCTCTAATAAATATCCTTTGTATATATCATTTATTCTATACATTCCTTTTCTTTAGAGAATCCTGATTAATAAAATTGATGAGAGAGAAGAGAACACAATTTTGTACAGATAGGAAAGTGGGGGTAGAGCTGAGAGGGTTGGGGATATTGTGACTATGAACAAATCATTGTATGAAATTTTCAAAGTATCAATTTAAAAGAATGGAACAAGTTTTATTACTGAATATCTTATCTGCAAGGCTATAATAATTCTTTTTATCTACCTATAAATCATTACTGGTTACCTTCCTACTACACAATATATTACTAGTCTCTTTGTCACTAGGTTATATTCACTCCAAGTTATATTCAATATATAATTATGTTCTTTTGTTTATAGCCATTATTAATGTGTTGTGTTTAAAGTGAAACTTTCTCCCCAAGAAATAATTTTTAAACAATGTGTACAATATTTAAAAACACATAATAGAGTAGATACATAGTCCACTTTTTGCTGAGTGTCTAGGCTTAGCTTAAACATCTAATTTTTACGTATAGACTTAGTCAGCTTAGTTTAAGGTACCATCTGATCAAGTCAATAGATTTCCAGAAAATGTCTAGAGAGGGTTATGAACACATAATTTATTATTATTGATTTATGCCACATTGAAGATGTTCCATATAAGAACAGAAACTAGTGATAGGCTTAGTTTTTAATCTTGTTTGAAAGACAAAATGTCCACGGAGGTGTTCCTATTGTTTTCCTATTGTTTTCGTTTTATTCTACAGAGAATTCTCTTTCTGCACAGTTGGATGCAGTCAGAAGTCCCTGACTGGAAAAAAAAAAAAACTAAGGAGAGCAATAATCTTAAGGAACAACAGAAGTCCGAATTGCATCACTCAGTTAGTCCAATTCTAAGTTTAGAATGTGTAATGCAGAGGCTGAGGACAGTCACCCAAGTCATGTTTTACTTTGTTTCTGGTTATAAGCCATTTG
This sequence comes from Microtus oregoni, assembly GCF_018167655.1. Classification (NCBI taxonomy): domain Eukaryota; kingdom Metazoa; phylum Chordata; class Mammalia; order Rodentia; family Cricetidae; genus Microtus; species Microtus oregoni. Next base: position 35,276,510 of record NW_024543067.1, read on the forward strand.
TTAGATTTGGAACCCAATGACAGTAAGATAATGAGCTGAAGGAAGTTGACTGCCGTCATGTTCAGAAATGATGCCTACACCTTTCTAAAATGGAAATGTAGCCACTGTATTTTGTGTTCTGAGTGGAAGGGGACTTGTTAAACTGATTTACATTATAAAACCTGAATAGTGCAATAATGGTTGTATTCACACCTGCTAGTTTATCTGCTATATAAACTATATGTACTATATGTTCATTGTTGTACTAGATGCCTAGGCTGTCCAAATCTGAAACTGAAGGATTTCTCCAAGAACCACTGCTCTTCCATCCACTTTGGAAGGTGGAAAACTGTGTATATCCTCATAGCAGTGAATATACAGACTGAAGGTAGCAGAAGCAGCAACTGAATAGACACACTCAAACAAGAATCAAAGCAAACAAGTTAGCAATACTATTTTTCCTTCAGACCCTTTTATTTCTCAGCGTCATTAAAATGTGTTGTCAACTTTTAAATATTATCCATTACATTAATTCTTCCTGGAAATTGCTTTACCAACCAGCCTGGAGGTATGTCTCATAGTTGACGGCAGAACCAATCAAGTTGGCAGCCATGATTAGCCATCACAGCAACCCTCTCAAAGAAGACACAGACACATTTGAATATCCCCATACAGAGGCCCAGAAAGAAGTAGCATGTCCAGCGCATTAGCACTGATTAGATAATTCTAAAATAATTCTAGCAATAGTTAGAATTATTTTACATTCATCAAAGATTTACAAAGACATAAGGAATGAGGAAGTTTACATGATCTATCATACCAAATGGGCAAAATGGTTAAAGTAAAAAATGTAGAAAAGTTCTATTCCAAGCAGGAAAAAAAATTATCACAGAAAATTTTATAATAAATGAAATAGTAAGAGGAGGCTTTTACCCATTAATCTGTTATTGTCTAGGCCTGAATAGAAAAGTCTTACCAGAAATAATCTTCCTTGAGGAAATGCCAAAAAAAAAAATTCATGGCACTCCTAACTGTAAGCTAAATCACAGAGGTAAGACCAGCATTCCCATTGAAAATATTATGTAAATTTAAACAGTCAATACAAATTAGTTAAACTATGAATGAGAAAGACAGAATTTGTTGAAATTATTAATTCACAGTAAACGATAATATTCTTGTTGCAAACTTGGATAAAAACATAAACATAAATGATGAATAGGATACTTTTTTTGGTAAGTACATATCCTGATTTCAATAGATAAGTCGATGGGACAAGATATCAACAAGTCACATTTTAAGGTTCCTATTGTCATCATTTAGTGTTTTTATTAAAATGCAAGAGCAGGTCTCAAGATGTATAGAATCAAGCAGAAATAGCATTATGAACATTAAATCTGAATGCCCTGACAGAAGAAAATTATATGGGACTACTTCAGAATGAAGTCCACAGTTACTGTTTTGTTTAGAAGGGGAAGAGTAATGCAACCTAAAAATAAGTGAAGGAGATAGGGACAGGGTCTGTAAAACATTCACCTGGCATAAATCTAGGAAATAACATCTAATACCCTTATATTAGGAAAGTATAAAGTTATATAATTATTGTTTAAGTGATCTCTATGTGATTTTTGACAAATTCAAAACATTCAGATGTTAAATATGTTCTAAAATCTTTGGCTCATACACAACTTCTGCTAAATCAGATTTTGCAATTCAATTTACTTTAAAAATACTTGAGAATTATTTGAAATGCTATGAATATTCATTGTTGGGCAAATGAGTTTCGATTTTTTAATTAAACAACAGAAAGTTAATGTTCTAGAGGTAATATTTAGATTTATGAGTGATTTTTTTACATAAACAAATATATTTATATATGAAATACTTGATACGTAACAAAACCAATATATAAATATAAATAAAAACTTATTAAATTAACATTAGATGCATGAAAGTTATATTTTATAATTATAAATAAAAATTTCAGTAAAATATTTAGTTTTAACATGAAAAGTAAAATAATTACATTTGATGACATTGGAAGATAAGTATCACATTTACGTATATAAACTATGAAGGTACATTTAAGTACTTGAGAACAATTTTATTTGTTAGATATTTGAAGCATATAGGAAGAAACATTTGCTATCTTACATTTGTAAAGGTCAATTAATATGCTAAAAAATTTAATTGCTATAAAGGGTGACTCAAAAGGTACCATTAAATGTGATAGATTTATTTAAACAATTATAACATTTATCAGTTAAAACTAAAAGCTTATAGATCAATATATTTTATATATATAGTTTTTGAATATAAAGCAAATACTAATTTCAAATATTAAAGCATTAAATTTAATTGTTGTGCCTGCACAGGCTTATCAAGGGCATGGGAAAAACTCTCAATGACAAAGAAAATGTGAGAGTTGGCTAGCTTTGAAACCCATTCTATCAAATATATAAGAGTGTGTATGAAGTTTTCTCATTCTAATTAGAAGCTTAATATGTTTCTTATAAATTATGTCTTGGATAAACCAACAGAACTTATGCCCATATATGCTAAATTATATTAACATTCATAGAACCAGCATTTGTATCAAGATAAAAATACCTACTTTTACTTATTATTCCAGAAGAAGAGCAATATCATTGGGCAAATAGTTGTTGATTAGTTGCACAGAATCTATACTCATCTAGGACTCAAGTCTCTGGACATGTCACTGAAAGATTATCAAGATTAGGTTAATTGATGCTCTTTAACTATGTTATTGCATTATTCAATGAGCTGAGGTCCTACAATGAATGAACCAAGGTGAACATGAGTGTGCACTGTTCTCTACTTTCTAATTACAGGTGCAAAGTAACCCAGTAGCCTCTTGATCTTGCTACCATGTTTTCTGGATCTTAATGGACTTGGTCACTATGAGCTACAAGCTGAAATAAATTCTTTTTCCTTACTTTCCTTTTGTTTACAACAACAAGACAATGAATTAATGTAGAAAATTGGTACTGAGAAGTGGAACCATTGTTACAATAAACATGACCAGTGGTTCTTAGGCCTATATAATTGGTTTGTAGGAGGAATGTGGAAGATTTTGGAACTACAGACAAGAAACATTCCCACCCCAATGATAGATACAATTTAATGGGTCGTTCTAACTACAGACAAGAAACATTCCCACCCCAATGATAGATACAATTTAATGGGTCATTCTAATCAGAGTTTGGAAGCTAAAAGGACTGAAAGAAACACAAACAGTGGAGACCTAGATCATGAGGTTTCTTAAGGGAACATGGCTCTATGAAGACCTGAGATAGGGGCTATATCTGTGATATTCTGGCAAGTATGGTTGCATTTTGCCCATGTTCTGGCATGAGGTGTTCCTAGTAATTTCATTGCTTCATTGTTCAAATGAACTTAAAAGAGATTTTCCATTTGGTTTTGGTTTTGGTTTTGGTTTTGGTTTTGGTTTTGGTTTTGGTTTTGGCTTTGGTTTTGGTTTTGGTTGTGGTTTTGCTTTAAGTTTGGGTTTGGGTTTCCGATTTGGTTTTCAAAGAATGGAGTAATATCTACTACATGAGGAATCTTGTCGTGTGATTGTATTTTTCATTTTACTGATTTAAATAAGAACATTTATATATCTAAGCCTTACAGTTACAATGTAGTCAAAGGTTTCTCTCTTCTCTGTTTTGTTCCTTCCCACAATTACTTCTAAATAATTACTCAGAGACTTAATATTAATTACCCAACTGTTTGGCCTATTGCTCAGACTTATTACTAACTAGCTCCTATTTTTATTTTAATTTTTTTTTTAGTATTTTTTTTTCCTGAGACAAGCTTTCTCTGTTTAACAGCCCTAGCTGTTACGAAATTAGTTCTGTGGTCCAGGCTGGCCTTGAATGGTGTAGGATATGTTGTTTTCATTGGTTGAGTAAAGAGACTGCCTTGGCCTTTTGATAGGGCAGAAACTTAGATAGGTGGGAAAGACAGAACTGGATACTGGAAAGAAGAGCAGAGTCAGGCAGATGCCATCATTCTCCTGCCCAAGACAGACACTGGTTAGACTCATGCTGGTAAGCCACAGTCAAGTGGCGATACACATTAATAGAAATGAGTTAATCAAAATGTGAGAATTAGCCTATAAGAGGCTAGAGCTAATGGGCCAGGAAGTAATTTAATTAATACAATTTCTGTGTGATTATTTCTGGAGTAAGCTAGCCAGGCGGGATGGGAAAAAAAGGGCCCCCGGGATCATACAACACTTGAACTCCCAGAGATCCACCTGCCTTTTTTACATTGACCCATTTCTAGTGATCTATGCACTGCCACGTAGCCGTGGTTTTACTTGTGATCAAGTACAACTTGCTGCTCCTGCTGCTTACTGACATCTCTCTGATTTTCAGTGTGTCTTTCCCACCTAGCATTATTCTGCCCAGACACAGGCCAAAGCAGTACCTTTATTAACCAACGGAAATAAAACATATCCAAGCACACAGAACGGTTATCCCACAGCATTGCAGTATTGCTTAAAATACTTTGAAAGTTAGCATGACTCCTGTGGTTCTTCTGTGACTCTTTCTGACCATAAATCACAATTTCCTGAGCTCTTTTCTCCACCTTAGAGAAATGATGAGAGCAAATGAGTGATGGTTTTTTTTTTCAGGTTACAAAACCCATAGGGTTTTTTTTTTAATTTATTTATTTATTAAGGATTTCTGCCTCCTCCCCGCAACCGCTTCCTCTTTCCCTCCCCCTCCCCCGATCAAGTCCCCCTCCCTCATCTGCTTGAAGAGCAATCAGGGTTCCCTGACCTGTGGGAAGTCCAAGGACCGCCCACCTCTATCTAGGTCTCCTAAGGTGAGCATCCAAACTGCCTAAGCTCCCCCAAAGCCAGTACGTGCAGTAGGATCAGAAACCCATTGCCATTGTTCTTGAGTTCTCAGTATTCCTCATTGTCCACTATGTTAAGCTAGTCTGGATTTATCCCATGCTTTTTCAGACCTAAGCCAGCTGCCCTTGGTGAGTTCCCGATAGAACATCCCCATTGTCTCAGTGTGTGGGTGCACCCCTCGTGGTCCTGAGTTCCTTGCTCGTGCTACGTCTCCTTCTGCTCCTGATTTCGACCTTGAGATTTCAGTCCTGTGCTCCCATGTGGGTCTCTGTCTCTGTCTCCTTTTATCGCCTGATGAAGGTTAATATTCAGAGGATGCCTATGTGTTTTGCTTTTGGATTCACCTTCTTATTTAGCTTCTCTAGGAGCATGAATTAAAAGCTCAATGTCCTTTATTTATGGCTAGAAACCAAATATGAGTGAGTACATCCCAAGTTCCTCTTTTTGGTTCTGGTTTACCTCACTCAGGATAGTGTTTTCTATTTCCATCCATTTGTATGCAAAATTCAAGAAGTCCTTGTTTTTTACTGCTGAGTAATACTCTAATATTTATATATTCCATACTTTCTTCATCCATTCTTCCGTTGAAGGGCATCTAGGTTGTTTCCAGGTTCTGGCTATTACAAACAATGCTGCCATGAACATAGTTGAGCATATATTTTGTTGTATGATAGGGCCTCTCTTGGGTATATTCCCAAGAGTGGTATTGCTGGATCCAGGGGTATGTTGATCCCGAATTTCCTGAGAAACCAAAACACTGCTTTCCAGAGTGGCTGCACAAGTTTGCATTCCCACCATCAATGGGTGAGTGTACCCCTTTCTCCACAACCTCTCCAGCAAAGGCTATCATTGGTGTTTTTTATTTTTGCCATTCTGACAGGTGTAAGATGGTATCTTAAAGTTGTCTTGATTTGCATTTCCCTGATCGCTAAGGAAGTTGAGCATGACCTTAAGTGTCTTTTGGCCATTTGAAGTTCTTCTGTTGAGAATTCTCTGTTTAGCTCAGTGCCCCATTTTATAATTGGGTTGATTAACCTTTTACGGTCTAGTTTCTTGATTTCTTTATATATTTTGGAGATCAGACCGTTGTCAGTTGCAGGGTTGGTGAAAATCTTCTCCCAGTAAGTGGGTTGCCTTTTTGTCTTAGTGACAGTGTCCTTTGCTTTACAGAAGCTTCTCAGCCTCAGGAGGTCCCATTTATTCAATGATGCCCTTAGTGTCTGTGCTGCTGGGGTTATACGTAGGAAGTGGTCTCCTGTGCCCATGTGCTGTAGAGTACTTCCCACTTTCTCTTCTATCAGGTTCAGTGTGTTTGGACTGATATTGAGGTCTTTAATCCATTTGGACTTGAGTTTTGTGCATGGTGATAGATATGGATCTATTTTCATTCTTCTACAGATTGACATCCAGTTTTGCCAGCACAATTTGTTGAAGATGCTCTCTTTTTTCCATTGTATCCTTTTGCTCCTTTATCGAAAATCAGGTGTTCATAGGTTTGTGGGTTAAAGTCAGGGTCTTCTATTCGATTCCATTGGTTGACTTCTCTGTTTTTATGCCAATACCAAGCTGTTTTCAATACTGTAGCTCTGTAATAGAGTTTGAAGTCAGGGATGGTAATGCCTCCAGACAATCCTTTATTGTATAAGATTGTTTTGGCTATCCTGGGTTTTTTTGTTTTTCCATATAAAGTTGATTATTGTCTTCTCCAGATCTGTGAAGAATTTTGATGTGATTTTGATGGGGATTGCATTGAATCTATAGATTGCTTTTGGTAGAATTGCCATTTTTACTATGTTGATCCTCCCAATCCAGGAGCAAGGGAGTTCCTTCCATTTTCTGGTGTCTTCTTCAATTTCTTTCTTCAAAGACTTATAGTTCTTGTCAAATAGATCTTTCACTCCCTTGGTCAGAGTTACCCCAAGATATTTTATGCTATTTGTGGCTATCGTGAAAGGTGATGCTTCTCTGATTTCCCTCTCTGCTTCCTTATCCTTAGTGTATAGGAAGGCAACTGACTTTTTGGAGTTGATCTTGTATCCTGCCACATTACTAAAGGTGTTTATCTGCTGTAGGAGTTCTTTGGTAGAATTTTTGGGGTCGCTTATGTATACTATCATATCATCTGCAAATAACGAAAGCTTAACTTCTTCCTTTCCAATACGAATCCCCTTGATCCCCTTATGTTGTCTTATTGCTAGAACTTCAAGCACTATATTGAATAGGTATGGAGAGAGTGGACATCCTTGTCGTGTTCCTGATTTTAGTGGGATGGCTTTGAGTTTTTCTCCGTTTAATTTAATGTTAGCTGTTGGCTTACTGTAAATAGCTTTTATTATATTTAGGTAGGACCCTTGTATCCCTATTCTCTCCAAGACCTTTATCATAAAGGGGTGTTGAATTTTGTCGAATGCTTTTTCAGCATCTAATGAAATGATCATATGGTTTTTTTTCTTTCAGTTTATTTATATGCTGGATTACATTGATAGATTTGCGTATGTTGAACCAGCCCTGCATCTCTGGGATGAAGCCTACTTGATCATAATGGATAATTTTTCTTATGTGTTCTTGGATTCGGTTTGCCAATATTTTATTGAGAATTTTTGCGTTGATGTTCATGAGTGAGATAGGTCTGTAATTCTCTTTCTTGGTTGGGTATTTGTGTGGTTTTGGTATCAGGGTAACTGTAGCTTCATAAAAGGAATTTGGCAATGACTCTTCTGTTTCTATATTGTGAAATACATTAAGTAGTATAAGTATTAGTTCTTCTTGGAAGTTTTGGTAGAATTCTGCATTGAAACCATCTGGTCGTGGGCTTTTTTTCGAAGGGAGATTTTTGATAACCGTTTCTAATTCTTCGCGAGTAACCAGTCTATTTAGATCATTCACCTGGTCTTGGTTTAGCTTTGGTATATGGTACTTACCTAAAAAAAAAGTCCATTTCTTTTGTATTTTCCAGTTTTGTGGCATACAGGCTTTTGTAGTAAGATCTAATGATTCTCTGAATTTCCTCTGTGTCTGTGATTGTGTCCCCCTTTTCATTTCTGATCTTATTTATTTGCGTGTTCTCTCTCTGTCGTTTAATTAGTTTGGATAGGGATTTGTCGATCTTGTTGATTTTCTCCAAGAACCAGCTTTTTGTTTCATTGATTCTTTGGACTGTTTTCTGTGTTTCTATTTTGTTGATTTCAGCCCTCAGTTTTATTATTTCCAGTCTTCTACTTCTCCTGGGCGCGTCTGCTTCTTTTTTTCTAGAGCTTTCAGGTGTGTTGTTAAGTCCCCAATATATGCATTCTCTGTTTTCTTTAAGTGGGCACTTAGTGCTATGAACTTTCCTCTTAGCACTGCTTTCATTGTGTCCCATAGGTTTGAGTATGTTGTCCCTTTATTTTCATTAAATTCAAGGAAGACTTTAATTTCTTTCTTGATTTCTTCCTTGACCCAGGTGTGGTTCAGTAGTTGACTGTTCAGTTTCCATGAGTTTGTCGGTTTTTTGGGGGTTAGCGTGGTTGTTGCCTTCTAACTTTAATCCGTGGTGATCTGATAAGACACAATTGAACACTGATATTTTTTTGTATCTGTGGAGGTTTCCTTTGTTTCCGAATATGTGGTCAATTTTTGAGAAGGTTCCATGAGCTGCAGAGAAGAAGGTATATTCTTTCCTATTTGGGTGGAATGTTCTATAGATGTCTGTTAAGTCCATTTGCTTCATTACCTCCAATAGTTCTTTTAATTCTCTATTAGGTTTCTGTCTGATTGACCTGTCCCTTGGAGAGAGAGGTGTGTTGAAGTCTCCTACTACTAGTGTGTGTGGTTTGATGTCTGCCTTGAGTTCTAGTAAAATTTCTTTTACATATGTAGGTGCTTTTATATTGGGGGCGTATATATTCAGGATTGAGATGTCATCCTGATGAATTGTTCCTGTTATGAGTATAAAGTGACCATCTCTGTCTCTTCTGATTGATTTTAGTTTGAAGTCAGTTTTGTTAGAAATTAGTATGGCTACACCTGCTTGTTTCTTAGGACCATTTTGTTGAAACACCTTTTCCCAACCCTTTACTCTGAGTAGGTGCCTGTCTTTGTGGTTGAGATGTTTTTCTTGCAAACAGCAGAATGTTGGATCCTGTTTTCGTATCCAATCTTTTAGCCTGTGCCTTTTTATAGGTGAATTGAGCCCATTAATATTAAGTGATATTAATGACCAGTGGTTGTTTACTCCGTTTATTCTTATTGCTTTTGGTAGTAGAGATTGTGTGTCTCCCTTCTTTGAGATGTGCTGGTGAAGGGTCACTAGATGCCTGGGTTATTGTAGGCAGTGTTGGCAGTGTTGGATTCCTTGGGTTGTGATTTTCCTTCTATTACTTTCTGTAGGGCTGGATTTGTGGCTACGTATTGTTTAAACTTGTTCTTATCCTGGAATGTCTTGTTTTCTCCATTGATAATGAATGATAGCTTGGCTGGGTATAGTAGTTTGGGTTTGCATCCATGGTCTCTTAACTTCTGCAGTACATCTATCCAGGACCTTCTGGCTTTCATAGTTTCCATCGAGAAGTCAGGTGTAAGTCTGATCGGTTTACCTTTATAAGTTAGTTGCCCTTTTTCCTTTGCAGCTCTTAATATTCTTTCTTTAACCTGTATATTTTGTGTTTTGATTATTATATGGCGAGGAGATGTTTTTCTTTGATCCAGTCTGTTTGGTGTTCTGTATGCTTCTTGAATATTTAAGTGAATATCTTTCTTTAAGTTGGGAAAGTTTTCTTCCATAATTTTGTTGAAAATATTTTCTGGGCCTTTGAGCTGTGACTCTTCTCCTTCTGCTATTCCTATTATTCTTAGGTTTGGTTTTTTTTATTGTGTCCCATATTTACTGAATGTTTTGTGTTGAGAATTTGTTGGCTTTGCTGTTTTCTTTGATCTGTTTGTTTATTTTCTCTATAGTGTCCTCAGCATCTGAGATTCTTTCTTCTAGCTCTTGTATTCTATTGATTATGCTTGTTTCTGTAGACTCTGCTCGTTGACCTAGATTTTCCATATCCAGCTGGTCCTCAGTTTGTATTTTCTTCCTTGCCTTCATTTCAGTTTTAAATTCTTGAACTGTTTCCATTACCTGTTTGATTATTTTTTTCTTGGTTTGCCAGGGTATTATGTACATATTTACTCATTTCTTCAAACTTTTTGTTATACTTCTCATCCATTTCTATAAGGGCATTTTTTACATGTAGTTTAAGGGAGTCTATTGCCTTCATAAAGTCAATTTTTTCCACTTCTTCTGTGTTAGCTTGTTCAAATACTTCTGTTGTAAGATCATTGGGTTCTGGTGTTTTCATGTTGTTTTTCAGATTATTGGGTGAATTCTTGCCTTGGCGCCTGCCCATCTCCTCCTATTGATCCTATCTAATGGGTCTTTTAAAAACCGGATCAGGTTTCCCTGCTGGCCAAAGGCTCTGCTTACAAAATGCCCTCGCTCTGTTCCCTGGTTCCTGCCGCAGGCCAAGATCCCTCTCACCCCTCCGAAGAGTCTTCAGGACAGGACCAGGCTCCCCGTGTGCCAGTGACCTGGCCAACCAAAGGCCTACCTCTTTGATTTAATTGTAGTAGGGCGATCTGCTCTCCTTTGCACGCCTGTCCCTGCCGCTTGGGTCTGCCGCCGCGCCGGTCCCCCAAAGCCTCTTCCTGAATGCAGTGTCGCGCCGCCGCATCTGACCGCTGCGCCGCCTCTCGAGTGATGGGTTTTATTTCCTCACTTTACCCTATTCCTAGTTTCTACAGATAGGAGAACTGAGATGAAAGATGCAATTGTGCCTCTATTTTAGGAGCAGTATCACTTGTTCATCCTCTGTATGTCAGACGAAATCTTAAGTATTTGTATATATACTCTAAACAAATTGTTTTTCTCTAAAGAATTTAGTTGTTTCTATTTTCAGTTATGAAAATAATAATAAAATCAAATGATTACTTTCAGTAAGTGAAACGTTTAGGAATTTAGGACATGAATTTTCCTTGAATACAAGGAAAAGTGTTGGGATCCAGCCTCACAGGGTTATGCGCATTCCAGAGTAATGGAGTATGGATTAGAAAAATTAGGCAGGAGGAAAAGAGATACAAAAGAAATACAGAGACACAGGGCAGAATCAGGAGGACCATCCAGTGAATACTGAATATGCTGAATATTTTCACATTTCTTTTCTTTTCTTTTTTTTGTGGTTTTTTTTTATTGAGAAAAGGAACAAAAAGTATCCGCCTCCTCCCAGCCTCCCATTTCCCTCCCCCTCCTCCCATCCTTCTCCCACTCCCCCCACTCCTCTCCCCCTTTCTCTCCAGTCCAAAGAGCAGTCAGGGTTCCCTGCCCTGTGGAAAGTCCAAGGTCCGGCCCCCTTCGTCCATGCCTAGGAAGGTGAACATCCAAACTGGCTAGGCTCCCACAAAGCCAGAACATGAAATAGGATCAAAATCCCGTGCCATTGTCCTTGGCTTCTCATCAGCCCTCATTGTTCGCCATGTTCAGAGGGTCCGGTTTTATCTCATGCTTTTTCAGTCACAGTCCAGCTGGCCTTGGTGAGCTTCCAATAGATCAGCCCCATTGTCTCAGTGGGTGGGTGCACCCCTCGTGGTCCTGACTTCCTTGCTCATCTTCTCCCTCCTTCCGCTCCTCATTGGGACTATGGGAGCTCAGTCCAGTGCTCCAGTGTGGGTCTCTGTCTCTATCTCCATCCATCACCAGATGAAGGTTCTATGGTGATATGCAAGATATTCATCAGTATTGCTATAGGATAGGGTCATTTCAGGTTCCCTATCCTCAGCTGCCCAAGGGACTAACTGGGGACATCACCATGGGCTCCTGGGTTTCACTGTGTAACAGCCCTAACTGTCCTAGAACCAGCTCTTGTAGATCAGGCTGGCCTTGAACTCTGCCTCCCGAGTGCTGGGATTAAAGGCATGCACCACCACATTTATTTTCCATATGCTTATATACCCCAATCCATAAAAGCAGAGAAGAGACAAAGAACTGCTTTAACAAAACACAAAATTCAAACAGAACAACTACTTGTTTTTAAAAGTTAAAATATCAAGCAACTATATTCTTTAATAAGTATGCTGTTGCTTAGACAGGACATGAAATGATCACACCTTAGACCAAGCATTCTGTAGGCAGCCACTCCCTGGGTCTAACCTCCTGTCATATACTTGAATAATGAGAAGAAATAGATTTGAATTCTCTGAGCTTTGGTCAAGGTGGAATGGGCCATCATAATATCCAAAACACCAAATAACCACACCCTAGGTCAGGCTATCTTGGAACCACTCCCTATGTCAGACTTCTAGTCAAAAACTTTGAAAGAGCAAGAGTTGGTTTAAGCTCTCTGACCTTCAGTAATGGTGGAGAGGATTCACTTCTGTGGGCCCCCACAGAAAGGCTAATAGATGAAAATGTCCTTGGACAGAGGGTAAAAAATAATATATTTATTATGCACATATTCAGAAAGCAGTTAAGTGGCTATGAGCAAAACTAAAGAAGTTCTTACTTGATTTGTTTCCTTTAGTCACCTCCTCTTGTCCCTAACCTGTCTTCTGACACCCAGTGCCCGCTCTGTGTGGTGTAAAATTTATAAAGCTAGATGTCTTTTAAAAGCATAACTTGACATGTTTAAACAATTTGCTCTTTAAATTTAAAGTAGTTAAATCCATGAGCACTTGGTGTATCATATAAATTAGCAAATGAATACAGAGGCAAGTTGGGCACAGTAATAATACATTTTCAGTGGTAATTGTCAAATATAATTTTTTGTCCATTCTCCTCATTTATGCATGAATTTCTTACATGTACTGAGGTAAAATTAAACACTTTTAAGATTCACCTTATTAGAATCAGTTATTCCCCAAAACAAGGACATCTTACTGAATGCTTGAAAAGTGTCTCAGTGTAGAGGAAGTAATACAAGCATTGAAATTATTTTCATCTTTTTCTTTCTTATCAATAAGAATAACTAATTATGTCATCAAACAAAATAGAGACGATTGAGACTGTAGCAAATCAGGTAAGGCACAAAACAGAGATAGTCTTCCACCCACACAAAATCAATGTGTATTCTTTCTCTTAACAAATAGAAAGCATAGAACAATCAACTTGATGTTACCTTGGGATACAATTCTCTTTCTATTATAGCTATTGGATTAACTTCTAAGAACCACATTGAAAAACAAATAATTCATTTCAGCCTAGTAAAATTGTTAGACTTTTTTTTTTTACCATGTTATTTTTCTAGCTTTCATTGATCCAGGGAAGAATTGGACAGACTCTGAAATATTCTCACTGGTTGGGATAATTTTCATATTTTTAGGTTGTATTTTAAGTGAGTTAATCGTAACAGACTTACTAGTATAGTTGGGCATGTATATATAAAAAAATAAATCAGTAGATATCACTGTCATAAGAAAAGACTGGCTTTCCTTTAAAAAGAGACAAGTAAGCTTCTGGAAGCACATTCATTTTCTTAAGAAAAGAATGTGAATTTCTCACAACCCTCAGAATATACTAATTGCATCCAAAGAGTAATGCTTCCTCTCCCTCCTTCGGTGACAGCAGCACTTCCACCAAGCACAAGGGAGAAAACCGACCTTTTCTAAGTCAGTTGGTTATAGGACTGTAGTTACTTCCTTTTTTTTTTTCATTTTTAAAATAGACAAATCCAAAGGAACAGCCTGACCAGTTAACCTGCCAGCACAATTACAAGGCAATAAAGACTACACATCTTTGGGGCCAGCTTTGCCTCCCCCAGTTCCATTCAGCAAAGGTGAAATGACACTGAGACAACTGTAGTCATTATAAGACAAATGCATTTTTTGAGAATTGGAAGTAGTTTGCTCTCGACTTCCTGACTTTCATGTTCCCACACCTAAAATTATCTCCAGCTACAAATCTCAAAAGAAGCTAAGCTGTAGTTAATGTCTGGTAAGGGTTTCTTTTCTAGGGAACCAAAGACTGGATGCCAGGTAGATTTTTTCCAGAATTCTCACACCTATCTTTCAAAATAAAAGTTGGGAAAATAAAAACAGGAGCAACTATGTCCTATTTGAAAGGACCTCTTGGTAGTCCAGATATCACTAATGATTCAACCCCACCCATAAAAGACTTTATGTGATGTTTTGACAAAATGCATGCTTATATCATCTTTTATTTTGATTGCAGACAACTCCACTACATCAGGATCCAGAGATTTTGCATGTAGATCCAGTCTGTCATAAATCATTGACATCTTAAGATTTTACCTTCTCTGTTTCAAAAATTAGGTTCCTTTCACCTTCAATTTTCTGATACTTACAATGTCCTAATCTAGTTCAAAGTTATTATTTCTTGAAATACAAAGAATCATTGCATTAACTATCATTATTTTATAAACTATAATATATACACATGTATCAGGGGCATTGAGTGCTGATGTGGTTATATACCCACTACTGAAATGTCAGGTATTATTATATAAATCATTTCACTTAACAGGTAAAATTTAGAAATGTCATTATTATGTCCATTTATAAAATAGAGAAGTATAACAATAGATCAAATGTTTGAGTAACTCAGTCTGCTAGCAAATGGCAATCTTGAAATATGTCTGCATTTATTCCTCATTTCATGGTGATTTCTACTACTGCACACTTAGCCCATTGAGTCACTGGTGAAAGTATCCATTTTTAAAAATGATAGCTAATAACTAACACATCAATTGCTTCTATGTGCTGGTCTTTGTTCTATGCACGGTACATACTTATCCTTTCATCGTAGAGCTTATATTCCAGTGGAAAGAGGAGAAGTGCACAGCACAAACTACAAGTAATTGTTGTTTACCATGTGTTTGTATGGTAATGAGGCCAAAAAGTAAAGTAGATCCCCAGGGCACATGCAGAGCTGAGAATGGGCTGCTTGTCTGAGCTGTTTGTTTGGGCTGCAGGGATGAGGAAATTCTTCATTAAGAAGGTAATATTAAACTGGGAATGCTCAGTCACACCTGCAGTCCCAACACTTGGAGTGAGATGGAGAATTGTTGAGTTCTAAAGGCCACTTTGAGCTCCAGATGAGACTGGGTTACAGAGAGAGAAAAAGACAGAGAGAGACAGACAGACAGACAGACAGACAGACAGAAACACAGAGAGAGATAAAGAGTTTGGAAAGGAGAGGAGGGGAGAGGAAGGAGAAGGTAAGGGAGGGAAGGAGAATAAAAGACAGTAATGTAAACGGCAGCATTACAGGCAGGAGAAAAGAAGTGAGCATAAAGATCCTGAGAGAGGCATCGCCAATATGAGAAAAGCCAGGGATGTCTGTATGAGGAAATGAGGAAAAGGCATCAAAGTTACAATGGAGCACCGTTGTAGACTTTAGACCTATTTAGTCTTCAGTTTCCAGTGAGATGAGGCACAGAACTGCTAGAGGATTCTGCAAGAAAAAAAAAAATCTGTTTAACGTACATTATACAATAGTGCCATTTGGATTACCATGTTAGTAATACAGTGTACGGCAGACATGAAGTAAAGAGGACAATGAGGGGTTAAGATACAGGTGTAATAATATTGACTTAGATCAGAACTAGCATGGGGGACATGGTAATTAGTCTAAGCATATGAAAGTGAGACCACAGGTATCTTTATAGTTAGATGAATAGTAAGAAGAGACAGAATTTAGCACAGATTCTTGTGTTCTGGCTTGAAAAGCTGAACTTGTAGATGTCATCAAGACAAAAAGGGAAAATGCCATGAGTTCAGCTTTATACATTGAATATCTGAATGTATAGACTGGATTGTTTGGCTTGCTATACCTGTGTAGAGAAGGTGGATAAGTGGTTTGAAGTTAGCATCTAGAAAGTTTTTCAGACCTTGACTTTTAAGAAGAAATAATAAAAAAGCAGCAGCCATGCCAAAAATAGTGACAGTCAAATGCAGCATATGCATGAGCTGAGCTACATAAATGCTCAAGATCATTTACAAGTTCCTTATTGAGACATATTAGGGCCCACTGCCATCAGGTACATTTAAAAGCAAGTGTCTTTCATGCTTGTGTGCTTCCCAAGCCTTATATAAATCTGTGATACTGTGTGAGCTGTGCCATTCATAGCAAGGTGATCAGACATGGATCTGAAAAATCCTGGAAAGACTGAATACACTCTTTTCTATGTACACCTGTTGATTCTGCCCTGTGACTCCCACTATAGCACATTTGGAAAGCTTGATTTTTAAGACTAGAAGGAAAGCCATCTTCTAGAGAAATAAAATGGAAATTAATGCAGAGGTCTGAGACAGAGATGTGAAGTTTAGTTACATAATTTAAAAAAAAAACAAAAATACAATGTAAACAAAAACAAAAGTTCTAAAATCTAAGCCTATTCTATTCCAATGTTTAAAAAACTGAGGAGAAAAAAACCAATGAATGACCATATGAAGCATCTACTCTAAAATAGGTATAAAATGTAGGACTTTTCCTATATGCTATGCAAGAAAATAGTCCTTCCAGAGTGAATGGATGTTCATCACTGATTTCAACAATGTGAAGATCATTAGTAACCAGGCTATTGAGATAGATAGACAGACAGACAGACAGACAGGCAGACAGACAGACAGATAGATAGATGATAGACAGACAGATACGTAGACAGAAGTTTCTGCCCAGTTGCAGAACAATTCGGTCCCAAAGAAACACTCAGAGGCTTATAGTGATTATAAACTGCTTGGCCTATTAGTTTAGGCTTATAGCCTAACCTGCTCTTACAACTTAAATTAACCCATAATTCTTATCTATATTTAGCTACATGGCTTGGTACTTTTTCTCAGTGTAGCATTCTCATCTTGTTTCCTCTGCATCTGGCTGGTTACTGTCTCTTGGCCTTTTCTCTTCCTGGCTCCTGGCCAATCAGCATTTTTTTTAAACCAATATGAGCAACAAATCTTTACAGTGTAAAAGAGCATTATTCCACAACACAAATAAATAAAAACAATTGAGTTTAGCACAGAAGAACATGAGAAGAGAAGGTTTGAGATTGCAAGTAGGAGTAATTCTGCCGAGAAAATTTGTTTTCTTACTTTAATAGAGAAAGAAAATAATAGAATAAACATGGTTTTAATTTCCATAATCTCACTCAATATAGTTTATGCTTGCCTTATAGAACTAGGGATTAAATACAGTATCTTGTGACTGTTAACCATGCCTTCTACCACTGAGCTCTATACATCTAAGACCATTCAATAAATACTTGTTTGATATCTTCTGTGTTAATTACTAGTCCTTGATACCAGAGATAAACAGCTCTTTGAGAAGGTTTTCCCAAAAATCTGAACATCTGGTATAGAAAAGTAAAGTAGAATTTGTAAAAGGAGGAATCATGAACAGTTGCTTTGGACTACCAGCTCAAAAGCACAGTTCAGACAGTGCCAAAATCGCTTAAATTAATATAATTCTTTAGGAAGAACTACAGATTTCACAAAATAGCCATTCCAGGAAATGAATACAGAGAAGGAAATTTGCAGAGTCTGATATATCATGGTGATACACACAACACTGGTTTTACCAGAAATTATGAGTGGCAACATTTATGAAGTATTTTCAGCCACGGAGCTACTGAAAACCTAGTGTCCATGGATTTGTTTTGTTTTGGTTTTGTTCAGAGGTTGGTCTTATAAAAATGGCAAGATATTTACCATGCTAGCTACCAAATTGGTGAACCTTTGTTGTAGAGTCTCCACCCTTGCAGAAGTCAACTAACACACATGGCCCAACAGAATTCAAAATGCTACAATAAATGTCCTCAAGTGAGCCATGGTTCCAGTCTAACACTCCTTTCATGCCAAAAATCAAAGTTCTTAGAGACAAACTTCCACAAACAGTCCTAGGGCAAATCATTGTGGAAAAATTTCTCTAGTGAATATTAATATCTCATATTTATACAAAATATGAATATCATACCTCTAATTTCAATCTTAAGAAAAATCTGGTATTTTTCAGTAAGTAACCATCTAAGATTCCAAAAGTTCAACTATAATTTCAGAGTATTTCCACAGTTCAATCATTTCTTTGGCTAGAAACCTGTTGCTTGGTTTATGTTATTTGATTTCCAAGAAGGCTTTGGGCTAAATCAACCATATCTGTAATGGTAAACAGCAGCTTAACATGATTTACCAATATACCTTCTGGAAATGGAAAAGGTGAAATACATGTTGTAGCAATATAGTGGAGGTTGATTAATTTTAAATTCTTTATTTTTCATCATAAAATGAAGATATCAAGCTACCAAAATTAGAGGCTGTAAGAAATCAAACATTAATTTACGTCCCAAATGGTATGACTACAATGTACAAAATAAACAATACACAAAATACAATCTGTGACCCTTGTCACAAGGATTTAGGAACTCCTAAAAACACCATTGCACAGGGACTTTCATTCTAAAAGTTTTAGATTTACTGTGTTGTTGTATAACAAACTTTTCCTGGGAAATGCGACATAGACATCTACTCCCCAATGATAGGGATCCCATGGCAGATCAAAGTGCAGATACCACCAGACTCCAACTTGGTGAACCATTGAGTTTTATTTGTGTTACTTATAGGAATATGGGTGAGAGGTTACTGACAGACCAGAAATGATTCAAAAGACAGCTGCAACACCAAATCCCACCCCAGCATGGGTGAGAGCTCACAAGAATTGGAAACCTGAATCATGCTACACATCTGACAGGAAACTTGGCAAGTTGGACTGGGTCCTTTCCCAGTGATTCAGTTGTTCAAAACGTCTTTCAGGCAGCTGTTCTAGGGTCTTCTCCCTCTAACAGTTGATAGTCACAGTTTTCTTTGTAGCTTGGTTTGCATGGTGTTTTGAATAATAATGTACCCTATAGGCTTGTAAATAAGAGTCATTAATCGCAAGAAAGTGGAACTGTTTGCAAGGGTTAAAAGAATTAGATGTGTGCTTTTGAAGTAAGTTTGGACTCATTAGAGGACATGAGTCACAGGGCTATAACCAGAGACATTACTTTGGTGGTTTCCCAGCCACCCAGACTAAATAATTTCACAGAAACTATATTAACTTTACAACACTGTTTGGCCTCATAGATCAGGCTTTCTCTTAACTAACACTTACATCTTAAATTAACCCATTTGTATTATCTTATATTTTACTACAAAGCTCGAAGTTTGTTACTTCTTGCTTCTTGGGTGGCTACATAGCGTCTACCTGTCTCCACCTTCTTTCTCCCTGCATTCAGTTTAGTTTTCCCATCTACCTATATTCTGCCCTCCCATAGGCCAAAGAAGCTTTTTTATTAACTAACCGTAATAAAACATATTCATTGCATCCAGAGGAGAATCCCACATCACTGCAGGGTAAGCTTTAAGATTTCAAAAGTCGATGCCAGGCTTGTCTCTCTCTCTCTCTCTCTCTCTCTCTCTCTCTCTCTCTCTCTCTCTCCTTTTTTTCTCTCTGTCACTGGATTAGTATGTAAATTTCTTAACTACCAATCCAGCATTTGCCTACATTCCACTACTCTCCTGGCTATGATTATAATGAACCAATCCTCTGAAATTGTTAGTAAGCCCCCAATTAAATGCTTTTATTTATAAGACTAGTTTTAGTCATGGTATCTCTTCTTAGCAATAAAACAGTGACTTATACAGCTTGTCTGAAAGTGACTTCCAGCCATCTTTATTGTTCACTCTTGGAAAGAAGACATCTACTGAATCTGGTCAGTTTTCAGCACTTACTGAGGCAATTTTGAGTTGTTTGCCTTCTGTCTTAAAGAGCTCCCCTGTAAAATGGAAAGTTTCAATCTTGGAAGAAACTGCTATACAGCACATGATAACAAAAACCAGAAAATACCATATGTTGCCTTATCACCAATATAAGTCATCCCAACCTGGAAGTGGAACACGCATTTCAAATTTTGCTTGCTTATAAAGTCTCAGAAGACAAAAATAAGGCAATGATATTCATTAACACTTAAAACATAAAGTAAAAATTTAGTTACCATAATAATCACCACCATTGTCCATTGACCCTAAGGGTGCAGTAGTGGCATTCAGATCTTGGTGGTAAGCAACAGCTCTCTAAGTGAACTTAAGACCCTTTCAACAGAAAGAAAATGATATCTGATACCAGAACCCCAGTAAACTTCCTGGATCATGGATCTTAGAGAAGAAACTACTACCACCATTTTTAAACCAGCATAATTCTTAACTGCATTCTAAGTAGCTATCTCTATACCCACAGATAATTACAGTTTTTACTTCTAATGAAGAAACTTTTCTTTGTAACATAAGGAGACCATTAAAGAAAAGCAAAGACACAGCTGGTCAAAATTCAGAGAACAAGTGATCTCTCATTGCCAAGCACCAATTAATACATCTACAACATAACTTCTTTACCTAAGGCTGAGGGAAACTTAGAAGAAAAGGCAGAAAGATTGCAAGAGTCAGAAGACCAGGAAATAGGCTGTGAGATTAAGGCTTCTAGAAATGACAGAGAAGCTTCACCCATGATATTGCAATAATATGGTTACCTAAATGAGACCTGAGGAAGTACACCACCAATGGGCATGTTAACATGAAAGGGGGAAATTTCACAGTGTTCTACCCATAAATGAAGAACTGCAGGCTATTAAGGAATGCTCAAAGAAGGACAAATAGTCTCTATCAGGGAAGAGTTTCCCAATTAATTATCCAATACCAAAAGGTCAGCTCAGAAAACATACACACAAATACACAAATAACATCATACATACTGAGCAGGTGGTTCTTATGCCAATACAATAGGTTACTCTCCAAAAGATGACAGCAAGACCTCATTGCTGAAAACAACACTCACACAATTCATTGAACATGGAGAAGTCAAACTGCTTCCTACATAAAACCTTCGCCCCTACGTTCTATTCTTTGGTATGGAAAGATACTCTTCAGACTACCAAAAGAGAAAAATCCAACCTAGCCACAAGCACTTTGAACTACAATACTGTCCTGACGACGAAGCATGGTAGGGCATGGTAGGGCAATGATGGCACAAAGCTTGTGGGAGTAACAAACTGGTTTGAATTAAGGCCTGATGCACGAGGTGGAACCTGTGCCCAACACTCTTGGGTGAGCAAGAACCACACATTAGATATTCCAGAACCTAATCAAATACTACTGAAATGTAAAAAAAAAAAAAATGCTAGAATTTCTCCTAATGACATTCTGCTATCTTCATCACTCTAAGTAGATGAGTGCCTTACTCAGTCATCACAGTATACTTTTTCTTTCAGCAGATAGGAACAAACACAGAGACATGCAGCCAGACTTTACACATACTAGACAAAAGAGACCTTAGAATGTATAACTTTAAATGAAATATCTCCACCAAATCCTTCCCCCTCAGAGCTCAGGGAACTCCCGTGGAAGAAGTGAAGAGTGTAAGAGCCAGAGAGAATAGAAGACACCAGGATCTCTCTACTCAGTGGTTCTCAACCTTCCTATTGCTGTGACCCTTTAATACCATTCCTCAAGTTGTGGTAACTCTTGCAACCAAAAAAAATATTTTTATGGCTACTTCATAGCTGTAACTTTTTTACTGTTATGAATTGTAATATAAGCCTTTGACAATCCCTGTAAAAGGATCGTTTGACCCCCAAAGAGTTCATGACCCACTGTAGAATTTCTGCTCCACATTAACTGAGCAAGTTTATGTCAACTCACAGAAAATAATCTACTTTCAACAAAAGGGAGAAAAGAATTAGAAAAAATGTACACCTTTATTATCTTATACATTGTTATGTACACTATATGTATATATTATACAATAATTTTGTTGATACTGTATCCTAAAAATTACTGAACTCAATTAATTCCGACAGTTTTCAGTGGTCTTAAAGTTTCATATGAGCAACAACATATTTGCAAAGAGAGGCAGCTTCAAATGTTCCTTTCAATCTAGTCTTCTTTTTTTTCTTCCTGATAAGTTGACCTGGATAGAACCTCAAAGATGATATTCAATAGCAATGGTGGAAAGAACCTTCATCATGGGTTGATGTAATGATAAACATCTTTATTCATTCTCCACCAAGCACAGTGCTATTTGGAGGGTGTTCACTGATATTCACTGGGATGTATAGACATTTTACTCCATTTCCAATTTTAAAAATACTTGTAGTCAAGAGATACCCTAAGATTTTGCCAAATACTTCTGCTCCCATAGAAGTGATCACCTTTTAACTCCATTTACCATCTCAGTTGGTATTCACATGTTAGTTCAATCTTACATTCTTAGTTCCACTTAGCCATGGTATACAATATTTTTCATGGTATTAGTATCTTATGCATGTTTGTTCTGGAAACATTAAGTCGTTTTTGGCTAACTGTGTGATTTTCCATTATAACCAACATTCGAGAGGAAAATGAACTAGTCTTGCGTAGGTTAGCTGTTTTAAACGCACACAGTGATGGCTTCATGTTACTGGATCACGGTACTTCAAAGAATCAAAACAGTGTCACAAAAATAGTAATTACAGTCTGAGCACAGCACACACTATTTTTCACAGCAGCATGGCTCCTGAGTGAAGAATTTTTATTATAAGCCAAAACCCCATATTCTTCTAAAAAGGTATTTTTATAATTTTTACAAAATATACTATAATTTTTTTTAAATTGGGGGCTCTTTTTACATTAATTTAAATTACTCATGAAGTAACAACATAAGTTTTTAAGTTGGAAGAGTCTAACTCCACAATAGTTTGACAAATAATTCTTTAATTTATTTATAGTATGATTCAAAAGTGTTTAATACATTCAGAGAATTTGCAGCTATTACCAATGCCCATTTTAAAACATTGTCCTCCTCCCCCAAAGTAAATCACACTCAAAGCCAGAGAAATGGTTTAATGGTTAAAATTTCTGACTGTGAAAGTCTGATGATAGCAGTTCATATCCCTGGAAGCTATCTATAAACAGTCTATCATTCCCCCTGTCTGTAACCCCAGCCTTCCTGTGACAAAATGAAAGGCAGAAACAGGAGAATCCCCAGGAACTTGCAGGCCTGCTAGCTCACAGTATACAGAATACCAGCTGATCTGAAGCCTCTAACAGGAAGGAATACCCTGTCTCAAAGTAAAAGAGGACAGATGCATCTTCATATACAAACATACACACACAGGTTGCAAACCTGCGCCTCCACAAAAATAATACGTTCTTTAAAAAAGTTATAATCATTACCCAGGAGCAGTCACTGCCTAATCCCCATCTCTCTTCCCTTCTCTAGCCTTGACAACCACCAACTCACCTTCAGTTTACCTTTTTAAAATCAAGAACTCTCCCTGCTATACCTCAATAGCTGATTAGAGTTACTTGTGCTGTAGCAAACCATTGCCTCCCTGGACCAGTCTTTTAAATTCCTGTCCTCCTTTCATATTGAATCACAAACGTTAGTGACCCTGTGAACTGGTCTTCTTGGGTGTTTGTTTGCTTGTTTGTTTGTTTCAAATCAAATCAAAAAACTTGGTGCCAGGTGAAAGAGTCATAGAGAACCAGCTGGAACACTGTGAATCACTGTGGAGCAGAATGCTCATGGTCTAGAAAGAATAAGAACTGCAACAGAAGCCTGTGTCTCAAGTGTCTGTCATGTCATCAAGATTGTTCACCCTCACAGCAGATTGTGAAGAATAGGGAGTTAATGCTATCACACATACTCTTTGAAATAACAAACAGTGGTCTGGGGTATCTGTATCTAAGGTAAGATTCACTTACAAGCCCTAGTCACACTTTTAAAATTTGAAATGAAAAGCACTTATCGACTGAATTTTTTACCGGTGCATACCTGACATAAAGGATGGCTTTAAAAGAAGTCAAAAAGAATTTAGATGCTTTGGTTATTCTTTAAATCATGAATATACTAAAATGCTGCTGGTTGAAAAGCATAGACTATTTTTTTAATGAAATAAACTGTCTCTGCAAGGTTATCCATCTTTTTACTACTGTTTGCAGCAAGGGAGTCTTGGCAGATCAGAGAAATCATAAAATAAACTCACAAATATAAAATTTAATGAGAAGTCAAATAACATAAACCAATCTCATAAAAAGAAATAAAATGAAATTAAAAGAAAGAAAAAACACGACTTTAGTACTCTTGGTTGTTTGCCAGTTCACAGACTGCTATAAAAATCACCATTATTAATGCATGTAAGAGAGAAATATTTGGAGGATGGATTGCCAGGGCATGTTTTGTTGGGTTGAGTACGCAGTTTATGAGGGAATGTGGCAGCACTAGCATCATCATAATATAGAACGGATGTGATTTTCAGTTATTTTGCATAGTAAAGATCATTACTAAAGACAAAATGCAATGTGGGGATAATATAAACCCTGGGTGGAAGGACAAGTCACAGAAACAGAACAATATCTCAAACTCTAGACTAGCAATCAGTGCTGGGAACCTTTTCAATGATTGCCCTGGGGGCTCTCCCCATGGTAGCTCTGCCTTCCAGCCATATCTTTGCCCATACAAACTCAAGTGCTCACACTAATAATCAATACCAAGAGCCAAAAGTTGAAAAGTCAATGCTAAATGTTTTAAAGAAGTAATTCAAAGAAATGAAATCACTACAAGATCTAACTGGACATGAGTGCTTCAATTAAAAATAATATTTTAAAATATTTATTCAATAGTATTGGCTGAATATTATCAAGTTGACTGTGTTATGTACTGGATCACATCATAAGTTATTCTAAACATCAAAATATGTTAAAAGACAAAATACAAATGTACTTTCTAGCACATTCATACAGAAATAAGAATGATCGTTGTGGCTAGGATCTGAATTTCCACTCAAGGCAAAAGTGTTGGTATCTTGGTTATTCATGCAGAGGAAGAAAGTGATTAGCTCATAAGACCTCTGACCTCATCATAAATTGACTAACTAAGAGATTCATTGATCAACTAGCTCTTAAATAGTGCAAACTTTATCAGGAGATAACAGAAAGCAGGTGCCTAGGAGTTTACCTTGAAATGTATATTCTTTCTTTCCCTCTTCTCCATCGCTCCCCCTCGTTAGCTCTACTCCTGTTCCCAACAATGATGCTCTGCTCTAACACAGGCCCAAAAGTGGTGGAGCCAATTGTCCACAGAATAAAACCTTGGAAACTGTGAACCAAGATAAATACTTCTTCCCTTTAGTAGATGGTCTCACATATCTTGTCGCAGGGTTGAAGTACAGACTTTCATGGCTATGGTGTCAAAGGACCCTCCCTAGTAATCAAAAAGATAAAAATAATTGAAATTTTAAAATCTTAAAAAAACAGTTCTAAGAGAAAACAGAAAACATCTATAATGCTGAGATATTTTCTATTAACTCTTATTAGTGTGTTATGTATACATTTACATACATGTAAAAATCAAATAATAATAAACATTTTATCTTCAAGAGCCAAATCTTCCTATTGCCTGGGTTCTTATCTCTACAAAAAACCATTTCTATCCCTTTAAAAAAGTAATTATATATGTGTGCCTATGTGAGTGTGTGTGCAGATATGTATTTGGGTGCCTCTGGAAGCCAGAAGAAGTGCTCGTGGAGTTAGGGCTAAAAGCATCTGTGCTGGGCCTGACATAGGCGCTGCAGTTCAAACTCCAGTCTTTCTGATAGAGCAGCAAACACTCTTAGCCACTTGAGCCATCTCTCCAGCCCCTGATTCCAGGACTGTTAGCTATTTTTTCTAGCATTTATTTCCATGTATCTAGACAGTGAAAAGGTATTTATTAATTTATCAATATGCTAAATTTCAGTTTAATTTTATTTTACACTAAGACTTACGTCATTTATAACTATCATCTTCTTCACAGTAGATTTATGCTGGCTTTTCCATTGCACCTGTAACAAATTATCACTAATTTGATTGCTTAACAACCGAAACTATCATTTCACAGTTGATTGTGTAGGACACAAGTTTGGTAATTGGTTAGTGTCTTCACAAGGTCCCATGACAGGCCTTAGTAAGCTTATGCTTTCATCTGAAAGCTTTTAGGGAGAATCGAGTTCCGGCTCCTTTAAGGACATAGGAATTTTGGTGGTCCATGTGGTTGGAATCTGAGATGTTCATTTCTTGTGCATGTCAACTGGTGGTTAGTCTTTTCTCCTAGACACTTCTCCATTTCTATGCATGCGGTGACTCATAGGTCAGAACCAGAATCCCAAAGATGTGAACACAGAGGTGAGAATGACAATGATTTTTCATAGATGCTATCAGCCAATCAGCTGCCTAGTTCTTGGTGACTCACAGCTCTCCCACATGCAAAATATATTCCCACCTCCCACTTGTTCTACTGAATACAATTCCTTACACCTTTTGCTCGAGGTCCAGTTCACCATTTGCATAAGGTTCAACTGCAGTAGCATCTTGGATATAATTGACTATGTCTTATTCTTGGAGTACAATTACACACGACAGTGAAATGGAAAGAAAAAAGTGAAACCAGAAAGAAAAAAAATGTCTTTCCAACATAGAATAGTAGGTCATTCATTCTGGAGAAACTATAACTATTTGGGCTCAAAATTGGAAAGAAAAAGAAGAGGAAACACCATTCTAATGCGGGTCTAGTAACTTGTATTCCAACTCCAGCCATACCTCCTGACCTTTTTGCTCAACTTCCAAAGACAATGTACTGAGCATCTTTGTTCGCTCTCACTTCTACTTGTGTTCAAAACCACTCT
Source organism: Microtus oregoni (assembly GCF_018167655.1). Classification (NCBI taxonomy): domain Eukaryota; kingdom Metazoa; phylum Chordata; class Mammalia; order Rodentia; family Cricetidae; genus Microtus; species Microtus oregoni. Next base: position 35,303,075 of record NW_024543067.1, read on the forward strand.
GACTCCATATATTCCCTATGGCTTAGTATATAATGACAGTGAGCTTCTGAAATTAAGACTCATTAAGTAAAGGTCACCACTGTATCCAGTCTTCAATTACCCAATAAAATGATGATTAATAATAGAATCAGGTGCTGAAATCACTAATTAACTACAGATTTCTAGTTTAGTTCAGTCTGTCAAGGATGGACCAGGCAATATGAGATGTTCGACTAGGTCCTAAAGAGAAATGTTTGCTTTGGTTACTAGTACACACATTAAAATACTCCTGACTTTAAAATGTCATTCCTTCAAAGGGAAAAGATACAACCTACAAACACAAGACACTTAGGCAAACACTAAAATGTTAAAGTTTATTATGAGTTCAAGGTTTTACTGGTTCTCTAGCAACACACAGCCTTTAGTGAAAGACACATAGTGAATTTGATCATTTAATTAAAGCATGTCAATCAGTTTCCATATTTGACCTAGATAAGAGGGAGAAAATTCCTTCAAACATGGCAGTCAGGCCTTATAATTTTGAACCTATCGCTAATTAAATGGTAACAGTTTTAAGTATCATCGTATGGGATTTTAGATCTAACTCACAAAGCAATGCTGCTCCTCAGGTTGTGTAGATGAATGCATTCTCAAAGCCTGACCTGCCTGTGTAGAATGCTTTGAGCCAAAGTTAGCTCCCATGTGTCTCACTTTTTTTCTAGACAAGAAATTATTTTTTCCATCCTTTCCAAGTATACACTAACCTAATTTCACAAATATTTTCATTTGCCACCTTTTTACTCACTTGCCAGATAACTATTTAACAATTAAGTAATGGGTTATATTAAGTAATAAAGAGTATAATTTAAACAAGTTAATTTAGGAAATATTTCCCCTTTTGTTTTGTAATCCTTTCATTTGTTTATATACAATTTTATATTGCATTTCTTATTTTATATTTTATATTGCAGGATCTTGCATGATCCCAGGCTGATCTGAAGATATGATCCATCCTCTTGTGCGAACCTCTAAGTAATAGCATTACATAAGGGTATCACCATACTCAGCTTGCTTTGAAATCTATTTAAAAATATGGTCACATGTCTTTAAATATTTTGAAAGAATTCTATTAGAAATTGCAATGTAATCCAAAGATTTTTCATCCACAAATTAACCATCTTTACACTGTAAGTAGCTAGATTGCTCCCAATGTTTCATTGTTATAAATTATGCTATAAAGAAGATTCTTGTCCAGATGCCTATTTTTATTTGTCACATGGTTTCATTTGGCTAATTGCTGAGCCAATATTGATGTTTGAAATGTATTATAGCTATATAATATTCATAAAGGTGCCAATCTGCACTCCTGTTTGCCATGTAGGAAAAATCCCATTTGTTCATAGCCTTTTAAGAACAGACTATCATTCTTTCCAAAACAATATTTTGATAAAGGGAAAAACAAAGACAGGGGGAAATGAAGATAAGTTTAACCAAGTAAGTAAAAGTCATATATGATAAAAGCTTCAAGTCTTTGAAAAAATAAATTGAAGTAGATATTAGAAGATGGAAATATTTCCCATGCTCATGGATTGGTAGGATTAACATGGTAAAAATGGCCATCCTACCAAAAGCAATTTACTAATTCTTTGTCTTTGTGGTGGTGTTAAAACCCCAGATACTGCAATTCAGGAAGAGTACCTACCAAGTATGACCCTTTCCAACAAGGCTCAAGATTCCCAACTTGATGCTGCTGGACAAAAACAGCATCTCCTACTTGGAACTGATGCAGCATGTGTGAGTCTTTAGACATATAACAAGTCTTTTTCTGATAAAGGCATGGGACACTCAAGTATAACCAGGAAGAAATGAGTCACTTGTCCTCTCCCCAAATCTACAGTTCATAAGTTGGTCCATGGATGTTGTTTCTGTCCAGTTGCTCCAATTACCATAGTCTTTGTATTCTTTTGCTTCCCCAATGGTTGTTTCAGCACACAGTATTCAGCCCCTGTATCCACTAGAAAATCCATAGGGGTCCCCTCCACACCCAGACTCAGAGAGGGGGTCCGAGCCCCATCCCCTTTAATCATCTTCTTTAGGGCCAGTACCTTAGAGGCCCTTCCTTTCTTTTTGGGGTATTCTCTTGCCCAATGTCCTTTTTCTTTGCAATAAACACATTGGTCTTTGTCCAAGGAATGCTTCTGTCTGTCTTCACTCATCTTTGGTCTTCTGTTGCCCAGGTTTCCTTTCTGTCTAGGTACTGCCTTCCCTCTCTTTCCTACCACTGTGTCCAAAATCCTAGTCAAATTTCTCTCTTGTCTATGATCCCTCTGGTCCTCTCTTTCCTCTGTCTCCTCTCTCTCTCTCTCTCTCTCTCTCTCTCTCCCTCTTTTCGTCTGCCTTTCACTTATGAAACACTTTCTCTGCTTCCTTAACAAAATCCTACAAGGCATAATCCTGCAACCCTTCTAACCACTGTAACTTTTTCTTAATATCTGATGCTGACTGTCCTATGAAGGCCATAGCTACTGCTGCTTGCTGACCCTCAGAGGTTGGGTCAAAGGGAGTATAATGCCTGTAAGCCTCCATTAAATGTTCAAGAAACACAGATGGCAGTTCAACCTGCCCCTGAAGAACCTCCTTTACCTTGGCCAAATTAGTGTTGCATCTTGTGGCCCCTCGGAGACCTGCCACGAAAGCTCAGTGATAGACCATCAGCTGCTCCCTACCTGCTGCCTTACTGAAGTATTAAAGGGGTTGGAGGTGGAGTGTGTCCACCAGAGGCCCATAGACACACAATAGCAATGCCATTGTTGAATCTGGTCCTCCGGGACCCTGTGCAGGACTCTGAGCATGCCGACTTCATGTGTCTGTCACAGTCCCCCTGCCCCTGTGCTGCTGCTAGCACCAGGATCAGGCATCTGGGGCAGCAAGTAGGGGGGTGGTGGAGGGCTCGGCCATTCAGGTGGCTCATTAATCTTGGGATAGATTTTAGGAGGAGCCGAAGGTTGGTTCTCAGGTGAATTCTCAGGCCTCAGAACAACAGGTTTCGGTTTGCTCTCTGACTCTGGGAGAGCCAGGGCTCAGGAGCCTGGCTTCCATCAGCATATCCAGGACTTTACCCAAGGTGGGGGATCCTGGACAAAGTCTTGCCATACAGTAATGTATTGTTGTTGATCAGGATGGGATCCTGGTCCTTCCTGAAAAACAATAGCTTTAATTTCAAAAATAATGATTAAATCAAAGGTGCCCTCTGAAGGCCAGCTGACATCAAGCTCCCGCCACTCCAAGGAGCAAAAAGTAAAAAGTCTTTCATGACCCTTTCTTCATCTCAACTGACAAGTTTTGTGTTCTAGCCCTAACTTCAGTTCAATGATCCAGAGTCAACATCACAGTCTGTCCCATCATCAAAGTCACAAGTAAGACAAAACAAAGACCAAAGACACACAAATGACACACAAACAAAGGCTTAACAAATGTCCATCTCCACCTAGACAGACAAAGCCACTCCAGAAATACAGATCCATATCCTCACCAGCACCCAGATGGGAATCTCCCAGGCATCCCTGGGGTCTCTACTCACCTCCTGGGATGTCTCCCAGGATGGCAGTCAATAATCTCCTAGTACATCTGTTGATCAGTCTCCTCCTGAGATGCAAGCGACTGCAAAACTGAAAGTCCAGAAATACAGATGGGTGGGAGGACCTATAGTTCCTCCAATCCAGGAGAACTTCTGTATCCTCACCAGCACCCAGGCAGGAATCTCCCTCTCACCTCCAGGGACGTCTCCCAGGGCGGCAGTCGGTGATCTCCTAGCACATCTGCTGATCACTCCCTCTGTCTCCTCCCAAGATGCGAGTGACTATAAAACCAAAAGTACAGAACCTGAATTCAGCCGGCACAGAAACACCACACAGACACAGACATGACTATAAAACCAAAAGTACAGAACCTGAATTCAGCTGGCACGGCATGGAAACACATAGGCACAGACGATGTCTCACCTCTAAGTGGGTCTTTGGAGACAATCCTGGTCTTTGGTTGCCAATCCTAGGATGAGCCCCCAAATGAAAGACCCCCAGAGTAGGGAGACTCTCACTCAAGTCTCAGGATAACACGACCCCCCAAGAACTCACAAAAGATTGTCCTTGCTGCAATCACACAAGGTTTATTGATAGCAACCAGTGTTCTGGGGCCAAGACTCGTATCCCATGCAGGGGTAGAGGTGTTCGACCCCTAGTAGCTGGAAGAAGAAGTTAGGGGAAGAAACCATAAGCCAAAGTGGGTAGGGAGGACATCATTGGAAAATTCCAAAAATTCCAGTGATAATCACAAGGGGCTAACTCTCCGTTTCTCAAGATTATAATCTAAATTTATGGTCAGCTAGTTCCTAGAACAGAGTCACTGAACCGGCTAACCTAGATTTTTGGCTCTTCTCTTCCTGCTAGATTTTTGGACTCTATTCTTCCTGCTAGAGGGGTATGGATTTATCTGGGTCTTTCAATAGAGCAATGGCTACTTACTGTTTGGGTCACAAGCTCAATATTTTAGATTTATTTTAGTCACTGTTTAAATATAAGCTTAAAGGTGTTTCTCCTCAGGCCAAAGACATCTCTGTCAAATCCATACCTGGCTCTCTGGACAGCAGAAAAATATACACGCTTCAAACTAAAATCTGTAGTTTTTGCTAGGACTCAAAGGTATAAGTCAATTCCTTCTGTTTATAAATATCCGTTATCTGCTTTTCTTCTACAATATGGATTTCAATATGGGCCTAAAATTATTAATTTTATTTAAGTACATAAATTTTAACTTCTGTTCTTGGTTTAAACTTATCTCAATAGTCTTTCACTTGGCTGGCAGATACATCTAATCATCAATTGATGACTACAACCTGCTCTGAATGACTGAGGCCTGGACTTCCTGAAAGCTGATGTGGACTAGTCCAACTGATGTGAATGCTCCCTGTCTCTTCAACAGAGTCTGTAAACCAGATGCATCTTTTGAGTACCCCATTGCCTGAATTCCTTCCTTACCTTTGGCTAGCCTTGCAGCCTACTTGGGCCCTGATAACAATGCCCCAATGTCAGCTTGAAGTAGTTTCAGAAAGGCTCACATCGTCCCACCCTCCCTTCCCAGAATAGGTAGAAATGCTGAGACAAGGGGAAACTCTCTGGCATGGGAGACAAAATGGCTACCTATAGTGCCTATTGATATACTAGAAAAAAATAGGCCAACAGTTGTTAATTAATGGATTTACTAACTAAAATGGTCCTACAATTAAAAAAAACACTTTGGTTCTTTATGCAGAACCACGTAACAAAAGAGCACATTCAGAATTATAATTACAACTTGGTTGTACTCAAAAGATCAGAGCTACAGGGCCTAGTAGGCTGGCCACTGCCCGAGAAAAATCTTTTAACTAAATTCTTAGGTCCCAATTCTATCTCCTTAAACCCACGGGCAAGTAAAACCAATGACTGAATCCTATCACTGTTACTTGTAAAGTAGGAAATGTAGAAGCCAGCCATGAAAAGCTCAATAGAAGCCTGAGTCTCAGTAGTTTTAAATGGCAATACCTGGTTGCAAGAAAGACCACAAACTGATACCACTCAGGCACCACCCAAAAACAGACCATCATTAATGTTCCAACCATTGTAGATAGGATCGCCTGCCAGCACACACCCTGCTAAAATAACTTTTCTGGTTTTACCTTTAAATAATGCTCTCTAGAAAGGTAGGGTACCTCCTCTCCCTGCTACACTGGCAAGATCCCTACCAGCTTATAATGTGCACCCAATAAACCTTGCTTTTGCATTTCAGTGAGTTGGTCTGTTGTGAGGAGCATGGGGTCCCTTTGTTCAATCCCGCCTGGCTAGCTTACACTCAAAATAATCACACAGAAATTGTATTAATTAAATTACTGCTTAGCCCATAACCTCTAGCCTCTTATTGGCTAACTCTCACATCTTGATTAACCCATTTCTAATAATCTGTATGTCACCATGAGGTCGTGGCTTACCAGGAAAGATTCAGCATGTCTAACCTGGCAGCTTCATGGTGGCTCTCTCTGACTCTGCCTTCTTCCTCCCGGAATTCAGTTCTGTCTCTCCACCTACATAAGTTCTGCCCTATCACCAGGACCAAAGCAGCTTCTTTATTAATCAATGAAAGCAACACAAATACAGAAGGACCTCCTGCACCATTAGTCTCCCTGGTGGCTTTATGGGATTCCCACAGACTGAGCATAACATTGCAAAATTGAGAAAACAATTTTAATGAGGTAATCTTAAGTTAAAACTTAGGGGGCTATAGCTAAAACACAGAAAATGTAGTATCTCAAATGTGTAACAGTTATGTAAAGTGTTTTCTGGCCTGATAAGCCTCTCCACTGAAGCAATAATCCAAATCAGAGCAAATCAAACCAAATTAAAAAGTCCAGATTTAATGGATGCTGGAGCTCCTGGGTGGCCCTCTGGGAAAACATGGAAAGGGGAAAGAAAAACCAGAAAGTCCATGTGTTCCTTCTTTGGAGAGCAGTTTAAATAGCCTGTGGGAGTGATCTTGATCTTCTCTGGGGAGGGAGGTCACTGTTTGGTGGGCTTTCTCAGAGGTAAAGTTTGGACTGAGACAACTTCCAGGGGAGGGAACTTGGGATGGAAAGTTCCATCCAAAACACTTTAGAATGGATGCCAACGGGCTGGGGTGATGCTTCCAACCAAACAAGTTATAGTAATGTTTTTATTTTTGTAACCAAATTTAAGTAAATTATTTGTTAAAGATTTAACTTATTATAGCAGGTAACTTAAAATGGGTTTGTTAAAAAGAAAAAAGTCTTTACTTTTATGAGACCTCAAAAGTTAAAAAAAGCATTCAGAGCAGGATAACATTTGACATATATTATTTTATTATTATTTAACTGAAAAATAGAGATGAATAAGTTTGGAAGTTATCTTTATGGTGTAACACATTAAGACAATCTGTAACCCTTAGCTGTCTGTCAGCTTCAAAGTAGGCTTTCCCTTCACATACTGAAATTCTAAGCAATCCATTTCTACTCATATGGTTCCTTTTCAGTTTTTGCTCACAGAGGAGAGCTGTGGCTTTTGATTATAAAAACACAAAATAAAATAGATAGACTTGTGTTTAATTACTGTCTTTATCTTCACAATTAGCTATTCAATAAGTATATATTTCTTGATAAGTCACAAATAATGTTTAAATTTCTTTTTGTGTCTCTGAGAAAGCATTAACTCATACTTGAGTCTTCGTACAGTTGCTCTCCTTACAATGGTTTTCAGCATACACTGTCAAAATACACTTTATTAAAAATGGTTTTATACACATCTTCCCTTGAAAAAAAAAGCAGAATATCACAAACCCATAAGAAATTTGTAAAGTAGTGCCCAAATGAGACCTGAGGAAATACTGATTAAGTAATGCAGTGCTAATTAAGCAAAGTAAAAGACAGAATAAATTAAGAGCAAAGACTTTGGTAGAAAGAAGCATAACACACTCAGAAATCCTCAACATTGAACTCTAGGGGAAGTGTGCCTTAGAGGAGAGTTCATGTCAGCTGAAACTCTAGTCAAGGTAAGAAAGGAAAGGTTCAGAAGCAATTTTAAGATCTCTCCTTCCCACATCATAGAATACAAAAAGCTATTGAAATTTTTTGAATATGCTTTCTACTTCACTAGGAAAGGGATTTTTGTAACCATGACATAAAATAAGAAAGAGAGCAGGTGGAACATTCAAAGAAGGAGCAGTGGATCACAGCTAGAGCATGCCAGGGATGGGAGTCAAGCAGAGGCCCTCACACAGTCTTGCCTTTATCTTCTTTCAAAGCTTGTTTTAGAAACCTGCAATTGTGCTTTCCCTGTTCTGTTGAGATGTAAATTTTTTTAAGCTTTTAGCTATTCCCCTTATGCATTAACATTTTCCCACCAATGACCTAGAAGCCACCCTTTTGTAAGGTAAACCACAAAGCTCGTCCAGTTTCTATTTTTTAGAAGAACAGACAAGTAACTTCAAACTGGAGCCTTGCTCTAAAAAACTCCCTTCGCTGTTGACCTTCCATACAACAGCCTATAGCAGCCTAAGGAGGTCCCTTTAGAGATACCCACTTAAGTGAAGATGGGATTATAGTCTTAACCACGAAAGTAAATTTCAGGAATTCTTTGTGAAGCAAAACTGTTGATTATAAAGAACATGTTTTAACATAAATTTTAACATGGGCATTAAGGATGAGAAATTGTTAATCCCAATGGCAAGAATAAGACTATTAGCACAATATGAACCAAATTTAAAGCAAGTTTTATTTTTATTTGGGTGCACTCAAGAGCTGGCCAGTGACTGCCTCCTAAATCAAGTTAAAGAGAGCAGCCCTGATCCATCTCTTGGGCCTTTTTTAAGGAGTAAAATCACAAGTAGTTTTACAGAAGGGAGATAATGGGGCAATAAGGAAATACAAAAATCTTTTTTAAAAATATCATGTGATCACCCACCATGTAATTAGTGAGGGGGTCAAGATGAGTGAGGGAAGGTAAGAGTATTCTCAAGAACAAATTGAGGTCATGAGTTGGGGAAGTTCAGGTTCCAGGAAACAGAGCAACTCAACTCGTACAGTAAATAAAAACCTATTTTTAAAAATATGGCATAATAGCTCCTGTCTTCTGAGTACTTCAAAAAATATTCAAAAGGTACTTAAAGAATGGAAGTGTACATGTGAGATACTTAGAGTTGTGTCATAGCATCAGCCTTATATACAATTTTGACAGTTCTTGTGAGTTACACTGTTTGAAAAGATTCTAAAGTACTTGTAATTTATTTTGTAAATGAGAGAATTAGGGTTTCTAAGGTGCACTTGACAGAGAAAGCAAAACCATAGTTCACAACGGTCCAAACTGTGACATCAGTGAGAACACAGATATGGAAAGAGCAAGTAGATGACTGTGCTTTTGTTTGGGGAAATATCTGCAACAGCGAGGGTCCCTAGTTTAGGGACCAGTGCTTGCTTCATGTGTACATGCTGTGGCAGTGTGAATGGAACTTCTGAGAAGAAGCTGCATCTGGCTGTGGATGGAAACTCCTGGAAGAAATGTGTCTGCAGAGACTATTTGCCAATCAGAATTCCAGTGCTGTGCAGAGACAGGAAAGGTCCAGAGACCAATGATCTTCACTTGGCCTAAGTTCTGGTCCTCAAGAATGGTTGCGCTTTGTACTCCCTGTGTCAAAGCTAACATCCTGTGACAATTGATAAAATGTCTTTTAGAATCTACTGACATAGAAAGCAACTAGCTTCTACAAATCCAAAAGCTAAAAATGTCATCAGATAGTATCCTAGGTGTAATGGTCTGTCCTGTCCCTTTAAGAGACAAGCCCCACCTACTCCCTCCCCATCCACCAAGGCAAGCAGATCTTCCTTCTGCTTCCAGCCTGAATTCCTTTCTTTCTGTCTCTCTCCTGAAGAGGCAGCTTCTGCCTCTCTCCCTTCTCCCCCCATTCTTTCCTCCCCATCATCTATCTATCTATCTATCTATCTATCTATCTATCTATCTATCTAGTTCTCTTTCTCTCTACTTGTCCTCTCTCTCTCTCTCTCTCTCTCTCTCTCTCTCTCTCTCTCCTTCCCCCTTCCCTTCCATAACCCACAAAATAAATACCCACTTTCTCTGCATGGCATGCCTAATAGGTCTCTGTCTCTCACCCACTGCATGGCTCCCTGCCTGGGACTGGCTGACTTCATGGCCCACTGTGGTCTCATGGGCCACGGCCCACTGCCACTACTTGGGGACCTGCAGAGATTTACCATAACATTTGGTGCCATGGCTTGGCCAAACTCTCTCCATGTTCTCTCCTACTCACAGACAGGCTGCCTGAGGATGTATGGAACCCTGGGCTCTGGAACCAGGTTTCTTTACAACAGCTCTGTATTCTGTCTGCCTGAACACTGAACTCTTTGCACACCAGCAGCTTCAGTGGTAAGTTTTCCTTTTCCAGTCAGCCAACCACAGCCTTCACGGCTGCAGTTGAGCTCTTCGCTGACATTCAATTCTAGTTGCTTCCCATAGCTAAAAAATGTGACTAGATTAACTGAGTTGGTCCTCCCACACTAGCACTGTAGACACTGTGTGGTGCATTTGATTTGGGGACCGAGGTCCCTCGGATTTTTCTGTCTCTTTCCTTTTTCTTTTCTTTTCTTTTCTTTTTTTTTTTCGACTGCTCATAAGTGGTTCCCACAGTGAGAGACCACTTGGAGTGGCCTCTAGCCTCTGGCTTCCCAGTTGCCCAAACCCAGAACCAGTCAGGCTTCATGCACACCCCACCTCTAGAGAAGAGACATTTTCCTATATGCTTTGTAGTGTCGCTGCTTCATTAACACCCTACCTGTAGAGAGGAGATGTCCTCCTATAGGCCCTGCAGTGCTTGCTTTCTGCTTTTGTGGGTTTTCACATTTTCAGCTATGGTATAAACCCTCAAACTATCAGCCACCTGCCTGTAATACTCTGTCAGTGTCCCGCCGGCTCTTCTTTTTCTCAAACTATCCCTGCCACCACTACCTCTGGTCCAGCAGAAATGACAAGATTAGTCATATCTGTGAGGTAGCTGTTTTTAATTCTAACCTTTGCTACCCACCACGGCTTGTGGTGCAGTGGCTCAGCAACAAGGAGGATCATGCCTCTAGGTCTCTCTTGTTATTATATTTAAAACTCCTGTGACTCAACAAACATGACTTCTCCATACAACACGTGACCACCACAATTTTGACTGTGGTTAGGTGACCTTGCCACCATCTTGACTGATGTCAGGTGACTTCACCGCCATCTTAACTGATGGCCAGGCCAGGTGACAAAATCTGGCCATCTTTACTGAGGTATATCCTGCCTGGTCCTCTGGTTTACTTATGTTTTTGTCTCTAAATTTCTCTTGCTGACTCTGCTCCATGTGTGTTTTGTGCAGTGGTATGCCTTTGTTAGGGCCCACCAAGAGCATCCACTTCACCCAATTCCAGTTCACTGTGTGTGTATATGTTTGTGCATACATGTAACTTAAATGCACCTGTGTTTACTGTTAAATGTTATAATTGTCTGTTCATTCTATCTCATTCCAGACTACAAAGCAATAAGTCTCATGTTCTAAATTGTTATGTACTTTTAAGTCTCTTACAAAAATACAGTATATTTAATCCAATCCTGTTTCAAAATATATTAAGCTGTTCTCTATTATTGTCAGTTCTGCCATTAACCTTTTATTACAAGCATTTTTTTGCCTTTTTATGAGTATAAATCTTACCTGTTAAGTTGAGAGCCAGAACAATCAAGCTCAGACCCAGCTCTCCAGGCAGATTCTATACTGTAGCTATAACTCATTTATACCTAGTAAACAGCCCTCAACTTCTCAGAGATCTGCAGAATATAGCATTTAAATATTTAATTATTCAATTTTTTCATAACAAAAAGAGACAAGTTGGCTTCTAGCAGCAGTACTCTACTTCCTCCAAAGACAGAAGACAAATGGGCACAAAACAATGTCCATCTGCAATTCGCTTCAACTGCCAAGTGCTGAACACTGGGCAAAACTGCCTTTCATCTAAACTAAAGATCTCTAGACAGTGGACAAAATCATTGAAATTGACAGCCTAGCTTCTCAGGTCAATGTAGACTTGTCTTTCTTACAGATTTCTTAGCCCAGAGGATCTTCTAGAGCCTGGCAGGCCCTGCGCTAAACAACAAAAGGCAAATACTACCCTCATCAGCTATGGAGGACCCTGAGGAGTAGCTCTAGGTGCCAACCAAGTAAGTTCTTTCTTGTTTTTTAATCAATAACTCAAGTAAAATTTTATCTTTCTCAACGATCTCTGATGCAGTTTGACAGCTGAGAGGCTTTGTCAGTTTAAAAGGACAACCTCACCAAACAAATTTCAGTAAAATACAAATACAAGTTATTAAGGTGTGTACCTGCAAGTTATAAAAGTGTGAGGACAAACACAAATTAATCAAATTTCTTTCTCATGCTGCCTTCCATAGTCTTAAAAACACATTTTGTTATGCAAAAACATCTGTCAGTCATTCTGACATAAATATGCTACTGTTTATACAATACATTTGTCTAAAACTTATGTTTTCACAACTCCAAAGAATTCTTGTGAGTTTTAGGAAGCCAAATTGAAAGATCCACCTTAAACAGATCAGATATACCTCTCTTATTAACAAACCTTTGTCTTCTTTTCTGCCAATACCTTCAACAGGTGTAAGAGACAGTAGACATTTCCATACCACAACCACCAGACAGGAGCAAAGAGACCCCAGGATGTGACCAGCACCCAGCTTTTTTAGGTCCCCCCCCCCACAAGACAATGCACACAAATAAGCAGGAAGCAGTCTTTAAGGTAAGGTGCTTAACCTCCTGCCTTTTTATTATAAAAAAGAGATGGTAATGTAATGGTCTGTCCTGTCCCTTTAAGAGACAAGCCCCACCCACTCCCGTCCTTGTCCACTGAGGCAAGCAGATTTTCCTTCTGTTTCTAGCCTGAGTTTCTTCCCTTCTGTCTCTCTTCCAAAGAGGCAGCTTCTACCTCTTTCCCTTCTCCCCTCTTCTACCCTCCTCCCATTTGTTTCTCTTTCTCATGGACCACTGCCCACTGCCACTACTCAGAGACCTGCAGTGTTTTACCATAACACTAGGTCTATAGAGATCTCCTCCCATTTCAGTGTACCTGCCTTTCTAATGTACTCATCACTATATTTTAAGCTTGACTTTATTTATTACTTTCTTTGTTCTGCAAAAGCAAAATCTTCATGAAACTGCTTCCACATTGAAACTTGGAATTTGTGGTAACCTAAATCTGTGCTCCTGAGCCAGGTCATTCAAAGCAAACTATGTTTTGTTCATTTTAATATAAAGCTGTGCTGGTTTGTATGTATATATGTATGTATGTATGTATGTATGTATTTATTTATTTATTTATTTATTGGCATCAACAATAGATATAGGACAGAAAGTGGTGGGGGGAGGAAGAAGACGAATTTTTTTTTTCTTCCATCTGTGGTTGGATGTTACTAGGAAAGATCATCTCTCCCGGGCACCTGTTAGTGGAACAGAAAGGGCAAAAATCTAGAAAAACAAGTTATTTTACTTCTGGAGACCTAATTAGTTTAGTTTGGGGAATTGTCATTGTTAACCTAAAATGGAAGTTTTATGCTATGCCTTTTGTTAAACAAAATGGCATGGCTCTGGATAAGAAAAGAAATCCTGGGCTGGAGAGATGACTCAGCTGTTAAAAGCTAGGCTCACAACTGAAAATATAAGAAAAGAAATCCTTATTCTTCCAGGGCACAAGAAAGCATGTCTAATATTTTGGTGAGTTTATTAATTTACTTAAGGCTTTTGTTTTCTTGAGTTTCCTTTATTAAAAAGAATATATTAAAACATATTCATGGTTTAAAATTACCATCTCACTTCTATATTATCTGAGAAAGCAGAAAACAAAGCTTTCCTTGCTTCCCAGCAGTTGTTTGATAAGAGGCATACTAAGGACACTGTGCTTACAATAAGCACAGAGCAGTGATGAGCATCTTGGAATGGGTGAGGCAGAAACTAGGTATACACTTTTTAAGGTTGAAGTGACTCTTGTCACAAGTAGATAGACCCACCTTTACGTTTTATGCACAAGGTTTGGGATTTTGTTGTTGTTGTTGTTTGAGAAAGGGTCTCACTGTGAAACCAAGGCCACCTTGAAACTGGCTGGAACCAGGCTAATGTCAGTCTCACATAAAAACATGGAGTGCCACCCTGAACCTATACACATTTTTCTTTTTTATTATTGCTACCTTTTTATTTTATGTGCATGGGTGTTTTATCTGCCCATGTGTCCGTGTACCATATGTGTGCCTAGTACCCACAGAGGCCAAAAGAAGAAGTCAGATTCCTTGGAACTAGAGATACAGATAGCTGTGAGCTGCCAAAGGGATGCTGGAAATCAAATCTGGGTTCTCTGGAAGTGTAGTGAAGGCTCCTACAAACGGTGTCATCTCCCCAACCCTATTCACAGTTTTTAATAATCAGTCTGATATGGAAAAGTAGGGAGATCCTTTAGTGTGACAGAGGCTTCCAAGTTAATTGTCTGGCCTAATAACTAACACAAGTTAGGGTCGCAGACAGTCACAGTCACACAAATCTTTCACTGAGTCAGTGGTTTTGGTTCTCATTTTGTGATTTCAGAGAATGAATTTTATGGACAATGGGCCAGTGAGTTTCAAAAAGAGTTTTGTTACAAAATTGTCGGTAGAAACTTAAGCGAAAGCTCAGCACCTGTGGAACAAGAACAGGTTTGAGAAAGAGGGATGTCGTTGACTAATCTAGGGTCTTTTTCTAGAACTTACCATAGCAACTGGAGGAAGGCTGAGGTAGGTAAGTTGTTCAAACCACTTGGCCTACTCACAATGTATCCAGGGGCTTTTCATTTCAGTCACACCCTCACCTCTGCCTCTTCCAGGTTGTGGCATTAGTTAGGTGATACAAAAGAAGAAAGACAAGCTACAGCTCCCTTCCTGCATTCTTGGCCAGTGAAGAACCAAGGACATGTTCTGTTTCTGACCACAGAGAAGAATCTTCTAAAGTCCCTGCCATAAACTTCCTGACCAGTTTTATCTTCTATTCTTTTCCATATTGACAGTCCAGCTACCACCTATTCTTGAGACCTGGTTCTCCCATCAGATTAGACTAAAGCCCTCATGTGTCTCATGGAAACAGAAGAAGTGAATTATTTCATGAAAGTACTTATTACGTGATTGTTGCTGGTAATGTTAACACCCCTCTGTTCTAAACGTCATCATTGCTTCCCAACTTCTACCTGGAGATAACAGGAGAAAAAGGTTAATACCTGATCCAGAAGCAACCTACACAAAGTTTATTTTGCCTAATTATTTAGTTATACATAACCAGAGTATTTCTCATAAATTTGTAAATCTAAATATTGCAAGAAAGAATGAATATAGATACTTCGTTGCTTATGATTAAAAGAGATATATGAGACTAGAGCTCCTTATCCTTAATAATCAATTAGTTTCTAGGACAAAAGGAGAATAACACTTTACTCCAAACCTTTCTGATTTTATCAATATAAAAAGACCGTTTTCAACACCATTTTCTAATTTACAAACTTTTGTTACAAAGCATGATCTTAAGATTCAGGATATCCTGTAATGCCTAGCATGTGATGACGGTAACATAGTGACTGTGCTCTTTGGTCAGATATTCAGCATCCATGTGGTGTCACACCACAAACTAACTTTCAAGTTAAATATAGCTGTGTGCAAAGAAGGCATAGCCTTAGATGAAAATTCTAAAGATTTGGCTCTGTCTTGCCTGGTTCAACTTACTGAACATTCTACATAACATTAATCATTGCCACAGGCAAGTCCACTTTCTTAGGTCAGTCACAACCTGTACTATATGCTGATAAGATGCAACGTGTTTTCTTATCACACTGAAAAGTAATGTTCCAGTTTACCAAGAAAAGGCCACAGGAAACAGAGAAAAGGTGGGTTTCTTTCAGCTCCCCAGAAGTTCCTCATATACATATTTTGGGGTAGAGGATTCATTGATCTGACTCACATTAGGATGTATATACTATAGCGCACCAGGACCAGAATTCATTATCTTATATGGGGCTGTTCCTAAATTTTTATAGGTTCCAACCATAATGTCGACTTGATGCAGCTAAGTGATGAGTACTTTTTTTCATCAGGTATGGTACTGGCAAGATGTCTTACGGAATATGAAAGCCAAACATCTCTGCTGGCTGCTGTATAAGAAAATGAAAACTGACCTAGCAGAGATAATGCCGGAAGAGAGATATCATTTCATTTTGTAATGTGAAGCTAATTCTGATTGTCTTAAGAATTTTCCAAGTGAATGGCAGTATCCCTGGTGCCAGAAGATTTTCATGCTTAGCCATTTGATTAGCTGTTGTTTATTTTTCCATTGCAGATTTCCGAAGAAATCTGCAGCCAGCATCACTACCTGATTAACAGTGCTACTTTCTAGCTGTTCTCAAGAGCTGAATGTAAGTAGTCACAGACTCTTCAGTTCTGCATTCACCTTCCAAGCGTGTGCTGTTTCTTACGACATGATGTGGAAGGAAGCTGTGCTCCCAGATGACCTTTCCATCACAGCAGTTTTCACCTCAGAAGCCGAAAAACGTGGGGATTTTTCTGAATCTCTGTTTTGCCAGTCTGTTCCTTGAGGAAATAGAAAAATAACCACAGGATGTGTTCACAGTCCCAGGGAGCCAAAAGTTAGACAAAATTAGCCTAGGACACCACTCTTGACCAGACAAGCATTCTCTATGATTGGCTGATCATAATACCATTGAAGAATATCAAAACTCAAAGCTACAAGCTACTAAGCCAAGAAAATTATAGATACTTCACTTTATGAATCCGTAGCCATTCAACATACAATAAAAATACTTGCACATCCATGTTACTGCTACATTAGTCTACTATCCAATGTATGGAACCAGCTTAGAAGTCCACCAAGAGATGAAAGGATAAAGAAAACATGGAACATAGGTATGATGAAACTTTATTCATTTGTAAGTAAGAATGAAATTATGTCAACTGCAAGAATATATATGTAATTAGAGATCATCAAGTTAAACGAAATACACCAGACTAGAAAAGAAATGTAGCACAATTTTCTATCATATAAGGAATATCAATTTTAATATATTATATATTTAAATATCTGACATGAAAGAAGAAAGTGGACTGCGGAGGGGGAGAAAGAGGTCTAAAGGCAGGGTGGAGAAGGAAATATAGAAGGATAGTAGATGAAAGAAATTAAAATATGTTCTCTCACATGCAGAATCATTTTATATAATTACATATATACTCAAATGCATACATGTGGCAAGAAAGAAAACGGGTTATTTGGAAGAATCAATGAAAAATATGAAGAAAAAAAAAGGGAGACGAGGAAGCAAAGTAGGGTGAATGAGAGCAACGAAAGATAACACATGTGTGGAATGTCACAATAAAATTGATTACTTTCATAGTAACCCAATAAAATCACATAATAAAAACCACATAAAAGGTACTTTGTAACCAGTCATGGAGGCTCATACCTATAATCCTCCCACCGAGAGGGTGAGATAACAAGAACAGCAGGCATCTCTGTCTAAAATGAAGTGCTACAGTTACATAAAATGACATCAATAAATTCATCGTGAGCTCATAGGGCCAGTTACATTCAAACTGTTTTTGAAAGCATATCCTCATGACATTGTTGCATGAGAAATTTTCTCATTAAGGCTCACTAACATGACTTGCTAAACATGGCATGAACAAGGACAAGAACAGCAGCAGACAAACCTAAGTGGACAGGAGAGTCCTTGGCCCTATGCAGAGAACTATAGATAACTAAGGAATACTGAGAGTGAGAGAAATAGTCTTCCCTAGGGAAGTACAAAACATTTGGTTATTCAATACCACGGGACAGCTCTGGAAACATACATACAAGCAACATTATACACACCAAACAGGTTATAATTAGGAATATATGTGTGGGTGGGTGTATTCATATGTGTGTATGTATGTATATATATGTATATGTATATATATACACATACATGAAACATTAATTAATGAAAAAGGGTGTAAATTTAAAAGAGGAAAGATTGCAATATATTGGAGGTTTGGTAGGGAGAAAAGGAAAGTGGAAAATGAAGTAATTATATTATAATCTCATAAATAAAATAAATAATGATCATGTAAAATGGTGTCATTCACTTAATTTGAAAAGAAATGATACTTAAAAGAATTATAAGCCTCCAAAATATCTTAAAAAGAGGGAAACAGGAAGTGTCAGTATAGCTTACAGATTCAAACCAAAAACATTAAGGAAATAAGACAGAAAACAAATAAAGCATGAAAACTTACTGTGCTTAGAAAAAAAGTGTAGGTGATAAAACTCCAGTATTAAATAGGAAAAAGTCTGCCTAGGAGACAATGAAAACAAGGACATACCTAATATATACAGAAGGACAGATGACGATGTCAACAATAAACTCCACAAAGGTAATAAAAACAAAAGATTTAACATTAAAAACAAATGTGAGTTTATGGAA
Source organism: Microtus oregoni (assembly GCF_018167655.1). NCBI lineage: Eukaryota > Metazoa > Chordata > Mammalia > Rodentia > Cricetidae > Microtus > Microtus oregoni. The sequence goes on from NW_024543067.1 coordinate 35,321,181, forward strand.
TATACTGCCATGCAACAAATACAAAGAATTTATAATGGAAAGAGCTGCTTTGCCCTTTCTGATCAGAGTTGTGAAATTTTCTTGAGAATTTTACTTTAGACATTGTTTTTGTATGGGAAGAAATTTTGCTTGTGAAACTTCATTTCATGTCCTAATCCATGTCATCCTTTCTCCAATGACTCCATAATTCCACAGCACAGAGAGAAACACACAAACAGGGCAGATTAGGTATCATTTCTACCATAACAAACAGCTCTGGACAATAATTCTACTCTCTCACAGTATATCTCAGTCCAAATTCTAACTAAGACCATAAATGTCTAAAATCAAGATGCTAGTCTGGGAGCTTTTGCCTCTTACTAGAGTCAAGAATTCCTTCTGGATCATCAGTTGTTGGTAAAAGCTTCATTCCTCAGGTTTCCAAGAACAAGGTCTTTCTTCATTCCTTTGTTGGCCCTTGTGGCTAAAAAGGACCCTGCAAACGAACCTAGAATAATGACCTTATTGTAAGTTATGCCACTGGATTTACCTACGCAAAGCCCTCTGGTCACATATCCTAATCTATCCATATATTAGAACATAGGCGATATTAAAGAGCCATTACTTGAACTGCAACAAATGTTCATCATGTTAAAACAATGCCATGGATAGGAACCTGTGACTATTTTTCCCTACGAGGACATCTCTGTATCAGAATTATTTATCAGCATACTTAGTAGAGAGAGTCCAGGAGCATAGCCTCTGCTTGCAGATCCCCAAGTCCCAAATCAGTACAGAAAATAGGAGCCAACACTATTCTAGGAAATCCTGATCCCCTCCCAGAAACCCATACTGTTTTTCCATCTTGGCCCAGAAACAATTCTCTCCCCATTAAAGCTTCCATAAATCAAGTTACCCAAGATCTCAGGGAAGTGTAGAATTCACATACTAAATGTCTGCCGGTGCCCTCAACAGACTTTCTTTTAGTTCCTTGCTCTTTCTCATCCCTCAGTGATTTCTTAGTTGCCTTAAGTACCTTAGATCTCAATCTGCTTTCCCTGGCTTTGAAACTCCCACATCCTGCCACAGTCACCAACCCTATCTCTCAGAGACAAGGTGGGCACCTTCTTTCCAAGGGGAGAATGCTGATAAGACAGTAAACCTTGACTTAAATGTAACTCCAGAACTCTGAGTAAATTAATTTTTGTCAGTTAACAATTTTTCCAAAGTATTTGTCAAAGCTGTCTAAGTTATACACCTCACTTCTTGAATATACTAAAACTCTTTTAAATAGCCCCTGCATAGCAGAGAACGCCAAATCAAGAGCATGAAGCTTACTGAAACAATGTTTATAAAAAATCTATGCAATACAACTTTGCTAAATATGCTTTTTGATAAGTGATCATGCATTTACAATTCCTTTGGTAACTGTAACTACTGTCTTCAAAGAAATTGACCTACAATGTAATTACAGCATTAGGTCATTGTTAATCTAAATCTAGTCATGCCTCATATTCTGTTGCATATTCTGTGGTCCCATCAAAACTCTGAGATCGGGGAGCATTTTGATCAAATTTGTGAAACAGAAGCAATAGGTTAGAGTGGTATGACCACTTCTGAATACTGTCAAAGGCAATTCACATGCAAAGAAAACAGAGAACTCATTAAACAAAACTAGGTTCTCTTAGACTATTGGGAAGTCTGCGCAGGCTGAAGTGCACCACCACTCTTAGGTCCTTTTTAGAAAAGAGAAGAAAAGAAGATAGAAAAAGAGGGGAGCAAGAGGAAGGATAAGGAGGGGAGAGAGAATGGCAAAAGGAAAAGAAAAGAAAGGAAAACAACTCCTTACTTAGAGCAACATGAGTTTTCTGTCACAGTCAATCAATGGGTATTGTATTTTCTTAAATATTTATTTATTGATTGATTATTATTGAGCTCTATATTTTTCTCTGCTCCTCTCCCCGTTTCGACTCTCCCCCAAGGCCCCCATACTCCCAATTTACTCAGGAGATCTTGTCTTTTTCTACTTTCTACTTCCCATGTAGATTAGATCTATGTAAGTCTCTCTTAGTGTCCTCATTGTCGTCTAAGTTTTCTGGGATTATGGTTTGTAAGCTGTTTTTTTTTTTTGCTTTATGTTTAAAAACCACTTATGAGTGGATGACAATTGTCTTTCTGTGTCTGGGTTACCTCACTCAAAATAATGTTTTCTAGCTCTGTCAATTTTCCTGCAAAATTCAAGAAGCATTATTTTTTCTGCTGTGTAGTACTCCATTGTGTAAATATACCACATTTTCCTTATCCATTTTTCAGTCAAGGGGCATTTAGGTTGTTTCCAGGTTCTAACTATGACAAACAAAGCTGCTATGAATATAATTGAGCCCATGTCTTTGTGGCATGACTGAGCATCCTTTGGATATATACCCAAAAGTGGTATTCCTGGGTCTTGAGGAAGGTTGTAACTCCTTACTTAGAGCAACATGAGTTAAGTTTTCTGTCACAGTCAATTGATGGTTATTAAATCATGTAAAATTCAGGCTATGCTCAAAGAAAAATTTGAGATTTTAATAAATTGTTATATCATCAAAACAAAAATGAAAATATAAACTTTTCTGTTCTTCTTTTTGAAACATAAGGGACATGTAGTAAATAAGGGGAGGCGGGGCTGCATCCCCAGCACCCCGGCTGCCTGCACGGCTAGCTTATACCCCGAAATAATTACACGGAAACTCTATTCTTTTAATCACTGCTTGGCCCATTTCTATCTAGCCTCTTCTAGGCTAATTCTCACATATTAATTTAGCCCATTTCTAATCATCTGTATAGCGCCACTAGGTGAGCTTACCGGGAAGATTCTAGCCTATGTCCATCCTGGGTCAGAGTTTCATCGTGTGCATCTGCCTGGGAGCTGGGAGCATGGCATCTCTCTGAGGCATCTGCTCCCGAGAGGAGAGCTGTGGAGTCTGAGCTCACTTCCTCTTCCTCCCAGCGTTCTGTTCTGTTTACTCCACCCACCTATCTTCTAACCAATGAGGGCCAAGCAGTTTCTTTTTATTTAACCAATGACCTTCCTCCATCATTTCCCCTTTTTCAGTTTAACCAAAAAAAATAGGCTTTAACTTTAACATAGCAAAATTGCATATAACGAAACACTTATCAAGTAAAAGTTACAATAATTTTTATCATAACTAAGGAAAACTATAACTATAACTAACTATTCTTAACTCCATCAAAGACTCCAGAAAGATACAATACTACCTAAGCAAACAAGAAAAAAGCAACTTTTAAAACTCTAGAAATGACAGAGACATCTCGCTGCCTGGACAGTCACCCAAAGTTCCTCTGTACCATTGGGGCATCCATCTTCAGCCTTCAGGCCCATGGTATCCAGCAGACATTTCCATAAAGCAGGAAAATTCAAAGTCAGTTCGGTCACTATCTGTTGTGTCCTGCAGAATGTCTCGCAGACTCTTTCATGAATCAGGAACCCCGAAAGATCATCTCACCTTAGGCAAGTTCAGTAGTCCTCTCTCTCTGTGGATTCTCTGTGTCCAGTTTATGCAATAGTCCAGGCAAGAGCAGTTTCTTGCCCAAATGGCTATCAAATTCCATACCGAGCCTCTTCGATCCCATCTTCCTCTTGAAGTAGATTGGTGCTGCCAGGAGCAGACGTGTCTCATTGTCATGAAAAGTCCTAAGTTATTAAAACAATTTAAATGCCATATTCTATAATCTTTGAAATATATGAAGAATGCCTATCTAAAATATATCTACGCACATCTAGAAAATATTAACTAACATGACTACAAACTTGACTATTATTTATGATTATCCATCAACAACCTATATTTCCTAATTATACATTACATTTCAATAATGAACTACACAATCACAATACTTTAATCAATATCAGAAATACATATACATATAACAAAATTGACCATAAATCTCTATCAATAAAGCAAAATTTATACTAATGCAAATTATTCATACCTATATCATATCCCCCTTTAAATGTAAAAGAACATTTATAAACATTTTTTGGGAATATGGGCGCAGTTTTTTCTCTCCAAACTGCTTCCTGCTGAATGGGGGCATCGTTAATTGGGTCTTTCATGGTATAACCTGTGTGCTAGTTTCATCTCAGTTGGCAGTTGAGCGAAGCAATTTTCTGAAGGTGTTCACACCAACTCTTCAGGAGGGCGTGGTCCAGCATACCAAATCAGAATAGAAGAAATGAACAGGGTCTCATCCTCTGTGAAAACAAAATAAGAAACTCCTTTCCAAAGCATCATGTCCTTAGATCCAAATTTCAAAGTCAAGGCATCAAAATATCTATGTTGGATTAGTTCAGCAGCATTTATAAATAAATATCTTTTAGCATCTGTTTCTCCTTCCTCAGCATTTAAATAATTTAAAGAGAGCATAATAGCATACAGTATCAAAATTCTCTGTGTATTTTCCATCTTTGTGCAGCTTTGTTTTAACCTCTATTTTGTTTATTTTTACTTTTAATTCTTTGCTTTTTGAGACAGGTTCTCTGTATCTTTGACCTGAAGTAACTCTGTAGACCAGGCTGTCTTTGAACTCTCAGAGATCCGCCTGTCTCTGCCTCCCAGGCATTCGGGATTAAAAGTGTACACTACTACACCTTGAACTCACAGAGATCTGTTTGTCTCTGCCTTCTAGGCACTGGGATTAAAGGCGTGTGCTACCACACCTTGAAGTCACAGAGGTCAATCTCCCTCTACCTCCCAAGTGTTGGGATTAAAGGTGTGTACTACCACACACAACAACTCTCTTCAGTTTTTTTTTGTTTTGTTTTTTACTTTAAGAACTTCGACTTTTAGTCTGCATATATTTTTAACACACTATAAACCATTTAAAAATTTTCTTTGTCTTTGAATCTCTCTTTACTGTATATCTCTCTTTTTCTGACCACATGAGTCTTTAATTTACCAAGCAATATCAGTAGGATTAAAGGCGTGACTTTGCTGGCTAGATGTAGCCCATTCCTTAGCTTTCCAGCCTCATGGCTGAGGTACTGGCTGTAGCCATGTTTACTGCCACAACTCTATGGCATTTCAAGGTCCCTGCCAGCAAGCGAGCTTCAGAAGCCTGTGCTTGCAAACCGCACGAACCGCCTGCATAAAAGAGTCAGAGTTTGCCCTGGCAGGACAGCCCAGAAAGCCGGCATTTTTAAACAGCACAGCTTTTTTCCTGCTATGGCTGAAAACCGAAAAGCATGCATTCAGCTTTTCGTCAACACCATTTAAGTGTTTCGTGGCAGGACCTCTTAATGAGCTGCAGGGTTTTGCAGCTAAAGCTGAGTTGGGAAACTTCTCTTAGATGAGAGTGCTTGCTTGCCTCTAGCAAGCAGAGTGCCACAAATGCTTTAAAGCCAGAGTTCACGCTGGCAGCACAGCCCCAAGAAGCTGTGCTTTAAAATGACACAGCGTTTTTTTCTGCTGCTGTTGCCGAATCAGGAAATCTCTCTACAGCACGCCACCAACAAACAGCAAAAATCTGTGTTAAACTCTCTCTCTCTCTTTTATTTTTAAGCCTTCTCAGGTTTTCTAAGTGGGTTTAGTCCATCACTTTGGGCACCATTTGTAGTAATAAGGGCAGCGTGGCTGCATCCCCAGCACCCCGACCGCCTGGCTAGCTTATGCCCGAAATAACAACACACAAACTGTATTCATTTAATCACTGCTTGGCCATTTCTATCTAGCCTCTTCTAGGCTAATTCTCACATATTAATTTAGCCCATTTCTAATCATCTGTGTAGCGCCCCTAGGTGCGCTTACTGGGAAGACTCTAGCCTATGTCCATCCTGGGTCAGAGCTTCATCGTGTGCGTCTGCCTGGGAGCTGGGAGCATGGCGTCTCTCTGAGGCATCTGCTCCCGAGAGGAGAGCTGTGGAGTCTGAGCTCACTTCCTCTTCCTCCCAGCGTTCTGTTCTGTTTACTCCTCCCACCTATCTTCTAACCAATGAGGACCAAGCGGTTTCTTTTTATTTAACCTTCCTCCATCAGGGACATAGAAAAAGGAACAAATTTTAACATTTGATAAATGAATTAAAATCACCATGTAATGTTGAAATAATCTTTTTAGGTTCTGGAAAATAAACACATTTTAAACAATGCTTTCAGATTAAAATTTAATTATGTAATTTCTTTTCTTTTCTACCTCCAAACCAACCTATGTGACTTCCCCCTTGTTCTGTTTTTAAACCAATGGCCTCTTTTTCTTTAGTAGTTATTGCTTATGTGGGTAAATGTATGAATATAATCTGTTTAGTCCAGAGCACATTACACGTATGTGTATGGTTTCAGGGTTAACCATTGTATTGTATAAGAAATTGGTCTCTTCTTCCAATGACATTTTATTCAGTATAATTATTGCATTGTTGTTACAGTTGAACTATCATGGCCAAAATATGAATTTTAAAAACACAACAGACTGAGAACCATTTGTGTAATTCTTCACCCATAGCTCTGATGTCAGGTGACCTGAAACACTAGACATATGAGATCTAACAAGAAATCTGAGGTTAAAGAATGGCTTTAGATTTAGGAGAAAAAAATACATTGCACCCAAAGACATCTTAGGAGCTTTAGGGACACTTAGTGCTGATGTAGGAAATGCTATTTCATAGCTAGATTTTTGGGTAAATATTGTAAATTTGGACTTTGCAAAAATAACCACAAAAAATACTCTTCACTCAGTCTTTTAATTGGACACCTATCACTGGCTTGCACTGGGCTTTCTCAGAGGAGGCACATTGTTTGTTGTCTGTTCATTAGTCATATCCTAAATTAGAGATTTACTAATTGGAGAATGACATATGCTAAAATTTAGAAAAGGAATGAATACCCAAGAATAGGTTAATCTCGCATTACTCTTAGATTTATTTTTTTAATTGAACAGTATTATTATCATTTCTTTCTTTATAAAATTTCTATTTTCTTTTTACCTCCTTAATCTTAGGCAGTCGACATGCTATGCAACTCTAAGTATATAAATTTAACTGGAAAATGTTTCTCACATTACTCCAAATTGCTGAAAATTGAAACTGCAAGTTTTGATATACATTTTCAGAGAAATTTATTTTTATTGTACTCTTAAAAAGCTTGTTTCCTGAATGCTTGAGGCTACTCAGTCAACCGCCTTGCATAATTCAAATACTTGGAAACCGACAGAAAATTCTAAGTCCAAATCCAAGCAACAACTGTAGAAAATAGCATATGGCAATCTTTTCTTCATATTTCCTATGCCATATGTCCAATCATATCTTCTGCTATTAGAAAGAACATTTTATCCCCAGTAGTTCATAATTATACTCAGCTAATTACCAATATCTCGTTGGCGTGCATGCTTATCTTTAAAAGGAAAGATTCATGTCTTCCTACAGTGACTAACTTTTCGTATTTATATTTAAATACCTAAGAGAAGAAATAATTTAAGCATGGACCTAATCAATATGCAGGGTGCCATCATCCTACATTAGCATACAGTGTAACCAGGATCCACACTGGTAAATTATTTTGTTATTGATAGTTTGAGTCCTACTGGTTTCGAGCTGGTGCACAAGTTAAAAATAAAATAAAAAGATATGGACAAATCTCATAAGAGTTTTCTTTTTTACTTCTCCTCTACACATTAGTTTAAAAGTTTTAAGACATCTTTTGAAAATTAGTTGCTCATAATTTAGGCTGCTATCTCAGCAAAGTTGGGACATGTAGACATCTCGGGGTACACTAAGAGTATATGCTAAAGGGATGCTTGCTAGATGAGGTAGTTGACATGACACTGGTGACATTATCATTTTCATCTTGCTAGAGCCTTTGTTGTTGAAAAATAGCCCCATTGTCTTGCAAATGAAAAGAAAATGTAAGCTGAGAATACTTGCTACATAAATTTTAAGTATTATAGATGCCAATTTTGCTTTTATATGTTGAGAAAACTATTTTATTTCCCAGTTGGGAAATCCCATTGCCTTGAAGTAGCTTCATATTTGGGTAATGGAAGCTGACTCCAAAAAGTTTAGACTTGTTCAAAGTAGTGTACAGTTCCTTAGTGCAACAATAGGTACTTGTCTGACCCACTTCCAAATTAGATATCGTAATGCCTACCTCCCTGGATTCTCATGATGCTCCAGAGAGTCATGTGTCCTCTCAGGCTGAAATATTAGCAATGGACTGGCACAACTAGTTTCTCAAGATTTTCCTTTACCTCAGTTATTTGTTTTCTTCCAAATAAATTGCCTAAATTTTATTTTAATCTGTATGGATCCTCATAGAAGAAAACTTAAACTCCAATGATAATATTCTCTCTCTCTCTCTCTCTCTCTCTCTCTCTCTCTCTCTTTTTCAAAACAGGGTTTTTCTGTGTAATTGTGTCTTGGATAATTCTCTCATTATCATCCCCACATCTGCTTCTTGCCATATGCAGGGCTTACACTGCTATGGGTTCCACAGCTTTAAAACATACTTGGTAAATATTTAACAACTATTCTTTGGCAAGAGATCCATCTAAAACATAATTTTAAGAAATAAAATTGGTTGTTTATTGACATCTGAAAGCAAGATGGGCAAAAAGAACTTGGGACTGTTACTCAGACACAATGAAGCAGACATAACTCATTATAGGTTTTAGTATCGACCCCAGCAGGTTTCATTCCCTTGTGAGTAAGATAAGCACGCCCTTTTGGAGTGGGCCCAGCCGGTCACCATCTTTTATTTATTACAAGTCTTTCATCCCTTCAAGCTCCAACAGAGTGTTTGGTATATGAGCTAGAAACTAAATCAGCTCTTTCTGTCTAAAATATTGAATGCAAATATATTTTTATTTTAGTCTACAAGTCGTTTAATTATCATGATCATGATTTAATAGCACCAAACTCTCCTGCCCCTTTCTGCTTCCCTATCTTTACTCTTTTATAGTTTTGGTGCATATAATTTTAAACATTCCTAAGAGTATGAGATGATAAAGAGAATTCTGGCAGACATCACTACCCACCTTCTAGACTTGTAGAAATATATAGGAAACTGTATTTATTGTTTACTCAGAACTCATTTCTCCCAACCCCAAACATCTTCAACAAAGTTTAGAACACCTTGTTTCACCTGTTTATTACACCAGTGAAACTCCAATCATTTAAGGGACTCAGTACAAGTTTGAAAACCTAGAATTTGATTGGTACTTATATGTAAAAGGAAGCCACTTGTTGGTTCCTGGCTGCCCAGCCCTGAAATAATCACACAGAAATGATATTAATTAAATCACTGCTTGGCCCATTAGCTCTAGCTTCTTATTGGCTAACTCTTACATCTTAATTTAAGCCATTTCTAGTAATCTGTGTATCACCACGTGGCTGTGGCTTACCTGCTAAAGCTACATCTGGCTCCGTCAGGGCTACATGGCTTCACTCTGACTCCTCCTCCTTTCTCCCAGTATTCCATTTAATTTTCCTCACCTATCTCTGTTCCTCTATAGCTCTGCTATAGGCCCAAAGTAGTTCCTTTATTAACCAATGATATTCACAGCATACAGGGGGAACTACCATACCACTTCCCCTTTCTGCTTAAATAAAAAGAAAGTTTTTAACTTTAACATAGTAAAATTACATAAAACAGTTATCAAGAAAGAATTACAGTTATATCTATTTTATTTTTTATTATAGCTAAAAAAAACCTATAACTATAAATTTGTCAACTCCATCAAAGACTCCAGAAGGATATAATATTACGTAAGTAAACAGGAAGTGCATTGTAAGCAACTTCCAAAACTCTAGAATTGACAGAGACATCTTGCTGCCTAGACAGTCACCCAAAGTTCTTCTTTACTGTTGGGGCATCCATATTCAGCCTACAGGCCCATAGTATCGAGGAGACTTTTCCATGAAGCAGGAAATTTCAAAGACAGTTCTGCCTATATTGGCGGTTTGTCAGTCACTTTTTTCTGTGTCCTGCAGAATGTCTGGCAGACTCATGAAGCAGGAACCCCAAAGGATTGTTTCACCTTTAGGCAAGTTCAGCAGTAAGAGTTAACCAATAAAAAGCTAGAGCTAATGGGGCAAGCAATGGCTTAATTAATACAGTATCTGTGTGATTATTCCTGGGCTGGGTAGCTGGGAACCAACAAGTAACTTCCTCCTTCAGATTGGTACCCACATGGCCAACTAAAATTCACTTAAAACCTCAGAAGGTTTGCAAAGAATTCTAGACACTAAAAAACAAAGTTTAGCCACACACACACACCCCCCAAATGGTTTTGCTTGCTGGTGGCATGCTGTGACTCCCTTAGGAGAGGTTTTCCTGATTCAGTGGTAACAGAAACAAACAAACAAAAAAGCCATGGTTGTTTTGAAATGCCTACTTTCTGAACTATGCCACTGGTGCCAACTCTGACAGGGACTGGCTATTGAGCATTTGAATGGGTTTTGTGAGCAATGTGCTACAGCTTGCTTGGTAGCAACATGGACCATCTGTGTGCCTAGATATGGGGCACTATACATGGCTCTCAGAGGCTGTGAGCAGCTCTGCCATGCTGAACTGGGTGAGGCAAGAAGTAAATACAGTATTTTTCCTAGCAGTGGCTCAGCTTAAATTTTTAAGAAGCACTAAGAATTTTAAGAAGTGATCCTGGACAATAAAGAACTACAGATCCACAATAGGACAGGTTCAGACATAAAAGACCTTTAAATGGGTCACAGTGTTGGATAAATTTACATAGGCTTGGGAGAGAGAAGAAAAAAGAATATAGACAGCTATAAAAGGAAGTAAATGGTTAAAAAAGTAAAGTCTTTAAAGAGACAGAGTACAGTCATAGATTAAAGGAGTAAGATAATAAAATAAATATTAAAAAGTAATAGAGTAAAAATGAACAAGCCACATAAAGATTGAAAATTCACAGAGAGTCTGGATTATGTATATTATTGTGTTATCTTTGAAATTTTTGACTACAGAGAGACATTTGATTCTGGGGACTGATAACTAAGCCAATATATATTTCAAAATTTGAGTCTAAGGATATGTTCTTTGAAAAAAAAAAGGATCTTCTTTTGTTTTTTTAAATTTATTTATTTATTAAAGATTTCTGTCTCTTTCCCGCCACAGCCTCCCATTTCCCTCCCCCTCCCCCAATTAAGTCCCCCTCCCTTGTCAGCCCAAAGAGCAATCAGGGTTCCCCGCCCTGTGGGAAGTCTAAGGACCACCTACCTCCATCCAGGTCTAGTAAGGTGAGCATCCAAACTGCCTAGGCTCCCACAAAGCCAGTACATGCAGTAGGATCAAAAACCCATTGCCATTGATCTTGAGTTCTCAGTAGTCCTCATTGTCCGCTATGTTCAGCGAGTCCGGTTTTATCCCAGGCTTTTTCAGACCCAGGCCAGCTGGCCTTGGTGAGTTCCCAGAGGATGAGAACTTCTGCATTGCTTCCAAACTAATGGTTTGATGGACCAAGACCCTGAAAGGTTGCCTTGAACACCTTTCAAAAAATTACTTTGCCAAATAAACAGCAGGAAATAGTTTGGAGAATAACTACATCCATACTCCCAAGTATTGTCTATAAATATCTATTTACATTAAAGGGGGATATGTTATAGAGATTTGCATTGGTATGAATCTTGGTTTATTGACACAAATTTAAGGTCAATTTTGTTATACTATGTATACATATTTCTGTTCTTTTTTTTGTTTTTTTTTTTGTTTTTTTTTTTTTTTGATTTTTTGAGACAGGGTTTCTCCGTAGCTTTTGGTTCCTGTCCTGGTACTAGCTCTTGTAGACCAGGCTGGCCTCAAACTCACAGAGATCTGCCTGCCTCTGCCTCCCGAGTGCTGGGATTAAAGGCGTGTGCCACCACCGCCCGGCCTCCCCTATACTTTTTATAAACTGGTATTGGTAAGTTAAATTTTGATTTTATTTTACTTCTTGGATTATCTTCTTCCCTGAGAGGACAGTCATATCATACACCTGTCTTTGTATTATGTCAGAGCTCATCAATGAGATGTGACCAAACTTTTAACATCAGTGTGAATCTCATTCTGTTTTTCTTATCTAGTTTACTGGCTGGAGTAGATTATAAAGATAAAGATTTTTATTAACAATGTATTTGTTTTCTAAGTGAGTTATCACTGACTAGTTATCCAAATAGTTAACTATTTCCCTGCTATGCTTCTATGGAGACCAAGAAGGTTTTCCTTTCGAAGAAAAAAAAAATAACAATTACTGAAGCAAAATTTAAAAAGGTAAAATTCACATCTTTCAACATGTAGCTGTGAATTAGATAAATATGTGGCCATGAAAAGACCTTGGCAGTAAAAGCATCAAGCATTGCTTTTCTATACTAGGATACATATAAATGAATCATATGTGATATATTCTCATGGGTCTGGTTCTGCTTCTACAGCTTATTTGTTCTTTATAATAAGTACCAGAAGCTTATTAATTTTCAGATGAGTGATAGTTGGTCTAATGGATAGTCCTGCTTTTGTCTGCAGTGTCCTTGGACTACCAGGTATCCCGTTTCAGTGCTGAGGAGTTCCATCCAGAGGGGTAGAGGGGTGAGTGTGTGCTATTTCAGGATGGACTGTCCTAGAAGAGAGCACAGCTCCACCCCCCAACTCTTGCTGCAGGGTCTCCTGAGTTACACTCCACCCTGCCCTGCCCAGCCCCAGAGTTCACCCTTTGTCTGCAGTGTCCTTGGACTACCAGAAGACCCTGTGTCTGTGCTGAGGAGCTCTATCCAGACAGGAACTGTTCCTGCTCCTGCACTGAGGAGATCCACCCAGAGAGTCAGTCACAGCAAAGACTGGACTGAGACACCAAGACTCTCCTGGCTCCATTTGAAGGAAGAGATGGGCAGGCACCAATGCAAGAATTCCTCCAACAACCTGAAAGGCAACATGACATCACCAGAATCCAGGGATCACAAAACAAGAAGAATTGAACACCCTACTCCAGAATAAATAGAAGAAAATGACATTAAACGGAACACTATGGAAATAATAGAGGAACTTAAACAGGAGGTGAAAAACTGCAATAAAGAAATAGAGATGGCAAACAAAAAGGTAGACAAAATGAATAAATCTCTCAAAGATTCCCAAGAACAAACAAGAAAAAGAAATCAAACAGGTAAGGGAAACAGTTCAAGACTTAAAAAATGAAATGGAGGTAATGAAGAAAACACAAATGGAGGGAAAGCTGGAGATGGAAAATCTGGGTAAATGAACAGGAACTACTGAGACAAGTATTACCAACAGAATACAAGAGATAGGAGAAAGAGTCTCAAACACTGAAGATACTATAGAGGAAATAAATTCACTGATTAAAGAACAAAACAAATCCAAAAAATTCTTAACACAAAATATCCAGGAAATCTAGGACACCGTGAAAAGACCAAACCTAAGAATAATAGGGGTAGAAGAAGAAGAATTACAGCTCAAAGACCCAGAAAATATATTCAACAAAATTATAGAAGAAAACTTTCCCAACCTAAAGAAGGATATTTTTATGAAGGTACAAGAAGCATACAAAACACCAAATAGACTGGATAAAAAAAAAAGCCTCCCCTCGTCATATAATAATCGAAACACAAAACATACAGAATAAAGAACAAATATTAAGAGCTACAAAGGAAAAAGGTCAAGTAACATATAGAGGGAAACCTATCAGAATTACACCTGACTTCTCAATGAAAACCATGAAAGCCAGAAGATAGATGTGCTGCAGACACTAAGAGATCATGGATGCAAGCCCAGACTACTATGCCCAGCAAAGCTTGCATTCACCATCAATGGAGAAAACAAGATATTCCAGGTCAAAAACAAATTTAAACAATATGTTGCCACAAACCCAGCCTTATAGAAAATACTAGAAGGAAAATCACAAACCAAGGAAACCAACCATATTAACACAAGCATCTGACAACCCTCTACCAGCACAGCTCAAAGAAGGGAAACACAACCTCTACCACCAGAAAAATAACTGAAGTGAAACACCACTGGTTATTAATATTACAATATCAATGGACTCAATTCACCTATAAAAAGGCACAGGTTAAGAGAACGGATACAAAATCAGTATCCAACATTCTGCTGTCTACAAGAAACATACCTCAAACTCAAAGACAGAAACAACCTCAGAGTAAAGGGTTGGGAAAAGCTTTTCCAATCAAATGGTCCAAAGAAACAAGCAGGTGTGGCTATACTAATATCTAACAAAATAGATTTCAAACTAAAATCAATCAGAAGAGATGGAGAAGGACACTTTATACTCATAACAGGAGCAATTCATCAGGAGGAAGTCTCTATCCTGAATATCTATGCATCTAATGGATAGTCCCTACCTTACCTTTTCACTGGCTGAGGGAATATGTGCTTTCTCTAACTTTGAATTAGAAAAAGTGACACAGTTATGTTAGAAAATTTCAGTTTTATATTTATTTATCTTATATTTATTTATATCATTTTTATTACATGGTGAGTGTGTGTGCAGGTGCATGCACACTTGTGGGTATGTGCTCATCAATGCAGGTGCACATGAAAGTTGGACACATTGGATCTCCTGGAGCTGTAGTTACAGAAAGTGGTGGGCCATGCAACATGGGTTCTGGAAAACAAACTCAAGTCCCCTGGAAGAGCAATAAGTGGTCTTTACTGATGGATCTTCTCCTCAGACCACTCACAGAGAATTTTAAATTATCCTAAAATTTAATTTCTCTTCAATAAATACATGAAAGTGATATGGCTAGACTTTATGATAAACATATGTTTAACTTTAACTTTACCAATGTGACTGTGACATTTTGTGCTGTCAGAAAAAGTTCACAGAAAGAAACTGCCCTTTGCATTAAATAATTTTCAAGGTTGATTAACTGAACAAGGACTGGCAGGGTGACTCAGCCAGTAAAAGTACCTGCTGCCTAATGTGCTGACCTGAGTTCTCTCCCCAGAATCCATGAAATGGAAGGAGAGGACCAGCTGCCACAGGTCGTCACTGATCATGGCACCTGCAAACACTTGTGTGTGCACACAATAATGATGAAAGATAAGTTCTTAAAGGCAAAATCAATAAACTCACCTTCAGTGACTGTGGAGGGATTGGAATGTTACAGGTCCAGAACCTAATTACAATCTATTTTGGTCTATCCTTAGCCCCCTGTAATAAACCTCCCATCCCCACTTCTGTGTCTGAACTATCCTGTGACTATCTGGTGAAATGTTATCAAATCACTAATTTCCACTAATCAACAATCCTAAGAATATCACTATATAACATCTGAGACTCACAGCAAAGATTTACCCACTTTGTTGTAGCCTGCCTACTTGGTGTTTTGAGCAATGTGTTTTGAGAGGGTCATGATTTATGACTGTATTGTTCTAAAAATTTTGCAGAACTGCTACCACATTTGAACATAGAACCAGAGTAACCTGAGTCTGTGTTGCTAGGTCATGGTACTCATATTTGGTTCCAAAAGAAAATATCTCATCTCTTTTGAGATAAGACTTGTGGTTTTCATATCAACAATGAATGAGAGTTCCCTGTTCTGTATCCTGAGTATCATCACGTATTGTGGTACATTCCTGTGTTAGCCTTCTTAGGAAGTGTCTGTGATAGCTCACTGGGCCTTACTTTAAAATTCCTCGGCAAGGGATGATGTTAAGAACCTTTTCTGCCATTTGTGTATCTTTTAAGTGAAATATCTATTCAAAGATTTCACCTATTTTTGTTTTACTTTCTTTGTTTGGATTTCTTATTGTTGAATTCTAGTGTTATGAATACATTCTTCAAATGTCTATTGTGTTTGAAAGTTTTCTGTTTATCGTACATTGTCACAGATGAAGTATCCCCAGAGTTACTGCCTATCTTTTCACTGTATCTTTCTATTTGGGATATTACCTGAGAAACCTTGTCCTAAGCAAAGCACAGGGTACAACCATTTTCTGATAATTACTTTCTCTCTTGTGAGTTTAAAAATAAACGTGTAGGTCTATGTTCTATTTTGTATTGATTCTTTTTTCTATGCTGTTTGTTAAAGGTAAAACTTTTCTTTTACAACCCCCCCATTTTTAAATGTGTGGCCACCATCTTTATCTAGTAGAAAATCTAAATTTACATTTCACTGCCCTCTTCCATCTCCAATGTAATGTTACTGCATAAAATTGCATAAATTTGCATGAATTTGCATAGTTTTCTTTACACATAAGGGTTTATTATTACTATCCCATGGCTCAGTATACAGCATGCTGTAACAATGGAGAAACTTGTTGCTTCATTGATGGAAATTCTGTACAAATTTTAAAAAAGAAAAAGAAAACTAGTTATCCTAAGGCAAATAAATCATTCATCTTTTTTAGACAACCAGCTAAATGGACTTGTCAGTATAGTAGAAAAACTGTAATTTCCTCGTTAATATTCTTAAAGTAGTTTATGTCATAATCTCTTAAAGGGGAAAAGGAACTTGCAACAATGAAATAAGGTAATTGAAATTTAAATATGCAATTAGGTAATTTCCCTCTAAATATAGAGAGTAAAAATGTATTTTAAAGGGTTTTAAACCATTATTGGTCTTCTGGTTACTCAATTCACCCTTTCCCCACCCCTCCCTTCTTCTCCTTCCATTACTCCATTACCATTGCTTGTCTCCTGAAGAGCCTGAATCACAGAGATCTTTCAGTGGTCTGGGTGATTCAGATCTACTCTTATTTTTAATACCTAATTCCATGTAGAAAGATACAATTTAAATCCAATTTCATGGTAATTTTAATAGGACATTTGCATCATGAAATTCTTGTAAATCTAATCTTACTCTAAGTATAGTTCTCCAGATGTACCCTTCTGCTATACACCAAAGTCTCATAACTTGGCCAATGGGAATGAGGCAATAGAGGCACTTGGAATAACCCTGTGGGAGGAGGCTGAGGTAGTACTTCAACAATTCGTTCATTGACACTACTAGAAAACCATGGAATCTCACAGAATTGGCACTGCTCACAGAGCAAACTACTACCTAAGCCACCATGTGACTCTCTGGCCTTTTGAGGCTCAGGCAACCTCTCTCAGGTAGTTCATGTTTTGGTGGTGTATCACTGGCAAGACTCATCCTGAAACTTCACTGAAGAAACTAGACTGTCCCTGCAAAATTAAGCATCACTCCACCTGCTCCTAAATTTCCTCTTTTACTAGTTGGAACTTTTACTTTTTGCCTCTTTTTAGGATAAACAAAAATATCTTTTTTTCCCCACAAACTTTCCTACAAATTATTTTATTTATTTATTTATCATGTATACAATATTCTGTCTGTATGCCTGAAGGGCAGAAGAGGGCTCCAGACCTCTTTACAGATGGTTGTGAGCCACCATGTGGTTGCTGGGAATTGAACTCAGGACCTTTGGAAGAATAGGCAATGCTCTTAACCACTGAGCCATCTCTCCAGCCCCCCTACAAATTATTTTTAAATACACAGTTGAAAACAATTTCAGATACCCAAATTTGTTCTCTTCCCATTCACCAAAAAGAAAACAAGTTTAAGAAACATAATCATAAACAGTAATTATTACACCAATAAATGTAACTGTATGTTGATTTTTATATCACTATTATTCATAATAAAAGAGTTTTTTCTCATTCTCATTCCATGGATGTGTAAAGTTGTAGATCGTATTCCTAACAATTGGTCTATTAAGACTTGTTCATCTAATTTACATCTCACATTCATGTCTCTTTTTAAAAAGAGATTTGCATCCTTGAAGTAACAAATATAAAGGAAGGATTCTGTCACCATAACTGCTTTACCCCAAATAGCCTATCAACTCAATTCCTTAATCAGCTTTCAGGTGTTAAAAACTCCTTTCTTTTTGCTGACAAGGTTAACATTCTGAGACAGCCATCTGCTGCTGCCTAGGAGCCGGTGGCATCTCACCACTGCTTCTGCAGTTTCTGTGGGAACTCGTGGGTGGTCCAAACTTCTATCCATGCCTTCATGCACAGCAATTCATTAGGAAAATCTCCAACTCTCCAAGCTGCCCCACCATTGCTATATTACCTGTGGGAAGTTGCAGTTCATCTCCTTTGAAGCTTCCTCTGGTGAAGAAATCATGAATTTTCCACCATAGGTTACTTTCCAATATTCACATGCAAACCTGTTTCAAAAGTAAATTGTTTCTTTTTAAAACTTACCTCATGGGCTTGGATCCCTTACGTCCAACATCAAGATTATTTCAATCTTTTCTTCATTGTCTGCTGTGCCTTACTCCTAACATAAACAAATGACTTATCAATCTACATTGATTTAAATTGAATTTCTAAAACTCATTAGTGTAAATGAGTAATTTCAGTACCATTTAGCCTTTTATATGTGAAATTTTATTGTTATCTTTTCCCAGGTGAGAAACCTTCCTTCAATTCATTCCTGCTCTAGTAAGCTAGTCTCTTGAACAATTTTATGTCTATAATGTTTCAAATTTAATCAATTACTCACTGGTCCTATGTCTTTATGCTTTTAATAGCTTATATAATTTGTATGTGGTTAAGCAAGAATTCCAAGATAATTAAGAAAAAAACAGAATATGAGATCTAAAACAAGACTTCATTTTCTTTCTAAAATGTCTATGAGTTCACTTGTAATATTCCTTTTACCAGAATAAATCTGATGTACATGGCTCTTAGTATTATTTAAACTTGGAAGCTCAAAATGGCCTTGTTTTTAGTATTTAAGACCTATTTCTAAACAGAAAACAAGAGAGAGAAAGAGAGAGAGAGAGAGAGAGAGAGAGAGAGAGAAGAAGGAGGGAGGGAGGAAGGAAGGAAGGAAGGAAGGAAGGAAGGAAGGAAGGAAGGCAGAAATTGTACTGATTTTAGAAGTTGATATATACTGTGGGACAACACAAAAACAAAAGATGAAATTCAGAGAGAAGATAGTACCTATAATATTGGGAAGCTTTTTTACTGAACATGTTTAATTAACATGATGGACCCAGTGAAACCAGTATACTATTTACATTCAAGCATGTTGCCAACTGACTGATGGGTCTGCATACAAGATTCCAGGAAGCCATGTATGGCCAACAAGCATAGCCCTCACCCATGTTACTTTCCGCTTATAGTATTTAAATGGTTCTTGTTGTTTCATGGCACAAGAGCAAACATATCCATCATAAGTGTCAGGAACATACAAAGCTCCCATTTCAAGTTGTCTCTATTTTATTTTAAATTCTAATGGAAAGACTATATGCTTGATGACCTGATAGCAAGGGTAGAGACTGCAGGCAATGGACAAACACTTGAGGAAAATAACTGAAGTCATTATGAAAGCAGCAGAATTTTCTAGAGGCTGAAGAGGATTTTGTCTCTGAAAATAGTGTCTATTAAAACCATATCAACATAAAGACTTTTATGATAGTATATCTAACCAGAATATAAAATTTTTATTTCTGATATCAGTTTCAATTGAATTTTGACTATCAGAATGCATTCTAATTTTTAAGTATGAACTATGTCTTCATGCAATAACCTATTGTTCTCAATGACTTAAAATTAAAATTTTAAAAATATTTTTAAAAGTTAGTTCATAATAGCAGCCATTGTGCTCACAGAAATGTGCTGATCTCTCAGGAGCTAGCTACAGAAATGGGTAAGGTCCCTCATAAAATTAATTGTGAAGGATATCCATGATCAAGCTCTATTTCAAATTTAATAGTGCTTAGAGATAAAGAATGCATTTTATAAGAAGACTTTGTTAGTAAACTTGTCGTTTTCAGTTTTCCTACAAGGTCCATGATATCACTATCTGCAAGTAGGTGGCTGCATTTCCAGTGCTAGCCATGAATTCTCTCTTGTTGAACAGACCTGAAGTCTAACTAGAGAGCGATTGGTTACTGACAAGATCCGAGGTCCACTATTATACCTTTATGGTTATTGCTCCATGTCAGTTATTGTAGTTCATGTGCATCATAGATGGTTAGGAGTTTTGATGACTTCCAACCCTTGGAAGTTTAAATGGCATCTTTAGAACTATGAAAACTAGTCCTCAGGGAGGAGTTTTTCAGGTCAAATCCAGTGCATATTGTCCAGGTCTGGTCTTTGAATTACACAGATCATTAGATCCAAAGATGTGTGTAGTTCTCAATTCTATATAAAAAAATTTCTCTATGAAATAGACAGAGGAGAGCATTGCTGAAAAACCACAGACCAAAATGCAGACAATAAGTAATTTTGTGGTGCCCAGCCCCAACTGATCCATACGTGAAGCAGCTCCTGCATCTGGGACTCAAGGAATTTCATGCAAGAAGAGGCAGAAAGATTTCATGAGCCGGAAGAATAAAATGTCGGCTATGAGAGTGTGCATCCTTGAAATAACAGGGCACCTATACAGACTCAACCAAAAGGACCTAAACAAGGATGACTGTTGTGGAATATGTGTACTGTGTAAAGAGGTACTGCTATGATTCATGTCATAAAATGCTGAATGGCCTATAATTAGACAGGAGGTATAGGTGAGACTTCTGGGCAGAGAAAGCTCTGGAAAGAAGAAAGTCAGAGTCGCCAGCCTGACTCAGAGAAAAAAACAGGAGATACAAGACAGAAGAGAGGTAATGTCATGTGGTAGAATGTAGACTAAATATAAATGGGTTAATTTAACTTGTAATAGCTAGTTGAGACAAATCTAAAATCAAGATGAAGTTTTCATAATTAATAATGAGTTTCTGTGTCATCATTTGTGAGCTGGCTGCTGACAAAAAAAGCTTGCTACAGATGACAGCAAGAGACCTGCCAACATGGGAGGAAGAAATGCCACAGAGTCACAGAGCCCCAGTCCTAGACAAAGAACTACAGGCAACTGAAGAATGCTGGGAGACAGACTAAAATAGTCTGTCTCAGTGATTATTTTTTTTTATTGCGAAAAGAAGAAAAAAAACATAAACAAAAAACAAGTTTCCACCTCCTCCCAGCCTCCCATTTCCCTTCCCCTCCTCCCACCCTTCTCCCCCTCCTCCCACCCTTCTCCCCCTCCTCCCACCCTTCTCCCCCTCCCCCCACTCCTCTCCCCCTCCCTCTCCAGTCCACAGAGCAGTCCGGGTTCCCTGCCCTGTGTTAAGTCCTAGGTCCTCTCCGTCCATATCTAGGAAGGTGAACATCCAAACTGGCTAGGCTCCCACAAAGCCAGCACATTAAGTAGGATCAAAACCCCCTGCCATTGTCCTTGGTGTCTCATCCGCCCTCATTGTTCGCCATGTTCAGAGTCCGGTTTTATCCCATGCTTTTTCGGTCACAGTCCAGCTGGCCTTGGTGAGCTCCCAGTAGATCAGCTCCTCTGTCTCAGTGGGTGGATGCACGCCTCGTGGTCCCGAATTCTTTGCTCATGTTCTCCCTCCTTCTGCTCCTCCTTGGGACCTTGGGAGCTCAGTCCAGTGCTCCTGTGTGGGTCACTGTCTCGATCTCTATCCATCACCAGATGAAGATTCTATGATGATATGCAAGATATTCGTCAGTATTGCTCTAGGATAGGGTCATTTCAGGTTCCCAATCCTCAGCTGCCCAAGGAACTAACTGGGAACCTCATCTTGGGCACTAGGGAGCCCCTCTAGGGTCAAGTCGCTTGCCCACCCTAAAGTGGCTCCCTTAACTAAGAATTGTGGTTCCGTGCTCCCCTATCCACCTTTCCTTTATCCCAATTCTCTCGTTTCCCAGGTCCCCCCTCCTTCCCTTCTAACTTTTCTCTCCCCATCTCCCCTTACCCCCATCCCACCCCCCCCCAAGATCCCATTTTCTCCCCGGAAATTTGGTCTACTTCCCTTAGCGAAGAGGACAACTATATGTTTTTCCTTCGGTTCACCTTCTTCCTTAGCTTCTTTAAGTTCACCTATTGTAGACTCCGTGGTCCTTATTTATGGCTAGAAACCAATTATGAGTGAGTACATCCCATATTCATCTTTTTGGGTCTGGGACACCTCACTCAGGATAGTGTTTTCTATTTCCATCCATTTGCATGCAAAATTCGAGAAGTCATTGTTTTTTACTGCAGCGTAGTATTCTAGCGTGTATATATTCCATACTTTCTTCATCCATTCTTCCATTGAAGGGCATCTAGGTTGTTTCCAGGTTCTGGCTATTACAAATAATACTGCTATGAACATAGTTGAACAAATGCTTTTGTCATTTGATAGAGCATCTCTTGGGTATATTCCCAAGAGTGGTATTGCTGGGTCCAGGGGTAAGTTGATCCCGAATTTCCTGAGAAACCGAAACACTGACTTCCACAGTGGTTGCACAAGATTGCATTCCCACCAGCAATGGATGAGGGTACCCGTTCCTCCACAGCCTCTCCAGCAAAGGTTATCCTTGGTGTTTTTGACTTTAGCCATTCTGACAGGTGTAAGATGATATCTCAAAGTTGTTTTGATTTGCATTTCCCTGATTGCTAAGGAAGTTGAGCACGACCTTAAGTGTCTTTTGGCCATTTGAACTTCTTCTGTTGAGAATTCTCTGTTCAGTTCAGTGCCCCATTTTTTAATTGGGTTAATTAGCATTTTAAAGTCTAGTATCTTGAGTTCTATATATTTTTTGGAGATCAGACCTTTGTCTGTTGCGGGGTTGGTGAAGATCTTCTCCCAGTCAGTAGGTTGCCTTTGTGTCTTAGTGACAGTGTCCTTTGCTTTACAGAAGCTTCTCAGTTTAAGTAGGTCCCATTTATTCAATGTTGCCCTTAATGTCTGTGCTTCTGGGGTTATACATAGGAAGCGATCTCCTGTGCCCATCTGTTGTAGGGTATTTCCCACTTTCTCTTCTATCAGGTTCAGTGTGTTCGGACTGATATTGAGGTCTTTAATCCATTTGGACTTGAGTTTTGTGCACGGTGAGAGATATGGGTCTATTTTCATTCTTCTACAGGTTGACATCCAGTTGTGCCAGCACCATTTGTTGAAGATGCTTTCTTTCTTCCATTGCATACTTTTAGCTCCTTTATCGAAAATGAGGTGTTCATAGGTTTGTGGGATAAAATCCGGGTCTTCTATACGATTCCATTGGTCGACTTCTCTGTTTTTATGCCAGTACCACACTGTTTTCATTACTGTAGCTCTGTAATAGAGTTTGAAGTCAGGGATGGTAATGCCTCCAGAAGATCCTTTATTGTATAGGATTGTTTTGGCTATCCTGGGTTTTTTGTTTTTCCATATAAAGTTGATTATTTTCTTCTCCAGATCTGTGAATAATTTTGATGGGATCTTGATGGGGATTGCATTGAATCTATAAATTGCCTTTGGTAGAATTGCCATTTTTACTATGTTGATCCTCCCAATCCAAGAGCAAGGGAGGTCCATCCATTTTTTGGTATCCTCTTCAATTTCTTTCTTCAATGCCTTGAAGTTCTTGTCAAATAGATCTTTCACTTCCTTGGTTAGATTTACCCCCAGATATTTTATGCTGTTTGTGGCTATCGTGAATGGTGAAGCTTCTCTGATTTCCCTCTCTGCTTCCCTATCCTTTGTGTATAAGAGGGCAACTGATTTTTTGGAGTTGATCTTGTATCCTGCCACATTACTAAAGCTGTTTATCAGCTGTATAAGTTCTTTGGTGGAGTTTTGGGGGTCGCTTATGTACACTATCATATCATCTGCAAATAACGAAAGTTTAACTTCTTCCTTTCCAATTCGAATCCCCTTGATCCCATTATGTTGTCTTATTGCTATTGCTAGAACTTCAAGCACTATATTGAAGAGGTATGGTGAGAGTGGACAGCCTTGCCGTGTTCCTGAGTTAAGCGGGATGGCTTTGAGTTTCTCTCCGTTTAATTTGATGTTAGCTGTCGGCTTGCTGTATATAGCTTTTATTATATTTAGGTATGACCCTTGTATCCCTAATCTCTCCAAGACTTTTAACATGAATGGATGTTGAATTTTGTCAAATGCTTTTTCAGCATCTAATGAAATGATCATATGGTTTTTTTCTTTCAGTTTATTTATATGCTGGATTACATTGATAGATTTTCGTATGTTGAACCAGCCCTGCATCTGAGGAATGAAGCCTACTTGATCATAATGGATAATTTTTCGGATGTGTTCTTGGATTCGATTTGCCAGTATTTTGTTGAGGATTTTTGCGTCGATATTCATGAGTGAGATTGGCCTGTAGTTCTCTTTCCTGGTTGAGTCTTTGAGTGGTTTTGGTATCAGAGTAATTGTGGCTTCATAAATGGAATTTGGTAAAGACCCTTCTGATTCTATATTGTGGAATACATTAAGGAGTATAGGTATTAGGTCTTCTTGGAAGTTCTGGTAGAATTCTGCATTGAAACCATCTGGTCCTGGGCTTTTTTTGGTAGGGAGGTTTTTGATAACAGCTTCTAATTCTTCGCGACTTACAGGTCTGTTTAGATTGTTCACCTGGTCCTGGTTTAGTTTTGGTAAATGGTATTTATCTAAAAAAGCGTCCATTTCTTTTACATTTTCCAGTTTTGTGGCATATAGGCTTTTGTAGTAAGATCTAATGACTCTCTGAATTTCCTCTGTGTCTGTGGTTATGTCCCCCTTTTCATTTCTGATCTTATTAATTTGCGTGTTCTCTCTCTTTCATTTGATTAGTTTGGATAGGGGTTTATCTATCTTGTTGATTTTCTCCAGGAACCAGCTTTTTGTTTCATTGATTCTTTGGATTGTTTTCTGTGTTTCTATTTTGTTGATTTCAGCCCTCAATTTGATTATTTCCAGTCTTCTACTCCTCCTAGGTGAGTCTGCTTCTTTTTTTTCTAGAGCTTTCAAGTGGGCTGTTAAGTCTCCAATATGTGCTTTCTCTGTTTTCTTTAGGTGGGCACTTAGTGCTATGAACTTTCCTCTCAGGACTGCTTTCATAGTGTCCCATAAGTTCGAGTATGTTGTTTCTTAATTTTCATTGAATTCAAGGAAGACTTTAATTTCTTTCTTTATTTCTTCCTTAATCCAGGTATGGTTCAGTAGATGACTGTTCAGTTTCCATGAGTTTGTAAGCTTTCTGGGGGTAGCATTGTTGTTGAATTCTAACTTTAATCCATGGTGATCTGATAAGACACAGGTGGTTACTAATATTTTTTTGTAACTGTGTAAGTTCGCTTTGTTACCAAGTATGTGGTCAATTTTCGAGAAGGTTCCATGAGCTGCAGAGAAGAAGGTATATTCTTTCCTCTTTGGGTGGAATAATCTATACATGTCTGTTAAGTCCATTTGCTTCATTACCTCCATTAATTCTCTAATTTCTCTGTTAGGTTTCTGTCTGATTGACCTGTCCATTGGTGAGAGAGGAGTGTTGAAGTCTCCTACTATTAGTGTGTGCGGTTTGATTGCTGCCTTGAGTTTTAGTAATGTTTCTTTTACGTATGTGGGTGCTTTTATATTAGGGGCATAGATATTCAGGATTGAGACTTCTTCCTGATGAATTGTTCCTGTTATGAGTATAAAATGTCCCTCTCCATCTCTTCTGATTGATTTAAGTTTGAAGTCAACTTTGTTAGAAATTAGTATGGCCACACCTGCTTGTTTCTTAGGTCCATTTGCTTGATAAGCCTTTTCCCAGCCCTTTACTCTGAGTAGGTGCCTGTCTTTGTGGTTGAGGTGTGTTTCTTGTAGACAGCAGAATGTTGGATCCTGTTTTCTTATCCAATCTCTTAGCCTGTGCCTTTTTATAGGTGAGTTGAGCCCATTGATATTAAGTGATATTAATGACCAGTGGTTGTTAACTCCGGTCACTTTTTAAGTAGTAGGGTTTGTGTGTTTTCCTTCTTTGATTTGCGCTGGTGAAGGGTCTCTAGATGTCTGAGTTATTGTGGTCATTGTTGGACTCCTTGGTTAGTGATTTTCCTTCTATTATTTTCTGTAAGGCTGGATTTGTGGCTACGTATTGTTTAAATTTGTTTTTGTCCTGGAAAATTTTGTTTTCTCCATTTATAGTGAATGAAAGTTTGGCTGGATATAGTAGTCTGGGCTTGCATCCGTGGTCTCTTAGTTTTTGGAGAACATCTATCCAGGACCTTCTGGCTTTCATGGTTTCCATAGAGAAGTCAGGTGTAAGTCTGATAGGTTTACCTTTATAAGTAACTTGGCCTTTTTCCTTTGCGGCTCTTAATATTCTTTCTTTATTCTGTATATTTTGTGTTTTGATTATTATATGGCGAGGGGATGTTTTCTTTTGATCCAGCCTATTTGGTGTTCTGTATGCTTCTTGAACCTTCATAGGTACATCTGTCTTCAGGTTGGGAAAGCTTTCTTCTATAATTTTATTAAGTATATTTTCTGTACCGTTGAGCTGCACTTCTTCTCCTTCTTCTACTCCAATTATTCTTAGGTTTGGTCTTTTTATTGTGTCCCATATTTCCTGAATGTTTTGTGATGAGAGTTTGTTGGACTTGCTGTTTTCTTTGATCAGAGTGTTTATTTTCTCTATGTTATCCTCAGAATCTGAGATTCTTTCTTCTATCTCTTGTATTCTGCTGGTTATACTTGATTCTGTATTCTCTATTCGTTTACCTAGATTTTCCAAGTCCAGTCGGCCCTCTGTTTGTGTTTTCTTCTTTGCCTCCATTTCAGTTTTCAAGTCATGAACTGTTTCCTTTATCTGCTTGATTGTTTTTCCTTGGTTTCCTAGGGTATCATTCACTGATTTACTCAATTCCTCGAACTTTCTATTATACTTCTCATCCATTTCTATAAGGGCGTTTTTTATATGCTGTTTAAGGGTGTCAATCACTTTCATGAAGTCAGTTTTTTCTACTTCTTCTTGATTAAGGTGTTCATGTCCTCCTGTTGTGGGGTCACTGGCTTCTGGTGGTTTCGTGTTGTTTTTCAGATTGTTGGGAGAATTCCTGCATTGGCGTCTGCCCATCTCTTCCTCCCAATACTCCCCTTTGGATCTTCTTTTATAGGATCAGGTCTTCTTTCTTGACCACTGATGTACCTTCCCAGTGATGTCACTCCCCAGAGATGTTTCTCCACACTGATGTTTCACTTGGTGCCCAGAACGAAACTCCACGCTGCTTGGTTAGCTCACTAACAAAGGGCCCACCCCGCTCGCTGCGGGCAGGCTATGGGAACAAAGGAGCTACCGGCCACCCCTATGTCCTCCCGGTTCAGATTCGGTCCCAGCACCCTAGCAGGTTGGGCAGGGAGGCGCTATGCCCCAAAGGAGGGAGGGAGACAGGGGGTGTGGGGATCTGGATGTAAGCTGAGTGGGATAGGAAGAGAGAGGGGGTTTGGGCAGTATAGCCCCTGTAGGATGGCCAGGAAGTGTGGGCGGGCTGAGGTATGATCCCAGCTGCCACAGCACTCACTCACCACAATGATGTTTCACTCGGTGCCCAGATCGAAACTCTGGAAACTCTGTGCTGCTTGGTTAGCTCGCGAACAAAGGGCCCACCCCGCTCGCTGCGGGCAGGCTATGGGAACAAAGGAGCTACCGGCCACCCCTATGTCCTCCCGGTTCAGATTCGGTCCCAGCACCCTAGCAGGCTGGGCAGGGAGGCGCTATGCCCCAAAGGAGGGAGGGAGACAGGGGGTGTGGGGATCTGGATGTAAGCTGAGTGGGATAGGAAGAGAGAGGGGGTTTGGGCAGTATAGCCCCTGTAGGATGGCCAGGAAGTGTGGGCGGGCTGAGGTATGATCCCAGCTGCCGCAGCACTCACTCACCACAATGATGTTTCACTCGGTGCCCAGATCGAAACTCTGCGCTGCTTCTGTCCCAGTGATTATTGATTATTCAGTACCAACTGATTAACCCTAGAGTTTGAGAGAAAACAAGGATGCAAATGAAACTATTCAAGGACTGAAAATAAAAATAGAAGCAATAAAAAAAACACAAATTAAGAGAATTCTGAAAATAAAAAATCTAGGTACTTGAACAGGATCCACAAATGCAATCATTATGAACAGAATACAAGAGATGGAGGAATCTCAGGATTAGAAGGTACATAGAAAATTTTGATACAGTAGACAATTAAAATGTTAAATCTAAAAAAATTCTTGACATGAAACATCCAGGAAACCTAGAACAATATGAAAGAAATAAACAAAAGAATAATAGAAATAGAAGAAGGAACAGATTCACACCTCAAAGGCCCAGAAATATCTTCAAAAAATCATAGAAGAAATTTTTCATGTTCTAAAGAAGGAGGCACCTACAAAGGTACAAGAATCCTACAGAACAGCAAATAGATTGGACCAGAAAAGTAAGTCACCCTGTCATTTAATAATCAAAACACTAAACATAGAAGGAATATTAAAATCTACAAGTAGAAAAGGCCAAGTAACATATAAGACAAACCTATTAGGAGTACTCTTGAGTTTTCAATAGAAAAAGCCTGAAGGTCTGGACAGATATTTTACAGAGTTTAAGAGACCACAGATGCCAGCCAACACTACTATAACTAGCAAAGCTTTCAAAAACAACAGATGGATAAGAAAGGCTATTCCATGACAAGGTCAAGTTTAAACAGTATCTAACTACAAAATCAAGCTCTACAAAAAGCGATAGGAGGAAAATTTCAACTCCAACATGAGGAGGTTAGCTACATCCATGAAAACCCAAAAAAGAAGAAAAACTCTCTCTCTCTCTCTCTCTCTCTCTCTCTCATATAGATATAGATAGATAGATATAAATATAGGATATAGATGATACAGATATAGATATCATGTACTCACTATGACCATTACTACCACCAGAAAAATAACAGGAATTAACAATCATTGGTATCACTCAATATCTATCAATGGACCCAATTCCCTAGTGCAAAAAATGGATTCCTAACAAAATGGATGAAAAAAACAGGATCCATCTTCTGTTCATAAAAGAAATACTCTTCATTACATCAAATATAGATATTACCTCAGAGTAAGGGCTGAAAAAAGATTTTGCAAGCAAATAGTATCAATAATCTGGTATAGCCATGCTAACAACTAACAAAATAGACATCAAACCAAAATTAATCCAAAAAGATGGGGACGGACATATCAGACTCACCAAAGAAAAAAGATTCACTGAGATGATGTCTCAATTCTTGACATCAATGCTCCAATGCAAGGGAACCCACATTTAGGAAACAAACATTACTAAATCTTAAATCACCCAAAGAACCCCAAACATTAATAGTGGAAGACTTCAATCCTTACTCTCACCAATGGACAGGTAATTGAGACAGAAATTAGAGAGAGATAATGGAACCAACAGATATTATGAATCAAATATACTTAGCAGATATCTTTGGAACATTTCACCCAAACACAAAAGGATATACATTCTTCACAGCACCTCATAGGACCTTCTCTAAACTTGACCAAATACTCAGTCACAAAGCAAATCTCAACAGATATAAGAAAATTGAAATAACTCCCTATATCTTATCAGACCACCATGGATTAAAGCAGAATTTCAGCAACAGAAATGGCAAAAGACCTACAAACTCCTAGAAACTGAACAGTTCTCTACTGGACTACCAGTGGGCCAAGGAAGAAATAAAGAAAGAAATTAAAGGCTGTAACATGTGGGCCTCCTTGTTGGGTTTTCTGTACCACCCAGTACCCCACAGCCAGCAAGCCCCCAAAGAAAATCACACAGAGAGTATATATTAGGTTATAACTGATTAGCCCATTAGCTCAGGCTAGTTATTAGCTCTTGTAGCTTATATTAACCCATTGTTCTTATCTATGTTAGCCACATGGCTTGGTACCTTTCTCAGTGGTGGATTACATCTTGCTTCTCAGTGGTCTGGGCAAAAATGGGGGAAGAGCTTCCTTCCTCCCAGAATACTCCTGTTCTCATTGCCCCGTGTCTATTTCCTATCTGGTTGACCTGCCTATACTTCCTGCCTGGCAAATTAGCATTTATTTAAAACATAATTGACAGAATACAGACAATTCTCCTGCACCAAAAGGCTTCCTAGATTTCAACAAAAATGAATGCACAACATGCCCAAACTTATGGGACACAATGAAAGCAGTGCTAAGACACTTTGGAAATCAATACAGCAGTTTCTCAGAAAGTTGAAAATCAATCCACCTCAAAACCCAACTATATCATTCTTGGGCATGTGCCCAAAGGATACTCAATCATACTACAAGGATATTTGCTCAGCTATGTTCATAACAGCATTATTCATAATAACCAGAACCTGGTAGCAACCTAGATATCCCTCAGTTGAAGAATGAATCAAGAAATTGTGGTAAATTTATGTACTTAATAAAGTATTAATTAGCTATAAAAATAAAATAAAATAAAGCTAAAACAAAAAAATGACCTCACAAAATTTCCAGGCAAATGGATGAACTAGGAAAAAAACATCCTAAATGAGGTAATCCAGAAAGCAAACATGGTATGTATTCACTTATAAGTGGATATTAGCTATAAAGTAAAGGATAGCCACACTACAATCTGCACATCCAGAGAGGCTAGGTAACAAGGAAAGCTCAAGGGAAACTTATGAATCTCTCTGGGAATAGAAAATAGAATAGACAACATGGGTAAAGAAGGGGGTCAGGAGGGACAGGAACAGGAGGGATTTGGTGGGTGGGATGGAGGTAGAGAGTACCAGGAGAGACAATTGAAATTGGGGGCATCTTGGAGACAAACTGAAAAACTAAAGAAATGAAAATTCCCAGAAATTCACAAAGGTGATGCTAGCTAACACTACTAGCAATGGAAGATTCATAACCTGAACTGGCCATCTCCTATGATAAGGAAAGACTTTCAGTAGAGAGATTTGTACACCAACCAGCCACATAACTTTAAACCTACAATTTGTCCTACCTAAAAGATGTTCTGGAGTAGATGCTTCACAGAAATTGTGAAAGTGGGCCAATCAATGACTGATCCAGCTAGGGACCCATGCTATAAGAGGGACCCTACCCCTGCCACTACCTGGAGGGCTAGATTTCAGAGGCTGAATAGTCCAGAGATATAGAATAGAACAAAATATGACAGGGAAAAATATCAATGAAATGATTCCTAATGATATTCTGCTATACACATAGATTGGTGCTTAACCTAACTGTCATCAGAGAGGCTTCATTCAGCAACTGATGGAAACAGATGCAGACTCACAGCCAAAAGTTAGGCAGATATCAGGGGATCCTGAGGAAGAGGGGAGGAAGGATTTTAGGAACCAGAGGAGTTGAGGACACCACAAGAAAACTCACAGAATCAACTTACCTGATCTCCTAGGAGTTCACAGAGACTAAACTGACAACCAGGGAGCCTGCATGAAACTAACTTGGGCCCTCTGCATATATGTTTCAGTTATACAGCTTGGTTTTCTTCTGGACTCCTAACAGCGGGAGCAGAGGCTGTCTCTGACTCTTTTGCCTGCTTTTGGGACCCTTTCCCTCATACTAGGTAGCCTTGTCTAGCCTTAAACTTGAAATACCATGTTTGGTTGATGTTTATGGGATGCCTGTCATTTTCTGGTTAGTAATGGAGGAGTCAATGCTGGATGCAGATGGGAGATGTGGGGGATGAGACTGTGAGGAGACGAAGGAGTGATAACAGCAATTGGGTTGTCAAATAAATAAATAAAATATTTAATTAAAAAAACAAAAACCAGAGAATTCCTGATGTTGCTGGTGTAGTTGAACAAGAATGTTAAGCTTAGCAGACTGTGGTGATCAGGGCTGGGAGACAGTTAAGTGAAGTCAAATAAAACAAAATGGAGTCACCATGGTTGGTTCAGCTAATCAGGATGGAAGAAACCTGAGGAGTTGCCAGGGGCACCTCCAAAAGCCACTTTATTATTTTTAACAATCTAGAATTATTTCTTTTTGTCCACAGAAAGAAAAAAAGACTACTATAATTCCACTCAGCATAACAGAATTCAGTTTAATAAGTTAAAGAGTTAAAATATTAGTTATTTCAAATTGTACATTTTTCATACTCCCAGTTCTAGTTCTATTCCTCTCAGGACCAGGGCCTCCACTTCCTTAGTCCCCAGTGTCTGTCTCTAATTTACTCTGCCTTGTCTTTTCTCAATTCCTTGACTTAATAAACTGCTCTGGAGTAGAAATTAGCCAGCCTTGTCAGTTGCTTGTAAATTTTAATGACCCTCCGCTAACACTGCAGCTATCAAATGCACTTTATAATCAGAGACCCTTTAAGGACAAATGTCTCCCAGCAGAACTGTGCCCTCTTTGTAAGAGGGACACAATAGAATGGATTAGAAAACATGTTTCTTCCATGAACGCTGGGGTAGAATTAACCCTCCAGGTCTGGTGGAAATTAAAACATAACTGCTCAGCAGAGACTCACATGTTATGTGTTTGAATAATAGGAAATGTTAACAAAATGGTTGGCTCACAGTAGGCACTTAGTAAATATTTGAAGAATTACTAAATTAATACTTCTGTTTTCACATTCTGAGTGGAACCTGTATAAACCCTGTTGCCTAGTAACTGTTCAATGAATCTGTTCCTGATCCCAAAATAGATGTATAATTTTCATTTATAATTTATAAATTACTTTTGTGAGTATAATTATAGATGAGCATTTTTTGTAAAAATATAGGTTCAGCTTTAAATAATCTGTTATAAATAACAATTTCTTTCAAAGCATTAGATACTAAAAAACATTTTCTCAATTAATTTATATAATGAATGCCAAACACTCAGTCTGGATATGTGAAGTGTGTTCCTGTAATAGATAGCCTAAAACTCAATACTTTGAAATAATGAAATAACTTCAACTTACACAGTATCCCTAGTAAGCTTATATAAAGGATCTATCAACTCTCACTATACATTGAGCTAAGGTAACAGAAATCTAGTCTCAGGCAGTTTTCCATGGTTACATGGAAAGCAAAAAAGATGAAATGCTGAGTGCAAGGTTAGTTCTGGTGGGCATTCTTAGGTTGACATGTCATATGTCTCAAAATAGAATAAAACAAAGGAAGTCACATATCCACCCCTAGACCATATATGTGTGTATGTATGTAATCCTCCAACATACTCTTTGGGACCACAGAAAATATCAGGATACATGGTGAACAGGAACTCAATCTCCTACAATTATCAGGTCTCACTAACATACAGTGCTAACATAGGCTCTCCATAGCATCATCTCCTTTGGGCTAGGACTAATATTTCTTCAGTTTCCACCTCATCCAAAAAAATATGCTTCAATTCATGGTTAAAGTTGCTTATGGTGACCATTTATCCACAAATCAATTAGAAAATAAATACCAATCCCTTATGAGAAAACTTAGGTTATAGAGGTTTAAATACAATCCTTACCCAGACGTTTTCTGCTTAGTGTTTTCCCATCCAGACCTTCTGTAATTAATAAATGTAGACGAGAAACTTCTCTCTGAATGCCCAAGGCATGTTTGTATATTGTCTACTCTCTGTCCAAAACACTGTATCTGCTAGTACAGGTGAAAAAAAAATAACCTTTTTTCTTTTTGCCTGGGGTTTATACTGGAACCAGAGGAATTAAGGAATAGCCATGAATGTCTCATGAAATAAAGAATACCACATAAATCTTTGAAAGGCTGTAAACTCAGAGCACAGGGACTAGAGAAGAGATACGAGAGAAACTTGGACGAGCTGGCCAAGAGCTGTAGAGGTAAATAATGTTCTCTCTAACATTCACTATATCTACCTATTTTGTCAGTAGTGGTCATTTAATGTTTTATACCAATTGATTTCTCCTGAATCCCAGGAAAAATCTCTAATTTCATGTCTGGGACTTAAGACTAGACAGAGCAACAAAGTTGTCTTTGGGTTGACTTGCTGATTTAGCAACTTTTTTCAGAAACATTGGGATAGGAAAGGAACACCATAGGTTTTGAGGTCGGACTGACAACATTTTGAATACCAGTTCTAATGATCACTGCTTACTTTCTCACTGAGCCTCTTGTCTTTCCTTCCAAATGATGCCTGCCACTACACTGCAATGTCACTATGTTTAAAATGAGAAGGAAGAGTAGAGGGTACATGCCTGCCACAGAGCGCTTCCTCAGCTCCCGAGTGACCCACACACAGCCTTGCTGCTGGACATCCATCCCAAACCAACTCTCTAGTTTCTATTTTTATATGAAATATACAATTTATGACTACTCTGGGAAATGTTTTATTAGTCTATAAACAGTGATACAAAATAATACTGTTAACCAGATTAAGATGCTCTCTTTGATGTAATATGAATTTTGAAATGAAATAAAGCCTTAAAAAATTTCTTTGTGGGAGCCTAGCCAGTTTGGATGCTCACCTTCCTAGACCTGGATGGAGGGGGGAGGACCTTGGACTTTCCACAGGGCAGGGAACCCTGACTGCTCTTCAGACTGGAGAGGGAGGGGGAGAGGAGTGGGAGGAGCAGGAGGGAAATGGGAGGCTGGGAGGAGGCAGAATTTTTTTTCAATAAAAAAGTAAAATAAATAATACATGCAAGCAGAACACTGTATATGTAATAAATAAATAAATTATTTAAAAAATAAATAAATAAATTTCTTTAAATCACATGTAATTACCAGACTCTAGAATTTCTGAAATTCAGGTCTTGTGACTCTGAGCTAACCCTTTTTTATGCTTAGGGAAGTTACCTCCTATTAAAAGATGAGTTTTGTTTTGGTTGTTCTTTTAATTTTAAAATAATCATTTTCTAGACTTTGAAAATAAACCATGATCAGCCATACTATTATACTTTTTGTTGAAAAACTTTAGTACAACAGAAGAATAAAAAATATTTACTAAATTTCAAAATAATCTGAGGGGTGTTCTCTCAACATAAGAATACATAAGAAGCCGGGCGGTGGTGGCGCACGCCTTTAATCCCAGCACTCGGGAGACAGAGGCAGGCAGATCTCTGTGAGTTCGAGGCCAGCCTGGTCTACAAGCGCTAGTGCCAGGACAGGCTCCAAAGCTACAGAGAAACCCTGTCTTGGAAAAACTAAAAAAAAAAAAAAAAAAAAAAAAAAAAAAAATACATAAGAATAAGAAGGGGAGCCAGCAACCTCCTCCAGTACAGGCCCATGCCAGCAACACATGCAGGATCAGGCCTGACCCAGAGACCTCAGCAGGAGCAGGCCCAAGCAAGCAATCTCAAGGATTGCAGAGCGACCTCTGGAAATGCCAGTGACCACTGGGGTGACTGGAACCATGGCCCTGACTCCACCATGAGAAGGAACCATCTAAGCCTTGGATCCACAGGCACATGAAAGAGTGATTACGAGAGGCAGAGCCCCCACTACACCAAACAGAAGAAATGATGGGTAGACAAGGTAACACACTCAAAACCACAAAGAACAACATGACACCAACAAAAACTAGTAACTCTGAAACAATAAGACTTGAACACCCAAATACAAATGAAGCAAAAAAAAATGACCTAAAAAATAACTTTAGGAAAATATTTGAAGCCCTTAAAGAGGAAATGAAAAATTCTCTCAAAGAATTTGAGGAAAAGACAAACAAAATATTGAAAGAAATCAACAAATCCCTTAAAGAAAACCAAGAAATGTAATCAAACAAGTGAAAAAAAAAAACGATTCAAGACTTAAAAACAAAAATAGAGATAATAAAGTAAGCACAAACTGAGGTAATTCTGAAAACAGAAAATATGGGGAAATGATCAGGAACCTCAAATGCAAGCATAAATAACAGAATACAAGAGATGGAAGAGAGAATCTCAAGTGTTGAAGATATGACAGAGAAAATAGACTTATCAGTCAAAGAAAACATTAAATCTAACAAAGGCTTAACACAAAATATCCAGGAAATATGGGACACCATGAAAAGATCAAATCTAAGAATAATAGGGATAGAAGAAGAAGTACAACTCAAAGCACAAAAAATTATAGAAGAAGATTTTCTCATCCCTAAAGAAATATATGCATATGAAGATACAAGTAGCTTAAATAACACCAAATAAACTGGACATAAAAAGGAAAGGTCCCTTGCCACATAGTAATCAAAACAGTAAACATATAGCATAAAGAAAGAATATTAAGAGCTGCAAAGGAAAAAGGCAAAGTAATATATAAAGGCAAATCTAAGAAATATATCCATATGAAGATACAAGTAGCTTAAATAACACCAAATAAACTGGACATAAAAAGGAAAGGTCCCTTGCCACATAGTAATCAAAACAGTAAACATATAGCATAAAGAAAGAATATTAAGAGCTGCAAAAGAAAAAGACAAAGTAACATATAAAGGCAAATCTATCAGGATTAAACCTGACTTCTCAATGGAAACAAAAAGCAATCTACAGATTTAGTACAATGTCTATCAAAATCCCAGCAAAATTCTTCACAGACCTTGAAACAACAATATTCAACTTCATATGAAAAAAACAAAAACCTGAGATAGCCAAAAACAATCTGTACAATAATGTAACTTCTGGAGACATCACAATCCCTGACTTAAAACTCTACTACAGAGCTACAATAATGAAAACAGCCTGGTATTGGCATAAAAACAGACAGGAAGACCAATGAAACCAAATCGAAACCCAGATCTCTCAATCCACACAACTATGCACATCTGATATTTGACAAAGAAGTAAAAAATATAAAATGGAAAAAAGCATATTCAACAAATGGTGCTGGTATAACTGCATATCAATATGTAGAAGAATGCAAATAGATCTGTATCTATCACTATGCTCAAAACTCAAGTCCAGATGGATCAAAGACCTCCATTTAAAACCAACCATGCTGAACCTTATAGAAAAGAAAGTCGGAAGCACACTTGAA
This sequence comes from Microtus oregoni, assembly GCF_018167655.1. Classification (NCBI taxonomy): domain Eukaryota; kingdom Metazoa; phylum Chordata; class Mammalia; order Rodentia; family Cricetidae; genus Microtus; species Microtus oregoni. The sequence continues at coordinate 35,357,857 of NW_024543067.1, forward strand.
CACATTGGCACAGGAGACCACTTCCTAAATATAACCTCAGTAGCATAGACACTCAGAGAAACAATTAATAAGTTGGACCTCCTGAAACTGAGAAGCTTCTTTAAAACAAAGGACATAGTCAACAAGACAAAATGACAGTCTACAGAATGGGAAAAGATTGTCATCAACTCCACATCAGACAGAGGTCTTATCTTCAAATACACAACAAACTCAAGAAACTGGTCATCAGAATAACAAATAATCCAAAAAAAAATGTGATACAGATGTAAACAGAGAACACCCAACAGAAGTATCTAAAATAGCTGAAAGACACTTAAGGAAGTGCTCAACATCCTTAGCCAACAAAGAAATGCAAATCAAAACAACTCTGAGATTCCATCTTACACCTGTTAAGTATAGCAAAGATCAAAAACACTGATGACAGCTTATGCTGTAGAGGATGTGGGGTAAAGGGAAAACTCCTAATTGGTTGGAGTACAAACTGGTACAGCTGTTTTTATTCCAGTATGGTAATTTCTCAGAAAATTAGGAAACAACCTTCCTCAAGACCAGCAATACCTAATTTTTATGTATATACCCAAAGGATGCTCAATCATACCACAAGCACATGTGCTCAACTATGTTCATAGCAGCATTGTTTGCCATAGCCAAAACCTGGTAACAACCTAAATGTCCCTCTACCTAAGAAAAGATAAAGAAGATGTGGTACATTTACACAATGGAGTACTATTCAGCAGGAAAAAATAACGGCACCTTGAAATTTGTCAGCAAATGGATGGATCTAGAAAACATCATATTGAGTGAGGTAACCCAGACCCAGAAAGACAAATATCATATGTCCTCACTCGGAATTGCCTTTTAGACATAAAACAAAGAAAAACCAGCATATAATTCATAATCCCAGAGAACCTAGACAACAAAGAGAACTCTAAGAGAGACATACATGGATGTAATGTATGATATTAGAAAAAGGCAAGATCTGAATAACTTGGGAGCATAGGTATCATAGGAGAAGGTATAAGGGAGGAGAGGGAAGTGAGTGGAGAAAAATATATAGCTCAATAAAAACAATTAAAAAACAAGAAAAAATACTCAAAGGAAAACTAAGATGTGTTATGCCCTCTGATGAACAAATGCAGACTTTGTGGCAGCCTCAATTAAAGTCTGGGATTAAGTTGGAGCTTGAAAAACTGGAGGATCCTGACTTCAAATTCCCACCTGCCCAACTACAAAGACTTTGTTTTGTTTTTTTTCCGCAGAGAAAGGCCATTTTTGCCTTCTCTGAAATGATACTTTAAAAGAGGCCACTGTTATGAACGCTGCTTTTTGTTGTATCTGTTTTTCTAACACTGCTTTTTAAGCTTCCAGAGAAAAAGAAACATGCATGATTTTTCATTTAAACTTTCAGCATTTAAAAGTACTTGAGGGTTATGTATGATGTTAATAATAATATATAATAAAGTAGAAGAGAGAGGGAATGTGATAGTCGAGATAGAGAAAGAACAGAGAAGAGAGCAAGGAAAAAGATATCTTGATTGAGGGAGCCTTTGTAGGGTCAGCAGAAACCTGGCTCTAGAGAAATTCCCAGGAATCTACAAGGATGACCCCAGCTAAGACCCTAAGCAATAGAGGAGATGGGGCCTGATCTTGACTTGTCCTGTAGTCAGACTGATGAACATCTTAAATATCACCATAAACCTTCATCCAGCAATTGATGGAAACATAGGCAGAGACCCACATCGGAGCACTGGATTGAGCTCCCAAAGTTCAGTTGAAGAGTGGAAGGAATGAGGATATGAACAAAAGGTCAAGACCATGATGGGTTCACTCACTGAAACAATTTAGCAAAACGGGGAAAGAACAAGCATAGGACCAAACTAGTCCCTCTGAATGTGGCTGACAGTTGCATGGCTGGGGCAGACTGAGGGGCCACTGGCAATGGCACCAGCACCAGGATTTATCCCTACTGCCTGTACTGGCTTTTTGGGAACCTATTCTCTTTGGATGGATACCTTGCTCAGCCTAGATAGAGTAGAGAGGACCTTGGACCTTCCCCAAAGCAATGTGCCTTACCCTCTCTGTGGATTGGATGTGGGTGGGGTGGGAGGGTATGTGGAGTGAATAGGAGGAGAGGAGGGAGTGGGAACTTGGATTGGTATTTCTTAAAAATCTAATAAAAAAATTTTAAAAAGCAGAAGAAAGAAAGGAGGAGGAGAGAAGGAGGAAGGGAAGGAAAAAAGAAAGAAAAGAGGAACTGAATCTACCATTAACCTTAGATTTTGCATGAGGCTTGAATAGCTATCTTTTCTGTCATAAACAGTACAATAATTTGAAGTTTATCATCATCTAGCACGTTCTTTGTTTTCAACTTTGCCATTCTCTACTGCATTTGTGCATCGTGCCAAAGAAAGTACATTACACTGAATGGGACATGCTTTTTTCTCTTTCCTGTTGTGTACGTGAGGTCTTCAAACTAAACTGATAGCATGCAGATTAGCAGAGGGAAAAGCTCATGTACTTCATTTTTAATCTTACATACTTGTAAGAATCATAGAAAAGAAGTGAAAGCTAAGACCTGGTTAGGATTGAAGTCTGTGTATAATAGATATATTATATATATATTATATATGATATATAATATATGTCTGTGTATAACATATGTCTGTGTATAATATATGTCATATAATATATATCTGTGTATAATATATTATATATATATATTTGTGTGATGGTGACAGGAACTGTACAGTGAAAAGGGATTTTTTAATAATTAATGTCTACTATGGTGATTCAGTTCAACATATCTCTAGTCCTCCTGATAAGGGAGACTGAATCATGTTTAAAATGTAAACTCCTTTCACCTTTATGAAAGAAAATGTGTCTTCTTTATAGGCAAAAAAAAAAGTGTGAGGAATACAGACCCCTTTTTCTCTGCTGTCTCAATTGCCTTTGACTCAAAATATACTACTTTTCCCAAAGTAGCATATTTTGGGGCAACGGTCTCATCATCTTCCACAGCAGTGAGATTGACGAATATGTAAAAATACAATGTAGTCTTCTAAAAAGTACAATGATGATGGTGTGAGGGAGACCCTTTCTACACTGTCTATCACTCTGTCGGATACAGAGTTTACATGTCAATGCAGCTTTTTACATGTAGGTGTGTTTTGCCTTAATGCGTGTCTGTGTAAGTCATGTGTGCATTGCCTGAAGAGGCCAGGAGAGGTAATCAGTTCCTCAGGGCCTGGAGTACAGAAGATTGTAAGAAGCCATGTGGAAGCCAAGAGTGAAATCCAGGTTGTCTGGAAGAGCAGACAGTTCTCCTAACCACTGAGTCATCTCTCCAGCTTTACATGCCGATTTTTAGTTGTGTGTTCTTTAAATTAGACATCTCATTCCTGAAATATACTCAGAGATAATAAGAAACACACATGAATATATTTATGTGCTTGTTAATCAAAGTCTATGACAACTGTAAAAAAGGAAAGGTAAAAAGCTTGAGCTTATGAGTGAATAAATAAATATATAGATTAGAGGTGCCCTCTATGAAGTGGGCACTTGCAATCTACATCTGTGTTTGTTGACATGGTGGATCTCCTGGCCAACATTTAGTAGAAGTATTGATGGAACATATATGTAGTATGAAAACTTACTGAAAAAAAATGTGGTATTTTATGTAAAATTATCTATATAAAATTATCTCATAATGTAATTTTGATAGGAAGATGTTTATAATCACTACCATTTCTAGTTGTATGTCATACACTATTTTTACTTCATTTTTTATTTAATGATTTTACCATTAATTGTCGGAGATGGGAAAATAAAGGCACAGCATCAAATAATTACACAAAATTTTAATCCTAGGGCAAATTGAGTCCTTTAATAGAAGCCTGTGCATAGACATATTGACTGGAAGGTCCAGGGTATATCTTGGGCAACTAGGGAGCATCTGTCACTGCCCTTTCTGTTCCTAAAGGAAAAAATCCTAAAGACTGTATAGTCTCCAAAGCCAAATTAGCAAGATCAGTTTTGCTCTTTTTTAAAACTAAGACATGGGGCTGAAGAGATGGTTCAGCAGTTAAAAACACTGGTGGCTTTTCCAGTGGTCCTGAGTTGAATTCCCAGCAACCATGTGGCGGTGCATAACCATCCATAAAGAGATCTGGTGCCCTCTTCTGGCCTGCAGACATACATGCAGGCAGAACACTAACAAATAAATTGTTTTTTATCCTACTGCACGTACTGGCTTTGTGGGAGCCTAGGCAGTTTGGATGCTCACCTTACTAGACCTGGATAGAGGTGGGCGGTCCTTGGGCTTCCCACAGGTCAGGGAACCCTGATTGCTCTTCGAGCAGATGAGGGAGAGGGAATTGATCGGGGGAGGGGGAGGGAAATGGGAGGCGGTGGCGGGGAGGAGGCAGAAATCCTTAATAAATAAATAAATTTAAAAAAAGAATAAAAACTTAAATCATCAAAAACATATAAACATAAATATTATAATTTTACTTATTAAAAATTACAAATAAAATTGAACATGACTGAGATCCATTCATTTGAAAAAAAAAGCAGTAAATGGTACATCAATATTAAGTTACTGTAAATCTCAGAGGAAAGCAAATTCCTTGCTATTTTTAAATGCCCCAGATATCTACCATGACGACCCCTTATTAAACCATTCTTCTGCAGTACTACCTGTCCTTATTCATTCACCCCACAACCTTCAGACTTTAGACTGTCACCTGAATCCCAACCTCCCTGCTTTGAGGCCTGATAGCTCACAGGATATCTGAGTGGTCTTCTTCTCGCTCTTAGAGCGGTTCAGGCAAAACAATTTCAGGAGAGGAAGTCTAGTCTCCCAGCCTCATCTCTTATGAAAAATTAAATTAAAACAATGGAGCTATCATTCGTCCATTCCTGTGTTTTGTCCATTGTGTAATGTTACATGCCTGATTCATAAAGTTCCCTCATTCTTTATTCATTCCTTGGCCCAGTATCTTAAACCTCTTTTGTATCCGATACATTTAAATTCTGAGATGATTCTTAAATTAAAATGTAAGTAGTTTCTATTGGTCCTTTTGTGTGACATTTCATACATTTTAACTGATACTCAACTCTCTTCCTCTTCAGAAAATAAATATATATGTGTTTGAGGAAACATATATATATATATATTCTGGGCAATTTTAATTTAACTCAAAGTAATGAACAATTTAATATTTAAGTAGCACTATCTTGAAAATTAATTAAGACTTGTACCAATCTCTGGAAAAAAATCCTGAGGGGGAACTTCACAAAAAGTAACCTATTTTCTCCATGTATCATCTATCACCTAATTGTAAGCCAAGCTCTGTTTGGAGCTAAAAGAAATGACAGGGGTGTGGGGAAAGCAGTATGGACACACACACACACACACACACACACACACACACACACAGAGAGAGAGAGAGAGAGAGAGAGAGAGAGATTAATATATGTGTATTCAAAGTTATTGTAAAATGCCAGTGCTGTCTTCTCACTGAGATTCAACATTTACAATTTCTTTTGGTAAATTTTGTAAGTAGAAACCACTATACAGAACAACAGATACTCGGCGTACAAATTCCTTTATATTATTATGATGTTGGGGTCCTGTTCATGAAGATTAATAGTGAAGATTTTATAAGAGAAGAAAGTGAGATTGGGGAAGGTATATGAGTTACCCAAGAGATTCTCCAAGTCATTCAATGCAGGTGATACAGCTAGAGACTTTCCCAAGATGTCAGTAAACTGTCCACCAGCCACTGAGACATGACAGTTCACCCCAGAGTCACTCATGATGAAGTAATTTGTCTACATTACTGAGGCATGACAACTTAACCTGGAGTCACTCATGATGAGAAGTCAGCTTAAAATATATGAATAGAAAGTGTCTGACAGTCTGATGCAACCAATAGAAAAAACTACCTCTTGTCATCACGTCAACTAAATCAAAAGTATAATCACTGGAGTCCCGGATCTTGCTCAATACTACTCCATTGCCTCAAACCACTTATACGGCTTCGTTTTCCCTTCTCCCATCTGTAACCTATATAATCTCTCAATTTTAAAATTAAAAAAAAATCCAATTTCCTAAAATCTTTGTGGAAGGAACAGTTTTTTGTAGTGAGTCTTGTCTCCAGCAAACAGCTGATCAACAGCCCTGTCCCATGAGGGCCTGATGTAATAAATGACCTAGGAAAAAAATGACTGGGCTTACTGGTATTAATTATTTTTCTCATTGTTGTGAGAAAACATCTGACAAGAAACAGCTTCCGAGGGGCAGTAAGATTTATTTTAACTTTCAATGTGAGGATGTAGCCCATCATAGCAGGAAACATGACGATGGAAGTATGGGGCAGCTGGACCCATTCTGTCTGCAGTCAAGAAGCAGAACATGATGAAGAGTGTACTCAGCTGGCTAGCTTCTTTGTATAAGTGCCACTCTCACTTAGGGTGGATCTTCTCACTCACAGAACCTAATATACACAATCTTTCAAGTCATGCTCAGAGATGTGCCTTGGAGGGATTTTTAAATTGTTTCTGTTAAGCTATATACTTTTCACCCCTCCCCTCCCTTCCTCTCCCCTCCTCTTCGACCCTCTTCCATGGTCCCCATGCTCCCAATTTACTCAGGAAATCTTGTGTTTTTCTACTTCCCACATAGATTAGATCCATGTATGTCTCTCTACTTTAGTCCTCTTTGTTGTCTAGGTTCTCTGGGATTGTGAATTGTAGTCTGTTATTTATTTATTTCTTTGTTTGTTTGTTTATTTATTTTGCTTTATGTCCAATAGCCACTTATGAGTGAGTACATATGATATTTGTCTTTCTGGGTCTTGGTTACCTCACTCAATATGATGTTTTCTATATCCATCTATTTGCCCACAAATTTCAAGATGTTATTTTTTTTTTCTGTGTTGTACCCCATTTTGTAAATGTACCACATTTTCCTTATCCATTGTTCGATTGAGGGACATTTAGGTTGTTTCCAGGTTCTGCCTATGACAAACAATGTTGCTATGAACATAGTTGAGCACATATCCTGTGGCACGATTGAGCATCCTTTGGATATATACCCAAAAGTGGTATTGCTGGGTCTTGAGGTAGGTTGTCTCTTAATTTTCTGAGAAATTGCCAAACTGAAATCCAAGGCAACTGTACCAGTTTGCACTCCCACCAGCAACGGAGGAGTGTTCCCTTTACCCCACATTCTCTCCAGTATAAGTTGTCGTCAATGTTTTTGATCTTGGCCATTCTTACAGGTGTTAAGATGGAATCTCAGAGTTGTTTTGATTTGCATTTCTCTGATGACTAAAGATACTGAGCATTTCCTTATTTGTCTTTCAGCCATTTTAGATTCCTTAGAGGTGTTTCTAAATCTACCAATGTTAACAATAAAAATTGGCCATTACAATCTCCTTAGAGATAAGCAAATATATGAATATGTTCATTCTTCTTGGGTGTAGGTTCTTTGACTTTAAAAATTCTCTGGAAGAAAAATAAATTGATCTCCGGTTGTCCTGGAACTTGATATGTAGATCACACTGAACTCAAATTCATGGAGATCCACTTGCCTGTACCTCCTAAGTTCTGGGATTAAATGAATGCATCACCCATCCAGCCTGAATAGGATACTTTAATATCAATTTATCAAAGAACTAGTTCCAAAAAATTACAAGAGAAAAATTCATCTTGACAACAATGATTAAGTCTGCAAAAATGATAGTTAAAAATGAGCTTCCTGAACCTGTATTTGGGTAAACAGTTCGCCAAAGCAGCACCATAGCTGTTGGTTAAAGCCGGAATTTACCACAGCTGCTAATTCTAAACTACACTCACTGTGGTGACAGGATCTCATCCTCCTCACTTTTTGTTTTATATATTCTGTGATTCCTGCTATTACAATTAAATTATCCTCAGATTTACCATAGTGAGAAAGTTTCAAGTTACATATGTGTATAATTTTGCTTCTAGACCTTTTAGAAACTGATGGCAGTGTTGACAGAAAGCTTACCTCTGGCTTTTGACAAGTTTAGGCTGGATGAAAGTCAGAGACTCTCAAAGTGTAGAGTGCATGGATTTTTAAATATTCATAGAAGAAAACAACTTTTATCGTGTTTTATGAGGACTTCAATACAAAAACTAAGTTACATAGTAATTATTATTGCATATTACTAATCTGACAGTTACTCTTATTATTATTTTATATTGTGTTGCAATGAACTTAGCAAACTAGTGAATTAAATGACTCAAATTTCCCATCTTCCATGTTCAGTCTGGAGAGCTTCATGAAGAATAACAATACTGTGCACCCTCTCTGTGTGTCTCTGTGTCTGTCTCTGCATTTATATGTAGATTATAGAAGATGTATATATCATCTATTTTTCCTTCCTTGTGCCTTCCTGCCACAAAGTGAGGGGTTTTGCCCCATCATGTGTTTTACCATTTTGCTCACACATAACAATAATAGATACACGTGACCACAGACTGAGCCAAAGTAGCAGTTTCAGGGATTTTCACCCAGTATTTTATTACAATAATAGAAAGTTAACTGCTATCAAATTTTTACTGAGAAATGGGATTGATTCAGTATCTCACTGAACACTGTTGTTTTGAATCTTTTAAACTTGTTTTTAAGAGGGATAGGAAAAGTATTGACTTGTGGGACAGTGGAACCCTAACGTACTGTAGCGAAGTGCTGAAGGCAAATGCGATGACAGTAGAGGGACCAATGGTAAGAAGAATATGGAGAGTTAGACTGCATCTCGAGGTTACAGAGAGACAGGAGGCCTCCACTGGAAACTGGACGAGTCTCGAGGTTACAGAGAGACAGGAGGCCTCCACTGGAAACTGGACGAGTCTCGAGGTTACAGAGAGACAGGAGGCCTCCACTGGAAACTGGACGAGATCACATTCAAGTACTGTGGAGCAAAGCACTTGTCTTCCTTGTACCCACGTCCTGAGACTATGTAGGAGACTGAGTTTTAAGGTGATGGACTAAGAAATATGAGGGAGGAAACTTCAAGCAAGGCAGCATTTAAACAACAGAGAGGCATTCCTGGTTAGTTTGGGGAGGATATGAAGTGACAATAAAGAACAAAAGCTGAGCAAAATGGGTTTTTTTGCTTTCATTTTTGAGAGAAAATAAAATGTTTAAAGTATTTAAAGTTCAAAATAAAGACAGAATAGTTGCTTTAGAAAGAAAGTATCCTTAAGGCAAAGCCAATTTATGCTTAGTACCCCGACATCTGGAAAGATTGTCTTGAAAGCATGAATTGGCCAAACTCCACCCACAGCCAGTACAAGATTTAAAATACTGAAAGAGTTTGTGGCTGTAGTGCAGTGCATGCTGTTGGCTCGCACTGCATTATCTGCATGATGCTGGTTTCAGAAGCATGCACGATGCAGCATTGTGTAATCATTTAAACTTCCACTGAGATTTCAAAGCATAGGTTGACAGGGTCAGAGTCCTGACCTGACAGCACCTGAGAGGATGAGGATGATGTGTAAAGCAAACAAGACATGGGAATATGGTCAGCAGACAGAATTTCAGTGGGAACAAAAAAGCCATAGGCAGTAGGTGGAGCAAAGAGAGAGGCCATAAGGACTACAGATAGCAAGACCATGAGGATAGGGATGCCCAAGCTTTTTCAAGTTCAAGTCCCAACACATGTTCCAGGTATCAGTTATGAAGCTGTGCTTTGGTCTGGTTGTGGTCATGAACTTCCTGATGTTTTTCTTCTTCTGACTTTAGGAATGTGTGTATTTACCAAGTGTCATTGTATATGTACGTATATAATTTATTTTATTATTTTATAGGCAATCACAGCTAAGGAATTGCTTCAATCTTGTATTAGTCACTTTTTCATGTCACCGAGAACAAATACCCAACAGGAAGCAATTCATGGTAGAAAGTGTAATTTCTGGTTTACAATTCAGGAGAGATATTTCATAAAGACAGAGAAAGCATAATAGTAGGAGTGGGAGGCCAACATCAGCAGTCAGGAAACAGAGAGAGAAAAAGAACTGAGACTGGACTCAACCCTGAGACCTACTTCCTTCAGCAAGTCTGCACTTGCTAAAGGTTTTACATTTCCAAACAAAGTCATGAACTAGAGACCAAGGGTATAAACAGGCAACATTTTACATTCATGCCAGAAACTTTACAGGAGGCTTTGGACTTTGGAAGTTAAGCAACCCTGAAGCTGTTGAAGTTTGGGCACACTTGAAGACACAGAGAATTTATATTGAACTGTTTAGAAGACATGAGCCTTTGGGGCCACAGAAAGAATATTGCATTTTGAATGTAAATGTCCACCAAAAGCTTCATATGTTAGCTAATTGGATCCAACAGAGCTCAGAGATGGTGTTTTTGGGATATGACCAGCTTGCAAGGGCTCTGATATCATCAATGGATTAATTCACTGAAACACTCATTATGGCATTTTTCGGTGGAAATGAAAACTCCAGGTACTAAAACTTACTTAGAGACACAGTAGGTCACCTTTCTTTCTGACACAAGATAGGAAGCTTTGATCAATTCTTGGGACCCCTCTGCTACTAAACCACTACAAATCAAAAAATATATATATAGTGGTTGTAGACAGAAATATCTGATATTTTAAGGCAAAAGAACTTCTCCTTCCTTTAGTAGGTATTTTCAGGTATTTTCCTATAGTAGTGGGAAACTCTCTTACATGGTTGTTGAGGTTGCCCTCTACTCAGGGATGACATGTATTCTTTTGTCTTGCATTTACAGCCTTACATTTTGGTGTCTATCAGACACTAGTTTAACAAGTCATTTTTTTTTCTCTGAGTGAATGATTCTTGATCTCTCTTCCACTGATCATGTCTGAAACCTACCTTTTTAGTTCCTAAGTAATGACAAAAACCTTTGAATATTTATAATTTTATATAAAGAAGTTGTCTTGAAAGACAAGTTTATTTGATGTGGTTAAACTGCACTTAAAGTGATATCTTTTCCTCTGAGTCATGTCTGCTTTATTCTGTTTCTACCTTCAGTACCTAGAAGTACTCATCCTTTTGTAGGAGTTTAATGAATATTTTATGTTAAGATGGTTGGACATAAAAGCAAAGCAAACATATCAAGGCTGTCTTAGACATATAATCACAATCAGATTATAAAAATGTACTATTTCAAAATTGAAGTAATTGTAAAATAAATGCATCATTTATTAAGGAGATATCTGGTGCTGTAAGAAATGGGCAAATGTTTGATTCCATCTAAAGTATTTCTGCCTACTTAAAAATCAAGAACTCAATTTCATTACTATCCATCTAGGTCAGTTTTGGACATGACTCAAGAAAAAAGAGTTAATATTAATTTACAGCAGTACATAAATGTTGAGAAGAATTAAGCATTCGTTTTAAAAAAGATTTTCTTTAGAGAAGAAGGCAACAAAAACCCTTATTATCACAGTAGACCATTTTTCAAGTCAGTGTGGTCTAAGGACTTTACCAGATTTTGTCAAAGTCATAGCCTAATATACCATGTTTTCCACACAGAGCAGGGGTGAAGAGATGAATCAGAATTTACAAAATGCCAGTGAGGTGTCTCCTACGTTTTAGGTCCTACAACAGCACTGCAAAATAATTTTTGCGGCAAATATAATGAAACTGGAAGCTGACATCACAGGTACTTGCCTAAAATTCTGATGATGCTTTATTGCTTCTATTTCAGAGAAATGAGAATCCTGAACATTGCTTCGCTGAAGTAACCTTATTTCCAAACGATATCAAAGATTCTTTTATATGTCTATTCACTATTCACTGTCATCCAAACTTTCTCTATCTTGTCTTTGAATTTTTCTAAATCATATTTCAATGATTTTTAAAGAAAATGAAAACATGTTTGGAAAGGATACACACAACATGATCTGCTTGTGTTTGCGCTGAATCTTCAAACAGCTTAAGTTTTGTGTTGGTTTCTGTTTGTTAAAGATCATTGGAATTTTGAATAATCCTTGGTACGATGTCCACAAAGCACGTTTTAGTGTATACTGTAGCAAGCAGACTGTGAGGGTCTTTCATTTGCCTTTTCTGACTTACTAAGATCTCTGTACCTGCATCTTACAGATTATTATGTTTAATGTAAAAATTTATTTAGCTTGTGCAATGTCAAACAGGAAATACAGACAAGACTGTGGGTGAAGCCCAAGGGATGCTCTACATTTTGTGCATTTTACCTTTCAGAAAATACTTACATCCTCTATTTTTATTTATTCAAATTTGGGGAGAATTCACATGAAATTATTGATCCACAAGTGTCACATTCACCATGTTTAAAAATACATAGTAATTTCTTATTTATCTTCTCAATAATTACCATAAAGAACTCACAAAAGAGGGAGAGATTACAAGGATTTTAGTATTTGAAATTATGACAAAGGACTATATCTTTTCTCTTTAAAAAATTTTGTTCTAGTTTTTGTACAAGGAGTTCACATGGGAAGCTCCTAGGCTCAGTGAAATAGTTAGTTTAATTCATTTGCTTGTGACTACTCTGTTCTTGGACATTTCCCCTGAAAAATTTTAGGTGATACAATGTAATAAATACCTAGGTGTAGCTACAAATATTCTCTGTCCTATTGGTCCCCTTGGACCAGGTTTTCTCTGCCCCCACAATCCCAATGCTGCTTATAAAATAACCATTCTGAGGCTTGGTATTTATTACATACTCGTTGGCCTATTTCAGAGTAATTTCAAAAGCAGACAATAAAGGAAGAATAACTGCTTCTCTTGTTGTGTTCCAAGAATATTTCAGTGTAACTCAAAGTGGGAAAGATAAAATATAGTGAATGACTTCCTGGAAGACTGTGATCTAAAGAAAGCTATTTAACAAAACTACACCATGAGTCAGGTGTGGTATCTGGGACACTCTGTAGGCCAAGCAATCAGGAAGTGGAAGCAAGAACATTCTTCGTTTGAGGCCAGCCTGGGTTCCAACAGGAGGATCTTTCCTCAGAACATCAAAAGCAAATCCACACCACCGACAAAAACCTGTGTCTGACCCTAATTCCATGTTATAGCACTTCTTGTCCTAGACTCTCAAGTTTGGAGAAACAATGTCACTGAGAGGAAACTTCTTTGCAACTGTTATTCATGCTTTTTAAACTTCTCTTTAGAGGTGCAATACTTTAATAAACTTTTGAAAACACTGAAAAGAGTTTTATACAGGCCCAAGAAAAGGAAAGAAAACAAATTGATTTATAGGTTTTTTTCCACAGGTTTGCTCATAGTGCGTTTATTTTCTAAAGCAGAAATTATTCTTGCTTTCTCTCTCTCTCTCTCTCTCTCTCTCTCTCTCTCTCACACACACACACACACACACACACACACACACACACACAAACCATGCCTAAATGCTCTATTAAGTCAATAACAATCTAATAGCAATATAAATCACATTGGCACGGTTTTAGCTTCTGGTAAAGCAAATGTGAATAAGATGCACCTCGAGGGAAAGCCACAGTCTCGGTGGCAGAGTAGGAAGCAGATCCATCTTTGTAAAAGTACTTTGTGGACACAGCAGGGAATCCAGGAGGATAAGTTCTTGCTATTGCAATGCTGGTGCCTAAACAGAGAACTAGCCTTTGACTCATTGCCTCCTTCATGTTGAGTTAGTTCTGCTTCACTGGGATAAAATACTAGAGACAAGGGAGGATTCATTCTGACTCACACTTCCACAAGCTTCCACCAGAGATCCCCTGCTTTGGGCCCGTGAGTAGGCAGAATTTATGATGACTGGGGCATGTAAGTAAGAGGCTACTCCCTCGTGTACAGGAAGCAGAGAAAGAAGCAGACCGGGTCCGGAACAAGATACACCCTTTTGGGTCACAACTCTAATTGGGTTCCGCCTCTTATTTTCTACTACCTCCCATCAATGCTATCACACCAGCAATGTGGCAAAGGATTCATCACCCTCTCCTCTGAGCACCACTGTGCTGGAACCGGAAACACACAATTCTTTTGGGGCTACCTCTGTTCACAACATGGATGGAGTTTTCCTTTCAAATAATTTAACCTTTTCCAAGTCTAAGTCATATGAATTGCTTCCTGTAATATAAAATTTTGAAAACACAATCGGGAAAGTTACTTCTCAGTTTTTTACCCTAATACCTCTATTCTCATTGCCTTAAAACATACATCATCCTTTTAGCAATATTAGAAAATATAAATGAAAACAATGTAAGATTGCTGTCTAGGTGACTTTACATAGACTTTTTCTTCTTTCAAAAATATTATTATTCTTTCTAGTCAATCCCATCCGATATTTTCTCTTACCTAATACCTGTCTACTGTCATTGAGTCCTTCTCCAGAAGTCCTTCCTGAGCCTAAAATCTAATTTCATCGCACATGCCCTGACTCCTACCAACATAACCGAAGTTATGATACATTGCTGAGTGAGCTTTCTGCCCTTATGAAGCCTTCGCAGAGCAGCAGAGATATAACACTGATGCTGACATCTGTGTTGATATTAAAGCAGGAGAGTGAAGGCTCACACATTCATGAGGATTTACACTCTGTACACAAAATGGGCTTTTCCCCTTATCCAGAGGATGCTTTCCTCATAAGAGGAAGTGGGGCAGATAATGAAATCAAAGGATGGAAAGTTTTCAAGAACAACCACACAAACTGCCTGAGCTTCTATTGACTGAAAACGAAAGAGCCATCCCATGGAGCAGCGCCTCTCTTGGGTAGTCAGCAATCTCTAGTGACTACAGTTATTTTTGCCTTCTTAATACCCATTTATGATCAACTTCTAACATTAAAAATTAGTAATAGAGGGCTGGAGAGATGGCTCAGTGGTTAAGAGCTTTGCTTGTTCTTCCAAAGGTCCTGAGTTCAATTCCCAGCAACCACATGGTGGCTCACAACCATCTGTAATGAGATGTGGTGCCCTCTTCTGGCCTGCAGGGATATATGCAGGCAGAACACCATATACATAATAAATAAATTAAATTATTAAAAAAATAGTAATAGAACTTTACCCTCTTCCTTCTTTATTTTATTCCCCAATAGTTTACCCTGAAATGCTAAGGAAATTTATACAGCTCTAATAATGTTATATGAATAAAAGAAAAAGGGTTATGTCTGATCACAAAGGACTTAATTAAGAACACCAAACTGCAAGAGTATGTAAGATCCTACATATTGCAAATGTGAATATTTTGTTCAAATTTTAATTTTAAATACCTAGGGCAATATCATTATGGAAGGAAAAGAACTTTCTAATTTGATTGAAGTTATCAATTGTCAACAAGAATTTCTAGAAAAAATAGCTGTGACTAAGGCTGATTAACTGATTAGTGATTTGGTGAGGCTGTGATGTTGTAAGTCTACAGACAAATTATCTTGAGGCATCTTTTCCTTAAATTTTTTATTTTTTTAAATTATTATATAATACATCATTTACCTTCTTCCCTTTTCATCCTCCAACCTTTCTCATGTACTGTCCTCCTTGATCTGTTTCAAATCAAATTCATAGCCTCTTTTTGACTGTTGACATGTGTGTGGGTGGGTGTGTGGGTATGTGTGTTTGTGTGTATCACACACACAATCTAAAAATAATCCATATATAATGTTATCTGTATGTAAATAATCCCAGGGCTGACTATCTGATGTTGTATAACCAATTGAGATGTTCTTTCCTAGGGAAGACAATTCACCAGTTGCTCGGAGTTCAGAGAGACCCAGCGAGCTGTCCACCATAGAACATCTTTAGCCCCCTTAATCACCCTTTATTGCCGATGATCTATAGCAACATCTGTTGTGTGTGATCTAACATCTTTGTAATGATCAGTTGAGTCCTGTGCAGCATACAGCCAGGAATCTTGTTTCTGTTGATCAAAAGGGTAAAATAGCATCTGAGATCAATAGTAAACTTTCCCCTGTGTTTCTAAAACCTGCCTATGTAATGTAAATATGTATTTGAAAAGTATCTTGATTTGCAATTTTCTTTGTTGTGCTACTATAAAAATTTCACAAAAGTTTATCACTTTAGAATGTAGAATATGAGGAAACCCTGAATATTCATTCCCAGACCACAGTCACTATTACTGGGCTCTAAACTAAACCATCTCTTTTGTTATCTTGAGGTAAAAAGACTTTCTTTTTCTCATATAGCCTACTTAACTCTCTTTTTAATAATACAGCATATGTTTTTATTTTGTTTGTTTGTTTTTTGAGACAGGGTTTCTCTGTGTAACAGCCCTAGCTGTCCTGAAACTAGCTCTTGTAGAGCAGGCTGTCCTTGAAGTCACAGAGATTGGCCTGCCTCTGTCACTCAAGTGCTGGGATTAAAGGCATGCTCCACCACTGCTTGGAATAAAGCATTTTAAGGTTTTTATTATTTTTATTTAGATTCTTCATTTTCTTGTTTTTAATTGTGTTTGTGTGTGTATAGGTATATATATATATATATATATATATATATATATATATTCAAGTACCTACACATGCTAAAAGAGAGTATCTGAACCCCTAGAGTGAAGAAACAAACAGTTGTGAGCCACCCAGTGTAGGTGCTAGGAACCAAATTTGGGTCCTCTAAAACAGCACCATGTGTTTTTTTTTCAATAATTTTTTATTACTTTATAAATAATACCATTCAAAATTTCCACTTCCTCCCCTCCTCCCATTTCCCTCCTGCTCCCCCACTCACTCTTCCTCCCTCCTTCTCCAGTCCTAAGAGAGGGCAGGGTATTCTGCACTCTGAGAAGTCCAAGGCCCTCCCTGCTCCATCCAGGCTTAGGGAGGTGTGCATCCAAATAGACTAGGATCCCAAAAAGCCAGTACATGCCATAAAGACAAATCCCAGTGCCATTATTATTGGCTTCTCAGTCAGCCCCCATTGTCAGCCACATTCAGAGGGTCCAGTTTGATCCCATGCTCGTACAGTCCCAGTCCAGCTGGCTTTGGTTCAGGCACACTGTCTCAGTGGGTGGACCAACCCCTCATGGTCCTGACTTCTTTGCTCATATTCTCCCTCCTTCTGCTCTTCAACTGGACCTTGGGAGCTCAGTTCAGTGCTCAGATGTGGGACTCTGTCTCTATCTCCACTTGTCGTGAGACGAAGGTTCTACAGTGATATTCAAGATAGTCATCAGTCTGACTATGGGACAAGGCCAGTTCAGGCACCCTCTCCTCCACTGCCCAGAGTCCTAGCTGGGGACATCCCCATGAACATCCTCTAGAGTCAAGCCTCTTGCCAACCCCAAAATGGCTCCCTTAATTAAGATATCTTCTTCCCTGCTTTTATATCCATCCTTCCTCCATCTCAACCATCCCACTCCCCCAAGCTCTCCCCAACCCTCCCCTTCTCCCTTCTCTCTCCCCCCTCTTCCCTTCCTCCACCCTACTCCACCCCCATGCTCCCAACTTTTTCCTGGCGATCTTGTCTGCTTTTAATTTCCAGGAGGATCTATATATGCCTCTCTTAGTATTTTAAGGAGTTGCACCAAGTATCTCAGATCACATGGCAAAACAACAAAATACTCACTACATGGGATATCTTATTTGAAAAGTCTTAAGAGTTGCCATCAATATTCAAACTACTTGAACTACCTAAACATTTTAAAGATTAATTTTATATTAATATATAAACTCATGGGTTTCATCAAGGCATGTGTCACTTACATGTAAGAAAGATGAATTGTATGTTGTAATTTTTGTATGACATTCATACTGTCAAGTCTTTAGAAGTACACATTCATCCTAGATGTATTAATACAATTTTGATGTAGAGTAATTCAAAAGATATTTTAATGTCATGTTTAGTTGCCACATTCTGTGAGATGTAGCAGTAAGAATCCCAGAAGTTGTACTTAGCTTGTAATATAATACCTGAGAATTAAACATATATAAAATAAAGAATGGAAAAAACACGCCTAAGACAGGGATGCAGTTGTGTGGGAAGTACACAAAGCAAGTACAGAGATACATGGCTTAAATCATGCAATGATTTACTACATGGAAAACAGTGACCAGCTGTTCTCTGGCCCCAGTGAGATAGGCCATAGGAAACTGGCTGAAGCTGCATTATAAAAATTTGGTTCTATGTAAGAAGTGTTGGGTTTGAGAGTGGAGGAAAAATGTCTCCTAAGGGGAGTATGGGTCCTTCCATTCCAAGGAAGAAGTTCTGTATAAACACACAGACATATAAACGTGGTCTCCTGCATATACACAATGGGTTCCTCGGGGTGGTCTACTAAGTGAGAACTTTCCTGATCAAAGTTCCCAAAGCTGTCCTCTAGGCAGAAATAAATAATTTCATGTAAGGATGTCTGAGATGAGACCAAGCAATTTTAAAAAGCTTTGGCATCCTTTTCAAGGCAATTTTTAGGGCAAAGTGTCCTGTCTGAAATGATCTACTTGACCTCTCTTACAGAAGCATCAATTGCTATGGTGAAAATAGTCTTCTCAGTAAATTTATTTAGAATTTTTATCATTGTACATAGGAAATGTAAGGTCAATGAGCTGACAATATGCAGGAAAGCTATTACTCAGGCTTCCAAGGTTGACAAGTACAGCTTCAAAACACAAAAGGTTCCCACACTTCAAAGGACTCCATCAATCATATGGAGAGACAACCTACATAATAGGAAAAAAATCTTTGCCAGCTATAGATCTGATAGGATACTGGTGTCTATAATACACAAAAATTTTAAAGAACTAAAAAAAAAGAACTAAACATCAAAAAATCCAACAACTCAGTTAAATATGCTCTATAGAACTGAACAGACATTTCTCAAAAGAAGAAATACAAATGCCTAAGAAATAGCTTTTTAAATCTACAACATTCTTTGCCATCTGAGAAATATAATTGGAACTATTCCAAGCCAGATAGTGGCACATGCTTTTAATCCCAGTATTTGGGAGGCAGAGGCAGGCAGTTCTCTGTGAATTCAAGGCCAGCCTGGTCTGCAAAGAGAGTTCCAGGACAGCCAAGGCTGTGAGAAACCCTGTTTCAAAAAAAAAAAAGTAAAAGCTACCCCATTTAGAATGGATAAGATCAGGAAAACAAATGCAGGCATGGAAGTACAGGGGACCACTTTTTCACTCCATTTTATTGAGGGAGCAGAAACTGATGCAGTCACTACGGAAATAAAAAAGGTCTTTGCAGAATGATATTAATAGAACTACCATATGATCCAACCAAAGCACTGTTGGGCATATGCCAGAAGAATTCTATATCATACCATAGAGATACTTTCACATCTACATCCCTTGCTACTTTACTTGCATTTGTTATGAAGTGGAAACAGTCTAAATTAGGAGTTTACAAGGGGGAATAATGACCTTTCGAGAAGCTACAGGCTATCAGACAAAAATCCCAAAGCTAGATAAGAATTACCTTCCTTTGAGGTGTTCAAGGGGACAAAATAAACCACAGAATCATGCAGGTTAATTATCATTTCTCTTTTTCGCCCATCAGAACTTAATGGTATGACTGTGTTGCTCACGATATCACACAGTTTGAGTTTTAGGATATGGAGAAAACAAGCTGGCTAGTTTTCGTATTGCTGGAAGGTGCTAGACAGGTCACTGGAGCAAAAAAGTAATCAATGGCTGTTGTACAATATTATTTTAAGGTGTGTTACTTTTGTTTATGCTCTGAAACACTTGTTTAATGATGTAAAGATGTGTTTGATCAAACAAAATTCACCTTTGGTCAGGAGGTTGCATCAACAACTAGCCGACAGGAAATGTTGGGACAGAGCCAGGTGGAGAAGGGTTTTTTTTTTAAACTTTTTTAAGTGTTTTTTTTTTAAAAAACAAAAAACAAAAACTACCTTTTCTCATTTTACATGCCAAATCCATTTCCCACTCCCTCTCCTCCTCCTGTTCACTCCACCTTCTCCCCTTCTCCAATCTCCTATCCCACCGCCCATCCACTCCTCAGAGAAGGCAAGGCTTCCCATGGGGAGTCAACAAAGTCTAGCACATTGCTTTGAGGCAGGACCAAGGCCCTCCCCACTATATCTAGGCTGAGCAAGGTATCCATTCAAGGAGAATGGTTCCAAAAACCAAGAACAAGCAGTAGGAATAAATTCTGGTCTCACTGCCAGTGGCCCCACAATCTGCCCCAGCCATTAAACCATCACCCACACTCAGAGGGCCTAGTTTGAATCCTATGCTGGTTCCCTCACTGTCAGGCCAAAATTGGAAGGCTTCCATTAGCTCAAGCAAGCTGTTTCAGTGGGTATCCCCCATCATGGTCTTGATCTCTTTGCTCATAGTCTCACTCCTCCCTCTCTTCAGCTGGACTTTTGAAGCTAAGTCCAATGCTCCTTTGTGGTTCTCTGTATCTGCTTCCATCAGTTGCTAGATGTAGGTTTTATGATTATATTTAATATAGTCATCAATCTGACTACAGGGCAAGACCAATTCAGGCACCCTCTCCACTATTGCTTAGCATCTTAGCAGGGGTCATCCTTGTGGATTCCTGGGAATCTCTCTAGTGCTAGTTTTCTTGATAGTCCCATAATGGCTCTCTCAATCAAGACATTTGTTTACTTGTTCTCCATCGCTGTCCTTCCCCCATCTTGACCATTCTTTTCCCTCTAGTTCTCCTCCCTCCCGTTTTTTCCTTCTCCTCCTCCCCTTCCACTTTCCCTTCTTCCCCCAACCCCACACTCCTAATTTTCTCAGGAGATCTTGTCTATTTCCCCTTTCCAGGAGGATCTATATATGTTTCTCTTAGGGTTCTCCTCGTTACTTAGCTTCTCTGGGCTCTTTATCCTTTGCTTTACAGTTACTATTCACCAATGAGTGGGTACATACTATGCTCTTCTTTCTGGGTCTGGGTTACCTCACTGAGAATAATTTTTTCTAGTTCCATCCATTTGCATGCAAATTTCAAGATGTCATTGATTTTTACTGCTGAATAGTACTCTATTGTGTAGTGCGAAGTAGCCTTCGATGCATGGGCATAGGAGACCACTTCCTAAATATAACCTCAGTAGCACAGACACTGAAAGAAACAATAAATAAATCAGACCTACTGAAACTGAGAAGCTTTTGTAAAGTTAAGGACACAGTCAATATGGGAAAAAGGCAGATCTTCACCAACCCCACATCAGACAGAGAACTGATCTCCAAAATATATAAATAACTTAACAAATTAGATATTAAAATATCAAATAATCCAATTAAAAAATTGGGTACAGATCTATACAGAGAATTCTCAACAGAAGAATTTCAAATGGCTGAAAAACACTTAAGGAAATGTTCATCATCCTTAGCCATCAGGGAAATGCAAAGCAAAATGACTCTGAGATAGCATCTTACAGCAGTCAGAATGGCTAAAACAAAAAACACCAATAATAACTTATGCTAGAAAGGATGTGGAGTGATGATGTGTGTATTGCTGGTGGGAATGCAAGCTTGTACAACCACTCTGGAAATCAGTATGGTGGTTTCTCAGAAAATTGGGAATCAACCTGCCTCAAGATTCAGCAATACCACACTTGGACATATACCCCAAAATGCTCAACCATACTATAAGGACATTTGTTTAACTATGTTCATAGCAGCATTATTTGCAACAGCCAGAACCTGAAAACAGCCTAGATGGCCCTCAACTGAAGAATGAATAAAGAAAATGAAGAAGGGTTTTTAAGGAGAGACAGAGAACAGACAGTTCTTCTAAAGAGACTCGAGAAAAAGAGTTGATGAGCTACTTGCTATTCAGCTTCTCTGAGGAACAGAATTCTACCTCAAACCTTGAATCCTGAATTCTTTAGAGGGACAGAGATTTAGTTCCCTTTTTAACTTTTAACAAGGCCTGCCTCAAGAAACAGAATTCCCTCAGGCTACTGCCCTCCTAGGCTCACCACTGCTGATAAAAATGGAGATGCAGTTGCTAATTCAGACAGCTGTGGATTAAAAGGAGCAACAATTTTAAAAAGAGGACAACAATTACAAACAGCAATAACCAGCTAGGAACCTAGCAAGCTGTAGTAAGGGCCAGCCTAGCATAATATGTACAGTGGTACAATACTGCAATGAATATTAAAGAGATAACCAACCATAAGACCTGTTCTATAAGATGGAACTCATATCTGGTACTGTTAACTGAGTTAAGTATCTACAGCTGGATTGGTTATAGGTTCTGTGAGAGAATCTATTGCTATCATTTTGTTCAATCGAAAAAGTATCCAACACTAAATATTTTCTTTATACTCATAGATTAGTACATTTCTCAACACTCCTCAGAATAGCTTCTTTCTTCAGTTAATGGCAGTTAGTACAGAGACTCCTAATGCTCAGAGGGCAGAAGATGAGTGATTGTGGCATGCTCGACCTCTAAGAAAACTGCCACATCCTACTCCCTTCCCAAAGGGCTCGGGGATCATAGAACAGGAAGCAGAAAAAGTAGAAGAGCCAGGTTTCAGAGGAGTGCTACCAAAACAGAGTTTTCCAGACAGGATGGAATGTTGCACACATGAATTCACACTGGGTGTAGCTGCATGCGCAAGACCAAGATCAAGCCAGTCAAAAATTCTCACATGGATAGAGCAAGACTGGTGAAGTCCTAGTCCTAGCTGAAGGTTTCTCAGGAGGAGAAAGTTAGTTTTCTTCTGGGATGTGAACTCAGATAAGTTGTCAGTGTCCCAATGATGGCCTTATATGGATGCACATATTGGTATCATTAATTAGACACAGTGGGTTCTTTAAAAGTACTAGAAATTATGAGGAAAACATGGTAGGGTAGTTCTAGTAGACATTGGCGGAGAGATAGTGGATGGTGAATTTGATCAAAATAAGTTGTATACATGTATGAAATTTGCAGAAATAAAAGATGTTCTTAATCTTCAAAACGATATAAAAAGCATACAGTCAGCTAAATTACATGCTCAACACTGTGAGGCATATCTGCAATTGCAGTACTCAGGAGGCTGAGGCAGGAGGATCACACGTTCAAGGAAAGTCTGAACGACATAGTTAAGCTACACTGAATCAAACTTCATACTCGGCTTTGTTCCCAGACCAAACAAAACATCAGTTGACACAGAATAATATTCAGAGTGTATCTGTGAACTTGATTTCACAGTCAATTATTATCTTGATCTATGAGACACTAAACATCATTCCTTCCTTTTGTTAGAACTAAAAAGTTGACTCAATAGGTTAGTTAAGTTTACATGACATGACTAAGAAGAAAAACTGAAAATGGAGAGGATAAATAAAAGCTCAGATATAATGGCCAGGCATTATTTTTAAATATTTTATTTTAAACATTTTCTTATTCTAAAATTTTAATTAATATTGGGTAGCAAACTTTCTACAGATTCAACTGTCAACCCCATCTCCAGAGAAAGAAAGAAAGAAAGAAAGAAAGAAAGAGAAAGAGAGAAAGAAAGAAAGAAAGAAAGAAAGATCAAATAAGGAAGAGGTACTTGGAAAGAGTAGGAAATGAAGTGATACTGGTTTTATATTATTCTGGAGGGGGCTATTTATTTGATAAGTTGAAAAGAATGATGAAGGATAAAAGACTAGGAATCACTGGTGTAGTAAAAGGAGCAGCGGGCTGCGTTCCCGGCGCCTGGCCTCCCGGCTAGTTTATTCCCAAATTACACGGAAACTGTCTTCATCTAAACACTGCCTGGCCCATAATATCTAGCCTCTTCTTAGATCTTCCTAAGTGGCCTTCTGAAAAGAAGGTACAATAGCAATGACTGAAAGGACAGCAACCCCGCTGTGCAGACCAAAGTCCACACTTCTGAGGATGATAGGGTATGAAATACCATCAAAGAGAAAAGCAGAAACCAATCATCTTAGAAAAAGAAAATAATTCCTTAATTTTTGCTCAACAAAATAACAAGCTATCTGATCTAGGCTTAGTCAACTGAAGCCCTTCGCAGCATTCACTACTTGAAGTTGCTCACGATGGCCTTATAATTGCTGTTTGCTAGCACCCGCTGCATTCTTGAGCTGACTCTTCCCAGCAAGAAATGTGTTCAACAGAACACTGAGAAGCAAAGGCCAACTAGATCAAAACAAGTGACATGGTAAACTTCCAGTCCTTGGTTGACCTCTCCTCACAGGTCACGATAGTTTTTTGTCACTAGCAAACAAATGATTCAAACCAATAAAATTTTCTCCTTTTTTTTCTCCATTGGATATGGGAAAGAAACTAATAACACGCAAAGGAATATACTTTAGAAAGTCCTGGTTTTAATTATATGGTCACTAAGAATACTTTTCAGTTTCTATCATAGAAAGTTTGTACGTATGTGTTACAAACACAGAAATGTGATCCCATAGTTAATGCAAGTAGTGTCTCTTGCCAGACACAGACATAGTGCTGTCTGTCTTTAAAGTATCATATTAATAAGAAATTTGAAACCAGACATGTTTAAGTCTCTGTCAGTGTCCTGCATTACTTCATCATTAATGGAAATGGCAAAAACCTCAATAAAAATTACTTCCAGAACATGAATGACGATTACACTTTTAAACAAATGTCATATAAAAATAATTTGCTTTAATCAAAGCATGGATTGTTGCTATGATGCCACATTTATAGTTAACCTTAGGGATTTCTTCATTTAGAGTAGAATTAATTCTAACTAGACATAAGTACATTTCCTGAAAATTAAATCCGCATAGTCTAATACATTGCAAATAAAAACAGGTGTGAATGACTTTTACTAGTAATAAATTATGCCAAGATACACTATCCAGCTGTGCACCAGAAATTTAAGAAATTTCAAGATATGTTCATGTATTAAAGGCTTAAAGATATTCAAATTATGTTTCTTTATGTCTTTTATACCCAATTTAAACCATTTTACTAAAATGCAGACAGAATTTCTAGTTACACATTCTTAATTTCCCAAAAATTGTTATTTACCAAAACTTCTACTCTGTGATGAATAGTTCAACCAGTCTTTGACATAAGCTATAAATGTTTTTCCAAAGCTAATTTCATTTAGGCATAAATTTGTAAACAATAAACAGCAAAGACCTGAATTCATCCTTATGGTTACAGTGAAGAACCACCAAGGTCATCTAATAAAGTTGATTTCAAATCTCATTTTGCTATTTGAAGAGTAATATAATTGCTATGACCTGAGTGCCTAGGTCCCTCCAGAACTCGGGTTGGAATTTAATCCCCAACTAAATGATGTTAAGAGATGAGGGCTTAAGTGGTGCTTCAACCATGAATGGGTTATCCTGTGAAAGGCTCTAGATGGCTCATCCTCTCTTTCCCCCTCCAGAAGATACAACGTAAGACCTCGTTGGTGTGGGAAGTCCTTCTATATATGTGTTGCTTTTATTGGTTTATGAATAAAGAAGCTGCTTAGGCATATGACAGGGCAGAATAGAGCAAGGTAGAAATTCCAAGCAGAACTAGAGGAGAAAAGAAGGCAGAATCAGAAAGATGCCATGGAGCTGCTAAAGGATACAGATGCCAGAACTTTACCCAGAAAGCCACGACCTTGTGGTAATGCACAGAGTAATAGAAATGGGTTAATTCAAGATATAAGAGCTAGTCAATAAGAAGCCTAAAATAATAGGCCAATAGGCAGTGTTTTAATTAATATAGTTTCTGTGGATTATTTCAGGTCTCGGAACCAGGAAACAAGCGAGCAGTCTCCATTTACACCCCATCCTGGAATTAACAGGTCCCCATCAGACAGCAAACCTGCCTTGAGAATTGTGAAAAATAAACCTGTCCTTTATAACTGAGCCAGTCTGCAGTTGTATGCTAGAGAGGCAGGAAGGAACTAAGACATTCATTATAAGGAAGTGAGTGAGTGTTCCACTAGCTGCTCTGTTTGCTGGGTTGAGGTCTACACACTGCACTGCACTGTGAGTAAAACTCTACTGTTGATCAGAAATGATGTGGTGAGTACACAAGTCCCTCGAGAGCCCCTTAATTTCTTAATGTGAAGAACTCATTTTAGAGAAGTAGCTAAGTCACTTTCATCATAACTGAATATTTCTAAGTATTTAAATATGCCTATTAATTGAAATGTAAATCACAAATATTTCATGAAGACCTGTGGTTCCAGCAGTATAGAACATACTACAGGACTCCTGCAAATGAGAAAAGCTATGTGTGCTTTAGTAGCAGGAGATTTTACAGTTAATACAGGATCGTGTGGCTGTGCTTTGCAGAATGTGAAAAAAGTCTGAAAGTGTCAGGCGACAAAGACCAGAAATAAATGAAGCCAGAGAAACAGAATAAACACCAATTAACCTTTATCAAAGAAGATAAGAAAAAATATATAGTACATCTACAATCTAGCATAGACCTCCATTATTTTACTTCTAAAATTAACTCATCTAGAAATACTAGGTGGGCTGGCGGTGTTTTAAAAAGAGGAAGTTCTCAAAGATTAACAATACCACCTTCTAAAAATTTTATAGTGCCAACAATCAGATTATTTCCCCCAAATTTGGCAGAATTATGAATTAACTGATATATAACAATATAAACAGTCCAACTTTTATTCCAGAGGAGAGATGTGTTCAGACTTTAAGCTTTCAACTGCTGACCTTCTGAAGTTACAACTAATATGTGTATTCTGCCTTAAACTATGCTATGTGGAGAAATACCCTAACAAAAAATACAAGGAAAAAGAAGCTGAAAAAATTGACTATAATCCTGGCCAAATTGACCCAATAGTAGTGGTCTATAGGACTCAGGATAGAAAAGGAGTTCACATGCATTACAATTGTCATATGAGATAGGATAGGGCTGCAATTGAAACCATCTAATGTAGGTGAGCATCAATGTCACCGCTTGTAGGAGCAGCAATTGTTGAATTATATCACCTACACTCACAAAGCTAATTTATAATTCACAGTAAACCTGTGTCCCATGTGAGGGCTTAGTAAAAACATGTGACTGCATTGTAACAGTAAAGTAGAAATGAGAAATGAAGCATTATTATCATTGCTATACAAGTTTTCTAATTAAAATTTCAGCTAATCTAATTGTGTTTCAGAAATAAATGAAAGCTGTAAATATTAAAGATTTTAAAACAAGGTTATAAATAGGAGGAGGATTGCTGTGGTTCTACAGCAAGTCATGGGATGTTTTTAACTGACTAAAATGCAATGTTTGTGAAAATCTCCCATCGTGAAGAAATTAAAAATAGAAGTAACTATATTTAATCTAGTAAATTCCAATGTATGCTATAGTCATTTCAGTTTTAATTCAATAACAAAAAGTGCCTTTAATATGACAGCATTTTATACAAATGGAAATACATGTTGTGTGGTAATGAGATTTTGTACACTTTATGCAAAGCAAGTGAAATGTAGAAACAAAGAGAAATAGCAAACTGAAGATGGGAGAGGAGGGTGAATATCTCTTTTAAAGAACACAATGTCATATGTCATGGCATGTTTGAAATTAACCCAAAGTTCAAAGAAGTGGTGACTTTTTGTCCACAGTGTACAATCCACTTAACAAGGGTTTCTTTTTCAGTTTATTTCTGAATAGACTGAGCAGTTCAGCAGAATACAGACCTACTGAATTCTATTTGGAAGACTAGGATAAAACCAAATGGTGAGCAGGCTGGGGAAACGTGTAGAGCCCCGTGCAAATTAGAAATGCAGAGTCCTTTGATTTAAAAAAAAAAAATTACTGAGAAGTTCAGAATTAATAGTAATCAGTATTAATCCAGTGTGGGGCACTTCTCTACAAGAATCTGGGGCAACTGTACAGGGCATGTTGCCCAGAACCCAGTTCTAATGGTAAATTTGGGAGATCAAATGTTAAGAATCAGATTACAATTCTGTCAAAAGTTGTGGGCATTTCAGAGAGGTTACCGTGCGACTATTGATTGCGAGGTGGTGATTGTAACTATTAAAACACTAGGCCACGGGTGTGTGTTTGTTTATTAAACCACATAATAAAATCCCTGTTAATATCTGAGAGCAGGTGCTTAATCTATGCTAGGAAGGTCATCTTTCTGGCAGCAGATAAAGTTAGCTGATGAACTTTCACTCTGATGCCTCAAGTCTCCTTCTTTGGGAAACATAATGCACCCTCTTGAGTTAAGGACCATTCCAGAATTTTCTGTCCTCCTCAGACAGTATTTTGCTGAACTTTATGGAAGCTGTGTGCTAATTTAACACTCCTGCTAACTGTGAAGATTTTTCCTCAGAAGGACCTAAATAGAAATGTATTACAAATATATACTTACTTACAAATTTTGACTTAACAGCTTGTCTAAGGTTATATGTCATATAAGATATTACATGGAAAACATTTCACTACAATATAGAGGTTCAATTAAAGAATATGATTCTCAAAGTCATATTTTCTACTCTCAGACTGAAACATTCTTGAAGTTAATTACTGATATCATTTGTGTTTAGAACTGTATATAAGTGCAAAGTGTTTGTCTAAGCCCCAGGCACACTGTAATTGTCTCAGAAGAGAAAGATAAAACTAATTTTCTCCCCGTCTCTTGTTGCTCAGCACTTAATTCCCTGTATTTTAATCAGAAAATTCAGCATCTTCATGGAACAGGGCATCCCAAAGAGACTTAATGCACAGCAAATAATGATAGCCATTATAATCCCTGATTTGTCACTTGATGGTAAGAAAAGAGTCTCATTACTACCCTTGATTGTTACAGCAAGGTCACAAAGCCCTGTTGTTAAGCATGCCCCTCATAATAGAAACCACATCTTATTTGACCCTTTGAAGAATTACAGTTTAGTTTGAATAGCACTGTATTTGAATGCATTTATGTTTGGGCATGTAAATTACCTGAAATAAGCTCTTTTTCATCCCCTGAATTTGTGATTTCATGCTTTGGCCTAGTAGAAGATGAAAAGATTGCCCCATTTTGTAAACTTCTTAATTCTAAACTTCAAGACTGCATTCTGTAGTTTTCTATGCAAAATGTCAGAATATCATCCATTCCCTCAGCCTTTCTGGATCGTAGATTTTTCATTTATCTTCCATAAAAATTTTAATCCCTTGTGTTTACTTGACTATAGCACATGTATACATGTGTGTGCTCACAAGAGTGTTTTTTCTGTGTATGTCTCTAAATTTTTTCATAAAAACTTAACCTACTAGAAATTCACTCAGTGAAAAATAATTTGAACTGAGGTAGAAGATGGAAAATCATGTGCTTTAGTAGAAAATGGGAAAGTCATTATTTTCCTGAGTATCTATCCACAAGCCTCAGTCAAGAATGAGAAGAATATTACGTACATGACTATAAATGTCTACGGCTCTTATTCCTACTAATTGTTATCAAAAATTTTTAGCCTCTGAACACGTTTCTCAAAATCTCCAAATCCATTTGGCATTAACTAACTCCTTTCTCTTTTTCTATGCCTCACCATATAGTCAGGTAGTCTTTGCTGGGAAGAGAAAAAGCTGATTTAATGGAAGTTATATTGTAAATATTCCAGCTGAGACCGGGAACCCCACAATAACTTTTTCATGAAGTTTTTCCATGAAAGATGAGAACAACAATTATTTGTAGATAGAAGGATACATACTTAGAAAACAGCTAAGAATTACGAAAATAAACATTAATGATAAAGTGCCAGCAGTGTGTTTCCCTCTAGGGTCATGACTGCACTAGCCCTGGGTAGTTGGATAGGTTTCCGGCACCAGATATTTTCCCTTATTCCATGGGTAGTAATTAGAGAACTACGGGTCATCACCAGGGTACAAGTACTACTGTTGTGCCCTGTGGATTGCTCTGCCGTGGTTTTTGTTATTGTAGAGATTCATAGCATCATAGCTGGGTAAACTTTTGCTTTCTTCACTTTCTTTGGAAGCTTGCACGGGGCCTCCTGGTACCACTAACACTAGTGCTCAGGGAGAAGTTTTCAGTTCAGAACTAGTTCAGGTACTTTGGGTCTCATGTCCAAAGTGCATGGTGTCTTCAACAACCAATACTTAGCTTCAACCTCTGGAAGGCAATCAAGGAACACAGCAATAGATTACATTTTGGAGAACGTCTCTTGAATTCTCTTGAGCAACAGCTTGGAAGAGGATTTCTCGTTATTTGTTTTGGTGTTTTTGTTGGTGATGGCTCTTGGTAAGAAGATTTTTTTTTTAATTGAGAAAAGGAGAAAAAAAAAACAAGTTTCCTCCCAGCCTCCCATTTCCCTCCCCCTCCTCCCACCCTTCTCCCCCTCCTCCCACCCTTCTCCCCCTCCTCCCACCCTTCTCCCCCTCCTCCCACCCTTCTCCCCCTCTTCCCACCCTTCTCCCCCTCCTCTCCAGTCCAAAGAGCAGTCAGGGTTCCATGCCCTGTGGTAAGTCCTAGGTCCTCCCCTCTCCGTCTATTTCTAGGAAGGTGAACATCCAAACTGGCTAGGCTCCCACAAAGCCAGCACATTACATAGGTTCAAAACCCCCTGCCATTGTCCTTGGCTTCTCATCAGCCCTCATTGTTCGCCATGCTCAGAGAGTCCAGTTTTATCCCATGCTTTTTCAGTCACAGTCCAGCTGGCCTTGGTGAGCTCCCAATGACCCTATCCTATAGCAATACTGACGAATATCTTGCATATCATCATAGAACCTTCATCTGGTGATGGATGGAGACAGAGACAGAGACCCACACTGAAGCACTGGACTGAGCTCCCAAGGTCCCAATGAGGAGCAGAAGGAGGGAGAACATAAGCAAAGAAGTCGGGACCACGAGGGGAGCACCCACCCACTGAGACAGTGGAGCTGATCTATTGGTAAGAAGATTTTCAGCCCAAATGGGATAACATCATTTAAACTATGTGTTTAACCATCATATGCCTGGCATTGTCTTTTTTATGTGCTCTTCTGTAACCTTTTTCTCTTCTTCAGTGAAGTATCTGTTGAGGTCCTAAACAATTTTGGGGGTTATGCCATACATGACTGACTAAGTGACACTAAAAACCACCAAGGGAATCATCAAAATTATAAGAGAGAAAAGCGTGGGAAGGATGCATGATTCCAGCAGTATTCTCGGATGTCCTGATGTCCACTGCTTCTTGCCAAGTGAGAAACCGTCTCCATGGGCTTTGCCTCACAGAGTTTGGACAAACATTCACATGCTGATGCAAAAACTAGGCCACATGGCTCCCAACATTAGTTTTTACACAGATCAATCAATGTTCATAAGAAATAACACATGTGGTAAGTTCATATTTTCCTTTCCAAGAAGTCGGCTAGTGAAAGAGCAACTTAGCACTAACTCTGACCATCAGCCTCTGCTCCTGCCTATGTTGCTACTACTACAACTTGCTCAGCTCATTGTTCCTTCAATATATTATTAGTCAATTAGTTTCCTGCTATAATGGTGCAATCTTTCCTCTATGTTTCATGCTTATGAGTCTAATTTCTTTAAAATGTGTTTCCAGCTTCACCTTCTTTGTGATTTTATCATGCTTTCACCAGCCCCCTTAGCAAGAGCAAATCTGTTATCCTCTAAATGTGTCACGTTTTCTTGTTAATTTAACATTTTCTTTTGAAACGTGCAGATGACATCTCACTTCATGTTAGGTAAATATTTGGCAAGAAGAAATTATAAGGAAAAGTCTAGGAAACATAAAAAAAATCAATTAAAATAAATGCTAGTTCCAGGACAGGCTCCAAAACCACAGAGAGACCCTGTCTCGAAAAACCAAAAAAAAAAAAAAAAATCCATAAATAAAACTCACTCATATATGGTTTCTAACCATAAACCAAGGACATTGAGCCTATAATTAGTGATCCTAGAGAAGCTAAATAAGGAGAACCCAAAGACAAACATATAGGCATCCTCCTGAATATTAACCTTCATCAGGCGATGAAAGCAGACAGAGACAGAGACCCACATTGGAGCACAGGACTGAAATCTCAAGGTCCAATTCAGGAGCAGAAGGAGAGAGAGCATGAGCAAGGAACTTGGGACCCCGAGGGGTGCACCCACATACTGAGATATTGAGGATGATCTATCGGGAACTCAACAAGGCCAGCTGGCCTGGGTCTGAAAAAGCATGGGATAAAACCGGACTTGCCAACAATGAGGACTGCTGAGAAGTCAAGAACAAGGACACTGGGTTTTGATCCTACTGCACGTACTGGCTCTGTGGGAGCCTAGGCTGTTTGGATGTTCACCTTACTAGACCTGGAAGAAGGTGGGAGGTCCTTGGACTTCCCACAGGGCAGGGAACCCGGACTGCTCTTCGGGCTGATGAGGGAGGGGGACGGGAAGGGATATAGGAGGCGGTGGAAGGGAGGAGGCAGAAATCTTAAATAAATAAATACCTAGAACATAATATCATACAGTAGGTATTTTATAGTCCACATGATTGTTCTCATATTTTTCTCATGATTTCACTTATATACCAAAAGCTAACTAAACACTTAGGTTTCTATACATTTCCTATTGTTGCTCCATATACAGATCTCCACCTCTGTGGCCTTTGATTATCACCATTCTGCCCCAGCTATAGCAGAATATTTAGGTCTTCTTTGGTTCTTTACCCAGTTATAAAAAGACTTCTACTGCCATAAGATCTAGAAATGGTCTGTTTGCTGAAATCTGGACCCCTGTGGTAAGCCTTTTGTCTACCCTTTCAGCACTTCTGCTAGAAAGGACCAAATTTCTCAAGTGGATCCTCCCTAAGAGCCTTGTGAGAGCAGGAGCTACAACTCTTTGTCAAACTAACAATTGATCGGAGTCAATCAATAGAAGTCCTTCAATCTTCTATTTCTTTCCCCTCAGGGTCTACCTTGCTTCTGTTTGGGGTGCCTGTGTAAAGACACTGATTATCTCTTCACATGATTAAAAATAATCACTAAGAAAAAGAAAATATCATAGATATCATCTCAATTGAATTTAATAGGAAAGCAACTTCAAGTAGTTCAATACTTTGAGTCATCCAATAGTTTGGGTAGCTATGTTGTGAGGGTAGGCTTTAGTAATTGTTTATGAACGCAAGGAAACCTTCAGCTGTCCAAGACTTTTCAAAGTGATCACTTGCTCCCCTGATTTATTTACTTGTGAAAGTTTTTATTGATTCTTATAAAGTGAAATTTGTTTTTCTATATGGGATAGAATTTCTCAGAGCAGAAAGGAATACACTGTCTACAAGTTTTACTAGCCACATTATTTTAGAGTTTGAGACAGAGTTTCCAATTATAATAGCTTTGTTATTTTAACAATATACAGTATAACTAACATCATAAACTTTTAAATAGAAATTTATGTTTTATGATTTATAATTCATAACAATGATTACTGACTCAGAGAACACATATGCCATATTACATTGTTCAGAATGAACCTTAACTCTAACCTTATTTTTCTGTTCTTTTAATGGTTTCTTTTCAATGTTATTTTCTCAAAGATGGTATCAATCCCTAATCATTGCTTTGTATTG
This sequence comes from Microtus oregoni, assembly GCF_018167655.1. Classification (NCBI taxonomy): domain Eukaryota; kingdom Metazoa; phylum Chordata; class Mammalia; order Rodentia; family Cricetidae; genus Microtus; species Microtus oregoni. The sequence goes on from NW_024543067.1 coordinate 35,391,242, forward strand.
TACATAGAAAGTTACATTTGACTCAAATAAAAAAAGCTACAGTGATTTATTAGAGGAGCGAGAAGGCAAATTATTCACATACTTTACGCCCAATACTTGATGAGTTTTTATCACATTCTACAGACACTTAGAAGAATCATGTACTTGTTTTCATTAAATAATCAGCACAATATCTATACTTCTAGTTCATACATCAATTGACCCTCCCCTCCCCCATTTATTTCTGCAACCAAGCTTTGACCTCTGTGATGGCAAAGGCCTTGTCTCTTGTTAACAGTCATTTCCAAAATACAATTCAATGAAGCTATATGGAGTGTAAGTAGGGGAAAAAGTATTTAAAGGATGGATGAATTGATTTAATATATCAACGAGTTGATGGAAAATTAAGTAAATATTTTACTTATATGACGTGAGATACCAATTTCATAATGGAAGACAGATTAAATTGATGATTTTATAGTAAACATGCAGGAATGGTAACTCAAGGGAAAAAAACTAGCAGCCATAATAAAGAAAACAATGACCATAAAAATTGGTTCTTTATTCTTTATCATTTAAAGAGAAAGTATTCTTTCTGATTGTATTACAGTTATTCATAACAAAATTATTTTTCTGATTATATAATAATACATGATTTTATAAAGATTTGTTTTTTAGTCCTCAAAGGAAATAGAAAATATATCAAACATAAAGGAAAAGAGTTGTTGTTTTATGAAGAAGCACAGTGAGCTCCACAAAACACTAACATATTTCTTTAACAATCAATAATGATATGTCAACACAGGAGGTCCACTTATCTGGATTTCCTCCAGCCCCGATTTGCTCCTCACTGCCTGTGGTGGGTTTAAGAGCTGGATTGAGGTCATAATAACAGGAGCACTGTCTCTGATTCTCACCAGCTGCAGCAATAGGAGAGCAGCCCCTGCACCTTCTTGACTGGGCAGCACAGTAGAGCTGACCCTAGTGGTATAGGTGAAATTGAGCCAGCTCTGAGAGTGTGAAAACAGGAAAAACCGCCCCTCCCCTTGTTCTTGCTGTATAGGGTGAACTGGAGCGCTCACCCTGGTGGTGAAGACTGGGAAGAGTTGGCAAATCCTGCAACCACCCAGGCTCAGAACCAGGGCTATGAGTTGGTCCATCCCAGCGTCCACCCCATCTATGATCTCCATGGTACAGGACCACAGCAGGATTTCCAAGAAGAGACCTGGGAGGGCCCAGTGTCGACAGTGTAGCAGAAACAAGAAGCCTTGAACCAGATCAATGACTCTGCAAAGAGCACTTGGGAGTAAAGATAGATGGACTGAAGTTGATACTATGTAACTCACCATCTCACACTAAAGCTCCCATGTCAAGGTTTTTCTTTTTCCCTTTTTCCACTCTTTTTCTTTTCTCTTAAATTTTATTTTATTTGGGGGAGAGATTGCAAGGGCAAACAGCTGATATAAAGGGACAGGGAGATAAATGGGATTGAGATGCATCACGTGAAAACCACAAAGAATAAACAAAAAGTTAAAAAAAATAAAAAGCTGAACACAGTGGGGAGGCAGGAACAGAAGAGTTCGTAGAACCCATTGGCCAGTCAATCTAGTTGAATGCATGAGCAGATTCACTGAAAGATCCCTTCTGAGAACAAAATTGTTTAAAGGTGGAAAGCTTTTAGAGAAAGACACTTGACGTTGATCTCAGGTCTGCACACTCATGCACATACACGTGTACCGACATTCACATGTGCACATATTTATCCTAGCAAGTATGTACACTACACCATATACACAGGAGGAGCATTCCAAAGACTAAACTATTGAACTGTTTAATCAAAGCATATCATAATATTAATAAAAAATTCAATGTTTGCTTAAACTGTGACTATCCTATACTGTACCTGCTAGAGATGCTATAGAATTAGAGACAAGAATACTCCTGCTAGAGCCTCTGTAGCACCATTTTGTACAAACATGTGCTCTGTACCATACAAGCCTAAGCGAGGGGACAAAAAGCAATATTTTTTGAGTGTAAATTGCAGTTTGGCCTGGAGAATCAGCATGTTTCCACAGTGAAAGTAATAACATCTTCCATTTGGCTTTTCATCTTTACTTACTATTCAAGTTGTCTGATTATATTTTAAGGGTTATTCCTGTTTAATACATTCCAAATCTGCCACATCCTTATGTTGGGAAGTAAAAATGATAGCTAGATAATTCCACTAGAAAATATTAAACAGTAATGAAAAAAAACAATTGATTAAAACCCACCACCACCCCACAGAACCCTTCTGCACTGCATTCAATCTCTGCCCAAAGATATCACTCACATTCTTATCCAGGGTCTATCTCTGGTGCATATCCCTAACCCTTTCTTACCCACATCTTCTCCCCAACCCACTTGATCTAACCCAGATTGCACATCCAAAGGGACAGTCTAGGTTAGCCATAACTGCCTGTGACACAACCTACTTATAGGAATTCTCCACAACCAGCTCTTCTTGCCACCACCCATAGATTCCTGTTGTTCCATATCCAATCTTTCTGCCAGAACATATTTTCCGTATCTTTCTCCAGGAACAAACTTGGTGAGCTCCTGGACTTTCCCCATTCACATACACTCCCACAGACCTAATTATGCCCACATCCCAGTCTACTATGGCCCTCCCTGTTTTCATGACAAACAATATCTAGGCCCTTCCGAGAACCCTACCTACCTATTCCCTAACCCATAAGCCACCAGCATGGCACATCTAACTATTCTACCCAGCCATATCTACACCCACACTCCAGACAGAAACTAAGAAGTATATCCTGTATACCAGCCTAGTTCCCTCTGTGACCAGACTTCATTCTATGCAAATAATTTCCAATATCTAGGCCCAACCTGCCTATGGATTCTCTCTTCTGCTCAAACCTATTCTGCTCAATTCAGACTTTGAACAAACAATAGAAGTCTACATGCCCACATCTTACTGCAAAATACAAACAATGTAAAAGATTCACCCAATATGTTCTTGCCACAACCTACCAGTCATCTAGAAATGTTTGCCTTCATCTGTGTGAACTCCAGAACATAGAATTTAAAAGAATAACCACAAACTTCATCAAAGAACTCAAGGAATTTAAAGAACACACACACCAGTTCAATAAAATTTAGGAAAATAAACACCTGAATGATGCTCAAGAAAACATGACCAAAAGGCTGATGAGAATGACAAAGAAAACCAACGACATGAGAATGAAACACTGAACAGGGGGATTTAAGGTTAAATGGCAATGGAATTTAAAAAAAACTCAATGAGAGAACTCAGAGGAGAGTCTTATGAGTAGAATGAATCAGGGGTAAGGTAGAATATCAGGACTCAAAGATAAAGTAGAGGATTTAGAACAAATAATCAAGGAATATGAAAATTAATGCACACACACACACATATACACACATGTACACAAAAGGAACTTACAGGAAATATGGGACAACAAGAGAAAATCAGATCTTCAGATTGCAAGTATAGATGAGAAAGAAGGGACCCAAATCAATGATACAAACCAGGTCTTCAACAATATCATAGAAGAAAACTTCTGCCAACTAAAGAAGAAAATATCCGTACAGATCCAAGAAACACAGTAAACACCAAATAGACAAGATCAAAAAAGAAAATTCTCACACTATGTGGTAATTTGAAAGAAAATGGCCCTCAAAGGGAGTATTACTGTTAGGGGGTAGGGTTTTTTTTGAGTAGGTGTGGCCTTGTTGGAGGAATTATATCACTGTAGGGGTGGGCTTTGAGGCTGCCTATGCCCAAACTACTCCCAGCGAGACAGTCCATTTCCTATTGCTTTCTGATCAAGATGTAGCTACCAAGATTCCCACCATGATGATAATGGACTGAACCTATGAACTGTAAGACACCACTTCAATTAAATGTTTTCCTTTATAAGAATTGCTGTGGTCATAGTGTCTTTTCACAGCAGCAGAAATCCTAACTAAGGCACAACATATAGTTAAAACATTAAGTATATAACAAAGAAAGGGTATTAAAAGATGTAAGAGAGAGAAAGAGAAGAAATACCCATTAGAGTTACAGGTGGTTTCTCAGGCAAAACTGTGAAAGCAGTAGAACATAAAGCAATGCATTCCAAGTTCAAAAAGACTGTGACAGCCAATCTAGACTAATAAAATCAGCAAAATTATCCATCATAATTGAAGGATAAAAAGAAAAACAAGGAAACAAACAAACTGTCCCACAATGTAAATAGCTTAAAAAAAATTATATAACAGAAAAAATATAAGAATTGATATTTGAGGCTAAAGAGAGAAATGAACACAGAAGAAAGTCTGTGAAAAATGAGAAGCCATAATTATTAAAATACAAAGTATCAATGAGAAACACACCTCAACCTCAAAGACAGACATTGCCTTAGAGTAAAAGGATGGGGAAAATTTTTCCAATCAAATGGACCTAAAAAATACGCTGGTGCTGACTTCCTTGCTCATGTTCTCCCTCCTTCTGCTCCTCATTTGGACCTTGGGAGCTCAGTCCAGTGCTCCAATATGGGCTCTGTCTCTATCTCCATCCATCGCCAGATGAAGGTTCTAAGGTGATATGCAAGATATTAATCAGTATGGCAATAGGATAGGGCCATTTCAGGCTCCCTCTCATCAGCTGCCCAAGGAACTAGCTAGAGACATCTCCTTGGACACCTGGGAATCCCTCTAGAGTCAAGTCTCTTGCCAAGCCTAAAATGGCTTCCTTAATTAAGATATATACTTCCTTGCTCCCATATCTACCCTTCCTCTATCCCAACCCTCCCATTCCCCCAAGCTCTCCCCATCCTCCCCTTCTCACTTTTCTCTCCCCATATCCACTTACTTCCATTCCACCCCCACTCCCAAGTTCCCAATTTTTGCCTGGCCATCTTGTCTACTTCCAATATCCAGGAGGATAACTATATGTTTTTCTTTGGGGAAGTCAGGATCGCAAGGGGTGCACCTAACCACTGAGACGTTGGGGCTGATCTAATGGGAGCTCACCAAGGCCAGCTGAACTGGGACTGATGGAGCATGTGATCAAACCAGACTCCCTGAACACTGCGGACAATGAGTGCTGACTGAGAAGCCAAGGACAATGGCACTGGGTTTTGATCCTACTGCATGTACTGGCTTTGTGGGAGACTAGTCTGTTTGGATGCTCAACCTTCCTAGACCTCGATGGAGGGGGGAGGACCTTGGACTTCCCACAGGACAGGGAACCCTGACTGCTCTTTGGACTGGAGAGGGAGGGGAGAGGAGTAGGAGGAGGGGAAGGGAAATGGGAGGAGGGGAGGAGGTGGAAATTTTTAATAATAATAATAATATTCTGGTGTAGCTCTCCTAATATCTAACAAAATTGACTTCAATCTAAAATCAATCAAAAGAGACAAAGAAGGATATTTCATATTAGTCACAGGAAAAATCCATCATGAGGAAATCTCAATACTGGACATCTTTGCCCCAAACACAAGGGCAGCCTCATATGTAAAAGAAACAGTTCCCAGGCTTAAATCATACATTAAACTACACATTCTAATAGTGGAAGACTTCAATACCCTACTCTCACCACTGGACAGATCAGTCAGACAAAAATTAACAGAGAAATAAGGGAACTAACAGATGTTATGATTCAAATGGACTTAACAGACATCTATAGAATATTCCATCCAAAGATAAAAGAATATATCTTCTTCTCAGCACCTCATGGAAACTTCTCAAAAATTGACCACATACTCAGTAACAAAACAAACCTCAATAGATAAAAAAAAAGATTGAAATAATCCCATGTTTCTTATCAGATCACCATAGAGTAAAACTAGAATTAAACAGCAACACTAATTCCAGAAAGTCCACAAACACAGGGAAAATGCTCACCTGAATCATCAGTGGGTCAAGGAAGAAATAAAAGACTTCCTAAAATTCAATAAAAAATGACCACACAACATACCCAAATTTATGGGACACAATGAAAGCAGTGTTAAGAGAAAAATTTATAGCCCTAAATTCCTACATAAAGAAGCTATTGTTGTTACAACCACTATTGTGCAGAGGAAAGAATACAAACCATGTTGTTCAGATTGTATTAGTTGAACTATACCAATTTCAAAGGAAATTATGGGATTCCTAGGGGACCATAAAAAGAAAAGTGATTGTTCACAATTTTTATTAATATTGGTTTTATTTAATATATTGTCTAGGTTTTTCTTTAATATTAATATTAGCATTATAATTATGAATATGTAGTAAGTTATACATGTACAAAAATTTCCAATAATAACCAGAATGATTCATTTGTTAAATAAAAATGCCCCCACAGACATGGCGACAAGCCATCATGAGAGGCAACTCCTCGATGGATGTTCACTCTTCCCATCTGACAGTGGCTTGTACCAAGTTGATGAGCACACCATGAGACTTTTGAAATCAGGGAGTGTTGTCTGATCCGATCATTGTCTAGCCGTTAGACCCTAGTGTCTAGTGGATATTCAGTAAATATTTAGGAAGATATAAAAAGGAACCAAAGGAAAGGAAACAAAAGTTAGCACAATGTATGCATAAGTCCTAACCAAAACAAAAAAGAAAGAAAACCCGAATTATGGTGTATTAAAAAAAAACAGGAGATATCAATAACTGTGTATTAAGAAACAGGAGATATATAGTGCTGGAACAGAACATAGGATATAACCCAAGTTTATTTTAATGATTATGTAAAAAAGTTCCACGGCTGGTTTGATAAGAAACCTATCTAACAGAAGAAACTGAGATATTCAATACAGGCTTCCAAGCTTTCTGAAATGTTCAGTTTTGGAAAGAATATGGATACATAGACAGGATAATTTAGGCTTGTCAGGATTACCATCTGAAAACAAAGCACAACTTTGAAGTAAAATATCATGCTTTATAGAACATTGTATTATATCCATAGTTAAAGTGAGTGCCAGGTTTTTTGAATCGGGCTGATGTTTCTTCAAATACATAGCCATTTGGAAAGAAAAAGGTTCAAAGTGTAATGATGTTGCTCAAACACTCTTACTTTATCCTTCATTAATTTGACTAACATATCCTTGAACTAATTCATCTTTCATCCTATAACATTAGATAGCATTTTATATCAAGAGTAGTTTCTTAAGTTTGGAAGAATTACTCCAGACAAATAAGTTAGTATTATACACAGTTTCCTGTATTTAAAGCAGGTCCTTGCTAAATTACCTTGAATGACATGGCTTCTCTGCCTGGAGCCATATCTCCTCCACCATAGTGGAATGATGCCCTCAGATTATAAGGCAGTGTAGGGTTTTCATCACTTAAATAGCTTTCTATCTGGTATTTTGTTACAGAAACAAGAAAAATAGATAATAAAATGGATGAACAAATAACAGTAAGCTGTGGTAAACATAATTGATAAGATTCATAAGCCATAGATGAGGTGGCGATGCACAGCTTTAAGCCCAGCATTCGGGAGGCAGAAGCAGGCAGATACCTAAATTCAAGACCAGCCTGGTCTAAAGCACAAGTTCCAGGACAAGTAGGACTATACAAAGAAATCCTGTCCCTACAAACAAAAATGAGCAAATCATTAAAAACCACATACAAATATTATGTTTCTAGGATACTAACCCCCAAATACATAGTTAAATAAATAAAAGTCTTGAATTGTGTTGTTCTTAGGAAACAAAAAGAGAGAAACTCAGGGTCAATGAAAAGAGGGTGTTGATCTTGCAGAGGTGCTAGAACAAACAATTGCTTTTGCACTTTGCTGCAGCAAGGCTACAGATTTCATGAATTTTAATGTTTGATTTTAAATAATTTTTATTTAATTAATTAAAAATACATTTATAATAAAGAATTTAGTGTCACTTTAGTAATGTTAAGTATATTCAAATTGTCTTTTTTCTTTTACTTAACTTTTATTGATTCTTTGTGGATTTCACAACATGCATCCTGAATCCACTTATCTCCCCATCCCCTCATGTGCAGCCTCCCCACTGAAACAAAATAATATTTAAAAGTCAAAAAACAAAGGAAACAATCAAACAATAGAGGGGGGAGAGAGGGAAGGAGGGAGGAAAGGGTGCGAGAAAGACAGAGAGAGAAAGAAAGAAGAAGAGGAAGAAGAAGAAGAAGAAGAAGAAGAGGAAGAGGAAGAGGAAGAAGAAGAAGAAGAAGAAGAAGAAGAAGAAGAAGAAGAAGAAGAAGAAGAAGAAGAAGCTTATCATGGAAACTATAGTGTGGCCTGCTGAATCAGGGCTAGAGAGATGGCTCAGCCACTCAAGGTTAAGCTCACAAAATTGTTTTTGTAGCAAGCTCCAAACCATTTTCATTTTGTAAAATTGAAACTCTATACTCATTAAAACCTCATTTCTACTTCTTGCCCATGGCAACTTTACTTTCTGGTTGTGAATCGGCTATTTTACTACTTCACAAATAAATATTCTATCATATGTAATATCACAGCTTATTTATTCATTGATCCAGTGTTGACTATCTGATGTGTTTCCACTTTAGGCTATTATTACCTCTGAACACATGTTATAACTCAAAGGTTCGCCTGTTGCTCTTCTGCTTTTGTATAAACCATGAAAGCAGAGTTCATGGCTTCCTATCATACTTATTGCATCAAATTTTATTATAAATATGCAATTAGATATAAAGCTTGTCCTATGATACCTGCTTCATGCTTTCATTCAGCACTATGATGCTGCTTATGTACAGAGCAAATTGCTACAATGCTAAGGCACTGTATCTAACTCCAAATTAGCCATGATTCAAATCTAAACTTGAAAACCACAATATGATGGAATTTGGGAAACATTTCACCATGGATCAATCCTCAAGGTATTCAAATTCGAATGGACTGTGAGGAGGTGGTGGAAACCATGGATGATAGGGCCTAGTTGGAAGAAGTGTGTCATGGCTACATGCCACCGAGAGATATGTGTGCTCATTAGACTTAACCCTCCACCTGACAGGATCACTCAGCAAGAGAGTTTCTGTTGAGGAATTATCCAAATGAGGTTTGCAGATGGACATGTCTGTGGGAGATTGCCTTGGTTGTTAGCTGACATAAGAAGACCAAACCCATCGTGGGAAGCACTGCTGGCTAGGCTAGGTTCTGAACTGTATAAGAGTAAAGAAATCTAGGAAGGAAGGAAGTAGGCCTCGTGTTTCTGTCTGTTCTTGGCTGTGACCATTGGTGGTCGCAAGCTCTTCTCTGACTTTCCTGGAAGGACGGAATGTAACCTGGAACTGTACGCCAGATAAGCCCCTTCCTCCCCTAATTTACTTTTTGTTAGGATGTTTTGTCACAGCAATAGAAATAAAAGGAAATAAAAGGAGAACAATATCTTCCCCTCCCTTCCTGCATGGCATTTTGTTTTGTTTTGTCTGTTGACCATCACTGAACAAATCATCTCTTTTGTCACATGCCTGTAGTACCATGTTGTTCTGCTTCACCACAACACCAAAGCAATGGAGGAAGACAAACATGAGTGACCACCTCTAAAACTGTGAGCCAAAATAACCTTTCATCCTTTAAATCTCTTTCTCCGTACTTTGTCTTAACCCTGGAATACTGAGTACATGTTAGTCAATGCTTGAGTATTTCCATTTGTCCATATCTTGTACGCATAACTGAATAATAGACAATACAGTAAAAATATCATTGTATGACTTTTATGGTTACTTCACAACAGTTGCTGGCTTATTGATTCAGCAACTGACATATAATGGTGGGAGATATTTACAATCAGGTACACAAAATGTTTATTATCAACCTTAGCATTTGTTCCACCTTTGTGAACCTTCACAATATTGCATGTTATCTCTTCCACAATGCTGCACATAAATCTTCTCTACAATGCATAAGCAAAAACGGCCTTTCCTTTTGTTTCCCTACTTGAGCCTGTGTGTTGCTGACAGTACTGTCCATCCACATCTTGTGTTTCACTGTTTTTACTTCTAGGAGTTTAATATTCTTTTTTTTCTGTTTATTTCTCAAGAGCAGAGCTTGTGCCTGATGGAGGAAGGTCATTGGTTAAATAAAGAAACTGCCTTGGCCCTGATAGGTTAGAACATAGGTGGGTGGAGTAATCAGAACAAAATGCTGGGAGGAAGAGGAAGTGAGCTCAGACGTCATGCAGCTCCTCTCAGAGCCAGACACGATGAAGCAAGCCACCAGGTCAGACATGCTGAATAATCTGTGTAGCACCCGGTAAGACTGGTGCTACACAGATTATTAGAGATGGGTTGATCGGGATATGACAATTAGCCAGTAAGGGCTAGAGCTAATGGGCCAAGCAGTGTTTAAAAGAATACAGTTTGTGTGTTGTTATTTCGGGGCATAAGCTAGCCAGGCGGCCGGGAGCCGGGTGGCAGGAACACAGCCCGCAGCTCCTTCGACATGTGCCTTTGCTCATCTTTCTGTTAGTCACTAAAAGACTTAAAGGAAGCATCTACTAAGTTAAATTTAGACTCCAAAGTACTTCATGCTTTGTAATATATGTAGCAGATTCTCTATAATAGTCTTAATTATTATTCATAGAAATAGATAAATATAAGAGGTTTTGCAATATTGAAAGTTTATTTGAGGAGTCTTAAGATTCAAAACTTACCTATTTTTAAAACATGCCTACTATTTATTAAAGATAAAAAATATGTATGATTCTAAGATTCTCTGGAGAGGTCAACCAAAGCAATATACAAAAAAATATTGGATGCTAGTGTCAGTGTAAGTGCAGCTGATGTCTCTAACAACCACGGGAGCTATTATCTCACACAGTGAGAATGGCAAGAGAATCAGAGTTTACCTGATTGTAAAAAAAACCCACAAGGTTGTACAATTCTATTTTTGTTTACTCAATAGGCAGATATGAATTTTACACTATCCACATGAATTACTTCAGTTTCCAAATAAACCGTACTACATATGACCTTTGGAAATTTTCACCTCTGTCTTTCTCTGAACAATCTTCTTCCTGACAGCCGGGATAGTTAATCTCTATGTACTTTTCAGAATAGTTCAAATGTTCTTCAGTAAAGTTTGCATTTTTTTTCTAACACCAGCAGAAAGAAAAACTCGATTCTTGACGTGTTGACTCCTCTGTAGCCATGTAGTCTGCAATGGGGCAGTGTTCTAGTTTCCTTATTTCCACATGAATATTTTATTATCTTAAGTTTCTAAAGTGCTGCAACTACACCTTACTCCTAATATATATTTTAGCTGTCATATATCAAGTAAATAGTAATATGTTAATATAAATGACTGATATAAATGGTTGAATAAAGACTGTGAGAACTTTCTTAACTGGAACTGTCTTACCAAACATCAAAAAGGATTAAAAGAAATCAGGAGTAGAGGCACACAGTTGTGATCTCAGCATTTTGGAGGTGAGAGCAGGAAGATTTTAGGCCAATTTAGGCTATGTGTGAGACTTGGTCTATAAATAAAAATAATAAACAAAGTAAATAGGTGTATTTGAGGACATTTAGAGTAAATATGAAATGCCTTTCTGTGTCTTGTAATTATTTATGTCATCCATACATTTTTCGTTTCAAAGTAACTATATATTTTGTTTTATACAACCCCAAATATTAATAACCAAAAATAAAAAGCTGGATACAATAGTAAGTCAGTCTGGCCGTATGGCATGTGATGATTCATCTTCAAGGAAACATAACTCTAGACTTGTCTATGAGGACATTTGGAGAAGGGTTTAACTTAGGAGGATGACAGCATTCCATGGGTGGGGTCCTTGATTGAATCAAATGGAGGAAGCAAGTGAAGCAGCATCATTCTTCTGTTCCTGCTTTTGAACTGCATATGCCAAGATAGCCAGCCACCTGTGTTGTCTGCATCGCAGCTTCCTGTCCATGATGGACGGTACCCTCCAACCATAACGCAAGATAAATGCTCATTGCTTAAGCTGATTTTGTCAGGTGTCCTCTCACAGAAGCAAGAAAAACAATGACTACATAGCAGTTTGTTTTCAGAGAAATAAATTTTTTTGACAAATACATGTAAAACTATCACTGCATAAACAAAAACATTTTTATAATTATCAGTACTATTTAGTTAATAACAATAGTACATTAGAACATTAAAGACAGCTGTTCTTTTAGATATGATGAACTGTAGAAAAGACAAAATAAGAAGACACCAAAAATTCTACTGGAAGCTGGATCCAATACTTGAAGCACAGAGTTATTTCTGAGATTAGTCATTTTCCCCTGCTGCAGTAGGGTCAGTAAGAAAGGTCTGAAGTAGAATGGTAAATGTAATGAGAGGACAGGCTGAAGAAATTATTCTGGAACACATTATTTTGGTTTCAAATAAAGATACTCTCTAAAGTATCTTTCTTTCTCTAAAGGAAAGGAAATTGGTGGTCTCGGTTTGCTCCCTAGCAATTCCTAGAGTCATCTCCTGCAGTGGAGATGCAATGTGAATGCATCAACGTGTTTCCCATATTGAAATCTCTGTGGCGATGGATAGTGAGCTCCTGGTGGGGAGGTATTTGTAATATGCTTTTAATGCCGGTAAATGCATTTATTGTTTGGATGGCTGCAGTGTGCCAAGATGCTCAACAAAATTTAAATATTTTAGAGATAAAAATAATTTGCAGTTTTCTATAAATAGTCTCCAAGGCATCAGACTAAGAACAGAATAAGCCCCAAACCTCAAAATCTGAAGTCTCCCTCACCCAAGTACACAGTTTGACTACTGAGGCTAACATTCACGGTGGAAATCAAACATGCTATGTAGCCATTACTGAGCTTATTTTCAAAATGGAATACAATGTCATTTACTCAAAATATAACTCACTGGTTTAAAACATGATCAACTGGCACAAAGTCAATTGTGTTTGATGATTATTTCCAATTAAGACAGGTTTAGTTTTCCCTACTATTTAACGGTTCATTTTTAAAAATCCATTTACACAATTTAAATAAATACAATGCAATAAACTTAAAGATCTATCTCTATCTCTTTCCATTTTCACCTTTTCCAATCTCTTTCTTGTGTATTTGTTTTAAAGGAGAACAGTTAAGTGATGAGGGCCTGCCATCTACTGGTGTACAGGAAGCATGCCTAAACACTACGAAGTGTTAAAATGACTTGCTGGAGTGCATTCCCCAGACAAAAGTGGTGACTAAATTCTAAAAATGAAGCCCTAATTAATATAATAATTTGCTTATTCTCTCACTTGTTTCAATAATATAATATTGAATAATCAAATCTGAACCAGCCCAGTACCACTAAGAACGAAGCTAACCCTCTAGAATGCAAAGTTCACTAAATCTATAGCACTTAGTAAAAATCATTTCCCTCTCTTCTTGAGCGTTGTCAATAGTACACAAATATGTCTTTGTAACATGAACTTGAGTAAGTGGATTGAGACTTTGAAGACAACTACTAGAAATGATTAAATATTTACAGGCTAGGCCACTGGCAAAACTTCCAAGGGAGCATGCCAAAAGCACACAAATCTCATAAATTCGTCGTGTCTTCTCTTTCAAAACTCAGAACACCTATTTCAGTGTAGCTAATGACCTCTTTAAATCTCACCATTTGCCAAGAATGAAGTAAGGACAGAAGTGTAGCTCTGGTGAGTTGGCTTCTTAACCGGAGCAGGAGCCACAGAATAGGAATCATGGATGTAGTTTCCACATCACACCTGCTGGTTTCACCACTCTAGTACCGATGCACATCAGGAATGGTTAGCGCACTCTAGGACTTCGGCTGTCTTCCTATCACACCTACACTACTGACCACATCCACACAGAAACTTCTTCTCAGCTGGTGAAATAAAACATAAAACCTTTCTTAAATACAGACGCATGGCTTCTATGTCATCAAATTGGTCCAATCAAAGACGCGGAGAAGAGAAAGTGTGGCATTGGTAATCAATAGGCTTGCAAAGTTAAGCAAAGCTATATGATGCTGCCCCTCAGCCAAATCTCATTGTACAGTTAAGATTTTCTTTGGACTCAAGTTTTAATTTGAATATCATTTAAGTCATTTTTCTTCTTATTTTGAGTAAATACACAAAGCAGCATGTTTCATCACGGTATTTTCATGAATACGGGACTACACTTTGCTCTAATTTATACCACTTCTGCGATGCATTTCTTGTGCGCCCATGTTAAGCTTAGCTTGCACCTTGTATTATACTCTTTTACACAACTGCATTTGCTTCTTATTCTTTGTTCAAATTGTGTTATAAATTTTATTGTTTAATTGATAGATGAACAAAAGCCATACAAATAAAAGAGATACCATTAATATTTAAGTATAATATTATATTTTAAGGTTGAAATTTGATATTTAATTAATTATATATTAGATTATGTTAGATATATATTAGATAATATATTACAATATATATGAAACTATATTTCAACACAGAAAATATATTTAAACACTGGAATTTTATCACAAAACAATACCTATGCCATGCATTTTTTATTGTACTTATTTATTTATTTTACATCCTGACCAGTTTCCCCTCCCTCCCTCCTCTCCTCTAATTTCCTCCCTCACTCCAATCTTACCACCACCACCCCCAATCCACTCCTCCTTTGTTTCTGTTCAGAAGAGGCAGGCATCCCATGAGTACCAATAAAGCATAGCATATCAAGTTACAGTAAGACTAAGAAACTCCCCTTTTTTTAAGGATGGGCAAAGCAATACTGTTTGAGAAATAGCTTACCAAGAGCCAGCCAAAGCATTAGGGACAGGCCCTGCTCCCATTGCTTGGAGTCCCTCAGATAGAACAATCTACACAACTGTTAAATATATGTAGAGGGCCTAAGTTTGTATCATGGAGACTCCCTGGTTGTTGGTTCAGATTCTGTGAGTTCCTATGAGCAAGGTTAACTGTTTCTGTGGGATTTTTTGTGATATCCTGACCTCTCTTGTTCCTACAGTCCTTCCTCCCTCTCTTCAGCAGGATTCCCCCAAGCTCAACCTAATGTCTGGCCATGGGTTTCTGCATCTGTTTCCATCAATTTCTGGATGAAGGCTCCCTGAAGACAATTAATTGGTGACAATAGTCACCATTCTGATAACAGTAGACGTCCAATTCAGGCTATGTAACTACTTTTGCTAGGAGTCTTAGCTGTGATCATCCTTGTAGATTCCTGGGAGTTTCCCTTGCATCAGGTTTCTACCTGACCTCTAAATGCACCCCCTTTGTAATCATCCCTTTCAGTACTCTCCCCCTCCATTCACCCCACAATCTGAATTCTCAAGTTCCCAACCCCATTCACCCCCAGTCCACTCAGGAGATCTATTCTATTTCCCCTTCCCAGACAGGTCCTTGTATCCCCTGCTGTGCCTTCCTTGCAACCTACCCTCTCTGGGTCTGTGGATTGTGACTAACTGGATGTCAGCACGTAAAGACCGCAAATAGATTCATATATGTTACCCTGCACAAAAATCAAGTCCAAATGTGTTGTCTGAAGTTTCTGTCCTACCGGTCCTTGTGCTGCCCAGTTCCGGCAGTCATTAATTCCCAAAGAAATCACACAGAGGTCTACATTAGTTATAAACTGATTGGCCCATTAGCTCAGGCTTCTTGTTAACTCTTATAACTTATATTAGCCCATCATTCTTATCTGTGTCAGCCACATGGCTCAGTACCTTTTTCAGTGAGGCAGTCACATCTTGCTTCTTTTGTGTCTGGGTCAGGACTGCAGACAAAGCTTTCCTCTTCCCATAATTCTCCTGTTTTCATTGTCCCACCTCTACTTCCTGTCTGGTTGTCCTGCCTATACTTCCTGCCTGGCTACTGAACAATCAGCGTTTCTTTAAAATATAAATGACAGAATACAGACCATTGTCCCATACCACAAATGGATCAAAGACCTCACATAAATCCAATTAAATGAACCTAATAGAAGAAAAAGTGGGAAAAAGCTTTGAATGCACTGGTACAGGAGTCAAATTCCTGAATATAACACCAGTATTGCAGGCACTAAGATCAACAATTAATAAATAGGACTTTGTGAAACTGAAAAGCTTCTGTAAAGTAAAGGACACCATCAATAGGACAAAACGGCAGCCTACAAAATGGGAAAAGATCTTCACCAACCTCACATTTGATAGAGGGCTCCAAAATACATAAAGAACACAAGAAAAAACAAGACATCAGTAAACCCAATAATCCAGTTTAAAAATGAGGTACAGATCTAAACAAAGAATTCTCAACAGAAGAATTTCAAATAGCAGAGAAACACTTTAAAAATTGTTGAGCATCCTTAACCATCAGGGAAATGCTTCTTATACTTTAAATGTTATTTTGTCATGTACTTGCTTCTTTATGCAGTTACCTCCTGTGACACTGACAAAAGAAAAAAGAGTCTTGTGTCCACCTCTGTGTCTGTGGAGTTTGACAGGGTCTAATGCCTCCTAGACATTACATAAATTTCTTGACTGATGACATAAACACACTTTTCACAGATTTTTTTATAGCAATTAATCAAGCAAGATCTGAGCGTGTGACCTGGAATGTGTAATCTAAGCTTTAGAACAGAAAACAACAGACTACTGGCCAAATACAGCTGTCACCTTTGTTAGTAAAATGATGTTGGAAGACAATGTAACCATGTGATTCTTTATGATCTATGACTTTGGTGATAGTTGATTAGTTGCCATAAAGACAAGCTCAGAAGCATACAAATTTTCTCTCATGTTTTCTTATGGAATCTGTTTGACATTTCTATGTGTTGTTGTTTAATAGTACTGAACTCAAAGTCCAGGCCTCATACGTGATGCCAGGCAAGGGCTTTCTATTGAGCAGTGCCTGACCAACTGTCATCTCCTTAAACATACACACTTGTAGAGAACATGATGTCTGAAACAGAGCTAATAGGGTACCTGTTGCTTTAGCGTTAAACCACAAATGGGTACTCAGTGGTGGTACACATGCAGTTCAATTGTCTCCCACACCACAGCCCACCCCACTGTGACTTCCCCAGAACTAACATCTCAGGATTTGTGTACATTTTAATAACAGTTTGTATTTTATGTTTCTGTAATGAACATAAATCCTTTAACTCTTTCCATCAGTAATATAAAGGTAAGGACATCTCATTCATGTATTTTAAAGACTGTCACAACAGTTTAGAACTCTCAAGTTACAGACACCGATTAAACTGCTATCTCTCTTGTTACTTCATCTGAATTTTGAAACATTGTACTTTGTGAAACTTATTGAAATGTGTGCTTTTTTTGAAATTCTATTAAAATATAATGGACAACCAAATAGTGATCTGTGTAGGACAACTGGTTGTTTAAAACGGGCATTTAACACACATCAAGCTTTTCAGATGACAGCAATAGTCACAAGGCCACTAGAAAGGTAAGGTGCATATTTAGTCTTCTTCAGTTTTTTTTTTAAATTCAAATAAAAATATCACTTAAGTATTCAGCTGGCAATGCAGATTTGTGACAAAATGTGAAATCATACACTCTCCACCTTCCAGGACCCTTGAGGCGGTGGGAAAATTGAAAGTCTGACAACAAAGTCTTAGATTATCAAAAAAAAAACAAAAACAAAAACAAAAAACAAAAAAAAAAAACTCCTGTCTGTGTCAGAATCCCAGCTTTTAAGAGGTGGCAATTTACCAATTCCATAAAAGAACTATGGCATACAAAATGACAGTGATAAATGACATATGTTGTTATAGCAACACCATTCCCTGCTTTATAATGAAAAGTCATTTAGACATCTGGTTATAAGGGATGGAACAATGAATTTGAGGAGAGGATCACTGTAAACCCATGTTCTTTCATTTCCTGGCTTTCTCTACTCAGTTATATCCTTGATTATTACCTTAACATGGAAAACTAAAGAGGTTAGTGATATAGAACCAAAACGATAAACACCCTGGTAGCCAAAGATGAATGTGGAGATATATTATAAGGAAACTATAGAATACATAAGATGTTCTCAAAATAATGAAATATACAAATGTTTTTATAAGCAAATAAAACAATGGGAAATTAGGGGAAATAATCTTATTCCAATAGCCTGGAGCTACTACTTTTAATGTGTAGTAAAAACGTAGTGTTTTTTCTTCCATGATTAAAAGGCAGTTATATTGATAAAGTGAACTCAATCCACCAAATCTTTTAACCAGCTTCTGAGGCCTGAAAGACATCAGAATGTGTGCCGGGGACTATGACTGGCCACTCTTCCCATTTCACTAGCACCCACAATAAAAGATTTCTTCTAAAAAATGCAATGCTTACTCAAAACATGTGTCTATTATTATGAAGATATTCTTTGGGTTCTTTTCTTTTTTTTTTGGTTTTTTTTTTTTTGGTTTTTTTGAGACAGGGTTTCTCTGTGGCTTTGGAGCCTGTCCTGGCACTAGCTCTTATAGACCAGGCTGGTCTCGAACTCACAGAGTTCCGCCTGCCTCTGCCTCCCGAGTGCTGGGATTAAAGGCGTGCGCCACCACCGCCCGGCTTGGGTTCTTTTCTTTAACTGGATCTCTGAAAGGCAGTAATAACTCCTTACAGAAAAATGGCCTAGAGATTATGGTTTTCTACTTTGCATAAAAATATTACCTAATATTCAGATCTTATAAAAAGAACAAGCCAGAAAAATAATGCTGTGTAAAAAGTTATGAGTGTAGAAGAAGGCAAAGAGCACCCTTCAAGGAGGAGATTGAACTTAAATAAATAAATAAACAAACAAATAAATAAATAATAAATAGTAAGAAGGAAAAGCAGAAAATGACCAGGTAGTGACTACAGAAAGCACACATTCTAATGTTAGGAAAGAACCCTTCATAAAATACCACTCACAATGCTGAAAATATAACTCTGTTAGTAGAGGGTTTAACTACTAAGATCAATGTCCTGAATTTAATTCATAACATGCATGCATGCACATCACCTTCATATCATTGAAAAGAGTGATATATGAGGAAGAAACTGGCACAAAATGGCAGGCAGGCAGGTTTCAGTTTACATGTAACCTTGTGGCGAACAAAATGTTTTTAAAATATAACTTAAATACTAAATATCCTACTATGTAATTTTCAGTAGTAATGATATTACTTGAATTTTTAAAAACAGTCATACTGTCTGGGGTGTGCAGACTCTATTGTGTGATGTGACTTTATCTGCATGGATTGTTGTAACAAATCATCATAGATAGAATAACTTAAGCATTAGACATTTATCTTTCATTTTTTTTATTTAGAAGTTCAAGGTGATGATACTATTTAGATGATAAAGCCCTTATAAGGATGAGCATTCTCCTGTCTTCTCACTGTTTTCCTGAATCCTCTTGAAATGGGAGAAGACTACTCCTATATGGGGACTAATTCATCATGATGGCTCCTCTCTCTTCATATTTTTATCTAAGTCTCTATCTGTAAATACTATCCCATACTGGGGGTCTTGGTTTTAACATGAATCAGGGACACAATTTGGACCTTAATATGGGACAAAAATAAATTGTAGCCATTGTTTTGGTTTTCCAATAGCCCCTTTCCCTCTCTGTGTTACTGTGGTTGGCTGAGACTGACACGACTTGAATTCCACATTACTCCTCCTGACTAAATAAAACAGTGGAAGCCAGATATGGGGGCACACACCTTTAAACCCAGCACTTTGGAGGCAGACACAGGAGAAACAGTGAGTTCCAGAACAACCAAGACTACAAAGAGAGGTCCTGTCTCAAAAGAAAAGGAAAGAGAGAGAGAGAGAGAGAGAGAGAGAGAGAGAAGAGGGAAGGAGGGAGAGAGGGAGGGAGAATGAATGTTGCCAGCACAAAGTTCTTTGCAGTCAAAGATTAACACTAGGAAAAGTAAGAATGTTAAATTAGGAACATTATCTCTTCAAAGGAGGAGATATATAACCTTTCTCTACACAGAAGGATGGGAACGGAGGTGGTTAATATCTGGGTGATCTCTATGCCATCTGTAAGGCCAAATCATATCTGACTCCTCCAGGATCCCATAAGAAGGACCATAGGTCACTTCTGCACTATCTGTATGACCAGACTCTCCACTAGGCTCCCCAAAACAGAACTGGAGATGGTTAGTAGCTCAGATGACATCTGCATTTTATCTGTATGACTGAGACGATACCAGATCCTCCCCTAGGCCCTTAAGGTGACACTTGTAGGTGGGCAGGAGTGACATATGCCTTTAATCCTAGCATTGGGGAGAGGCAGGCAGATCTCTAGAGCTAGTTTCCATGACAACCAAGAGTATACAAAGAAGCCCTGTCTTGAAAAACAAACAAAACCAAAATAGCACATGTAGCCTATAGAGAGAACATATCTTCATGGAATAAGTGATACATACTTTTTGAGAAGAGTTTCCATGTAATTATGCCTCATTGTGTACTCAGGATTTCATTACACCAGGAATTTTTTCCAAACTGTACTATATCTAAATATGACTAAAATGAATTGTCTGGTGTCAGACTCTAGAAGTTTGAAACAATGCTGGCTGCTGAGTTATATTGACCTGGATTTCTTTCTTGCCTCATATGGATCGATATTCTGCCAGCCCTGGTGTTTGCAGAGACCCCCAACAGAAAAAAAGAAAGGAAAAAGGAAGGAAGGAAGGAAGGAAGGAAGGAAGGAAGGGAGGGAAGGAGGGAGGGAGAGAAGGAGGAAAGGAATCAAGCAATAAGCAAGCAATGGCCTATGACTTATTTCTGGATTGTTCACAGGATTGGAATCTGATTCAAGAGACCTTTACCTGACTGTCAATGGGGCAAATAATTAGGAAGTAGAAGAAATGAAAACATCATTGTGTCACTATATCAAAACTTGGAAGAAATTTTTTTTTAAATTGAAGTCAATAAAATTAGAAGGAACTTGAATAATCTAGAAAAGGTTGTTGGTGAACTCATTTCAAAAGAAGGACATAAAGACTCTGTACTGGTAAGCATGTCACTAAAGTATACCAGCTGATCTTTAATAGGACAGACAAAATGATGAATAGGACTGCACCAACTTTTCTGTATGTGGTTGGGTAAATGGGTGCCAAAGTGTATAAGGGAATAAACGCACAACTTGCCAATAGAGACATCAATAAACCTGTTCTTGTACTTGTTAATTTTATACCAATGGCATTTTTCAATCTTTGGGGTAATTATGTGTGAATCTGAATCTTACGAGACAGGCAGACTGTGTACATTGGATGAGGTATGCAGTAAACATAAAAAGATCTCAAAAAATGCTCAGATCTAGTCATGGTTTTTTTTCAGTTTTATATTGGTGCATTTTACTGGCACAAAATAAGGAATGTCACTATAACTTCTGATTCAGTGTTGAGACATCCCTATAAACAGACTGTAAATCAGCAGTATGAATCATAAGACAAAAGATGATAGTTGTCACTATTCATTATACCTCTTGGTTGCTGTAAATTAAAAATGCTGATTTTAGCAGATGCTCAACTAAAATATTAAATATGGTCTTTACACTAAAAATAGCCATCTAAAATTCCTTGGAAATATCAACATAAATGTCTGGAAAGATGCTATTTTACACTTATCCAGAGAAGTGTTTTGTTGAAATATTGTTCACCTACACTGAAGAAGTTGACCATTTGATAATGCTCCCAGAGAAAGCAATGGTAGAGATTCTGAACACTTCATTAAGCATTGGTGCTTCCTAAACTTGAAATTCATTTCAGTTTTAATTTTCAGCATGACGGAAGTCAAGAGGCGGAGCTGAGTGAAGAAAACATTGGTAACTTGTGCTAATTTTGCCTATTGTGAAATGCAGCATCTTGGATGAACCAAATGATCTCAGTCACTGAGGATTTAGTAACGTGAACACAAAGTATAAAGCATTACTGAAGAAGTAATTCTAAATTTAGGCAGAATGGAATTCTGTAAACTATTATGGAAAATTATTAGTTTTTGCTTAATGACTCAAAATGGTTCAAATTTTTATAACATAAGAACAGTACATTCGAAATAATGATTAACCAAAAGTAGGTACTTTATAGCAATGTATTTGTATAAAGCAAAATACCTCCAGATATAGCATGGAGTAATTCATTTTAAGGTAATATAAATCCCTTGTATTGAAAGGAACAGAGCATCTTTATTAAAATGCCAGCTGCTGTCAGGACAGAAGCGATGGTAGGCTAAAGGAGAGAGCATCTACTCTTGTGAACGTCACATTCAAGTAAACAAAACAGTAACAAAATAAGAACTACAATAGTAATAATCCTGATAGAAATACATTATCGGGAGTAGAGTAAAGAACAGGTATACTTATTAGATTTCTGGGCAGCATGAAAACTGGATACCCATGCTGCTTCTAATATAGGCCATGGAGCTTA
The DNA here is from genome assembly GCF_018167655.1 of Microtus oregoni. Taxonomy (NCBI): domain Eukaryota; kingdom Metazoa; phylum Chordata; class Mammalia; order Rodentia; family Cricetidae; genus Microtus; species Microtus oregoni. Next base: position 35,413,580 of record NW_024543067.1, read on the forward strand.
TGTTCATGTTCATGTTCCTATAGTTGCCAGGCTGTTAATGCTAGAAGAGAAAAAGTATACTATTCTGCAGCACATCTGCAAAGTCCACTGCCCAGGTCACATGTATATGAATTATCTAAAGCAAAGTATCTCCCTTTCCTTAAATGACTATTAGTGTAAGTATATCACATCCATTTACTGTAGAACGGCTATGTGGAAGATGTACACAAAGAAAAAGAAAGCTATCCCCAGCTCTTGCCTTATTGATGATTCTCAGCTCCCTAAATGGTCATCATACCCACTATTCTTTGCCTATAATACCTGACCACTTTTAGAGGTCTCCTTACAAAATCAGTAAACCCATAAAGCTATACCAGTTTCCTGATATCCCTTTTACTAAAGAAAACTAATAAGGAAGCTTTTCCAGCTATCTTAAGGAAATGTGATTTATTCTTTAATGTTTTAGAACATAGCTGTGGTGGTTTGAACAAGAATGCCCTCCCCATGAGTTCACATATCTGAATGCTTAGACATCAGGGAGTGACAATGTGAAAGGATTAAAAGGTATGGCTTTGTTGGCGGAAGTATGTCACTTGTGGGGAGGGTTTTGAGATTTCAAAAGCTCAAGCCAGTACCAGTTGCTCTTTTCCTGCTGCCTGTGTATCTGGATGCAGAACTCTCAGCTACTTCTCCAGTACCTTATCTGCCTGCATGCTGCCATCCTTCCCACCATGATTCCTGCTGATCATGATGATAATGAACTAAACCTCTGAAAATACAAACCAAACCGCTTAAATGATTTCTGTTATAAGAGTCGCTGTGGTCATGGTATCTCCTCACAGCAGTAGAACACTGATTAAGACAGTAGCCTTGATTTATGGTGTGCTTCCAATATACAAGAACTCTAATGAGCTATATACAATTTTATTTTATAAATCAATTTCATGAATTTATTTCATTTAATCATCATAGCAATACCTCAAATTGCATAATTTTATCCATGTTGTATACACATGAAACTGGATCATAATGATATTAAGCATTTCTCAAACATAGAAATATCTAAAGATATAGAATCAGTAAAGATATGGAATCTAGGCAATTTGAACCCAGGGCCAGTATTCCTAAGTAATGTCCTTGTCTTAGGTGACTCATGGATTAAATTGAGGCTAAATATTCTCATTAATGCATTGCTTCACAACAGGCTTTCTAGTTACCTGTTGTTTTGCTTTGTTTATTTGTTGTAGTGGTAGCTATTAAACCCAGGGCCATGAACATCCTAGATAAACATGCTACCACAAAGAGATATCTCTGATCTTCTTTAATTTTCTGAAAATTCTTTTCTTGGGTTTACCTAAATCATGAGAAATCCATCTCATTCACTTGAGTACCCACATGGAAAATCTATGCAATATTATATTTGATGATTCTCAATAGTCCTCAAGATTTATTATGTATAACACACTGAACATTTTCCTTTATAAAACCATGCGCATTCTGTCTCCATGAAATTTTCCACTTACTAGCTCAGTTGAGCTCTTTGAGGCTACAGGTACATCACCCTCTCTGTTTTCTGCAGAGTTACAGACTTTGGATTCTGAATACTTTCAACTTATCATACAATCTGATGTTTAAAATTTTCTGTTATCATTATCATGAGTCTTCCTAGTTAGTTTACTCAGCATCTCCACCTAGAATTCAAAAGTTCATTTGTACTATTTCTGGTCTACACTCACAGAAATGAACATGCCTAACCAAAATATCATTTTATAACTCTATCAATAAATAGCCTGACTTAACCGAAATCTCAATATTATTCTATGATTATCTTGATTTAACTTATATAAAAAGCATTCTAAAACACCTTCCATTATTAGATCCATTGAAATTGTCTCTGTTACTCTTCATTCTCTACAGATAATTTAGTTTTGCTTATTAATGCAATAGGATAGCCATCAAATAGAAATTCCTTAAGTACTTTGCTATCAAATCTGTCAGTAATTTATTTAGGTTTCAGTTTTTAATCATATGTTTCTGATTTTTAAAAAATAGTATACGTTTGTCTTCCTTTTCAAATGCAGTTTCTTTGCATGTTATCTGACACACAGCCCTTTACTCCAGTCTCCACCATCTAAGTTAATATGTAATCCTTTTACTTCAAGGAGTATTCTTTACTATGACACATGTATAAATAATAAAATATATATATATAATATTTGTGACATATCATTTTCAACTCAATGTACACATTATCACCATCATTTTTATATTTTCTATACATTATGTATAAAAACATTACAAACTTTTCTATTTTTTAATTAACAATTTATATAAATAATGAAAGTAAAGACTTCACAATACAAAATTACCTCACTAGGCATGAACAATTAGTATCTTCTTATCTTTATTTCTCTTGCAATTTAAAATACTGATTATTTCTTGAAAACTAGAATTACTTTACACAAAATACGGAAAACAAAATCTCTCATGACAAAGAACATCATCTCATGTTTTTTACATGTTTAGACTTATCAGAAAGTTAATATTAGTTTTTTGTTATCCCATTAAGTTCTTAGACCAGGGATCTGTCTCACATCCACTACCCTTTCTGTGTGTCTCTGCTCCCTCTGATAAATTGAATAGCATGGGGCAGCGTCATCCTACTTAGTTACTTTGTGGCAAAGTTTGGCAGAGATGAAACTATTTGTTTCGGTTTCATGATACAATGTACTTCATGGGTTCTTCCTTCTCTGCCTGCCATTCTTCAGTCCCCCCTTTTCTGGAGATTTACAACACTGAATAGCACCTGTGTATCTTGTCCTTCTCTCTCAGCATCCCATTCCCATCCTTAGTTGAGCTCTCGCTCTAGCTCACTTGTTCATTCTTATAATCAAATAGTTTTAGCAAAAATATAAGATCTAAAAACTAGAGGTTTTGGACTTGGTTATGTATTAAACACACACACCCCAGAAGAATACAGGAATGGTCCCAATAATATAGAACTTCAAAAGTGTCTTCTGAACCATTTCCAGGTTTTCATGGTTCTACAACAAACATACTTCTCACACACTCTGCTTGTATGCTTCTGAGTCTGACCACTCTTGCTTCATTTGGGGTTGATGATAACTTTTGGCATCAAATATAACTATTTTATATCAAACTGTAACAAGACTCTATGCAAAATTCTGTTATTAAATTCAAATTTTATTTTTTCTGTATAAAGTTTGCATGTGCCTGCAGATTAAGTTTCACTTAGAAGTCAGCTAAAAGTCGTTGAAGGTGACATGCTTAGCATCAGAAGGGTAGATTTTTATGAGCTATGAGTCATCATACCAATCTTTTTTGCTTTGAAGTACTATGATCTATTCCAAAGGTTTTGGCAAATTCTTTCATCTTTAATTGAATTGCCTAAAATACAATGAGAAACCCTTTTCCAAATATCTAAATAACAATACGAAATTCAGCATATTCATCATGTGTTTTTTTTCTATAAGTACTCTAAATCACTTAGTTACTACTTTAAGCATATTCATATTGTGGCGATACTGGCTGGTGGCATTGCAGGCAGTGATCCTCAGGAGATGAGAATGAAAACCCAGTGTAGACTGACTTTGTCAACCTGGATGAGATTTCAGAAAGTCTAATGCCAGGTGGTTCCTTGTCAGCATATTTAAACCACAGCATAATTTGTCTAAAGGTTTCCAGGCAACAATCAGTCCAGTTAGTTGAATTCCAGGTGCACAATAAGGTTTAAGGTCTGAGTACATAAAGACTCCTTTACAAAGTACATGTGACCATGAGGGAGGGTTCTATAGATGAAAGACCTAGAACCTGGTGTCGTCCCTGACTGGTAGCATAAAGGTCAGCAGGCCACACAGCACATGTGACATCTCTCATAAGGATGGGTAATGATCGAGGGGGGGAAGCCTGGAATAATCTTTCTGGGGCCTATAGATGAAGTCTGCCTCTATAGCACAAGGTGGGTGAGATCTGCCTCCCAAGATAGCAAAAAGTCAGAAGATTATTAGCAAAATCCACTCTCAGCTTTCTGGGTGGAATTAAAGTATTTGATTTGTATCTCCACCACTGAGGAGAAACCACAGGGTGGTTAGCATTCTTGATTCTCTCTTGGTGCTTTTTCTGTGACCCCAACACAGAATGTTCCAGTGAGAACTACTTCCTCCATTTATAACTTCCCACTTTTCACATCTATCTCATGCTTATTTGCACCCAATAATTTTTTTATATTGTACCCACAATTAACAATTTTATGAATTTTGAGTAAATATCCTAAATTAAATTAACATGAAATTTCTTTAGTTATCCATTTGTGAATTATCTATCTCAGTTGACTAGATAACTATACATATTCGCAGTGAAGTCTGCATTTAATGAGGGCCACATACCTATTCATGGCTTTATCAAAGTTTTGGCAATAAGACTGGAAATTTAAGTTTAATTAAACAGTATACTTCAAAATGTTAAAAATGTAGAGACTATACATCTCAGAATCAAATAAAAATATTAATAGGACCTCATAAAATTCTTTAAGAAAATTAAACTTATGAGGAACTTGTAAGGATTATAGTAATTTTGTTTTTTGTATACATTCCATGTGGCATAAATTCATTTACTATTAGGATATGTCATTAAAGTTTGACACAATCTATGTATGCAGCAATCATAAAAATGAAAGTTAATAATGTTCATGTGTAATAGAAAGCCACTCCATTTTTTTTCTATAATTTCATCACTCTTATTATTCCTACTGTCCCCAGAATACCTTGGTGTTGATTTTAAGATGATTAACATACATTATTCTGGGGTTGGAGAGATTAATCCATGGTTAAGAGCACTGCCTGCTCCTCCAGAAGAATCTCTCCAAGTCTCATCATTCACATGGTGGCTCATAACTATTTTTAACTCCAACTACAGGGGTCTGACACCCTCTTCTGGCTTCTGGAGGCACTGTTTCCATAAAAATACTTACAAATATAAAATAAAATCTCAAAACAATGGTTTATTCCTTTAAATATTGTATTCTTTATCATTTTGTCCTTGAAAATTATTTAAAATTAATCATATTTGTATTCTTTCAACATTACAAAAATAGTAAAAAGAGACACAAAATTCAACAAGACCATAAATTTTTATTGGGGTAAAATATCAAACTATTCCTAGCAATAGTGGAGAGGGAACCCAAACTGGCCTTCCCCTACAATCAGATTGGTGAATACCCCAAATATCATCATAGAGCCTTCATCCAACAACATATGGAATCAGATGCAGAGATCCACAGCCAAACACCAGGTCAAGCTTCAGGAATTTAATCAAGGAGGGAACATATAAATAAGAGAGGTCAAGATCATAATGGAAAAATCTACAGAATCAGCTGAACCAAGCTCTTGGAAACTCATGAACCTTAGACTGATAGCTGCAGAGCTGCCATGGAATCAAATTAGGCCCTCCACATGTGGGAGACAGTGGTGAAGATTGGACAATCTGTAGGCACCTGGCAGTAAAACCAGGATCTATCCCTGGTGCGTGAGCTTGTAGTAATATGAGCAGTGGGACACTTCCTGCCACCTGGCTCCCGCACCGGCTAGCTTTACCTGAAATAATTACACAGAAACTGTATTCTTTTAAACACTGCCTGGCCCGTTAGTTCCAGCCTCTTATTGGCTAATTCTTACATCTTGATTAACCCATTTCTTTGTAGCACCACAAGGTGTGGCTTACCAGAAAAGATCTTAACCTGCATCTGTGTCGGATGGGAGAATCATGGCGACTGCCTGACTCGGCTTCTTTCTCCCAGCATTCAGTTCTGGTTACACCACCTACCTAATTTTCTGTCCTATTAAAGGCCAAGCAGTTTCTTTATTAACTAACCAATGAAAGCAACAGATAGAAAGATGAACTTCCTCCATCATGAGCTAGCTTATTGGAGTCCATTGATGGGATGCCATTCTCAGCCTTAATGCAGGAAGGAGGGGCTTGGTCCTGACCCAACTTCATGTGCCAGACTTTGTTGACTTCCCATGGGAGCCCTTGCCCATTGGAAGGAGTGGTGGTGGGGAGGAAGTGAAGGAGTGTTAGGAGGAGGCAGGGGAGAGAGAACTGTGAATAGAATGTAAAATGAAATTTAAAAAATAAATTAAAATTTAAAATGATATCAAACCATAAGCATTTGAACTTAATAGCCTTAGTTTTTATATAACATACAATTATGTTAAGAATTATGTTATAAGTGGCATGTTGTTCATTAACTGGAAAAGAATTAGAAGAAGAAAGAGCCTAAATTACTAAACTATAACTGAGAAAAAATGTATTTACTTAGAAAATCTATACTCAATAAGTAAGCAAATTTTTATTGAAAACACTGACCTACAATTTAAGTCCTGTTAATATTATTATTGAAGTTGCTGAAAAATAATTCCCCTCCTTATGTTCTGATATATTTTGATCACACTGTGATATTTCAGACTATCAATAAAGTTTATCCTGAATCAGGGGACAGAGCTACCAACTGGCTGATCAGAACTAGCCATAGAGTAGCCCACAATTTGGACTAAGAAGATGCATAGGAAGGAAATGGCTAGAATAGAGTTTGAGCTGCCTTCTGGTTCTGAGAAAAGGGAAGAGACATGTCTGTTGGAGTGTCTCTGGGCAAACATCAAAGTTGGATAGGTGCTACTCAACCTCTCTGAGCTTACCTTTTAGTCCCAAGTCTTACTGATAAATGGAACAATAGAGACTTAATTTTTACCTACATAATGCAGCTATGGCAAAAATGGGATTGTGGCCCCAGTAGCTGCAGACTGTTGTAACGAAGGAACCACTTGTTTGGTTCCTGGCCATCCAGCTAGCTTAGACCCAAAATAATCACACAGAAACTGTATTAATTAAATCACTGCTTGGCCCATTAGGCCTAGCTTCTTATTGGCTAACCCTTACATATTAATTTAAATCATCCCCATTAATCTGTGTATCACCACAAGGTCATGACCTACTAGCAAAATTTCAGCACATCTATCTCCAGTGGTGGCTCCATGGCGGCTCTCTGACTCTGCCATCTTGCTCCCAGCATACAGCCTAGCTTTTCCCACCTAGTTCCATTCTTCCCTGCCATGGGATCAAAGCAGTTTCTTTATTCATTAACCAGTAAAAGCAACACAGAGACAGAAGGACCTTCCATACCAGAAGACAATAGTTAAAATATCAGTAACTTTATGTGCAGTCAGTAAGCCAAGAGAAAAACATTATCCTTAAGTGGGCTAATTCTTGAATGCTCAAAATATGAATAACCAATTTTTTCTCATATAGAGAACTCTAAAGTACATTAGTATGAACCATATTTCTCCTAACTTTTATAGGCTTATAGTACATTGACTTCTCAAGTCTTAAGTGTCTACACAATCTATAGGGAAATATAATCTCCATATTAAATACTATAACCTCACTAGCTCAACCCTGTGCAGTCAACAAATGAGCCTAACATTCTGAAAAAGCATCCCTAAATAAAATTGAAGGTGTTTAGGTAGTAGAGACATTTCCTAAATATACAATTACGTTTTTAGTATAATAATCTAATATTTGTTCTACTTAAATAGTGTATCAAAAATTGTGTCCACCTGTATTATATGACATTAAAATGTAACTCATAAACCCAAGTGACTAAAAATGTGACCATTAATAACCCAAACTAATAATGATCTTGTTTTCCTTCTGGAAACAGTAATATTAAGTAAAGGGTAAATGGCAGACATGGGCTGCTGGACAAGGGTGCTGGGTTAAAATGGTACCACTTATTATCTATGGGATGTTGGGCAACTTTTTAAAACTTTGAATTAGTTACTTTTCTATTTAAAAAGTGGAAAATATATTGATTACTTTACAAAGTTACTTGCATGGGTCCCTGATATAATATTCTTAAGGAACATAGAATAGAATCTGGAAGAATAAGAATTTAATAAAGGTTAACATAAGCAGGGCATTGGTGGCGCACACCTTTAATCCCAGCACTTGGGAGGCAGAGGCAGGCAGATCTCTGTGAGTTCGAAACCAGCCTGGTCTACAGAGCTAGTTCCAGGACAGGCTCCAAAGCCGCAGAAAAACCCTGTCTCAAAAAACAAAAAAAAAACAAAAAAAAAAATAAAGGTTAACATAATTTTATCATATATTTAGCATAAACCTTTTATATGTGTGTGTTTATTGTACAGTGATGGGCTTCATAAAGATATTTTCATATAAATATAAAGTTGACATTTATGTATATGTGTAAAATGATATTTGTGTATTAAAGTGATGACATCTGCAAAGATGTTTAAATCATATATGTTAGAGAAAGTTAAAAATCACAATAAGCTATTGTTATATACATACTTAGGTAACTAATGTTGAATTTCAATTAAAATACAAAAAAAATGTCAAGTGAGGAAAAATGGATGACATATCTTTCTGCTGGTAATGCAAAGAAGAACAACTACCATTGCTGATGATTTGATAGCTATTTTGTTATCACAGAGCCCGGAGATGCACTTTGGGGGCAATTACTACAGAGAAATCATACATATGTTTACCTGAATAGTCAGTTAGAAATAACACAGAAAAATGTTTCTAGAAGATTTACTTGCATTAGCTACAATCTGAAGAAAAAAAAAAGTACCCAAACAAACAAACAAAAACAAAAATATCCTCCAATGCTTAAAAGATTGAAGAACTTGTGATTAGATACCAAAGAATGGTAATGAGCTATGAAAAGTAATGAAGTATTGATAGATATGACAAATTTAAACATAATTTCCAGGGAAATATTCTGCATAAAAGAAGCCAATTTTCAAATGTTACATACTGTAGAATTCTAGTTATATAACATTGAAAAGTGAAAGTCACAGGCTTGGAGAACAGATTAGTCATTGTTAGGAGTTACAAAAGTGGAAGTGGGGTGTTGGGGAAACCAAAAGGAAAACTACTAGTCTTAAATATTTTACATTGTTGTGGATTTTTGTAGGTTAATACAAATTTGAGATGATTTGTGTCATAATGAATGTATGCTTCTACTCTTGTTTCAGATATTATTGTATATTGATATAAATTTAGGGTTATTTTTGTTAGAACATACTGTGCATTTCTTTCTTTTCTTGTCTAAGGATATTATTATATCCTTATTATACCTATGCAGTTCATTTAACAATGTAATGCAAATTTCTAGTCCTTGAAAGTTAATATTACAAACTATTTAAGATAATAAAGAAATTCAGGTTAGTAGTTTGTCACCTATTGCAATCAAACTTATAGTAATTTTAGGTATGTTTTCAAGGTCAAACATATGTATTTTATATAGACAGGTGGTCTTCAAACACTTTAGAGATCTACAAAATATGGCATTTAAGATGGTTTATCAACATAAAGTTTTTTTTTTATGACGGTGAGACATGTCTGCTCCTAATAACACCAATCTACTTCAGAGAAGATGATGGGCATCAAAGAAACTTCATATGGAGTTTGCTTTTTTGTGGCAAAAGTTAGCCACTAGGCAATAAACTTCCCCTGCCTCAACTACTGACAATATGGTATCCAAGGACACACAGGACACAAAAGAAAGTGACTGCTAAGTTTTTCCAAGACAAGGTAGGACAGTCCTTGAAAATTCCTGTTTCAAAGAAAAGTTTGTCAAATACTCTAGAATTGTAAGCTGAATATGGCTGCCCCAATGTTAAAAGGAAGCTTGGGTGGCTGTCCAGACAGTCAGCTGTTTCTGTCATTTCTTACATTTTTTGGAAGTTGCTTGTTTGCACTTCCTATTTGCTCGGGTAATACTATTTCCTTCTCAGGTCTCTGATGAAGTTGAAGAATAGATATAGTTAAAATTATCATTGTTACCAAATACAGAAAAGAAATGCACAAAAAATGTGTAAGGAATAAGAGGTTGAGAGGCATAAAAAGATAGTTTTGTGTTGGTAATGGAAGTTAGGATAGAAAGTGAATTAGACACAAAACTTGGACTCACAAAGACAGGATAGATAATGGAGCATTTTCTCTTAATTTCCAAATGCAAATGGACTGGACATTGTTAATGTATATATTTGAATATAGTTAATGTACTTATTGTATATAGTTTTATTATGCTAGTTAAAACCTTCCCTTTTGGGGGGCTGGAGAGATGGCTCAGAGGTTAAGGGCACTGACTGCTCTTCCTGAGGTCCTGAGTTCAATTCCCAGCAACCACATGGTGGCTCACAACCATCTGCAATGAGATCTGGTGCCCTCTCTGGCGAGTAGGCATATATGAAGACAGAACACTGTATACATAATAAATAAAAATATTAAAAGAAAGAAATACAGGTTAATAGATAATCATCTATAATAGTCAAGCTTTTAGTCATGTTAGTAAGATTTTCTAGATGTATAGAGATATATTTCAGTTAGATAGGCATTCTTCATTTCTTTCAAAGATTACAGAATATGGCATTTAAATGGTTTAAGAACTTAGGGCTTTTCATGACAGTGAGACATGTCTGCTGATGGAGGAAGGTCATTGGTTAAAAAGTAAAGAAACTGCTTGGCCCTCATAGGTTAAAACATAAGTGGGAGGAGTAAACAGAACAGAATGCTGGGAGGAAGAGGAAGTGAGCTCAGAGGCCATGCTCCCCTCTCCCAGGTAGACGCGATGAAACTCCGACCCAGGATGGACGTAGGCTAGAATCTTCCCGATAAGAACACCTTGGGGTGCTACACACATTATTAGAAATGGGCTAGTCCAGGTGCGAGAATTAGCTGAGAAGAGGCTAGATATAATGGGCCAAGCAGTGTTTAAAAGAATACAATTTGTGTGCTGTTATTTCGGATAAAGCTAGCTGGTGGAGGGAGTTGGGTGGCGGAATGCAACCCACAGGTCCCACAACAGTCTGCTCCTTGCAGCACCAGTTACTTCAGGAGAAAGATGGGCACTGAAGAGTCTCTGTACAGAGTTTATTAGCGATTTGGGCAAGAAACTGCTCTTGCCTAGACTGATTCCCTGGACATGCAGTACCCACAGAAAGATGAATGAGATGGTCCTTCGGGGTTCCTGCTTCATGAAAGAGTCTGATAAACATTCTGCAGGACACAGAAGAAAGTGACTGAATTGTATTTGAAATTTCCTGCTTCATGGAAAAGACTGCTGGATACTATGGGCCTGTAGGCTGAAGATAGATACCCCAGTGGTACAGAAGAACTTTGGGTGATTATCCAGGCAGCAAGATGTCTCTGTCAATTCTAGAGTTTTAGAAGTTTCTTACAATGTACTTCCTGTTTACTTAGGTAATACTGCATCCTTCTGGAGTCTCTGATGGAGTGAAAGAATAGTTATTATTATAATTTTCCTTAGTTATGATAAAAGATAAGGTAGATATAAATATTGTAACTACAATTCTTGCTGAATAACTGTTTTATTATATGTAATTTTACTATGTTAAAGTTAAAGCCTTCCTTTTTGTTTAAACAAAAAAGGGGAAATGGTATAGGAGGCCCTTCTCTCTTTGTGTTGCTTTCATTGGTTAATAAAGAAACTGCCTTGACCTAATTAATAGGACAGAACTGAGGTGGGCAGAAAGGACAGAACTGAATTCTGGGAGGAAGAAAGCAAAGTCAGAAAAACACCATGGATCCTCCACCTGAGACAGACGCCAGTTAGAATCTTTGCTGGTAAGCCACTGTTATGTAGCAATATACAAATTAATTTAAATGGATTAAATTAATATAAGAGTTAGCCAATAAGAAGTTAAAGCTAATGGGCCAAGCAGTGTTTTAATTAATACAGTTTCTGTGTGATTATTTTGGGGCTATGCTAGCCAGGCAACCGGGACAAACAAGCAGCCTCTCTCCTACAGAATGCTGTTTGGAGGAAGGCAGGGTGAGAGGGAGCCACCAGAGTCAGATATGCCGAATCTTTGCTGGTAAGTCACTGCCACGTGGCAATATACAGATTAAGAGAAATGGGTTAAATTAATATAAGAGTTAGCCAATAAGAACTAGAACTAATGGGCCAAGCAGTGATTTAATTAATACAGTTTCTGTGTGGTTATTTTTGGGACTGAGGAGCCAGGAACCAACAAGCAGCCTCCCTGCAACAAGTGAGGACCTCAAGCTTTTTGGGTTGAGAAACAGAAAAGAGAAAAGGTAAATGGTGGCTTCTCTGCTTCTCTGATCATTCAGGTTCTTACCCTGATATCTGACTCCTAATTTTTTTATTGATAAAGAATAATTAGATAAACTCATCAGTTATATAAGATTATAATGGGGTTGAGAAATGTCTACTTTGTGGTGATGCTATAGTCTCAGTGATAAAGCTTAACACTGTACTTTTATAGAGAAGCTGCTTTAACAAACCTACCCCTGAAAAAAATATCCAATTAATAATGATAATAAATATGTTTCTGGTTTATATATTTAAAATATTGTTATTTTTCAAAAATCATTATTTTAGTGTATTTATCTGCTTTTTAAATATTTAATACTATGCCATCTTCATCCATGAGTGGTCTAATATATCTTATGTTCACCATACTTTTTTAATGCATTATTTTTCTTTTGGTCATTAGAGGAAAAAAATAAAGTTTTCTAATACTGTTTTGCTCATTATAGCTCCTGAAACATACATAATCCGGGAGTATACATATGTGAGGTGTGTGTTTCTAATATAGCTAAGGTGTACAATAGGCTAAATTATCTCTATTATGTAAGAATACTCTATGTCACACAATAACAAAATTATTTAAAAACATACTTTTTATCTTGACATTAATAGGCGACATTTGGCTGTATGTGCAAAGCTGACGTTGGACTAAGAATGTCTTCCTCCTTCTTACAATATGTGTACGACAGTGTTACAAGGTGCTGCCATAGGAAGAAGCAGGAGAAGACAGACAGGATTGTTGTGACTATTGCAATTGTTATTTTATAACACTGTGTGTATCTTCAATCATCCCCAGAATAAAAGTTTCTTTAAAAAATTAATTCATAGGGGGAGGGAGAGCTGGCTCAGTGGTTAAGAACATGTACTTGTTTTAGAGAGGACCTGTTTCAGGTCCCAGCCATTATGTGGAGTGATTTATAACCCCCTATGACTCCAGAGTCAGGAGACCCAATGCCCTCTTCTGGACTCTCAGGACACTGGTATATACATGCACACATATTCACCCCATATGTACACATAAGGAAAAATAAAATAAATTTTTTGAAAATTTAATACATAGAAAAAAGCAGTTTTCAAATACTGCATCTTGATCTTTGAGAATGTTTAAAACATATATTATTCATGTGCATGTTTTAGGCATCTGCAGGATTACACAATAATATTATAATAGGTACATTAAAAATGAGAGATTAAACATTAGCTACAATTTCTACCAGAAAATGTCTTCAAATTACTTACACAGCATACTACAACATATATTACAACTCTGTTGTACCCATTGTATAACCTCAAATACTTTATAAGAAGTAAACTTAAAGCGATTTAGTTATTAGTACATGAGTTCTGTATTCCCAATGCCTGGGTAGAATTACATCATTGCAATCCACCCACTATGACAACTTAATTAAATTGAGTGAGTTATTTATACTCCATTTTTCTAACCTAAAATAATCTAGATAATTAAGTATTTGTGTTAGGTTGTGGATGGAAAGCCTGGAAGAGAATAAGCACTAAAATTTTGTCAAATATAATTATCAAAAATAAACAGAATGATTTTGTTTTCTCAGCTATCATTAGCAATAACATACAACAAAAGCAGGGTTTTGATATTATTGTTATGTATTAGATAGAGAGTACAACATTAGTAATATATCTGGACAGAAGATGAAGTCATGAGCCATGTCAAGGGCCCTCGTTCTTCAAATTTGTATGAATGATACAAGCTTCCCCAAGTCAGCTCAGGAAAATAACAAAATCTCCCTGGTCCATGTGAGGATGTTGACAGTGTATGTGTAAAATGGCCACCACCACTTCCTTCTCCCACAAGTTTACAGTCTGAGACTGCTCCCATATAGAGATTTCCTAGCATGACTAGCTATGCCTGCCTCCTTGTTCACTTGTATACAATGCCCTACTCCTTAGTTCAGATGTATAAAATAAACATACTCCTGAATCTCCATGTCACAGCACAGCCCACTTGATCCAGCATTTCTGGGTAACTGTCTTTCTTAATTCCCAGTCTCCATAGTTAGGTCAATCCTAAATCATGCATTCCATGAAAATATATGTATTGAGAAATAATTTTCTGTTACACAAATAGGTCAAATGTATATATTTAGACATTTGGACTGAGTTTTGTTTTGAAAAAGTGTTTTCTGCTTTTACCTTTTTGAAGCATGAAATACCATCATATTATAGATATATATGCTTGTTGAACTCAGTGTTTGCATTATAATTTATAGCACTGTCTTCCAGAAATTTTATATATCAATGATTAAAAAACAAAAATAATATTAAATGTTCAACTAATGACATATTTGTTATATGAGATTTTGAAACATGCAATGCTACAAAAACCCATCTATAAAGGGGGAATTAAATGTTTTCTTCTTTAACATATGTGGAACAAGAACACCTGGAATTCATTTTTGTTTTAATGTGAACAAATTCTTCAGACCCACTCCTATTAAAAGCTAGTGCCTTTTAAAGTGGTTAACAGATGTTTTCTGCCTCCTCTTTTATTTATATTTTCCTTTTTATTATACTAGCACTCTTCCTTTCCTATGTTTCATTTTATATAATTAGTTTTCCAGGTAAATAATACATGTGAATAAAAACTTGTAATAAAGCATGCTAATACTTCATAACACATTTTATTTTCAAAATTCTTTGAAGTTAATCAACACTCCTATAATTTGATAGGTTAGTAAAATGTTGGTAAATTTTATTAAAAGACTCATGTTACCTCTACTAACCACATTATTTTTAAATTTCTATTTTACAATGGCAAATACTATGTAAAAACTGCTATTTTACATTCACTATACAAAGTAGACGTGGCAACGGCTGTTAGACTCCTAGGCAACTCACCCACCAAATAATACCACTCCCAAGAGTTGAGTTTTTAATGATATTTCCATGGCTGGTCTTGAATAACTGAATTTTCATACTTCCCATGGGACTAGATTTCATGAACTGGTTTTAGCAGTAGAACACTGTTCCTAAAACTAACATTTATTGAAAATTTTCTTACAATACTATATCTCTTCAGTCCTTTAAATAGACTGCACATTTGCCCTGATGAAATTTTTCACTCAGCTATCATGTGGTCAACTAATGAGCATTTTGTTGCTACTATTTTTCATAAACAATTTATAGCAAGTCTACTCAAGAAATGAAAAAGCCCTAAGCACATAAGTTCTCAGAATCACAGACAACTGGCCAAATATAAAACTTGTTAATATCTAATTGAATATTTACCGAGGTGACATTTGCATTGTTTTAAAAGATGAGCACAATATAAATAAAGCAAAATTTAAAAACCGAGTTGGAAAAATTGCGAGGTCACAAAGTTACTCAATCTATTAGGAATAATTAGTAGTAGAAACTAAGGTTATAACTCAGTGGTAGAGTGTTCTTCTAGTATAAGCGAGGTCTTGGACTTAGTTCCTAGCACAGGGTTGAGGGTAAATCAACTATAAATGAACCAGCCCTTGATATTTAGCATCATCTGAAGACAATTGCTTTATAGCTATAAAGAATTAACACATGACATTGGTAAAATTCAGTGGGCCACAAAGCAATATATATATATATATATACATATACATATATATATATACAATGTAAGACAGATTTGTAAGAAGAATGGGGACTACCAGGGAAGGAAGGTCAGGATAATTAGAGTGAATTTTTTGCATGAGTGAAAATGTCAAACCACAAATGTATTTAATAAAACAATAAAAAATTTAATGTCCCAAATAGGTAAGAAACTCAAATGACTCAATACCCCAAATATGCATAACAACTTCTCAAAATGGACAAAGATTCTAAATCGCCACATGGCAGTGGTTTACCCGCAAAGTTTCCATATGTCTTACTCAGGCAGCAGATCCATGGCATCTCCCTCTCTGCCTTCCTTCTCCCAGCATTCAGTTCTGTCTTCCTTGTCTACCTAAGTTCTGCCCTATCAACAGGCCAAGGTAGTTTCTTTATTCATTAATGGTAATCACAGCACACAGAGGGGACTCCCACATCACACTTTCTAGGCCAGGGTAGGCTCTAGTAAAACAAGACTCTGTCTTAATCTGCCAGGCTCCAAAACAGAAAAAAGAAAAAAGAAAAGAAAGAGAAAGAAAGAAAGAAAGAGTTAAAATAAAGACAAATAAGAAGTTTTGGCAATGATGGGAGTAGCAGAATGCTTGCACGCCGTCTTTTCACAGTACCTTCCTGTAGAACAGTTCACAGCTCTGTTCCTATTGCTGATTCTCAGCAATCATGTTTCAGTTTGTCAGCTCTATAAAAACTGTTTGGTAGTGGTCACTATCTGGCATGCTAATTGCCAAATCTTGGTGATTGCCCTTTACCCTTTTATCAGTAAATAACTCAGCAGCATTTAATTTGAAATTATTCTTTTCTATAAGTCTTTCAGAGCTTGTCATCTATGGCACTGGTGCTTTAACAGCCTCCTAATCATTCTTTATCTGTCCCAATGCTATCTCCTCAGCTTCGGTTTTTTTCATGTATTGTTAAATGAATGCAGTTACAAATAAGGGAGGAATATTTTAGTCCCACTTTATATACACACTGAGAAACACAGACGTTCAGAAACTGGTACTATGTTGTGTTTGTGTATATCTGAAAATGTTAGAGAGGTGATAATTTTTCATCTCTTTTAAAATTATAGACTAATTTTTGAAGCTGTGCAGACAATAATAAATCCACCAATAGTTACTATATATTTTACAATTACATTTTAAGCCATCCAAACAAATTCATCCCTCACTACACCTTCCATTCCACTTCCGAGAGCACTTTACCAGGTAAGGACTCTACTGTAGCTGTAACCTAACAGTACATGATGCACAGTTGTAAAAGTCCTGAACTCATCATGTTTTCCTAGTGCTTGCACACATAGTGTAAAACCCTCAGGCCACCGTAGTGGCCAGGCCCCTCCCCTGAAGACCTCCAAATGCCAAATTCCACTCACAGAACACTCTGACTACCCTAACTGCTGAACCCAGTCCCTACCCTACAGAGTAAAACTTCCATTCTCTGGATGTGAAATCTCACCAATCTTCACCCTGGAAAGTTTCACCCTGAAAAGTTCCACTCCCTCCCCCACAAACACTAAATAAACCCTGCCCTCTCTTCAGTTCTCTGCTGTTTCTTATCCAAGAAGAGGCAGACACATCTCTGACTTTCCCCCTCCCAATAAATCTCTTGTATGAGTTTTGTGGTGTGGCTGGCATTCCTTGGCTCCCAACTGTCAGGATAACTTTCCATTTGAGCTGTAACACTTACCCATAGTGCCTTTAAGAAGAACAAACTTACGTTAACTTAAGGAATCATTCTTCATGGTTTGGGGAATTATTGATTATTGTTAGGAGTATATTTAGATTTAGATTAATTTTAAATGTTTCATCATCTGTGGCTTAACATTGGGGTCCCATCTTGAGAAATGTGACATTAGACAGTTTCATTGTTACGTGAAGACAATAATGTGTTTTTACGGAAGCCACATTATAGACAGTTTAGTTCAAGCGCCTGCCATGGCCTCTTGAAACAAAAAAAGAGACATAATAGGCACACGATATAGGGAACTGTTGGATACATAAAACAGCATTTTGTGGTGAGTAAAACTGGATGAATGGAAGTAAACGCTAAAGCCACAAGACAGGAAATACATGAGCTAGTAACGGTCATTCACCATCATTGTCAAGTTCCTTGTACTGTAAAGACTTGCTTGTGCTACACTAATAAAATTGGCAGCAATCACTTGTTTTTATCGGCATCACCAGCAACACATGAACATTCACTGAGATTCAGTGCTATCAGTAGGGAAATGTGTAGTTCTATCATGACGTCATAGGCTTACTGTGGTGTTGCTGCCTGTCACTGACAGAATTGTCATTGTGTAGACTATATTTTAAAAATTAAATACAAGAGGACAGTATGAAGACGAAGGTATTAAAGGACATCAAAACTGTAAGGCTGGACACAGAAATTTCCTAATTAGATGTCCTGTAAGGAACAGCAAAGGGGAAAGCAAAACAACAAAATTCTCCATGCTAATTATACATTAATTTTTATAGTTGAGCATCTTTTGGAGTAATGACTGACTGTTAGCAGTGCCAAAATAAATCTTTGCTGCCATCTTGTGGAACAAAACAATTCTTATATTTCTATGTAACTGAGTTTGGCAAGGTTTGCAATATATCTCTGCTTATATTCTTCATTTTCTAAAGGGAAACTTCAAATTAACCGTTGAATATCTACAAGTAGTCTTTCTGTTGCATTCATGAAAAACTATCACTTTCTTATCTATATGCTTTTCTGATCTAATATTGTTACAGTAATTTTATTTCTAATCTAATTTCTTTATTGTATTTTGTTTTTATTTTGCTCCAAATATACTAAGAAAAATTTTCATGATGACTGTAAATTTACTTATTGAGTTGTTTTCATAATGTGTGCAAATATATCTATGTAAATATTATGTGCATGTATATATATACATACACACACACTTACGATTTTTATTGCTGTGAAGAGACATCATGACCACTGCAACTCTTACAAAGGAAAACATTAATTGGGTGGCAGTTCAGAAGTTCAATCCAATATCATTATGGTGGAACATTGCAGAAAGCAGGAAGACATGGTGCTGGAGAAGGAGCTGAGAGTTTTACATCTTGATATACAAACAACAGGAAGGGAACTGAGACACTGGGCATGACTTGAGCATATACGAGACCTTAAAGCCCACCTCCACAGTGACATACTTCCTTCAACAAAGCAATACATACTCCAACAAAGCAACACCTCCTAATAGTGCCACTCCCTTGGGAGGTCATGTTCTTTCAAGCCACCACATATACATTTACACATATTTTGTGTGTGTGTGTAAGTGTATATGTGTGTGTATACATATATATATATATATATATTCACATGCTCAACATACATGTCAATCATTGCTGTAGTAACATAATAATAAAAATATAAATCCCCGTTTTCCACAAGTTACATTTTAGTGAGACATATAAAGTACCCTTGAGAATATATCCAAGAGAGGCCTTATCATACAACAAAAGTATATGCTCAACGATGTTCATAGCAGCATTGTTTGTGATAGCCAAAACCTGGAAACAACCTAGATGCCCTTCAATGGAAGAATGGATGAAGAAAGTATGGAATATATACATATTAGAGTACTACTCAGCAGTAAAAAACAAGGACTTCTTGAATTTTGCATACAAATGGATGGAAATAGAAAACACTATCCTGAGTGAGGTAAGCCAGACCCAAAGAGAGGAACATGGGATGTACTCACTCATATTTGGTTTCTAGCCATAAACCAAGGACATTGAGCCTATAATTAGTGATCCTAGAGAAGCTAAATAAGGTGAACCCAAAGAAAAACATATAGGCATCCTCCTGAATATTAACCTTCAGCAAGCGATGAAAGGAGACAGAGACAGAGACCCACATTGGAGCACAGGACTGAAATCTCAAGGTCCAAATCAGGAGCAGAAGGAGAGAGAGCACGAGCAAGGAACTCAGGACCGTGAGGGGTGCACCCACACACTTAGACAATGGGGATGTTCTACTGGGAACTCACCAAGACCAGCTGGTCTGGGTCTGGAAAAGCCTGGGATAAAACCGGACTCTCTGAACATAGCGGACAATGAGGACTACTGAGAACTCAAGAACAATGGCAATGGGTTTCTGATCCTACTGCATGCACTGGCTTTGTGGGAGCCTAGGCAGTTTGGATGCTCAACTTACTAGACCTGGATGGAGGTGGGGGTTCCTTGGACTTCCCACAGGACAGGGAACCCTGACTGCTTTTCGGGCTGAGGTGGGGGGACTTGATTGTGGGAGGGGGAGGGAAATGGGAGGCGGTGGCGGGGAAGAGACAGAAATCTTTAATAAATAAATAAATTTTAAAAAAAAGTACCCTTGAATGTCCTCATTGTCTCCTAAAATGTGTTTATGTCGCATAACAAATAGCACAACACCTTCCTAGTTTAGAAGGAAGGAAAACAAAAGACACACCATTTCTTTCTTGAGAAAGTATAACTCGAAATACTTCAAAATTAGAGTAAGGAATAGAAAATGTAGAAACTTGAAGATTTAATAATTTCCTGCATAGATGGGATTTCAGAAGAATTTAACACAAATAAAGGAGTAAAAATTTAAATTTTGGCAATCTCAACAAGACAATTTGTCTAGCATTTATGTATATCATCAGAGCTAAATTTTGATAAAATACCGGGGACACTGAGTACCAGCCTCAGTACTCCCTCAGGGCTCAGAATTGGACGTCTATGACAGGAGATGATCTGAGGGTAAAAAAAATAAATAACTTAAGAATGTTACCTCTGTATCTTCTTTTTTTTTGTGCAAGGGGGAAAAATGAAGTGAAGGAGTGCTGAGGAGCAGAAGAGTAAGGGGAAGAACAAGAAGAGTTAGCAAGGAGGAGAAAAATAAGAGTAAGGGCTGATCTCCAGGACATTTCTAGTCAAGGACAGTGATAATGTACATATCAAAATCACAAAAAGAGGCAGGTAGAACCTGTCAAAGCTGTACTTCAAAACACGTGACCTGACCCAGGAAAGAGCCAGTATTCAAGGGGAAGTACCTGACATTCTAAACCATCAGATAAAGTTATTAAACAACCATGAATCCTGGATTCATCTGTTCTCCTTATCTAATGTCTTCTGTGATAATCAGCTTTGGGAATGCCCAGATCTGTTTGTAAGCAAAGGTGGGGCATGAGGCCTTCCTGCTCAGTGCCTGTCTTCTATAGAAAACTAATGTGGTAATTTTGTGGGATTGACTCTATGTAAATTTGACCATTAGAAAGAAGAGTGAATGTTATCACTTTAAGGCCTCAAGGTGGTGGAGGGTGGGTGGTGGGCGGGGATGAAGGAAGGTCGTTCTGTTTCCAGTGCACAGAGGTTACACTGAGGTGTTCTGGGAGTGAATCCCAGTTTGAAGGAAAAAATCATGGCTTCACAAAGTTTCCACAGATATAACAGTGACTTTTCCAAAAGACAAGTGTTCCCGCAGCTCTGCAAAATGGATGTCCCATAAGTTGTCCGCTTGTGGATCTGCCTTTAGAATCTGTCAGCTGTGCATTTACTGTATGGTCTTGTGGGCTCCAAAAATAAAAAAACTGAAGTAGTTTTTAAAACCTAATATTTTAGGGCTGGAGAGATGGCTCAGTGGATAAGAACACTGGTTGCTTTTCCAGAGGACTTGGATTCAATTCCCAGCACCCATCTGGTGGCTCACAACTGTCTGTAACTCCAGTTCCAGTGAACCTGACACCCTCGCACAGACAAAACATCAATACAAATGAAATAAATTTTTAAAAAATAAAAAGCTAATATTTTAGATAAAAATGTAAGTTTTAGAAAATGCTGGCCATTCTTGCATAAGGAAGTCATTCCTAATTGACAAGAGCTGTATGTAAAGTTGTCCCCTTTTCTGTAGAACTTTTCATCCATAAAAATAAGCTATGATAAATTTTATTTTTGAAGCTTTGATTTTAAAAGAGATGTTTGGTAAAATGCATATATTTAAACATTTTAATTTGTTTGAGTCTGGGTCCTCTCCAATAGCATAGCTAAAAACAAAAGTTTTAAGCAAATAATGCATTTTAAGAAATTACCAGTCAGAACCTAGAAACAACCTAAATGCTCCTCGACCAAAGAATGGATAAAGAAGATATGGTACATTTATACAATGGAGTACTACACAGCAGAAAAAAATAATGACATCTTGAAATTTGTAGGCAAATGGATGATGTAATGATTGTTCTGTCTCTTTAAGAGACAAGCCACGCCCACTCCCCCCAAGTCCTCTGAGGCTAGCTGAGCTTCAGCTTCCAGCCTGAGTTCGCTCTTCCCCACCCCTTGTCTACCTCTCCCCGCCTCAACTCTGCTCTTCTCCCCTTCTCCTGCTCTCCTATCCCTTGTATAACCACTAAATCAAGATCCAACCTCACTATGCATGGCATGCCTTTCTGTCTCTCACCCCCTGCCACGTGGCTGGCTGCCCAGGATCAGCCACCTTCAAAGACCTGCGTGCGGCATGGTCTCATGTGCAGTCCCTGCTCTAGGGACCCGCTGTCCCCTGTCTGCCGCTACTCAGGGATCTGCAGCAATTTTTAATTTTTCCATTACAGATGGATCTAGAAGACATCATATCGAGTGACATAACCGAGACCCAAAAAGACAAATATCATATGTACTTACTTGCTCATAAGTGACTTTTAGACATAAAGCAAAAAAAAAAAAAAGAAAAAAAGAAAGAAAGAAAACAGCTATGGATCTAATTCTACATGGGAAGTAGAAAAAAACAAGATCTCCTGAGTAAATAGGGAATGTGGGAATCATGGGAGAGGGTAGAAGATGAGAGGGGAGGAAAAGAGGGGAGCAGAGAAAAATATATAGCTCAATAAAAACAATTAAAAAAATAAATTACCAAGAAGAGACATAGAACACTGGACTGAAAAAGAAAGGCAAAATGAATCTTATTATATCACTCTAATTGCTATGGTTTTTCTAGAGCTCAATCCTAAACCTTACAGAAGTCATTTTATGACTTATCAAACCTATGGACATCCACTTATGCCTACTGTTATCTTCAGGGCTGGAATATAGAGTGCTTACTCACTAGGCAGCAACCCTAGGTTGGTCAAGGGTTGCACCGTTTTATTTTAACTCTTGTACTTCCGGGTTTGTGATCATAGTGTTTCTCTACATGACTTAACTGACTACTTAGTTTTTATTTTATTTTTTTCAGTAATATTCTATTTATTCTTTCACAATTTCATCCATATATACAATATATCTTGACCACATCCAGCCCTGCAACCCACTCCTCTGTAGTCCCCAAAACATCACCTAATCCTGCCACCAACACAATCCTTTCTCACTTTTGTGTCCTCTTATAACTCATTGTCTACTCCTTCAATGATATGGGACTATCCACTGGGACATGGGGCACCTATCAGTGGCCCCTCTTCAACAGTCACTAATCACCAGTGTCTCCTCAGCTAGGGGTGGGTCCTCATGGCCCCTTCATCACCCACATTGTACTGCCATCAGGAAGACAGTGTGAAATTCACTGTGCCAAAGCTGCTGGAAGCACTGATACCGATGCCCCATTTAGGGCTGGGAACTCAACAGTCACATATTCTCAGCACTTTTATGCATTGAGTCTCTACAAGGAGACATGACTTCCATTATGAAAAAGAAACTCCTCTGACCAAGCTTGGGAGCAACAGTCATGTACCGGTATAAGCATAGGTATTTAGAAGGCAGTTTGACAACATCTCTAATTAGCAAAACATGAGTAGCTGCTTCCCTGTTAGGATCTATGAGCCTATCCATAGGCTTTTGACAAGGTATCACAAGGTATGATTCTGATGTCTTTTGTGAAACTACTAAAGTTAATAATAACAGTATCTTCAATAAATAAAAAACATGAATGAGTTTTCTTGGTTTTTGTTTACTTGTTTTTCAAAGATAGCATCTCATTATGGAGCCCAGCAAGCCTTGAATACTTGATCTTCCTGCTTCAATATCCTGAGTCCTGGGATTACATTTGTACATCACACCCAGTCATCAAGATTACTATAAAGAAGTACTTCCACAGTTTTGATATGACAGTTTAATAATGTGTTTTCATCAAAACTGCTGTATAAAAATTCAAATATGGATAATAGGAAAACCTGTAGTCTACAAATATTCATGTGCATGATCACCTGTGAGTGTCAATGGGCACAAGACAGAAAGGGAAAATACAACTTTTTATATGCTACTTCTAGTCATTTTGTTTAGATTTTAATTACTCCTATTCTTTAGAAAATGAATTTCAGTGTATTCTTGTTTTTAACATCTATTGTTTATTTGCTTGTTTATTTATTTGATAAGTTATATTGAAGGGGTCAGAATGTAACTCCAATTCAGACATGGAGCAACTCCATTTGTAGATAATGACCCTAAGCCTGAGTACAGGAAGTACTCCAGCCAAGTTTAGCTAACCAGTTACACAGTTTGAAAGCTGACCTTATAAGTCTGGGAGACGCAAAGGTGCAGGATAAGACAGTCACTGACCATCTATAATTAAAAAGCCCATAATGGGTCAAACTGTTACTAGCCTCATCCAATCAACACATGTCCCATGTAACTGTTCCTCGACTGTCCAATTAGAACAAAGATTAGCTCACCATACTTACAATTCCCCAAATTCCCTTTAAAAGGGCATATATGTCTTTGTCCTGGGTTGTCATTGCCACGTTGTGTGGATGATTGACCCCTGCATGCTAGCTATTGCTGCAGAATAAAGGCTCTGTGTTTGCATACTCTTTGAGTCTGGGGCCTTTCTTCAGAGAGTTTCAGACACTAATAGTACTATGTATTTCATCATGATCTTAAACTCACAATCCTCTGGTCTTATCCTGACTGATGGAATCACAGGCATGCCATACCCATCTTGTACTTTTTATTTTATTTTCTTTTCATAATATTTTTTTTTGCAAGGAGGTCTTCTGTTTTATTGATAATTTAGGAATTTCACATCATGAACGTGAGCACACTCACTTCCCAGTCCTTCCAGATCTGCCCTCTCCACCAATGGACCCCTCCCCCACAAAAAGAAGGCAGAAAAAGATTTAAAAAAAATATTTTCAATTTATGCTCCCCTTTTAAAACGACTCTTTGTTAGTTCAGTTGTAGGTGTTGTCCTCACATACACGGAATCCTAAATTCAATCTCTAGCAGCACAGGAAACTGAGTAAAGGAGTAAATGGTAGTACCTACACTCCTTGCAAGATGGAGGTAGAGACAAAAGGTCAGGAGTGCAAGGTCATTCTATGCTACGTAGTGATGTAGTGAGACTGAGCCCAGTGTGAACAACTGAGACCCCGTGTCCAAAAGGAAAAAAGTAAACAACAAAATCCCCCCCAATTTTATAAAACTTCAAATGCTTGAGGTTTTGTAGCAATTCAAATTGTCACATATTTAAAGATGTTTAGCAATTTTGAATGATCTGTTAAGATACTAAGTTTCCATTCCTGGAAAAAGGCTAGGGTGCTTCTTAAAATACCAAAGCAGACCTGGCCTTCAGGCTCTTCCAGAATCCCAGTCCCTACTTGTTATAAGAGAGGGCTGGCGTACCTTGTGCCCTCTGTCCTGAACGATTCAGCCCAAAGGCTAGGCTGCCCTTCTCCAGAGACTCTTCCCTACATAATCCAGACATTTTGGTTACCTGTCCCTTTTGGCCCTATGCCTTCCAGGTTGTGGCACCTGGTTCCTGGTTCCCTTCCCCTCACCATATGAACCAGCTCAATCTGGTCCTGTCCATTCTGAACTCTCCCAGATGGTTATTTTTTATCTTGTTTTTATATTTTTAAATTTATATTGTTATGCCCAGATCCACGAAGTCCCCCCAAAACCAGCAAGGAGACTGAGTCCCATATGTAACAGCAAAGAGCCTTTATTTTATGCAAGTTTGCAAACTCGGTCTCTCCATGTGTCCAAAGTATTGGAATAATCAGAGAGCCCCGAGCTCAATTATTATAGTAGTAAAGGTTTGGGGTGAAGGATTTCTGAGGTTCAGGACCCCTGATTGGCTGACATTTGTCTAGGGGTGTCCTGTGGAGTGTGCTGGCAGGTGATCCTATCTACATCTGTTGGAATGTTAAGTATTTCCTTTGGATGGTCTGTTTTTGGGTGTGCTCAGGTAATCTCAGTTTGTGGTCCACCCTGCAACCAGGCAATTGCTTCAGGGTAAACTACTGAGACTCAGGTCTCCATTAAGCTTATCATGGCTAGGCCCAACACTGGCAGATGATAGTGGTGGGAAGAACTTTCTTTGAGTGGTCTGTTTCTATTAAGCCTATCATGGCTGGCTCCTACAATATACTATAATCAATTATTTTCTTAATGTAAATTTGTATCAGTGAAAAACAACTAACATTAAATATTAAGCCTACTTAAACGATTTGTCTAACAACCCCATTACTGATGCTGTAACCCTATGATACGCAACACTGGAGCTGGCCAAAATAAAATCTTTAGAGCTTCTCATCCATTTCTTATTATTTATGATTAATTTCTATGATCTACTATAGCAGATATCTGTGGCTAAAATAAAAATTGGTACCACCTTTTAGAAATCAATTGGCAATATATATATATAGTCTTTAAAAACTTAGAAGCATTTAAAAGGCTTATGCCCTTTACACAGTATTAATTACTTCCTAGCGGAATAGAAAAAAAAAA
The DNA here is from genome assembly GCF_018167655.1 of Microtus oregoni. Taxonomy (NCBI): domain Eukaryota; kingdom Metazoa; phylum Chordata; class Mammalia; order Rodentia; family Cricetidae; genus Microtus; species Microtus oregoni. The sequence goes on from NW_024543067.1 coordinate 35,440,037, forward strand.
TCAACAAACAATAAGTTCCTTATTGATGGGCATAATTAAATTGGTGAGTGTAGGAGCCAGCCATGATAAACTAAGTAGAAACAGACCACCCAAAGGAAGTTCTTTACTTCCAACCATTATCACCTTCCAGAGTAGGACTCACATTGATAAGTTTAAGGGAGGTGTGAGTCTCAGCAGTTTACCCTGAAGCAATACCTGGTTGCAAGAAGAACCACAAACTGAGATTACCCGAGCACCACCCAAGAATAGACCATCCAACGGAAATGCCTAACGTTCCAGCAGACTCACCAGGACATCCCGTCAGCCAATCAGGGGACTTGAACCTCAGAAACCCCTCACCTCACCTTTCCTACTATAAAAACCCAACTTTAACTGAGCTCTCTCCGGATATTCCAATACAGAGAGACTGAGTTTGTAAACTTGCGTAAAATAAAGGCTCTTTGCTTTTACATATAGGACTTGGTCTCCTTGTTGGTTTTTGAGGGACTTCGGGGATTTGGGCATAACAGTGAGATTATAGAACGTGTAAATGACAGAATTCAGCAAACATCCATCATTCCTAAAAATGACTTAGCAATGACATAAAATGGAAATCATCTTAGGTTAAAGGAATACATAACTTTATTTATGTTGAAGTAATACATAAGCTTGATATCTCTAGGTATTAAAAGGCTGTGGAAAAATGAGAAGTCTTATTGGGATGTAAGCAGGTCTCCATTAATAATAAACTTGGGCTCGTCGGGAAAGTACACATCCTTTTGCTGTATCTCATCAACGGTGTTTGCTATTTCATAAGTGCCCTATTGAAAGTATCTGCTCAGGATGACATTGCTTGCATGTTATCTATTAATGATTGTGCTTTGTACAATGGACTTGAAATTTTACTGTATGAGACCGACTGATGGACCGCTAAGTGGCAGCTAATGTGAAATAGCATCTTAGAATTGTGACGGACTGCGGCTGCGCAGATCCGGACCAGAGACCGGTTAAGGTGGCTGTCCTCGCCCTCCTCACTCACCCTCTGCCGAGAGAGCGTCTGCAGGGAGGATCGGGCACGCCGCCGCCTCAGGCAACGAACTGCGCAGCACACACCACCGCCCCCGGGAGGATGCGGGACACAAAAGGAGCGAGGCTCGCCGGGACTTCCGCTTCCGGCCCCGGGTGTCTCATCTATAACTGTCCGATTCCACCCCCACTGCGCTCTCCCGCTGAGTCCGGCGGGGAATCTACCGACCAGGGCTTGGCTCGGGCCCAGCTTCTCGACTCTTCTGCGCCTGTGCAACCCGAACGTTCGCGAAAATTCCTGAAGCGGCACCGGCGGCTACCGGAAGCCAGCGCCGTCCTCTGCTGTAGGTAGTGCCGGCGATTGGCGTGGTGGTTTCCTCTTAGTCCCAGCCGTGTGGGTTTCACCTGGGAGACGGAATGGCGCTTCTGTGTTACAACCGCGGCTGCGGCCAGCGTTTCGACCCGGAGACTAATGCGGACGGTAAGGAGGACCCTGGCCCCGAGCCTGCCCACCGCTCGCCTGCCCGGTCTCGACCTCCCGCGGCTCCGGGAGCCTCCACGTGTCTCCCACGCCTAGGGCTGGCCGCTGCTGTCTCGGGTGCCCCTCATCCCTCACCGGGGACCCCCTGCACCTCCTCAGTTCCAGGGCTAACGTGACCCGGTTTACGCTTTGTCACTGCCTTGATTCCTGGGCGCGGGAGGGCCGGGGAAGTGGGCAATAGACCGGTCTCGCATTGGACTTCTGGTCGCATTTTGAGTGCTAGTAAGAAGCGTATCGTCGCTCGTTCAGCCCACCTCTCCTATTTACTTGTCTTCTGAAGAACTGTGCTTGGTTGCGGAAATGACTCTCAACACATCCGTCTCACAGTAGGAACATTTTCGGTATAGTTTTGCTGGGGCCTGCAGTTTTAAAGCACACCGACCAGCATTAGATGAGCCCCAGTGATGCTCCAAAAGCCGGTGTGCTCTAATTAAGAATGTGCAGTGAAAGCAAAGCACCTATCGTGCGTGAACCCAGAGGTGTGAGTCTCGTTATTGAGTGGGAGAATTATGCAGATTACTAGACTGTTGTGGAAAGTGGCAACTCTTGTTTCAGATTTACCTGGCATGTATAGTATGCCTTTTATGTGCACGGTATTGAACTGACACTTCGTTACGTAATTTGACTACCCTGTGAAGTGTCTCGCTTCAGACCGGAGTTCCGCGTTGTGAGAAGAGGTTAAAACCAGTACCTTAATTAGAGGTCTTTTTCACGTTTGCGGTGTTTGAAATATTTATCTTGGTTTCCATGTAAACTGATGAGTTCTTTGTAAATAAGAGTGGTACAGGATTTAAAAGGAAAGATGAAGCCACGCTACAAGCACTTGTTAAACTGCTGTGGTTATGTGCACGTTTTACTTTAATACTGAATACACTGCTGCTTTATAGGTAGCATGGGGCAATATTTTTAGGGTACTAGATTCTGGTCCAAAGTTCAGGAGTTGTGCCAACTTGTTACTGAAAGTTAGTCTAACCATGTGTGGAATGGTGTATTACATAGAAAAGGTAAAAAACAAACAAACAAACAAACAAACAAACACAAAAACCAGGCTAGGAAAGCCACACGAGTAAATCATCAATTTCGGGCTATTAACAGCATCACCTACCTACAGCAGGGAACTCCAGTCACCTGGAGAGAAATGTGTTCACTTTAGCAAAGTGGAAATTGTTTTAGAAACTAGGGATAAATGTCAAGTAAATTGGTTGAATGAATGGCAGTTGATAACACTGGATTTAAGAGAAAGTTTTTTGGAATGGGAATAATTTGATCTTTTACGTTGAAATTATAAATTAAACTGTTTATGTTGAAGGTGCCCGTGTGGTCTGTGTTCTCAGGGAGTGCAGTGATGAGGTCGTATTTGTAAGAAGCTGTAAGGCTGTACGCAGTCTTCCCTTTTATAATAGTGTAGTATAATTTCCACGTTTATTGACTTATTTCATTCCTTTAGTTTTATCTTTGTTTCTTTTGTTTTGCCTCGCATTCAAAAATTAGCCTCTTTTCAAGATGATAGGACGTTTTGGTTTGTGATTCAAGTACATGTTAAAAAGAAATATGGATCATAGCTTACATGTGTTAAGTACTCTAAAGGAGACACGCCTTTGCAAACAGCACAGCAGCTACGAGTGACAAGTGAAGATTTCAGCTAAGCCTAGTGTAAAAAGGCCTTCAACATAGTCACTAGTCTGCTGTAAGTATGAATTTCAGCAATGCTGGTAAGCCTGAGAAATGCTAGAGGAGGTTCTTCTGCCCATCTAATGTCATTTCCTTCGAAAGCAGTGATTTTTACAGTTAATTCAATGCTGTAACCTGTTGTCCAGCTGTATTTATACATTGTATACTTTATGGTAGTGATTGCACATTAAATAAAATGATCTGCTATTCCCTCTCAACTTCATATCTTTGTGCATGCACATTTCCATGCCCAGCTTCCTTCTTCTAACTCTGCAGTATGTAACTAGTAACCTCTTCCTAATCTGTGGGTTCTCGGTGTTCCATTCCATTACCTAGTACTTTGTATGCATAACCAGCACTTAGTAAAGAAGTAATAGGAGATAATAGTAGAGGGTAGAGAGATTTAAGGGCAATACAGGGAATCAGATTGTTGGGAAGCCGGGGCAGGATGGGAGAATTCAACTTAGAAGTTTGAGTCAAGTAAGAAAATTACAGAGGAATATAAGTGTCGTTCTCTAACATCATGGTGTACTGCATTCTCAGGTAATGTGTGTTTATTACGAATAAAATACTCCACATTGATAGAGGTAATAAACGTATTTTGTATACAAGTTAAATAAGTTAAAATTTCTGTGATATGGAAAAGAGTCCAGAAATATAAAATGATCAATAGCAACCATGAAATATATTATAGAACTGAACTCTGGCTTGTATTTAGGAATTACTTGTTAAGAATGCTAATGTAGCAATTAGGTATTTCTGCAGTGATTAAAATGTTGAGTTAATTTTTTTCATAATATCTTTTTAGAGAAGCTTGGGCAATTTTTATGGATCAGTTTATAAGTATACTTAAATTTGATATTGTTGCCCGGTGGTGGTGTCACACACCTTTAATCCCAGCACTTGGGAGGCAGAGGCAGGCAGATCTTTGTGAGTTCGAGACCAGCTTGGTCTACAAGAGCTAGTTCCAGGACAGGCTCTAAAGCCACAGAGAAACCCTGTCTCAAAAAACCAAAAAAAAAAAAAAAAAAGAAAGAAAGAAAGAAATTCTTTTGAAAAGATAATTGAGAACAAAAGATGGGAAGGAGAGCTGTGAAATTCTGTGCTCTAGATATAACGTGACTGTTTCGTACATGTAGTTGTACATGTGGTTGCCTGCACAAGACTGCCCAATACAACATCCTCTAGTTAAAATATTCCAGCCCACAGGGAGAAGGAAAGTCTGTGCTTCCCCCAAGCTAAGCTGGGAAGCTGTAGGCAGGTGATGGCAGCTGGGACAGGAATGACTTTTCTTCAGGGGAGTGGCTATAGACAGCACTGGTTGGACTCAGTGACTCAGTGTGTGTGAAGTTCTGGGGAAAGGAGAGGGAGGTGAGTAGGTGGGGTAGCAAGTGAGGAGGGTGGATACGACTGAGATAATTTGCGCACATGTATGAAATTCTTAGAGAATAAAAAGAGATATTGCCAGAATCATTAGGACTTCAAGTTTAGTAGTAAAGAAGTTTTCTTACAAAAGATGGAAGAATGCTAGAGTGGTGGTTCTCAGCGTGTGGGTCACAACCCCTTTAAGGATCAAATGGTCCTTTAACAGAATCTCCTAAGACCATTGGAAAACAGATGTTTACATTATGTTATGAAGTAGCAATGAACTAATTTAATGGTTGGGGGAGTCACCACAGTATGAGGAACTGTATTCCTTATGTTCACAGCATAAGGAAGGTTGAACCACTGCCACAGAGTATTCCCGTGTGTTATTCTTGAACAGTTCTGTATTTTGTCCCTGTATCATACTCTTAGAGATTTAATACAAAAAACTTAATGAAGTGCTAAGAGTAATTTGCCTGCTTTTGGAAAAACGATCGAACCCTTAAGCACCCTAAGGAGGGATATATAAACTTGTAATTGATAAACAGCTGTTGTTTCCTTTCTCTGTTTTGACCAGATGCTTGCACGTACCACCCAGGTGTACCTGTATTTCATGATGCCCTGAAGGTAGGAACAAGTTACTTTTCAGTTTCTTTATACTTGCAAGATAAAATTAAAGATAGAATTTTTTTTCCTGCTTCAGCTTGTCAGTTTTTCTTAATGACCATTTGAGGGTGCTTTAAGCATAGTCTTTAAAGACAGAAGAGAGTAGACAGTAATATTTCCTCATTATAGTTATTTACATTCCGACTCTTTTTTCTAATGATTTATTCCCTTCCTATGTTCCAAGTTAAATAAAAGCAGTTATACTGCTTGGTCTTTAGTTTGTCAGTGTTTGCTAATAAGAAAGGCTTCGTCTGAATGGTTTGGTTTTTGATTTTTTCCGAAACAAGGTTTCTCCATAGCTTTGGAGCCTATTCTGGAACTAGATCTTGTAGACCAGGCAAGCCTTGAACTCACACAGATCCGCCTGCCTCTGCCTCCCAAGTAAGGGGATTAAAGGCGTGTGCCACCGCCTCCTGGCTCTCCTCTGAGTATTCTATTGGTTGTTTCAGATGTTTAATGCTTCTACAAGTGTTTTACTGGAAAAGTCATACTGTATTTTCTCCTTTATTTCCTTGGTGAGCTGAAGAATCAGAGAAATAGTACAGTGGTGGTTTTTTTTGTTTGTATTTGCTTTGTTTTGACAAGGTTTTTGATGTCTTTTTAAAAATTCATGACTAATATGAGGTGTGCAAGTTCTCAGTAACATACATTTTTAGAGAAAGATAAACTTAATTTTGTAAGCATAAGGCTACTTATAATCTTTCCTTGAATATTAACATTACAGAACTTTTCTCTCAATATTCCTCTTATTGTTGTTAATATAAATTTACTCATTTCATTAAGTAGAAAACTAGTGGCTTTATATCAGACCTTGTATTACCTGAAATTTATTGGGTCTTGCAATCCAAGATTTATAATACGTAGTGTAGAATACAGACAGACAACGAGAGTCTGGAGAATGATTGACAGTGCCATCACTCATCCAAGCATGACACCTAAATTTGGATCCCCAACACATACATAAAATCAAAGTGAAGGGCTTGTCTTTAACCCAGGTCAGGGAAAAGCAGGTCCTTGGCCTTTCTGTCTAGCTAGTCTAGATGAATTATCAAGCTCCAGGTTTTATAAGAGACCTTGTCTCAAAAAGTTAGGTGGAGAGCAGAGGACCCTAGATGTTGACTTCTGGCCTCTAGCGCCCCCCCCCCACACACACACATTCATACAATGAACAGAGCTAATAAAAACCAACACAACTATAGAAATGAGAGTAATACAAACACTTCAGTTTAGGAATGGTTTGATGCTATCTGTAGAGCACATACATACAGAATATGCCAAAGAATCACTAGACTAGAGTTGACAATTTGAGGACACAAACAGATGTACTTCAGGAACAAAAAATGAGAAACATCCCTATGGTTAGGAAATAGGAGAAAGTAGTAAGAGGATAAGGAACAGCAATCAAGAAACAGTCCTTTTCCAAAAAAGAGAAATACACCTTCATAATCGGTTTCAACACACATAAAGACTGTTAACGAAGCTAAAAAGATCAGAGCAGGAGCTGGACAAAGGACCCTCTCCAACAGTGTTTTCCTCACACAGAACTGAGCAGATAACACAAACTTAGCTGCTTGCACCTTGTTTACATGTTTCCATGTACCAGTTAAATGCTAAGTTTCCGTCACACTCTCTCTCTCTCTCATGCACACACACACAATTAAATTTGTTGAATAGTATCAGTACTCTTTAAATGCTGTAAGAGTACGGTAATTGGTTCATGTGCATCTTAATCTAAAGTTCACAAGAAAAGGAAAAACAGTAAATTATAGAATATTTAATTTTTCTTTTTTAAGAACTGGAAAGATAACCTGATAGTGCGTATAATGTTATAAAAAACAAAATTCACTACCAAAACTTCTATGCCTTAAGCTGTCCCACAAGAACTTAATATGAATTTGGGGCCACAAGGATATTGTATTTCTATTTCCTTATTTCCTACTACATTAGAATTAAAATCAATAACTAAAAGCCACCTTCAGTAAGCTGTTTATGGTAAAGTACCTGGTTTTGGGGTAAAATGATTAAAATTAGACCCCTTCCTCAGTGGTATAACACCAGACAAAAAAAAAGATGGAGGCCAGCAGAAAAGTCAGACAAGCTTTTAATGAAACCAGAGTAGAATGAAAGAATCAATAGTACATCTTATAGGTGGTGGTGAGGCAAGCAGTGGAAGGAGAGAGTATCAGAACCGGGGCCTCTGTTCTTTGTTCCTGTTGGCTTTTATTGAGGGTTGAAAAAGAATCAGGATGATAAAGGCTTCTAAAGACCAAAGCAGTCAATTTTCTGGCTAGCCAAGGAGGAATTGTTGAGCCTTATTGTCATTGGTTTAACTTTCTAGTCACTTAAGGACTGCTCTTATTACCCAAAACCCAAGATGTCTGTTTGACATGGTAGACCAATAAAATCATTTATCACTATGAGCATGTTTAACTCTGGGTAAGATAAAAGCTGCCCCGCTGATTAATTCATTATAAACATTCTGCCCTGGCTCATTTTTAACTTGGTGGGCAGAAGAGGGCATTATAACAGGTGACATCTGTCTCCTTTCCAGGTTTTATAAACTCCCTGCTTGAATCCCAAAGAGTCATTTGACAGTTGATTAAAACCTTACTTACTTCAGTTGCTTTTGTCTGCTCCGCTTCTCGCTGAAAGGTTAGTTTAACTGTTTAGAAACGACAGTACTATAATTGTTACTTAATAGGCTCCCCTCATGTTAATGACCTTATTTGTCAGATCCTTTAAATACATGAATTAAAGAGTGGTTGTTGGAATTGAATTTGGCACCAGGGAAGAATTCCAGTGAGTTAATCCGTAATCCAGTAGATGATGTTTAAAAACTTTTTTCTAAAGGTCAAATAGTATTCATAAACAAATCAAAAGCTTCTGATTTTCTGTTTTAAATAGTTAGTGATTATTTAAAAAGTCATGTGATTGGGAAGCACCTTAAGAAAACTGAACTCATGCTGGGCGGTGGTGGCGCACACCTTTAATCCCAGCACTCGGGAGGCAGAGGCAGGCGGATCTCTGAGTTAGAGGCCAGGCTGGTCTACAAGAGCTAGTTCCAGGAAAGGAACCAAAAGCTACGGAGAAACCCTGTCTCGAAAATCAAAAAAGAAAACTGAATTCATGTATGTTTGTATGTGTATGTGTCAGGATTCAAGGAAGAAGAGCAGCACAGTTTTAAGGGTCTGCTTGCTTATTTTTACTTGTTTTATAGGGTTGGTCCTGCTGTAAGAGAAGAACAACTGATTTTTCTGACTTTTTAAGCATTGTAGTAAGTACTAATTTATTCTTTTTATATTTCTCAAAGGACATCCTCCTAGAAACTCCAGATGGAGCAGTCCAATCACTGCTATCCACTAACTCAGCTATCTGGTCACGCCAAACTTTACAAAGGGGATTCATCTCTTCCATAGCCTCTAAAAATCCTTTGTTTGCCTTGGAGAATAGGATTTTATGTTAACTACAAACCATGCATACCATATATACATAAATATATTTTACATTCTTGATTTTGGTAGTCCTGAAAAGGAGGAAGTCACAGGCAGGCAATGATAAAGCATATTTTTAATTAGAGGCAGTAAAAAGAAACCAACGGGATGGTTCATTGTTTTATATGGCACCAAGGAAGAAAGCTGTTTCTATATTATAGATGAGAAAAATGAGTTGTAAAAGATTATTCAAGCTAAGACATATTTCAGTTTAATAGGAAAGTTGAAGCCTAGATTGAGATGTTAGATTGAGAGTCTTGTTTTAAGGCAGGGTCTCACAAAACCCAAGTATTAGTGAGGATGACCTTGAACTCCTGAACTTCCAGCTTCCGAATCCAAATGCTGAGATTACAGCTGAAACTACACCAGGCTTAGCGGTATTGGAGGTCACACTCAGAGCTGCATGCTAGACAAGCACTCTACCGACTGAGACTGCAGACTGTGGCCTTTTTGAATAGGCTTTGGCATATATACATAATTTGCTTCTTAAAGCACCCAAAATACAAACATACATAATACATAAAGTAGGTGAAAGCATAACTGTTCATCTGTATCTTTTACTGACAGGGATGTACAAAAGGTAGGCATAATAGTGAGAAGCCACCTGAACCAGTCAAGCCTGAAGTCAAGACTACAGAGAAGAAAGAGCTGTCTGAATTAAAACCCAAATTTCAGGAACACATCATTCAAGCCCCTAAACCAGTAGAAGCAATAAAAAGGCCAAGGTATACTCTATACAGCTGTTTGTATTTGTAAGACTATGATAATGGCATTTACCAGTGGTAATTCTTTCTAACATTGTATATAAAGGCTTTTCTAATGAGGCCACTGTATGTGTTTTTCTTTTGGCAATAATCCTGTCATTTTTGAGGGCATGCCCACAACTGGGAAGTTGTATGTCTTCATTTTCTGGTGTATCTTTCCCATGTGGCATGGTGGAATTCAGTAAAAGAATTGTCCGTTTATACAGTTAGTTTAAATTGAAGGGCCACAGAGGCCTAAAGTAAAGGCCACTTACTTGTGCTTTCAGGTTGAATATGAATTAGTTACTCTCATTAGTACTTGGAGAGTTTTATTTTATTTGATTTGTGATAGCCTGCCTGTCAAAATACTTTAAGAATAGCTTTTGCCTCAGTTTGAAGTAGAATTAGATTGTTTATAATCTCCTTCTGTTCAAACAAGACTATATTCTAAAAGACATTAATGGGTTTACTTGTGTAACACAAGAGCCTCAAACTGCACTTAAATAGTGGTTGTTTTAGAACTTGAACTACAAAATGTAAACTCAGGATTTGGGCTCCAGATACGTCTCTCAGATGAGTTCTTTTTCAATACAAGCCTGAGAAATCATTGAAATCAATTGAAGCTTTTATTCACGCTGTAAATTTACAATCTTCCTTTTCTTTATTATACTTAAATAAATTTATAGACTTACGAATATAGCACAAGAATCCTAAGTTTCAATGTTTGTTTGCTCATTAATATTTTGAAGTATAGGCTATAGTTCAAGATCTGAATGCTTTTATTCCACCTGCATTATTAATTCAGTCTTAGTAGACTGTCAAACACAAGCCTAGGCCATTAAAAAAAGTACTGGAAAAAGACAAGAATTCTGTTATACTATAGGTTGTGTTTTAATCTGTTACATCACAGTAGAGCTTCCTAGAATATAATAATAGTATGAGTTAATACCATTTTTTAAATGATGGACTTCAGATTTATGTTCTACTTAGGAGGCTATGAAAAAAATTAAATGTATTTTTTTTAGTCTGTATGGGTATGTTTTGCCTGCATGTGTATCTGAGCACTTCCATTCCTGGTACCTATAGAGAACATCTGATTCTCCTGGAACCAGAGTTAGACCTCTTGATCCCAATCTTTTGAAAGAACACTATGTTCTCCTAATCAGTGAGGTAGCTGTCCATCACTTAAACGTTTTATTTAAATCCATTTGATACATGAGTTAAATTGTTTCACTGTACTTTATTAATGTTTCCCAGTTTATAATTGTGGATGCAGAGCGAATTACCTATGATATATTTTATTGCTATATTTATTAATAGTCTTAATATTCACTTATTGTCAGACTTGGAAATTATATATAAAAATCTTAACCGTTATGAAATATTAAAAGATGGTTGTGATTTACACTGTCATAAAATTGTATCTAAATTTGGAAGTCTGTATGTCATTTCTCCACATAAAGTTAATTGACTCTAATACAGATAAGTATGCTTTCACTTAGTGCTTAAGAATTTGTGCTCAGAGTTTACATTCCTAGTCTTACTCCCTATAACTCCACTGTGTAGTAGTGTCTTTTAATGCTAGCAGTGTCTTTAATATTTGAAACTTAATTTCTTAATAGAAGAATCATTTTATTAAAAGTTAAAATATTGATAAATGTTTATAAGATACTTTTTAAGGAATAACTTAACAAATATTTAATGGCTCATGGAAGATTTTTAAGGTCGTCAATATTAAGTACAAAGAAATACTTTGGTCTATTGATGATAATATACCTTCAAAATTCTCCAGCCCAGATGAGCCAATGACAAACTTGGAATTAAAAATATCTGCTTCCCTAAAACAAGCACTTGATAAACTTAAACTGTCGTCAGGGAATGAAGAAGATAAGAAAGGTAAGTCCCTGTTTTTTTGTTTTTCACAATGTTCTTCTGTGTAAGTAAGAGGTAGCTGTAGAGCACTGAGTGTGTGGAACTGTAGCACACTGTAGGGAAGAACTTACTTCATTCCCAGATGCTGATGGCACCATGAAAGAGCATTCAGTTCATCGATTATGTCCGTGTGCAAGCTTAGCACCCCTTAATTCCTTTATCAACGAAATTTCTTCAATAAATGAAATGGTTTTTGCACATCCTATAAAATCTATTTTCTTATCCATTGACCTCTGCTTACTATTAAGGGGCAAAAATACCTTCCGTGATTTCTGCTGTATAGAGCTTTAAAAGCCACAGAGAAACCCTGTCTCGAAAAAAAAAAAAAAAGAGCTTTAAAATTGGATAAGCTCTGCATTATAGAATGAAAACATATCATTTGGGGGCATATACGCAAAACTAGATGTCCGGCTTTTTGTTTGTTTTGTTTGGAGAGAATTGTCCGGTAGCTGTCTTGGATATTGCTTTGTGATTGAGCGTATCTTAGAACTCATAGCCCTCTTGCCTCAGCCTTCAAAGTGCTAGAATGTACAGCACCAGATCAGCTGGGCTGTGGGTTTCTTTTTCTCTATTTCTTTTTCTTTAAATCTTACTTATTTTATAGAAAGATTATTTTTTAATACTAATACAACTGTGGGGTTCTATTTTAATATTGTAATTTTAGATTTTATTCCTTTGTTTTAAAAGAACATAGTTATGAAACTTTGTGTTACCTTTTTTTCCATTGCAGAAGAAGACAGTGATGAAATTAAGATTGGGACTTCTTGTAAAAATGGAGGGTGTTCAAAGGTATATATTATAAAACGTTGGATTTATGGAGTAAAATTTTAACATGGACGCAAAGGGCTCTGAATCACTCTAAAGGTAGCAAACACCTGGATGCTAGTTAAATGTTGGGTACTTTGTTGAACACTAGGACTATAAATACAGTAGAGATTTTCTAAGAGGAACATCTGGTAGAATTATGGGAATAAATCTAATTTAATTGACAATTACTAAGCACTTGATATATGCTAGACATTGGTTCAGGGGCTGGAGACAATAGTATCACACAAAAACCTGAGGAGTGAATATATTATGTGAGCAAGAGAACAGACTAGACCATTGAATAATTAATTCAGACACACCTGAAGTAAATTTAATAAACAATTTACTAAACAATTTAATAAACAAAGAGCAACTACAGAGGTTCCAGTCAGGGGCTACTTAAATAAGATTTGTTGGTGAAGATCTTTCTGATGCGGTACTAGGTTGGAATTGGGGGGAGGAGGACTAAACCTGGGAGTAGAACCATCCCTAGAGGGAGCAGGTCGAGAGGCTTTAGATCTGTGCTACTCAGTGCATGCAAGATCCCAGGGCTTGGGCAATAATTGAAAGCCGTGGTTAAGGAAGTAGTATACTTTGAATACTTGTATCTTCAAGAATATGGGTAATTAGTGAATTTAGGGTCACAGCCTAAGCCCCAAGAAGCCAAGTTCAGACACCCATCTTTGATAAGCCAATTTTTAAATAGATAAATTAATCTGAGAAAAACAGGAAAGGCTTTTTTCTAATACATGTGATCACATTGGGAAGAGGGACAAAGATCCAGCCCTCTCTCTCTCTCTCACACACACACACACACACACACACACACACACCCCGCCACCAGTCCATTTTGTGTAAGAGATGGCTTAAATAGAGGCCTAGAGGTATGTATAACTAAGCGGTCCCTGTTGGGAGCAGCCCTTTGTTCATTCTGGCTACTCAGACCCAAAATAATCACTCAGAAACCATATTATTTGCAGTACTGCTTGGCCAATAGCTTAAGCATATTGCTAGTTAGCTCCTACATCTAGAATTAACCTATTTCCATTATTTTATATTTAACCGCGAGGGTCGTGGCCTACCAGCAAGGTTCCAGATGGCAGGTCACATCTTTCCCCTCTGGTGGCTACATGGCGTCTCCGTGATTCCCCCTACTCTGTCTTCCTCTATCTGCTTGGAACTCCTGCCTTGCCATATTCTGCTAAGTCACTGGCCAAAACAGATTTATTCATTAATCAATAAAAGCTACACATAAACAGAAGGACTTCCTACACCAGGTCCCAATCAAGGTCTGGTTCCACCAACCATAAACTCATCATGGTGTGGCTTTTCCATTTGACTGGCACAGAATTTAGGCCTTCTCTTCCAGCATGATATTCCTGTGGGTAATTTCTTTTTTGGGGTCCATTGTTTAAGTAGTCTATTAGTTAAAATAAGGGACACAAGTGTCTGAAACAATTAAGAGCAGTAACTGCTCCTTCTTACAGCCTAGGCTTGATTCTAACCATGTATATGGCAGTTCACAGCCATGTGCAACTCTAGGTCAAGGGGGTCCATTACCTCTTTTGTCCTCCCTGGGCTCCAGGCACACATTTGGTGCATAGACATGATTGGGCAAAATACTCATGCTGATAAAATAATGAAATAACAATAAAAGTGGTATCTTTATTGTTGCCGGACCAGTTAGAGTTAAGAGTGAAGATGGGATGTCAGCAGGTTTGTTTTCCTTCTATGATGTTTGAGATTCCCTTGCTTACTAAAAGTGGAATGGAAACAGAAGTAGAGCCTCATATGTATAAGGTAGAAGTTGTAAGTAAAAGGGGGTAATTTTTTTTTTCATTTTCAATTTTATTACTTTTTTAAAATTTCATTCAATTTAATTTGGTAGTATTCTTTTCATATTCCCAAGCCTTTCCAAATCCTCCCTACTCACCCAACTTCATGTTCTTTTTCTCTCTCTCAAGAAATAAATAAATCACCGAAACATAACTGAAAGTGCACACATATAAAAACTGAAATCTGGCCGGGCGGTGGTGGCTCACGCCTTTAATCCCAACACTCGGGAGGCAGAGGCAGGCGGATCTCTGTGAGTTCGAGACCAGCCTGGTCTACAAGAGCTAGTTCCAGGACAGGCTCCAAAACCACAGAGAAACCCTGTCTCGAAAAAAAAAAAAAAACAAAAAAAAAAAACTGAAATCTGTTTTGTTTTGGTCAGCTCCTCATGAGCGTGAAGCCTGTCCTGGAGCATGGTTAGATTTTTTCCCCCCTTTCTCATCAGTTGCCAGTTGCAAACTGCTTCTTGGTTAGGTATGCCCACTTTCTCTTCTCCGTGCTGGAGTTTTTCTTATCCCCCCCTTCAAGTCTTGTGCATGCTGTCGCGGTCTCTGTTCGTATGTACATAAGTTCTATCTGGAGCACGCTGTTTCATTGGAGTCATCCACCACTTCTGGCTCGTTGAATCTACTTTGTAGATTCCTGAGCCTTGAATATTCAGACATCCCATTTATGGCTGGGTGCTCCAAGCTTTCGCATTGTTTACCTACTGTCAAATTGTCTGTTAGTTACCATCAACCACAAGAAGCTTCTCTGATCTATGGTTAGCAATATGTATTTCCCTGTGTTGTACATTTAGCAGAGAAGTAGTAGTTTTCCCCCAGAGCACATGGTCTACCTGTCTAGCCTCGGGTTCTGGCCTCATTAATAGTTTGAGGTGTGGATTGAATCTTCTGGAGTGGGCCTTGAATCCAGTCAAAGGGCAATTTGTTATGCCCTCATATTCATGCTACCATTGCACCAGTCTCCAGTCTCACTGGCAGTTTGCCGTTAGAGCTCACAGGGTTCATAGTTGGGTGCTGTTGGTAGAGAGTAGGAAAGGCAGTACAGGTGGCAGAGTCCGAGCGGAAATTCAACTCAATAAAAGTATCAACAATGGAGTGAGGGAGGTATATCTAACAAAACTGATTGCAGTAATACAGAGAAAATAATGGGAATGTCATAATACTGTTTCCTTATGTAGGTTGAAATTAAGAGATAACCAAATTTAAGTGCCTTTAGTGGTGAGAAATTAAATTTTTAGGTTATAGAGGATTTAAGAAATTTTTAATCTATTTCATTGAAATAGTGAAATTTGTTAGAACTTGTTCACGAACAAACTTAAACTTGATGACTTTCAAAATGAAGCCGGCAGTATCTTCAGCTTTTTCACACGCTCCCCTGAAAAGATTATCTTTATCTGTCAGCACGTATCTTGCTCTCTTTGTCCTCTTTCTTAATCTTTCATTTGGGTTTGTTAGGTTTGTTTTAGGGAATATAACCATAATCTTGCCCTTTTTGGTGCTTTGTGAATGTCATTGTTGAGCATGTGCTACAATTGATAATTGTGATAATTGATTTTTCCTTCCCACTGTTTTTTTTTTTAAATAACACTGACCTTAAACACTTCAGTGTGTGACATACTAGAAATGGGATTAGATGTATGTGTTCATTTTCAGCAGATACGTAGACATAGGAGATTTCAAAAGGTTGCATATTTTATATGCTTGTCAGTACTGATGAATTGGATCCACATTGGCTCCCTTTGTCGTATCAGTGTTTTATAGTTCAGCTCTTCTGATAGAGCATACAGTCTTCTTACTTTGTGTTTCCTTGACCTCGGCGGTGTTGAGTGCCCACTGACGTGCCTACTACTGCTCAGGTCTTTCCTCTCTGACCACATGCCCGTGATCTCTCTGCTAGCCTTTCTTGTCATCCTTTCCCTAGCAGTCTTGTAGGAACTATTCATATCTCTTAGCTCCAGGTCTCTTGTCAGAGGTATTTCATTTGATTTCCACTGGGCTGATGATACCATTGATAAACAAAGAGACTTTCTTTCAGTTTTCATGAAATGGAAGTTTTCCTGTTTTTTTTTTCCTTTGTTGACAGTGTTCTACTTTATTTAAGAAGTACTTGTTTGTAACATGATGGGCCGGCTTGTTAGGGTTAATGTCCCACCCGGTACCCGACAGCTGGCAAGCCCTAAAGAAATCACACAAAGTCTACATTAGGTTATAAACTGATTGGCCCATTAGCTCAGTCTTCTTATTAGCTCTGGTACCTTATATTAACCCATTATTCTTATCTATGTTAGCCATGTGGCTCAGTACCTTTTTCAGTGGGGCATGTCACATGTTGCTTCTTCGATGGTCTGGGCGAAAATGGGCTTCCTCCTTCCCAGAATTCTCCTGTTCTCATTGCCCCGCCTCTGTTTCCTGTCTGGTTGACCCACCTATACTTCCTGCCTGGCCAATCACCGTTTATTTAAAACATGATTGACAGAATACAGACAATTCTCCTGCACAACTTGTTCTGAGCTACATTTTCTCATGCAGGGGTACTTTATGTGAAACACAGAGTATGGTGGAAAATATGAGAGTTTTTTTAAATAAAGGACATTCAAGGAGCATTTGCTAGTCCTTGAGTGAGTTTAAACGAGTTAGTCTTTTGAGTTTGACCAGATTTTGCGATAACTTCAGAGGTAGAAAGGACAGATGTACTGATTCAGATTTGGAGGACTGGATGCATTTGGTGCCATTGGATAAGATAAGAAAAGAGACATTTAGGTGGCAGTAATGATAAGTTCAGATTCTAATATACTGGAATTTATGTACTTAAGGTGATAAACACCTAGTACTTTGGACCTACAGAAAAGAAACACAAAATCTTGGTCTTCTCTACTTTAGTTAATATGATTATAAAATTAGAGAACATACTATCAGCTACATCCATGTTTTATTAACATAACTTTTTGTGAATTCATCTGTAGAGCCTTCATGTACAGCAGCAGTGGGGCCCGGATCTTCCAGACAAACCATGGATGTTTATATAGGTCTGCAGCTCATTTTACCATTTGTAGGGATAAGATATCACCATTTCCTGAAACTTCCAGAATTGCTTTTTAGATTTTCCATATTAATTAGTGATGCCCACACAGAGTATACTAAACACATAAATCATACTCTGTTTTGGGAAGAGTGTAAGTCCCTTGATTCCAACACATTTCTGTAAATTTAAATATTTGGACTTAGTTCATTGTAACCTCATGCCTAAAAGCCTTAAAGCCTCTTATTTAGTAAGTTGGCTACCTTTCTGATTTCTTTCTTTGCAGGAATCTATAGTTTATTTATGTTCAAAAGAGAGGCATTTTCCATTTCTGGATGAATTTACCAGTATTATAGCTGCTGTTATTTAAGTATTTTCTAAAGGCCTTATAGGTAACGAGTACTACAGATAGGTGTAAGATGCAAGTGTGAGATGAACAGCTAATTTTTTCTCTTTGTCTTTGTTTTTTAGACATACCAGGGTCTACAGAGTCTAGACGAAGTCTGTGTGTATCATTCTGGAGTACCTATTTTCCATGAGGGGTAACTTATGTATTTCTAATAAAAATTTATAGTAGTAATTCAAAATATTAAACTTTTATATCTTTAAACATTGCCATTCAGTTTTTGGAAAAATTTTACCTACATTGCCATTTAATCCTTATAATCTAAGAAAAGGGCAGAGGCAGTTGCCTTCATAATTTTTAAGTAATCATTGTAATTTTTCAGTGTGTTCTTATTTAGACTTTGGTTGTGTGCATTGCCTCTACCTTAAGGTACTCAGGCCTTAGCCTCCTGCAGAGAGCACTTAGAGGCATGACCTACCGAGTGGCCTGAATTGCTTTTCTTAAAAGACTGTCATTCATTTTTAGGACATTGGAATTTTTGGCCATGGGGCGTGGAAAGCCCATGCTTTTCCATAACTCTCAATTTTGAGTTTGTCTCTATACTGTGTTTCCAAATGCTTCGGATGCCTGGAGATATGTAATTTTCAGTTACCTGTGCAGGGTTTTATCTCAAGTTAGTAGTAGTGGTTTTCCGTTCTTTGAGATTGTTCATCATGTGTGGAAGCGCTAGTTTCTACTTTGTTCCTTGGTCTTTAGTGGGTTGTTGAAGTGTGGCTATTACAGTATTCATTCATATCACTTTTGGTAGCTTCATGAAGGAATTAGGCTGTACATTCTCAGAACCTAGACTTGGAATTTGTGATTATAGATTTATTCAAAAGCTAAGTTAATAAAATAAATGTCACCCTGGTTTTTAAATAATTAGTTTTCCTAGTATGTATCCATTTTAACTGTTCACTAATAAATACTTGCAAGATATTTAAAGTTGGAGTATTTATTTCTTAATTACATCTGTTTTAATGATAACTTTAATCCATTGTCTGATTTAAAGGATGAAATATTGGAGCTGTTGTAGAAGAAAAACCTCAGATTTTAATACATTCTTAGCCCAGGAGGGCTGCACGAAAGGGAAACATGTGTGGACTAAAAAAGATGCGGTAAGTCACCTTTCAGGCTCACATACTGACCTGTGATCATCCAAGCCATGTTTAAAAGATCTGAAATTAACATGTGTTTATAGCATAAAACTAGCTTTCTTACAAGGTAAGTAAAGCATTGGCATATGTACAAAGTAGTGCATCTCAATCTCCCAACAAAATAACCCTGTGTGTATTGATGCAGGTATGTGAGTTTTTAGAAATACTTTAAACCTACTAAAATTGGAAAATGCTTGTCTTATTAAAATTAGTTTCACAGGGGCTAGAGAGTTGGCTCCGTGGGTAAGAGCACTTGTTGTTCTTTCAAAGGATTGAGATTCAGTTCCCATCCCATCATCCAGAGACTCACCATTAGACACCATACATGCATGTGGTACACAGACATACATGCAAGGAAAGCCTTCACACACACAAAGTAAATCTAAAAATGTATTAGAAAAAATTAGGTTCACAGCCTTTCCTACTTTGAAAATTGTCTCATAAAAGCAATTTATTAATTTAATGTTACTAAACCAATAGTTAGCCCTCTACTTCTTTTTTTGCTCACAAAATCAATTCCACCATACATACGGTCCCTCCATCTAGTGTTCACAGTGGGATTTCTTTGAATGCCTCTGCGTGCTCTGGAGAAGTTTATCACGGAGGAGAGAGTTGAAGTGCATCAGCTCCTATCAAAGTATTTTAGGGCTGTGAACATAATTACCTTAATCTCTTAAGTTGAGAAAATAAAACCAGTTTGTTGCTACATAAAGATTTGTATGCCAGATCTTATTATTTTAATAGCATGATTAATCCAAACAAATTTTTGTGCGGTGCTGACATTGGTAACTTTAGGAACCTTTCTGGTTCATAAAACTTCTATGTTTTAACTCAAGGATGAACTTTCAGGCTAGACATGTGTTCAGTCTTTGGTATGTCATTGTTGTCATTTTGAATCATAGATTACTTACCATAAAACTTGCAGAAATATTTTATTAGCAGAAAATGGGGTATGCTTGTATATTTTCTCTGAAATCAAAACCTTAAATACTTTCAAAAAATAAATTGTATGCTTCACTTTTTGTTTAAAAGTTAAGAGTGTATTTCTAGGTGAAATGTAACTATTTTTTCTTTTAAATAAAAGTGTTTGATTTGTTTTTGAAATGAATTGATAATATAGTAAAGCACTAGGAATAATAGTCATTTCCAGACTCGCAGTCAACAGATGATTTCTGCAAACTGTGACATTTTCTGCATGCTAATATGAAAGGACAAGGTAATTTAATAATCATAGGTATAGTTATTAGTTGACAGTGTGTGTGTTCATGCATACATGGTATGATGGTTCTGTGTTTGGTGTCTTCCTGTGTCACCACTGTGTTTGATGAAATACGGGGTTCTGTCTGAGCCTAGAGCTCATCATTCCAGCTGTGGAATCTTGTGATTAACCTTCTGGCACTAGGATTACAGAATCATGCTACCATATATGATTTTTTTTTATGTTGATGTTCCAAACTCAGCCCCTCATACTTGCAAAGCAGGCTTGGTACTGAGCTAAGTCCCCAGCCCTAATAACACCCAAACTTCTTCATCTGTACAAAATAAACTCAAGGTTCTCAGACTTTCAAGTCTTGTGTTGTCTTGTTTATCTTACCAAACAAATTCCTTTCTCATTTCTGTCTTCAAAGAATGATTCTGTGACACAACTTAATGGACAATAGGATGTGAATGGAATAAAGTTTAGTAAGGCTTGTGAAATTGTCTCCTAAGTGAACAGTAACTATATAGCCCTAAAGGAGAAAAGCCAAACTGGAGAAATGAGGGTGTTCTCACATCATAAACTTGTTAAGATATATGTATCATAGTTTATTGTTTAAACCTCTTGGTGGAATCTTTAGATGTGTTACCCCGAAGCATCAAGTACTTCATTGTGCATAGTGAATTTTCCTCTATTAGCTGAGCGAGTTCTTTTAAAAAAGTTGTGTTGTGTCTTAAGATCACAAGGTTTGTATTACATTACAGGGGAAGAAAGTTGTACCATGTAGACATGACTGGCATCAGACTGGCGGTGAAGTTACCATCTCAGTGTATGCTAAGAATTCACTGCCAGAGCTCAGCCAGGTGGAGGCAAACAGTACACTGGTGAGTCTATGAACTGACTGAGTAAAATTACCCTTAACGCATTATTTGTTTATATTTTCTCAGAGTTCTTAGCTCTGATCAGAAAACTAATGACTTTTATAGAAGCAGTATTTTAAGTGAAAAATCAGTGTTTCTGCGTGTTTCTAAAGTTTGTTCTTCAGAACATTGTGTTCTGAAATTTTCTAAAATATGTAGTATCTTAGAAGAATCACAAAATACAGGTTTTTCAGTATGAACCTTTCAGTTAATTTTTTTATTCTCATACTCATTTTCTTAAAGGAAGCAGGAAGTTGGGGAGCCACCATTGACATTTTCTCATGGCTTAAGTAATGTCCGTCTTGTCTTTGTAATCGGTGCTTGGTTTCACAAACCTTCACTCTGATCAGTTATCATTCTTGACTGGATGTGATTCACTGTTTTACTGCAGGCTTAGTGTGTTTTAAGGCCTGGTTTTCAATATCTACCACCAAAAAATAACAATTTATCTATTTCAGTTAAATGTTCACATTGTATTTGAAGGAGAGAAGGAATTTCATCAAAATGTGAAACTGTGGGGCGTAAGTATTATGAATCCACTTATTTATTTTCCCTGATAATGAAAAAAATTAGAATGAATACTCATGGAAAGTTGATGAATAAAACCTTAATGTGTCTTTTAAGATACTTAAATTGCATAAAAAATGGCTCCAGAGGCTTGATTTTTGTCATTAGAATAAGCAAGATGTGTTTTTCTGAGACCAATAAAAGCACCAAGTTAATGTTTACTCTTGATGTGTTGTAGGTGATTGATGTTAAACGAAGTTATGTAACTATGACTGCAACCAAGATTGAGATCACTATGAGAAAGGCAGAGCCCATGCAATGGGCTAGTCTTGAACTGCCCACAACCAAAAAGCAGGAAAAACAAAAAGAAGAAATTGCAGATTGATTGGAAGAGAAGCAGAAAACTCTTGTCTGATTTAGAGTTCTCAATGTGTGTGGTGAAGTAGTAGCTTGCTGCTGTAACCTTTTTGTTGTTTTTTAATCTGCCATTTTAGGGTTATCATGAGTTTCTTTAAAGCCAAAGTCTCTTGATTTTTTTGTGCCTCTATCTTTCTTTTGAGTTCCATATTAAGACTCCAAGTCTCCTCAATAGTAAAAACATAGTTGTTACCCCACACACAAAGGGAGGAAAAAAACTCATAAGTATGATTGTAGTATTTCTTAGTAAAAATTATTATAAGCAGAGAAATAAAAGGATTTTTTTCTTATATTACCGTTACCCTTAGAACGGTAGAAAGGTGTAATATAAAAAATTTAATTGGCCTTTTCATGAACTTTGTTACTGTAATAAAGTTTTATTTCCCCTATGAGGTGGTTACTTCGGTAGTGCTAACCCTAAAGCAGTATAGTCACTGTCTCTGTGTACTGCTCACAGAATTCGTTTGCAGTTCGTTTAATTTCAGAGTTACACCGATATCTATAGTTCTTGTCAAGCAATATAATTTAAGACTATAGGAAATAAAATTAAGTTTATAGAAGCATCAATTTGGTTAAAATTTATCATTTCATAAGAGTAAGCAATAATGTTTTGAAAATCTTTTTAATTATTTAAAGGTGTTTTTATGATGTTTTGACTAAATTTTATTAAATTTCTAGTCTAAATCTCTTAGAGATTATCTCTGTCTCCCAGATGAAAACTGTATCTGTAAAATTGTGACTGTGTAGCTTTGTTGAGATGTGTTAAGGTATGTGTGAGGCTTGACTCTGCAATGCCTCTGAGAGCTTGTTTTGAGTTCCCAATTTACGGCTCTGTTTTGAAGGCTGTGGAACTTTTTGGATGTTGGGCCTGGTTGGGTTCTCTAGGAGTGAGTCTTTAAGGATTATACACCCCTGCTGTCAGGGCATGGAGCCACCTCTGTCCCGCGCTCTCAGTGCTGCCTCCCAGCCATTGTATGTAAACTGTATCCTCTGAAACTGCGAGCCAAAATAAACCTTTGCTCCTTTGATTGTTTGTGTCGTGTGCTGTGGTCAAGGCGACAAGAACAAAGTATGCAGTACTGAACAAGTAGGACAGCTGCGTGTTCTGTGTTAGTGTAGCTGCTTGATTCTTTGGAATTTTTCTAAGGGTGCCACAAAGAGGTTGACAAGTTTACCAGTACAATACTGATTTTATGTTATACCTCATTTCTATTAATTGTATATGACACAGAACATTTATATTTATGCCAATTACAGCCGTTAATGAATAGGTTACTTTTTGAGGCACAGCTCAAGGGGAAACCTGTTATATGAAGGTTAGAACTCTAGTAAATTGGTGCCTTAAACTGGTATAAATCAAAATGAAAGTTAAAGGTGTTTACGTTGGTATTAATGGAATTCTTACAAAGAAAGTATGAGTATAGTCAAAATATTATCTTAGTTAATAAAGAATCTGGGTGGGCACTGGAGAGAGCTCCCTTAACAGCACTGGCTGTTGGGTTGATTCCCTGCACCCATATGGCAACTTATATACTCAAGGAACTCTACTTCAGTTACTGGTCCCTCTTCTGGACTCTGTGGGCACCAGGCAAGTATGTTGTTCACATTAGATACAGCCAACTGTATGCAACATTCTGTCTATCTAGTTCTGTCAACAAGTGTAAAGACACAAATCTAGTCTTTAAGCTCTACGGATACGAGGGCGTGCTCACATTTTTTGGCAATGAAAAACTGGGATCCAGGCTGGGCGGTGGTGGCGCACGCCTTTAATCCCAGCACTTGGGAGGCAGAAGCAGGTGGATCTCTGTGAGTTCGAGACCAGCCTGGTCTACAGAGCTAGTTCCAGGACAGGCTCCAAAGCCACAGAGAAACCCTGTCTCGAAAAACCAAAAGAAAAGAAAAACTGGGATCCAAATATTGTCTCTAAGTTTTTAGTTAGACATGAATTCATTTAGAAAAGTGATCTTACTTTCTGTCTGAGGGAAGAGGTTGAATCAGTTTGATTCAAAATATTAATTACACTTATCGCTTCCTTACTGAGCCTGTTTTCCCTTGAATAGTAGCTTGTCTGTTGAGGTGGTACTGTTGAAGCAAATGATGTTTCCTAACCTCAGACCTGGTTGCACAGCACTGTTTTCATTTTTAGTACATTGTGCGGTGGTTACATTTGTGACCATTTAATTGTTATTTCCTTCCAGAACCTCTGTGTGTCACTCAGATAAAAATTAAATGAAATCGCATTATAAACTCTATGTTAAAGTAACAGTATTTACTCTATGTTAAAGTAACAGTATTTTTAAAGAAGAATGTCAATTTATTAAGAAAGGTTAAGGAAATGCTTGTTAGCTCAAAGATATTATTTCTGTTACATACATGCATTTTTATTACGGCATCAAAGCAGCCAAACCTAGATATATTTTATACATGTTGTAACTCATTGTAGCATGGGAACGTAAATGTTGTTTTTCTTGCCTAGTTTTGCTTGCACAAAGGAATTAATATCCTAAATTGGCCTGTCTTTTCTAACCGCTTATTTTGAAATAACTTTAGGTTGCCAAGCTTATGAAACTAGTACAGGAGTTATGGTTAGTATGTCATCTCCCCATGTTAAAATTTACATAAAAAACACTTTACAGAAGTAAGGCATTAACCTTTACATAATTTAAAATAGAATGATTAATTTTAACCTTTCTAGTGGAATTCTTAAAGGGAAATTTTTGGAGTCTGTCTTATAATGTAAGCCAGTAATGTAAACAAAATATGAATTGAAATCAGCTGTTTATAGGCTGACTGTACATTTACAGAACTATAGTCAGTGCACTGGTTGAGCTTTGCCATTGTATCTTGTGCTGGGGACTTTGTCTTTACATAGATCTTGTTTGATTTTCTTATCAGTTCATCAGAATGAAGAGAACTATTAAAAGATTCTTGCAGATATTTTGAGTTCTGAGTTACTGCTTCTAACGCTTTTCTTAAAATGATTCTCTGGGAACGGGAGAAATAGTGTGCGGTGGTTAAGAGCACTTCAACTCCGGAGGAGCTGAGTTCACTTGCCAGCACCCATTGTGGGTAGTTTATAACCTGTAATTTCAACTCCAGTGGATCTGTTGCCCTCTTCTGGCATCTGTGATGAGCACCCACAAACACGCAGAATGAAAGAATGAATAAGATTACTCTGAAAATTGCGTGTTGTATACACCCATAGTAAACTTTAAAAACTCTTAAAGATACTTGAGTATATATTGTTTTAGTTTTTTGGGTTTTTTTTTTTTTTGCTTTTGTTTTTTTAACTCTAGGGTTTTGCAGATTATCTTATTTGACTTTAATCTATAGTAATTTATCCAGTAATGCTCATGGCTTTATTCTAAAATATGAGCTATTAAGTTCAGCTTGTTATTTTGAGGTTTTTATTGGCATGTCTGATTTCTTTCGTCGGTGGAAGGTCATGTTTTTCCCTGATTGCTTGTCTCTTGATCTTACAACTACATTTTATCCCGCCTGCATGGGCCTTTTAATCAATGCTAGATGCCTGTGCCCTTGGACGTGTAGCATTCATTATCCCTAAAACATCTAGCTTGCCAAGTTTCTCTGTATGAACTTTGTGCTTTGTTTTTGATTTTTTTTGTGTGTGTCATTCTTAGATGTATGGAATTTCTTCAAGAATAGGTTTACAAAGACTATTTTCATGGATGGTCTTTAGACATTTTTAGGTCACTTAAAGATTTTGTATCAAAATAGCTTTAGTTGTTACTCCTTTTCCACTAAGCAGATATCCTATTGAAGTAATTAAATTATATAATTATCTTTTTAAAAAAGATTTTCCTAATTAGTCTAATGATTAAGCATGAAAAAGGAAAACCTCCCAAAGCTTGAAGCACCAAATAAGCAACAAAGATGTTGGAGAAGTCTATTCCTGTTTTATGTTTTGTTAATCTTTTTGCTGCCTGCCTGTTGCTTTGGCTGCTTCTGTTTTGGCCAACTAATGGGAACCTATCTTCTACTGCACTCACTATTTGGCATATTTGGGTAGCTGTAAGTGACTAGCATACACCAGTAATGGACTGGCATTGTTTTAAGAACATCGGTGCACGAAAACTTAACTGCTCACGGCTACTCTGTGAGGGATGTTGTTTTGTACTACAGGTAAGGAAAAGGATTCATGTCACTGGTTAAACTCTTTCATTTGTGTGTTGTTTTGTAAACCCACCAAGCTCACTGTTGTGGTGTACTGCATGTGTTTGTATAGGGCCATCTACTGGAGATGGGTAGCCTCAGTGTGGTATTAAAGAAAACTGCCCTCACCCCTCACCTCCCTTCCGCAGTCATCAGTTGCCAATAGCTTCTCAACCTAGGCATGGGGCTTCTTGTTGGGTCTTATTCTTTTGGGGGGAAAATTTAAGAGCTGACTAAAAATTAAAGAATTTAAAAAAAAAATATGTAAAGAGAACCCTATTTGGGATCCTAGAAAGTTGTCTCAGATGTTAAGAGCGCACTGCTCTTCCAAAGAACCATGATTTGATCACTTGATCCCAAACATCATATAGCAACTCACAACCCTCTAATCCAGCTCCAGGCGATCCAGAGCTCTCTTCTGCCCTCAGTGGGCAGGAGGCACACATGTAGTGCACACCTGCATGCAAAACATCCATTTACGTAACCAAAATTTTAACTTAGAAAATAGTCATGGATTACCAGGAGAAATCCTTATCCTTCACTTAATTCTTCCTTTTCATATTGTATTTTAAACTTCAGGAGAGAGGCCGTGTGATACCTCTCCTTGGCAATTACTGTTTCTCATTTGTCCAAAGCTGATTATGATGAAGTGGTCCATTTTGGACTGACTGTCAGGCCACGACCTTAACTTTAAACTAGTTTACTAACAGTTTCACATATTCCCCAGAGTCAACATGCAGATCACAGTGCATACAGCATAGTGTCCTATTCTCTCTTCAGTGATAAACAAAATGGCCAATTAGGAATAATAAGCTGGAAATTTTTCTATTTATCCCAAATTCACATTGATAATCATAGGTGCTATTTGGCGGCCATAGTTTTCAAAAAAGCAACTAGCAGGAGTGATTCTTAGAAATCCTGTATCACCTTTAGAAGTGATTTAGAAATAATGTATACTATGGCCGTGAGTTTAGAAATACATAATGTTTCATTCACTTGGGTAGTCGGGAAGAATGAGCCACAAAAGTAGGGCTGAAAACAGCTCACTGCATC
This sequence comes from Microtus oregoni, assembly GCF_018167655.1. NCBI lineage: Eukaryota > Metazoa > Chordata > Mammalia > Rodentia > Cricetidae > Microtus > Microtus oregoni. The sequence goes on from NW_024543067.1 coordinate 35,466,925, forward strand.
CTGCTTTAGCTGGAGTAGTTGCAGAGACCTCTGCTTAGGTGAAGTCTCATTTTTTTTTTTTTATAACCTTCCAAACACAGGATTTGAGGAGAAGCCATCGTGAGGCAAAACTGGGATTTATTTATTTTTTTTTCATGAATAACATGGTATTTGGTTTTCTGTGATTTTGCACATGATTAAAAGAAATGAAAGCTTAAAAATGAGTTCGTTTCTACTGCAATACAGCATTCCATTGAATGAGTATACAAATTATCCATCCTGCCTCTAATGGGCTATGTTGTTTCTTTTTTTTATTTTATAATTTTTTTTATTAAGAAAAGAAGAAAAAAAACATAAACAAAAAACAAGTTTCCACCTCCTCCCAGCCTCCCATTTCCCTCCCCCTCCTCCCACCCTTCTCCCCCTCCTCCCACCCTTCTACCCCTCCCCCCACTCCTCTCCCCCTCCCTCTCCAGTCCACAGAGCAGTCCGGGTTCCCTGCCCTGTGGTAAGTCCTAGGTCCTCCCCCCTCCGTCCATATCTAGGAAGGTGAACATCCAAACTGACTAGGCTTCCACAAAGCCAGCACATTAAGTAGGATCAAAACCCCGTGCCATTGTCCTTGGCGTCTCATCAGCCCTCATTGTTCGCCATGTTCAGAGAGTCCGGTTTTATCCCATGCTTTTTCGGTCACAGTCCAGCTGGCCTTGGTGAGCTCCCAGTAGATCAGCTAAAACTGGGATTTATTAAGGTGAGATCTTAACACAGATTTAAACATAAGTGGTCGCTGCTCAGGTCACACCCATCTAGAGGTGTCTCCACTTAAAGCTGACTGAGTTTTATAGTTTTCACGTCTAAGGAGTTTACCACTCTGCCCACATCACCAGACTAGGAAACTGACAACTACTCCCTGAGTCTAATTCTCACTTCCCCAAAGAAAGTTTATCAGGCTACTGGTGACATGGCCCTCCTTGAAGGGCTACCTTAAGGATAAAAATCATGCCCTTCCCCCTTCTTTGACCACTAGAAAATCAGAGCCTATGGACTTCTTATCAACTCCAAGACATAGAAGAGCTCTGCTTTGTCGTGCAGGCCTGAACTCATTGAATCCCCAGCCAGGTATCTGTTCGATGGCATTAATAACTTTTCTAATAACTCTCTTACCCAAAAGGACAGTAGTCTGCTTCAGTGTCTGTCTTGAACTACAAACTGGAAGAAAGGATGGAACACACCCAAGTGTGGGTGAGGGCTCCACAGCTTTAGCTAAGTAGTGCTTAGCATCTTAACAAACAGCCTGTTAGGTTTTGGTGGAGTTACATTGTATAAACTCAAGAAACCTGTGCACTTGTTCTCCTTTTTTCCTTTCAATTTCTGTAGCGAATACTAGGTGGTCCTAAGGATGTGCTAAACAAGATTATAGGCTAATATAACAAAACCAGAGGTCACCAGGATTTTAGAAATCACACTAAGGTTTAAATGTTTTTACTGTAAACAAAGTTTATGACAGTCTTGTGAGATCCTTGGAATATTGTAGGCTTGTAAGTGGGAGAGTAACAGATCCAGACTCTGAAGTCATTTATTCTCAGCCTAAACTGAAGCATAACTCATTACCATTTTAAAATTCTTAATTAAGATAGTTCTATAGAAAAATATCCATGTAAGCAATCTTCACAGCAAATTTTCAGTGTATTGTTGAAAATAATTCTTCAAAACTTCACCCAGTGTCTTGCCAAGATCTGAATTAACTGGGATTGTGGGGGTCACAAGAGAAGGTAAAAGGGGAGAAGGGAGAAAGGGAGGGGAGTGGAGAAAAATGTATACCTCAGTAAAAATAATTAAAAATTAATTAAAAAAACTTCAACCACACTCTTATGTAAGGGACTCCCTCCCCTGTGCCTCACAAATACATAGTTTGGGGCTGTCTAACACCCCACTCATTGAATTAAACAATCTTGTTGGCCAGGATGGAAGAGTAGTGAGATCTACTACTCTCCTGTGGTCAAACTGAGCTTTGGCTTACTATTTTAGTGTGCTTATAATGTTAATTTTTAAAAAATAACTTTTTACGCCTTGATTATTTATTTATTTATATATATATATATATATATATATATATATATATAATATATTTTTAACATATTCACCCTAAATTCCTTATCACTTTCCCTTCAGAACTATCTTCCCAACACCTTCTGTAAACAGAAGTTTCTTTCCCCTACTTCCGCAGCCATTCAGTCCCAAATAAACACACACAGGCTTATATTTTGGCCTATTACTCAGGCTTATTACTGAGTAGCTCTTACAACTTAAATTAACTAATAATTGTTATCTATGTGTATCCAAGTGGCTTGGTACCTTTTCTCAATAAGGCATTCTTATCTTGCTTCCTCTGCATTTACTTCCAACTGTGTCTCTGCCTTTCTTCCCAGCCTTCGTCTGGTCACCCCACCTGGCTACTAGCCAATCATAGTTTTATTAAACCAATACAAATGACAAGTCATAGTGTACAAGAGCATAAGCACAGAAACCTACTATTTTCATGTCTTTTTTCCCCCAATATACTCAGTTTAATTAGGTTCACTTGCATATGAGTGCCTATGGGTCTGTTTACTGGGCCATGGGCAACTTACCAGTGGTCTGAAAAACCAGCTTCCCCTCTACTAAGTATTAACTGCCAGTAGTTTTTTTCTTTACAGATGGGACCTCATGAGTCCCTCCCCTATCTGTTCTGGACTTCTGTGCTTGATCTGTGTAGATAACGTACCCTTGCTACACATTCATGTGTACACCAGTAATGTCCAAAAGACCATTTCCTAGCATGCCTTCCCATCCTCAGCTCATATATTCTGTCCACACCCTCACCTTTGATGCTCCTGAAGGTTAAGGGAAAGGACTGTTCTAAATTTTTATTTTCAATTATTTGGTGAAGTGGTTAAATAATCAAGCTTACTTAATGTGTGAGTGTATATGTACTTGTATATACATACATATTTATGCTTGTGTGTGTAGTACTGAGGGAAAAAACTTGGTTCTTGAAAAAATGAGGCAAGAGTCCTACCATTGAGCCAAGTCTGCATCTTTTCTTACTAAATGAAACTTCAGTAGCATTTGCTTGTAATTCTAAGACTCTGTCAGAAACCCTGTAATACTGTTGAACTTTTCTTAATGGAATTAGGGTGGTGAGTTGGAACCTCATTCGTTAGACTTACATATTATCCAATAGAACCGAATTATGAAAGTACCATTTGTACTTCATGTATTCCTTGTTCATTTTACAAGCAATGATGTGCTATTTCTGTTTTTTTTTTTTTACCTGACTTTTTTCCTTTGGTAGGGTTTCCCCTCTATAATCAAATTTACTTGAGCATAATTTTCAACAAAATGTAGACATTTCAATGACAGTTTGATGAGCTTTGGTAAATGCATACACTGTGTAACTAACATTAAGCTGGAAGTATGGAAAATTCCATTTATCTCCAAAGCCTCAGGTAAATAGTACTGTAGATAGTTTGGTCTTATGGGCTCATTCTTGCCCAACTTCTTACTCAGCAGGATCTGCCAATAATACTGGATGTTTATCAGCTCTTTGTGTGTATCACCTGGATGTCCATGAACATTTAGGTTGCTTCCAGTTTCAGTTTCACCGAATATGCATGCAAGAGTTTAAAAAGAAAAAAACACGACAGATAAGTATGGTGGAAGTACAAAACATGATCTGAGAATCATGGTTTTAGAGTGTCCTGGCCTCTTGAATCACCAGAGAAAAAGACATATTGTCTTCAGACTCTCGGCAGCCTCTACCAGTGAGTCCATATGAGCAAGACTCCCTCTGATGGTTTGCCTCTCAACACTGCAGTACTTCTAGTGATGAAGCTACTTGACAAAAACTTCATAACACATCTGTCAGGGTCCCTGCTGCTGCTTGAACTGTGAAAGCTGCAATAGAAATATGTTTCTTCACTTCTGCCCAGGCCGAGTAAGGGTCTGCTCTATTTTCAATATCAAACATGGCATCATAAATCCCAGGGAATGATTCTCCAGCATATTTGTTGTGGCTACTTGGTGCGAAGATGATGTGCCTAAACAAAAAAATTGATTATTTTTATATCAAATGAAAAATTACAGGTGCCATAGCTACATTTATCTAAGAAGTTGTTCGGCAAAGTATACAATATGTTATACAGTTCTTCTACAAGATCTTTACAATAACACAGTAACATTATTCTAGAATACTGCAGCTGGCTAAAACAACAATATGAACTACTTTGGTTTCTACATATTCAATTAACAGTTTAAAAATATATTCTTAACATATAGCATGGTAGCTTTGGAGGACGTTTTGACATATTTTCATCAAACTTTAAAATGTGTTGTCTTTTTTGGCCCTAAATACTAGGTCCTGATTATAGAGATACTAATATTTATAAATGCTCAAATAGAACACAAGTACATCTTACAGAAGTGTATTTCATAATGGGTGGGGAGAAGCTCATCTAACAAATCTCAATAATAAGTCATTAATTCTATAAATGAAAGCCAAACACTGAAATACTATGTGGGGGATTAAAGTGCTAAAATCTTCCTTGCTGGGCTGGAGAGATGGCTCAGAGGTTAAGAGCATTGCCTGCTCTTCCAAAGGTCCTGAGTTCAATTCCCAGCAACCACATGGTGGCTCACAACCATCTGTAATGGGGTCTGGTGCCCTCTTCTGGCCTTCGAGCATAGACACAAACAGAATATTGTATACATAATAAATCTTCCTAACAATAACTTGCGAGAAAATACTAAAATAGTGGATGTTTCTTGTTATATATGCATACATGTTCATAACTACTATCTCCAATTTATATCTATGAATAAACAGACATTTATAAATACAGCTCACACCCCAGAGTGCCTCCGTCTCCTAGCTCAATCTTCAGAAGCCTTAAATCTATAGGTCTCAATGGTAAACAGCTAAAATCTCCATTTGCAGCTGAGAAACCAAAGGTCACAGTGGAAGGTCCCAGCTCTAAAAGATCTATTTATATCATTTGGCTGTTAGTCCTAACAACTAACATTTAGAAAGGTGATCACTAACTTTGTAAAGTAGCATTTATTATGTTAATTCAGACAGGCAAATCCTAGAGGCATGCTATGGAAGAGCACTGAAACCCCCAAACTGCACCCATTCCTACTTTGCATGACCATGAGTGAAGATTTTTCGAACTTTAAATGTTAGACCCATCTTAATTTCCATTAAGGCAGCATTTTAAGTAGTTTTTAAATTTATTTACATTGTTATGTGCAAAAAGTTTTGCCTGGGTGTATGTATGTGTACTACATGCATGCCTAGTGCCTCCAGAGTTCAGAAGAGACTGAGTTGCAGATGGTTGTGAGCCACCACATAGGTGCCGAGAATCAAGTGCCCTTAACCACTAAGCCATCTCTCCAGTCAGAAGGACCTTAAGAAAATAAACTGGGGGAGGGGGAGGTGATAGCTTTAAGATACTAAAAGAAAATATGATATAGATACAAAACAAAAAAGTTACCTGAAACAAAACAATATTTCTTTCAAGAGACATGACAACTATCTTCACAACTTAAATCATTGTATGGAATGAGACTAAATATAATAAATGTAAAATAAACGTAATAAAGTAAACTTGTTTTACTTGGGAAAAAAGATCAGGTTAGATGAAAACATTATACAGGATAAAAGATTTGAGATCTTTATGAAAGAAATTTTCTAATAATTACTCCTTCAAATAATACAAGGTCTCCATCACGGAAGACCATCCAGGAAGGTCTCCATCACAAGTCTGAAGCAGACTGATTATTTAAGTACCTGAAAGCATACAGGAAGGATTCACTAGACTTGGACTGCATGTGCGCTAAGGTTCCTTTCGAACTCTGTGGCTGGAATATTGTGTTAAAGTTCTTTCTCAGTTTGGCCCACAGTGAACTGATGAGAAGTATTTCTCCAATACTACACATTATACCATTACTGGATACATAATTGTACTCATATTACATTTAGCATTTATATTACATTAATATGTTTCATACTACTATGATGGCATTTATTTAAATCATCTTTGATATACTTCTTTGACTATAGTGAGGTGTTTGGTGCCCTCTGTAGAACACACGCCTTCCTCTTACCTGTAGAACCGCCTCCCAGGTAAACCAAGAGGATCTATGAATGCTCTTTCCAGAAGCATCAGTTGGTCATTCACAATTCTCACTGCAATAGGACTTGGAGAATAAGAAACACATCATTAAAATCTCTACTAGCAGGCCATAATTCAACTAATATTAAATAAAGATAATGCATGGGAAGATAAAATAATCAGTAGACCATTAGGAGAAATAATGTTGACATGGTAACATGTCACACAGCAAGCAACATGTAACAGCAGGGTCATCTTAGCATTTACAACAGACCCAGAATGCTATTGAGAAGTGGATTGTTTTGTTTTTCAAGGCCACAAAGTGGTCAAAAAGAAATGAAAGCTATTCTTTATTTCTCTGTAGGCTAACCAGACCCCCCAGAAAGATGGAGGAAACTGCCAAGTCATCCCTAATGACTCACACAGTCCTACTCTGGAGGGAAGAAATAGAATAAAGATGAGCAACAACACAGAGTAAAGGTTTCTGAAATCTGCGAGAAAGGGAGGACAGCTTGCCATGGTGAGCAGGCGGTCCTTTCCCATTCACAATCCTTACACTGCTTCTGCACAGTTGACCTACGTACGTCTTTGGGCTCTCCCACAATCCAAGGGTCAAGAGAGCCTCCTCAAAATGACTGATGCAGCTTGCTGTTTAAGTATGAAAAAATAAACTATACTTGGTGCAATTCATATTTATTGTATAATGTTTTAATATAATATAAAAATTATTTTCTACCTAAAAGTGGCAATAACAAAAAAATTCCAGAAAAAAATCTATACAAAAGAAGTGGTTGATGGGTGACTAGGTATTGAGAAGAACTATACAGAAATATATTCAAAGCACCCAAGTTTATAGTTATAAATTACCAACTGTAACTCTCATCACACAAATTCAACTTTGCATTAGTGTAAATTAAAAATAAAACAACTGAGAGCCCTAGTTATTACAAAGAAGAGGCCATGAACATGAGAATGAAGCTAGGGAAGGGAACAACAGAGGGCTTAAGTGAGTAGTTGGAAAAGACATATTAGAGAAAAGACAACTCTAAGCATGTCTTTCTGGGTTCTAAGAAGCTGGTGAATCTTGCTAATGCTGTTGTCTTGCAGACCACGGCTTAAGCAGCGATGACTTCGCATTCTACACACACGAAGACAGTCTGCCCTTTTGAGAGTAGGCAGCTGAAACTTACTTAGTAAGATCAACTTTTGTGAGTCTTCTATGAAAGTCTGAAGCAGCCTCTGAAAAGTTTGTCACAGCAGAAAATAAGGAATCTTTTTTAAAAATAGAAAAATAAAAGAATTTAGTTAGTAGTTCACATTTCAGAGGTTCACATTTCCGCCCTCTCCCTGATAGGACCAAACAATGGAAAACCTTTGTTCTAGGGACCCTTCTTGTGGACTCATGAAAAGGATTAAGCAAAAAGATGGGAATTTTAAATGTAGTCAAATTGAGTTATTTTGTTGTTTTTTTTTTTGTTTTTAGTGTGTGTGTGTGTGTGTGTGTGTGTGTGTGTACTTGTGTCCAGGTATCCATGGAGGTCAAGAGAGGGTGAGATCTCTTTTGGAGCTAGAATCACAGGTATTTATGATCCTCATGACATGGTGAGTCTTGAGAACTGAACTCCTCATGACAGACCATAAAGTGCTTTTAATCACTGTGTCATCTCTACAGCACTCTCCAAATTTGGTTCTTAAGAGAATTCCTTTCACAAGTACAGGAAACAAATAATACCGCAATCAGTTACTTACCCAAACTCCAGCATTCTTTAATTGAATATATTTATTGGAACAATTAGCAATTATGATATGTTAGCAACTGGATATATATATATATATATATATATATATATATATATATATATATATATGTGTGTGTGTGTGTGTGTGTGTATGTATATGTATTATATATACATGATATTAACTGTCATTATTACAGGATTAAAACAATACCAATTCTTATTTTTCAAATAATGATGTGGGAGTCTTCTGTTTTGTGTTGATTTCATTGGTTAAATAAAGAAACTGCCTTGACCCTTTAATAGGACAGAAAATTAGGTAGGTGGAGTAGACAGAACAGAATGCTGGGAGAAAGAAGCCGAGTCAAGCAGTCACCATGATTCTCCCACTCCAGACAGACACAGGTTAAGATCTTTCCTGGTAAGCCAGCTCGTGGTGCTACACAGAATATTAGAAATGGGTCAAATCAATATGTAAGAGCTAGCCAATAAGAGGTTAAAACTAATGGGCCAAGCAGTGTTTAAAAGAATACAATTTCCGTGTAATTATTTTGGGTAAAGCTAGCGGGTGGTGGGACGCAGCCCGCCGCTCCTCACAACAAAATAATGGTATATTAATATCTTTTGCAAATGGTGACTTGTGACAAATTAATATATCTAAATGGAGAAACAGTATGAGGTTTGGTCTGGACATATTTTTCTTTATTTCATAAAGTTTTAAAAATATAATTAGACTTTCAGCACATACTTTTTATTACAACAACCTATTTGCCATGTTGTATATGTTCTAAGCAGGAATTGACATGCATGACTGATATACTGCTTGCATTTGAGTCTGTTTTGCAGATCAAGTGCTTGTAACTCAGATTACATGACTCTGCTACATTAGCTGTCAATGGGTCAGGCCTTCAATATAAATACATTTGGTATTTTCAAAAAAGTCCTTTCAACCTCAACTTTTCCAAGTTTTGTTTAAAATGTAATCAAAGCAAGTAATCTAATAATGGATATGATAGAAGCAAAGGAAATAGGATGTTGAAGAAGGAGATCTAAATTTCACATACAGTACAGAAATCAAGATAAACTGAAATATGTCATTAGGATTCATCAGAAATAACATTTACAGTGCAGTGGTACTAGTAGTATGGGAGCATAGTGAGCTGTTTAGTGGAGGAGAAAGAACTAGGAGTATAAATTATGTATTCGTTGATTGATTGATTCATTCACTCATCTGACCCACATTCTTCACTAATACATCTTCTGAATAATCATTGCTTCCTGCTACTAACAGAGAATTTTGATTGTGAAGGTGGGACATAGCAGAAACAAATGCTACTGTTAAAATGGAAGAGATATGACAATATGCCATCTGATGGGTATTCACTAACAGAGACACATATGCTATCAAAGACCTCAATATAAATTCAGTTACACTGAGGCTGATAGAAGAGAAAGTGGGAAATAACCTTGAATGCACTGGCACAGGAGACTACTTCCTGAATATAACACCAGCAATACAGACACTGAGATTGACAATTAATAAATGGGACCTCTGAAACAGAAACTGCTGTAAGGCAAAGGACACAGTCAACAAGAGAAAACGGCAGCCTATGGAATGGGAAAAGATCTTCACCTACTCCACTCTGACAGAGAACATCTCCAAAATATATAATGCACTATAGAAACTAGACATCAAAATATCAAATATTCCCATTAAAAAATGGGGTACACATTTAAACAGAGAATTCTCAACAGAAGAATCTGGAATGGCTGAGATACACTTAAGGAAAAGTTCAACATCCTTGGCTATCAAGGAAATGCAAATTAAAACGACTCTGAGATACCATCTCACATCTGTCAGAATGGCTAAAATCAAAATGCTAATGGCAGTTTATGCTGGAGAGGATGTGGGATAATGATGTAAGATTCCCCTCTGTATGCTGTTGATACCATTGGTTAATAAAGAAACTGGCTTTGCCTGATAGGGTAGAGTAGAACTAGGCAGGGGAAACTAAACTGAATGCTGGGAGAAAGAAGCAGAGTCAGAAAAATCATGTAGCCAAACAGGAGACAGACACCAGAACTTTATCTGGTAAGCCACAGATTAATAGACATGAGTTAAATTAATATGTAAGAGCTAGCCAATAAGAAGTTAGATCTAATAGGCCAAGCAGTGATTTAATTAATACAGTTTCTGTGTGGTTATTTCAGATCTGGGAGGCTGAGAAATGAACAAGCAGCCTCCTGCAACAGGGTAAAGGGAACCCTCCTCCATTGCTGGCGGGAGTGCACTTGTTTGCACTTGTGCAGCCGCTTTGGAAATCAGTGTGGCAGTTTCTCAGGAATTTGGGAATCAATCTACCTCAAGTCCCAGCAATATCATTCTTGGGATGATATTGCTCAAAGGATGTTCAACCATATCCCAATGACACTTGCTCAACTATGTTCATAGCAGCATTATTTGTAAAAGCCAGAATGTAGAAACAACCTACATGCCCCTCAATTGAAGAATGGATGAAGAAAATATGGTATATTTACACAATGGAGTAATACTTACACACAATACCACATTATGAAATGTGGAGGCAAATGAATGGAACTAGAAAAAAAAATCATCCTAAGTGAGGTAACCCAGAAAGATAAACACGGTGTGTACTCACTCATAAGTGCATATTAGATGTAAAGCAAAGGGTAACCAGGCTATAATCCTCAGCCCCAGAGAAGCTAGGTAACAAGGAGGACTTCAAGAGGGATGCATGTATCTTCCAGGGAAGAGGAAGTAAACGGGATGTTCTGGGGAAACTGAGGATGGGAGAGAATAGAGGAGAGAGGATGGAGGATGGGAACATGAGGGATCAGGATGGTTGAGTTGTGAGCAGGATGGAGCAAGAGAGTGATGGGGGAGATAGCTTGATAGACAGGGCTATTGTGGAGTCCTGGAGAAACCTGGTGCCAGAAAGGCTCCTGGCAACCCATAAGGATGACCCCATCTAGGACTCCCAGCAATAGTGGAGAGGGTGCCTGGACTGGCCTTTCCCTGTAATCAAATTGGAGACTACCCTAATTGTCATCATAGAGCCTTCATCCAGTACCTGATGGAAGCAGATACAAAGATCCACAGCCAACCAGTGAGCTGAACTCTAGGAGTCTAGTTGAAGAGAGGGTAGAGAGGCATCAAGATGGTGATGAGGAAACCTGTAGAGACCACTGACCTGAGCTTGTGGGAGCTCACAGACTCTGGACAAACAGCTCGGGAGCCAGTCTGGGACTGGATTAGGCCCTCTGCATTTGAGTGACAATTGTGTAGTGTGGTCTTTTGTGGGGCCCCTGGCAGTGGGACCAGAACCTGTTCTGATGCATGAGTTGGCGTTTTGGAACCTAATCCCATTGGTGGATGCCTTGTTCACACTTAATGAAGCAGTGGGGACAGGGGGAAGCTTGGTCCTGTCTCAGCTTGGTTTGCCATGCTTTGTTGATTGTACCATCTAAGTGGAGACAGAGGAGGACTGGATGGGGGTATAAATGCCTGAGACCCACACAATAGGAGAGAACCAGCTCCCACAAATTGTACTCTGACCTCGATGTCTACATGGTAGCACACAGCATCTGGCTCCACAATGACTCTAGAAATGTAATTTCTAATTTAAAATGAATAAAATATTTGCTGTTCTTCATAATTTCATAAAGGTTACTAATCCTTATGTAATAATCAAAATAACATTCACCTGTCGTCGCTAATGACCAACTCCATCCCTATTCTCTATGCGGTTAGTTATTCTTTTTGCCCCTCTAAGAACTTGTCATCTGGATTTGCCTTTCCCCTTCTCACATTAAATTTCAAGCTCTTTGAAAAATTAACAAATAGAACTTTAACATTAATAATATACTTGGTACGCAACAGACATGAAATACAAAATTATTTTGGTATATACAAAGAATATATATCTGGGAGTCAGGAAAGAAAATATTTATAATTAGTGCCAGTAGGCAACATTCACTGAACGCTCAGCACCGATAGCTACTGATCTACAGATTCCCTAATAACCTCCCCAACAGTGAAGCGTGTTTTACTGGTTCATGGCTCAAGAAGTTGGCAGCCCAGAAGTTAAGTGTTCTTAATGTCACAGGTACAAGTGGAAGGGGGAATATCCGAGTCAGGCCAAGATCCAATGCTTCCAGATCCAGTGTTTAATGTCACTGCATTGTGCTGTATTTCACCCCTAGTTTATAGAAGACACATGACGTGAAGAGCCAGTCATAAAATGAAAGGCTGAACATATCTATGCAAAATAGCCTTCATGTACACAAATATTGATGAATCTATTCAGCAATAATAGTTTATATACAATAATTTGTAACTATAATTTTTAATATTTGGAAAATATTAATAAGAATAGTAACATAGAAAAATATTTACCTAATTTAATTTTTGTAGCACTACTTCATAAGTAATGGTTTCATCATAGACATTTCAGATTAAATCAGACCCCTAATTCAGCATTCATTTAAAGTTCTTGTCAGAAATAATTAGTAAATGAGAAGGTATTTCTTCTTGAATGCACTGACCATGATAGGAACTAAAAAAGTTTACAACAAAGTCTATAAAATCTTACCAAATGACACCGCATGTTTTCTCAGTTGCTGGTCATGTTTCCTGGATAAATTGAAGATACTTGCTGCATAGGTTTTCAAGGCTTTTGCATAGTCTTGAACGTTGAAAGGAATGATTACAGAGTCTGCAAGCTCATATACCAATGCTCCTCGCAACTGAGCCACAGAAAGCTGTTTTTTAAATGTGGGGTCATAAAACTTCTCTACTAATTCAAATGTCTCATAGATGGTATGGTATACAGGATAGCTACTGTATTTATCTGTTTTCTAAAATGGAGAGAGAATTGAAAAATAAGAATTATATTTTCAATTTATATTTTAATCATGATTAAAGAAAAATAGACGAAAGTCCTGATTTCATCAACTAAGTAAGTTAAAAATATAATTAAAACACTACAGCCAAAATGCTCACTAACTTAAATTTTTATATGCCTGTCTTCATTGTGTAATTCATGTAACCTTCATCCAACCTTTGGTTTTTAAACTGAAGAAATACTTATTCAAATCAGCACAATTCAAAACTATGAACTGATCAAGTGTATAAAATGTTCTGGGTAGCTTAATGTCTACAGAAAGGTAATGTATTCTTTCCCTAACCAAGCAGTGCTCAAACAAAGGCTATCAACCCTTGATAATAATCTGGGAGTATATGTAGTGAACATGTTACTACATAGTTTGTGGACATAGTTTTAGAACTTCGGTTTGCATATCCTAATTTTATTTTTTACTATCTGCTATATTCTTTTTTTTCTTATTATGTGTACAATGTTCTGTCTGCATGCATGCCTGCAGGCCAGAAGAGAACACCAGATCGCATTACTGATGGTTGTGAACAACCATGTGGGTGCTGGGAATTGAACTCAGGACCTCCGGATGAGCAGTTAGTGCTCTTAACCACTGAGCCATCTCTCTAGCCCATAGCTTTTTTTGTTTTGTTTTGTTTTGCTTGTTTGTTTTTCGAGACAGGGTTTCTCTGTAGCTTTGGAGCCTGTCCTGGAACTAGCTCTTGTAGACCAGGCTGGCCTTGAACTCACAGAGATCCTCCTGCCTCTGCCTCCCAGGTGCTGGGATTAAAGGCATGAGCCACCACCACCTGGCCTTCTATATTCTTATAGGACTACCATTCTTGCTACTCTGGATCATAAAAAACAATTCAGTATTAGTCCCCTTTCTTCTAATTGTGTGTTTTTTGAATATTAGACAACTTTCTTCAAACTTGTGACAGAGTGTAATAGTGAATAAAGTGATACAGCTAAGTCACACTTTACACATGCAGTTGACCCCTAAATCACACAGAAATTAGAAAGAGCCTATCTAATTTCCACATTAGTACATATATCACCTAAACTACTACTAATATAAACAACACATATTGTGTATACTCTGTGTATTCTGTATGATCAAAATATGTGAGACCCATCACACATTCTTTTTACTATAGTATGCAACTTACTATAGAGGTAAAGAGCTCAAGCCCCACATGATTAGTGTCACATGGCACTTTAAGTAAATACTCAAAACAATCATACCACAGAGCTATACACAGAGCTGTAGAATGACTTTAGTAGTATATTACATTTTGTAGTTCACTTTACACAGCTATAATTTAATGTAATATCTCCATACTTACTTATATTTTGTTGTATTGCAAATGGTGTCATGCATAATTCAATAAATAACTTTGATGAATTTATTTTTTGCATTATTTTGTATATATTTCATAGCAGCAAGAGGTGAGAGTAGACTCATCTGCATATATTTTATGTAGGACATACCTAGCTCTTAAAGTTTTTTGACATTTCTAGAGTCTGTACTTTGTAATCTTTTTCAAATTGCAGAAAAATCTCAAGAATATTTACACCTAAATGGACTCATACCATTTAAACTCATGTTGCTTGATGTTCAGGTGTAGTAAAAAAAAATGAGTATTGATATATAGTATACAATGCTCATTCATCTAATTTACAGTATTCTGGAAGTATCTTTGCTTCTTTATCATTGGTTGTATTCAGGATAATCAGACAACCAATATACATTATGTACAAGCAAGATGTTGGTGTACGATACTTTGGGTTTGAAATTGATTAAAAGATGCAAAGAAGCCAAGTCTGCTAATATGTGGTGTATGACAAAACTTAAGATATTGTCAAAGCAACACAGCACACATTCACTACTTCTAAGTACTTGCAAGTCATCGGAATGGTTGACTGACAATAATATGAACTAAGCAGTACAGAACAGAAAGTAGGAGGAAATTAAAAATTGTGAGAAACTTGCTCTGTTCTCTCCCACTGGCTTTGCCTCATGACAGACAAAAATATGTAGAAGGGGAACTGATAACATACAACCCTAGCCCAGCATGCCCCTCAACAAAAACATTTCTTCTGAGGAAAAAGCATATAGAGCCTATATAACTGGACTACAAAATAAAATTTTATTTATGTACTTTTGTTTTTATTTAGTTTGAGTGAGAGTATAGCCCAGGCTGATCTCGAGCTCTCTATGTAGCCAAGGATGACCTTGAATTTCGGTTCCCCTTAGTTTCACTCCCAGTACTGGGATTACAGGCCTGTACTACCACAGTCCATTTTGGGGAAAGGAACCCAAGGCTTCATGCACCCCGGGCAAGCAGTCTACCAACTGAGCTACATCCACAGAACGAAATAAGATTTTTCCAGCAAATTCTCTGTTGAGAAAATATGTATAACCAGCTATGCATCTGACATTTATACATGAACTAGCATTTCAATGAAAAATCTTAGTAGTAATGCATTCACAGAACAGCCTGCATTCCTTCATAGTGTATCTACAAAGGAGCAGGAACAAGCAGTCTGTCTGCATCTCTGAACTCTTCTTGGGTCCCACGTCCACCTGATGACATGCAATTCAATTCTAGTTCATATTAGTGAAATGCTGCTATGGTTTGGACCTGGAATAACCTCCATCCAAAGACTTATACAAAGACTTGTAAGTTCAAGCATATCCTCCTAGTGGAGTAGAACAATTTTAAGAAGTGCTATAGAAAAATGGATGGAGCTTGAGTTCCATTTAAACAAAGTCATACAGAGAATAAAAAATATGGTTTATTTTCCCAATTTACAGAATCTACATATCTAAATTTAAAACAAAATACACGAGAATAGATGGAGTATTACTTGCAACAAAACAAAAACTACAGGGTGTAGACAGTACAAGGGACAATATGAGCATTGTTAAAATTCATTGTATGCATATATGAAAAAGTCGTAATGAAACACACTATTTCATAACTAAAAAGAAATGCCCCCAGAAAAGGTACTGGGAAATGCCCTAGAAGAAGGAAGTAGCAATACAGCTCCTTCTAATCCCTCTTTGCTGCCTGGCTGCCTTAAGGTAAGCAGCTTTCTTCCCACCATGATGTACTGACTCACCACAACCCCACAAGAGCTGGTACAAACACTTCAGGCCGAGACCTCCGAAACCATGAACAAAACAAACTTCTTTGTGAGGTGATCATTCCAGGTATCTTGTTAGAATAATGAAGAGTGAACCGATATACTACTTATTAATAATTACTAGATGGCGTACCCTGTTCTTAGTGTAGCGAGCTCTGGCTGAAGCAATTCCAAGTCTCTGAAAATAAGCTTCAAAATCACTTCCAGATCCCAGCTTATTGATTCTAGATATAAAATATAAATAAATAAATAAATACATGGATAGAATAATAAATAATATGAAATAAAACAGATGGAAAAATGAATCCTGCTCAAAAGTAGTTAAGAATTTGCATACCAAATTGCTATAAGAATTGTAAGAAGCTAAAACAATATCAAGCTATTCCCCTATTATTTGCTAGAATATTAATGTGGCAAGCTACATTGAATATGACCAGTACTACAGGACACTGAAGTCTAAATTTTTTTTTAAATTAACAGAAATATTTGAACCACTTAATAAACCATTTTCATAGGCCATCTCAAGCTGTTTATAGGAAGAGCTTGCTTTTTCTTATTTTTGCTGAATAAGCATATGAAACTTTTATAATGGGAGAAAAACTTTTAAACTTTTGCAAGACTAATTTGGGAGCCATCAAGATAGCTTAGAGGATAATGACTCTTTTAAAAAAAAAAACAACAAAAAAAAACATTTATTTACTTATTATGTATACAGTGTTCTGCCTGCATGTATGCCTGCAGGCCAGAAGAGGGCACCAGATCGCATTATGAATGATGGTAAACCATCATGTAGTTCCTGGGAATTGAATTTAGGAGCTTTGGAAGAACAGCCAGTACTCTTAACCACTAAATAATCTCTCCAGCCCAAGGATAATGACTCTTACCAACAACCCTGATAACCTGAGTTTGATCTTAGAAATCACATGAAAATGGAGGGAATCAAAGAAAAATTGTCCTTTGACCTCCACACAAATATATGTGTCATATGAATGAGGATACACACACACACACACACACACACATACACACACATTAATCAAAATAAATAACATCCTTATCCAAGATATAGTCCAAAACCAGCTAATAAAAGAAGTCCACTTGCCCCGATCTAGCCACAAAAATACAAATAATATTAGCAATATCAAAGCAGTACACCCACATACAAAAAAAAATAATTGATCAGTTCTAAGGAAATATGTGCCAATGAGCACTACATAGATGAAGCCCAGGATGCAATTTAAAAGAAAAATTACAAACATCATCAAAATTTTGAAAGGTTTAAGGAAGACAAAAAGAAATATCTCAATGAAGTTAAAGAGAATAAATGCCTCAGTAATGATCCAAAAAACACAAATGTAAGGCTGATAGGAATTATGGAGACAATCCAGGATTTAGAAAAAGAATTCAATACATAGAAACATTGAAGAGGGACTCAAACTGAAATAAGATGGCAGTGAACAAAACCAATACCTCCAACTAGAAAGAAAGGCTTACAAGAAGAATTAATCAAGTAGAAAATAGAAGATCAGAACTCAAAGAAAAAATAGAGAATTTCTATGAAAAAAAACTTAAAAAAAAGGAATATACAAGAAATGTGAAACACTAGTTTAAAAAAGCCAAACCTTCAAATTATAAGAATAGATGAGGGAGAGGGGTCCCAGGTCAATTACACAGACCAGATCTTCATATAAATCATTGAAGAAAACTTTCTCAAACAAGAAAAGACATACTCATATAGATACCAGAAGCACACAGAATGCCAAATATACAATATTAGAAAAGAAAATTCCCATGATAAATTATACTTAAAACACTAAATATGCATAACAAAGATTATTGAGAGCTATAAGAGAATAACCACAAGTCACATCAGAATAATAGGTGATTTCTCAGTGGAAATTATTAAAGCTGGAAGAGCCTGGAGCAATGGATTTTAAGTACTAAAAGACAACAATGGCCAGTCTAGACTGATATATCCAGTAAAACTAGCCATGATAATTGATAGAAAATGAAAAACTTCCAATGATACAAACAGACTAAATAGACACACACACACACACACACACACACACACACTCATACAACAAAGCAAAATTAAAGAGGAATAAACAGTCAGAAGAAATATAAAGCTACAATTACTAAAATACAATCCACAAAGAACCCAAAAATCAACTACATAATAACTGCAATCAACATTCAAAAATAACTTTAAATATCAACAACCTCAATTCTTAAATCAAAATACATGAACTGACTAAATAGATTAAGATACAAAATGCAGCTAAAACAGGTAGGGAAGGGGCCTGCATTTTTGCCCAGGGGGACTAGGGTCTAGAGCCTGGGCTATCTAGCTGAGAGGCTGGCCATTCACCTCTTGATCCACTCTGTTGAGATGCTGTCTGTTTTTCAAGGACAGCCTACAGAATGGGCAACGATCTTCACCAATCCTACATCTGACAGATGGTTGATCTCCAAAATATATTAAGAATTCAAGAAACTAGACATCAAAATATAAAATACACCAATTTATTGGAGTACAGAGCTAAACAGAGAACTTTCATCAGAAGAATCTCAAATGGCCAAAAGATATTTAAGAAATTGCTCAACATAATAATCAGGGAAATACAAATAAAAATGACTCTGAGATTCCATCTTATACCTATCAAAATGGCTAAAATAAAAAAAATACTGAGGACACCTGATGTTGAAGAGGATGTGGAGTCAGGGGAACACTTCTCCATTGCTGGTGGGAGTTTAAATTTGTTCAACCACTTTAAAATCAGTATGGTGGTTTCTCAGAAATGTGGGAATCAATCTACCTCAAGACCCAGCAATACTCAATCATACCACAAGGACACATCCTCAACAATGTTTATAGCAGCATTATTCGTAATAGCCAGAACCTGGAAACAACCTAGATGCCGTTGAACTGAAGAATGGTTAAAGAAAATATGATACATTTACTTAGCTGTCAAAATCAGTGACATCATGAAATTTAAAGGCAAATGGATGGAACTAGAAAAAGCTATCATGAATGGGGTAACCCAGACTCAGAGAGACAAACATGGCATATTCATACTTATAAGTGGATATTAGATATAAGTAAAGGATAACCAGACTACAATCCACAGTTCCAGAGAAGCTAGGTAACAAGGAGGACCCTAAGAAGGACACATGGATGGCCCTGGGAAGGAGAGTAAACTGGAGGCTTTAGGGACAGTCAGGGAAGGGGAAATCATTTCTATACTGGAAACCTAGCCAACTGTACTAGCACCTAGTACTAGTGAAGTCATTGATATTAGAGGAGAACTCACAATTGTCACTTTATTAAACCAGCATAAGCTTTAACTTTTATAAATATAATATGTATCATTATATCCCGCAAAATGTCATTCTCATTACACATCGATGAAAATTCTCGTTGCAACAGACATAAACCAGTACATAAAATCATAACTGATCAAAATGCATAGTTGTGGAGCCTAGTCCCAACTAATACATCTACAATAGAACCTCTGAAACATATGACTCAGGGATCATTGTGAAAAAGGAGGCAGAAAAATTGTATGATCCAGAGGAATCAAAAGGTTGCTCTGAGATTGTGTCTCCTGGCAATGCCAGAGAAGCTTCTCCCATGAACTTTGACCAACATGGCTGCCTAAACAGGAGCTGGACGAGGACAATGCCAATAGATATACAGCCATGGGACAGAGGAAAGCTCACGAGGCTTCAACCTAGACAAAGAACTACATCAGCTAAGGAATGATGAGGACAGAAGAAATAGTCTTCTCCCAGGAAAGGGCTCACCAACTGGTTATCCAATACCAAATGGTCATTCCTGAAAACATACAACTACCAGCACAAGGATCAAGTAAATTGTGTTTATAAATTTGGGGGGATGCACACTGAATGTGTCTATGTACGCATATAAGACACACATATATGTAACAACAATGAAAGAAAAAGAGGCCATAGATTTGAAAGAGCGGAGGGAGGGGGAGCAAAGTATATAGGGAAAATAGGAAAAAGGGAACAGAAGAGGTAAATGATATAATTATAGTCTTAAAAAATAGAAAAAAATTACAATTAAAAATTAAATACAATGATATTTTAAATGACTTTAAACAATAGAATGAAGCTATAAACTATCATCTTCTGCCAGTCTTATAAATCATATTATAATAAAAATGGATAACTATATAATAAACTTAAAAGTCACTACAACATGAATGAAAAAATGTAAAATGATAAAAATCAAAAATCTAAATTGATTACAGAAAAACACACAATTTAAAGATTATTGATAATGCCCTTTATTAAATATAAAATAAAACGAGGGGGTTAGGGAGACGAGTCAGTGGACAAAGTGTTTCCTGTGCAAGCATGAGGACTTAAGAGTTCAGATTTTCACAATCCACATAAAAGCCAGTCGTGGCCACTCATATCTCAAACCCCAGGGCTGAGGGCAAGGGGCAGACAGTCAGATTCTGGAAATCCACAACCAGCCAGTTTTGCTGGGTACTCCAGGTTCAGTGAATGATCTATCATGTAAAAGTAAAAATAAATAAGGTAGAGGGGCTGGAGAGACAGCTCAGTGACTAAAAGCATATATACTGCTCTTCCAAAGGACTTGAATTCAGTTCCCCAGAACCCATATCACATGGCTCAAACTGACTGTAAATTCCATTTCAGTTTATCCAACTCATCTGGCCTCTGAGGACACATGCACATACCAACACACAGATGCACATATATACACATCATTAAAATATAATAAATCTTTTTTAAGGAAAAAAATAAGGTTGGGAATAAATGGAGAAAGATCCGGGCATCAACCTCTGGCCTCCACCAACACGTATATACCACATACACACACATGCACACACACATATATATAGCACATCCACATACATGCACCTACACATATACTACACACACACACATCAACATGTACATACATCCACACATACATGTAACAGATGAACACACATGTATATCATGTCCACACACACGAACACTCACATCGATACACATCCAAACACATGAACACACAATACATCGATACACACCCACACTCATGAACACCCACAGTACATTTATATTTTACGTTATTATCACATGAAGTTATGCTATTATTTAAAGCATATACTACATATCTAAAATTACATTTCTGTAAAGATGCCAAATAATGACTAATAAATAGCAAAATCATTGCAAAATTTATTTTACATATATTTATATGCATATATTTGCATGTATATACAAGGATGTTCAGGTGCCCACAGAATCCAGAAGAGGCTATTGAATCTCCTGGAGCTGGTGACAGATGGTTGTGAGCCACTTGACATGGGTGCTGGGAACTGAACTTGGGTCCAATGGTAGAACAGCAAGTTATTTCTCAAGTCCCCACAAAATCAGTTTAGTTGAAAATTTTCAAAAATATATCTATCTATGTTACACTGAACACTAAAAATGTGTCTGAGCTGACTAGTAAGCAAAACAGCAACTGACTGGACAGCTTTATTGAATTTATTTACATTATTGATGCGCTCTGTAAGAATTGCAAGTTTGGAAGAGCAAGGGAAAAGGAGCAATCTATATTTATCCCAGGGTAGAAAAGCTACACACGTTAATTTACCTAGGAAAAACTTTATTTTCAGGTGAAGGGTCTTTTTCCAGCCAGCTTTCATAAAGTGACTTGCTTTCAAAACCATCATCAGGGCTGGAGATCTAGAAAAACAAACAGTGGGCATCAGGAATGGAAGCAAATATGAACCCAATATAACTCCATCTGCACATTAGTATCAACTTCTGTTGCTATCTGCGCATGCATATGCCATTTTCACTTGCATAAAATAGTATATTTCCTAAGAAAAGGAAAGAACTAGTACAAATTCTTCTACATTTATGATGACTGATGTTTGTAATGTTGCCAGCTACCTAAAAAGGGGGATTTCCTTTTTTATTAATAACATTTTAAAGGAAAGTTTTAAAGTGTTTCAGGTAAAGATACTGGAGAAAATGTAGATAATTTCTATAATAAATTGCCTTTATCCAAGCAGATGGATCCTACTTTTGCTGGAAAAGAAGTCAGGAATAGTGAGAATAATTATTTATATTTTTAAATTACTATTTTATGTTTAAGCAAAGCTGGACTTTCTTAATGTGAGGAAATGGAAACCTTTATACACTGGTACAGTCACTATGGAAATCAAGGTGGCGCTTTTTCAAAATAAAAATAGATGTTTATATGACTGAGCTATATCACTTCTGCACATACACCCAAAAAGCTAACAACAGAGACACTTGCGCATTCATGGTCATTACTGTATTCTTCACAAAGTTAGGGAATGGAATCAAACTAGATGTCCATCAACTGAAATGTAGGTAAGTAAAATGTCACATTTATACAATGCAATTCTATTTAGCACCAAGTAAAAATGAAATTTGTAGAAAAATGGGTAGAATTGGGGGTAATGTTTACTGAGATATCTCAAATGCTATGTGTTCTTTTTTATATATGTGTCATACCTTGTAATTTAATTTTGTATTTAACGTGGAATGTTGGTAGAGATTAGAACATGATAAAGGGAATATGGGTTAGGGAAGAGTTCTAAAGATGGGTGGATAGTAGAACTCATGTGGTATGAGACTGGAAGAGGACGTACCAGGATGGTGGAATTTAAATAAGACTCTGGGGAGAATTAGTAATGATGTAAGAAGTCATGTGGAAGCCTGTTGTTCTATTAGCTAACCAAAACCATTTTTTTTTAATGAAAAGAGTTTATGGATGGTGAGATGGCTCAACATCTAAAGGTATTTGATCCAATGCCTAAAAGTAAAATGGAGTTCCCAGGACCTACATAGTAGGAGAAAACTGAGTCCTACAAACCACACACACACACACACACACACACACACACACACACACACAATTTCTTTTTTAAGACTATAGGCTGAGAAGTGGCTCAGCAGTTAAGCACTTGCTTCTCTTTTTTTATGTTTTTTAAATTGTTTTTATTGAGCTATATATATTTTTTTCTGCTTCCCTCCCTTCTACCTTCCCTTCTACCCTTTTCCATGATCCCCATGCTCCCAATTTAGTCAGGAGATCTTGTCTTTTTCTACTTCCCATGTAGATTGGATCCAGGTATGTCTCTCTTAGGTTCCTCTTTGTTGTCTAGGTTTTCTTGGACTGTGCTGTGTAGGGTTCTAGGGAGATAGAGCCATGCATAGTCTTATGTAGCTGTAAACCTGAACGACTCATTCATTTGAATGCTTGGTCCCCAGTAGGTGGAACTGTTTAAGGATTGGGAGGTATGGAGGAGATATCTCACTAGGGGTGGACTTTAAAATTTCAAACGGCTATGCCATTTCTATTTACATCTCTCTCCGCCTTCTGCTTAGAGGTAAGTATGTTAAGTTCTCAGCTACTGCTTCTACGTCATGCCTGCCTGCCTGCTGCCTTGCTACCCATCATGATAGTCACAGACTCACCCTCTGAAATTGTAAGTCCTCAGTAAATTCATTATTCTATAATATTCTTTGGTCATGATATCTCTTCATCACAATAGAAAAGTAACTAAGATGTGGAGGATGGAAGAAATTGTAATAATCTGTCCACAGGAAGGTGAAGGAGTCGCTTTAGTTACCCAGTCTTTGCATGACCATAAATAATAAGTATGTGTCTTTTCACAAGATGCACAAATAATAACTTCTACTTACTGGTTCCAAAGGTCTTAGCACCCCTGATATCAAAGACAGTAGCCGTTTTTCAAATACAGTACAGATCATAAAAACATATTCTGTAGTATTGCCCCATAAAGATTCTCTTTACACTTGCTTTATTTTGAGACCTTCCAATAACAGAATAAGGATGCTGGGTGATGGTGATGCACGCCTTTAATCCCAGCACTCGGGAGGCAGCGGCAGGCGGATCTCTGTGAGTTTGAGGCCAGCCTGGTCTACAAGAGCTAGTTCCAGGACAGGCTCCAAAGCTACAATGAAACCGTGCCTGAAAAAAACAAAAACCAAAAAAAAAAAAAAAAAAAAAAAACCAAGGAAATAAATTTATTCAAGAGGGTAAGAACACCAATAAAAGGGAAAAGAGAAATATAGTAAGCACTTTTGCTTGGAAAAAAAATATACCTGTTTTTAGAGACACTAGCAGTAAACAGGCAGGTAGGGCCAGCTTACAGAGATTAGGAAACAAAACCTGCATTAGGGTGACACTCACCTCTTACTTTTCACTAAGGCTGATCTTAAAGCATCAATCACTTCTATAAGCAAATTCTTTGGTTTTAAAGATTCATTTTATTTTTACTGATGTGATTTTTTTTGTTGGTTGTGTGTGTGTGTGTGTGTGTGTGTGTGTGTGTGCGCGGGCGCGCGCCATGTGTTTCAGGTGCCCAAGGACGATGAAAATGGTGTCAGATTCCTTGAGCTGGAATTACAGGCAGTTTTAAGAGACCTGATTGGGTGCTGGGAACCAAACTTGGGTCCTCTGGACGATCTGAAAGATCCGCTGGTGCTCTCAGTCACTGGTCTGCCTCTGCAGAACTTCTCTAAGTAAATTCGATTACGGAGGACTGCTCAGAGTGTACAGATATTGGGAGCACAGTATCTGATTTTACTTTGGGATTCACTGTGCTTTAGTTCTCATGAGGACTTAACATGTATAATTAATTTAATATTTATGGTGTTTCTGTGTAATCACCAGTTGGAGACTTCCTCCCCTTTGGTCTTTTGACTGACTGTTCTCCACTCTACCCACTAAGTTGGCATACAGTGAAATGCCTGGCAATGGAGACCAATAATTCCTGCATTACCAGATTTCTGAATTCCTTGGCTTATTTTTAATACTTTATTTCTTAGCATCCTCACAATTATGTTGCATAGTCAACTGTATATGATAAATTTTGTTGTAGCTGCTACTTATTTGAGTCACCAATGTTCTGACAACAACTTAAAAACAAATGTAGCTAACCATGCCAGAAATGTGTTACCCATTCATCATAAAATAGTCAGCCAGGTGTCCTCATTTACCTCTCTTGCCACTTTATACACCAACTGGTAAAGAAGAGGAGTACAGTCAACTCGGAGGGTGTAATTGCCTGAGGGATAAACCAAACACAAAGGTCATATTTCATACTACCAAATGAGTCCATTTATGTTTAATTGCACTTTCTATTTCAAATATAATGTAACTATCTAATTCAAAATGCTCCTGAGAAGTGGAGAGGCTGCAGTGCGTTGATTAAACAGACGAAGAGATGGTGGACTGTGGCGTCTGATGTGGCAGCCCCCACAGCCATCAGCATCTCTCAGGGGACAATGTCAAAGAACGCATTAAGACCACAGAATTCATTCTTCATTCTTTCATTGTTTTAGATCAATGTATTAGAAAGCAATATGCATGTTGTAACAGCTTCAGGGACAATGAACAAAAATGCATCAAAACCACTGAGAGCCAAATACAATGGGTCAATTCAAAATTCAGTTTCAATAAATAGTGGAAATATTATTTTATTTTTCAAGGAAATGTTTTATTAAGAAAATATTTCTGTATGAGACATTCTTCTGAAATACGCCAACCAAATTTCTCTAATTCATCCACAAGAAAAATGTGGTGAATGTTAGGTCTTTAAATCACAATCCAAGGCAAGCAAAGATAAACCAAAGATAGACCAAAAAAAAAAAAAAAAAAAAAGAAATCAGGAGTCATATAGCTCAGTTGTGAGTCATAATGATTGATATTACTTTTTCTTGTAGTAAAACAAAAGCTAACTTACTATTGAATAGCCTTATCTAAATATAAGATTTGAGATACTACTAAGAATTTATAGACTTAAGAAAGTAATAAGCCAAAAAACACTGTGGGTGCTAAGGTGCACTCCTATAATCCTAGTGCTTAGCAGGTAGAAGGGGGAAGATGAGGAGTTCAAGGTCATGACCACCAACACAACTGAGACTTATCTCAAGACAGAAAAAAAAGTCAGAACAAACAAAAGAATAGCATACTAACTAGAAACAAAATTACTAAAAACGGAATTTACTTTTGAATGCCGTATTTCAAAATAAAATAAGATGCACCTTCTATAGATGAATCTGAGTTGATGTAAGCAATGCTTCTCTCCTGTAAGATCTTTGCGTTCTCCTGCAGTTGAATCAAAGTTGTTAGTATGCAGTTTTTACTGCTTTGAAAATATAAAAAAAAAGTAACCACAAAAGCCTCCTAGAAAATGGTCTGTTGGTGTTTATAAGTCAAATACAGTATCTGCCTGTGACCACAAACTTGTAGAAAATTCTGATGACTGCTTAATTGATGGCAATAAAAATTAAAATAAGAAAATGAGAATGTTATGAAGCTGTGTACTAAAAGCAAAAAGCCCAGGGAAGATATTTTTAGGTGTAATTCCTTCATTCTCTGTATCAAAATAAGCTAAGATGAGGGTCCAAAATTTGGTAGTTCTTCATAAAATCTGTTGAATCTAAGCTGTTCAAAGTGAGGCCTGAAACTGTTTCCTAACAGGTGTCCTTAGAAATTGCTCCTTATAGCCACTGAAATTTGTGATCCACTAAGTCGACTCCTAAGTATAGTATAAGAGTGAAAAACACATAAAAGTCCATTTATCTATATTTATAAAAATCTATAGAGAAGTAAAAGAATAAAATAAAGATAAAGCCTTTCTCTATGCTAGTGTTCTGGGTTGAAGGAAAGCTCGCATCAGAGTGTTTATCTAGTTCATCTTCCTGACTGTGGATTTAATGTGGTCAATTGCTTCTCAGATACGTCCTCACTATTTTCCTGCCATGATGGGTGGTACCTTTGAACTATGGGCAGAATAAACCTTTTGTACCTTGAGTTGCTTTTCTCGGGCATTTTGTACCAACAAGAAAAGTAACTAATATGATTGCCTTGATTATAGTCAAAGTCTCTACTACAGCATTTGCAGGATCTCATTGTGTACCCCTGGCTGGCCTCAAACTATAGGTCTTCCTGCCTCTGCCACCTGAGTGCCAGGAATTAAGGTTTGCACCATCATACATAATTCCTTATACGTTTTCAGAGAAGTTAATGTGGTATTTAATATGACAACATATCCTGTAGAAAACTGTTGTGGAAAATAATTTTAAATAGACAAAGATATGTTACATTTATTTATGCTGCATTTGTTTAATGATGTAAGGATGTGTGTTTAATTATGTAAAGATGTTTGTTTCACCTTGCCTGTCTAAGGTATCTGGTTGGTCTAATAAAGAGCAGGACAGCAATAGCTAGGCAGAGAAAAGGATAGATAAGGCTGCTGGGCAGAAAGAATAAACAGGAGGAGAAGTCTAGGCTCGAGAGAGAAAAGGATAAAGACGAGGAAGAAGAGAACAATGGATACACCCAGGGCCAACCAGGCAGCTGCCAACTAGCATACTCAAGAAGCAGTGAAAGTAAGATATACAGAAGTGAGAAAATAAAAAGTCCAGGGCAAAAGACAGATAAAGAGAAACAGGTTAATTTCAGTCAAAAGAGATGAGCCGAAGCTGGGCTGAGCATTAAAAACTAATGAGTCTCTGTGTCTTGATTTGGGAGCTGGTTAATGGCCCAAAAGAAAAAGCCTGGTACAGAAAACTAGGAAGAAAGTTGAAATTCTTTCTAAACTCACTTGTGTTATCAATGCAAATTTACTATAGCAAATCTTAGATTTCTTTGATTTTTATTTTGAATTTCTGAAATTAAAAAAATATATTTATGCGCACACATATTATAAAAAGTCAAACATTCTAAAAAGAAATTACTTTGATCAATAATATTTAATCAATCTAAATTAATGCTCTACCTTCGAATTTCATATTTATGGTACCAGTATCAAAGTGAAACTTTATGATGTAAATATAAACAACAAAGCTAAGTGATATCAGATAAGTAGCTATATGTGATTTTATATATTTTCATATTTTATAGTTATATAAAAGGGAATGAGTCAGGAGAAAAATGTTTTGTAAACTATATACAGACATGCATAGAACATACCAACAACATTTATGCTTGTATGTGACAGATGATAGAAAGCAAGCACCACAAAGTGTAACAACAATATGAAAATGTGTGCTCGCTTTTCACACGTAAGAATTTAGACATTACCAACAGAGGAGAACTGGAAAGGAGAAAGACGGTGTGTAGGAGAGGCTCTTTAAGAGGTAAGAGCCTGTAAGAAAGAAAAAAAATAGACACCACTGTGAAATAATAAGCTAAGCTACTTTACTAAATTTACAGAATTATCACTTTATATTTAATAATCAAAGCATATTACTGCTATGAGAGGTAAAAAGATTAACAGCTTGCAGATTCTGATTATTCTGAGTTTACTGACTTTGTTTTCATAATACAAATGCAAAAATATGAAATATTTTTGATAATAAATAGGTTTAGCATAAGAAGTGACTCAGCTGTGCCAAATAGATTTGAGAGTAAAAACAAATTCTATGTCTTATACTCCCTTGAGTCATTCTCTATTAGGTAAGAGAATCTACACAGTATCACAACAAGTACCTTCGCTGTTACTTACTTCAGCCCATTCAGTTGAACCCAGCAGCCCGAACTCTTCTGCATCCCAGCTGGCAAAAATGATAGTTCTCCTAGGTCTCCAGCCTGTAATCATGTTAGTAAACACGGTTAAACACACCCACCTACAGGGACAGGAATTTAAGCAAGTCACTTTCTGTCAGCAGCTACCTGAGAAATGCTAGTTACCTCGATCCATCAGTTTTCCAAAACTTTGGGCAATCTCTTGCAAAACTGCAGTCCCCGTGGTAGGGTCAATCCCTCCAAACACCCAGGAGTCACGATGACCTCCCAGAATGACATACCTATCTGGACAAGAATGTGTTCCGAAAACTTCAGCTTGCAAACATTACAGGCATTAGTCATTTATGTAAGTAAATTAAACTTTCTCCTGCCTGAGCTACCTCACAGAAGACAACCAACAGTGTAAAGGAAAATCTTTTAAAGTGGAAATATCCTTCCCCTGAATTTCACTTTCAAATCAGCCAGAAAAAAATGTTATTAACAGAATTTCATCTTTCCTTAATCTTCATTAAAAGAAAATGTCTTTAGATTTTTAATGACTCACTAGGTTCCAGAGACCCTCTGATACTTCCAATCTTCCTAACGACTCACCAGGTTCCAGAGACCCTCTGATAGTTCCAATCACATTGTAAATCCTTGTGATTCTGTTAATGTTACTGACATGCATTCTAACTTTCCTAGAATTGTAAAAAGAATAAGTTAGTTGAATGAAGCATTGCATTTAGATTTTTTGTTTTACATTTTATTGTGAAAAATCTCAAAACTACAGAAAACTATACACTAGGACAGTGAATCCTCAATAATTGGATTATATGAAATACTTGTGAAGCATCATTGTAATTTATACCTGTGTATTTAGGTATGTATCTTAACGTCAACTTTAAATACCAATATTTTGTATTTGTCTTCATAGCTGTATTACTCATTCTTACTTTTAACTGAAAATATTCTATTAAATGCCTTAAAGTACTAATATTAAAACTTTGTATTCTCACTATACTGGAGCATCTGTTTTTATAAATCCCTGCATAGCACAGTGATGTCTAAATCAGTAACAGATCATACATATGATAGTATCCCAAAAAGTAGAAAGGAATTAGAAGGATCTATTAACACGGCACCTGCTATGATGCCATCGTATATTACTTGCGTATTTGTGGTGATACTTATGGGAACAGACATTATATTGCCAGTCATAAATGGAGAGCAATGCAGTTCTGTACAACGCATAGTGCACTTTCATTATTCATTAAAAGTGTGCTCACACTTACTAAAAAAGAGTTTCCTCTAAGACAGACTACCCTGTTAGGCTAACGGTAGCCTCATTCTTCTTGTTTATAGAATCCCAAGGCATCAAGAAGTCACATTTCAGACTTTTTGACTCCCCAGGGAGACCTCACCCTCTCTGAGGAGTGCCTGGGGGAAGGTGGTGGAGGGGAGGGGGAGAGAATTAGGATTGGTATGTAAAATAAAAGGATTGTTTATAACAGATTTTTTTTAAAGTCCCATTCAGTGACTGAGGTATGTGTAAGCACACTCTGGTGTTCCAGCAATGACACATTTCTCAAAACACATCTTCCTGGTAAGGGACACATGATTATAGTAATACTTGCTATTCATTAACTTTTGTCATGACTGAAAGCGGTCTATAAATATATTACTTAAAACTGACCTGAGCACTGACTGAAAAATATTATGAATTCTATTGTTAAATAAGTACTTAGGCCGGGTGATGGTGTTGCACGCCTTTAATCCCAGCACTTCAGAGGCAGAGACAGGTGGATCTCTGTGAGTTCGAGGCCAGCCTGGTCTACAAGAGCTAGTTCCAGGACTGGCTTCAAAGCTACAGAGAAACCCTGTCTCAACACCCCCCTCCCCCCCCCCCAAGAAAAGAATTTAGAATGTTGTGCTAAATGCACAACTACATACTGAAACTTCCCTGGGCCATTCATCCATTTTGATTCTGATTTCGGCTAAATTTTAATATTCCTTCATGATTTTAACCAATTTAAAAGCAAAGGCAAGTTCCGTCAAACTCAGCCAGACTTCCTCCATCTCAAAGGCAATACACACTCTATGAATTCTACAAGGACATGAATAAATAGTGAGCTTTTTCATGGGAACAGAAAATGAGCCTTTGTTTTCTCTAGATCAAAAAAGATCTATAATTTGTTATCTATGATGGAAAGAAGGAAACAGCTCCCAAAGCTTGAACAATGTGAAGTGCATGCAGATTCTGTCATCCTCCTAAAATTTTTCTAAATACATAAGTAATCCTAAGAGTAATTAATACATAATTCGGCTAAGTGTTCCATCAAGAGCAAAACCAATCAACAAGTGAGGTTTTTAAAATGCATTCAGCAAAAAAATGTATTTTGCTACTGCAAAGTAAACACAAGAAGGAGCCTTAATGGTGGAGCCACTAGCTGACAAAAGAAAACCCCAGGTTCACTTTTAGCAACAAAACACCAACTGCTACAATGCAGAAACATTTTCAGCATCTTCCTGTAACTAAGAGCTTAAAGTCATGGGGTACTTTGTGTACAGCTAGTGTTCATCGAGTATTTGTCAAATGCATTAACACACCCTTTCGGGAAGAGTAGAAAAGACTCAGCTCTCTTATCACGCTCACCTGTATCTTTTGTTTCATTTCATTATATAACTAGACTGCTTTATGCATCTCTGGAAAGACGGTCTGAATAAACACGCAGAATTATGACAAAACACAATTCACAGTAGAGTCATATTTAGTACACATTCATTTAAGATCGCTCACTACTGTAAAAGCAAATTTTCCTGCAATTATGTTCATCTCAGCATTCCTAATAAGCTGATTTGATGTATATAAATAGTTGTGTGTATATGTATCCCTGTACGTATCTTTGAACCAATTTTGCTGCTGTTCTTCAAGACAGGGTTTCTTTGTTTTGCTTTGCAGTTTGTCCTAGAACTCGCTCTGTAGACCAGGCTGGCCTCAAACTCACAGAGATCCACCTGCCTCTGCCTCCCAAGAGCTGGGATTTTTTTTTTTTTTTGGTTTTTCGAGACAGGGTTTCTCTGTGGCTTTGGAGCCTGTCCTGGAACTAGGTCTGTAGACCAGGCTGGTCTCGAACTCACAGAGATCCGCCTGCCTCTGCCTCCCGAGTGCTGGGATTAAAGGCGTGCGCCACCATCACCCGGCAAGAGCTGGGATTAAAGGCATGTGCCACCACCACCCAGCTTCTTTAAACCAATTTTAACACCAGTTCTGGTTCCTTTATTAGCTAATAAGTCTAGTGAATGATAGAATAAATTCTCATTTCATACCTGTCCAACAATTATCACTTTAAATTACTCTTTATCAGTTTTGGATGTCCTGCTGATATGTGCTATGACTTCATCTTGCAATGTGGACAGTTAAAATTCCATTATTTTAGCTATCTGTATATCTAGGTTTAATTTTGCTCTATTGTCTTTGTGTTTATTTCTATTTCCATTTTTGTTAGGAATAAATTATTCTGCGTTGATGCCAGCAATATGAGGAAGTGTCTTTATGTCTTGTCATTTGATAGTCTTCCTAAATGGACATATAATTATCAAGACCTCTGTGAGGTGAAAGAGAAGAATCTCTCAAAGCTTTGCTGTTATTGCTTACTATGTATCAATCCATTTTGAACTCAAATCACAGCAATGATGGAGAGTGCTGGATAGCCAGACCTACACTCTCTATTTCTTATGCTTTCTGAGTTTAATCTGTTTTTATAATATATGCTTTATTAATGCATTTGTGCATGTGTATGGAAGGGGCAGGGAGGCCAGAGGAGGGAGGAGGGAATTTTAGATCCCTTAAGAGCTGGAGTTACAGACATTCTGTGAGACAACATAGTCACTGGGAACAGAACACTAGTCCTCTTAACTGCCAAGTCATCTCCCCAGACCCCTGAGTAAACTCAGAAATTATCAACGCATTTTCTCCATGTCTGTCTAATTCTGCTTGTAAATTAAAAACAAATAAAAGTTATCTTGTGAAACTATGCTATCTTTCTCTCTCCAAAGAATATAAGTAAAATAGGTAATAAATTTTCTAATTGAAGGAACACTGTTTTGATTGAATTATGGTGATTATTAAGCCCTTATGTAACTCAAATTCTAAAATTCCCATAAAAGTGGGCTGGAGAGATGGCTCAGTGGTTAAGAGCATTGCCTGCTCTTCCAAAGGTCCTGAGTTCAATTCCCGGCAACCACATGGTGGCTCACAACCATCTGTAATGAGGTCTGATGCAGAGTATTGTATACATAATAAATAAATATTTTAAAAAAATTCCCATAAAAGTAAGAAAACTAAACTTGTTTCAATTTAGCTTTTCTGAAACAAACCAATTCTAACATATTCTGATTATCAAAGTTCACATAGATAGGTAAATTATTAGCAAACAAGACTGACTGAGCAATGTGGGTTTAATAAAATAAACAGCTCTCTTTAGCCTTTCTGGTTTATCAACACTAACATTTCCCTTTCCCCAGTCTTTCCAGTATATTACATCTCCCACCATGGTCTGTGTTTCTATAACTATGTTGCTTGCCTACTTTTTTCTCAACCCATCAGGCACATATGATCACTCCAGTGCAGCAGTTCTGTGTTTAAAAAACAACACTAATTTTATTGGGCAGTGGTGACACAGGCCTTTAATCCCAGCACTTAAGCGGGTCTCTGAGTTCAAGGTCAACCTGGTCTTCAGAGCAAATTCCAGTACAGACAGGGCTACACAAAGAAACCAGGTCTTGAGTAGAAAAAGACAAGAGCTCCTGAGTAAACAGAGTGAGGGGATCATAGGAGAGGGAAAAAGGGGAGGGGGAAGGGAGGGTGCGGAGAAAAATATATAGGCCGATAAAAACAATTTTTAAAAAACAGGAAAAAATATCAAATATTTTAATTTAATTCAAATATTTACTTAGAAATAATATAACACTGACCATTTTCTTATTTTAATAAATACGGTTTACTCCAAAAAAAAGAAACCCTGTTTTGAAAAGAAAATAGCAATACTATTTATAATGAAACATCTATTGAGGATTATTGAATTGTTGAACAACATGGTTTCCTCATTTTGACTCCTTTATGCCATGGAGTGAAGGTTTAAGTAACCGAGGGCTCCTTCCTCTCGCCCTTTATGCCATGGAGTGAAGGTTTAAGTAACCGAGGGCTCCTTCCTCTCGCCCTTTATCGTCTCTCAGCTGACATCATAAATGTCACTAGGAAACCTGATTTAAAACTTGAGTTGAAAATGGAAGCTAAAAAAGACAACACTGTTTGAAATGTTATAAGCCTAAGCTCAAACATGGTAATATTTCATCTAATAATACAATGTCACCACTGAATAATTCAGTAGTTAATTCTGTAAGTCCTTCCGAGTTGATATAAAATGATCAGTTGCTCACTGGTGACAAGGAAAACATGAAGAGCATACTTTACCTGGCAGA
Organism: Microtus oregoni; assembly: GCF_018167655.1. Classification (NCBI taxonomy): domain Eukaryota; kingdom Metazoa; phylum Chordata; class Mammalia; order Rodentia; family Cricetidae; genus Microtus; species Microtus oregoni. Next base: position 35,500,877 of record NW_024543067.1, read on the forward strand.
GCATTAGCCTGACATTTTTCTGTTAAAAGCAAACTTTTTCAGGCTTTTAAAGATTCACAACGTTACCTGGAATATTTGCTTCCTCTAAAGCCAGGCCCGATATTGTAACTGACATTTAGAGCTCCCTTCCAGCTGTTGTCTGGGGCAGCAGTTCCTCCCAAGTTTCTGCCAAGAGCACATGAAACAACACAAAGATTGATCTTGAGGAAATCACAAGACTGGGTATGATTGTATAGAGTAGAACTATTTACACAGAGGCCTAACCTCATGGAGCTCTCACTCTGGAAAGAGTCATAGCCTAGACAAATTAGTAACGTGCAACATGTTACTATTAAAGGTGAAGGGAAAAAATAAAATCTGGAGGACAGATGCGTGGCAACAGCCTCTTCACATTTGACATAGTTGGAGAAGCAGGAAACTGAGGCTATTCGAAAGCGGGAACATTCATGAATGTGTTAAGAAACAACTAATTTTAAAAGCAACTACTAACCCCATTGGGGGCACCTATAAAAGGGAATTAAGTTACTGTGGTACAAATATTTAGGAAATAGTAGTTGGGAAACAGGCAATAAAATACAGAAAACAATACCAGCAAGTATTAGCTCAATGATCGTTGTACTGGAGACAGAGATCTCAGCTGAGACACAAGAAGCAGCATTTTACAGGTGAGGACACTAAATCAGACAGCAAGGACTCAGCTGTTCTTAACATAACTGACTTATAGAGCAGAAAATGGACAATATAGGGCAAGACACACTCATCTCCAATTAAATGACTATACCGTAATAGTATCTCGGCATCGTTATATCCTATTGGATGTACGGGTATACTCGGAATTCCTACTCCTTCTTCAACTTGAAGTCTGAAGGTGTACTCTGCAAAGATCAAGTATATAAGTGAAAACCATTGAAGAATACAAGCAAAGACAATGATATGATGGAATTTCTTGTAATATCATTACAGATTTGCTATATTTTGGCAATTAAAATAAAATTAAAGGTTATCAAAAGGTCAAATTGTATTATTTAAACTGGCCTATTTGAGTCAGCAGTAAAAAGTTAAGTCATTTATATTTTAAAGTAAAATCAAATCATAGAATTTATAGATTTCAAACTAAACACTTGAAATGATTTTCTTAAACTTTTTAATATCTTATTTGCTCAAAAGATATTATGAATTACTATTATAAAAACTCCAGCAAACTATATGTTTGGAAATGTGTCTATATGTCTAAAGTCACATATAATGGATAAAAAATAGAAAACTTATGAGATAGTGATTGAGGAATAATTATATTTACCTAAATAATAAGACAAAGTTTTCTTCAAAGCATGATTTGGAAGTACTGGTCAGACTGATAATCTCCTCAGGCCTGGCTATCACACAGGATGGATTAAAATGGAAACCCTCATGCCATATCTGAACCAACTTAAAAATGATAAGACATATAAAACAACAGCTCAAATATCTCTTTCTTATTACTTATTTTTATAATTGCCTATTGAAACAAAAAGTCTAACCATATTGTTCCACTAAATGCAAAAATCATACGAAGTGTATTTTTTTTTGACAAAAGTGGTATTAATTTTATTGGAATTAGAAATCAATATTGAAGAAAATATTTCCAAAGTTCTTGAGTATCTAAAAACCAAACAGTGATTTTCTGCTAACTCCCAAAAAAGCAGGTAGGCTGCCTGCAGACCTTCTCTTCTCTCTCTGGTCCCCCAGTTCAAATACCAGCTCTATAGAACACCTTTGGCAGCCCCTCCTCCCATCTCCCGTGGATCCCACAGATCTTCTAACCTTCCTCCCCCTACTTGTTGTTTTGCCCCAGACCCCAACCCCAGTGAGCACTCCCTGCTAATGGCCCTCTTCTCTTAGGGCGACAAATAGACTGAAGGCAAGCCCACATTTGTGCTGCTGCTCCCAAGATACACCCTAGTACCAATATCATCCCCAGCTCCATAGCGGGAAACCTGCTGTAGTTTTCCTTTCCTCTCTGACCCCACTTCATCCCTAACCCTCCTTCCCCCAGCAAATCCGAGTATCCCAACTTCCAACACCAGCAAGCATTTGGTGGGAACACAGCAACCTAGTAGAGCAAGGGAACAGCCCACAGCTCCAGTCCACATGACCATGTTAATTCACAGGCCATACCTGTAGGTTCCCTTCAGATCTCTAATCTTTCTCTGTTCTACCAGTTCCACCCTCAGCTCTACAGCAGAACACAGTTGGCAATGTCCTCCCACCCCTAACACTCTGCCCACTCCCATCTCCAGTGGATCTCACAAATCTTTCCCCTTCTAACATTCCTCCTCCCACCCCCACAGATCCCAACCCAGCAGACAGCCCTGCTAACTTAGGGGCCCCTCCTACCAGGAAAAGAAGGCTGGAGGCAGACTCAGACCTCTCCTACTGCTCCTGAGTTCTAATCCCCCCATTTTCATCCCAAGCTTTCTATAGCGAAATCTTCTATGACCTCCCTTTCCTGTTTGACTCCATCTCCAAGGAATAACAAAGACCTTCTCCTCCAACCTTACTTCCCCTGCCTTGTCCCAGTATCCCAGCCTACAACACCAGCAGGCTATCTCTGAGAACACATCAGCTGGATGAGACAGACAACTCTCAGTAAACACACTCTGAAAATCCAGAGAGAAAATTGAAATCAAGGATTAAAACCAAAACAAAACAAATCCAGAAATCAGAACCTAGGTCTATAATCAACCCAAACCCAGATGCTTAGATGGCACTATTAAAACAGAATCAATAACAGCAAGGGCAATATGTCTCCACCACAGCCCAGCTATCCTACTTGAATATTCCAATACAGCCGAAACACAAGAAAAATACCTTAAAACCAACTATATAAAAATGATAAAATTCCTTAAAAATGGAAATTAATAAATCCAGGAAAACAAACAGTGTGAGGAAATGAATAAATCACTTAACGAAATCCAAGAAAGCACATAGTTAAAGGAAACAAATAAAACTGACTAAGACCAGAAAAGTGGAAGTAGAATCAATATAGAAAACTTAAGCTGAAGGAATTCTGGAAATAAAAATTTTAGAAATTCAAACAGTAACTACAGAGGGAAGCTTCACCAAGAGAATATAAGAGATGGAAGAGAGTTTCAGGCATTGAAGATACTATAGAAAAAATGAATACATCAGTCAAAGACAAAGTTAAATCTAAAAATTTCCTGATACAAAACATCCAGAAAATCTGGGACACTACGAAAAGTCCAAACCTAAGAATAATAGGGATTAGAAGAAGATCTCTATCTCAAAGGCCCAGAAAATGTCTTCAACAAAATCATAAAATAAATTTCCCTAATCTCAAGAAGGAGATGCATACAAAGGTACAGGAAGCTTACAGAACACCAAATAAGTTGGACCAAAGAAGAAAGTCCCCCCAACCACATAAAAATCAAGACACTAATTGTACAGCACACACAAAAAAATTATTAAAAACCACAAGGGAAAACAGCCAAGTAACACATAAAGGCAGACCTATTAGAATTACACCCAAGTTCTCAGTAGAGACTCTAAAAGCCAGAAGATCCTAAGCCTTGCAGACTCTAAGAGACCAGTCCTGCCTACCATACCAACAAAACTTTCAATCACCATAGATGGAGAAATCAAATATTATAGATATTACATGATAGAGCCAGCACGAAAGAAGGTACTAGATGGAAAAATCCAAACCACCAATGTTAACTACACCCATGAAAATGTAGGAAATAGTCTTATATCAGTAAAAACAAAAGAAGAAAAGCTCACACACACGACAACCACCATCACCATCACAATCAACAACAAAGTAATAGAAGTCAACACTCACTGATCATTGATATCTCTCAATATCAATGGTCTCAATTCTCCAGTGAAAAGACACAGACTAACAGAATGGATGCAAATCTTTCTGCTGCATCCAGAAAATACACATTAACAACAAGGATAAACAGTACATCAGGGTAAAGGGTTGGAAAAGGATTTTCTAAGCAAATAGATCTAACAAGAAAGCTGGTGTAGCCATTTTAATATCTAAGAAAATAGACTTCAAACCAAATGTAATAAAAAGAGACAGGGAAGGACACTACATATTGTTACCTTAGTTAGGGTTTCTATTGCTGTGAAGTGTAAACAGAGGAGCTTTTCTGTTGTCCCAACCATCTGGTCCCAAATAAACACAGAGATGTTTATATTCATTACAGAATGTTTGGCCTATAGTTCAGACTATTTCTAATTAACTCTTACAACTTAAATTAACCCATTTCTGTTCATCTACGTTTTGCCACATGACTTCATGGTTTCACCTGTTTTCTAGCATTTTGCTTCCCCGGCAGCTGGCTCATCTCTCACTCTCTCCACTCTTCTTTTTCCCTGTCTCTCCATTTGGCTTTCCTGTCTGGCTTTATTCTGCCTTGTTACAGGTCAAAGCAATTTCTTTATTAACCAGTGAAAGCAACACATATTCACAGTGTACAGAAGGAACACTCCACAGCAGTGAAGAGACACCATGACCACAAAAACTCTTACAAAGAAAAGCACTCAATTGGGGCTGGCTTACAGTTTACAGTGGTTTGAAAGAAAATAACCCCCAAAGGGAGTGGCACTATTAGGAGACCTGGCCTTGTTGGAGGAAGTGGGTCACTGTAGGGGCAGGCTTTGAGGTTTCTTTTGCTCAAGCTTACCTCAGTGTGACACTCAGTGGATTTCCTGCTGCATTCTAATAAAGATATAGCCAGCACCACATCTACCTGCAGGTCACCATGTTCCCGGTCATGATGATAATGAACTGAACATCCGAAATTATAAGAGAGTCACCCCAATTAAATGTTTTCTTTATAAGAGTTTTCATGGTCAGAGTGCCTCTTCACAGTAATAAAAACCTTAATTAAGACACAGTTTCAGAGGTGTAGTCCATTATCATCATGGCGGGAATGTGGCAGTACGCAGGCAGACATGGTGTTGGAAAAGGAGCTGAGAGTTCGACATCTTGATCAATAGGCAGCAGAAGGAGTCTGTGTATCACACTGGGTGTAGCTTGAGTGCCTGAGACCTCAAAGCCTGCCTCCACAGGGCTAGGACACATGTCCTCCAATAAACGCACACCTACTCCAACAAGGCCACACCACCTGATAGCGCCACTCCCTAAGGGCCAAACATTCAAATGCATCTATGGGGGCCATTCCTATTTAAACCACCACATTCCACTCCCTGACCCCAAAGCAATACAACTAAAATTTTTCTGAAAGAGAAGACTGTCCAGTCTCTCCATATCTACTCATAATTATCAATATTTTAGCTAGAGCAATAAGACAGCTGAAAAAGATTAAGGGGATACAAATTGAAAAACAGGAAATCAAAGAATCATAATTTGAAGATGATATGATAGCATATATCAGTGACCCTAAAAATTCCACCATGGAGATCCTACAAAGAAACAAAAAGAAATCAGGGAAACAATACCTTTCACAATAGGCTCAAATAAAAAAAAAAAACAATAGCCTAAAATAATAAAAAAATATTACCAAGCAAGTGAAAGCTTCATGTCTTTGAAGAAAGAAATTGAAGATATCAGAAGATGGAAAGATCTTCCCTACTCATGGATCAGCAGGATTAACATAGAGAAGATGTCCATCCTAACAAGGGCAATCCACAGATTCAGTGCAATCCTCGTCAAAATTCCAAGATGATTCTTTACAGACCTTGGTAATACAATTCTCAACTTCATATGGAAAAAACAAAAAAAAACCCAGAACAGAGAAAGTACTTATTTCTGAGCAGTCAGGATCCCAAAAGACATACAGTGCTTGTTTTTATACACTTAGAACAGCAAGGAGTACTTCACAAAAGTGATCAACTAACAGATTTGCTCATAACCTTTAGCTGGATAGCCTGGCGTAAGCGGGTCACCTGCCCCATTCAGGTTTAAGACATTTCCTCTCTGTGCTGCAGTTCCAGGAAGGTTCCATCCTTTGGGATACGGCTGTACGTCGGGGGCACAGTAGTCAGCTGGATCAGAGTACAGGACGATTCCCAAGGCTCCGGCTAGCATGGCGTTTTTCACCTGCAAGAGCAATGTGCAACACGAAGCAGGAATGCAGAGGACTGGCTTACTCCTGCAAAAGTCCTTTAAAAACTGCTTTTTGATGCTGTTGTTATGTGTTTGTTATCTTTGCTTCCAAACTAATCACTTTCATGGTAAACTTAATAAATGGTCATTTATCTTACAAAATCCTAACTATTTCTTTTAGGAACTGTTTCTGTCATGCCCAAACCTGCAAAATTAGTCTCCTTTCTTTATACTTATCTTATATATTTCTATCATAGGACAGTTTATGATAAATTAAAATATCTTTCTAGTGTTTGTCTTCCCTACTAAAACAAGAGGGTTGATGAGAATGTGAATGATGCTATACTTTTAACCAACTACCCTCAAAAATCTTGCACATCACCGAGTAAGCACTTAAATACTTACATATCCAAACAGATTGTGAACGCTATGTAGAATAGTCATAGTGTGTTTTTTCAAAAGGAACTTTGTAAGCATCTAACCATCTGGATTAAATTTGATAAGAATAGAAAACTTTATTCTGTGAGATAACTAATAACTGAATTGTTTTGTTTTTGTTTTACAAGACAGGGTTTCTCTGTGTAACAGCCCTATCTGTCCTGGAACTAACTCTTGTAGACCAGGCTGGCCTCGAACTCACAGAGATCCGCCTGCCTCTGCCCCCAAAGTGCTGGGATTAAAGGCGTGCACCACCACTGCCTTGCTGAGATAACTGAATTCTTAATCATCAGAAATGTTGCAGCAAAAAGTAGGTAATTCTCTTTTTTGGCTCTTTTGTATGTATTACAATGTTAAAAAAGCACTCAGCTTTGTCAACATCTCAACTTTCTGGAAAAGAAATTAAAAAAGAACATTGATTATACACACACACACACCACATACATATATGCACACTTAATTTTTAGAATGTATATCACAAAAATTGGATGCAAATGTTTGAAGTATATATGGAATGTTAACAATGGAATTCTTTATAGTAGGAACATACTGAAGCCTGGCTAAGGAAAGTATCTGTCAACAGGAGAATGATTAAATATATTATCAATTCTGAAAAATACTATGTTCCTATTTAAATGAATGAGGGACTTAATAAAAAGTCATATAGAATTTACTAGTATCAATTTGCTACTGAGATGCTCTCTCTAGTACAGACTAGGTTCTTATGAAGAACTCTATGATGTTGGTGCTATTAGCATTCATATTCTGCTCAAGAGGACACTGGGAAGAGAGAGTAGGTGACAGTGAAAAGATCTAAAAAGATTCAGTGCCCAGACTAGTACTGACCCAAGTATGTGGAGCCAGGGTCCCAGTCCCTTAACTGCTACTATATTGTACAGCTCTTAGTGTATTACCGTAGGTATGCATAGGAATAGCTGAGTGGGAACAGGGTTACAGGACACACAGTATATCATGGCCTCTTTAAAATCTAATCGTAATAATTGCATAAAGAGTACATATACTCAGATTTAGAATTCAAAGAATTAAATTGGGAAGGGGTGACCCCAAATTGAATACGTCTAGTGATGTGAGATTTCCCTCTGTATGCTGTGATTACCATTGATAAGTAAAGGAACTGCTTTGGGCTTATAGTAGAGCTATAGGGGAACAGAGTTAGGTGGGGGAAATTAAGCTGAATCCTGGGAGAAAGGAGGCAGAGTCACGAGAAGCCATGTAGCCCAGCCGTAGCCATAGTAACACCGGAACTTTAGCTGGTAAGGCATAGCCACGTGGTGAAACACAGATAATAGAAATGTGTTAAATTAATATAAAAGTGTTAGTCAATAAGAAGCAAGAGCTAAGGGCCAAGCAGTGATTTAATTAATACAGTTTTCTGTGTGATTATTTCAGTTCTGGGCAGCCGAAACAAACAAGTAGCCTCCTTCCAACAGTCTAGAAAAAAGTTGGGTAATACAGAGGAAAGGTTCCTTTTAATTGATAGAAATTTCATTCTATTGATCTTTAAAAAGCAAATGCTACTTTTGTAACAAAAACAATGTCCTTTCCAGAATTAAAATATTACACCAGGCAGTGGTGGGACATGTTTGTAATCCCAGCACATGGGAGGTAGAGACAGGCAGATCTCTGTGAGTTTTAGGTCAGCCTGGTCTACAAAGCGAGTTCCAGGATAGTCAGAGCTACATAGTGAGACCCTGTCTCAAATAAGAAAAGACATATAAAGTTATATAAAATAAAGTTTTCTGTGTACCCATGAGAACAACGTTAAGAGCAATTTTAGAGAGTGAATATAATTGAGCATTTATATTTGTAGGATCCAACCTCCCCCTTTCCCTCTAGAAAAAGGAATATCCTACTTTATTTCCTCGAAAGATCTTCCCATATCTTGCAATAACAATCTTCCCAGCACAGGTGATGTTCATCTCTCTTTCTAGCTTGAAGAAGTCTTCAGTGCGAGCATAATTGACATAGACAAGCTCTCCCTACAAGAAAAGGGAAAGATATGTATGCTACTGCCTTCAAGACAAAATTGAAATAATTTGTTTTTCAAAAGTCTATTGGCAGTTTTCTTTCCTTATTTGGAACCCAACAACACCATTTTAACATTTCATAAACTTCTTTATGGAGTGGAAACATATTTTAAATAGTTATTCTACAGAAGAAAATATCAGTAGGAAACAGTCAATCCAATTTCAATAAACCCAACTATGTTTAATTTTCATTGTCTATCTTTTTCCATCTTTTTTCTTTTATTGAAGATACTTTTTAAATACAATATGTTCTGATAATGGTTTCCCCTCCTCTTATTCCTTCCAGATCTTCCCCATCTCCTTTCCCATCAGGATCCACACCCTTACTGTTTCTCCTTAGAAAACAAACAAGTATCTAAGGAATGATAATAAAGTAAAATGAGATAAAACAAAAACAAACAAATCAGAATAGACTGAAATAATCAAAAGAGAACAAGAACAAAAGAAAAATAATAAGAAATGCATATAAATGCAGACACTTGTATTCATACACATGGAATTTAATAAACACACACTAGAAGCTATAATATACATCCAAAAGACTTGTAAGATTAAAAAAAAACCTGACTTAAAATTATGAGAAGAGCCTCCAAAGATGCTGTTGGGTTTATTTTGTGTTGAGCATATACTGCTGGGCATGGGAGCCAACCCTAAAGAGTAGCTTGTTTCCCCAGTGAGACTTCCATGGAGAAAACCAATTTTTCGTTTGTAAGCTATCAATTGGAAATAGCTTCTGAAATCCCAAATATATTTAATTTCCAACCACAACACTATTTTAAGAATATCTGTAGTATGAACTACAAAGCCAGGTGGATAAAAATAATTTAAAAATCACATTGTAAAGAGTGAGGAAAGCTGCTGGAAGCACCTACTGAGAGCGCAGTTGGAGGTTTACTGTTCTTCAGAATGCGAACTCTTAGTGCTCTTTCATTTGGTTCTTCTTTGTTATTAAAAAATCATTCTAATTTTGGAAGGTGCTCATAGTACTGAACATGAAACCATGGCTACACCAATATGTAGTCTGCACGTGAGGTCCCCTGGGTGGTGTTTCTCTACACTGGCTTTCACAGAACAAAAAAAGGTGTAAAGGTGTGCACGTTTTTTACCTCTGGCAGGCCCTGGGCTGAAAAGGCATTATAGGGTGGTACGATGTTTGTAACATTCTCATATCCATCTGGTGGTGGTTCAAGGTATGAAGTTTTAAAAATCTAGCAAGAATTCAAACATGTCAAGTTACAGAGAATAATCCCACATCATTATCAGGCATAGTCTGCCTTGCCCTCTAAGTTATACTTAGATAAGGTTTTATAATTAAACAGACAAATCCTGCTGACAACAACGAATAAGTTTTACATCACCTTCAAAGTAATAGTCCTAAGTGATTAAATGTTCTCTTATTAAGTGTAGAAGCAGGTTTCAAAGGTGGCATTCGTGGGCTGTGGTGTATCTTGGTGGTAGAATACTTGTGTAGCATGTTGAATTCCATCCTCAGCACTACTTAAGAGTAAGCGAGCAAAAGAAATGCTACCGGTGGTGGTGCTTTTGTGATTTCCTCCTTTGTTTTCTGTTTGCTTCTCTTGCATCAATTAAATGGTTACCATATTCTACCCTACACCACTTCTTGGTAATCTCCTGCTCTTTCCAGTGCAATTTCACTATTGAGATTGTGCCAACGAGTAACAGACTTCCGGGGTCAGCTTTTATACATTCCTGTATTTAAGAGCCAGGTGATTATTTAGCTTTGATCTTCAAACTCAACCTATTAAAATTTGCTTTTATCTTCTACCATGTTTACAGCTCTACACCTCCCACCTGTGAACTGTCTCACTAAGTAAGCCACCTGCACCAGGCAGTTGGGTGTGGAGAGTCAGTTATCCTGATTATTTATGCGCTTCTTCCTTGCTCAGGTCAGCCGTGAACCGTGTTGCTAACCCACTCCTGATTGCTTATCAGATTCATCCTTCACCTTTATTTCTGCAAGTAGCCTAATTCAGGGCTTCGCATTTAACTTGAACTATTATGTTACCATTGTAACTTTGACTCTCTGCCTAGTCTATATGTGCTGTGCAAGAGCCCTCCCTAACATGCTTTGCAGTCCTACCTTTTCCTTGCCTATGATTTTCAGAAGGTCTCATAGTTGAATCTTGCCATCTAACTCCTTAAGATACAATATAATCCTATGACCCGTCTCCAGAGCTTATCTATTCCTCTACCCCTTTCTGTAGTTCACTTTGCTTTCACATTATTGTAACACATAAAATCTTTAGACTCTACCAATAATACTGAGCCAGGATACACTTCCATGCATGTCTAGTACTTCCTCTGACTGGAACTCTCTTCCTTGCTTTAAGTTTTCATGTGGTTAAACTCTTATTCTCTTTTCTGACTCATGTATCAGTTCCTCCAGCAAGACTTTTTATTTCCTTGCTTAGGCTAAATGGCTGAACCTTAATTCTCTCTTCCCAGCACTTAGCCTACTGATTTTAAATGACATATGCCTTTGTCTGCCTCAGCCCCCTAAGCAAAGGAAATATGTACTAGGCTTCATTCTGGCCTAAGGAATTAGTACCATGCTTAACACAAATAGACACGGAAGAGTGCAGCACATCACCGTTTCTGAATTATGTGAACGGTACCACACTATCAACAAATTTATATTGGTACTTGACTCTGCATTCCAATTAGTGAAGGAGCAAGAAACAAGCAATGAATTAGGTTGGTTGTGTGCACCTTACCACAGATTTGAGGACAGTTTGGCTCATACAACAGATTCCAGGCCAGCAAAAGCTAAAAAGTGAGATCCTGTCTCAGGGGCAAAGTACAAACCAGGGATTTCAAGCAGGCGGATCTCTGTGAGTTCGAGGCCAGCCTGGTCTACAAGAGCTAGTGCCAGGACAGGAACCAAAAAGCTACAGAGAAACCCTGTCTCGAAAAATCAAAAAAAAAAAAAAAAAAAGAAAAAGAAAACTCCCAAGAATTCCACATCACCTCAGTTCCATGGCCATCCACAATCGATACATAGTTTGCATTTGTCTCATTTGGGTAAGATAAGAGAACATCATAATGAACCAAATTGGCTGAATCTAATCCAAATTTCTTCCATTGTGTTTGGATTTTTTTGGCAAGTAGTAAATTTTGTTCTGTTCCTGCCAGATGGGGAGATATTGTAAAGGACCTGAAATGAGATCAATAGAATTGGAAGGTAAGAGCATGCATCCAAACAAGGCTTCATGGCTCTCCCTTGAAGCAGTCCATGCCAATTACGTATCAGACATAGAAAAATCTCAGTCAGATATACCAATTTCTTAGACATGACTCTTTAAAATAATTAAATACAATTTCAATTTTCATGGTATAGCTGGGCACAGTGGTGCATGTCTTTAATCCCAGTACGCAGGAGCCAGAAGCAGGTAGAGCTCAAATCCAGCCTGGTCTACACAGTGAGTTCTAGGACAGTCAGAGCTACATAATGAGATCCTGTCTTGAAAAAACCAAAACCAACCAGCCAACCAATCTTCATGTTATGCTCCCTGCAGAAATGACGAATTCCATGGTAAACACACTAGCACGGAACCAAATGCGAGAAGACACCTTTAAGAATGTCACTGCTCTAGGACAATGCAATACCCTGATGTTTATGAGTAAATGGAGGACATTTTGAGGGAGAAGTCTCAGCATTTCTCAGGGACAGCCAGGTACTCTGCATTTGGCTTAGATGATTCTATCAGTTGTAACAGGTATGGAGCAGTGTATTTACTTCATTGAAATTAAGGTCCATGAATTTTTGTATTCTTTAGTCCCAAAATCTTTTTTGTGACTTGAGAAGCACAGATCTGTCAAACTTCCTTGGGTGATATTTTCTTAGTTCTGGGTGGGAATGAACTATAGCATTTTAATAACCCCACAAGGAGTTATTCATAAGATTTATTTCACAAATATTATGTTAAAGGTTTCTTCTCTTTTCCACTTGCAACAGTAGAGAAAAAAATAAACATTTCTGTAAATTAGTTTTAAAGTTAACTAAAGGATGACCAAAAAATTAGCAAAAACAAAAAAAGAAAAACAAACCCTCCATGGACATGAAGATGCATTTTCATTGGAAACTTGGTACCAGCACTTTTACAGTGTGTCTCCATCCTCGCCACTGCTCTTCCTTTCCCTTAGTTTGCAAATAATGGAGCTGAAAAAGTAGTTCATATTTTTATAGCTAGAACCTGAAATTATAATTTTATGATTTTGAGAAATAGTATTTTTCAGTAGTTGGTCTGCTCTTATTTCACGATTGCTCAAGATACTCAGACTCAAATCCTCCTACCCCAGCCTCCTTCCCTGTTACTGTGCTCAATCAAAGCTTCCGCTCAACAGTGCTCTTTCCACGGTCATTGTTGTCATTTGCAGACTTTGCACAAGGCCTTCTTCCCAGACATAAATATTTTTCCCTCTGCTTGAGTCTTACCCTCTCCCACCTGCAGACTATGACTGAACCATGAAGACTCATTTATCAAGCTCTGTGAAGCTTTCTCTCTCTAGTTAAGCCATTAAGTGAAAACTGCAGGCTATAGATGTTTAATATGTCAAATATTTCTTTTACAAAGTACAAATGAGGTTAGACTAGCTATTTTACAACTAGAGAGAAATACATGGAGCCTAGGGATATTTGATTTCTACTTTACATCCTTTTGTTGGTTATGGGTTGTTTGTTTTCTTTTGTTTTCAACTTGACAACCTAGAGTCTTCTAGAACAGGGAATTTCAATTGAGGAATTGCCTTCTTCAGACTGGCCTTTTAGGCATGTCTGTGAGGCATTTTCTTGATTAATGATTGTTTTGCGAGGGCCCAGCCACTGTGGGCAGTGCCATCCCTGGGCAGGCAGTCCTGGAATCAATAAAAAAGCAAACTGAGCAAGCCAGAAGAAACAAGCCAGTAAACAGTTATAAAACTGCAAGGTTTTGAACTGTGTAGTTTATGTAAATTATAATCCAACAAAGCTGATTTGTTTGTAGCACTCTTTTTGAGGGAGTCTGAGAACAAAAACGTGTTATAGAAACTGCCTTGCAAAAGAAGTTGAAAAGTTTACACTGTCCTTCCTTACTGTTTCCATTTTGTTCAGTGATTGAGAAAAAGAAAAAAAAAATTTGCAAAATAAGAAAACCACAGTCAGAAAGGCTGATCTCCTTTCTAAGTCACCGGGCTGCCAGTGTCCTAACTCTTCTTAACAGAATGCAGTAAAGAAAGGGTGCTGGGAGAAAGGAAGACATAAGATTCTTCTGATTCCCATGCACAAGCAACAAAACATCTCACTCAGTTGCAGTTCAAGGTTACATGAAGTTGAAAGGTCTCTAAATACACCAATCAGACCCTTTCCTGCGGGATGAAGTTATGGGTGAGAAACGGCACCTCTGTAACAAGCATGGATTTCATCCTTAGTGGTTTAGACACATTTTTTAAAAAAATCAGTGAATTGATGAACAATGTATAATTTCACATATAAATAAAGGCGGGCCAAGTTGAAATTCATCTGTTCATGCAACAAACACTATTTCTACGATAAGAATGCAACATAAACTTACCGGAGAAAAGATCTAATGTTTTCAGCCTTCATTTCCGATAACAGCGTCCACTGCAGCCTCTGATGAGAACCAGATGTTTCTTTCAGAGGTTTAATGAGCCAGCCTGGGGGTAGAGTGAAATCACAGATACACACTCTACACACAGAAATACACAGACACTCATAAAGATGCAGAGCAAGCATACTGGTTGCTTCTGACAATCAGAAACCAAATAAAGTAAAAACAAACAACAACAACAACTGTTTGGATGCTCACCCTCCTAGACCTGGATGGAGCGGGAAGGACCTTGCACTGCCCACAGGGCAGGGAATCCTGACAGCTCTTTGGACTGGAGAGGGAGGGGGAAGGGAGTGGGGCGTGGGGAGTGGGGGGAGGGGAGGGAAAAGGGAGGCGGGGAGGAGGCAGAAATTTTTAATAAAAAACAAACAAACAAACAAACAAACAAAAAACCAAGGTGAGACCTAACCAACAGATCACTGTGCACTTTTGGGGGGAAACATGCCAATTGCAGAAAGCTATTAAAATTCTCATAAGCATGTAACTCTCAGTTGGTTAGCACGGTTCACTTCAGGAACTGTTCTTTTTCTTCCCTTGTACTATGAATATATGAGGCATAACCTTTCAGGCTCTCTCAGGAAATCTAGTTCATAAACAGCCCCTGACACTCAAGAACCACTGCAAAAACATCCAGGTAAAAAATGATTCCAATTCATAATTATTTAGAAATAGGCATCTTTTTCCCATCCACATAGATAGTAGCAACCGGTGTTTTCTTCCCAGCAGCCCACAGCTGTGGTCTGAACTCAATAAAAACCTAAATATTGAATTCCGACTGAAATGCATTGTATTTGCTCTCTACTTTTGCTGTATTCTTTTGGAAACTCCACAGAGCACGCCCCAAGCCACTCTGGGCTTTTCCTCCCTCCAGTGAGATCTCTTCACCAGACTTTCACACTTACCCATAGTAAAGCCGGCAAGAAAGGACGCCAGCGCTACAGCAATGCAAATCCCCAGACCTCTGAGCTGCTGAGGCCTCACCATGCCGTCCTGGGCCCGGGAGCGCAGTGGACTGCAACAGCAGGCCTGGGGGCTGCCGGTGGAAAGCGAGGGTGAACAGGAGACTTTGCAACGACCCAGAGATTAAAAGAAACTCTGCATCATGGCGCCTGCTCAGTCTGCCCGCATTGGAAGACAGGCCAGCGGGAGGAACTGCTACACAGAGCTCTGGCTATTTACTGAAGAGACCAACCAGAGCCTTTTGTCAACTGCATCCCAAGAAGGACGTTTTCATTGAAAAATCTCACTGATGGGTTCCTTTCTCAGCTTTCATATTCTTCCAATTGCTACTTGAACACACTGAGGCTACGTACGTCCTGGGCTTCTTCTGTAACAAGCCGGAGCCTCAACCCTGTAACATCAAATCCCAGAGACTGAGACCTAATCCCTCCCACACCCACCCACCACAGGCATATCTGAACAGGCCTCTACATTTCTGCATTTCTATAGCAGAGGTTTTAACACACCCTGTTGGAACAACGTAGCTGCATAGCTGCAGGTGAACAAAATTCACCATTACAAGGGCCATGCGCAGTAAGTTCTAAATGTCATTTCTGTCCTCGTCCTTCCGTTAAACTTGAAAAGTATTTCCCTTTAACCATGTTTACAAGGTTTACAACACAGCTGGTTTTGCATCCGTCTCCCCCAAATGGAACATCTAATAAGTCATTCTAGCCAAATCAAAATTCCCTAGAGGACGATGAAGGCGGTAACGTCTTCCATGTGCCCAGCGGTTCTCCATGTTCTGGGTAGTCCTAATGGCTTTGGGTAACACACCTTACTACCAGCAAGTTGCTGGAAGCTCCTAATGTCTTTGTTTTTCTTGGGTGTCATTACTGACTGCTGTAACAAATGGCTTTTCTTTTGTAACTTTGCAAAAGCTTTAAAAGCTGGCTTTAAATAAAATACATTTGTTTTGTTTATTTTTTATTTAGGAGTCTCCCAGTCTGGCCTTGAACTTGCTATGTAGACAGGCAAAGGCAGGCAAAGGCAATCTTGAGCTCCCGAGGAGTGTGCCCCCATGATGGGAATGGAATCTTCTTACAAGCTAGATGTGGCGTCTACCAACTGTGCCACATCCTCTGCCCTGACAACTTCTAACCGTTTGTAATCTTTTAAAGACCCTAATAACATCAGCTCCTTCAATAGTGGCTCTTTGGACTGTCCAAACCCGTGTCTCTGTCATTCTCATTTTAGAAATAAACACTTTTTCAAATATATTTTCATATCAAAATTAATCCCCCTACATGTATGGATACATAGGAAATTAGAATAAAATTATTTCACAGGTGCAACAGACTATGAAGAAGATACACTCCCCAAATACAACATAAATTATTCCACAATCTATTATGTAAATAATGTAAGAATTTTGCTTTGTTCATTTGTTTTTTTATCTTTTCAAGAAAGGCTTTCTCTGTCCTATATTGTACTCTATAAATTAGGCTGGCCTTGAACTCAGAGATCTTCCTGAGTTTGCCTCCTGAATGCCGGGATTAAAGGTGTGCAGTACCATACCGGCTTTAAATAACTATCTAGTGTCTAACAGCTGGGACAAAAATCACCTCCGTTCACAAACAGTATGAAATGTTACTTGTATGCCACATAAACATTTTGGTGTAGCACCAATAATAAAAACCCAGAGTCAGATATTGGTGTTCAACCCCAAAACTGGAAAAACAAAGCAATCAAGCCTCTAGAGAAATCTAATCACTACCAAAGCTGGGCAACTGCAGACTAAGTAATCTAAACCTCTCCCTCCTTACATTTTATATTCCCTCTAGCGCTGGCATTAAATGTGTGACTCCTTAGGACTGGGATTAAAGGTGTCAGGCACCACACCTGGATTTGTTTCTGAATTGATCTTGTGTAGCCCAGAGTGGCCTTGAACTCGAGAGATCTGTCTGCCTCTGTCTCTCAAATCCTGGGATTAAAGGTGTAAATCACCACTACCTGATCTCTAGTGGCTTTAGCTTTGCCTCTGGTCTTCAGGCAAGATTTATTTATTAAAATACAAATAACATACCACTATATTTTGGGAATTGTTTACATAATTTTCTGGTTTCCAGGACTTTGACTTTATCAAAAAATACACAAAAAATTCAATAAGGTTTATGAGAGAAAAGGTGGAAACTAAAGATTAAAGAAACTAAAATTATTTTTAAATTTTAACTTTTTCCATCCTATCTCAATTTTGACAGCCAATTGAAGTTTGACAAGTAAGAGAAATCGATGCATCATTCAACACTTTGTCCATTTGATTAATCTTCCAAAATTAAAATTAGAATACTGATTCAGTGAGCATTTACTCAAGAGCTATTGCATGACACACATTGTACAAACTTTTGAGGATGTGATACTTGCCATTACAAGACCTATGATGGACAGATAAGGTAAGTATTGAATAAATTATTCCATATAACAAATTCTAAGAAAAAGCAGAATTACCTCCAATATGACCGCCGTCGATGCCCTATCAGGCGGCATCTGCAGTCTGAGTCCTGAAAATCCATTGTAAAAAGTGGAATTGGCTGGCTCCAGAGTCTTTGGCCTTTGCCATCTATGGAATCTGTAAGCATTCAGAATTTCTTCTCCATTAAGTGTGTTACAGAAGGCTGCTCTTAAGTAACGCTTTGTAATAATTGGCATTGTAACAGATATTTGCATTTTGCAAAGCACATGTAAAAGAACAATATTATTGATCTTTTGCTAATCTTTTCTTAAAATTTTCCTTTAAAGATAAGTTTGTGTAAAAGAAACATTTTCTCTGGAAACCAATCTCTCCAGAAAACTATTTGATCTAATTATGCAGTGAGCCTCTAAAATAAACTGTTTTCCATTCAAGTTGAAGACTCTTATACAAATCCTTTACTTTCTCTTCTCACATCTTAGAAGCATCCTTATAACTCTAAAATCAAGCCACTTCAACTGATTCATGGCTAATCTTTTGAAAAATGGTGAAATAGAGCTAGGTGTTGTGGTACACACTTCTAATTCCAAAACTCAAGAGGCTGAGGAGGAGATTTACCTCAAAACATTTGAAAACATCCTGGACTAGGTAATGAATTTCAAGCTAGACTGAAATACATAGGCCCTATTTTTTAAAACAAAACCAATCAAACCCAATGTGAAATGGATACAAATAAAGCAATATATTATAAATATCTTAATAATATTTTAATATTGAAATGTTAAAACAAGTTTAGTGACTAGATATTTGTCATATCAACATTCTAAACAATGGTTATATCAAAAATTCTATCCTTTAAAGATTTATCTTTATTCTAGATAAATTCCAGATAAAATATTCTTTATAAATATAAGCATTAAGTCATTAGTGATGACACAAGGTAACTATAGAAGTGTCACTACTTCAGAAATGGTCGCAGGCTACATGATATTGTCATCAAGGCAGCAATGCTTACTTTCCAGAAAGAAAACAGTGAGTATCTTGAGTACTGCGATTCATGAAAAGAGAGGCATTCCAGGTGAGCATTTCTAAGATTCTGGGCACAATTTTTCTTACAAATATAAACTTAGATATTATAGTGTTAGCTGATCAAAATACAGAAATCTGTTGGACAGATGAGAGATAAAGGTAGTGAGGAAAGGCTAGCAAAGGGGAGGAGAAATTTGGAGAAAAAGCAGAAACCATGGTTTTCTTCTGATGTCACAATTACTCTACTCAACAATAAATGTAGAAATTAGGGAACAGCCACCTATTGCCAGTGGAGTTGAAGGACCTATGCCTCATGGCTCTTGTCAAGCAGACATTCCAGATAGAAACAGAATACTGGTAAGTTACATACATTGGTCTTTAACCCAGATTTTCCTACCTCTCTTATTTTTCCATTGTTCCTCTCTTATTAACATAAACATTCAGCCTGTTACCCATGACACTTTGCCAGCTTTAAGCATCTGGTGTCTTTTCTTTCTGTGTTCTCAACTTTTCTTCAGTAATCTTTGTGATTCAATGCCCCTCCATCCTCTCCAACCATCTCTTTTCCTGATATCTATTTTCATTTAATGATCTCTTTCCCGGAAAGCTAGTTAACCAGCCATTTTCTCTTCCTGCCATCCTTCTTCAGAGGTCAGAAGTGAAAAAGACTTTTGGTCTGCTGCCTTGTTCTGCTCTGCACTGCCCTTTGAAGTTCCTTTTGCACCTTTGCTTCATGTTTGCATCCTTCCTTCAAGCTGAGCACCCACTACCCTTTATGCTGGTGGTAACAGCTGTTCTTTAAATTTTGAGTTGACAGAAGTTTTTGTCCCACCATTAAGACCATTGTCCCACAGCATTTCCTCTCCCTCTCCTTTTCTTTTTCAAAGCAAGAACTCTAAATCTAATCCATTTTTTTAATTTTTTTTTCCTGACCATTATCCCTAGTAACTTGTAAACAACACTCTAAACAAAGACAAATCCATTTTGTGGGAATGTGGGCATAGTTTTCTAGGCTACTTCCTGCTGATTGGGGCATAGATAATCTTATAGGGACCTAAAAAAATTTAGGATCATGGTCAAGTCCTAACTGGAATATTCTATGAGACTTGATCATCTCAGCCAGCAGTCTTGAAACTGTTCTAGATGTAGGATTCAGAGGAAACCAACAGAGACCCTTTGAAATGTTGGATCATCTGGACCATTTGCTCCGACCAGAGATTTCTTAGAGGGTCTTCCTTGATCAAACCTGATTTTTCTTAACTCAGAATGAATCCACAGCCTCTCATTTCCTGTGGAAACAAAAGCAAAACCTCTTCTCCAAAGTAACATATATTTTGACTTACATTTTGAAGTCAAGGCATTGATTAATCCATCAGCATTTATAATCAAATGTCTTTTATCAGCTGCTGGTCCTCCCTCAGCAGTCAAACAATTCAAAGACAACACAGTAACATACAGTATTCAGACTCTCTGTATATTTTCCGTATTTATGTATCTTTATTTTAAACTCTGTTTCTTTTCTTATTTATTTATTTATTTATTTGAGACAGTTTTTTTTTTTCTGTGTAGTTTTGGCTATATCATCCTTGACTTCACAAAGATCTGCCTGCCTCTTCCTCCCAAGTGCTGAGACTAAAGGTGTGTGCCACCACACTCAACTACTGTTTTTTAAGGACTTTATCCTTTTTCTTTTCTTTCACAAGTGTACATATATTTTTAAACACACTGTAAACCATTTAGGGGATTTTTTCATCTGAATCTATCTTTACTGTATATCTCTCTTTTTCTGACCACATGAATCTTTAATTTGCTAAATAATATGGCTAGGAATAAAGCTGTGGCTTTGATGGCCATTTGATCTATCCCATTCCTTAGCTTTCTGAGAGTCTAGCCTCATGGTGGAGGTACTGACAGAAGCCATGCTTATTGCCACAACTCTATGGAGTTTTAAGGTTCCTGCCACCACCAAGAAGCATGCTGTTGGCTACTCATAAACACCATTTAAGTGTTTGGTGACAGGGCCTCTTAAAAGAGCTCCAAGGTTTTTGTAGCTAAAGCTGAGTAAGGAAGCCTCTCTTAAATAAGATGCACTTGCCTCTAGCAAACAGAGCCCATCCAAGAAAATGCTGATACCAAAAGCTGTGCTTGACTCTGTTCTTTTGTGTCTAGAATTGTTTCCCAAGCTCTCTGAGGTTTTATGTGGTTATAGTTGTACACATTGGTGCCATTCTGTTGACAGAGATTTCTGTCCTGCCCAGTCCTGCAGCTGTTCAGTTCCAAAGAAACACACAGAGACCTACATTAATTATACTCAGGTTGGCCTATAAGAGTAGGCTTTCTTATTAACTAATTCTTACATCTTACTCATAATTCTTGTCTGTGTTAGCCATGTGGCTTGGTACCTTTATCAGTCAGGCATTCTCATCTTTACAGGGAACAAGACCATTGCCCTACAACAATTTTGCATTCACCTCATCTTTGGCCTCAGGGTTCATATTACTTCTCAGTTTCTTTCACATCTCACAGCCCGACCTTCAGAAGGCTGTAATGATTCCACAGTCCAAACACAGCTGCTTTCCACCTTCACCAGCTTTCTTCTCGCTACTGTTTTGAAGAAATAGATTTTTGACTTAACAAAATTCTTTCTAAAGCTTCCTAAAGTCAGAGCACTCCAAAGCCTCCCTTAAAAGAAGAAAAGAATCCAGACTTGTAACAGTGGCCAACAAAGTCCACATGATCTAGTTTTAAACTTCACCTCCCTTCATGGGTAAACTTCATCAAGGAGATAAGTGTAAGACCAACGCATGAAGACTAGGCAACCCCATGCCAACAGATCATTAGCATCACAAAGAAGACAGTAAAGGTCCAGTGCTGCCATACTTTCCTGTGATGGTATCAGTGTGCATATCTTCAGGTGAAGGAGACAGTGTGGCTTGGTAAATGGCTAGCCTACAGCTTTCTTTAGCAGATTTTTCCAGGGATCCTGCAACAAAAGCCAAAATACAAAGAGAGAGTAACTAATAATTTTATAATTATTAAATTACAGAGATGGAGATGACTGTTGGAAAAGTTTAATAATTTTGTGCTTTATTCCATTGAATTAAAAAAGTCTTTATTAAATAGTTACTCTTCATGACCAACTTGACTAGTTGAGAATAGGCTATCTCATTTAATAAGATTATAAACCTTGTTTTCCTAGACACAATAATCATCCCCTATTTTCTTAAATTGCATTGTCAATAATAGGATTCAGTGTTAATTCTATGCGTAAGTCATAAACTTAAGGAAGGCTTCTGGAGACCTGCTAGTCCTTTTCAGTATGTACTATCTACTGTGAAGAATTCCATTTTCTCAAAACCGGACAACTTTGTCTAACAGCAAATGCATAAAGGAACTTTTATGATGATTAGATGATAAAGTTATAACAGACTCTCTGTGTGACCTTGAAAAGTAGATGACGGCTAAGGGAAGGAAGCAACAAAGCATAGAGGGATCATGGTGGAGTCCAAAAAACTAGGGTGTAGCTTATTCTATCAGTGCTTTCTGACCTTTACAAAGATCAAATCTGTGTGCTCAACTATGTTCATAGCAGCTTTGTTTGTCATAGCCAGAACCTGGAAACAACCTAAATTCTCCTCAACCAAAGAATGGATAAGGAAAATGTTGTACATTTATACAATGGAGTCCTATGCAGCAGAAAAAAATAATGACATCTTGAATTTTGCAGGAAAATGGATGGAGCTAAAAAACATTTATTTTGAGTGAGGTAACCCAGACACAGAAAGACAATTATCACATGTACTCACTCATAGGTAGTTTTTAACAATAAAGAAAAGAAAACCAGCCTACAAACCACAATCCCAAAGAACTTAGACAACAATGAGGACACTAAGAGAGACTTACATAGATCTAATCTACATAGGAAGTAGAAAGTAGAAAAAGACATGATCTCCTGAGTAAATTGGGAGCATGGGGACCTCGGGGAAGGATTGAATGGGGAAGAAGAGAGGCAGGGAGGGGAGCAGAGAAAAATGTAGAGATCAATAAATACCAATAAAAAAATCTATCAAGAAAAAAAAGGATCAAATCTGTTCCAAGGTAATCTATCATAGACTCCAAAACACATAATCTATCTTCAACAAAATTAAATACATATATATTTTTAAAAAAATTATTGTATACTAATTATAGAACACTGGGTGTCTTTGTGATATTTGAAATCATGGATTAGTCAGGGTTCTTAAAGACACAGAACTGATAAAATGACTGTACAGTTAGCAGGGAGCTTATTAGGCTGTGTTATAAGATGTGGCCTGAGTACTCCGACAATGACTGTCTCACAACCAGAAGGCTGAGTATCCAGTAGTTATTCAGACCATGAGGCTGATGTCTTTGCAGTCCAAAATATGGCCCTGGAGTCCAGGAGGATTCCTGCAAAATTGCTTGTCTTCAGTCTATGTGGGAATCCTGATGAAGTTAGATTTAATATTGGCCACAATAATGAGATAGACAAAATTCCCAGCATAAGTGAAGGTAAGTAAACAAAAAAGCAAAAGGTTTTTTTTTTTTTTTTTTTTTTTTTTTTTTTTTTTTTTTTTTTTGTCCTTTAATGTGGGCAGCCAACAGAAGGTGTGGCTCAGATTTAGAGTGAATCTTTCTCTTTTAAATTATCTGATTGAGAAATTTTCTTTTTCTTTTTTCTTTCTTTCTTTCTTTCTTCCTTTCTTCCTTCCTTCCTCTCTCTCTCTTTCTTTCTTTTTCTTTTCTCTTTGAGATAGGGTTTTGTAGTAAGGAGCGGCGGGCTGTGTCCTGCCATATAGCTAGCTTTACACCCAAAATAATTACACGGAAACTGTATTCTTTTAAACACTGCCTGGCCCGTTATCTGTAGCCTCTTATTGGCTAATTCCCACATCTTGCTGTAACCCATATTTATTAATATGTGTATTACCACAAGGTGGTGGCTTACCAGAAAGGATCTTAACCTGCGTCCATCTTGGAGAGGAGAGCTATAGCATCTGACCCACTTCCCTTCTTCCCAGCATTCTGTTCTGTCTACTCCACCCACCTATGTTCTGACCTATCAGGCTAAGCAGTTTTCTTTATTAATTAACCAATGAAAGCAACAAATAGATAGAAGACCCACCTACATCATGGTTTCCCAGTAGTTATGAAGCCTGTCCTAGAACTTGCTCTAAGACCAGGAGGGTCAGCTGGGCGGTGGTGGCACACATCTTTAATCCCAGCACTCGGGAAGCAGAAGCAGGCTGATCTGTATGAATTCAAGGCCAGTATTGTCTACAAGAACTAGTTCCAAGACAGGAACCAAAGCTACAGAGAAACCTTGTCTCAAAAAAAAAAAAAAGACAAGGGTGATCTTGAACTCACAGAGTTCACTGCCCCCTGAGTGTTGGGATTAAAAGTGTGTGCCACAGTCACTTGGTGGAGAAGATTTCGAACTTACCCAGGTATGGTGTCACATGCCTTTGATCCCAACACGTGGGAGGCAAAGATAGGTAGATCTCTGTGAACTGGAGGTCATCTTGGTCTATATAGTAAGCTCTAGGACAGCCAGACCTACAAAATAGAAAGCCCCTGTTTCAGAAAGAGAGCAAGTGAGCAAGTGAGAGAAAGAAAGGGAGTGGGGAAGGGAGAGAGAGAGAGAGAGGAGAGAGAGAGAGAGAGAGAGAGAGAGAGAGAGACTGAAGGAGTGCTCAGGAGTTTAGATTTTAGATGAACCAAGATTTGCCACAACAATATGTTTCTTTCAATTTATTAACAAGTCATCAGTGAAAGTGTTCGTGATTAAGCCTGATTGGTCCATAGTAGAGCAACAAAATAGCCATGAGGGCTAAAACAACACTCAGGGTGTACATCCAGGTGATTGTGAAAGTTAATTAAAACAGGCTAACTCTTTTTTTTTTTTTTTTTTTGATTTTTCGAGACAGAGTTTCTCCATGGCTTTTGGTTCCTGTCCTGGAACTAGCTCTTGTAGACCAGGCTGGTCTCAAACTCACAGAGATCCGCCTGCCTCTGCCTCCCGAGTGCTGGGATTAAAGGCGTGCACCACCACTGCCCAGCCTCAGGCTAACTCTTAAACACTCCACCTTAGGGTGGGGCTTTCAGCTCTCTAATATAAAGGAGTCTGAAGAGCAAGATGTGCTTAGTTCAGAGACACTTGGTGGGAGTTACACCGTGGTTGCCTTTGAGAGTCACAACTGCTGTCCAGAGAGTCCAGAAGACACAGCACCCCTGAAGCAAAGGGCAGACTTCCCTGCAAGAGGATCTGGAGGTGAGTTGAAATACTGAGTACATGACTTTATATTTTTTTCCCTGAGTTCAAAGATTCTCAAATAAATGGATTGGTCATAGTTAACAAGGAGATTGCCATTATTTTCAATTTCACTTGAACTACAGAATTTTAATCTATCATGACTTTAAAATTTAAAATTCATGATATTTTTTCCATTTATGTTTCTTGTGAATTTAAATTTTGAATGTATGATGATATCATATTGTTCTGTTTTTACATGGGATCTAAACTTAGTGTACATTATAGAATTCATAAAATGCTATGTGTATGAAACTTTCCACGGTATAAGAAGCTACAGTGTTGTGTCACAATATGTTTTAAAGCTTTTTTATTTTTATATTTATTTATTTATTATTTATTGGTTTTTCAAGGCAGGGTTTCTCTGTAGCTTTGGAGCCTGTCCTGGAACTAGCTCTTGTAGACCAAGCTGGTCTCGAACTCACAGAGATCCGCCTGCCTCTGCCTCCCAAGTGCTGGGATTAAAGGTGTGCACCACTACCGCCCAGCTTAAAGCTTTTTATAAGATAATATTTTATTTATATATTAGGACACATTTATCTACTAACATATATTTAATGGGCTCCTAGTGGTAGGGACTAGCTCACTAATAGCTTTCGTAGCACACGTTTTGTTCTATCCCTAGCACTAAGGAAATAAAATAATAACAATAATTGAAATTACTCAGTTTTACTCAGTGCTGCTTGGGAGCTGCAGACAGGAGGAGCCTGAGAGGAAAAAAAAAAAAAGCTGTCATTGATAATGTTGATTCTGGCTCAATTTAAGAAATTAGAGGTAAGTCTTCTACACAGATCCAGCTAATCTTATAATAAGTTTTCTTTGCAGAGAATTTTTAAATGATGGATGGGTCCATCATTTTTACATTGCACTTAAAAATAATTCTCAGTGTTATTCTTTAGTATTCAGAAGTTTACTCTCAAGAGTTCTCCTTCAAGAGAATCAACTTCTCCCAAGGATGAGCCCTTTTGTTGGTAGCCCATCCCGGAGCGTTCAGCCCTGAAACTATATACATGCAAACACAACAAATGGCTTAGCAGACTGCATGTAATTTGGCTTAGGTGAGATTCAGAGCACATTTGTGAAAAAATAGTGAGAATATTCAGAGGGATCTAGTGAACTACATTCCAGATAAAGGGCAACATTGATGTGAGAACAGCAGCCCTCAGGGCTGTGGCTATGTGTTCAAGCTCTCGGGTCCAGATATTTTAAAGAATATTTATGAGCCAGGCAATACTTTTACTGAGGCTAATGTATTTAGAAAGAATGGCCAAACAAAACTACAAAGGTGGTAATGACATGCCTGTTTGAAACCTTGCATGATGATTCAGCGGAAAGCCCTTACCATTGAGTGCAGAGTCCTTGAAAACTCTATAAAACCATCCTTCATTACAGACTCACGCTCAAACCATGACAAAACCACAGCTGGATGTCTAGGGAGTTCAGCGGCTCATCTCCTGTTTTTTGGCTCATTTGCATGTAAGTGATGGACATTTTGGCTCTGTCCAGAGAGCAGCCACATTTAGGGCACTGGAGTAGGAAAGTTATTTTCTTTCTAGTCATTTAGTCATTTCTTTATTTTGTCTTGTTCTCCCATTCCCACCAGGTGTTTTTTCCTTCCTTCCTTCCTTCCTTCCTTCCTTCCTTCCTTCCCTCTCTCTCTCCCTCCCCCCCTCCTTCCTTCCTATCACCATCTAAGCTTCCTCAGCGTGGTGTTCATTTCATTCACCTGTGTTCTTTGAGGATCTCTATATAGCCCTGGTTACCCTAGAATTTGATATGTACCCCTGAATCTGAATGTACAGAAAACTGTCTCCCTGGTGCTGTGACTAAAGATGCAAAGCACCATGCCCCACTTCCTTCCTTCATTTTTCAGGGAAGTTCTAGTAATATTTGGAAAAGGAGGCTGCAGAGGATGTAACTGAATTATATATAAGACAAATAACTTCTCTTTCAAAAGGAGAAACTCAATTTACATTGCTAACAGTAAAATAGGTGTATAGAAGCAACATGTTACAAGTGATACCTGGTGTTTTTGGTAAATTCCAATAATCAAGTCTAATATTCTTTTATTTCTCCTCATAAATACAGATTCCCCAAACTGTGGATTCAGAAACCACCTACTAAGTTGTGTGTGTGTGTGACTGAGCAGTTTGAGCTCCTGTTGAGGTGTTCACACTACTAAGAAATTAGTGGGCACAGAACTTCAAGTAGTAATGGCATCGCCTGATAATCAACATCTGTGGTCGAAAAGAGATAATCTGAAGTTACTGGAATGCATGAAGAATATTATCCCCTTGGATGACTCCAGAGGATTCAAAAAAACCCTGGAAGACCTTGACTGGAACAAAGTGGCTTTTGGGCAGTTTTCGGGAGAAATGTGCAGACAGAAATGGACGAAGATCTCCCATTGTCTGAGGAAGTCCCGCACACTGTCAGAGTTACTGCTGGAAGCCTCCGAACATGTCAAACAATCTCGCAGAAGTAAGGCAATCGAGAAACATCCCGACTTCCCCAAAAGACCCCTGACTGCCTATCTGCGCTTCTACAAGGAGCATCTGGAGAAATACTCTCAGATGTATCCCAAGTACAACAACCGACAGCTGACCAAAATCCTGGCTGAGAAATACAAGCAGCTGCCACAGGAGATCAAGGACAGATATATTCAGGAGTTCCAGAAGGAGAAACAAGAATTTCCGGAAAAACTGGCTAAATTCAAGGAAACTCACCCTGGTATAGAGCATTATAAGAAATATAGAGTGCCCAAGAGCCACCAAACTAAAGTCCCTAAGAAATCACAAGGAGATATGAAAAACCTAAAGTCTCCTCTAGAAACAGAATTTCCCAAAACATTTTCTACAGTGATAAAATTTCAGGGAGAACCCAAGAAACCCCCTATAAATGCATATCACAAATTTCACCAAGATTCATGGTCAAGTACGGAGCTGCAGCATCTACCCTTAAGGGAACGTTGGGTTGAGATTAGCAGACGGTGGCATCAAGTCCCAGGGAGCCTGAGAGAGCATTATAACTGTCAGGTCGAAGAGTTACAGAAACAGTACTGGGTGGAGATGGACCTCTGGCTCAAGGGATTGTCTCCCGAGGAAGCCACCGCATATCGAGAGGCAAAAGCCACTTGTGGTAAGAGAAAGAACTTGGCCATGTCTGGAGGCAGAAGCCCCAAATTTGGACAAACAGAGCAGCAGTCCACCTCAGCCACGGAGGAGCTCCAATCCAGTTCTGGAGAAATGCAAGGGCTGCTGCTTCCTGAAACAGATTCCTCAGAGACTATTCAGGGCTATGATGGTGGCTCCCAGGCAGGCGGGCAGAATATGATGGAAAATGGCAAAGAGGAAGACCCCATCGGCTCCTCAGACTCTTCTAGCTGCTCCTCGGACTCTTCTAGCTGCTCCTCGGACTCTTCTAGCTGCTCCTCGGATTCCTCTAGCAGCTCCTTGGACTCCGCTAGCAGTGAAGATGAAGATGAAGATGACGGGCACGTTCCTTAGTGGACTTCTCAGATTTAGACTTCATTTTAGTCACTTTCCTACCCTAAATCATACTTTAAAAGCCAGGGCATCCCGGACAGAGAGGGACTGGTCTTCTCTGTGCTTTGGTACTTCCTTACTTCTTTTTTTAAATCCTGCATCCTTCCTTTACTTACTAAATACAAACTAAATACAAAGGAATACAGTTTGGGGAGAAGGGAGTTTGCCACAGTATTGTCTTCATCAGGTTCATAGGTTTAGAAAGATCCTGAGACAGCACACAAAAGTTATTTACATTTTATTCAAACAAAGAACAGCCAGTTTTACAAAGTTAGGCACCGTGTAGACAAGTGGTATCAGTTAATTCTAGGAAGGGCTTTTTAGTCCTTGCTGTTTCAAACAGCGAATCTCACGTTTGATATTCAGGATAAGTAGACACATGAACAGATAGATACAGATAAATATTCTATTCTCTTATATGACCTTATTTGATGTCTTTAATACACTCATCAGCACCACACAACTGATTATTTTCTTAGTGGCATTTTAAATATATTTAATGTTACTTTTTTATCATTTTGCTTCTGAATAGTCTAAGCTGTTTTTATAAATATTAGCTTTATAGTATTTGTTTAAAACCTTTGAGATCTTAATATTTGTACATAAAATTCATTTTATTTAT
The DNA here is from genome assembly GCF_018167655.1 of Microtus oregoni. Lineage (NCBI taxonomy): Eukaryota > Metazoa > Chordata > Mammalia > Rodentia > Cricetidae > Microtus > Microtus oregoni. Next base: position 35,530,005 of record NW_024543067.1, read on the forward strand.
TTTAGCTCCCACATAGATTGTAAAACTTTTACATATTAATAAAGTACTAGGATTTTTTTATAAATATTTACAGCATATAATGTTTAAATCCAGTTAAATAAATGTATCAATTCAAATATTTATCATTTACTTAAGGTGAAATTTGCCAAAATATTTTTTTTTAATTTACAGTGTATTGTCATTATTATCTTAATGAATCATTGTTTATGTGGTCTCCCAAAAAATTATTTGGGCGCATATTTTGCAACATTTACAATTTTGTACCCCTCTCTGATTTGCTTATGCTTCTAAACATGTTGTGATAAATTTGTGTCTTTTTAAAAATTTTCAGCTGAAACTTACAAGATTTGCTGCTGTGTAACTGTGTTGATATATGAATTTGAATTAAGTTGTAACATGTTGCCAGAAGTGAATATCTACATATACAATTAAACAATTTTAATGAATGATGTTTATTAATTTTGTCCTATCTTTAATCATGTAGTGATGGTATTTTCTATAGTGTAATCCTCAGACTTCTCTAGACCTGCACGGAGAGTACTGTTACTACTTTTACTTTTGGGCCACAAAAGTGGTCTATTTAGTCATCACCTTTTATTTTGATTGATCTTGCATCCCCAATCTGGGAAATTAAAAGTCCTGAAATCCAAAGTGGAGAGATGAAAAGTATATGGGGTCCATTCAACCATTTATAGCATATTCCTATAAAATATGGAGACAAGATTTTGTTGTCTCAAATGGAAGTTACTGTCTCTTAATAGAATTAAGGTGCCTATAGTCCTAAGATTGGAAAAGCATGAAAATGGTTTAGAGTTTTGTAGATTTGGTTTAGGATATCCAAATTTATAGGAATGGCCACCGATCATGCACAACTCAAATGCATGGTATTCTCACCCTCAGTCCCCAGCAAGGCCTGGAAAGCAAATATGAGCATCCCCAGCTCCTTTGGAGCAGGCATTTGAGGAGGACACAATGACACAAGATATTCCATGCCTCAGCTCTAGCTAGAAGCAGGGCTGTTGAGAATCTTTCCTCCAGGCAGGCTTCATACTGTAAGGATCCATGCAAGAACATTGCCTGCCATGTGTAGTCCAGTAAGGACAAGCTAAGAGGAGAAGCTAAAAGTTTCAGCAGCTTCAAGCTGAAAGGATTTGACTGGTGTTCTACAACTGCCTACAGCCTCCTTTGGCTACAGGAGGCTGCTTGTCATTTGCTCCAAGAATGAGCCCTGAAGTTAAGCATAGGTAACGTTGTCATCTATTGTTACCATCAGGGAATCTGGGTTTGGTTCATTTTCTCTGTCAGTTAAAGAATTAAAAGGCTTGGGTAAAACATGTTCCTGAGAGATGGCAGCAAAAGAATCTCAAATACAGGACACAATGTCAGTCATTAGAGAAAGGCTTCTTTTAGAGAGAGGGGGACATATACAGACAGAAAGACCTTCTAGAAAGCAGGGGAAAACCTCTGAAGCTTAAAACTTCTGGCTCTGGCAGGGCTGGGTTTTTCATCCCCTAAACAACAGGATGGCTGATTGGCCCACAGCAGTGGTGTAAACATACCCTGCTTTGGCCTTGAACTTCACTGGTTGGTCCGTAAATGATGTGTGTGTATGTGTGTATGTGTGTGTGGGGGGGGGGAGGTTACAGGAAGCAGAAAAGTCCACCAGGATTGTTTCAAGGTGCTGATTTTTTGTCTGAGGAGGAGCAAGCTAGGTTTCTTGGAAGCTTGCCATCTTTACTACCTAGTCATGGTCCCTCTTTCTATATGCTTGCCTCTCAGGGAACCTAACTATAGGACTTCACTACTGTAACCTAGCTGGAGAGCAGTCAAAGACATGAGACTTTCAGTTTAGTAAGAGATGGCATGTCCTTGGTGATCACTTTACCCTCCTTAGGACTTAAATATTATTTTCTAATCATAGGAATATGCCTGATGAGCAAATTCCTAACATTGTGTCTGTCATGAAGTGTGGAAATTGGAGCCATGCATTCTGCGGCTGACCCATGTTAGTCCTCTTTAAAAGGTCCCAAAAGCAGTCTACAAATTCAGTGAAATCCCCATCAAAATCCCAACACAATTCTTCACAGACCTTGAAAGAATATTAGTCAACTTCATATGGGAAAACAAAAAACCCAGGATAACAAAAACAATCCTCTGTAATAAAGGAACTTCTGGAGGCATCACCATCGCTGACATCAAGCTCTATTATAGAGCTACAGTAATAAAAACAGCTTGGTTCTGGCAAAAAAACTAGACTGGTTGACCAATGGAATTGAATAGAAGTCTAGATATTAATCCACACACCTATGAACACCTGATTTTTGACAAAGAAGCTAAAATTATACAATAGAAAAAAAGAAAGTATCTTCAACAAATGGTGCTAGCATAACTGGATGTCAACATGCAGAAGAATGAAAATAGATCCATGTCTATCACCATGCACAAAACTTAAGTCCAAAGCAACTAAAGACCTCAGTATAAGTCCAACCACACTGAACCTGATAGAAGAGAAAGTGGGAAGTAGCCTTCAATGCATGGGCACAGGAGACCCCTTCCAAAATATAACACCAATAGCAAAGACTCTAGGAACAACAATAAATAAATGGGACCTCCTGAAACTTAGAGGCTTGTGTAAAGCAAAGGACACAGTCAATAAGACAAAAGGGCAGCCTACTGAATGGGAAAAGTTCTTCACTAACTCCACATCAGAGGACTGATTTACAAAATATATAAAGAACTCAAGAAATTAGACATCAAAATTTCAAATACTCCATTAAAAATGGGGTACAGAACTAAACAGAATTCTCATGAGAAGAATTTCAAATGGTATAAAGACAAGAAAATGTTCAACATCCTTAGACATCAGGGAAATGCAAATCAAAATAATGTTGAGATACCATCTTACACCAGTCAGAATGGCTAAGATCAAAACATCAATGACAGCTTACGCTGGAGAGGAAGTAGAGCAGAAGAACACCAATCCATTGCTGGTGGAAATGGAAACTTGTACAACCTCGTTGGAAATCAGTATGGCAGTTTCTTAGAAAACTGGGAATCAACCTACCTCAGAACCCAGCAATACCACTATTAGGCATATACATAAAGGATGCTCAATCATACTAAAAGGGCATTTGTTCAACTATGTCCATAGCAGCATTATTTGTAATAGTTGGTACCTGGAAACAACCTAGATGCCCCCTAACTGAAGAATAGATAAGAAAAATGTGCTACATTTACACAATGGAGTACTACTCAGTGGTAGAAAACAATGACACTTTGAAATTTGTACACAAATGAATAGAACTAGAAAACATCCTGAGTGAGGTAACCCAGACCCAGACAGATGACCATGGTATGTACTCACTCGTAAGTGGATACTAGATGTAAAGCAAAGGATAACGAGCCTATAGTCCATGACCCTAGAGAACCTAAGTAACAAGGTGAACCCTAAGAAAGACCTCCTGACAAAATTGGGAGCATGGGTGTGGGGGAGAAGGGAAGGTGGATGGGGAAGAGGAGAGGAGAATAGGAAGGGGGAGGAGAACTTGAGGAAACAGGACAGTAGAGATGGAGGAGGGACAGAGATGGAGAGAGCAAGGAAAGAGATATTTTGATTGAGGGAGCCATTATGGGGCTAACAAGAAACCGGGCACTAGAGAGAGTCCCAGGAATCCAAAGGATGATCCCAGCTAAGACCCTAGGCAATAGTGAAGAGGGTGCCCAAACTGTCCTTACCCTGTGGTCAGATTGATGTCACCATTCATGTTACCATAGAACCTTCATCCAGTAACTGATGGAAATAGAGGCAGAGTCCCACACTGGACTGAGTTCCCCAACTTCAGTTCAAGAGTGGGATGAGCGAGAATATGAGCAAAGAGGTCAAGACCGTGATGGGGACACCCACTGAGACAATTTACCTGAGCTAATGGAGCTCACTAACTCCAGCGGGACATAGAAGGAAACAGCATAGGACCAAATTGGACCCTCTGAATGTTGTTGACAGCTGTATGGCTGGAGCAGACTGTGGGGCCACTGGCAGAGGCACCAGAATTTTTCCTGCTGTGTGTACTGGCTTTTTGGGAACCCATTTTTTTTTCTTTTGGATGGATACTTTGCTCAGCCTAGATATAGTAGGGAGGGCCTTTGCTCCCCAAAGCAACGTGCCTTATACTGTCTGAGGAGTGGATGGGGGTGCCGTGGGAGGAAGATGGAGGGAATGGGAAGAGGGCAGAGAGTGGGAACTGGGATAGTTGTGTAAAATGAAAAAAAGATAGTTTGTTTTCTTTCTTTCTTTCTTTCTTTCTTTCTTTCTTTTTTTTAAAGAAAAGTGAAAAAACAAAACCAAAAAGGTTGGTCTTTATAGTCATGTGGTAGATGAAAATGTATGTCCTGCCTTTGGCAGGACTGAATGGGAAGGGGCAGGGGATAAAGGAAAACTAATGGCTTCATGACCACAACCCCTGCCTCCATTTCCCTTCTGGTATGGCACCTAGATGTCTGTATTTTCAAAAGATTTTATTTATTTATTTATTTATTTGTTTGTTTACAACCGGAACACCATTTCCCCTCCCTCCTCTCCTCCCAGTCCCTTCATTTCACTCCCCTCTCCCCATCCAGTCCTTCCTTGTTTCTATTCAGAAAATTTTCTATTATAGTTAGATATTGGTGCCTAGCCCAAAAGTCATCAGAGAGGCTTCATCTAAAAACTGGTGGGAACTGATGCAGAGACCCTCACTCAAACAATAGGCCAAACATGGGGAATCCTGCTGAATTTTTTTTTTTCTGTAACTGTCTTCTTTCACAGGTTTTAAAAATCGTTTGCTTTAAACCATCAGCTCCTTATCACTGCAAATTATAGGCATGGGCTGGGAAAATGGATTACTTAGTCCATGTCTGTTGCTGTGAAAAGACACTGTAACCAAAGCAACTTACAGAAGGAACCATTAATTGGAGGTTTGTTTACAGCTTCAGACAGTGAGTCCATTATCATCATGGCAGGGAGCATAACAGCAGACAGGCATGGTGATGGAGAAGTAGCTAAGAGCTTTACCTTTTCATGTATAAGCAGCAGTCTAAGAAAGAGACTCTGAGCCTAGTGTGGCTTCTGAAACCTCCCAGTGATACACCTACTCCAACATGGCCACACCGCCTAATCCTTCCCCAATTGTTCTACTCCCTGATGAGTAAGCATTCAAATATATGAGCCTATGGGGGCCATTCTCATTCAAACCACCAGAGTCAGAATATCCTTTCTCTGCAAAAAAGAAAACCCAAGACTGATCCCCAGAAACCCCATTTAAAAATTTAGGTGCTGTGATCTGAGTTCTAAAGATGCAGAGACTGGAGATTCAGTGGTGTTCACTGGCTAGCTAATCAACCTGTCCCAACTGTTGAGCTCCAGACATATGAGAGGCCTTGTCTCAAAGGAAGTGAAACACATCATTAGGATGGCAGAGATGTGCACATACACATATATGACCATACACGTGTGCATGACATAGATGTGCACATACACATATATGAGTATACACATGTGGATGACATAGATGTGCGCATAAACATATATAACCACACACATGTGGATGACATAGATGTGCACATACACATATATAACCATACACGAAGCTGGGAATGAGGTTCAGAGTGTTTTCTTGACATTCATGATGACCTGGGTTCCTCCCCTAGCACCACATGAAGTGAGATGTAATTGAGGTGCCAATGGAAGGGTCAAAAATTCAAGGTCATCTTCAGGTATTTTAGAGACTAGATTAAGCTACAAGAGACAATGTCTCAAGAAACAAACAAACATCAAAAGACAAATTTAATCCAGACACTTAGTCTCATTAAGGAAGGAAGATGATCTATAAAACACAGCCTCAAGACCGGGTGTTTGGTGGCACACGCCTTTAATCCCAGCACTCAGGAGGGAGAGGCAGGTGGATCTTTGTGAGTTCAAGGCCAGCCTGGTGTACAATGTGAAAAGGTGGACAGCTCTACTAACTTCCTCACATCTTGCAAAGGGCCATAGACCACAGCCATAGAAGAAGTCTGGATATCCTGAAATCACCAGTCAAGGGGACTAAATGCTGGGAGCAGATCCTCTGTGCCTCAGTCAAATGCAAATCAAGTGTCTCAGGCCTTTATTGGCTTTCAATGACTCTGGTGTAAAGCAAAGCAGAAAAGGGCTGAGTTCTGGAGCCCAGAACAATCATTAAATGAAAGACATCCACTCATTTCCCCACCCGTGACAATGGGATTCATGTTGCATGATACCCTATGAATCCACAACTTCTTCAGGTCCACAAGAGTCACATTCAGGTCGTGTCTTATAGGCCTTTCCAATTAACGCTCTACGTGTTTACTTCTACATGGAGGAACACATTTTCCACTATCCTCACACAGAATTGTATCTCTTATTCTTTATTTTTGTTTTCAGCCTAAATCTCCACACTGGTGACATTGAAAGCATTCAACAGCAAGCCCATTTTCTGTTGTTTATTAATACAGAAGAAAGGTTCCAGTCTTGCATGCCGTTGTAATCTACATTTTTAAAATTTTTACTTTCTATTTCAATTAATTGTAAATACACAGATTTCATTATGGCATCTCTTTCTTTTCTCTTTTTCACTTTTTCTAATCAAAACTATTTTTCAAACAATATATTCTGAACAGCTTTCCCTCACTCAATTCCCCCCAGATCTTCCCAACTTTCCCACTCACCTATCCAAGTCTATAACCTTTATTTCTCTTTCTCTTTAGAAGACAAACAAACAAATAAACAAAACCATAACAATAACAACAAAACCACAAGAAATTTACACACACACACACACACACACACACACACACACACAAATCCATTAAAACACAAAATTGGAAACTGGAATATACAAGGAAGGAAGACAAAAATACCCCCCAAAAAGCAATATGAGACCAAAATTAAACAAAACTAAAAACCCTACAAAAGTACCATTGAGTTAACAGTACCTTTGAGTTCTTTTTGTGTTTGGCCATCTTTTACTAGGCATGGATGCTATGCTTAAGTGTGGTTAATATACCCAGTGAGACTCCACTGGAGAAGACTATTTTTTTTTCCCTTTTAAGCAGATGTTAGTTGGAGGTAACTTCTTGGTTAGGAGTGGCAGTCCACGTTCAGTTGCCTTCTTAGTACTAGAATCCCATGTGAACATTTGCAGATGCTGGCCCAGTCTCTGGGAGTTCAAATGTGCAGCAGTCCTTTTGTGGCCAGAAGACTCATTTCCTTGAAGTTATCCGTTTCCTTCTGACTCTACAATCTTTCCACCTCCTCTACTGCACGGCTATGTAGTACCCTTCTCTGTCTCTTCTGGTCAGTTTGTTTGAAGTCTGTTTTGTCAGATATTACCATGCTACATCTGCTTGACCCTGGGTGCATTTGCTTAGAATACCTTTTTCTATTCTTTAACCCTGAGATGATCTCTGTCCTTGGACACAGCAGAAAGATGGATCCTGTTTTCTAATTGCATCAGTTAGCCTGTGTCTTTTTCTTGTGGGATTGAGACAACTAATTGTCTACTACTATTAATTATCCACTACTACTCAGAGATTTATCAATGAGTGGTGTTTATTGATTCCTGTTATTTTATTGTGACAGTGGGGTGATTTTTCCCAATTTTGGTTTACTGGTCTGAGATTATTTATTTCTTGTGTTTTTTTGGGGGGGTATAATTAACTCTTTAGAGTGAAGTTTTCCTTCTAGAATTTTTTATAGAGCTGGATTTATAGATAATGTTTAAATTTTGATTTATCATGAAATGTTTTTCTTTCTCATCTATTGTGATTGATAATTTTGCAGGGTATAGTAGTTTGTTCATTTGTTTGTTTTTAAAGAGATTGTAGTGATCAAAATATGCTTTAAATGTTTATATTTTATATACTTTCATGTACATGTAAAATAACAGTATACTGCAGATAAAACAGAACTGAATAAAACTTTAGTATAAAAATGTAAAGTCAGCCTGGGCAGTAGTAGCACATGCCTTTAATCCCAGGACTGAAGGAAGAGGCAGGCAGACCTCTGTGAGTTTGAAGTAATTCTTGTTATGTAAAAAAGAGTGTTTCTATGGCACCAAGTTGCAAGTAATTTTGATTAGCTGCACAATTCTGTCATTCTTTGGTTCTAGTTAGGTAAAGGGGAAACCCAACATACATAAAATCATACAAAAAAAAACATACAAGAAATACCCAATGGGAACCACGTAAGGAAAGTGAAAACCACTCCACAAGACCCATTTAGAAAGTGTAGCTGCTTGCTTGCCCAGCCTTATAAAATGTCTAAAATTTAGAATAGTTAAGATTTATTAGTGTGCATACTTCAGCAGTGTAAAGCTGTGATCCTTTTGATTTTGACTTTCTAGCTACTAGTTGATTTTGCAGTTTATGTGGCAATAAGCTACCTGAGAAATGCAGATTGCTGTCTAGTTGGGGTTTCTATTACTGTGAAGAGACACCACGATCCCGGCAACTCTTATAAGAGAAAAAGACATTTAATTGGAGCTAGCTTACAGGTTCAAAGGTTTAGTCCATTGTTGCCATGGTGGGCAGCATAGCAGCATGCAGGCAGGCATGGTGCTGGAGAGGGAGCTGAGAGTTCCCATACAGATCAGTAGGCTGCAGGAAGAGAAATTGATCTAGAACTGATTTGAGCTGATGAAACCTCAAAGCCCACCCGACAGTGACACACTACTCCAGCAATGCTACACTCCTAAAGAGTGCCACTCCACAGGAGTCAGTGGGGGGGCATGTTCACTCAACCACCACAATTGTTCAATCAAATGACAAAGACACTCTTCATTTGGAGGCTTTAGGTGACAAGGAATTCCCCAGTTTCACAGGAGGTGAAAATCAAGCAGGCAAACACCTATGCCTTAAATTGTAGACGTGAATAGAACCTGCCCCAGTCTTTTCTCATTTGTTGTTATATCCTTTGTATACTGCTATTAGCAATTAATTTAGTTTATTTTTTGAGACAGGGTTCTCTGTGTGGCCCCAGGTGTCCTGAAACCCACTCTGTAGACCAGGCTGGTCTCAGAGATAAACCTGTCTTTGCTTCCAAATTGCTGGGAGTAAAGGTGTTTGCCACCACTGTTTAACTCAGCCTTCCTTTCTTCCTTCCTTCCTTCCTTCCTTCCTTCCTTCCTTCCTTCCTTCCTTTTTCATTTTTTTGGAACAGGGTTTCTCTGTGTACCAGTCTTAGCAGTCCTGGAACTAGCTCTTGTAGACCAGGTTGGCCTCGACCTCACAGAGATCCACCTGCCTCTGCCTCCCGAGTGCTGGGATTAAAGGCGTGTGCCACCACCCCTGGCAGCAATTAATTTTTGAAAGTGGAATTAAATAGATAATCTCTTTCTGTGGGCTTCACTTTCCTACTGAAAGCAGGGACTATAGAGAGCTAGTGAAAAATGCAAATCTTGGACCTGCTGAAGGAAAGCAGGCATTTGAACAAGATTTTCAGTTATCCTGGTGCACAGCAGAGGTGGAAAATCCTGGCCCTCCCAGGGAGGGAAGGTATCACGATTAGTCTTCTAGGAGTCAGCAAAACAACGAGCACCTGTTAGAGCCTAAAGACCATGTCTGTTCACTGTTTCCATGATGCAGTGGTGAGTATCCTGGCAAAAGTCAATCCAGATGCTATGAGTTCCAGATAACTGTAGACCCAAGTTGCCTTAAATGTTCAGGTGGAGATTCCGGCTCACCCCTGCCTTGTCAGGGAATCCCCATTTCCTGCCCCAACCCTGCGTGATCAGAGTCTCCAAACAAAGGAAAGGTGCCCAAAAGCCCATTCTTGCATTGTTGGCAAATACTGAAGCTTCCTGCCTTGAAATTGGCAGCCACCTAAGTTCCCACCTTAGTGCTCAATTTTTGACGATATTTGAGTTCAAGCCCACCTTGTGGTGAACACAAAATCACTCCTTGCCTTCAGCCTATTAAAATCTCCCTGTTTTAGTTCAGGGTCACTTCTCTGGCCTTGATCTCTGGAACCAGAGAACCCACTTGTGAGTTGGTTTGCTCAATAAGTCTTTTGCTAAACTTTTTCAATTTATCTTGATCTGGCTTACTGTGTTGGCGCAGGAACGTATCATTGTGTGGAGGTGCAGAAAACCTATTCTTAAATATTAGCCGAAAAGCACACTTCTGAATAGAAACACAAAATAAATAAAGAGAAAATCAAATTTAGCATCTGGATCCAAGATGAAATTTGGAGCCAGGAGAACTAGAGCAGCTTGGGGCACTTGGCACAGGAGGCCTGCAGGATGAGCAGGGAGATCCATGTGTGCAAAGGGCAGCCACTGAGAACAGGATGAGAAACTGACCGAAGGGCCAGCTTAGAAGAGACTTTGTCACTGCAGATGACAGCCCTCAAATTTGTTAAGAAGCATACACATTTTTTTTTTTAAAAAAGGAGACAAAATGATTAGGAGCAATAGGATGAATTACCCTCCTTCAGAACTGAAGATAGCTAACTACATAGTTATCAAGACAATCATGATTAGCTCACAAGACATTTACATACAGGTCAGACTTTCTATACACCAGCAATCAAACATTTAAAAAATAAGGGAATATTTAATATTTTCAAGATAAATAAATATAAAATGCTCAGAGATTTAAAAATTATCACATATCGCATACATAGTTAATTAACTAAAAGGAGACGTATGCTGGGGCTTGATTGTAAGATTTACTGTATTGATTCTCAGATTATTTTGAAAATTAATCAGTTCCAGTAAAAAGAACAAAGGCCTTTTGACAAGTCAATGATATTATATTTTTCCTAGAAAATAAAAACACAAAAAAAGAAATACAAAGAGAGGGAGAGAGAAAAGGAAAAGACAGAAAGGAAGAAAGAAAATCTAGCAGAAAGGTAGATCATCCTATATGCATTAATATGTTTATGGTAAGTTAGTGTATTGATACAATGCCATATATAATACATAACAGTGTGTGTTCATATGTTATATCAACAGCACATTAATGTATTTGTTGGCATAAGCTAGTTGACACAATATTGCACAATGCCATAAACAGATCTAGAGCAGAAGTAGCCAAATGATGTGTGCATGACCCACTACAAATGTATAAATAAGAAGGTGCAGTCTGGAATCAAAATACCTAAGGACCCAGAAATACCACTCTTGGGCATATACCAAAGGATGCTCAATCATACTAAAATGGCATTTGTTCAACTATGTTTATAGCAGCATTATTTGTAATAGTTGGAACCTAGAAACAACCTAGATGCTCCTCAACTGAAGAATCAACAAAGAAAATGGTACATTTACACAATGAAGTACTGCTCCGTGGAAAAACAACAGCAACAACAACAAACAAAAAAAAAGACATCTTGAAATTTGCATGCAAATGGATGGAACTAGAAAAAAACCATCCTGAGTGAGGTAACCCAGACCAAGAAAGATGAACTGTTGGACTCTAACGTCCAAACACCAAGGAGAAGTCGCCCCCAGAGACCACCTCTCACACCACAGCCGATACAAAAGCATGAGGATTTTATTAATTCTGTCATGACAGAGACCCTCAGCATTTGGGAAGCCAAGAGACCTCGAATAGCTGGAACAGGCTACTTTTAAAGAAGAAGGCAACAGTAGCAAGGGGGTTGTGATTGGCTTATTCAAAAGGGCTATTGCCAATAATTGGCTGGAGAGCTTTTGCCAGATCAGATGAGGTAAGAGGTCATTTTGACCCTTGGTTCTTCCTCAGAGCAATGTGCCTTGCCCTCTCTGGGGAGTGGAGGGGGGATGGGGAAGGGGAAATGGTGGAGGGAATGGGACGAGGGGAGGGAGTTGTATGTAAACTGAAAAAGGATAGTTTACTTTTTAAAAATATATATTAAAAAGTGAGGGGGAAAAAGGTACAGTCTGAGATGGAAGAGAGATAGACCCAGTAGGTAGTGAACACCCTGGCATGTGTTCACAGGTTTATAGTGATCATATCAAAGATTTCAGGAACAGAGAAGTTCCAAGTTCCCTAATAAATGCTGAATTCCTGCCTACTAGCTTTCCTGGCCCTATGCTTATACCAGCAGGATAACAAACTAGATGAAAATAATGTAGAATTAAAAATATATAGTAGAGCCGGGCGGTGGTGACACACACCTTTAATCCCAGCACTCGGGAGGGAGAGGCTGGCGGATCTCTGTGAGTTCGAGGCCAACCTGGTCTACAAGAGCTAGTTCCAGGACAGGTTCCAAAGCCATAGATAAACCCTGTCTCAGAAAAAAAAAAAAAGAAAAGAAAATATATAGTAAACAAAAAAAAAAGCAGTGGGTAAACTTAATGTATTTGGTTAAAAGGAATGGGGGTTGGAGAGACAGCAACTGTTTAAGAGTACTTGTTGCTTTTGCAGAGGATCAGGCTGTGATTCCCAGCATCCACACGGTAATGAACAACCATCTGTAACTCCAGTTTCAAAAGATCCAGTGCCCGTTTCTAGCCTCCACAGGCACGACACACATGGAGTGCACAGCACAATAAAACAAATAAATAAATTTAAAATCTTTTGAAAGAGAAGAAATGGTGTGAAAATTCTGTGTATGCTACAAACACCAGATAAAAGAGACAGAATGAAGAGTCTATAGTAATAAAAATCACAACCAAAGCAGACAAAGGAGCAAATATAAAGAAAATGCAAGAAGCCCAAGTGATATGTGAAATAGAAAATTGATGGAACTGTATCTGTGAGTAGGTTGAAAAAGGAGGGGATAATATAAAAAGAGAATAAAGAAAACAAAAAAGACTCATAACCATACTTTGGGGACTATAATGATATTTTAGCAGCAAGAAGTAGCTTAATATCAACATTAAGTTAATGACACAGAGGAGGGAATTGACTCAATAAATAGGACAGCCAATGGATTAAAGCAATTGTGGAGGGACAGAAGACATCAGAGACTCAACCTAAAGCTTAGGCTCTGATACGAAAGAGTCCCCAAAGTGGCAAAGAAAAACAATCAATGATATTTGTGTGTTGGGACCATTTGGAGTCCTGGCCTCCAGCTGGTCCCCCCTGCTAGTGACCTTTACTTGGCCTTCTGATGTGTGCTACCAAAAGCTGTGTCCAGCTCTGCTTCCGGAGCATGTGTTGCCTTATCCTTATTTGAGGATCAGGAGATGAGGTTTTCACCTTCTGGCCCACTTGACTATGTTGGGTATATAAGCCTCCGTGGTGCTATTCAATAAAAAGCTTCTTTACCAGTGACTAGAGGTGTGTGTCTTTGTGTGTTTCAATCTCTAGCCCCTTTCCTGAGGCTCATGAATGGTGCTGTAGTGCAGGCGCTGCGATACAGGAGTAGTGCCTTATTGTCATGTTGACAGGCGGCCACTACACCTGTGCTGGCATTCTTGGCTGTGAACTTTACTATACCTGGAGTGAAATGCAATCCAGAAATGGAGGGAACACCTTTGATCTGGATCTTGAGGCTAGAGGACACAAACTTTTCATCTACATTTTGATGATGGAAGACACAGTTTTTTGATTTTTTGTTTTTGGTTTTTCGAGACAGGGTTTCGCTGTAGTTTTAGAGCCTGTCCTGGAACTCACTCTGTAGATCAGGCTGGCCTCGATTTCACGGAGATTCGCCTGATTCTGCCTCTGGAGTGCTAGGATTAAAGGCATGTGCCACCACCGCCCGGCTAAGACAACAGTTTTTCATCCAGATCTTTCTTGTTTTGTTTTGGTTTTTGAGACAGGGTTTCTTTGTGTAGATTTGGAGCCTGCCCTGAAACTTGCTCTGTAGTCCCGGCTGACCTCGAACTCACAGAGATCCTACTGCCTCTGCCTCCTGAGAGCTGGGATTAAAGGCACGTGTCACCACTCCTTATCTTGATCCAGATCTAAAGGCCAGAAGACACACTCCTTTAATCCAGATCTGGGCCACACCTTCTTCTGGAAGCCTATATATGAACGATGGACGAAGAAAGGTTCAGTCTTTGCTCGCTTGCCCTCACCTTCTCGGGACAACCATTCCTTCACTGGAGTCTGCTTCTTCAGGATTCCAGCATACACAGAAGACCAGCCGAGATAGCCAGCCTTGGTGGGACTGAGCAGCCACTGGGCTCTTGAACTTCCATTCATAGCCATCCATTGTGGGACTACTGCCTGTAAGTCATAACCTTAAACTCCTCTATATATTCATTTTATATGGCTGTGACTCTGGAGAAGCCTGACTAATCAGGGTTAGTGTTAGGGTTGGGGTTATCCAGTGTCTAGTTCTTCAATTAAGCTGGCTATGGCTACAGGAAGGGTTTTACAACTGTCAGGGAGGAAAATTATCCCAGCATTCAACATCTTGACTATTATAAGAAAAATACTACATTAAGAGAGGGTCTTACAATAAAGTATTTTCACTACTGTGAACAGTGATTTTGGTTCTTAGTACTGTTCAATTTAGTACTGTTTAACTTAGTACTGTTTAACTCAGAACACAACACTCCTATCCCAGGGCCCTTAACAAGAGGCAATTTTCCTCTAACTTTTCTCAGGTAAAGCTTTTTTTCGGGGGGGGGGGACACATGGTTTCTCTGTGTAACAGCCATAGTTGTCCTTGAAATGAGCTCTTTTTTTTTGTTTGTTTGTTTGTTTTTGTTGTTTGCGACTGGGTTTCTCTGTATAACTCTGACTGTCTTTGAACTCACACTGCAGACCAGTCAGGCCTCGAACTCACAGAGATCTGCCTGCCCCTGTCTCCCTAATGCTGGGATTAAAGGTGTGCACCACCACCACCTAGGTTGAACTAGTTCTTGAGACCAGGCTGGCCTTGAATACACAAGAGATCCGGCTGCCTCTGCTTCCTGAGGGCTGGGATTAAAGGCATGTACCACCACCTCCCGGCCAGGCGAAGCTTTAATGTATGCATTATCATCAGTGTAAATGAGGCAGAAGTAGAGAGAAGGCAAAGTCAAGGCTAAAGGAAGATACTCCAGTGTGAAAGACCAGAAAAGAGAAGCATGGTCCCCTGACAGTTGTAACAGCTGTCACCCTGTGTGTGAGATGTTTCCTAATATTCATTACATCATTGTTTTATGTAAATTCTTGCTGTATGGAGCTCTGTCTATTGCAAATACTGCATTTTTAAAAATCCAATGTCTTGCTGCTGAGTATATTTGTTTACATTCTAGTTTACAGCTCTTATGATTCTAGTTTCCAAGACCAAAGTAGAAAGTGTAGAGGGTTGGTGGAGATGGTTGGCTGTGTGCAGGGGAGTATCGTATTTGTTGTTGTGTCTGTGTTTTGAGACAGGATTTCATTATTTAACCTAGAGGGAACTAGAGCTTGCAATCCCCTGCCACACCTTCCTGAGTGATGGGGTGACCGTGCCTGCTACAATTTACTTATATTGTATTTACAGCTTTTAGAAATACTACTTAAGAGTTCTCAGGGCGAATGGGCTAACTTGATCTCCCATGAGCCTCCACTGAATGATCTCAGCACCTATGATTGCTATTGTTTCCAATTTACCTAAACACTACCTAATAGTGTTTACTGTGACTTTTTAAAATAAATTCACCATAAAGTAGCAAAGTTGAATATATTCTTTAGATGATTATTGGCCATTTGTTTTAACTTCATTTGTGAAGGGATTACCAAATTTGCCACCCATTTTCTAAACCATTTGTCATTATTTTTGAGATGTAATTTACTGGATGTATGTGGCCAAAATCTCTTCAACCACACTATGGTTTTTCCCTATCTTGAACTAGTTTGATAAATATGAACAACTAATATAAGGTGTTACAAATTATAATTTTGCCTCTTTTTAATTTATTGTGTCCATAGAAATTATACTCTCTTCACTGACTGTAAAGTTTCCATTCTTTTATTTTTAAATTAAAGCTATTGATTGTTTTATTTATTTATTTATTGGTTTTTTTGAGACAGGGTTTCTCTGTGTAACAGTCCTAGCTGTTTTGGAACTAGCTCTTGTAGACCAGGCTGGCCTCGGACTCACAGAGATTCACCTGCCTCTGCCTCCCAGTGCTGGGATTAAAGGTGTGCACCACCATGCCTGGCAAAAATATTGATTATTTCGAACCGAAATTCTAAGATAATAGTAAGCAGAAATTAGTAAGAGATTGATCTGGTCATAAGTTAGGAAAGCAATACAACCTAAAATTTTCATAAGTAACAAGTGATGGACATTTGAAAATTTAGAACTAAGTGACTTATAATTGTGTGAAATGTGGTTAAATGGCCAAGACAGAGTTTCAGAAACAAAATATCCAGCCTAGCTGCGTAAGAGACTACTTGCTATTAATGCGAACACTAGCGCTGTGGAGGCAGGATGTTCTGATGCTCAAGGTCATGCTTGACTACACAGGAATAGAGCAAGTTTGAGGTAAGCTTTGTGCTATATCAAACTGGGCAGAAACAAATAAACCCAAGCTCCACCATCTCCTAAACAAACAAACAACCCACTGCGGTCAAATATGTTCCAAACCATGGGAGAGAGAGACCAAACTGCATATTTAATCAAGTCAACATTTTCTATTCCAAGTAATTCATGCTAACAATTCTGAACTATATTATGTTCTACAAACCAAGGAGAGCTAGAGACATGGGCAGTGACAATTCTTGCTAGGACTCGAGAGGCCCTGGGTTCAATTCCTAGTAATGGAGAAAACAAAACAAGCAAAAACAAAAAACAAAAAAACGAAAAACAAACCAGCTAATGAGAATGTTTTTAGGGACTATGAGAAAACACTGGCTATGTAACTGAACAAGGACTGGCAGCTAACATTAGATAGGATGAAACATAATCTTCAAAGTGCTAAAATAAATTCATCAGAACAGACCTCTCGGTTCCTGGATATGGAATCTGAATTCTTACATGTAACATTAGATTATTGCTGAATGTAGTACTACTCAACCCCTAATGGTTGGGGATAAAAGTAAAGATAAACTTTTAATTCCAGTAGTCACACTAGTTTGCCATAGGAACTGCGTGGTATAGGTGCACACCTTTAATCCCAGCTATAGAGAGGAAGATAAAACAGGAGGGGAGGAGACAGCTCTCTCACACAGTCCCATTCTGAGATTCCTTGAGGCAGAATAGTCATTTTGGACTGAGGTAGAGGTAAGAGCCAGTGGCTAGCTGCTTTGTTTTTCTGACCTTCAGGTTGAACCCCAATTTCTGTCTTTAAGGTTTTGTTAACCATACTACAAGGCCCCAAGTTTGATCCCAAATACTGTAAACTAAATTATAGAGTATAAAGAGTATTATAATGTATGTAAGTTAAATGAAAATAATTCCTAGTGAAATCGATCCAGGTTACTTTCCTAACACCAGGCCCTGATGGGCATATAAATATTCTCTAATTTTATCCTGTACAAAAAGTGTCCTGTTGGGTGTGTTCCAGCACACCTTTGATCTCCGCACCTGGAAGGCAGAAACTGTAAGATCTCTGTCTCTCAGAAGCAGGACACAAGGAAATCTCAAATTCAAGGTCAACCTGGGCAAGTTAGTAAAGCCCTCTTTCATTAGTGAATGTGGAAGGTCTGGGGATATAGTCCAATGAGAGAGAGCTGACCTAGTAACCTAGCAGCCAAGGTTCAAACTACGAACAGATACTAAAAGAATACGGAAAGGTACAAATGAAGGCGGGCTCAGCAGTGTACACCTTTAACTCAGCAGAGGCAGGCAGGTGGATATATTTACACTCCAGGGCAGCAGAAGTTAGCGTGTAACCATTTCAAAAAAAGAAAATATATTTTTGTTTCCATACCTCTGTACCCTATTAAAACATCCATTTGTGTTATTTTTATAAAGCACAATATTCTCTAAAATTTTATCTGTTACAAAAGGTGTTGGGCTGGGTGTGGTCAAGCACACCTTTAATCCCAGTAGGAGGAAGGCAGAGACAAAAGGCTCTCTGTTAGTTCTAGGCCAGCCTGCTGTCTACAGTGAGAAGCTGTCATTAAAACATGTGTGAGCATTTATCTTTACAGAAACCTCTATTTCTGTTTTTATAGAATGTATTTGAAAATATTCAACTATTGAGAATAATGGATGTATTTAAAATACTGATATGAAAAACTTGGTGAGATAATGGTATGCTAATTAAATTAGTGGTGACTTCATACTTACACGTAGATCAGATTATTCGATTGTTTTTATAATCAACTTGTGCTATCATTTTTTTTCAGAGACAGGATTTCACTGTAGCTTTGGAGCCAGTCCTGGAGCTAGTTCTTCTAGACCAGGCTGGCCTAAATTCAGAGAGATTAACCTGCCTCAGCCTCCCGAGTTAATCCTGGGATTAAAAGTGTGCACCACCACTGCCCATCCACTTGTGCTTTCAATACAGGATTTCTCTGTGTCTCTCAACTGTCATGGAAATGGCTTTATATCCAGGCTGGTATCCAATGCACAGATTTAGTTTGTCTCTGCCTCCCAAGTTGGGATCAAAGGCATGAGCCACCACTAACACCCGGCTTCCCTAGCAATTTTTTTTTTTTTTTTAGTTTTTCGAGACAGGATTTCTCTGTAGCTTTGGAGCCTGTCCTGGCACTAGCTCTGTAGACCAGGCTGGTCTCGAACTCACAGAGATCCACCTGCCTCTGCCTCCCAGTGCTGGGATTAAAGGCGTGCGCCACCACCGCCTGGCTTTCCCTAGCAATTTTAACACTCATTGGCTTATCTGTAGGCTGGATTGTCTGATAATTTGATTATCTATCTCTTCTCCTATATAAAAGGCGAATTGGAAGAGAAAGACTGAATTTCCAGCAATTCCGACCCTGTCTACATCTCAGTAGTGGAGTCTTTCTGACCAGCTCTAAAACCATGGAGGGACCTTCAGGAAACTCATTTCCAAGCCAGCAACTAATTGTAGAATATTCATTCGTGGTGTTTTTCTTTATATTTAAACCTTTTTAATTTAATGCATAGTTGTAATCGGCACAAACTGATACCCTGTGGAAAGCTGTAAACTACTTGTTAAAAGTAGCTGGATGAAATTACAAATGTACTTCATCAGGTCATAATGACAAGGCGTCTTTTTGTGAAATGCATTGCTGGATGATTTTTATCCCTACATGAACACCTATAGTGTTCCTCCATAAACTTAGATGGAGGGAATCAGTGTGTAGAGACCCCTAGCTTCCTATCCGTAATAGTATCAAAGCTAGATGTTGCTGAAGCCCGATGACTAGAGTCTTTATTGTAGCAACATTGGGAACCCAGCACACATTGTAATTCTGGGCCCCACCCTAGAAATTTTTGGGTTACAGGTATTTGACATTTAGAAATTTTCACAGATGACTTTAGCCCATCCTGTGATCTGAGACCCATTTCTTCAGAGAAAAGGGATAATAGACGATCCACAAGCTGAGAAAATTCAGCCTAACTCTTAGTAGATTCCATCCATGTGTTATTTACATTTTACTTTCTTTCTAAAGGGAAGGCTCACAAGGAGTATAATACCTCCGAAATTACAGAAGAGGATCCAGGCTGTCCGGAACAAGCACAAGAGCAAACACCGAGCGAGGGCAACTTCTCCTGTGAGGATGACCAGTTGCATCTTCAAAAGTTCTGTGACCAGAATAACGGCCCACCCTGAAAATAGCACCAGGCACAAGAGGCAAGAGGAGACACTGGAGAAACCCCAGCAGCTCTGTACATTCAGGAGACTGCAGGAATATCACATTGAAGACGGTACAGGGAACCTACTAGGTCCACTGTGTCTTTCTAATCCCGAAAAAAGAACTGCACGAAGGTTGCGGGCTGGAGCCATGGTTGCTAGTAGTGTCAATGGTCTGCACACTTCAAGGTTCACCTCTGTCCAATCCCCGAAGTCAGAAGGGACAGAGCGAGGGGCACGTGAACAGTCACCACCTCCATCCTACAGTCAAGGGGTGACAGTGCCAATGGCTCTTGAGCTGTCGCCATCTGTTAACCTTCAACAAGTAACTGCTGCGGATATCCGGAGACAGTCCCGGAGGGTGGCGAGGGCCAGGAAGAGACTGGCCGAGGCCTTAGAATTCGACAGGCTTGCCAGGCAGGAAGAGAACATGGAGGGATAGAGTGGTGAGGACGAAGTGGAAGAAGCAAAGGTGGAAAGTGAGAGCATGGTGGACTCCACGAAGGAACTTCCTTTTACTTGTAGGGCTTTTGGGTTTTATTTTGTTTTTCGAGATAGGTTTATTCTGGGTAGCCCTGGCTGTCCTGGAACTCTGGAGATCAGGCTGGCTATGAACCAAGAGCCGCCAGGATTTTGGTTTTAAATAAAGGCTTGCACCATTACTGCCCATAGCATTAATGTCTGTTTTAATAAAACAACCCTACCCTGATGATTGAATACCCAAATCCCTCCCTTTAAAGCTTTTTTTAAAAGGTAAAACTGTAACCAGTAGTGATTTTTATTTTTTCCTTTTATTGTTTTTTAAGGCAGGCTTTCTCTGTTTATCTTTGGAGCCTGTCCAGAAAATCTCTTTGTAGACCAGGCTGTCCTTGAGCCCACAGAGATCTGCTTGCCTTTACCTCCTCGCTTGGCCTGAAGATTATATCTTGATACTACCTCCTACTTATTACGTTCTGATTGCTAAAGCATCACTAGGTGAGCATTTCTTACTCAAACAATGCATGCCCAACATTTTGTCATTGTGATGTTACCATCTCTACAGCGCTCAATAACTCCAACTGAGTTTTTTTTTCGTTTTTTTAAATTTATTTATTTATTAAAGATTTCTGCCTCCTCCCCGCCACCACCTCCCATTTCCCTTCCCCTCCCCCGATCAAGTCCCCCTCCCTCATCAGCTCAAAGAGCAATCAGGGTTCCCTGACCTGTGGGAAGTCCACGGACCACCCACCACCATCCAGGTGTAGTAAGGTGAGCATCCAAACTGCCTAGGCTCCCACAAAGCCAGTACGTGCAGTAGGATCAAAAACCCATTGCCATTGTTTTGAGTTCTCGGTAGCCCTCATTGTCAGCTATGTTCAGCAAGTGCGGTTTTATCCCATGCTTTTTCAGACCCAGGCCAGCTGGCCTTGGTGGATTCCCAATAGAACATCCCCATTGTCTCAGTGGATGGAAATAGAAAACACTATCCTGAGTGAGGTAAGCCAGACCCAAAAAGAGGAACATGGGATGTACTCACTCATATTTGGTTTCTAGCCATAAATAAAGGACATTGAGCCTATAATTAGTGATCCTAGTGAAGCTAAATAAGAAGGTGAATCAAAAGAAAAACATATAGGCATCCTCCTGAATATTAACCTTCGTCAGGCGATGAAAGGAGACAGAGACAGAGACCCACATTGGAGCACCGGACAGAAATCTCAAGGTCCAAATCAGGAGCAGAAGGAGAGAGAGC
The DNA here is from genome assembly GCF_018167655.1 of Microtus oregoni. Classification (NCBI taxonomy): domain Eukaryota; kingdom Metazoa; phylum Chordata; class Mammalia; order Rodentia; family Cricetidae; genus Microtus; species Microtus oregoni. The sequence goes on from NW_024543067.1 coordinate 35,551,368, forward strand.
ACAAGCAAGGAACTCAGGACCGCGAGGGGTGCACCCACACACCAACTGAGTTTTTTTAAATGAACAATTTCTCTTCCCTTTCTTACTTTGTTTCTCTCTCTCTCCCTCTCTTTCTCTCTTTCTCTTCCCTTTATCCCTTTCTTTCTTTCTTTCTTTTCTGAGACAGGGTTTCTCTGTCTATCCCGGAACTAGCTCTTGTAGAACATGTTGGCCTCCCCCTGCCTCACTTAGATCCACCTGCCTCTGCCTCCCGAGTGCTGGGATTAAAGGCGTGAGCCACAACCCCTGGCAGCAATTAATTTTTGAAAGTGGAATTAAATAGATATTCTTCCTGTGGTCTTCACTTTCCTACTGAAAGCAGGGACTATAGAGAGCTAGTGAAAAATGCAAATCTTGGACCTGCTGAAGGAAAGCAGGCATTTGAACAAGATTTTCAGTTATCCTGGTGCACAGCAGAGGTGGAAAATCCTGGCTAAGGGATGTAGCCCTCCCAGGGAGGGAAGGTATCACGATTAGTCTTCTAGGAGTCAGCAAAACAACGAGCACCTGTTAGAGCCTAAAGACCATGTCTGTTCACTGTTTCCATGATGCAGTGGTGAGTATCCTGGCAAAAGTCAATCCAGGTGCTATGAGTTCCAGATAACTGTAGACCCAAGTTGGCTTAAATGTTTAGTTGGAGATTCTGGCTCACCCCTGCCTTGTCAAGGAATCCCCATTTCCTGCCCCAGCCCTGCCTGATCAGAGTCTCCAAACAAAGGAAAGGTGCCCCAAAACCCATTCTTGCATTGTTGGTAAGTACTGAAGCTTCCTACCCTGAAATTGGCAGCCACCTAAGTCTCCACCTAAGCGCTCAACTTTTGTTCATACTTGGGCTCCAGCCCACCTTGTGGTGGACACATCATCACCTCTTGCCTACAGCCTATAAAATCTCCCTGTTTTAGTACAGGGGGACTTCTCTTGCCTCGAACTCTGGAACCAGAGAACCCACACTGTGAGTTGTTTAACACAATAAATATTTTGCTAAACTTTTTCAATTTGGCTCGATCTGACTTACTGTGTTGGCACAGGAGCGTATCATTGTGTGGAGGTGCAGAAAACCTATTCTTAAATATTAGCAGAAAAGTATACTTCTGAATAGAAACACAAAATAAAAAAAGAGAAAATCAAATTTGGCATCTGGATCCAAGATGCAATTTGAGCCAGGAGAACTAGGCCATCTTGGGGCCCTTGGCACAGGAGGCCTGCAGGATGAGCAGGGAGAGCTGTGTGTGCAAAGGCAGCCACTGAGAACAGGGTGAGAAACTGAACGAAGGGCCAGCTTAGCACTGTTCCAGAAGAGACCTTGTCACTGCAGATGACAGCCCTCAAATTTGTTAAGAAGCATACACATTTTTTTTAAAAAGGAGACAAAACGATTAGGAGCAATAGGATTGAATTAGCCCCCTTCAGAACTGAAGATAGCTAACTACATAGTTATCAAGACAATCATGATTAGCTCACAAGACATTTACATACAGGTCAGACTTCCTACACAGCAAGAATCAAACAGTTAAAGACATAAGGGAACGTTTAATATTTACATGATCTATATAAAATGCTCAGAGATTTCAAAATTATTATATATCACATACATAGTTAATTAACCAAAGGAGAGGTATGCTGGGGCTTGATTGTGAGATTTGCTATATTGATTCTCATATTATTTTGAAAATTAATCAGCTCTAGTAAAAGAGCAAAGGCCTTTTGACAAATCAATGATATTATATTTTTCCTAGAAAATATAAACACAAAAAAGAAATACAAAGAGAGGGAGAGAGAAAAGGAAAAGACAGAAAGGAAGAAAGAAAATCTAGCAGAAAGGTAGATCATTCTATATGCATTAATATGTTTATGGTAGTTAGTGTATTGATACAGTGCCATATATAGTACATAACGGTGTGTGTTCATATGTTATATCAACAGCACATTAATGTTTTTGTTGACATAACTATGACAATTGACACAATATCGCACAATGCCATAAACAGAGCTACAGAGCAGAAGTCGCCAAAGGATGTGAGCGTGACCCACTACAAATGTATAAATAAGAAGGTGCAGTCTGGAATCAAAATACCTGAGGACCCAGAAATACCACTCTTGGGCATATACCAAAGGATGCGCAATCATATTAAAAAGGATATTTGTTCAACTATGTTCACAGCAGCATTATTCGTAATAGCCAGAACCTGAAACAACCTAGAAGCCCCTCAAGTGAAGAATCAACAAAGAAAATGTGGTACATTTACACAATGGAGTACTACTCAGCGCTAACAAACAATGACATCTTGAAATTTGTGTAGAAATGAGCAGTGAGCTGCACTCCCGTCCAGCTCCCGCACGGCTAGCTCTATACCCGAAATAACAACATGGAAACTGTATTCTTTTAAACACTGCTGGGCCCATTAGCTCTAGATTCTTACTGGCTAATTCTCACATCTTGATTAACCCATTTCTAATTATCTGTGTAGCACCACGAGGTGCTGGCTTAACGAAAGGATCTTAACCTGCGTCCATCTTGGAGAGGAGAGCTATAGCATCTGCCTCACTTCCCTTCTTCCCAGCATTCTGTTATGTCTACTCCACCCACCTATGTTCTGACCTATCAGGCCAAGCAGTTTCCTTATTAATTAACCAATGAAAGCAACAGAATGATAGAAGACCCACCTACACCAGATTTGCATGCAAATCGATGGAACTAGAAAAAAATATCCTGAGAGAGGTCACCCAGACCCAGAAAGATGAACATGAAATGGGCTCACTCGTAAGTGGACACTAGCTGTAAAGCAAAGGAAAACGAGCTTATGCTCCCGAATTTTAGAGAAGTTAAATAACAAGGTGAACTAAGAGAAACATCTATAAATTCCACTGGAAAGGGGAAATAGACAAGAATCTCCTGACAAAATTAGGTGCATGATGATTTTGGAGAATTAAGTAAGAAGGGGAAGAGAAAGTGGGAAGGAGGAGAGCTTCAGTGAAAGTGGTGGTTGCAATGTGGGAAGGATAGAGATGGAGAGCGAGGAAAGAGATATTTCATTGAGGGCCATTATAGGGCTAGCAAGAAACCTGGTACTAGAGAAATTCCCAAGAATCCACAAGGATGAGCCCAGCTAAGACCCTAAGCAATAGAGGAGAGGATGCCAGAACTGGCCTTGCCCTGTAGTCAGATTGATGTCACCATTAATGTCACCATAGAACCTTCATCCAGCAACTGATGGAGACAGGGGCAGAGATCCACAGCAGAGCAGTGGGCTGATTTCCTGAACTCCAGTTGAAGAGTGGGAGGAGTGAGAATATGAGCAAAGCAGTCAAGACCATGATGGAGACACCCACTGAGACAATTTACTGAGCTAATGGACCTCACCAACTCCAGTCAGACAGGGAAGGATCTAGCATAGGATCATGCTAGACCCCCTGAATGTGGGTGACAGCTGTATGGCTGGGGCAGACTGTGGGGCCACTGGCACTGGCACCAGGATTTATCCCTGCTGCTTGTACTGGCCCTCTGGAACCCATTCTTTTTGCAAGGACCTTGCTCAGCCTGGATATAATGAGGTCCTTCCTCAGAGAAATGTGCCTAGCCCTTCCTGGGGAGTAGATGGGGGATTGTGAGGGGGAAATGGTGGAGGGAATGGGGCAAGTGGAGGGAGTGGTATGCAAAATGAAAAAGGATAGTTTACTTTTTAAAAATATATATTAAAAAGTGAGGGGAAAAAAGAAGGTGTAGTCTGCGATGCAACAGAGAATGACCCAGTAGGTAGTGAACATCCTGGCATGTGTTCACAGGTGTATAGGGATCATATCAAAGATTTCAGGAAACAGGGAATTCCAAGTTCCCTAATAAACGCTGAATTCTTGACTACCAGCTTTCCTGGCCCTAAGCTCATACCAGAAACATAGCAAAATAGGTGAAAATAATGTAGAATTAAAATTATATAATAGAACCGATCGGTGGTGGCACATGCCTTTAATCCCAGCACTTAAGAGGCAGAGGCTGGCAGAAATCTGTGAGCCAGTTCCAGGACAGGTTGTGAACTTTACTATACCTGGAGTGAAATTCAATCCAGACATGGAGGGCACACCTGTGGTCCTGATCATGCGACAGGAAGACAACCTGCTTTGGATCTGGATCTTGAGGCTAGAAGACACAGACTTTTCATCCACATCTTGACCTGGAAGACACCAGTTTTTCATCCAGATCGTTTTTGTTTTGTTTTGTTATTTGGGAAAGGGTTTATTATTTTTCTTTTGGAACCCGCCCTGCAACTTGCTCTGTAGACCCGGCTGACCTCGAACTCACAGAGATCCTACTGCCTCTGCCTCCTGAGAGCTGGGATTAAAGGCCCGTGTCACCACTCCTTATCTTGATCCAGATCTAAAGGCCAGAAGACACACTCCTTTAATCCAGATCTGGGCCACACCTTCTTCTGGAAGCCTATATATGAACGATGGACGAAGAAAGGTTCAGTCTTTGCTCGCTTGCCCTTACCTTGTCGGCACAAGCATTCCTTCACTGGAGTCTGCTTCTTCAGGATTCCAGCATACACAGAAGACCAGCCGAGATAGCCAGCCTTGGTGGGACTGAGCAGCCACTGGGCTCTTGAACTTCCATTCATAGCCATCCATTGTGGGACTACGGGCTGTAAGTCATAACCTTAAACTCCTCTATATATTCATTTTATATGGCTGTGACTCTGGAGAAGCCTGACTAATCAGGGTTAGTGTTAGGGTTGGGGTTATCCAGTGTCTAGTTCTTCAATTAAGCTGGCTATGGCTACAGGAAGGGTTTTACAACTGTCAGGGAGGAAAATTATCCCAGCATTCAACATCTTAACTATTATAAGAAAAATACTACATTAAGAGAGGGGATTACAATAAAGTCATTTCACAACTGTGAACAAGGATTTGGTTCTTAATACTGTTTACTTTAGTACTGTTTAACTGTTTAACTTAGTACTGTTTAACTCAGAACACAACACTCCTATCCCAGGCCCCTTAACAAGAGGCAATTTTCCTCTAACTTTTCTCAGGTAAAGATTTTTTTCGGAAAAGGATTTCTCTGTGTAACTCTGGCTGTCTTGGAACTCACTGCAAACCAGGCAGGCCTCGAACTCACAGAGATATGCCTGCCTCTGCTTTCTGAGTGCTGGGATTAAAGGTGTGCACCACCACCGCCTGTCCACTTGTGATTTCAATACAGGATTTTCTTTTTAATAGTCTCTCAACTGTCATGGAAATGGCTTTATGAACAGGCTGGCATCCAACACAGAGATTAGCCTGCCTCTGCCTCCCAATTGCTGGGATCAAAAGGGTAAGTAAGCCACCACCACCACCCGGCTTCCCTAGAAGTTTTAACACTCATTGGTTTATCTGTAGGCTGGATTGTCTGATAATTTGATTACCTATCTCTCCTCCTATATAAAAGGCGAATTGGAAGAAAAAGACTGGCAATTCCAGCAATTCCGACCCTGTCTACATCTCAGTAGTGGAGTCTTTCTGACCAGCTCTAAAACCATGGAGGGACCTTCAGGAAACTCATTTCCAAGCCAGCCTTTGATCGTGAGTACATAATTCATACCAATTGTAGAATATTCATTCTTGGTCTGTTTTTTTACATTTAAACCTTTCTAATTTAATGCCTAGTTGTAATCGGCACAAACTGTTAACTACTTTTTAAAATTTGCTGGAAGAAATTTCAAATGTACTATATCAGCTCCAAATGACAAGGCGTCTTTGTGTGAAATGCTTTGGTGGATGATTTTTATCCTTGTATGAACATCTAGCGTGTTCCTCCATAAACTTAGATGGAGGGAATCAGTGTGTAGAGACCCCTAGCTTCCTATCCGTAATAGTATCAGAGCTAGATGTTCCTGAAGCCCGATGACTAGAGTCTTTATTGTAGCAACATTGGGAACCCAGCACACATTGTAATTCTGGGCCCCACCCTAGAAATTTTTGGGTTACAGGTATTTGACATTTAGAAGTTTTCACAGATGACTTTAGCCCATTCTGTGATCTGAGACCCATTTCTTCAGAGAAAAGGGATAATAGACGATCCACGAGCTGATAAAATTCAGCCTAACTCTTAGTAGATTCCATCCATGTGTTATTTACATTTTACTTTCTTTCTAAAGGGAAGGCTCACAAGGAGTATAATACCTCCGAAATTACAGAAGAGGATCCAAGCTGTCCGGAACAAGCACAAGAGCAAACACCGAGCGAGGGCAACTTCTCCTTTGAGGATGACCAGTTGCATCTTCAAAAGTCCTATGACCCGCATAACGGCCCACCCTGAAAATACCACCAGGCGCAACAAGCAAGAAGAAACGCTGGAGAAACCCCAGCAACTCTGTATATTCAGGAGACTGCAGGAATATCACATTGAAGACGGTACAGGGAACCTACTAGGTCCACTGTGTCTTTCTAATCCCACAAAAAGAACTGCACGAAGGTTGCGGGCTGGAACCATGGTTGCTAGTGGTGTCAATGGTCTGCACACTTCAAGGTTCACCTCTGTCCAATCCCCGAGGTCAGAAGGGACAGTGCGAGGGGCTCGTGAGCAATCTCCACCTCCATCCTACAGTCAAGGGGTGACAGTGCCAATGGCTCTTGAGCTGTTGCCATCTGAACCTTCAACAAGTAACTGCTGCGGATATCCGGAGACAGTCCCGGAGGGTGGCGAGGGCCAGGAAGAGACTGGCCGAGGCCTTAGAATTAGACAGGCTTGCCAGGCAGGAAGAGAACATGGAGGCATAGAGTGGTGATGACGAAGTGGAAGAAGCAAAGGTGGAAAGTGTGAGCATGGTGGACTCCACGAAGGAACTTCCTTTTCCTTGTAGGTCTTTTGGGTTTTATTTTGTTTTTCGAGATAGGTTTACTCTGGGTAGCCCTGGCTGTCCTGGAATTCTGGAGATCAGGCTGGCTATGAACCAAGAGCTGCCAGGAATTTGGTTTTAAATAAAGGCTTGCACCATTACTGCCCATAGCATTAATGTCTGTTTTAATAAAACAACCCTACCCTGATGATTGCATACCCAAATCCCTCCCTTTAAAGCTCTTTTTAAAAGGTAAAACTGTAACCAGTAGTGATTTTTATTTTTTTCCTTTTATTGTTTTTTAAGGCAGGCTTTCTCTGTTTATCTTTGGAGCCTGTCCAGAAAATCTCTTTGTAGACCCGGCTGTCCTTGAGCCCACAGAGATCTGCTTGCCTTTACCTCCTCAGGGCTGGGATATAAGTTGTGAACCACCACCTCTTGGCCTGAAGATTATATCTTGATAATACCTCCTACTTGTTACTCTCTGATTGCTAAAGCATCACTAGGTGAGCCTTTCTTACTCAAACAATGCATGCCCAACATTTTGTCATTGTGATGTTACCATCTCTACAGTGCTCAAGAACTCCAACTGAGTTTTTTAAGTGTACAATTTTTTTCTTTTCCTTTTTCTTCCTTCCTTCCTTCTTTTTTTCCTTCCTTCTTTTTTCCTTCCTTCCTTCCTTCCTTCCTCCCTTCCTTCCTTTCTTCTTTCCTTCATTCCCTTCTTTCTTTCTCTCTCTCTTTCTTTCTTTCTTTCTTTCTTTCTTTCTGTCTTTTCTGAGACAGGTTTCTCTGTCTAACAGCCTTGGCTATCCTGGAACTAGCTCTTGTTCATCATGGTGGCCTCAAACTCAGAGAACTGCCTTCCTTTGCCTCCTGATTACTGATATTAAAAGTGTGATGACTCCACCATCTGGCAGAAAAAAAAATTAGTTTGCAATTTTGTTTTGGACTCAATTCATTGCTATGCTTAGCTATATGTGCATGCATATTGCCCTTGGGCCATAGGGTGTTCACAGCTGTCAATATTCACATACTGCTTCCATGATGTTCTGCCACACCACAGCCCACAAACAGAGACCTAAATATAGATTTGAACTTCTGAAAATGATAAAAAAATTAATCTATCTTTCTTCCTTGAATCATTTAAACATTTGTCACAGTAGTAACCTAACTCATAGAGTAGGTTTGGGAGGAGACAGAGGGTTTTGGATGATCTGAAGATCTTTGAAGCTGTTAGCAGTGGTGAGTCACAGGGGTTACACAGTGAATAAGAATGAAGGAGGAGTAGCTGTGCCTTGCACCTCTTAGCACAGGTTCTGCAGTTGACTTAGATAGTTCCTTTACCAGTTCCTTGGGCTTTGAGTAGGAAATCCTCCATCCCTAGCCTACAGTGGTCTTCTTTAGGTATCTGCCGTGCTTTTGTGCCCCTTCCTTTTCTCCATGTAGCAGTAGGCAAGTTCAGTCCCCTAATGGTCAACCAAAGGGTACATTTAGTCTTATCCCGTCCCTTCCTACCTCATTCCTGGCACATAGGCTGCCAAGTGGTTAGAGCCTCCCCCCGCTCCCCATCAACCTGTAAGAACAAAAACGCCAGCGTTCTTGTCAGATGGTTTATTGTAACTCTGAAAATTAAACAGAATACATCTGAAAAGTAGTTAGTCTCAGCTTTCCATGGGACCCATTTGAAATGCAAAAAAAAAAAAAAACTCAGGACATTATTGACTGCTACACTTGTTCATTATTATCGCTTGGAAAAAGAATATCCAAGCATACACTGTTGGTGCTGGGAACAGGTAAAACGCCCTTGTCCTAAGTACTGCCATTTTGACTTCAGATTACATTATACCTGTAGGGTGAAAAAAGTTCAGGTTTCCAATAATTGATGTACCTCCTTCTTAAACCATAGAAAGTCATTATGCATTTTAGTTCTCTAGAAACATTAGGGCTGTTCCCAACAACAAAAAGAACAAGTGAATCTGATTGGTTGGACTGAAAAGCTTGTATTATATATTGATTGACAACTGAAGGAACACTTTAGGAAAGCCCCTAATCTTTGGAATTCTAACTGGTGAAAAATTCTAACTAGAGTTTGGCAACAAATGCTTGGGATATTTGGCCTTAAATATTTGCTTCATTTGGCATTTGGGTGATAGATTAGCTCCTGAATCTGTTCTGTGGCCCTGATTGATTAGCCCCATCCTGCCCCTGCACATGCCCTGCCCCTTTTATTTGTGATTCCTTGTATTAAATTCTGCTTTGCCAAATCTTCTTGTGTCTGTTTGGGTTGATTTGGAGCCTCAGACCACAATATTGGATCATGTCAGTGTTAATTGCTTTCCTCTATGCCCTCAAGTAAAATATTCTTTACAGGATAAATTGCCATGCCAGCAATAATTCTTTGTTGTTCATGAGGGTCCTACTTGGGACCCAGGGATTTAGGTTAGTTCTTGAATTTTCTTGTAAAAATACCCCCACTCCAACTTTCACACAAAACCATGGGTGGAAACAATTCCTAGGATTCAAGTGAGAGTATCAATACTCGAACACCACCCAAGGCTTACAGCAGATAAGATTCCTGGGAAAGAATATGAAATCTCTACTCAGATGACGCAACTGGACAAGATTCTGAAAAACAAAAGGATACTACCTGAGGGCTTCCCATCTACCTAGTGGTACCACAGGAACGGCTGCCCTTCAAGAGCTCTTAGAAAGATTTGTGAGAGCCGGGCGGTGGTGGTGCACGCCTTTAATCCCAGCACTCGGGAGGCAGAGGCAGGTGGATCTCTGTGAGTTCGAGGCCAGCCTGGTCTACAAGAGCTAGTTCCAGGACAGGCACCAAAGCTACAGAGAAACCCTTTCTCAAAAAAACCAAAAAAAAAAAAAAAAAAAAAAAAAGATTTGTGAGAACATTTTTCATTTTAAAGCCAAAGGTGATTAGCTTATTTTCCCCCACTGAAAGTTGTAAGCCCCACAAGGACGAGTATTTTCTGAACCTCTCTTTTGTGTTAGACCCTGTAGTGTTCTTCTTCCTGCTTCCCTTCCTTCCCCCTAGCCCAACTCCCATCCACTCCCCACAATGGGTAAGGTTGTGATGTCCAAGTTTCTGGCCCCCAAATGAATTCATGGAGCAGAATTTCCCATGCAAATGAGGGTTTTTAATGGTATTCAAACTCAGGTTGGGACCAACACCTTTCCAGCACCCCAGCATGATGGGTGCAGAAATGTGGCAGGGAGCCCAGGGAGGGTAGAACTTTTAAAGGGCAAACACCATAATCAGGGGAGTTCATGTCCTGTAATCTTGGGATTGGGTAAGAAAATCTCTGAAACCACCGGTCAGTTTTTGGGTGTGAAAATCTAATAAAGAGTCATTTAAAACTGGCAAGGTATCTTCAAGGACAGGAAGCCTCCTAGGAACATCTGGATCTCGTTAAATTTTATGGCCCTGCTCCTTAGCTCCTTAATTGGCTATTTTTAGGGTATCCTTTTAAATTCTGCTATCACAGCACATTTTTGAAGCTGAGATTGGCCATCCCCCTGCCCTGCAGCTCATTATATGGCTTCAGATGAAGCACCTTCTTTATTTTTATTTTTACCATTTTATTAGAATTAAAAAAAAAACAAAACAAACCCAGAAAAACTAGGGAAGGAAATGATTTAAAACAAAACAAAACCCAGAGCAAATATTAGCGAGATCAAAGGGAATGGCCGACTTCTATTTGATGACAATTTTCTGCCGCAAGGCCCTGGGCCCAGAACCAGGGAGTGGCTCAGGCGGCCGCGGGACCAGGCCGAGGGCTGAGGCAGTGGGTGGCAGTCCATGGACAGTGATGTACTTCTTGTACGCCTCACGAATTATCTTGAAGGCTCGAGCAGTGGCATCGGGTATGTCTGTAACAGTGTAACAGGATCGTGGTACAAAGCTGGATGGTGGGTCACTGGGCAGACCTACCGAAGAGGGACCTTTGGGGATCGCCGTTGGGGAAACCACTCTTCAAATGTTGCATCATCACTAAATGTGATGAAGGTGTGTGAATAGTGAGCAGGAGCGCCGGCAGCTCCATTCCCAGCGTGCGCAGTCAATGCAGAAGCTGCAGGAGCAGGATCAAGTCCTTACACGTCCACATTCTCCTCCTTGGGACTGGGCTCCCCAACAAGCGGCTCCATCATTGAACGGTAGGTGATGATTGGTCCCAGGGCACTTCCGCTTCTTGTGAACCTGCTTCTTTTTGTCGGCCTCAAGACTTTCATAGGTCTCTAGCGAATGTAAATTCAGCTCTTCTGTGATCTTGGCCTCCATGAGCAGCTCTTCCTCGGTGAGTGGTGGATCACAGTGGGGACCTTGTCCCTGCCTCTCTTGAACCCGAAGGAAAGTCTGCCGCGTGTGCTCGGCTGTAGACTGACGCATAGACTTCCGACTGTCAGAGCCGTCTTCCTGTAGCTCCAGGGGGAGCAGCGCCTTCTCTCTGGCCTTCTGAGAGCTACCTGCTGAGGTTCTGACCTTTCAAGCAACTCTGTGCCTCCTCCTTGGCTCTTCGGCTTCTCCGTCACTAGATGGTTCATCTCCTTCATCAAATGTCTACTTAGAGAACATCTTATCTGAGTTTCCTAAGGGTTTAGGACTCAGCAAACTGAGACATCCTGTGACTTTGGGAATTTGCATTGGCATTGCCTCTTTGGGAAGCTTAGGTAAGAGGCTTTGTTTTGCTTTGTTTTGTTTTGTTTTTCGAGACAGGGTTTCTCTGTGGTTTTGGAGCCTGTCCTGGAACTAGTTCTTGTAGACCAGGCTGGACTCGAATTTACAGAGATCTGCCTGCCTCTGCCTCCCAAGTGCTAGGATTAAAGGAGTGTGCCACCACCGCCCGGCTAGGTAAGAGGTTTTGTTATACGAAAATTGACTTGCTAAAGGTGTGAATTGTATAACAATAAAAAAGTCCTTTTCTAAGATAGACCCAGTCAGATAGCCAGCGGCTGGCTTCCCTGTAACTAGAAAGGGTAAAAATCATCCTGGAGTGTTGGGCCAAAATTATCTCAGGGCCTGTACCTCGAGGCCTCTGGGACAGAGAAAAGCCTGGCTCCAGTTCAGGCCCCAGACTTCAAGGCCTGTAGGACAGAGTTTGAGTGAGGATGGGATAGCAAACACTAGGTAGACACCCTTCCAGCCAGCGGGAGGTTTGGCTGGAGGTACCCTAATGTCACAGGATGTTGCTTAACCTTTATAAGCGGATGCTCACAGAAATAAACAGTTCCTGTTTGACTCAACTCCCTATTGTGACTGATTGCCCTGTGTTATGGGGCTGCAGAATGGTCCGATAGTGTGCTCACCTTTCCCTGGAGAATAAGGAGGCTCAGGAAGCCTAGCACTGGAGTGCCCTTTTTCTTCTTTCCTTAGACCTGCGTGAACCCACCTACCCTTCTCACCAATTAGCCAAATGCATCAGATTATGAAGCTGAACTCCCACCAGTGGGATAGGATACAGTCAGCATTATCACTAGGGATAAGTGGGCTGGCTAGTCAGGTTTGGGCTCTGTGCATCTTTTCTACAGAAAGAATTGTCTCCCTGAGACACTTGCTTTGCTGCTATGTCTTCCGTGTGACACAGATTATTTGTTCCGAACAGAAAGAATCTCTGAAGGCTTGTTCTTTAAATTTATTAATATTAATTTTCCTTAATAAAAACATACTATTAGAGTGTGTGAAGTGTGAGTGCAGGTGCATGTGCACCAGGGAGAACAGGCAAAGGTCAGAGGATAACTCTGGGTAGTCAGTTCTCAGGTGTATGTGCGCCAGGGAGAACAGGCAAAGGTCAGAGGACAACTCTGGGTAGTCAGTTCTCAGGTGTATGTGCACCAGGGAGAACAGGCAAAGGTCAGAGGGTCAGTTCTCAGGTGTATGTGCACCAGGGAGAACAGGGAAAGGTCAGAGGACAACTCTCGGTAGTCAGTTCTCAGGTGTATGTGCACCAGGGAGAACAGGGAAAGGTCAGAGGACAACTCTGGGTAGTCAGTTCTCAGGTGTATGTGCACCAGGGAGAACAGGGAAAGGTCAGAGGATAACTCAGGGTAGTCAGTTCTCAGGTGTATGTGCACCAGGGAGAACAGGGAAAGGTCAGAGGACAACTCTGGGTAGTCAGTTCTCTCCTTCTATGGTGGGTTCTGGGGATCAAACTCTGCTGATCAGGCCTGCAAAGCAACTGCCCACACCCACTAAGCCATCTTGTTAAATCTGTCACCCATTATTTCATGAGTCCTAATACTCACGAGGACTTTAGTGAAAGCTCAAGCACCCCCAGACTCATGAGTCAGTCTAGGTGGACTGACTTTTTCTTTTCTTTTTCTTTGTATTCCTTTAGGTTATGAAGCTACCAGGTCAAGGAAGAATGAGTAGATGGACTATGCCAACTCAGTTTCTCCACTCTCTCACTTAGACTGATGTCCCATCGCTATCACAATAGCACATGCTAGGCTTCCAGGGGGTCTTTCTTGTTTAAAAGTCTTCCCTAGGTCAAGCAGTTCAGATGCAGTTTTCTGTATGAGACAACCAAGCTATCCATCTGCATGCCAGTACAGATTTTCTTCTATATTAAAGGTCAGCCCTGTAGGATATCTTCTATCACTTCTACTTTCCTTTCCTTACTGCTCAATTCTTTCCACAGACTCCAACTTCTGTGATCCCAGGAAGGCGTCTTCAGCACAGGTGTAATTAGCAGCCTTTCCCCCCTTGGATTTAGCCTGCTATAATAGCAGTCACACCTGTATTTCATCCACTCCCTCATTTCCACAATTTCCTGCTAAGAGCACACCAGGAACAGGCGGCAGTATCATGCTTTTCTCCCTGCGATTCTCCTATTACACGGTCGAGTTCACTATGGACAGGCAGTGGAACCTGTTGTCTTTCAGCACCCACATGAAAGTGCACACAACCACCATAAAATGCTTACAGTCTGGTCCCACAGCGCCACTTCTGAGAATTGCTGTATGTTTTCTAGTCCACTGACATTTGTACTAGTTACGCAGTCTCGTGTAGTGGACTCCAGTAAGGTGTGCCACCCCACTCCATGCAGAGAAAGACTATCCCAATTAGTGTTAACTGGCAACTTTATAAACTCAACAGTTATCAGACATGAGAACTTCAATTGAGGAATTGCCTAAATCAAATTGGCCTGTTGGGAAATATCTTAATTGGTGCAGAAGGGTCCCAGCCGACTTTGAGAGGCACATAGACAAGTGATTTGCATATAAGCTAGTAAAACATTAGCCTATAATCAAGCCAGAGAGTGAGCAAGCAAGCACAAAGCATTCCTCTTCAGTTTCTGCCTAGAGTTCTTACCCTAACTTCCAAGTATAAGATAAAATAAATCTTATCCTTTCTTAAGTAGCTTTTGGTCACTGTTGTAACACAGCAACAGAAATAAAGTTATCACCCCAGATTTCTTCCCAAAGATACTCCACTTTCAGATGGCTCAGTCTTGTTTGCATGTCTTATCATTCGTATCAGACAGCATGGAATTACCACTAAAGCAAAGGAGAAACACTATCTCCAGTATCAGCATTGCCCCCCAAATTCCACTCTCACAAGGATTGGCTTCAGAAGTACATCTTAAATACCATACAGAGCCCATGCAGCTAAGAGATCTTTGGTTCTGTTTGTCCCTGTATGGGCACCTTTTTCATGTTGTATGACTTTCTGTGGAGATGTAACTCCCCAGATAGGGTGCGAGAGCCAAATTAAGGAAACAATTCCATCAAGCCTGGCTTGGCAAACCAACGGATTATTCAAAGTTACTTAAAGGAGTAGGGATGACTCAGAGGTAGCTGTAACACCAAAAACCCTATCCCTGCATGAAAATAAGCTGCATCCTTAGGGTTCCCCTCCCAATTTATTGGCAGTTCCACACATACAGCAGCAATTACTTACTATTCATAACCTGGGGGATGGCCCCTGAACATTTTGAGTCCTGAAGGTTTGACAAGTTTCCTGTTTCATTAGCTTCCTCTCCCGATGCCATTCAGGGCATCCTTGTGTCCTCTAGGAGATAATATTTCAATTCAGCAAATACCTATACAACAGTTCCCAAAAGATGCTCAACAGATGGGCTAGTATTAAAATAATGGACTGTCTTATGTTCAAATCAGGACTATACTATTATTAGCCAGAGAACTAGGGCAAGTGAACTGATGTGTGCCCTATTAACTTCTTCGTTGGTAAACTGGGAGTAAGGACAGAATACATTGATATTTATCCAGTGTACTCAACAGTTAATTATAAGGCATTCCCACTTGTCTATGAGAAGCACTAAATAGTGTTTGACCATTTATTATGACTGCATTATAGTACTTTGTTATGAAAAACGTGGTCTTTATATAAAAAGGAACACTTCACACAAAAAGCACCCAGTTGTGTATGCACCTAGTTACAGAATTTCAAAATAAAGAGAAAAAAATGACAAAATTTTAAGAATGATAATTCATAATCACAGTGGAAGTCTGCTATGGCTCTATAACAAAATTATTTTAAAAGAAAACAATTTGTACATACCATTAAAATAGAATATTAATGTACATATACCCTACCTATATCAGCATATAAGAAATTATATATTACTTTCAAAGAACTATGGTATCATTTGACAAATCTGTTTACCAGTTAGATACTGCATTAAGCTGGAACTTAACATCACCTCAAAAACAAACAGCAAATCATGTTGGCTTCCACCGGTAAAGGAGTTACTTTTAAACAAAACATGAATTTAAAAAAAAATGTAGAACTAATGTACTCAGTCAGAGGTTTTAGAGGAAATTCCTGTTCTACTGCTTATGTCATCATGATGAAAGCCAAACAGTTCTCCTCACTCCAGACCTTACTTGCCAAGGGAAAGGGTGAGAGGAACAGAAGATAAATGAGAAGTCAGGCTTTCTCTACTGCCTCCAAAGTCCGTGGTGCGCGTCTTTAAACGCCAAGAAATCCAGGAATATTATTCTAATACACTTTTAGATTAAAAAAAAAAACTATTTGTTGTGGGCTGACATGAATGCGTGTCAGATGACAACTTGTGGGAGTCTGAAGCATGACCCTAATTAGTCTTAATAAATAAAAACCTGGAGTTAGATACTAGGGTGAAAACTGAAAGCTCAGAGGAGCAGAGCGGCAGCCTCTAGACTTCTTACCTCTATGAAACCTCAGACCGAATTGGCGTGGAGAGGAGCCTGTCTCTACCTCCCTAGTGCTGGGATCAAAGTCTTCAGTCTCTTCTGTGCTGGGATCAAAGGCAAGAGCCTCCCAAGTGCTGGGATTAAAGGTATGAGCCACCACCACCACCAACTGGCTCTGTTTCTCTTTTAGACTGGAACTCCTGACTTCCTGCTTTCTCCTCCCAAGTGCTGGGATTAAAAGTGTGTGCTTTTTTGTTTGTTTGTTTTTTGTTTTTGGAGCTGTGGTTTCTTACAGTCCTAGCTGTTCTGGAACTAGCTCTCACAGACCAGGCTGGCCTCAAATTCATAGAGATCTGCCTGCCTCTGCTTTACGAGTGCTGGGATTAAGGGCGTGTACCACCAGAGCCTACTTTTACTGTCTGGGTGCTGGGGAATGAACTCAGGTGATCAGGTTTGGTGGCGAGCACCTTCACCCATGGAGTCATCCTGTTGGCCCTAAGTAGGACAAAATGGACACTAGGTAGAAAGAAGAAAAAAGATCAATATCAGAAAGTCTTATACTTTGACAAAAGTACTCCGTCAGTTCCATCTTGCATCAAATTCACAATCCACCTTGCCAGCCTCCTGACTGCTAGGATTACTAATGTGTGCTACCACACTCAGCCCTTCAGAAGATAAGCTATAAATACGCTGCACTGAAATTTGAAGGGCTGTTTTTGGGGTGGGGTTATACATAATAAGCATACATGTTTATAAAACAAAGATTTAAAATTAATAAGCTGGTAACTGTGTAAGACCCGCATTTCTTATTCTCAAAGGAACTAGAAGAAATTTCCTAGCAGAGTGTTTTAAAATCAAAAACCCCAGACTAGCTTCATGTTCCCAGAAATGATAGTGCCCCTCACTCCTACTAGAGAAATGCCAAAACACAAGCATGCCTGGCCTTCTGGTGGAGACTGATAAAGATGTCCTGACTCAGGGACGGCATGACATTGCTCTAAAGATAAAACAAGCTGACAAAACATGATGGGAAAAGAGCAAAGACCTGGGACCTGTGCTAAAGCCCCCTGACTACCCTGAAGGGCTTGTGGTTTTCGCCTTTAAAAAGCTCACCCCACAGAGGGACCCTAGCTCCTCCCTGCCTCGAGTGTGGAGACGAGTTCTGAGCTAGCCCGTATTACGCTTTTGCAGTCCGGACTTCTCTAGTTTTTGGTTGTCTCTCTGGGGGTTGTAATCTGGGCACAACAACTGAACCTACAGACACTGCCTACTCATCCATGTCATTTCCAGCATATTGTTACACAGTTGCTCAGCCAGAGCTGATGCTGCTCAGCCAGAGCTGATGCTGAAGCATCCTTACATGTGTTAGGTCACCTTTCTAAGGTGGCCCTCTAATGTATGTGCTTAAAGAATCACTGCCAAATTCTTCCTACGCCACAGGAATCCTCGAAGGCTTGCCAATGCCTATGATACTCAAGGGGGCTTCTCAGAAAGTATTCTCATAGCTCTTTCAGAAGGGAAAACAGCTGAAGGTTTCCCATCATCACAGCAGAGCACCTCATTATCTGTGTCCAGTAATGTGAACACTTCGCTGTACAGTTTTCCAAATTTCTTTCGTTTTTCAGATGTGTGATTTCCCGCAAGAAAGACTGAAAAGACTGACATCACTAAAGACCATTACCACATGATCAAGATTCTACCCACCAGGTTCTCTCCAACACAGCATCTTTGGGGCACAGTACAAGAAGTGAGCTAAAAAGCATTATCACACAGATGTCTCGGCACAGAGATTTAACAATTTACTGAGTGTCACTTCCTACAAATTAAAAGGATCAAGATCTATTGAAGACTTCATTAATTTCATGGCTAGGTTCTTAGATGGTTTTCAGAGAGCTGTCTTCTGACCTTCAGATATTACACAGTGTTCTCCCATGTTTTACCAAGGCTGGTCTGTATCTGATGAGTGCAATAGGGGAGGTGTGAGACTATAGCTTTTGGAGGTGAGGTCATAAATGATACTTCATTTGTTAACTGGTTTCTCTTGGAACACTTGGGGAGAGGTTCTTCTTTTGCCATATTATAAAGAAACATAATCATGGGAAGATGCTGATATGGTGAGTTGGTGAAGGTCTCCTGTCAATAACCAGCAGTAAATTCCCAGGCATGTGATGAGGTATCCTACAAGTCGCTCCTTCGATAACAACTTTAGATGACTGTTTCAACAAAAGATTCATTTGTTGAATGTAAGCTCATGAGAAGTCCTGCGGAAGAACTACACGACTAAGGTTCCCTTATATTTCTGACCTATAAAGTGTGAGGTATTTGTTTAAAGCCACAAAACTTGAGGTAAGCATATATTACACAGCAATAGATTATTTGTACTTCTGATATAAATTCTCTCAAGTTATATTAGGACCAACAAAGTTTTCTCTCAGTAATTTCTCACCACCATTCATACCCACCTGTTATGCACTCTTTTGTGCACAGAGAGGTAGGAGTTACTGGTGAAAGATTTTCCACAATGGTTGCACCCATAGGGCTTTTGCCCTGTATGAGTCATTAAGTGCTTCTTCACAGCTGAGAGGTTATTAAAAGCTTTTCCACAGTGACTGCACTCATATGGCTTCTCTCCAGTGTGGATTCTCTTATGTACAGTGAGAGAAAAGTTACTGATAAAGCACTTCCCACACTCATTACACTCATAGGGCTTCTCTCCAGTGTGAGTTCTCAAGTGCTGGGTCAGATACGAGCTTTTCCTGAAGGTTTTCCCACAATCATGGCACTTGAAGGGTTTGTCTCCAGTATGGATGCTATTATGCCCAGTGAGAGAGGACCTTGTACTGAAGGCCTTTCCACATTGAGTACATTCATGGTGATTCTGGCCCCCTGTGTGGATTCTCTTGTGGCTTTTGAGGTTACAACTGGTACGGAAGACATGAAAACACTGGTTACATTCATAGGGCTTTTCCCCAGTGTGAATTCTTATGTGAAGTCTGAGGGATGAGGGATCACTAAATGCTTTCCCACAGTAATTGCATTCAAATGGTTTCTCCCCATTATGGATTCTTCTGTGTACGATAAGATAAGATTTACTGTGAAAGGACTTTCCACACTGACTACAGTCATAGGGTTTTTCTCCAGTATGAATTCTCTTGTGCTGAGTAAGGTTAGATTTTGTGCTGAAGACTTTAAAACATTGATTGCATTCATTTATTTTCATTCCATGATGATCTTTTTCCTGTTAATTAGGACATAAATTGTATCTATAATTAATAATATTAATAATGTATCATCCCTCTCTTAGAAAATCTACAACATTATAAAATGGTTTGGCTTTTCTCAGTACTTATATATGACTTCTGCTTAGTTTGAGCTTGTTCAAAGTTACAGCCATTTGGCTATAAATCCTTATATCCAAAAACATTTTCTGACAAATTTAGGACCATTATGTTTCAAACACCCAACACCCGATTCACACTTAATGAAATGGGAACTTGTAGGAACCCTCAGTGAAGAAATGTTTGAAGTTGGCTTAATCTTTTCCTCTAGCAAAATATCATATCTCACAGTATCTTCCCAGACTCAAGTTTAAATGATACTGTTCATAATGACTCCCTTGGTTTTCTCTTTTCTAACATGGGAAAACCAGGAATCATCACCTCCAGTTTTCCTGTTCTCTGGCCATTCGCATGCAATTTTCCAAAAGTGTGTTTCTCAGGAGCCAGCCATTTGACTTTCAGCACAGGCTCCAAATCTGAAACAAGTTAAAAAGAAAATAAGTTAACGGAAGAAAAAAGAAAGATGGTGACATGCATGCATAATTTAAGGAAGACTCTGAGAGATCAGAATATTTGGTAAAGATGGGAAAGAAGGGGGATTTGGTTCTGGAAATTTTAGGAGTTAAAGAAAATATATTCTAGACATATATTGAGACTGATAAAAAATGGACAAAACAAATTATCAAAAATGGAAACTGTGACTTAACTTTAAAATTATTTTTATTTTTAATTGTGTTTAGGTTTGTATATATTGATGTCTGTGGTAAACAGAGGGGTTGGGGTCCCCTGATGCTAGAATTATAGGCAGGTGTGAATCTTCCTGAATGGTTGCTGGTAACTGAACTCTGGTCCTCTCAAAATTAACCTTGGCCCATCTCTCCAGCCAGTGACTTAAAATTTAAAATACAAAGAACTGCACCTTTGTTTTTCCTTCCCAGGCCAAAGTATGAGATGACAAAGGCTGAGCTGAGAGAAGAGTAAAGACAGGGTAGTTCATGCCGATGTTCATACCTACCTTCGTCGGAGGAAAGACCACGATTCACTCCTGCTTCCCACGTCACAGTCACTTCCCAGAGAGCCCATGCCACTTGTGCTCACCTGGACAGATGTCTGGAACACTTCCTCTGACCTCTCTTATGACCTCTTCTTGCTCCAACTGGGATATCAGATTTGGTTTATCAAGGCACCGCCCCATTTGTGGAGAAAATACATGTAATGTTAGGTTTTTGGTTTTAGGACTTTAAGAAATATGTAACAAAATGCCTGTGATTACACCTGATAGATATGGACACTGAAAATAAGTTTTGAAACATCAGTAATGCTATATACAATGGCATGATAAACTCACAGATGGATATAAATCAGACTCCAGAATTGCAGCACAGATTGAGTAACCTAATGCAAATCCAAAATGCTCTAAAATCCAAACCTAGTTTTTAAACTTTCATTATTGATAACTGCATACATGAATACAACAAGACATGATCACATTTATATCCTCCTCACTAGGTCCCTCTCTCAACTTCACGTCTCTCAATTTCCATGATCTGCCACTAGCTCCCCAGTAAGGGGTAGGACCTAGATATCATCTATCCCAACTATGAAGGAATTTGGCTGGCTTGATCTCATGCATGTTTTGTTCAAGGAACCACTGCTGCTGTGAGTTCCCAAGTGTGCCAGCCACGTCATCCAGGAAGCCATATTTCACAGCATTCTCCTCTATCCTCCACATTTTAGGTGCTTCCCACCACCTCTTCTGTGACATAAAGCATTAGGGGGATAGTGGTAATATACATCTTCCATTTAGAAAAGGGAAATGGGTACTGAGTCTCTCTCTCTCTTTTTTCTTATTGCCTATCTCTTTTTTTAAATTAATTTTTATTGAGCTCTACATTTTTTTTCTGCTCCCCTCCCTGCCTCTCCCCTTCCCCTCCAGCCATCCCCCAAGGTCCACATGCTCCCACCAGGATGATCCCAGCTAAGACCCCGGTAAAATGGCATGGTGACTGAGGATATCAGAAGTTGTGGAGTGGAGCTAGGACAAGCTTTATGTGCTGCAGACGGCAGAGCTCAAGATATAATCCCAGCCCTTTGGAGAAGCCCAGAGTGCTGTGAGTGGGTCAGAGGAATCAAGCACCTAACTTCATACTGCTGAACTTTGGTTTTCTTTTGCTTTGATTGTAACTGTGCCATAATTTTGCCCACATGGAGTTGAGAAAGTGTGTCATTCTCTTTTAACTTTACAGAGTTCACAGTTTGGAGAGAGTTAAGAAAGTGTGTCATTCTCTTTTAACTTTACAGAGTTCACAGTTTGGAGAGAGTTAAGAAAGTGTGTCATTCTCTTTTAACTTTACAGAGTTCACAGTTTTGAGAGATATTAAATTTTTCAAGTGACTTTGGAGTTTTAGAGACACTATGGATATTTTAGATATATTTTGAATATTTTCGAGAAACTCTGAACTTTGAAAGAGACTTTCTATATATTTTAAAGATATTTAAAGCAACTGGGCTTAGGAAGGGAACTTATAAAGACTGTGGGACTTTTAAAAGTTGCAAGGTTTTATATATGATATTAATATTAAAATGAGATCTTGAAGATTAACAAGAAAGTAAAAAGTTACAGTTGTGATGTGCTTGTGTGTTAAGCTGACAAGGGGTCAAGTGTACTGGCAAGCTTTATGTCAACAGGACACAAGTTAGAGAAACTTTGGGAGCGGTAATCTCAACTGGGAAAATGCCCCTATCAGATAAGTCTCCGGTGTATATTCTCGACTGATGATTGATATGGGAGGGCCCAATTCCCTGAGGGTGGTGCCACTACTGGGGAGGTGTTCAGGCTGCTATAAGGCTGAGTAAGCCATGAGGAGCTTAGTAAACAGCACTACTTCATGGCTTCTTTACTTGTTCCTGCCTTCGGTTTCTGCCCTGAGTTCTTCTGGTTTCCGTCAGTAATAGTCTTACGAACTATAAGGTGGAAAACCTTGTTACTCTCCAAATTGCTTTTGGTCACAGTTTTATCAGAACAATAAAAACCCTAACTAAGACTGAGAAAATGCAAAGATGCATAATAGAGAAATTGGTAAAAAACTGTAATTTGAAAGGTCATTAGAATCCAAAATACCTACCAAGTTCTCATGCTCTAACAAAAATACTAGCAACCCAAATGGACTTCAATGGACATTTTTCACAGTTTAATAGTTAACAAGAACAAGCAAAGATGCTCAACATCATTACTTATTAGGAAAATGCAAATCAAAGTAACTGGTATCACTTCACTGCCATTGGCATGACTATAAACAAAAGAAAATGTTGTAGACATATTAGTGTGACTGTATAATTGGGCAGATGCCACAAAAGACTTTGACAGTTCATAATAAAACAAAAGAACCCCAGAAATATCACAAGAAATAACAGCAAATGTTTAAGCCAATGTACAAATATTCATAACAATATTATTCAAAATAGCCAAAAAATAAAAAGTATACAAATGTTTATCAACCAATTAATAAAGTTTGGTAGAAACATAATACTAGTCATTATAATGAATGAAATCCTGGTATATGTTACACCATAGCTAAACTTTTAAAATACAGTATCTGAAAGCAGATTAATGATAACCAGGAGCAGTAGCTAAGGTTTGAGAGTTACCTTAGCAAATTCTACATATGTTCTTTCATACACAGTTTCTATCCTGACGGTTTTTGCTTTGTATCATTTTTTTTAGATTTATTTATTATGTATACAATGGTCTGTATCCCTGCAGACAGAAGTTGGCACCAGATCTTATTACCGGTGGTTGTAAACCACATATGTTGCTAGGAATTGAACTCAGGACCTCTGGAAGAGGAGTCAATGCTCTTAACCACTGAGCCATCTCTCCAGCCCCTTGTTTTGTATCTTTAAACCAGGACATATGTTGAAGCTAGGAACTGAATATTTGCCTCTGGGGGTGAATGTCTTCAGGAAAGGGGAGGAGGGGAAATAGTAAAATAGAAGTAAAATGAAAATAGAAAACAGAATATGAGGAGAGAAAAGATCAAGCTGAGTAGGGAATGGGGAAATGAGGTGTTAGCAGGAGTCTTAACTAAATGAAGGGTACATGAAAAAGCCATATGGAGCGGGGAGGTGGTGGTTCACGTCTTTAGTCCCAGCACTTGGAAGGCTGAGGCAGGTGAATATCTGAGGTCAAGGGCAGTCTAATCTAGAGTGAGTTTCAGGACAGCCATGGCTAAATAGAGAAACCCCGTCTCAAAATAAAACAAAACACACACAACACAACAAAAACCCCCAAACCAAAAAAACAACCACTTCCCCAAATGCTATAAGGAAACCTACTATCTTTCAACCCAAGAGGGGAGGAAAAAACACTGCAATTAGAGGGAATAGTTGGACACAGGTGACATGAAAGGACATGGGAGATACACTCGGGAAGTGGAGACATATGATTGAGAAGAGGAAATGGTGGGTGCGGGTGCATTAGGCAAACTAGGATCTAGGAACAAGCTCTGTGGTGGTTTCAATGAGAGTGACTCTATAGGCTCATATGCATGAACTCTTGGGTCTCAGTTGGGGGTTCTTTGGGAAGGATTGAGAGGTGCAGCCTTGCTGAAGGAGCTCTCTCCCAAGGGATGGGCCAGACCCCATCTCTCACTCTCTGCCTCCATCTTGCAGATGATATAAGCTCTCAGTGACTACCAGGGCCATGCCTGTCTGCTTACCTGCCACTGTGGTATCCTCCATGATGGTCATGAAATAACCCTCTGAAACTGCAAGCAAACTCCCAATTAAATGTTTTCTTTTATAAGTGGCCTTTGTCACAATGTCTCTTCACAGTGATAGAACAGTTTGCAAGCTGATATATATATGTGTGTGTGTGTGTGTGTGTGTGTGTGTGTGTGTGTACACACATATATATATTAGAGTTTGAACAGAAGTATGCTGCATAGGTGGAAATCTTAGTGCCAGGCATGAAACACCTCCATAGAAGTTATTGGTCAGAGGCCTCAGAGGCTATGACCACTGTTTACTTGCCCACTACAACTAGACAATAAGACCCTCCTGCTGAAGACACCACTCACTTTGAATGTACACAAAAAAATCACCCTTAAAATGATCAGAAACCTCTTTTACTGATGAATAGGTTGTACTGTGCCAGAAGGTGCTATGCAGGTTGCTGTTGGAGAAGAGACATCAATGGTCTTACCCAGTGCTAGACACTGCAAGCTGTAATACTGACTGGATGGCAAAAAAGTGCCCATTTATGCAACAGTGACTAGCATTTTGGTTATGCAGTTAACTGCTTTCTGACTGGATATTAGGACTCTTCACAGGAGAGATTTCATGCCTGGTACTATAAACTGGGTCAAAAGCCCATGACTGGCGAAATCACAGATCCTAGGAAGGAACATACTTGTGTCTTGCTAAATGGTTATGATGTCAAATTGCACTCTAAATATTTATGTTTATATCCATAGATCTGTTCTTCTCTCGACTGTTCAGAGAAGCTTCTTTCTGCCTTGGGCAGTAGTTAACACAGAAAAACAGAACTGGTTAAAGTGACAAGGGTCATCTATACCCACTCCTCACTATTCAAGGCTTGGGATGGGTCATCTCTACCCATTCCCCACCATCTGAGGTTCATGATGGAGGTACTGGCCAGACCATGTTTATTGCCACAACTATGGAGTTTTAAGGTCCCTGCCACCACCAAGAAGCATACTATGGGCCATTCATCAACACCATTTAAGTGTATGGTGGTGGGGCCTCTTAAAAGAGCTGCAAGGTTTTTTTCAGCTAAAGCTGAGTCAGGAAACCTCTCTTAAATGAGATGTGCTTGTCTCTAGCAAATAGAGCCCATATGAGAAAATGCTGCTACCAAGAAGTAGTGCTTAACTCTGCTTTGTGTTTAGGATATAGTTGTCCACATTGGTACCATTTTGTTGACAGAGGTTTCTGTCCTGCTCAGTCCCCTAGCCCTTCAGTCCCAAAGAAACGCACAGAGGTCTTCATTAATTATAAACCGGTTGGCCTATTAGCTCAGGCTTCTTAAGTCTTACATCCTATATTAGCCCATAATTCTTGTCTGTGTTAGCCATGTGGCTTGGTACCTTTTATCAGCAAGGCATCTCACCTTGCTTCTTCTGTGTCTGGATGAGGACTGCAGACTGACTGTTTCCTCTTCCCAGATCTTCTGTTCTCACCACCCCACCTCTACTTCCTGCCTGGTCACTTTGCCTATACTTCCTGCCTGGCTAATGGCCAATCAGCATTTTATTAAAATACAAGACCATTGTCCCACAGCAGTCTTCTACACCCACTCCCCACCATCCAAGGCTCACTGAACTTAAGTAGATGAGGGGCCAGAAATAATGTAGGAACTATGAGATTGAGGGGGTGATGATGACATGCTGATTTCTGGATATGACATGGCCATTGCATGTATCAACTCATAACAGATGTAGTTACCTATGCAAGATCAAGCCAGTCAAAATTACAGCATAGCTGGTGGAAGGTCCCCAAGGCCTTATCCAGGTCTACTGGATAATCCGTTGGCAGTTCGCTTGCTCATGCTGGAGTGGATGGCCACATACCCAGGCAACACTAATTACTAAGGGGGGGGGGTATTAATAACAAAACAAACAAACAGACAAAAACAAAAAGAGGACGTAAAGTTGAAAGGGAGTGGGAGAATTTAGAGAAGGTGGAAGGAGGCAGTGATGGATGTTATCAATATACATTGAACACACGTATGAAACTTTCAAAGAACACACACACACTCACACCCCACAGAGTTGTCTTAGCCTCTTTTCTTATGCTGTAACAAAATATTGTGACTAAGTACTTTACAAGGGAAAGAGGCCTATTTTGGCTCAAGATCTTGGTATTCAGAAAGTCCAAACAGCATGGCACTAGCATTTGGAGAAGGCCCCTGGCTTTGTCCCAATATGCCAGGGAAGGGCTAGAGAGACTCAGAAATGTATACTGCTCTTACAGAGGATTCAGGATCAAACTGCAGCACTTATACCTAGCAGTTCGCAACTGCCTACAAATCTAGCTCCAGAAGGATGTGACACCTCTGGCCCCCATGGTCACTGACACTCATATACACAAGCCACACATGTACACATAATTAAAAACAATAAAATAAGCGCTCTTTTGCTATTTAAAAAAAGGTTAATATGGTGGAGAAGTAGAAAGGGAATCAGCTGTATGAAGAAGATCTAAGCAAGTGGGTTACCTCCCTCTACAACAATACATTCTTAAAAGAAAATTAACTTGACCCCCAAGACCTGGCTGACTCCCAGGAAACAACATGCATCCATTCTGAGGGTGGTCTCTTGATCTTGATACCTTCCAGTGGGCCCCACACTCAGAAGTTTCCACTACTTTAACATTGCCTTTCACAGAGGACTAAATTTCTAGCACGTAAACCTTGGGAGGCTAACCCAAAACCCAGCAGAAGTAATGAAATGTTCTGAAATTACACTGCTGTACAACATGATAAATAAACTAAAAGCCACTTAATTGTGTATTTCAAAATGATTCAAACACTATTTCATACCAATAAACAACCTGGACTGAAAACTCGCCCGAGTTATTAAATCAATGCCGCACAAGGCTGACGGGGGCTTACCAAGTGAGGCCAGGTTCTTCCAGTTTTCCAGCATTACCTTCCGGTACAGAGTTCTTTGTAAAGGGTCCAGCAAAGCCCATTTCTCCTCTGTGAACTGCACAGTCACATCTTCGAATGACACCAACTCCTAAATCATTCACACATCACAGCTTAGCCAAGCATCCCATTAAAGACAAGGAGAAGATAGCCCAAGGGGGCAGCCCCACAGATGAACCCAGAGCACAGATGTGTAGGCAAGCCGAATTCCATCTGCCTTGGTTTCTGAGCTTAGTGCACTGACTCTTCTCCTGTCTACTGCCCACCTCCCAAAGTTCCTTTCTCTTTCTACTCAGACTCAAGCTCCTAAAATCTCATTTCCTAGTGCTGAGCACAGGCCTGGGACAATCCACAAAAAAGAGAAACAAATGTTACATAAATGAATAATTACCGCATGCTGTGATAAATTGCCTGAAAGAAAGACAGTCAAACTTTTAGCTGACCTCCCCACAAACTCTTAGGAAGCATGTGGGATCCTTAGAGATGCTGGAAGGAGCTTCAAGAATGCAGCGAATGTTGATATCAGAGACATTTTCCCGGACATCTCCTAGCTCTTACCAGAGGCTTGGGGATGCCGGTTAGAGTGTATGAGTCTTTATAGTAATAAAGTTTTATGAAAGGAATGACTTGTCAAAAATGAAGATCTGACTCACCTGTTTCAAGTTTGTCAAGAATTCACTGGCCAGCCCTTCTTTCCCTGTGTGTCCTTTCTCAGGAGACAGTGGGTACAGAGAAGACTGAACTGGGGGAGAAGAAATAAATTCTATTCCCAGGGATGAAGGCAAGAACCAGAATGCTGAGTGTGGGCAGCAGGGCTGACTGGAGGCAGGATGTTGACTTCAGTTTCCAGGCACAGATGGAGTTCTGTTCTTCCTTCCATGTGTACTGCAATCATCTGTGTGCTAGGAGATACTCTGCAAGTGATCAGCAGCTTTCAGTGGAGGCCCTTGCAGGGACCAACGTGGGCCATGAGTTGCCAGCAGTTTCACACTGTACAGTGTAAAATTATGTGTAGCTGGAATAGGAATCAGCCGTAAACAGCAAGGGAATTCTGACATACAGTACAACATGAACGAAACATTTTGTTGAGGAAGGTATTCCAGTGGTAAAGGATAAATGCTATCTGTTTCTACCTACAGCCCTCACTAATACAGCCAAATTTATAGAAGTAGAAGTAGGAGGGTGGATGCCCTAGCCTGGGAAGAGGGATAAAGAGTTAGTGTGCAGTAGGAAAAGAGTTTCCTGTTTCTGAAATGACAGTTCTTGAGATGAATGGTGGTGATGGTTACACAACTACATGAAGAGAGTAATACCGCTGGGCTAGACACTGAAGGATGGGTCAGACAGTATATTTTATGTTTTGTAGGTCTTATGATATTTTTAATGCAAAAATATAATCTGTAGCTACTCTGAGATTGCATTGTTTTCTTTCTCTGTTTATGAATGTCCTTTCTCTTCCTCCACCTCCTCTTCCTACTCTCCTTGTTCCTCTTCCTCCACCTCCTCTTCCTACTCTCCTTGTTCCTCTTCCTCCACCTCCTCTTCCTACTCTCCTTGTTCCTCTTCCTCCACCTCCTCTTCCTACTCTCCTTGTTCCTCTTCCTCCACCTCCTCTTCCTACTCTCCTTGTTCCTCTTCCTCCACCTCCTCTTCCTACTCTCCTTGTTCCTCTTCCGCCTCCATCTCCTCTTCCTCAGTCTCCATCTTCTTTCCTCCCATTCCATTGACAATTTTTGTCTTCATTTCTTCTTTCTGTTATTTATTTCTCAGTGACTGTCTGCTCTCTCTTTGCTCCTCTTTCCTCCCTTCTCGTTTGTTTCTCTCATCTGTGTTCTGTCTCTCACCGGCCCCCAGTTATATTGCCCAATTATTTCCGTTCTTGTAGAAAACCCCAGTTTTTGCCCTTGTTTCTGTACTCTGTATCCATTTTGTTACCAGAGGGAGAATTACCGTCAAAACTGGGGAACTATATAAACTGTAGGAATTAAAACAAGGACTAGAATTTCATGTCAGAAAATACATCAAGCCATCACATTGTATTTCACAAATATATTTAATTATTTCTCAAAAATATAAAAAGACAAGCCTAGGCAGTTTGGATGCTCACCTTACTAGACCTGGATGGAGGTGGGTGGTCCTTGGACTTCCCACAGGGCAGGGAACCCTAATTGCTCTTTGGGCTGACGAGGGAGGGGGACTTGATTGGGGGAGGGGGAGGGAAATGGGAGGCGGTGGTGGGGAAGAGACAGAAATCTTTAATGAATAAATAAATAAATAAATAAATAAATACAATTAGAATGATAAAATTGATCAATAACCTGAAGCATTATGTAGACATAAAAGTTATTATATACTATGGTCCAAAATTAATACTATTTTATGTAGAATTTGTTTTAGCTAATATAACAACAAATTTTGCATATTTATAGAATAATGTATTAATTTTGCATCACTCAGATTAAAATATAGAGATGATTTAAGGCAGGGAAAGTTTATTTAGCTACAGTTTGTTGGGGAATATTATATTAAGGTATTATTTTTGTTTATGTCACACTTGTTTTAAGTCTGTAAAGCTGTGCTGTGCCTGTCTAGAACACCTGATGGTCTAATAAAGATCTGAACAGTCAATAGCGAGGCAGGAAAAAGATAGGCTGGGCTGTCAGGCAGAGAGAACATGTAGAGAAAATCTTGGAACAAAGGGAGGAGTAGCCAGAGAAGAAGGAGGACATCAGGGGCCAGCCATCCAGCTACACAGCAATCCACAGGGCAAGAGTACGATTTACAGAAGTAAGAAAATGGGAAAAATCCATAGGCAAAAGGTAGACAAGATAACTTTTAAGTAAAAGCTGGCAAGCAACAAGTCAAGCTAAGGCTGAGCATTTTCACCTAAGAATAAGCTTCCATGTGACTCAGTTGGGAGCTGGGTGGCATTCCCCTCCCCCCGAAAAGAGCCAAAGAGTTTAAAGCACCTTACTACAACACAGGTTCAGAACATTACCATCTATCCTGATAGGACTCTGGCTTTGGGATTGGGAGACAGCAATTTTATGCATGTGGGCAGACTAGGAAGCAGAGACAGCTGATCTGGAACCAGAGATAGTTATAATATTCATATTGTCTGCTCCTCGTGATTTTCTTCTGCTAGTAAGGACCCTCCTGCTAAAGTCTCTATGCCTTCAAAATACTGTTATAAACTGGGAACTGAGAATTCAAAATATAAGCCTGTGGGGGACAGTTCAGATTCAAGCCATAGCAGGTGCCATGCAACCCTGTGATGTCTTAGAATGTGTGTGCATTGTAATATGTTGAAATCAGGGTAAATAAACTAATCTCAAAGACATCATTTGTTTATCTTGAAAATATAAAAGCCAATCAAGTTTTTATATATAGCCATTATTGTTTCTATAATTATTTACATTTTTTAAAAAATATATATTCTAGAAATTAAGTTCATATTTTTGTTAATAGCACATGTCAATGTATGGGGTAAATTGTATCAGATGTACATTCTCTATATTCATATTAATTCTAACTATGCTAGGTATGATAATTCATTTGAGAGGTTAAGGCTGAGATAGGAGGGAGGATTCTATACAGCCTCTATACAGCAAGTTGAAGACTAACAAGGATTATGTGGAGCCAGAACATGTGGTGTAGGAGGTCCTTCTGTCTTTGTGTTGCTTTCATTGGTTAATGAAGAAACTGCTTTGGGCCAGTTGAAAGGGTAAAATTTAGGTAGGCAAGGAAGACAGAACTGAATGCTGGGAGAAAGAAGGGCGGAGTCAGAGAGATGCCATGGATCTGCTGGAAACAGACACTGAGAATTTTATCCACTAAGCCACTGCCATGTGGCAATACACAGATTAATAGAAATGGTTTAAATTAAGATATAAGAAATAGCCAATAAGAAACTAGAGCTAATGGGCCAAGCAGTGATTTAATTAATACAGTTTCTATGTGGTTATTTTGGGGCTAAGCTAGCCAGGCAGCCAAAACGAACAAGTGGCTCCTTGCAACAATTGGTGCCCACATGGCCAACTAAATCCATGTAAAACCTGAGAGGGCTAAAAAGGAATTATAAATGAAAAAAAATAGAGAGTTTAACACAGCTTGCTGTTTGCTGGCTGCATGCTGCAGCTCCTTTAAGAGAGGTTTTCTTGACTCAGCAGCAGCAGAAAAAAGCCATGCTGTTTTAAAATGCAGCTCCTTGGGCCATGTCACCAGTACAAACTCCAGCTATGTGGACCTGGGTATTTGTGTGCCCACTCAAGGTTGGGAGGAAAGTTGCTGAGACCATGCCTGGGCTCAGTGCTCCCTGCCGGGGCAGGTGATGGGATCAGATCTACTTGGTGTGCATAAGCAGGAGAGCATGGCAGATTCCTACTGCCATACACAGAGATATTTCCAGGCCATGAAGTGTGCTGCATGGCAGACTTAGCTTTTACTCAGAAATAAGGGTTTATGTGCTGCATGGTGCTACCCAGAGCTTAGGTGGTAAGGATGGCTCCCACCTGGTGGTCCTAGAGCTGAAGTGAACTACCTCCACCATGTTTAAATCCTGAGAGAGGTGGATCCAGCACCCAGGGTCACTGAAACCAAGCTGTATAGCATTTTAAGAAATGCTTCTGATCAGAAAAGAAGTACAGATTCACAATAGAACAGATTCAGACATTAAAAGACCTATAAATGGGTCACAGTGTTGAATAAATGTACGTAGGCTTGGTAGAGAGAAGAAAAAGAGTATAGAGAGTCATAAAATAAAGTTAATGCTTTAAAAAGGGGGTGTTTAAAGTCTTTAAAGAGACAGTATAAATAGTCATAGATTAAAAGGAGTAAAGAAAATAAGCCACATAAAAATGGAAATTCACAGAGAGTCTGGATTATGTATATTATTGTGTTTTCTTTGAATTTTTTGACTGTGAAGGAGCTAAGTACAGTGAAACATTTTATTGTATGGGCTGCTAAGCTAAACCAGCATGTATATTATAAAGGTATCTTGACTTCAGAATTTGGGTCTACAAACATGTTGCTTGGGAAAAGAGGTTCTTCTTTTGTTTTCACAGAAGATGAGAACCTGTGGATTCCTTCCAGGCAAATATGGTTTCATGGACCAAGGCCTCCTGATAGATTGTTGTAAACACCCTCAAAAAATTACTTTGCCCAACTGCTGACTGAGATGATCCTAGCATACAAGATACACCATGAAATAACAGGACCCCCAAACAGCAGGAAGCAGTTTGGACAAAACTATGTCTATATTTCCAAATATTGTTCATAGTTATTTATGTGCTATAAAGATAAATAATTTGCTTTGGTATAGATCTTGGTTTATTGATACAAATTTAAGGTTAATTTTTTAAAGTATATTTCTGCTTTTGATTAAAATTGTAATGTATAATTAATCAAGAAATACAGGTTAATTGTCATTTATAATAGTCAAGCTTATAGTCATGCTTTTTAGATTTACTAGATGTATAGAGATATATTTCAGTTAGATAGATATTCTTCAAATCTTTCAGAGACCTTCAGAATATGGCATTTAAATGTTTTAATAACTTAGGACTTTTCATGACAATGAGACACATCTTCTCCTGGTAAGACCAAGCTACTTCAAGAGGATGGTGGGCATTGAAGAGACTCCTTACAGAGCTGGTTAGCCATTGGGCAAGAAACTGCTCTTGCCTGCTTCATGGACTGCTTCATGGTATGCTGTAAAAACTGGACATGCAGAACCCAAAGAGAAATGACTGCTGAACTTGGCTAAAGGTGAGATGATCCTTCGGGGTTCCTGCTTCATGAAAGAGTCTGTGAGACATTCTGCAGGATACAGAAGAAAGTAACTGGCAAACTGCCAGTATAGGCAGTCCTGTCTTTGAAATTTCCTGCTTCATGGAAAAATCTTCTGGACACTATGGGCCTATAAGCTGAAGATGGATGCCCCAATGGTACAGAAAAACTTTAGGTGACTGTCCAGGTAGCAAGATGTCTCTGTCATTTCTAGATTTTTGGAAGTTGCTTGCAATGCACTTCCTGTTTACTTAGGTAATATTATATTTTTCTGGAGTCTATGATGGAGTTGAAGAATTTATAGTTATAGTTTTCCTTTGTTGTGATAAAAGATAAAGTATATATAAATATTGTAACTGTAATTCTTGCTTGATAACTTTTGTTATTTGTAATTTTACTATGTTAAAGTCAAAGCCTTCCTTTTTGTTTAAACAGAAAAGGGGAAATGGTGTAGGAGATCCTCTGTCTTTGTGTTGCTTTCATTGGTTAATAAAGAAACTACTTTGGGCTGGTTGATAGGGCAGAACTTATGTAGGCAGGGAAGACAGAAATGAATGCAGGGAGAAAGAAGGGCAGAGTCAGAGAGATCTGCTGGGGACAGATGCTGGAAATTTTACCTGGTAAGCCAATGCCATGTGGCAATACACAGATTAATAGAAATGTGTTATATTAAAATGTAAGAATTAGCCAATAAGAAACTAGAGCTAATGGGCCAAGCAGTGATTTAATTAATACAGTTTCTGTGTGGTTATTTTGGGGCTAAGCTAGCCAGGCAGCCAGGATGAACAAGCAACTCCTTGTAACAAATATGTCTCAAAAATGCTTTCCACTTAAAGAGTATGTGAAAAATTTCCTTTTGGATCTAATAACAAGGGGTCATTGTGACTTTTTCAAGGGAAAGGGTCATAGAATGATGACAGCACATGAAAGTTCCGAGCAGTCTAAGGAGCTGGTTGGAGGTAAGATGTTCTGGGAAAAAAAAAAACATAATATAGATGTCCCTTCTTGAGAAGTTTGTGGTAAAAGGAAAGGACAGAAAAGATTAGACAAAGGATTTCTGTGTAGTTCAGAGAAATGTAAACATGATTAAATTCCAAAGGACGAATTCTCTAGAAAAAGACATTGAAGATTGAGGTACTTCTTGGTATATTGAGGGCATGAGGTTACAAAACAGGAAGATGGGGAAAATTTCAGACTGGAAAATAAAGGAAATATTAGTATGATTGGAAGAAGTGTACACACAGCCTAAGATATGTGTAAGTTTGTCAACTAGACCCCTACAGCTTCACCTTAGTCAGTTTCCCCATGCAGTACTGGGGAAATTGTAAGGGAACTTGAGTATGTAGGAGGGTGAGGGCTTGATTCCTCTGCTCTTGACTGTGGATGTAAACATCTGCCTTGACTTCCTGGCAGTGATGGGCTATAATAGGAACTCTTTCCTATCCATTGTTTTTACCAGAGTATTTTATCACAGCAGCAGAAAGAGAAATTACAAGTGGAAATGACAAAAAGTAAAAATTCATAACGTATCAAACAGGTTTAAGGTAAATTCAGTGACTTGATAGACTAACACCTTTTGCCATGTTAATGTCAAATTTTTATATTTATTGTTGCACCAAAATAGTATGTTGTGTGTTTTTTCATCAGGTATCATAAGACCAGCAATAGCTATGGCATGGTAATGATAATATTCTTCCTAAGTTGAAGTTTTACAAGGTATGTAAGATAAAATGAAAAGAATTTTTCAGTAATACCAATGGAATTATTGAGATCACAGACTGTAAAATTGAGTATTGACATGGGATCAGGAAGAAGGAGCTTGGATAATGGGTACAAAAGTTACACTAGAAGAATCAGTTCTTATATTCTATAGCAGAATTCTTTTATATTCTATATTAATATTGTGACTATAATTCACAATATTTCATAAATATTTTGAAGAACTTAGGAAAGAGAAATCTGAAGCTTCCCAACATAGAAATGGTAAATGCTGAGATGGTTAAATGCTTGATTTAATCCTAACACGGTGTATATATGTACTACAGGAGCATACTCTCCTGTAAATGTTTGTACCTTGTATGTTAATCTAAAAGAACAATTTCCAAAGAAGTCAAATTGTAGAATCTGTCCAGATGCTCATAATCATATGAATGGATAAAGAAAATGTGGCATATTTAGACAACTGAATTTTTTATTTTTGAGACAGGGTCTCATATAGCCCAGGCTGGTGTCAAACTGTGTAACTGAGGAAGCCCTTAAAGTTTTTCATTTTCCTTCTTCCATATCCCAGGTGCTATCATTACCAATCTGCATCACCACACTTCGTTTTATGGAGATCAAACCTATGTTCTTGTGCATGCTAGGCATGCCAACTGAGCTCTATAGTCAGCCCCTACACAACGGACTGTTACTCAGTCATAAAATAGAATGAAAGTGTGCCAATTACAGGACAGTGGATAGAACTAGAGACCACCCATTATTTTCAGTGAAATAAACCAGGCTTGGGAAGATAAATACCAGGCTGGGTAGATGGCTTTGCTGTGCAATTATGAGAATTGGAGTTTGAATCCCCAGAACCCACATAAAATTCGAGCCAACATCACTAATCAATAGAAAATAACTTAGAGTCAAATTATAGTTTGAAAAGGACTGGAATGGGGAGGGAAGGCAGGCAATTGAATAAATGTATTTTTATTGCAAAAAAAAAACCAAAAAAGATTGAGCCAACATTTAGGAATATATGTATATTTTAATGAAAAATGTTTTTTTTTTTCATTAAAAGAGAGGAGAGGTATATGCGGGCCTAGTGGGAGGAAAGGGAAGGGAGAAATGATGTAATATAATTTCAAAGATAAAATACATTGAAAAAACCCAAACCAAACCAAACCAAACAAAAATACCAAACAGGCAAATGTGGTGGCTACCTGTAATTCCATCACTGAAGAGGCAGAAATAATGAATCTCAGTGTCAAGCTGGCTAGATAGACTACCCAGAATTGGTCTTCCATTGGTTCAAAGAGAGAATCTGCCTTAATAAATAAATAAATCAACTTCCAGCCCCCACAGGCACACATGACCTTGTGCACCCACATGCAAAGATGTAAGCACACACATTTTACACATACACATCCAAAAGAAAAGACAAATACCATGTTTCCTCTCATGTGGAAACTATTTAGAGCAGTTTTGATATTTGTGTTCTTTTCAGTATGGGGAGTGTGTGCATATATTTGCCATACCAAGCATGTGGGGGGGTCAAAGGACAGCTCATGAGAGCCGGTGCTCAGGTTATCGGGTTCACCAACAAGGCCCCTTACCTTCAGAGTCACCTCAACATGGGAGGTGTGTTTTAAATAAGAAGAATATAACACGAAAGGGGAAACATGAGAGGTGTAGAAAGGAAGTGGGAAGAGGAGGGAGAAAAGGCTGCTAAATACTAAAGAACAATAGCAGTGGTGGCGATGATCAAAGCACATTCTTTGTGAATATGAAAATGCTCCAGTGATACCCCTTTGTGTAGTTAATGTACGTGAATAAAAATTAGTAAATAAATACGGGAGCTAAGTATTCCAGAGTCAATTTTGTTTTTGAGAAATATTTATGTTCCATGTACTATCTGTTACATAAAATCTAGCAAAGCCCACTAGAAATTAAAATCTGCTAATGAGTGAATACATTTCTTTCTTTCTTTCCTTCCTTTTTTCCTTCCATCCATCTGTACTTCTTTCTTTTTTTTCTGCTCTGCTGTGAATAGGTTTTCTAAATTACTTATTTTGAACATGACTTTTGGGTTGATTAATGTCTCAGGTTTTGTAGTGATATTATTGGTAGTTTTGCTCTTAATTTTTAAAAATACATATTTATTCTTTGAAAGTTTCATACATGCATGAAATGTATCAATCATATCATGCTCCATTTTACCCCCAGCTTCACCCAAATATCCTTATCACTTCTCCCTTCCAACTCCATGTCCTTTTTCAACTGACTGAAAGCTATTAGTTCTTCCAGTATGTGCATGGATATAGGGCCATCCACTGGAGCAACCCATCAGAGGCCACATACCTGAAGAAAACTCATTGTTCTTCCCTCGGCAGCCATCAGTGCCCTGAGCTTCTACTATAGCTGTGTTGGAATGTTGGCTGGCCTGACCTTGTACATGTTTTGTGCCAAGTAATTAGAGTGTCTGTGAGTTTTTGATTGCAGTGACCCTGTTGTGCCCAGGAAATGCTCTTCTATAGCATTCTTTCACGACCTTGGGCTCTTAGGATCTAATTTCACTGTTTATGTAAATGTTAAAGAGGCTATGAAAATCAAGTGGTTCATAACAAATCCATCATCAAACAACACAGAAGAATGGCAGAATTGAGACTTAGAGGAAGACTGGGGGCTGTGTATCATGAGAGGGAATGTGAGGTCTTAAGCAGTTGGCTGTGCATTCAGAAAGAAGAAAAGTACACTCAAGCAAGGAGGGAGTTTTGCCAAGTGTTTGGAGAATTTAGATTTTGAGCTTTTTGTGCTCAACTTAGCTCTGTTCAATGATGTTCCAAACTTATTACCAGAGGGAGAGAGGGAAGGTGGAAGTTAAAAGCAACATTTATAATTGGTAAGTGTCACATGGATAATACAAGGAGACAGCCTTCATTAAATGTATCCAATTTTATGACTTATGCTTATAGGGTTAAGAAAGGAGTCAGATGGGCAAGACTTCACAGAGGAAGCAGTGTGACTGGGAAAACCTATCAAAGCCAAAGCCTTGTTTACACGCCTCAATCCCCTTGAGGATGTCCAATTACACATTCAAGAGGCCAGTCACTAGAGTCACATCCCATGTGGGCAATGAGGTAAGATATCATCAGTGGGAGGAGACCTTGGTCAAGCCCCAACAAGCCTGCTGGCAGAAGAGACTACAAGGACTCCAGGCCTACAGCAGTGCAGGAGAACTTTTGAGCACCTCAGATCTTGCCAAAGCTTTGCAAGATCTTAGACCTGGAGGCACAGATGCGTCTGTTTCAGAGACTCAAGCCAACAGTGTTGACTGTAGGTCCACCCATGAGTCATCTTCACATTTGGCAGACATGATTCCAGAAGCAGGTATCCCACAGAGCCTTTACAATCAATTTCTCGTCACTGAAGAAGATATTAGCAAACAGGAAAAGAAAGTGAAACGAGCAAGAGAAAGACTGGCAGTTGCCATGATTGCACACAGGCTAGCAAACGAGGCAGAGAAAGTGAGGGGGTCAAAGAAGACAACCTTATAAATACAGGGAGGGGAAGCTGGGGAGAAGATACTGCAGATGGAATGCAGAATTGTTTTAATACTTCTTTGCAGTGTCTTTTGTTGTTTTGAGAGTTGAAACTTTAAACTTAACAACACTTCAATAAAATTCTTTGTTCAATGAAAAATATATAAATGATAATTATTATTTTTCTCTTAATCTACCCACCTCTTTCTCTGTATTGAAGGTAAAACCCAACTTTCTACTCATACGAGGTGAATACTCTACCATAGACCTACATCACCCAGCCAGTAATTATTATTTTTTAAAATCATTTTGGGGGCTGGAGAGATGGCTCTGTGATGAAGTTCACTGGCCAGATATAACTCCCCCACATCTACATAGGAGATTACAACTATCTATAATTTCAGTTCCAAGGGGATCCATTGCTCTCTTTTGATCTCCACAGACACTAGGTATACACACAATACATAGACATAGATGAAAGCATATACATAGCAAATTATTTTTAATTATGTGTGTCTATGTATTACTATGTGCACATGAAGTGACTAGAAGGTTTTGTATTCCCTGGAATCGTAGCTATAGGCATTTGTAAGCCATCATGCACTGGTGTTTGGAACCAAACTTGGGCCCACTGTGAGAGTTTTAAATGATCTTAAATATTGAACCAAATCTCTATCCCCAGTAATTATTTTTGAGATGAGAATTGAGATGAGAAAACATTTTTCTAAGTTCTTTATACTCCTATATTTACTCACCATTTTTAAAAAAAAAGTTTATGTGCATGAGTGTTTTACCTACATGTATGTCTGTGAACAGTATGCAGGGCTGGTGTCCATGGAGGCCAAAAAAGGATATTGGTTCCCCTGGAACTTGAGTTATAGACAGTTGGGCTCTGCCATACAGGTTCTGGGAAACAAACCCAGGTCCTCTGGAAGAACATAAAGTACTCTTAACTTCTAAGCCATCATTTACTAGATACCTAATAGTCTTGCATTTCATTAGTAGTGTTTAAAAAATATTTTTGCCTTCTGACATTCTCAGAATGCACAGTCTCACAGTAATCCCTCTTTTTTGCCTTTACAGTCTTTTTGTCCCTTCTTAGCAATGATCCCTAAACCTTAGGTTCAGGGGTTACGTTATATGTGTATCCATTGGGACTGAAGTCACAACTCTGCATTTTGATTGGTTGTGGTTTTCTGTAATGGTGTGTGTCTGCTGTAAAAGAAAAGTTCCTTGATGCAGGGAGGACTACACTTATCTGTGTAAAGGTATATGATACAGTGTTTTGATGTGCCTATATAGTAAGATGACTTTTACAAATTAACAGCTATCT
This sequence comes from Microtus oregoni, assembly GCF_018167655.1. Taxonomy (NCBI): domain Eukaryota; kingdom Metazoa; phylum Chordata; class Mammalia; order Rodentia; family Cricetidae; genus Microtus; species Microtus oregoni. The sequence continues at coordinate 35,590,682 of NW_024543067.1, forward strand.
TGTATTGCTTTTCTAATTACTAATGAAATACATGTTAAGTCAACTTGAGAAAAGAGGTTAGTTTGCTTCATAGTTTGAGGGGGCTAACTATGAAGTCAGAAGCCTTGGCAGCAGGAATATGAGACAGCTTCTCACATTGTATTTACAGTCCGGAAACAGATAGACAATGTTGGGTTTCTATTAATTTCCTCCTATTTATTTTCTTCTTATTCAGTCTGAGATGTCAGGCCATTAGATGGTACCACTCATGTTTAGGATGGATCTCCTTTCCCCAATTAAATTCTGAAAATAGTCTCACAGATATGTCCAGAACTGTGTCTTCTAGGTAACTCTGGAGCCAGTCAAGTTGACAATGCAGATGATTACCTCACGCTATTTCTCAAAGTTAACGATCTTATGGGTAGTACTGACACCCAGCATCTGGCTTAGTCAATTTCAATTATATAGCATGGTGTTACTGACTGGAATCCTATACTGCACTTTAGAGCTCTGGACATAGTTTTTCTACATAACTTCAGTTTTGTGCTCACTAATCTGCATCTGTCCATGTTCACTCCTGCCCACAGTCACAATCATTCTATTACCTGTTTTCCTATATCTGTCTTTCCAAAGACTACATATAGCTAAACCATGAAGTCAATCACCTCCCACTGTGTGTGTGTGTGTGTGTGTGTGTGTGTGTGTGTTAGTTGTATGCCACAGAACAAGTCAGAGGACAAATTCACGCATTGATCCTCACCTCTCACCTTATTTGAGGCAGGATTTCAAGCCCATGAGCTTCCACGGAGTCTCTTGTCCCTGTCTTATCCCAGGAGTGCTGGGATTTTAGATACATGCCACTGTGTCTAGCTTGTGGAGTTTAAACTCCATGTCTTCCCAGAAAGCATTTACCTGTAGTGGCATTTCAATTGTATTTTAATAAATAAAGCTTGCCTGGGGATTAGGAAAACACTTGTCAACCTTACAACCAGGTAGGGGTAGCACACACCTTTAATCCCAGTAACCACACTAGTTGCCATAGAAACTGGTGATGCATGCCTTTAATCCCAGTGGTGTATGCCTTTAATCCCAGACCTAGAGAGGATTATAACACAGGATGGACAGCTTGCAGACACAGTCCCATTCTGAGATTTCTGGAGGCAGGATGACCATTTTAGACTGAGGTCAAGGAAAGAGCCAGTGGCTGACTGTTTTGCTTTTTGGGTCTTCAGGTTGAACCACAATTTTTCTTTCTGAGTCTTTATTAATTGGGCTTCATTTACCTACTAGACTATTCCGCCAGTTTGCATATTTCTTTTTATGTCAATCTTATTTTGCTTAAGGTCAACAGAAGTTATTTTGTATGTGTGGACAGAAGTTTCTGTCCCACCCAGTCCTGCAGCCATTCAGTCCCAAAGAAACACACAGAAGCTTATGTTAATTGTAAATTGTTTGGCCTATTAGCTCAGGTTTATTAACTGACTCTTACAACTTAAATTAATCCATAATTATTGTCTATGTTTAGTTGCATGGCTTAGTACTTTTAATCAATGAGATATTCTCATCTTGTTTCCTCTGTGTCTGACTGAAGACTGCATCTCTTCCTTTCCTCTTCCCAGAATTTTCTTAGTCTGGTCGTCCCACCTATACTTCTTGCCTGCTAATGGATAATCCGTGTATTAAACTAATACAAGTGTATTACTTGTATTACTAATACGTTTGTAAACTAATGCACTTGTATTAAACTAATACAAGTGACAAATCTTTAGAGTGCACAAGAGCATTTGCCAGACCTGCTGACATAGCTTTTATATGCCCAGCAACTGAGGAGGTGGATATGTGTATGTGGGGTCAGAGTTACAAGCATCGACTATAGATCTACAGGGGGCACCACAGAATTCTGTAGTGCCTTGTCCTTACAGATTGTGATGGCTTATTCTTGGCTGTTAATTTGATCACATATGGAATTAGCTAAAACACAAAAGGCTGGGCTCATCTCTGAGGGATTTTTTTCTTAAGTCATTTGGAGGGAAAACCCACTTTTATTCTGGATCTCTGGGAAGATACACCTTTAATCCAGATTTTCTGAAGTCAGAAAATCAACCTTTAATGTGGGCCACACTTTCTGCTGGCAGCCCTTGAAAAGACTTGGAAGAAGGAAGTTTGCTTCTCTCTTTGCTTGTCCTTGCTTTCACTATCAATTCCATTCCTTCGCTGGCATTAGAGCTCATTTCTTCAGGATTCTGACATATACTGAAGACCAGCTGAGATGTCCAGCCTTGTAGACTGAACAAGTACTGAATTCTTGGGCCTTCCATTAATAGACAGCCATTGTATACTAACTGGATCTCAGCCTGTGAGCCATTTTAACTAACCTCCTTTCTCTCCCCCTGTATGTATGTATTATATGTATGTATGCATGTATATAGATAATAGATATAGACTATATATAGTTATAATAAACAGGTATAAGCTAAAGCTGCCCAGCCACAATATATTGGATTTATACAATGTTTCAGTATTCATTTAAGTAACATTTTAAGTTTTATGTCTGTTTTCGAGATAACTTTTATTACATTTTGTGTGTGTGTGTGTGTGTGAGTGTGTATATGCACATGCATGTGGTGCCAGGTACCCATGAAACAGTCAGAGAATTGCTTGGGGTAATTGGTTAACTCATTCCACTATGAAAATCCCAGGAATCAACTCAGGATTTCAAGTTTAAGAGTAAGAGCTTTTACCTGCTGGGATTACATGTGTGTGCTGCTACACCTGCCTCTATTTCTTCTGATAGTTTGTCTAGATCAGTACCTTGAGTTTAAGTAATTCTTTTTCTTCCTGCTCTAGCTAGATCATGTCTTTGAGTCTCCATTCCTTTAGCTATTATGTGTAAATAAAACCATTGAGGACGGTGTCTTTGTCTATGTCCATGGGATGCTGCTATAACACAAAGCCACAGACCACTCAACTAATAATTTATTCTCTTACAATTTTGGTGGTTGGGCATTCCAATATCAAAGTAGTGGCTTCTGAGGTGTAGCTTCTTGGGTCATCCTTCTCTGGTAGAAGGTAGAAGAACAAAGGAGGAAAAATGGTAAGTACCTTTTTGGAATCAAAGGAGGCAGAAGAACCAATGCCCACAAGATCTTTGTCAATAGCAATTTGATTCCATTTGTGGTGATAGAGAGATCCTACATGATCAGAACACTTATTATTCTCAACTTTCAAAACTATTGCCTTGGTGCTCTGTGAGTTTTGGGGGCAAAACCTGAAAATAAAAACACTCATCCCTGAGAGACCAAAGAAACAAAACCACCTAAGTCTAGTTGGTGAACCACTGGAGTTGCTTACAGGTAAACGTAGCTGATCACAGAAGTGTCTACCCCAGGATGGGGGACTACTATTCAAGACAGCTGTAGCCTTGAGGATCCCTGCAGAATCTGAAGGCAGTTACATGGGTATTCTCCTGTGGCCAGCAATTGTTTACTGTGTTTTATCCTTGGAGATAGGCCCAGTGAATCTTGTAACTTTCTTTCCCTGTCACCAACTTCATTTTTTAAAATAAAGATTAACTTTTATTTATGTGTTTGTGTGTCTGTATATGTGTGCACATATATGTGCAAGCAGGTGCTTTCAAAGGTTAGAAGAGGGTGTCTGGAATTACAGGTGGTTTGTGAGCCGCCCAATGTGGGTACTGGGAAGAGAACAGATGAGCAATATGTGCTCTTAACTGTGGGCTATCTTTCCACCACCAACTTCTTAAGGATTAGGAAGCTCCCTCAAACTAAAGGTAATGTTTTAGTTAGAGAAACTAACTACAGAACAACCGGGGATTGCATTTCTAACATACAGATTTTGGAAGGAAGGGACACTTATACCACAGCAGGAATATAACAAAAATAACATATACAGAGTTTGTCATCTGTTGTGTTTAACATGTGCTAAATTTTATCACCTACTGTGATGTTAATTTCACAATAAAAATCACATCTATATAAGTTTTATAAGATTAAATATAAGTCCAGATAAGATTAAATTATGGTTGTTTGGGAAGTTGTTAATTAATGCATAACTGTAATAAGTATAACAGTAATCAATAAGAATTTGAACCATCGTGTTTTTGAGTGTATTCTCAAAGAAAGACTGCTTAAGTAGACTGAGGGTGCCAGACTAACACCAAAGGAAGTTTCCAGTTTTGTCATTTTGATTCTTAGCCATTGACTGTCATCACTTATGATTTTCCAGATGTGTAGAGGCCAGGTTAAGAGTGTATACTACTCTTCTGAAGACCCAAACTCAATCTCCATCATCCACATCTGGTGGCTCGCAGGACTTTGTGACTCCCCTCCTGGGGTATCCAACACTCTTCTGGCCTCTGCAGGTACCTGGCATGACACACACAGATAAACAGACACATCCATAAATTATATAGATGTAATTTCTAAGAAGTATGTAGAGAACATACAGTGTATTCCAGAAAATTCAAAGCAGGACAGTTGTGAAGCTAGTCTATACTGCTTACTTATGGTCAGAGCACAAGAAGATAAAAGAAAATTTAAATGGCTTGACTTTTCCTATTGTCCTCCTCCATTTTAGTTTTCCATAATGCTGTCAGATTCCAAGTTCTAACTCTGGTTTTGGAGTCATTTCTGACCCAGTCACTCATTCCTTTACCTACTTCCCGTTTGGGATGATCCAGAAGGGGAGAGGGAAATGACCCAAGAGGGTTTGGGTGGAAATCCTATGGCAGAAGAGTTCAGAGAATTTAAGTTTTTTTTTAAATTAATTTATTTATTTACTAAAACTTTCCACACAGGGCAGAGAATTTAAGAGAAATTTGAGATGGCCAGACCTTCATGGGGTTGAGGAATTGGAGAAACACACATCAGTGTGATGACTGTCACTGGAGTCAAGGGAAGGCATTCAGTGTGTGACTAGGAGTGTGCACACCACATTGAAGGGGTGTGTTCATTTCACATCATGACAATTTCTATACTGGTATGGTTTGAAAGTAGATCTTCTTCCTTAGAGTCTCACATATTTAATCACTTGTTCTCTCCAGCTGCTGACACTGGGGTGGTTGTGGGAAAGTTGTGAAATGGAGCCTTGCTGGAAAAAGAGGTTTATAGGGTGATGAGCTTTGAGATGTCATAGTGTGGCCCTGCTTCCTGTTTTCTGTTCCTTAACTGCCTGTGTAATATAACTAGCTTGGTGCCTGCTCTGGCCACCACCATATCTCCACCATAACTGACTGTGTTCCACTGGAACTGTAAGCCAAACTAAGTCCTCATTTATTTTACTTTTTTTATTCATTTTACAAACCAGCCACAGTTCCCCCTCCTTCCCATCCCCCCACTCTCTCTTGCCCCCATCTCATCCCATTCCCCACCCACTCCTGCCAAAGGGTAAGATCGTCCATAGGGAATCAACAGAACCTGGCAATTTTTTCTTTATGTTGCTGTTGTCAGATATTTTGTTTTAGCAGCCAAAAAGTAACTAATACAACAGTTTGATAAATTCTGCTGTGCTTGAAGAATGGGATACCATGAGGCCACAGGCGACAACAAAGTGTCTCCACCAGGACTTAACAAAGGAGGAACATTTCTCTCTTGTCTCCAGGGACCTCCTCAGGAATCAAATCAAGAAAGTCACAGGTGCTGAATCTGACCCATGTGGTTTATTTATTCTTTGGACCCTGCTAGGGGAAAGGTACTGCTGGCAGGTGGAGTCACGGGAGCTTCCTCAGGTCTAGGTGAGGCAGGTAATAACCAAGGCGGTGACGTTGAACCTGATAGTCTCCCTCTTTTTTTCTTCTGCAGACAGTCACCTGTGAGAGTCAGGAGAAGTCATAAGAATGAATTAGCCAGCCAGCCGGGTAGGGGAGAAATCAGGAATAAAAACATGACTAAAACCAGAGCCGTGATATTTCTTATATTACTCTTCTTCCTTTTTCTGTTTAGGTTTCTCCTTTAAAACACCCTTTCCCCTTTCTAGTCTCATTAATTCACCCATATATTTCCTTCTGAATTAATTTATTAATATTAATTAAACACTTAGCTATCAGCCATGTATAAAATTGTCTGTAATCCATCAATAATTTAGTCTCTACTTGCAACATCAGTTGCCTCTGTATATTATCTATTAACTTGCAATCATTTATGATTCATCTATCGTGTGTTAATAATATATTCTCTATTATCTATAAAGCTACTCTCAAACATCTGTGTAGCCTTCTATCAGCATCTGTCCACCATCCATTTATCATCTCTCTCTCTATATATATTTCTAACTATTCAGCACTTATCTACTATTTATATTTTTCTCTAAATAATGTTTTCTTATCTCATTCTCAGCTTGATTTCTGTGCTTCTTCCCCACTGTCATTCTTTTAGCTTAAAAGGGAAATAACTCACATGCAATAAAGTCAACATATTTAAAGGGAATTATTTAGCGAAGCATAGTGGTATGTGTATCTACTCCTAGCAGTTAGAAAGTTGAATTAGGGAGACTTTTAATTCAATGTTAGCATGGGCTATATTGTGAAATTCTGTTTCAAAAAGAATGAAATAAATTATGAGTTTTAATTACAACTCCCTAAACCATCATTAAGAAAGGGGATGAAAAAGCACCTATTCATTATCTCTGTGGTCTGTTCATCATAATTCTTTCTTCCCTGCCATTTGCAAACATAATTATGTTTGCATGACTCAAGAAATCAGGGCTGATTTCTGTATCTACAGGTTAACTATTCATTATTTTTTTATTATGGAATAGCATTCAATTGTTGAACTATACCTCTTGATGGAAACTGATCTTGTTTAACTTTCAGGTTGAGTTCATTCTCTCTTCTTTCTTTTCTTTTCTTTTTGGTTTGGCTATGACTAACAAGGTGATTATGCCCATGTACATATGTACAGGTCTTTGGATAGGTGGTCTCTCTTTAGAGTCTTCTAAAGGACATTTTCATATGATATATTTTGATTGTTTTCCCTCCCCTAACTCCTCTCAGATCTTCTCCATCTCCCTAACCCAATCGACTTCGTGATCTTTTGCTTTCTCTCTCTCTCAAAAAAAAAGCAAGAAAAAAATAAAAATGAAAATCCAATAAGACAAAAGAGTGCCAAAACAAAACAAAAATTTCCCATCCCTCCACTCCAAAAATCCCAATGAAGTTCATTTTGTGTTGGCTAACTACTCCTGCCCATGGTGCCTGCTCTGGAGTGTGGTGAATATGCCTAGTGACACTCCACTGAAGAAAAATCATTTGTCCCTTTGCCAGCAATCAATTGTAAAGAACTTCTTGGTTAAAGGTGGAACTTTGTATCTCCCTCCCCTTTTCAGTGCCGGAATTTTGTCTGGCTTGAATTTGTACAGCTCTTGTAGAAAGGCATGTTCATTTTTCTTGCATAAATTAATAGGATTGGGATGGTTGTGTCCTATGGCCAGTATATATTACTCTCAAAGAAATGATCAACCTCCATTCTGTTAGCTCTCAGTAAGAGTTCCTGTTACTTCAAATCTTCGCCAACACTTACTGATATTAGCCTTCTAGTTATTGTTTTATTCATTTTGCTATATCACTGTGTACATTTCACTAATGACTAATGTTAGAACTTTAAGATCCATTATAGAGCATGCTGACTACAGTTAATGTAATATATATTTCAGAAAAATCCAGGGTAAGATTCATACCACATAAAAGGATATGATGATATTTACTTGGTTTAGTCATTTAATGAATACTTTGTAAATCATACAAATACACATTATCTGCCAAATAGAAAAAAATAGGTACTAGGCATGGTAAAACACACTTATCATCCCACCACTTAGGAGGTAGAAACTGGGAGGTGGGAGAGTTTTTGAACTCAAGATCCTTTTTTTGCTACCTCGTGAATTTGAAGCCCGCCTGGGATAAAAGTAAATAAATAAATATCAGTACAGTAAAATTAGAAAAGAGAGATTAAAGTGACCAGCCACATATAATCTAGAAGAAAGGGTTCACAAATTATATCACCAGCAAGGGACTTGTTTATGTATAATAGACAGTTGTACTGTATAACTCTAGGGCCTTATTTTATGAATGCAGTGTTATTATGCAAACATTATAGACAGTATTTAAACAAGCTTAGATGGCTACAATGACACTAGGCAGCATCATTTTTGGAGGACATTGTCATTGATGTGACATAATTATCACATCCTAGGATCATCCTCGACCAAGGAAGTGCTATATGAGTCATGCCTATTTAAAAGTTCTTAATAAGGCAGTATTGAGAACACAGGAAACCCCACAAACTTCCTTGCTCACCAGGAAACAGCACATCAGGCATGTGATGAATACCAGTAGTACAGCCAAGCAGATGAGAATGATGGCCCAGAAGGGAAGACCTGGGAAGACAAACAGTGGAGTGAATCTCCTATTGCCCCTCGGGCAATCCTTCCTGAGCCCTGTGTGGCCTGAGGATGGATATGAATCTTGTGGAGAGAGCTTAGTGATTCAATTTCACATGAACCCACATCCCATTTCTTCCTGTATGGGCTTCCAGTATGACGGAATCCTTAATGTCTGTCCACTTGGTCTCATCAGTCCTTGCCATGGTTTGACCCTCTTTCATCTTGATCCTTTGAACACAACACTTGGTGACAATGTTACAGAGAAGGTGCTCCTTATGATACCCCAGGCATGGATGACTCCGAAACTTACCAGAATTCTTTATCACATCATCCCTGTTTGAAGAATACCCTGGAAATAAAAGAAAACAGAATGAGCATGTCTTATTTATTTATTTACTTATTTATTTTGAACTTTTTCAAGGCAGGGTTTCTTTGTGTAGTCCCTAGCTGTCTTAGAACTCACTCTGTAAACTAGGCTGCCTCAAAGTCAGAGATCCTCCTGCTTCTGCCTCCTGAGTGCTGGGAATAAAGGCATGTTCCCTACATTGTTTGGCAAGCCTTCTTTACTATCTGAGGCTAGGTATAAATACAAGGTCTTAGGCATGAGAGAATAGTTTTAAACCACTGAGATAAACCCTCAGTCATTCTTTTCTTTCTCCTTTTTAAATTTTTTTGCTCTTTTGAGACAGGATTTAATTATGCCCCAGCTGACCTGGAACTCACCATTTTTTTCCAGGCTGACCTTGATCTCACAGAGATCTACCTGCCTCTGCCTCCATAGAACTTAGATTAAAGACATTCATCATCATGCCTGGCTGTTCATTTAAATAAAACTTTACAGAAATAAAGAAAAGTAGACAGAATAATGTAATAATTCACTGCTTAAATTTAACTATTTTATCCAATTAAAATAGTATTTACAAATGATTGCCATTTACCACCCTTGCTTCATTGGGCATTTTAATTCAAATTTTAAAATCAATTAGACATCATAAATTTTCCCTGAAAAAAAAATCTAGCTAAGAACCCATGCCTGGGAATATCATCTTGCCTTCCCTGACCAGGGAACCTTACCATCCACAAGGACACTCTTCCTGTCCAGTGTGAAATTCAGCAACTGGGTACCATTCTGTGTCATCCGAAGGAATTCCTCATAGATAGCAATTCTGTCCACTCGCCGAGCCAATGGTGAGAAGTTACACAGGGAATCTACCCCTGTGTGGTTGCTGTTGGAGACAGACCTGAAAAGGCACAGAGGATGAAGAAGGGTGCTTCTTCTTCTACGTTTATTATATATTCTCCATTGCTATTCTCTTTCTCAGAGAATTTTGTCCAACAATGTCCACATTCTGCACCTGCACTTTCAGATACAGGTATTAGTTGTATCATATTGCTACTTTATACTAGAAATGTGGCTAGGCCTAAATGAGTATTCTGTATTATATTTTTCTGAAGGTTCTGTGATCATTGTGTAATGGGGCAGAAATATTTTACAAGCCAGAGGTCAGGGAGGAGGGCTGTGAGATATGTTTTCCAGATATAACTGGGTCATTGCCTTCATGAGGTCACAACTGCTGTTGTTTGCCTATAAATAGCTTGCACAAGATAAAGCCAGGTGAAGACCTTGTTGCTGAAGGGAGCATAGACTTTTTTTCATGGGACATGAGAAGTGAAGCTGAAACTGACCAGGAAGATTCATCCCTAATCGTCAGCTTTCACAGCACTGGGAGATGCTATGCAGGATTCTGGGGCAGGGGTCACTAGCACTCTTACTTGGCTGTTAACCCTGGGAGCTACAATTATGATCAGTCTGGCAAGACTTTCTCATGAGTTCAATAATGGCACAAATGGTATAGGAGTAACCAATTGCTTTCCAATTGGATTTAAGACCTGCTTGCTCTACAGGAAGAAACATATGCCTGGTACTTTAAATCTGACCAAGAATCCAGAGTTGTGGAGCTCATAGCCCCCATGAGTGAACCCACTGCAATTACTTTGCTAAATGGACAAAGTTGGCAGAGGCCGTCAACAATGAATCATAATCACATGGAGTCTGCAGTACCATGGGCTCCTAGGCGAGATTCTGCGATCTTATTGAAAAATGTTTTTATTGTTTATTTGTGTGTGTGTATGTGTGTGTGCTTGTTCGAATATTGCCAATTTTATGCAGGTGTGTATTTGCCGTAGTTCTACTCTCTGGATTCTATGATCCCTCCTACCAATCACCATCATATCTGGTTGGCTTCACAAACTCAGTTAAGTTTCTAAGATGGTTGGACTTCCTGTTTTATTAAAAAGCTAGCTTGTAGGCAACAATTTTATATCCCTTAGGCTGTCTTTCCTAAAATAGGAACCAAGAAATTATGAAACAGAAATTATTTTAAGTTTCTCTTCCCCTGTCCAGCTCTAGGGTAACAGGTGCATGAGGCCATGCCAAGTTTTTGGATGGATTCTAGGGATTCACGCTCAGGTCTCCATTTTACTTACTGAGGCATCTGCCTCCTCCGCTTTTGAATGTATATTGTCACTGCTATTCCTGACCAAACCACTAGAGGGGAGTGCTGTCCCATGACGGTTCCTTGTGGCTGTACTGTTACACTGTAGAGACTCTACACATTAGTAATTTCCCAGATTTGATGGTGCAGGGCTGTAATCCCAGCATTCTACACCAGAGGTGGAGGTAGTGAGAGCAGAAATTCAAGGTCATATTCAGTTACATAACGAGCGTGAAACCAAGAAGTCCTCAGGGCACTGAATTGGCATTTACCTGAAGGCTAAAACTTGACAGTCGGAAAAATAACTCTTGATGCTGCTGTTTCTGAAAAGCTGGTTGAGCTGAAAGAGAGAGGAATGTTTCCTATGTCAGAACCTCATGTTCCACTGTCAAAGAAATTTAACAGTCACTAAATATCCTTTCTGAACTTGGTTTTCATTGACAAATGCAAGCCCCAACATAGGATGTCTTGTTCCAGGGTACGGCACAGCGGCAGCACCCTTTGCTAGCTAATGGATCTCTTGTGTTCTTCCTAATTTATAAATGGGAATAAGAATGTGTTCTCTGGGACTCTTATTTTTAAAAAATTACCCACTGACCTAGTGTCAACAGTCAGCTTCTGCCTGGGGGTGAAGTGGACAAGCAACATGTTTCTCACCGCATATTCAATACTTCTCTTGTTTTGCTGGTGTTTGGTGGTGCCTGGCTCAGCTATGTCTTGGGAATAGGGTAGGTTGGTGATGGTGAAGTTCAAGTTGAAATGTTGAGAGCTGGAACTTGTTGTTGGGAATTCGGTTGGCAGAAGAGTGGGTGGCTTCATATCTTCAGAGAGAGAGAGAGAGAGAGAGAGAGAGAGAGAGAGAGAGAGAGAAACTTTCATATTAACTATTTGCCAACAACCAATCAATCATTCTCTGTTCATTATGGGCACCCAAGGAGGCAGCTCATCTTAGTTTATATGTAGGATACTAAGGAGATGGTTCAGTCACTCAGTTAGTATGTGCTCACTGCACAAGAAAAATCCTAGCATATCCATTGGATGTTTTGTCTAAAGGATGCTATCTATGCATCCTAGCAGAAGAATCTTTATACAATGAAAATATCACTAAGACTGCCCCAACTCTAGGATTACTCACAACTCCTTTGAACTGTCAATATCAAATTCAAGTTTATTTCACTGTGGTTTTGTTTCACATGTGTATGTATGAGTAGAGTGTTATTTTATACATACAAAAAATGCAAGAAATTGGTCATCAAAAAAAAAGGCCCAAATAATCTAATAAAAATGGAGAAAAGGACTAAACAGAGAACTCTCAACAGAGGAATCTAAAATGGCTGAAAGACACTTGATGAAATGCTCAATATCCTTAATTATCAGAGAAATGAAAATCAAAACAACTCTGAGATTCCATCTGACACCAGGACGAATGGTCAAGATTAAAAACACTGATGACAACTTATGCTGGAGAGGCCGTGGCGAGAAAGGAACACTTCTGCATTGCTGGTGGGAATGCAAGCTGGTATAGCCCCTTTGGATATCTGTATGGAAATTTCTCAGAAAATTAGGAAACAACCTTCCTCAAGACCCAGCAATACTACTTTTGGGTATATACCCAAATGATGCCCAATTGTACCACAAAGACGTGTGCTCAACTCTATTCATAGCTACATTACTTGTCATAGCCAGAACCTGGAAACAACCTAAATGCCCCTCAATCAAAGAGTGGATAAGGAAAATGTGGTACATTAACACAATGGAGCACTACACAGCAGAGAAAAATAATGACATCTTGAAATTTGCAGGCAAATTGATGGATCTAGAAAACAGCATATTGAATAAGGTAACCCAGACCCAGAAAGACAATTTTCACATGTACTCACTCATAAGTTGATTTAAATATAAAACAAAAAAAACCAGCCTACAAATCACAATTCCAGCGAACCTAGACAACAATGAGGACCCCAAGAGAAACATACATGGATCTAATCTACCTGGGAAGTAGAAAAAGACAAGATCTCCTGAGTAAATTGAGAGCATGGGGACCATGGGAGATGGTTGAAGAAGAGGGGAGAGGCAGGAAGGGGAGCACAGAAAAATGTATAGCTCAATAAAACCAAATTAAAAAGAAAATAAATAAAAATAAAATATGAAAAAAAGCTTGCCTAAAGAGCAGAAGGCAAAACTTAAGCCACTAGAGGCCATGCAGTGGTATTACACATCTTTAATCTTAGGATTTGGGAGACAGAGGCAAATGGATCCCTTTGAGTTCAAGGGCACCCTGGACTACACAAGACCAATACAGAAGCAGATCCAGATGGTGGTGGCTCACACCTTTAATTCCAGTACTAGGGAGTCACACCCTTTTTATCCTAGCACTAGAGAGGAATATTAGGTGGGAAGAGGCAGGAACTTGCTCTCTTTCAGTATGAGGTTTTCACAGAGGTAAGAGCTCTCTAGTGGCTTGACTGCTTTGCTTTTCTGATCTTCAGGTTGAATACCAATATCTGTCTCTGGGTTTTTATTATTTTTGCTACGTGTGTGTGTGGATGCAAATGTGGGAGCCAGGGATTGACACCAAGTGTCTTCCTTGACCCCTATCTACCTTATATATTGAGTCAGGGTCTCTTATTGAAACATTATTGACTAGACTAGCTGGTCAGTTTTGAAGGGGGCCCTCTTTCTTGTCTTCCCAAGTGCTGCAATTACAGATAGGCTACTATGTTGGGATTTTAACTGTACTCCTCTTATTTGTTTAGAAAGCTCTTTAACCACTGAGCAATCTCCCTAATCCCAAGGTGAATCTTATTGATTAGGCATTCAAGGCCCCTTCTAATCTGGTTTCTAGTGACCTTTTATTATTAGTTACTTATCCATTCTACAACTCCCAGCATGGTCCTGTGGGTCCAGAACTAGATATACAGAAGGTATATGGGTGCTGAACTTTCTTGGTTCAAGTAAACCAACTTCTCTATTCTCCCATCAAATTATGATGTTGTGAGCCAGTGAGCTCTCCCTAAGGGAATACTCTCAGAAAAACTCCATGCCTTATTTATTTGGATCACTTCTACTCAATATAGAGATTCAGTTCAGGTGCAACATTCTTCAGAAAGCCATTCCTTCTTTATATTATACTATCTGACTCCTCTTCCACTAAAATTTCTCACTCTATTGTAATTATTAATTCAGAGTCTGGTGGTTGCATGAAAGGAAGCATTTGATTAAAGTGATAGAATTCTCTTTATTATTAGAATGATTGTTTGTTTATTATTGTAAATGGCCTTGACATTACAATATTCACATTCTAGTTTTCTACTTGTCATGTGGAAGTTAGGTAGTGGAATGGGAATCCCATCTCAGATAGGAAAAGGAGCTCTGACATACCTGTTGTGGGTTCTGGCTGCACAGATGTTGATGGAGAAGCCAGGATGGTGGTGGGTGGCTCAGGAGCTGGAACAAGATTGTTGTCACGATGAACAGAGATTTCATATAATGAGAGAGCCTTCCATTAGTGGCCCAAGTCATGTATATTATTATCAAGTGGTTCATGGATAAGAGTAAAGAAAAGAGTAATTGCCTGAATGGAGGGGGACAAGCCTGTGAATGTAATCCATTCAAGATAGTGAAAATGGATAGCAGGAAATAAAAAGTGGATAGCGGGTGGTAGAAAGTGGATAGCAGGTGGTAGAAAGTGGATAGCGGATGGTTGGTAGAAAGTGGATAGCGGGTGGTAGAAAGTGGATAGCAGGTGGTAGAAAGTGGATAGCGGATGGTTGGTAGAAAGTGGATAGCGGGTGGTAGAAAGTGGATAGCAGGTGGTAGAAAGTGGATAGCGGATGGTTGGTAGAAAGTGGATAGCGGGTGGTAGAAAGTGGATAGCAGGTGGTAGAAAGTAGATAGCAGGTGGTAGAAAGTGGATAGCAGGTGGTAGAAAGTGGATAGCGGGTGGTAGAAAGTGGATAGCGGGTGGTAGAAAGCAGATAGCAGGATGTAAAAAGTGGTAAGCAAATAGGCCAGATGAACTGGAAGACAAAAAAAAATGCAGAAGAGATGAATGCATGAGTATCATGATAATAGATAAATAGATATTCAAACAAATTTAAGAAAAAAATAAAGAGAAGGTAGAATGATGGAAGATTTAAGAAAGAGTAGATAAATATATGTACACAATGATAGATGGGCATGTGGGCGGGTAGATGGATATATGCGTGATGGATGCAATGACTGGTGTGCGTGGATATGTGGATGGATGGATGGATGGATGGATGGATGGATGGATGGATATAGAGAGAAAGGACAGGTTGGGGGCAACAAATGCCAAAAAGATAACTGGGCAGAGAATATTGGTAGATGGATAGATAGACTGGCAAATTAGATAAATGTTTAGACATATAGGTCAGTGGGTGCATATGGGTAGGTCTAGAGAGTAAGTGAATAGAAGGTTGGATATATACATATATATGTATACACACACACACACACACACATATATATATATATGTATATATATATACAGATTAATAAAAGTTAGAAAGAAGTAATTTCAAACAGGCAAATGGACAGAATGAGGTGATTTGTAAATGAATGGACAAATTGATAGATGCAGAAGTAAGTAGTTATATGGATGGGTATCTAGGTAGGTGGGTGGTTATCTAGCTGGTTATATTGTTTGGTAGATAGGTATGCATGTTTTAGTAGATAGACAAACAAAGAAAAGAATTAATTAATGAGGGATAAGTAAGACAGTCGGTGGAAATATTGAATGAATGTAGGGGTAAAATGGATTAAGAAATGAGAAATAGAAAGAAAAACAGAAGGAATGAAGATAGTAATACATGAGACTGGGCAAGGAAATGGACAGGAGGGACAAGTAGATATGTGGATGGGTTATGTTGTATGCGAATGGATGGATGGATAGGTGGAAATGTGGTGCCAGAGGATGAATGAGTAGAAATGTGAAAAAAGGAGAGCTAGAAAGACAGAGGAATTGATCCCTGAACAAGAGAATGTGAACATTTTGCCTAAATCACTTTAGTAGCCATCAGAATTTTCAACTTAATAATCATGCTCCATTAGGGGACATTTTACCTGTGTTAAAAAGACATGAACTACAGTCTTAATGTGAACTCAGCTCTGTAATTCTGCAGACAACATTTGTATAAACATCTTGCTCCAATTAAGCAGAGTGAAGAAAAATCAGAAATCTAAAACTTGAACTGGAATTCCAAGAAGAGGCCAGAGACAGCAAATTTTATTATTCTAATTCTCTTTAAAAAGATTCATTTATGCTTAGGGCAAGATTCCTTTAGAAATGAATAGAAATGTGTGAACCAAGACCTATCTAGGTCAAACTTAAACATACTTGTAGGAAGTCCTTCTGCATCATGTTCATTATAACCTATAACACAAAAGGCACACATAAGGGTAATGAACAACAAGGTCTTATATATTACATCATGCCTTGGTACACCTGGGACAAATATGAATAGCAGCTATTTCTGTCCTAAGAGTTAATATAAATGTCAACATGAACAAGAATTTATTGCCATATCAGTCAGATCCAACATGTCCTTACAACTTTTAGAGCATGCTCCTAACATGAGCTCTCATAAAATCTCTTGTCATACCTCAATTCCCATTTATATGTACCCATCTATACTATCATCTTCCCTCACATGATCCCTCTATCTATCCATCCAGTTGATGTCCATTGAGTCCTTCCTATACATGGTTTCCCCACTCTCATTTGAAGAATACAGTGCTGTCTGTGCCTCACTGGAACAAACTGCATATGAAACTTATATGTCTCTGGTGCCAAGCTTAATGTTTGGCTAAGATGCTTGGTACTATTACATAGACAACATATTTAACCACATTAATCGTGAACTTTATGAAGGCTAAAAGCCTATATATGTCCCACAATTTCAGATTATAGTGATCAGATGGAAACTGAGATCACCATAATTCTGATTAGTAACAAACCTGTTGTAGGAGTGTGAATTCCCCTTCCTTCTCTTCAGTTCTTATATTAAAATGAGTGTAATAATTGAAAAGACAAGATATCAACACTTTGAAATGTAGGACACAAGCAATCCTGAATTGAACTAGAGGCTCATTCACTGCTGACTGATGTACCTTGTATCAAAAGATGAAACACAGGCTGCTGAGAGAGAAAACCAAATAATATTTTTACTTACCTGTGAGCCTTGTGTATTATAATACCAAATGGTCAGAAAAGGTGTGCTCACAAGTGCAATTGTGGTATAATTATTATGGGCAACAAACTCTTTTAATTAAGGATTTTGGGCTTATTTCAGAGGAAGTAATTGATTCTTGGTATTGAAAATATAAAAACCTTTACTTGAGAAAGTAATTATCCCCACAGGGAAACTTACTATGTGTCCCAAATAGACATGGTATCAAACTGGTTTGTAAATAGTAATATTCAAAACCATAGAAAATGACATATCAGGGTTGGTCAACAAGCATTCATTTGTATTAGAAGGTAGTGCAGAGAAAAAAAAGAAGACTCAATATGTTTAGAACTACTATTGAAATTTCAGGCATAGAGAAGACTATCTTTGCTGATAAGCTCAGAGAAATTTTCATATAATTGTAAGTATATGAACATAAAGAATGCTAAAGAACATTCCACAGTAAACCACAGAGAACACTCACCATTGACATAGAGACTGTCCTTGTCCAGGGAGTAGTTCCCCAGCTGGGTGATTTCCTGAGTTAGGTTTCTCAGCTCTGTGTACAGCTCTTTGATGTCCATCCCAGGATGTGCAGGGTCATGGTAGTAGGCACAGATGGCATCCACACCAGTGGCTGTTCCGTTCTTCTTAGGCCTGGAAAGAGAGGAGTGTGCAGCCTTTAGAAAAGCCATAATGTAGATGAGGACCAGAAGGAAGGAGGAGGAATGAGAATGGTAACAAGAGCAGTGTTCATTCCTTGCAAAGGGACAGAAAGGAGACTCACCTGAGGGAATCCAGTCTGCAACTGGAGTTGAAGGAGTCATTCTGGAACACGTGTCCAAGCTGTGGATGGGGAAGGAGAAGGGAAATGAAAGCAGGTGTTGGACAAAGGGGTCATATGGGATCAATCTCTGTCAGGCTGCTGGGATAAGGTTCTCACCAGGTACTGGAGGAAAGTCTCAGTTGAGCTGAACAAAGCTGAACCATTGCTCATATTTGATGAATATGGAAGGTTGGTTATGGTGAAGTTGATTGTGAGGGTTTTTAGATGGTGCCCTATAGCTGCAGGAAGAGGAGAGATACAACTGAGAATGTGCTTGATGCCAGAGTGAAATCCTGTTCTCACCAGTTTGGCTTCTCTTTCAGTCTCTCACTGTGTCTCAACATATACAATCAGGTCAGAACCTATACAGCTTCCTAACTCCACAGCACACAAATTGTCTTCTCTTAACATTTCTCACATTCATTATCTATTAATTCTAGCACCGGTATTATCTTATGACCAGCACTCACTTCCTGCAAACAGTTGGATGCAATGTCTAAATATGTTCTGTATCTGGATCACTAGGAGCATCTTTCTTAAACAAAAACTCACACTGGGATCATCTGTAATGCATGACAACCCATGGTTTCATGTGCACTCTCTGTGTTCAGGTTGCAATTGAAGACTGACACTTGTGGTGGCTAGTGATGGTTGGTAAATAGTCACACATGGGGATAAGAATTGAAGAATTGCTTCATCAGATTGACCTGTGGGCATATCTATGGTGCATTTTCTGGATTGACATTTATTTAGAGGACCCAGTGAACTATGAAGAGCGGCCCCACCAGGCAGGTTGGTTCTGCATCTTGCTTTCATTGAGACCTTGGCCTCTCTGAAAAGACTGGTTTGTTTTTGGGTCATCTTTCCTTTGGAAATGAGGAGGTGTGGACTAAAACCTAAGTTGTGTTTGACTGATACATACTTGTAGGAGTTTCTTCTGGACCATGTTTATTATAACCTAGAAAATAGAAGATATGTCAGAGGAAGTTAAAGAAAAGGATTCAGCATGTTTTGATTCATATGGCACAACACCACCCTTATGTAGATTAGTGAACATGTATTTATGTTTCAAGATCTGACAAGTCATCCTGGATGAGAATTTCCTGATATTTCAACTACACAATCTCTTTCCACACCTCTATTATGCTACAAATATATTCTTACCAAAACATATTTTACCATCTCACTCCTACAACAATATGCCTCAATACACACTGTTATTTCCCTTCCTTTCTGCCACTATAAATCCAGCCAGAAGATTGTTATTGATCATTTTCTATGGGAAGGATTCTATTTTAATCTGAAGTATATAGTACAAACAGAAAGGAAGAACGGAGCTAAAGAGCAAACAAAGAGACAAATATGCAGGCAAGAAATCACCACAACTATTTGTGCATAGAGATCAAAAGAAAAGTGAATGAGGACAGAGAGCTGTGTATACATGGTATATACTGAGAGGTGGGAGAGGCTAGACTCCATAATAAAACACATCTTGTCTGTGAAGATATCAGACAGATAACTGCCAGATATGCTCCTCAGATTCGGGTGATTAAAGATGGCCAGGGTCCAGCCTGGTCTACAAGAGCTAGTTCCAGGACAGGCTCCAAAACCATAGAAAAACCCTGCCTCAAAAAAAAAAAAAAAGATGGGCAGGGTCATTTGCTAACAAAACCAGAGGCAGTAAAGCAAAGATGGAGACAAGACTTTGACACCCTTTAAAAAGATCCTAATGCTGTCAAGGTAGACTGCAATGAGAAACACTTTGACAGCCACTGAGAAACCACAGAAAATGAGGAAATATTAAATATTGACAAAAATGAGACAGAAGAACCTATGAAGACAACAAAATGCAGGAAGGCCACAGGAGTGGATGACATCATAGTGGAGAGGTTGGAGGCAGCTACAATGGGCTCAGAGTCTGAGGAACTTCTCAGACTCTTCACAGAGAAATGGGAGCATGAAGTGATTCCCATAGAATTGAGCACTCAGTCATAATTCTCATACACAAGAAGAAGGGCAAGCTAGACTGCTCAAATTACAGGGACATTAGTTTGTTTAGCCATAACAGTAAGATTTTCTTCTCCATTATTTTGCATACAATCAAGGGCAGAACGGAGGAAATTGTAGCACAGGCCCAGTGTGGATTCAGAGCTAACAGGAGCACAATTGATCAGATCTTCACTTTAGGACAACTAGCAAGAAAATACAAAAAAATTAGAAAAAACTTGTGCGTCTGTTACATTGACTACAGGAATGCTTTGAACAGCATTTGGGAAAAAGTACTTTAGGAAACAATGGGGTTCTACAGGTACCCAGATAAAAATCAGAAGAATACCAGAAAATACCTATAAAGATACTTTTGCATCAGTCAAAGGCTGTAGAGAGCTAAGTGATCAGTTTAAGACAATCCTAGGAGTGTTGCAGGGATGCATCCTCTCACCACTACTCTTTGATATATTCCTGGAATAATAATAGCAACAACAACCCTGGAGGATGAGGAGATAGGCATGCAGATAGGTGGTGTGTGAATCAATAACTTGCATTTGGCTGACAACACAGCACTGCTTGCTGAAAGTCCAAATGAGTTGCAGGTCATGGTAAATAGAGTGGTGGTAGGAAGTGAGAACCTTGATATAAAAGTAAACATGGAGAAGGCTGAGATACAAAACTTGAGAAGGGCACACAGGATTTTAACTTGTAATAAAGAATGAGAACTTCAAACAAATAGTCAACTTTGTCTATTTGGGAGGTAACCTTGGTTCAAAAGAGAACCATTTCAGACCTCAAGAGGCAGACAGGGATAGAGAAGGCTACATTCCAGGCACTAAGAAACATTTGGTGAGCAAAAGACATAACAACAACAAAATTACAAGCATATTAGACAAGTTTGAGCTGTCTTTTTTATTACTGAAACCTGGACAATGAAACGCTCCTCAGAATAGCAGGTGAATGTGTTTGAGATGGCATTTCTCAAAAGGTTTCTTAGGAAGAGATAGATTGTGTAACAATGACATTTAGAAACATCTCCATCTGCAGAAGGAAGTAAACTACAGGATATGAAACAGTGCTTTAGATGCTTTGGCCATGCTATGAGAACGAAAGGTGCACATGCCTGAAGATAGCACTGCTAGAAGGAGTGCATGGGATAAGGCAAACAGGAAGGCCCCCAATATGCTGGATCAACAGCATGAATGAAGACTGTGGAACCTTGAGAATGACAATAACACAAGCATCAAGGACTGCCCAGGAGAGGAACAACTGGAGAACCACCAGAAATAGGCTGTTCATACATGCTTAAGCATTGCTAGGGCATAAAAGATGGTGATGATGATAATGATGATGATGATTACAAACAAACAAACCAAAAGAGTGTGTGCCCCCACTGCAGTTTCTATTAGAAAAAGATATGGATGAAAGTTATTTGCTCTTTGTATAAGTCATAAGGTTTATATTAAATGCTAAATAGAAAATAAAAAAAGGGTTGAAGTTGTATACAAATCTTTTCACTGGCTTTGTGAATCAGACTGAATATAAAAGCAGCATAATACAAGATCAATTGCTCCAAACTCAGTGTAGAAACAGGAAAATGCCTTTTCAGTTCTATGCTTTGCCTTTTTGTTAAATTCCGAGTAATACAGATACATTATATCTCCTTACCCATATCCTAGCCTATTATGATTAAAATGACTTGGCAATTGACGAGGCATAGAGTCATTGAACTGACAATATTCTGGATATATCTGCAAGCAAGAGTCTACATATTGTTAATTGGAATAGAAAAACCAGTATAAAAATGTGAGTACTATAAACTTTGGAATATATTCCTGGATTCAAATAGAAGTAGAAAGGAAGCTCAGCAAACATATTCCTATCCCTCTGGTTCCTGACTTTGTACAAAATATGAAAATAACAACCACACTTCCTTGCAGGCTCTGTGTGTGTGCTTCTTGGATTCTGGAAACAAGGTAGTAAGAAAATACAATGATCTGGTGTAGACAGTACTATCAATAATACTGAGAGAGGTAAGTAAAGTAAAGGATGCCTGGGGCATTCCATAACAAACCACAAAGAACACTCACCATTGACATAGAGACTGTCCTTGTCCAGGGAGTAGTTCCCCAGCTGGGTGATTTCCTGAGTTAGGTTTCTCAGCTCTGTGTACAGCTCTTTGATGTCCATCCCACGATGTGCAGGGTCATGGTAGTAGGCACAGACGGCATCCACACCAGTGGCTGTTCCGTTCTTCTTAGGCCTGGAAAGAGAGGAGTGTGGAGCCTTCAGAAATGTCATAATGTAGATGAGAACCAGAAGGAAGGAGGAGGAATGAGAATGGTAAAAAGAGCAGTGCTCATTCCTTGCAAAGGGACAGAAAGGAGACTCACCTGAGGGAATCCAGTCTGCAACTGGAGTTGACGGAGTCATTCTGCAACACGTGTCCAAGCTGTGGATGGGGAAGGAGAAGGGAAATGAAAGCAGGTTTTGGACAAAGGGGTCATATGGGATCAATCTCTGTCAGGCTGCTGGGATAAGGTTCTCACCAGGTACTGGAGGAAAGTCTCAGTTGAGCTGAACAGAGCTGAGGCATTGCTCATATTTGATGAATATGGAAGGTTGGTTATGGTGAAGTTGATTGTGAGGGTTTTTAGATGGTGCCCTATAGCTGCAGGAAGAGAAGAGATCAATTAGAATTTGCTTGCTGCCAGAGCGAAATCCTGTTCTCTTCAGTTTGGCTTTTCTTTCAGTCTCCCACCAATCTCAAAATGTCCAATCAGGTCAGAACCTCCACAACTTCTTAACCCCACAGCACACAAATTGTCTTCTCTTAGCATTTCTCACATTCATTATCTATTCATTCCAGCACAGGTATTATCTTATGACCAGCACATACTTCCTGCCTACTCATTGGATGCAATGTCTAAAGATGTTCCTTACACTTGAACTACAATAGGAGCATCTTTACAAAACTCACACTGGGATGATATATAATACATTACTACCCATGGTCCCATGTGTACATTCAGTGTCAAGTGCACTTGAACATTTGACACTTGTGGTGGCTAATATGGCTATCAAGTAGTCACACGTGGGGATACAAATTGAAGAATTGCTTCCATCAGACTGTCAGTGGTCTTATCTATGTGACTTTTTTTTTTGGTATTTGATGTAGAAGAACCAGTAAACTATGAACAGCATTACAACCAGGCATGTGCCTTGTCATTCTGATCTTTGCACATATGAAGATGACCCTGACATTTCACATACTCTTTTTCTAGCTCTATCTGGAAGACAGGCAGATCTATTCAAATGCAGGCAATGGGATCCAGACTTACCTGTGGCAGGTTCTGGCTGCAGAGATGCAGGTGGAGAAGGTAGGGTAGTGTTGACTGGCTCATGGGCTGTGGAAAGGATTGTCATTGATGAAATCCCCATTTCCAAGAACACCTCATGCTTCATTTATCTAGATTGTTTTTAGGCATCTTAGAGTTTCAGCTCAGGATAAATTTTCCTCTGAAAACCTTCCCCTTCCTAAATACAAGACTGTCCATAGTGAGAGAAATATTTTTTTTAGCTATGATTATAGGCAGAAAAATCATTCACAGATGAACCATGAGCTAAACTGAAGAGTGACTGTGTGTGGAGAAGTGAATTTTACTATGACCAGAATTAACTTGAGATATTGAGATACAGTGTTTGAGTAAAAAACACAGAAGAATTAGGAGAATAGAGAATATAAAAAATTAGATGGATAGAAGGAAAGATATATAAAAGAGGACAAAAGTAACTCAATAAAAATAAAAAAAAGTCTTGTGTAGGTGGAAGATAGTAGAGGAGAGAGAACAACTAAGTTAATGAACTTGATGATGGGTTAGCAAGTGTGTGAGGATGTGTGCATGCACCAAGGAGCAGATTATATCATTCTAATGTAGATGAGTAGATGAGAATTGAATAGATGGGTAGGTGGATGGATCGGTAGATAAGCACTGCATGCATGGATACAGGAATTGATTTGTATGTGAGTTCACAGAATAACAAAAGAGAGAAAGTGAATTCTAAAATCTAAGCAAGCAGAAGACATGGGTGTATAAATAACTGAATGGACTGAATGATATGTAGTAGCTGAAAGAAGAGCAGTTGATCATACAGGTAGCGAATATATGAATATATAAGGACAGATGTGTCTGATAAAAGGTCAGGTGGGTGCACGTATGAATGCATAAAGAAAAAAAGTAGTATGACCTGGAATATGGACAGTAGTTGAGTTTGTCAATAAATGTGAATGAGTAAATAAAGAGAATCATGCATAAAGGAAGGAGAAAGAGAAGAAACTCATGAAATACAAAAGAATAGGTAAGGGAATGCGTTGATAGATGGATGGATGGATGGATGGATGGATGAATGGATGGATGGAAGGATAGTTAGACAGATAGATGGGTGAATGGAAGGATAGATAGTTCAAAAAATAGATGGATTGATGGAAATATGCAATGAGTGTAGGAATAGCTAGAAAAATGGAAGAATGGACAGCTGGAAAGGTAATGGTGAGTAGGCCAATGCACACCCAAAACTCTACTCCAAATGATTATGCAACCTTTACATAAGTCCTGGCACCTTGATGTAGTTGAGGAGAAAATAGGGAATACACTTGAACTTATTGGCACAAGGACTAATTTTTTGGGACAGAACCTGGAAAGCAAAGTCTTAAAGACTAATAATGAATACACGTCCTTGTGAATCCAAAAAAGCTTCTCTAGAAAAAAGATAGCATTGTTCGAACAAAGTAGTTTCTTACAGAATGGCAAAAAATTTATCAGCTAAATATTTGACAGAGGGCTAGTGTCAAGAATATTCAAATAAATTAAAAATTGTTCAAAAAGAAAACAACCCAATAAAAATTGTGTAATGGCTCCGATAATTCACACAAAATGAAATGCAAAGTGTTCACAAATATTTTTTTAAAAAGATGATCAACATACCTAAGTATCAGTAAAAAAAAATAAAACATCTTTAAAATTTCTCCTTATCCCTATCATAATGGCTAAGATTAAAACAACAACAAAAACCCCCCAAACAAACTCACAAAAACAAAATGACTACAAGTGCTGGCAGATGTGGGGAAACAGAAACAATTATTCACTTCTGGTAGGGGTGCATCCACTCTAGAAATAAGTGTGACAGTCCCTAAAATGGTAGAAATAGACCTACTATAAGATCCAATGTTAAAACTCTGGGCACACACTCAAGGCAGACCATACATTACTATTGAAAGACAGGCAAGTCCATGTTTATTGCTGATCTATTCACAATATCTAGCAAATTGTAACAGTTTAGATACCTACAAACTGGAGGACAGATAATAAAAATATGGTGCATTTCAACAATATTTTTAAGCTGGTAACAACAATACAATTGCCACAGTCTCTGTGAGTTCATCTGTGTACCAGTCCTGTTGTATCTGGAAGATACTGTATCCTTAGAGTCATCTACAGTGCCTTGAGCTGTACAAGTTCAAACGAGGAAATTACATCACTGAAAAATGGAAGTAGACCCCTTAACAAGAAACTGTTTGCAATGAGTACCAGTTAAGAAAGGGAAAATTAATTTTCACCAAAGGAGTGTCACTAGGTGTATAACCACATCCAGAGCAGGATGGGTCACAGGCCCAGAAATAGTAGAACAACAGAAAATGGACACCTTATTTTTTTTTCAGTTTTTAATTTGGTATGAGACTTATTTTTCATTTTTTTCCATTTTAAATTAATTTGTCTTCTTGATTTTTGTATGTTTGTTTGAAATTTACTTTTGTCTTTTGGGGACTTGGGGGATGGAGGAAAAACAAAGAGAGAGAAAGAACTTGAAGTTGTATGAGTAGGGAAGTGGGAAGGAACTGAAAGGAGCTGGAAGAGAGAAACATTATGATCAAAATACATCACATAGAAATTTAAATAAAATTGAAACAGTTAAGAAATGTGAAGATAAGTGGATGAAGTCGAAAACAATCAATATGGGTGAAGTAACCTGGAGCAAGAGATTAGAAGTCGGACATTTTCTATCATTTTAGATGTTTATTTTGAATCTTTAGATGTATTATTTCATTTGATAGGATATGGTGATATTGAGGAGGAAAGGGAATTAGAAAATTGGAAGGACAAGATGGGGAAGGAGGTACCTAGTCAAATGAGTAGGTAGAAAGGGAATACAGGGAGGAATAATGAATACTGAGGACATCACAAAATGTAAGGCAGAAATCTAATGCTATAGTAGTTACTATATAATGAGGAAGCAATGCCCTACTAGACACCACTGGATGATCAATAAAATCTAGCACTAGGAATGGATTATTCCTTTTGGAGCTATCGAGAAGTGATGCACCAGTGACTTCCAAACAGTTTTGCCTAATCCCATTGCTCTGGGTTACCTCCAGGACATCTTGGTTAGATTTGTATTGCTGAAG
Organism: Microtus oregoni; assembly: GCF_018167655.1. Classification (NCBI taxonomy): domain Eukaryota; kingdom Metazoa; phylum Chordata; class Mammalia; order Rodentia; family Cricetidae; genus Microtus; species Microtus oregoni. The sequence goes on from NW_024543067.1 coordinate 35,617,022, forward strand.
ATACCAGGCATTTGAGCCATAGCACATGGGGAGGTAAACTGGCACTCAGCTGGAAGTTTCATCCCTTCTGGCTGGCTTTCAGAGTGCTGGAAGGTGCTATGCATGCTACTGGAGGAGGAAAGCAATCACAAATCTTGTTCTGCTGCTAACACTTTGAATTACAACTATGACTGGTCTGGTAACACATGTTAACTGATGCAATAGCATGACAAATTTTTGATATAATATTTAAAGAGAACTAATATAAATTAGAAAAGATACAAGAGAGAAGGCAATTTTAGAAAAACAAATAATTAGTAATCTAAATTTTGCAGCTTGATAATGAAGTACCTGATGGGGATTTTTCTTTTTAGGAGACATAAATTACATAGTAGTCATTTAAACTAAGCTCCATAATACTGTAAGCTACATTTTACAAATACTTTTATCAAACTGAGAAGAATATGGAAATTGAGAAACCCAACATTAGAGCTGAATTTAAGAGGAGTCCAATGGCTCTGTATCTTGCTTCCATTGAGATCTTGGCCTCTCTGAAGAGATTGGTTTGTATTTGGGTGAATTCTTCATTGAAAATGAGCAGAAAACATATGGACCAAGATCTAGGTCAGGCTAAATTGGTACTTACTTGTAGAAGGTTCTTCAGGACCAGGTTTATTATAACCTAAAAAATAGAAGTCATGTCAGAGGAAGGAAAACAGAAAAAGAAAAAAAATTAAGGAAAGGATTCATATAAACCTAACACCCATATTTCCTTGCCAGGTTTGTATGTGTGCTCTTGGATTCTTGAATCAAGGTACTAAGAAAATAGAATTAACTGGTGTAGACAGTACTATCAATAATATTGAGAGAGGTAAGAAAAATAAAGGATGCCTAGGACATCCCATAACAAACCACAGAGAACACTCACCATTGACATAGAGACTGTCCTTGTCCAGGGAGTAGTTCCCCAGCTGGGTGATTTCCTGAGTTAGGTTTCTCAGCTCTGTGTACAGCTCTTTGATGTCCACCCCAGAATGTGCAGGGTCATGGTAGTAGGCACAGACGGCATCCACACCAGTGGCTGTTCCGTTCTTCTTAGGCCTGGAAAGAGAGGAGTGTGGAGCCTTCAGAAAAGTCATAATGTAGATGAGAACCAGAAGGAAGGAGGAGGAATGAGAATGGTAACAAGAGCAGTGCTCATTCCTTGCAAAGGGACAGAAAGGAGACTCACCTGAGGGAATCCAGTCTGCAACTGGAGTTGAAGGAGTCATTCTGGAACACGTGTCCAAGCTGTGGATGGGGAAGGAGAAGGGAAATGAAAGCAGGTGTTGGACAAAGGGGTCATATGGGATCAATCTCTGTCAGGCTGCTGGGATAAGGTTCTCACCAGGTACTGGAGGAAAGTCTCAGTTGAGCTGAACAAAGCTGAATCATTGCTCATATTTGATGAATATGGAAGGTTGGTTATGGTGAAGTTGATTGTGAGGGTTTTTAGATGGTGCCCTATAGCTGCAGGAAGAGGAGAGATACAACTAAGAATTTGCTTGATGCCAGAGTGAAATCCTGTTCTCTCCAGTTTGGCTTCTCTTTCAGTCTCTCACGGCAACTGAACATGGCCAATCAGATCATAACTTACACAACTTCTTAATCCCACAACACACAATCACCTTCTGTTAAAATTCCCCACATTCATTCTCTCTTTATTCTAGCATATATTTTAGCTTGTGACCAGCACATACTTTCTGCAAACTTAATGGATGCAATGTCTAAAGCTGTCTCTATGTGGATCACTAGCAGTATGTTTCTCAAATGAAAAGTCACACTGGGATGGTCTATAATGCGTTGCTAAACATGGATCCATGTGCATTGTTGTGTCCAGGTTGTAACTGAAGACTTGACCCTTGTGGTGGCTAGTGATGATCGTTAAATAATCATACATGGGAATAAGAATTGAAGAATTGCTTCTATCAGATTGACAGTGGACCTAACTATGGGACTTATTTTTTATTGTAATTTGATCTAGAAGAACCAGTTAACTATGAACAGCACTGCCACCAGGCATGTGGCTTGTTAGTCTGATCTATGCACATATGAACATGATCCTGATACTTCACATACTGGTTGCCTAGATATATCTGGAAGACACGTGGTAGAAGTGTGGGACAAGGTATCTAATCACATGGTCCCAAGTTACCTGTGGCAGGTTCTGGCTGCAGAGATGCAGATGTAGAAGGTAGAGTAGTGGTGGCTGGCTCACGAGCTGTGGAAAGGATTGTCATTGATGAAATTCTCATTTCTGAGAACATTTCATGCTTCATTTATCTGGATTGTTCTTACTCATTCTAGAGTTTCAGCTCAGGAGAAATTTTCCTACTAAAGCTTTCCCCTTCTAAATACAACAAGGCTGTCCATAGTGACAGAAACTTTTCTAGCTATGATTAGAAGCAGAACAACTCTTCACAGATGAAACCTGAACTAAAATGAAGAGTGACTGTGTGTGGAGAAGTGAATTATGCTATGACCAGAATTAACTCAAGATATTGAGATAAGTAATCATTACAGTGGTTGAGAACACTGATGAATTAGGAGAATCGAGAGTAAAAAGGAAAAATAGAGGGATAGAAGGAAAAATACACAAAAGGAAGACCATAGTAATTCAAAAAGAATCAGAAAAGATATCTCATTTAGGTAGAATGTAGTAGAGAAGAGAGAACAAGTAAGTGAATGAACTTGATGATGAGTTAACAAGTGTGTGAGGATGTGTGCATGTGTGCATGCACCAAGGAGCAGATTATAGCATTCTAGTATAGATGAGTAAATGAGAATTGAATAGATGGGTAGGTGGATGGATGGGTAGATAAGCACTGCATGCATGGATACATGAATGGATTGGTAGGTGAGTTCAAAGAACAATAAAAGAGAGAAAGTGGATGCTAAAACCTAAGCAAGCAGAAGACATGGGTGTATAAAAAACTGAATGGTCTGAATAATATGTAGTAGCTGATAGCAAAGCAGGTGATAATACAGGTGGTGAATATATGAATATATAAGGAGAGATGTGCCTGATAAAAGGTCAGGTGGATGCATGTATGAATGCATAAAGGAAAAAAGTAGTATGACCTGGAATATGGACAGTAGTTTGAGTTAGTCAGTGAATGTAAATGAGTGAATAAACACAATCATGTATAAAGAAAGAAGAAAGAGAAGAAACTAATAAAATTTAATAGAATAGGTAGAAGAATAGATGAATGGATGGATGGATGAATGGATGGATGGATAGACAAATGGATGGATGGATGGATGGGTAGACAAATGGATGGATGGATGGATAGACAAATAGATGGATGGATGGATGGATGGTTCAGTGGATAGATGGATTGATGGAAAAGTGAGAGGAGTGTAGGAATAGCTAGAAAAATGGAAGAATGGACAGCTGGAAAGGTAATGATGAGAGGCCACTGAACACCCCAAACTCAACTCCAAATGATTAAACAACCTTTACATAAATCCTGGCACCTTGATGTAGTTGAAGAGAAAATGGGGAATGTGCTTGAACTTACTGGCATAAGAAACAGTTTTTTTGGGGGACAGAACCTGGATAGCATAGTCTTAAAGACTAACAATGAATACACATGTACTTGTGAATTAAAAAAAAAAAAACTTCTCTAGAGAAAAAGATAGCATTGTTTGAACAAAGTAGCTTCAAACAGAATGGCAAAAAATGTATCAGATAAATATTTGACAGAGGGTTAGAGTCAAGAACATACAAATAAATTAAAAATTATCCATAAAAAAACCAACCCAATAACAACTGTGGCAAGGCTGTGATAATTCTCACAAAATGAAATACAAACTGTGCAGAAATATTTTTAAAAAATGATCAACACATCTATGTATCAGTAAAAACACTTAAAACTTCTTTTTTTAAATATTTATTTATTTATTTATTATGTATACAATATTATGTCTGTATGCCTGAAGGCCAGAAGAGGGCGCCAGACCTCTTTACAGATGGTTGTGAGCCACCATGTGGTTGCTGGGAATTGAACTCAGGACCTTTGGAAGAGCAGGTAATGCTCTTAACCACTGAGCCATCTCTCCAGCCCCCACTTAGAACTTCTTTAAAATTTTATTTCTCCTCATCATAATGGCTAAGATTCAAACAAAGAAGAAACAAAAAACACACACAAGAAGAAAATGATTACAAGTGCTGGCAGATGTGGGGAAACAGGAATAATAATTAACTTTTATTTGGGGGTGTCTCCACTACAGATATAAGTGTGAAGGTCCCTAAAATGGTAGAAATAGATCTACTATAAGATTCAATGTTACCACTTTGTGCCATACACTCAAGGAGTCCATACATTACTACTGAAAGACAGGCATGTCCATGTTTATTGCTACTCTATTCACAATATCTAGCAAATTGTAACAGTCTAGATGCCCACCGACTAGTGGACAGATAATAAAAATATGGTACATTTCAACAATATTTTTAAGCTGGCAACAACAATACAATTGCCACAGTCTCTGTGAGTTCATCTGTGTACCAGTCCTGTTGTATCTGGAAGATACTGTATCCTTAGAGTCATCTACAGTGCTTTGAGCTGTACAAGTTCAAACGAGGAAATTACAGCACTGAAAAATGGAAGTAGACCCCTTACTAAGAAACTGTTTCCAATAAGGACCAGCTAAGAAAGGGAAAATCAATTTTCACCAAAGGAGTGTCACTAGGTGTATAACCACATCCAGAGCAGGATGGGTCACAGGCCCAGAAATAGTAGAACAACAGAAAATGGACACCTTATTTTTTCAGTTTTTAATTTGGTATGAGATTTTGTTTCATTTTCTTCCATTTTGAATTAATTTGTCTTCTTGATTTTTGTATGTTTGTTTGGATTTTACTTTTGTCTTTTGTGGACTTTGGGGATGGAGAAAAAAACAAAGAGAGAGAAAGAACTTGAAGTTGTATGAGTAGAGAAGTGGGAAGGAACTGAAAGGAGCTGGCGGAGAGAAATACATGAACAAAATACATCACATAGAAATTCAAATAAAAATGATAGAGTTATGAAATGTGAATATAAATGGATGAAGTCGAAAACAATCAATATGCGTGAAGTAATCTGGAGTAAGACAGGAGAAGTCATACATTTTCTATCATTTGTAGACGTTGATTTTGAATCTTTAGATGTATATATTTCATTTGATAGTATATGATGACATTGAGGGGGAAAGGGAATGAGAAAATTGGAAGGACAAGATGGGGAAGGAGGTAACTAGTCAAATGAGTAGGTAGAAGGGGAATGCAGGAAGAAATATTGAACACTAAGGACATCACAAATTGTCATGGAGAACTCTAATACTAAAGAAGTCTCCTAAAGTATATGCAAGCACACATATAAGAAGTCTAAATGGAGTTGCTATATAATGGGCAGCAATGCCCCACTAGACACCACTGGAAGACAAATACAAGTCCACTACTAGGAACAGATTATTCCTTTTGGAGCTATCAGCACGTGATGTACCAGTGATTTCCAAACAGAGCTGACTATTGCCATTGCATTTGGCTACCCTCCAGAACTTCTTGGTTAGATTTGTATTGCTGAAGATACCAGGCACTGGAGCCATAGCACATGGGGAGGTAAACTGGCACTCAGCTGGAAGTTTCATCCCTTCTGGCTGGCTTTCAGAGTGCTGGAAGGTGCTATGCATGCTACCGGAAGAGGAAAGCAATTACCAGTCTTGCTCAACTGCTAACTTTTTGAATTACAATGATAACTGGTCTGGTAAGACATGTTGCATTAGCAACAAAAATTCTTGATATAATATTCAAAGAGAACTAATATAAATTAGAAAAGATACAAGAGAGAAGGCAATTTTAGAAAAACAGTTTATTAGTCATCCAAATTTGCAGCATGATAACTAAGTCTCTAATGGGGATACTTCTTTTTACTGGACAATAATTACACTGTAGCCATCTAAACTAAGTCCCATAATTCTGTGAGCTACATTTTACAAATACTTTTATCCAACTGAGAAGAATATGGAAATTAAGAAAGCTAATATTAGAGTTGAGTTTCAAGAAGAGACCAATGGCTACGTGTCATGATTTCATTGAGACCCTGGCCTCTCTGAAGAGATTGGTTTCTATTTGGGTGAATTTTTCACTGAAAATGAGAAGAAAATATATGGACCAATATCTAGGTCATGCTACATTGGTACTTACTTGTCAAAGGTTCTTCAGGACCAGGCTTATTATAACCTAGGAAATAGTAGGCATGTTAGAGGAATGAAAAACGGAAGAAGGAAAAACAAAGGAAAGGATTCATATAAACATAACACCCACATTTTTCCCCAGTTTGTGTGTGTGTGTGTGCTTCTTGAAACAAGGTACTAAGAATATAGAATTAACTGGTGTAGACAGTACTATCAATAATATTGAGAGAGGTAAGAAAAACAAAGGATGCCTAGGACATCCCATAACAAACCACAGAGAACACTCACCATTGACATAGAGACTGTCCTTGTCCAGGGAGTAGTTCCCCAGCTGGGTGATTTCCTGAGTTAGGTTTCTCAGCTCTGTGTACAGCTCTTTGATGTCCATCCCACGATGTGCAGGGTCACGGTAGTAGGCACAGATGGCATCCACACCAGTGGCTGTTCCGTTCTTCTTAGGCCTGGAAAGAGAGGAGTGTGGAGCCTTCAGAAATGTCATAATGTAGATGAGAACCAGAAGGAAGGAGGAGGAATGAGAATGGTAACAAGAGCAGTGCTCATTCCTTGCAAAGGGACAGAAAGGAGACTCACCGGAGGGAATCCAGTCTGCAACTGGAGTTGACGGAGTCATTCTGCAACACGTGTCCAAGCTGTGGATGGGGAAGGAAGAGAGAAATGAAAGCAGGTGTTGGACAAAGGCGTCATATGGGATCAATCTCCCCCAGGCTGCTGGGATAAGGTTCTCACCAGGTACTGGAGGAAAGTCTCAGTTGAGCTGAACAGAGCTGAACCATTGCTCATATTTGATGAATATGGAAGGTTGGTTATGGTGAAGTTGATTGTGAGGGTTTTTAGATGGTGCCCTATAGCTGCAGGAAGAGGAGAGATACAACTGAGAATGTGCTTGATGCCAGAGTGAAATCCTGTCTCACCAGTTTGGCTCTCTACATGGCCAATCAGGTCAGAACCTATACAACTTCTTAACCCCACAGCACACAAATCACCTTCTCTTAGCATTCCTCACATTCATTCTCTCTTCATTCCAGTTCAGGTATTATCTCACGACCAGCACATGCTTCCTGCCTACTCATTGGATACAATGTCTAAAGATGTTATCTACACTAGAACTACAAGAGGAGCATCTTTCTGAAATGAAAACTTACACTGGGATGATCTATAGTGAATTACTACCCATGGTTACACATGTACTTTCAGTGTCAAATTTGCACTTGAAGATTTGACACTTGTAGTGGCCATTATGACTATCAAGCCCTCACATGTGGGAATACCAATTGAAGAATTGCTTCTATCAGACTGACAGTGGACTTAACTATGGGACATTTTTTTTTTCAATTTGAAGTAGAAGAACCAGTCAACTATGAACAGCACTACCACCAGGCATGTGGGCTTGTTAGTCTGATCTATGCACATATGAACATGACCCTGACACTAGCATATTCACAAACCCATATCCTAGATATATCTGGAAGACACGTGGTACAAGTGCAGGACAAGATATCTAATCAAAGGCAGACAATGGGATCCAGAGATACCTGTGGCAGGTTCTGGCTGCAGAGATGCAGATGGAGAAGGTAGGGTAGTGGTGGCTGGCACACGAGCTGTGGAAAGGATTGTCATTGCTGAAATTCTCATTTCTGAGAACATTTCATGCTTCATTTATCTGGATTGTTCTTCCTCATCCTAGAGTTTCAGCTCAGGAGGATTTTTCCTAAAATAACCTTCCCCTTCTAAATACAACAAGGCTGTCAATAGGGAAAGAAACTTTTCTAGCTATGATTAGAAGCAGAACAACTATTTGCAGGGAACCATTAGCTAAGCTTAAGAGTGTGTGTGGAGAAGTAAATTACACTATGAACAGAATTAACTCGAGATATTGAGATAAGTAATTAATATAGTGGTTGAGTAAAGAACACCGATGAATTAGGAGAATCGCAAATGTAAAGGAAAAGTAGATGGATAGAAGGAAAGTTACATAAAAGGAGGACCAATTCAATAAGAATCAGAAAAGATATCTCATTTAGGTAGAATGTAGTAGAGAAGAGAGAACAACTAAGTGAATGAACTTGATGATGAGTTAACAAGTGTGTGAGGATGTGTGATGTGTGCATGCACAAAGGAGCAGATTATAGCATTCTAATATAGATGAGTAGATGAGAATTGAATAGATGGGTAGGTGGAAGGATGGGTAGATAAGCACTGCATGCATGGATACATGAATGGATTGGTAGGTGAGTTCACAGAATAATAAAAGAGAGAAAGTGGATGCTAAAAGCTAAGCAAATAGAAGACAAAGGTGTGTAAAAAAATCTAATGGACTGAATGATATGTAGTAGCTGACAGAAGAGCAGTTGATCACACAGGTAGCGAATATATGAATATATACGGAGAGATGTGTCTGATAAAAGGTCAGGTGGATGCATGTATGAATGCATAAAGAAAAAAAGTAGTATGACCTGGAATATAGACAGTAGTTGAGTTTGTCAATAAATGTGAATGAGTAAATAAAGAGAATCATGCATAAAGGAAGGAGAAAGAGAAGAAACTCATGAAATACATAAGAATAGGTAAGAGAATGGGTTGATGGATGGATGGATGGATGGATGGATGGTTCAATAGATAGATGGATTGATGGAAAAGTGAGAAGAGTGCAGGAATAGATGGAAGAGTGGACAGCTGGAAAAGTAATGATGAGAGGCCACTGAACACCCCAAACTCAACTCAAAATGCTTAAACAACCTTTACATAAATCCTGGCACCTTGATGTAGTTGAAGAGAAAATGGGGAATGTGCTTGAACTTCTTGGAACAAGAAATTTTTTTTTTGTGACAGAACATGGATAGTAAAGTCTTAAAGTCCTTGTAAATCAAAAAAGCTTCTCTAGAGAAAAAGATAGCATTGTTTGCGCAAAGTGGCTTCTTACCAAATGGCAAAAAATTTATCAGCTATATATTTGACAGAAGGTTAGTGTCAAGAATATACAAATAGGGGGCTGGAGAGATGGCTCAGTGGTTAAGAGCATTGCCTGCTCTTCCAAAGGTCCTCAGTTCAATTCCCAGCAACCACATGGTGGCTCACAACAATCTGTAATGATGTCTGGTGCCCTCTTCTGGCCTGCGGACATACAGACAGAATATTGTATACATAGTAAATAAATAAATATTTAAAAAAAGAATATTCAAATAAATTAAAAATTATCCAAGAAGAAAATAAACCAATATAAATTGTGGCATGGCTCCTATAATTCTCACAAAATGAAATATAAACTGTGTAGAAATATTTTTTAAAAATATGATCAAATATCATGTATCAGTAAAAAATTTAAAACTTCTTTAAAATTTCATATATCTCTTTCATAATGGCTAAGAATAAAAGGATTTCAAGTGCTGGCAGATGTGGGCAAACAGGAATAATTATTCACTTTTATTTGGGCTGTATCTACTACAGAAATAACTGTAAAGGTTCCTAAAATGTTAGAAATAGATCTACTATAAAATCCAATGTTACCACTCTGGGGCATACACTCAAGGGAGTCCATACATTGCTATTGAAAGACAGTCATGCCCATGTTTATTGCTGCTCTATTTACAATATCTAGCAAATTGTAACAGTCTAGATGTTCACCAACTAGTGGACAGATAATAAAAATATGGTACATTTCAACAATATTTTTAAGCTGGTAAGAATAATACAATTGCCACAGTATCTGTCAGTTCATATGTGTACCAGTCCCCAGTCCTTTTGTATCTGGAAGATACTATAACCTTGGAGTTATATACAGTGCTTTGAGCTGTACAAGTTCAAACCAGGAAATTACAGCACTGAAAAACGGAAGTAGACCCCTTACCAAGAAACTGTTTCCAATAAGGACCAGCTAAGAAAGGGAAAATCAATTTTCACCAAAGGAGTGTCACTAGGTGTATAACCACATCCAGAGCAGGATGGGTCACAGGCCCAGAAATAGTAGAACAACAGAAAATGGACACCTTATTATTTTTTTTCAGTTTTTAATTTGGTAAGAGATTTTGTTTCATTTTCTTCCATTTTGAATTAATTTGTCTTCCTTATTTTTTATGTTTGTTTGGATTTTACTTTTGTCTTTTGTGGACTTGGGGGATGGAGAGAAAAACAAAGAGAGAGAAAGAACATGAAGTTGTATGAGTAGGGAAGTGGGAAGGAACTGAAAGGAGCTGGAGGAGAGAAACACATGAACAAAATAAATCACATAAAAATTTAAATAAAATCGAAACATTTAAGGAATGTGAATGTAAATGGATGAAGTTGAAAACAATCATTATGGGTGAAGTAACCTGAAGTAAGACAGAAGAAGTCATACATTTTCTATCATTTTAGATGTTTATTTTGAATCTTTAGATGTATGTATTTTATGTGTCAGGATATAGTTATATTAAGGGGGAAAGGGAATGAGAAAATTGGAAGGACAAGATGGGGAAGGAGGTACCTAGTCAAATGTGTAGGTAGAAGGGGAATACAGACAGGAATAATGAACACGAAGTAAATCACAAATTATTGTGAAAAACTCTAATGCTAACAAAGTTGCCTAAAGTATATGCATGCACACAAAAAGGAGTCTAAATGGAGTTGCTATATAATGGGGCAGCAATGCCCCACTAGACACCATTGGATGACAAATAAATATCCAGCACTAGGAATGGATTATTCCTTTTGGAGCTATTGAGAAGTGATGTACCAGTGACTTCCAAACAGTTTTGCCTATTACCATTGCATTGGGTTACTCTCCAGGACTTCTTGGTTAGATTCATATTGCTGAAGATACCAGGCACTTGAGCCATAGCACATGGACAGTTAAACCGACACTCAGCTGTAAGTTTCAACCTTTCTGGCTGGGTTTCAGAGTGCTGGAAGGTGCAATGCATGCTACTGGAGGAGATAAGCTATTAACAATCTTGATCAACTGCTAATGCTTTTAATTAGAACAATGACTGGTCTGGTAACACATATTCACTGATGCAAAAGCAACACAAATTCTTGGTATAATACTTAAAGAGAACTAGTATAAATTAGAAAATATACAAGAGAGAAGGAAAATATAAAAAAACCACTAAATTAGTCATCCAAATTTGCAGCTTGATAATAAAGTCCCTGATGGGGATACTTCTTTTTAGGGGACATAAATTACACAGTAGCCATCTAAATTAAGATCCATAATTCTGTGAGCTACATTGTACAAATACTTTTATCCAACGGAGAAGAACATGGAAATTCAAAAATTCAACATTAGAGTTGAGTTTCAAGAAGAGACCAATAGCTTTGTATCTTGCTTCCATTGAGACCTTAGCCTCTCTGAAGTTAATATTTGGGTAATTTCTTCATTGGAAATGAGCAGAAAATATATAGACCAAGGTTTAGGTCAGGCTAAATTGGTACTTACTTGTAGAAGGTTCTTCAGGACCAGGTTTATTATAACCTAAAAAATAGAAGTCATGTTAGAGAAAGGAAAACAGAAAAAGAAAAAAAAATTAAGGAAAGGATTCACATAAACCTAACACCCATATTTCCTTGCGAGGTTTGTGTTTGTGCTTCTTGGATTCTTGAAACAAGGTACTAAGAAAATAGAATTAACTGGTGTAGACATTACTAGCAATAATACTGAGAGAGGTAAGAAAAACAAAGGATGCCTAGGACATCCCATAACAAACCACAGAGAACACTCACCATTGACATAGAGACTGTCCTTGTCCAGGGAGTAGTTCCCCAGCTGGGTGATTTCCTGAGTTAGGTTTCTCAGCTCTGTGTACAGCTCTTTGATGTCCATCCCACGATGTGCAGGGTCATGGTAGTAGGCACAGACGGCATCCACACCAGTGGCTGTTCCGTTCTTCTTAGGCCTGGAAAGAGAGGAGTGTGGAGCCTTTAGAAATGTCATAATGTAGATGAGAACCAGAAGGAAGGAGGAGGAATGAGAATGGTAACAAGAGCAGTGCTCATTCCTTGCAAAGGGACAGAAAGGAGACTCACTGGAGGGAATCCAGTCTGCAACTGGAGTTGACGGAGTCATTCTGGAACACGTGTCCAAGCTGTGGATGGGGAAGGAGAAAGGAAATGGAAGCAGGTGTTGGACAAAGGGGTCATATGGGATCAATCTCTGTCAGGCTGCTGGGATAAGGTTCTCACCAGGTACTGGAGGAAAGTCTCAGTTGAGCTGAACAAAGCTGAACCATTGCTCATATTTGATGAATATGGAAGGTTGGTTATGGTGAAGTTGATTGTGAGGGTTTTTAGATGGTGTCCTATAGCTGCAGGAAGAGGAGAGATACAACTGAGAATGTGCTTGATGCCAGAGTGAAATCCTGTTCTCACCAGTTTGGCTTCTCTTCTATTCTCCCACCATATCTCAACATGGCCCATCAGGTCAGAATCAACACAACTTCTTAACCCCACAGCACACAAATTGTCTTCTCTTACCATTCCTCACATTAATTCTCTCTTCATTCTATCACAGGTCTTATGACAGCACACACTTCTGCAGACTCATTGGTTACAATGTGTAAAGATGTTCTCTATCTGGATCACTAGGAGCATCTTTCTGAATTGAAAACTCACACTGGGATGATCCATAGTGCATAACCACCGATGGTTTCATGTGTACTTTCAGTGTCAGGGTTGCAATTGAAGATTTGACACCTGTGGTGGCTAGTATTGCTTGTCAAGAAGTCACAAATGGGGATAAGAATTGAGTAATTACTTCATCACATTGGCCTATGCACATATATACAGGACATATAGACATTTTTATTGCTATTTTATGTAGATGATCCAGTCCACTATAAGCCACTCCACTATCAGGCATGTAGGCTTGTGATGAACAAGAAAGGGAGCTGACATGAGACTGAATGCAAGCCAGAAGTCAGTGTTCCCCCGGGGTCTGCTTTAGGCCATTGCTCTTGTTTCTTGCCTTGAATTTTTAGTTGGTTTGCATTAAGTGTAGACTGTAACATGGACCCATAAATTGAAACAACTCATACGTTCTCAAATTGCTTTAGACTATAACGTCTATCACAGCAAAAGAACGCAACCTACAACGGCACTCAATTCATCTTCCAGTGATTTTCATTCTCATTTACACATCCGTTCTGAGTCTACCACTATGACCCAGTAGGTGCTAAGGAGGACATATATAGGCTGCATTGCATGTTAAACATTATTATTCATGGAAATCAAATTCCTCCCATTTACTCTATTTTTGCTGGTCACTGAGCCCTCTTATTGAAATCCTCACAGGAACACTCTATGCTTTCTTTATCTTGATCACATGCACTCATCTGGATAGTTATTTCAGGAGGAATTTTCCTCAGAAATTCTTCCCCTGTTTGTCTATTTGTCTCACATGCCATTTGGCTGCATGTGGGCAAGTACCTGGTTTGATTGTTGGTCTGACTTTTGCGCATATGAAGATGACCCTGACACTAGCATCTTTGTTTTTTAACGAAAGCCAAGAGAAGATAAATAAAACCGACTCTGGTGGGATAAGAACCGACACTAGCATCTTTGCATCATGGTTTTCTAGCTCTATTTAGAAGGCAGGGGTGGAAGTTTGAGGTAGGGGATATAATCAAAGGCAGACAATGGGATCCCTAGATACCTGTGGCAGGTTCTGGCTGCAGAGATGCAGATGGAGAAGGTAGGAAAGTGGTGGCTGACTCACAAACTGTGGAAATGATTGTCATTGATGAAATTCTCATTTCCAAGAACATTTAATGCTTCATTTATCTGGATTGTTCTTACTCATCCTAGAGATTCAGCTCAGGAAGAATTTTTCTCAGAAAACCTTCCCCTTCTAAATACAAGGCTGTCCATAGTGAGAAATTTTTCTAGCTATGATTAGAGGCAGAACAACCAATTGTAGGTGAACCATGAACTAAACTGAAGAGTGACTATGTGTGGAGAAGTGAATTGTACTATGACCAGAATTGACTGAAGATATTGAGATAAAAATCAGCATAAATGATGAGCAAAGAACACAGATGAATTAGGAAAACAGAGGGAGTAGAGACTATATGGACAAGGGGGCATCAAGATCATGATGGGTTAATCCATAGAAATTGCTGACCTGAGCTCATGTGAACTCACAGACTTCAGACCCACAGCTGGGGAACCTGCATGGGAACTGAACTAGGATCACTACAAACAGGTGTGAGAGCTGTGCAGCTTTGTATATTTGAGAGGCTTCTGGCAGGGAGGACTAAAATCTATCCCTGGGGCATGAACTGGCTTTTGGAGCCTATTTCTTATGGTGGGATGTTTTGTTCAGTCTTGATGCTGGTGGAAGAGCTTTGGTCCCTCAACTTAATGTGCTAGGCTTTGTTGACTCCCTATGGGAGACCTTTCCTTTTTAGAGGAGTGAATGGGGGATGGGTAAGGAGAGACATGGCAGGAGCAGGGGGAATGGAGAGAGGGGGAACTGTGGTTGCAATGTAAAATGAATAAAAAATTTAATTAACAAGTTTCAAAAATATATAAAGGATAAATGAATGGATAGACAGAAGAATTTATAAAAGGAGGGCCAAAATATTCTATAATTCAAAAGGAATTATAGAGATACCAGAAAGGAGAGAAGAAAGGACAACAAAGTGAATGAACTTGATAGATAAAATAGTATGAGTGTGTGTATGTGTGTGTCTTGATTGATGAATGGACAGATTATACCATAATTATATGGATAAGTAGATGAGTATTGAATAGATGGATAGATGGATGGATGAATGGATGATGTGGGATTTCCCTGTATGCTGTGAATACTATTGGTTTATAAAGAAACTATCTTGGACCTGCGCAGGGAATATACATAGGTCAGGAAAACTAAACTGAATGCTGGGAGAAAGAAGGGTGGAATCAGAAGAAGCCATATAGTCCCACCGGAGACAGACACTGGAACTTTAGCCGGTAAGCCAAAGCCACGTGGCAATATATAGATTAATAGAAATGAGTTAAATGATAAAAGTCTTGGAGATATTAGGGATACAATGGTCATACCTAAATATAATAAAAGCTATTTACAGCAAGCCGACAGCTAACATTAAATTAAATGGAGAAAAACTCAAAGCCATCCCACTAAAATCAGGAACACAACAAGGCTGTCCACTCTCTCCATACCTCTTCAATATAGTGCTTGAAGTTCTAGCAATAACAATAAGACAACATAAGGGGATCAAGGGGATTTGTATTGGAAAAGAAGAAGTTAAGCTCTCGTTATTTGCAGATGATATGATAGTATACATAAGCGACCCCAAAAACTCTACCAAAGAACTCCTACAGCTGATAAACACCTTTAGTAATGTGGCAGGATACAAGATCAACTCCAAAAAATCAGTGGCCTTCCTATACACTAAGGACAAGGAAACAGAGGGAAATTAGAGAAGCATCACCTTTCACGATAGCCACAAATAGCATAAAATATCTTGGGGTAACTCTGACCAAGGATGTGAAAGATCTATTTGACAAGAACTTTAAGTCTTTGAAGAAAGAAATTGAAGAGGAAACCAGAAAATGGAAGGATCTCCCTTGCTCCTGGAATGGGAGGATCAACATAGTAAAAATGGCAATTCTACCAAAAGCAATCTATAGATTCAATGCAATCCCCATCAAAATCACATCAAAATTCTTCACAGATCTGGAGAGGACAATAATCAACTTTATATGGAAAAACAAAAAACCCAGGATAGCCAAAACAATCTTATACAACAAAGGAGCGTCTGGAGGCATTGCCATCCCTGACTTCAATCTCTACTACAGAGCTACAGTATTGAAAACAGCTTGGTATTGGCATAAAACCAGAGAAGTCGACCAATGGAATCGAATAGAAGACCCTGACATTAACCCCCAAACCTATGAAGACCTGATTTTTGATAAAGGAGCTAAAAGAATACAATGGAAAAAAGAGAGCATCTTCAACAAAGTGTGCTGGCACAACTGGATGTCAACCTGTAGAAGAATGAAAATAGACCCATATCTTTCACCGTGCACAAAACTCACGTCCAAATGGATTAAAGACCTCAATATCAGCCCGAACACACTGAAAAGGATAGAAGAGAAAGTGGGAAGTACTCTACAACACATGGGCACAGGAGACCACTTCCTACGTATAATCCCAGCAGCACAGACATTAAGGGCCTCATTGAATAAATGGGACCTCCTGAGACTGAGAAGCTTCTGTAAAGCAAAGGACACTGTCGCTAAGACAAAAAGGTAACCCACTGACTGGGAGAAGATCTTCACCAGCCCTGCAACTGACAAAGGTCTGATCTCCAAAATATATAAAGATCTCAAGAAACTAGACCATAAAAGGCTAATCAACCCAATTATAAAATGGGGCAATGAGCTGAACAGAGAATTCTCAACAGAAGAAGTTCAAATGGCCAAAAGACACTGAAAGTCATGCTCAACTTCCTTAGCGATCAGGGAAATGCAAATCAAGACAACTTTAAAATACCATCTTACACCTGTCAGAATGGCTAAAATAAAAAACACCAATGATAGCCTTTGTTGGAGAGGTTGTGGAGAAAGGGGTACACTCATCCATTGCTGGTGGGAATGCAAACTTGTGCAACCACTTTGGAAAGCAGTGTGGCGGTTTCTCAGGAAATTCGGGATCAACTTACCCCTGGACCCAGCAATACCACTCTTGGGAATATACCCAAGAGAGGCCTTATCATACAACAAAAGTATATGCTCTACAATGTTCATAGCAGCATTGTTTGTGATAGCCATAACCTGGAAACAACCTAGATGCCCTTCAATAGAAGAATGGATGGAATATATACATATTAGAGTACTACTCAGCAGTAAAAAACAAGGGCTTCTTGAATTTTGCATGCAAATGGATGGAAATAGAAAACACTATCCTGAGTGAGGTAAGACAGACCCAAAAAGAGGAACATGGGATGTACTCACTCATATTTGGTTTCTAGCCATAAACAAGGACATTGAGCCTATAATTAGGGATCCTAGAGAAGCTAAATAAGAAGGTGAACCCAAAGAAAAACCTATAGGCATCCTCCTGAATATTAACCTTCATCAGGCGATGAAAGGAGACAGAGACCCACATTGGAGCACCAGACATAAACCTCAAGGCCCAAATCAGGAGCAGAAGGAGAGAGAGCACGAGCAAGGAACTCAGGACTGTGAGGGGTGCACCCACACACTGAGACAATGGGGATGTTCTACTGGGAACTCACCAAGGCCAGCTGGCCTGGGTCTGGAAAAGCCTGGGATAAAACCAGACTCTCTGAACATAGCGGACAATGAAGACTACTGAGAACTCAAGAACAATGACTGATCCTACTGCATGCACTGGCTTTGTAGGAGCCTAGGCAGTTTGGATGCTCAACTTACTAGACCTGGATGGAGGTGGGGGTTCCTTGGACTTCCCACAGGACAGGGAACCCTGATTGCTTTTCGGGCTGAGGAGGGGGGGACTTAATTGGGGGAGGGGGAGGGAAATGGGAGGCGGTGGTGGGGAAGAGACAGAAATCTTTAATAAATAAATAAATTTAAAAAAAATAAAATAAAAGAGTTAGCCAATAAGAAGCTAGAATTAATGGGCCAAGCAATGATTTAAATAATATAGTTTCTGTGTGATGATTTTGGGTCTGAGTAGCCAGGAATCAACAAGCAGCCTCCATCAACAAATAGATAGATACTGCATGCATGGATTCATGAGTGGATTGGTATGTGAATTGACTGAAAGCCAAATGGAGGACACAGGTATATAAACAGCCAAATGGACAGAAAGATACATAGGTTGTAGCAGACAGAAGAGTGGGTGATCACACAGGTTGTGAGTATATGGATATATAGGCAGGGGTGCGTCTAATAGAAATGTGAACGTGTGTATGAATGTATGAAGATACAAGAAGAAATAAAGCATGAAATAGAAACTGGACATTAGTTTAGGTTTATCAAAGAATGTGAATGAGTGAATGAGCACAATCATGCATAAAGGAAGGAGAGAGAAGAAACAAAGGAAATCCAAATGAATAGGTAGGAGAATGGGTGGATGGATGGATGGGTGGGTGGGAGAATGGATGGATGGATGGATGAATTGATGTAAATGTGATATGAGTTCAGGAAGAGCTGGAAAATGGAAGAATGGGAAGCTGGAAAGATAATGGATAAGTAGGCCACTGAACACCCCAAACTCAACTCCAAATGATTAAACAACCTTTACATAAGTCCTTGCACCCTGATGTAGTTAAGGAGAAAATGAGGAATACACTTCAACTTACTGGCACAAGAAGGGATTTGAGAGAGAGAACCTGGATAGCAAAATCTTAAAGACTAACAATTAATACACATGTCCAAGAGAACCAAAAGCTTCTCTAGAGAAAAAGATAACACTGTTTGAGCAATGTGGTTTCCTAAAGATTGGCAAAAATCTTTATCAGCTAGGCTAAGTATATGACAGAGGGTTAGTGTCAAGAATATAAAAATAAATTAAAAATTAAGCACCAAGAAAACAACCAATAAAAATTGTGGCATGGCTCTTAATTCTCACAAAATGAAGTACAAACTGTGGAGAAACATTTTTGAAAACATGTTCAACACACTTAGGTATCAGGGAAATAAAATCTAAACTTCTATAATATTTCTTCTGACCCTTACAGGAATAACTTAAAAACAATAATAAATAAATAAATAAACAGCAAAAAATGACAACAAATGCTGGTATGGATGTGGAGAAACAGGAGCAATTACGCACTTCTCGTGGGGGTATGATCACTACAGAAATAAGTGTGGAGGTTCTTACATTGCTGGAAGTAGATCTACTATAAGATCCAATGTTACCACTCTTGGGCATATACACTAAGAAGTCTGTATGCTACTATCGGGACACATGCAAGTCCATGTTTATTGCTGCTCTATTCAAATTTGCCGTAGTCTCTGTGAGTTCATCTGTTGTATCTGGAAGATATTATATCCTTGGAGTCTTCTATAATGCTACAATGTACAAAAGCTGTACAAGTTTAAATCAGAAAAATTCAGCACCGAGAAAGGGAAGTGGACACAAAGTTCTACCCCTAGACAAGAAGCTATTTGCAATGTACACCTGCTAAGAAAGGGAAAATTAATTTTCTCCTATGAAGTGTCACTGGGTGTATCAAACACCCACAAGTCAGGACTCATGCCCAGAAATAGTTGGAGAAGAGAAAATGGATAACTTATTTTTTTCAGTTATTAATTTTGTATTAGATTTTATTTTCTTTCATTTTGAAATTTTGTCTTCTTGTATATGTGTTTGAATTTTTACTTTTGTCTTTTGGGAACTTGGGGGAGAGATAGAAAAACAAAGAGAGGGAAGAGAGGGGAAGAGCATGAAGTTGTGCAAGTAGGGAAGTGGGAAGGACCTGGAAGAAGTTTGGGAAGAGAAAAACATAATCAAAATAAATCACATAAAAATTAAATAAAAATGGTACGGCTAAGAAATGAGATGGTAAATGGATAGAGCTGAAAACAATCATGGGTGAAGTAACCTTGAACAAGAGAGAAGAAGTCATATATTTTCTATTATTTGTAGATGTTGGCTTTGAATCTTTAGATTTATGTGTTTCATTTGATAGGATATGGTGATTTAATGGTTGATAGGAAATAACAGAATGGGAAGGGTAAAATAGAGAAGAAATTAGAATGACCATGTAGAGAGAGAATATGGGGAGGAATAATTAATACAAAGGGCATTCCAAAGAGTCAGACAGAATTCTAATATTATAGAAGCTTCCTAAAGTATATGCACGCACACATATAAGGAGTCTAAATGGAGTTGCTATATAATGGGGCAGCAGTGCCTCACTAGACACCACTAGATGACAACTAAATGCCAGCACCAGAAACAGATTATTCCTTTTGGAGCTATTGACAAGTGATGTACCATTGACTTCCAAACAGTACTGCCTATTTCCATTGTATTGGGTTTCCCTGTAGAACTTCTTGGTTCGATTCGTACTGCTGAAGATACCAGGCACTTGAGCCATAGCACATGGGGAGGTAAACTGGCACTCAGCTGGAAGTTTCATCCCTTCTGGCTGGCTTTCAGAGTGCTGGAAGGTGCTATGCATGCTACTAGAGGAGGAAAGCAATCACAAATCTTGTTCTGCTGCTAACACTTTGAATTACAGTGATGACTGGTCTGGTAACACATGTTCACTGATGCAATAGCAACACAAATTCCTGGTGTAATACTCTCAGAGAACTAATATAAATTAGAAAAGATACAAGAAAGAAGGCAATTTTAGAAAAACACCTAATTAGTCATCCAAGTTTGTAGATTGATAACGATAATGTCCCCTGGTTGGAACGTCCTCCTAGGAAACACACATTACACAGTAACCCCCTCAGCTAAAGTCCATTAATTCTGTATGGTACAATTTGGGAAATATTTTTTTTCCAACCAAGAAGAATATGGAAAATTCAGAAACCCAACATGAGAGCTGCAGTTTCAAGAAGAGACCAATTGCTTCCACTGAGACCTTGGTCTCTCTGAACAGCCTGGTTTGTATTTGGATCAGCTTTCGTTTGGAAATGAGGAGAAAAGTATGGAGCAATATGTAGGTCGGGCTAAATCGATACATACTTGTAGGAGGTTCTTCTGGACCAGGTTTATTATAACCTAGAAAATACAAGACATGTTAGAGGAGGGAAGAGCAAGGGAAAGGATTCTGCATGCTTTGGCCTATATGGTACCAAACCACACCTAAAAAGATTAGTGAACATCTATTCATGTTATAAGATCTGACAAATCATACTGGAGAAGGATTTCTTGGTATTTCAACTATACCCATCTCTATGTCCCCAATAGATTCTTATAAAACACATCTCACACCTTACTTCCCCAACAATATGCCTCAATACACACCATTATTTTTTTATTATGCCACTAGATATCCATCCAGAATATCCTTATTGACCATTTACTATGAGCTGTATTCTATTTTCATTTGAAGTATATTACACAAATAGACAATGATTAAAAAATTCAGTGTCCATGTTCTCACTGTAGTTCACATTAAGAAACAATACAGATGAGAGTTATTTGTTCTTTGCATCATGAATAAGGTACGGTTTATATTAAATGCTTATTGGAAATGAAAACAGAATGAAAATCATAAACAAATCCTTGAGATAGTTTAGTGATTGGATATAATATGCAGAATGACAAAATTTCAATCATTCAAAACTCAGTGTAGGAAAGGCATGTGCCTTTTCAGGTCTGTGCTTTGTTTGCTTTCTTCATGAAATTCAGAGTAATGTGGATGCATTGTATCTCCTTGCCCATTTCATAGGGTATTATTGTTAAAATGGCTTGGCAATTGACAAGACATAAGCTCATTGAATTGACAAGTCTCTGAACATTTCTGCAAGAAATTCTCTATATCTAGTTACTTAGGGTGGACAAACCAAGTGTGAATAAATGTGGGTACCATAAACTTTGGGATGCGTACTTGGAAGTAGAAACAACAAGGAGTAGAGAAGAAGTTCAGCAAACATACTCATTTCTTTCTGCTTCCTGACTTTTTATACAATATGCCAATACCTCCTTGTCTGATTATTTTTATGTGCTCCATGAATTCTGGAAAAGAGGTTCTATGAACCTAAAATAAACTGTTCTAGACAGCGTTATCAATATAATTGATGGAGGTAAAAAAAATGACAGGTGGCTGAGGACATTACACAGCAACCACATATCATGCTCACCATTCACATGTAAACTTTCTTTGTCCAGTGTAAAGTTGCCCAGCTGGGTTATTCCCTGGGTCAGGTTGCTCAGCTCTGAGTACAATTCCTGGGTGTCCAACACAGGATGTGCAAGGTCATGCAAGTATGTGCAGATGACTTCTACGCCAGTGGCAGTTCCGTTCTTCTCAGGCCTAGATCAAGAGGAATAGAGACATAGATAGGAATCCGAAGGAGGGCAAGCAAGAAGAGAGGCAACAATAATAGTTTTTTGGCAAGTGCACACCTGAGAGAATCCAGTCTGCAACTTGAGTTGAAAGAACCATTATGGAGCAATGGTTCCATCTGGGAAGAAAAACAAAGAAAATAATGAGAATAAAATTTGGATAGAGTTGGTAGATGTGATTTATCCAAGCAGAAGCTACTGGAATGAGGGTCTCACCAGATTCTTCAGGAGGGTCTCAGTGGAGTTGAACACAGCTGAGCCATTGTTCATATTTGCTGAATAAGGGAGGTTGGAAATAGTGAAGCTGATGGAGACGGTTTTCAAGTGGTGCCCCACAGCTGGAAGAGATGAGAAGAGATTTTACCTGCAAGCACACTGGGATACAATACTCATCAAGTCATACCTCCTTTTGCTTCTCATCTACCCAGCCTACCTACAACCTGAATATCCCATTTCTATGACACATCCAACAAACCTTTCTGAATGTTCCTAACATACTTTGTGTGTACTTTCCTATCATAACAGTATCTTCTCTTATTTACATGATCACCCTATCAGACTCACAGGATATATTGTCTAAGGGACTTTTTCTACACTGAACTTTAGAGGAGTATTCTGAAAAGAAAGTCTCACTGGGACTGTCCTGTAACTTCTACAACTCATAGATCTTTGTTCAGTTTCAGTTTTCAGTTTGAGTGTTTTGATTTGTCTGTCAGGGCCCCTTACAATCTGGTTTCTATTGACCTTTTAGCTTTGGTTATCATAAATCTGGACCTACCATCCTGTCTTTACAGGCTCTGGATTAGAAATGCAAAGGCTATATTGGGAGATGAACTTTATGCTCCATGGATGCCAAATTCCTCTAATTTATCCCAGTATACTATGTTTTTCTAGGTCAAACAGCCCTCGTTGTTGATATCATTTAAGTTATGTTAACCACTCCTAGTCAGTATGAGAGATGCAAATCAGGATGAACTGTCTCTAGAAAGTCCTTTAATCTTTATATCATGTGAGATGCATGCCCAAGCCAAATTCCTCACTGCAGTGCAGTTGTCTGTATACCTTGCAATCCCAGTGGTTGTATGAGGCTTGACAATTGATTGAATTGCTACTATAGTCTTTGTGTTTGATGATGGCTATGGAACTAGGTTCTTTATATCCTTCCATTTAGATCTTATATGCAAATCAGAATTGTGGGACAAAGATCTTATAAAAATAGAAACAGGTTCTCTGATACCTGTGGTGGATTCTGTTTGCACAGGTATTGTTGGAGAAGGCAGCATGGTAGTGGCTGATTTAGGATCTCTGGAAAGGGATGTCATCAGGGATGAGAAAATCCCCATGTATTTAGAGAAGCCCATGCAGCAGTATTTCAAGGCAGAGCAACCATTTGTATGTAGATAACACTCAAAAGGGATCAAAAGAGAAAATGTGTGATAATGCTGAAAAAGCCTGTGAATAAAATTAACTCAGATAGTGAGAGTGGTTGGCCAGAGAAAGGTGGGCAGTAATTGAATTGCTAAATAGTTAAGTAAGAAGAAGAAAAGATTGTTGAAGGGTCAACCCAAACTTTAATAATGATAATAAGTATTTGGAGAAATAAAAGAAAGGAAAGAGGAAACAAATAACATGTAAGTAAAAGAGCATGATGAATAGTGGGGAAGTTCACAGATTGACAGATTTGTGTTAGGGTAAGTGTGTGTATGTGTTGGGGTAAATATATACATGGGGCTGGAGAGATGACTAAGTGGTTAAGAGCACTGCCTGCTCTTTCAAAGGTCCTGAGTTCAATTCCCAGCAACCACATGGTGGTTCACAACCATCTAATCTGGTGCCCCACTAAGGAAAAGACCTCGTTAATTATTCTCAGTAAGTTAGATCACGAAACCCAATATGAACAAGTTCAACAGAACTGTCATGTGTGGGCATGCCCATGCATGTTTCAGCATTGCCAGGGCATAAATTTCATTCATTCATCCAAGTATATGCATGAGTGGGTAGCTGAATAGGTGGATGGATATTGGTTGATGGGCAGGATGGTAAATGGGTGGATGGATGGTTTGATAACTGAATGAATGAATGATGGATGGACGGATGAGTGAAGAGGTGATGAATGGATGGATACATGTACATATGGATAGACAGATGTACAAACAAGAGAAAAAGAAAAGGAGTGGATGATAAGCACACATACAGATGAGAAAATGTAACGAGGTACATAATTGAATAAATTGACTAATATCTAGGTACTGAATACATGGGTAGGTGGTTGAATGGTGGGTAGGTAAATGAGTGGATAGGTATGTAGGGGGATGATGGATGACTGTGTAGAAGTGTGTGGTGTATGTGTATATATGTGTGTGTGTAAGATGTAAAAGAGCTAAAAATAAAAGTTAGCAAATGGAGAGAAATATGATTGCATGGATAAATAGTGGATATATGGAAGTCTAGAAGAATAATTAGAGAAGGAATGATAAAAAGAAATGAAGAAATATAGTATAATGGAAAAGGGAATGGATGGATGACTAGGTGGGTAAATGGATGGATAGAAGACTGAAAATGCAGTTCTGGATGAACAGTAACTAGTAAATGAAAGAATTGACAGTTAGAAAGATATATGAGTGGGATACTGAATGAGTGGGCTATTTTATACAAACACTTTAGTAGACATCAAAATGTGCTACTTAGCCCCTACTACATCCTCAACAGCATTTGTTTTAGGTAACATAAACTAGTCTCTGAATTAATTCAGCTTAATAATACCATATAAAATAATTGTTCAATTTTTTCTTCTGACTCAGAGGATTGAGGAAAATTCAGAAATTCAGCACCAGGGCTTCAGACCCAAAAAGAGGCCGCCAGCTCTCTTTCCACTGAGTCTCTGGGCCCTTTCCAGAGACTAGCTTGTGTTTAGGACAAGCTTCCTTTAGAAATGAGGAGAAAAGCATGGACCAAGACCTAGGTCAGGCTAAACTGATACTTACTTGTCGTTGATTCTTCTGTACTAGTTCCACTGTAACCTAGAAAAGCAAAAAAAAAAAAATGTAAGGAGAATGTGTTGCACAGTCCTTAGCACCATGCATTAGTTCATGTGGTCCAATGTAGATGTGTATCACTTTATACACTAACTGAGCATCTATTAATGTTCTATGATCTGACTTGATTGGCATTAGGAAGAATGTCTTGATGTTTCAACTCATCTAACTCTTCCCTACTTAATCCCAATTATGCTCTTTTAAATTATGTCTATATGGCTTATTTTCAGATATCACTCAACATATTTACATGTATCAACTTATACCATCATCCTTTCCACTCACTCTATCTATCTATCTATCTATCTATCTATCTATCTATCTATCTACACACATTCAACCCACACATATTTATTGGGAAGGTATCATGTTTGGTACTGCATTTCTACTTGAAGAATATACAACTGAACTAAAAACTCCATGCTCCACTGGGACAAAGTATGCATGTAACTTACTTGTTCTTAGTGTCAACCGTGTTTGTATTATAATGAATATTTGAAAAATCCTAAGTGAAAAATGTAATGATGAATTTCAATTGTGTAAATTATAAGAGAAAAAAATCCCATATTTGTCCTTGCAACAGCCAAGTTAAAGGACTAGGTTTAAATTGAAATTTTAGAATTCATATCCAGACAAATTTATGTTACAGCAGGCCAGTCAATTTACCTACATGTGCTTTAGTTTCTCTCTGTCTTAAAATGGGAGTAACTTGTGTGAACATCAATCTTGGTAATTAGTGGTGAATACTGATTGTGAGCTGGCAAGAGTGAATAGCTATGAGTTGAATGAATGAATAGATGATGAATGGATGGATACATGAACATATGGCTAGACAGATGCACAGACAAAAGAAAGAGAAAAGGAATGGAGGATAAGCAAGAATCACCAAGGCAAAGCTCTGGGCATTCTGTGAGGGGGGATTGGTATTAGTTTAAATGAAGCACATAGTTCCACCTTAATTCTTTGTAGCTCTCTCTATCTTTTGGACAAGATCCCTAAACTATATAAGAGAAATAGAAAGAGAGATGAGGGCCACTACTTACATCCATATTTTTCCTGACTTGGGACACAGCTGTATCTACTTTCCTGAAATGCTATTTATGTGTGCTCCTTAAATTCTTGGAAGAGAATCTAAGAACATGAAGGTAACTGGTCTAGAAAGATATCCTTGACTTTGAAAAGGCTAGGGAAATAAAAAATGGCTGAAGACATCCTCTAGGAAAACACAGACCATGCTCACCATTCACATAGAGACTATCTTTGCCCAATGTGTAGTTGCCCAGCTGAGTGACTCCATGGGTCAGATGGTTCATCGCTGAATATATTTCTTGTGTGTGCAGCCCAGGATGCGCAGAATCATGTTGGTAGGAGCAAATGACAATTACACTAGTGGAGTTTTGATTCTTCTCAGGCCTGAAAAAAGATGTGGAAACTCTGGAGATACCTTCATGTGGCTAAGAGTCCCAGGGAAGGAAGAAACAGCAGAAGGGTCATTAGGTACAGTCATTCCTGGAAAATGACAAGGAAGTGGACTCACCTGAGAGAGGTCAGTCTGCAGCTTGGGTTAAAGGAGATATTCTGGAATAAGGGTGTAAGCTATAGAGGAAAGAAAAAAAAAGAGTCGTATGCAAGATGTACAGGAACTTTGTCCTACAAGCTGTTTCCAGGATGAGGGTCTCACCAAGTATTGTAGAACATGCTCAGTGGAGTTGAACATGGCTGAGCTATAGTTCATGTCTTCTGAATAAGGAAGATTAGAGATGGTGAAATTGAGTATGACAGTCTTCCGATGGTGTTCCACAGCTGTGAGAAGACAGGAAGAGAGATCCCTATAACTGAGAGCTTGAAGATACTACACTAGATTCCTATACACATCAAGTTATATATCCTCATATACCACGACCTGTAACTGCACAATCCAAGTCAGAGCTGAACATCTCATCTCCGTGTCAAACCAGTTCCCTACTGTGAATGTTCTTCATGTGTGCTATCTCCTTTGCCATAACATGTCAGCTCTTATCTTCTCATATCCAGTATATTACACTATAAGATTCACTGTGTGTTCCAGCTAAGTGGATTTTTCTATGATGAACACAAGAAAAGCATTTCTGAAAGGAAAAAATTCATTACAACACCTTCAGTGCTCTAACCACCTATGGCTCCCTTTGGAGTTTCAGTGTCAATTTCTTGTTTCATGGTTTGACACTCAAGACTCTTTTAATGTGATTTCTTATGATTCCCGGACTCGGTTACTTATCAGTTCTATGCCTATCACTATGGCCTTGTGGATCCTGGAGTGGACAAGGAGAGTCATCACTGAGAGCTGAGCTTCATACTTCAAGCAAATCAAACTCCTCAAGTCTCTCCACTCACTTGCTTTTGTTGGCCCCTGAGTTCACACCATTGGAATATTCCTTCACATCAGTAAATAATAGTTCAGGTGGATCCCCCACTCACTTACATTGTGTCAGGTGCTTCTCACTTCACAAGAATCTCTCATTGTATTGTCATGGTCTATTCATCTCAGAAGCCTGGTAGCTGCATGAAGGGCAGGCATCTGATTGAAATTCTGGTCTAATATATGTTATTTTAATAATGATACTGGCACTGGATCCTCACACCATGGCTTTCCAGGTCTCATGTAAGTCAGGATATGGAAGTGTGGAACAGGGCATTTCATCAAATGTAGGAAAAGGCTTCCCCCAAATACCTGTGGTAGATTCTGGCTGTACAGATGTCAATGTAAAAGGCAGGATGGTGGTGCTTGGCTCAGGAACTGTAAAAGAGGCTGTTAGCAGTGATGAGCATAGCCCCTCCCCATACAGTCAATGAACTCCTCTAGAAGTGGTTCAAGCCAGACTAATTATTCATAAGTGGATCATAAACAAGAGTGACTATGTGAGTGTAGGGGCAACTAAGTCTCTGAATGAAATTTATTCAAGGCAATGAAAATTGTGAGCAATTTATCAATGTGAAGACAAATAAGGAAGTGATAAGTTGATGATAAATGGCTCAAATGTGTTTCAAGAAGAATAAAAACGTGATAAATGGGAGATTTGGAGATCAGAACAAATGAATGAATATGATTGGTGGATGACTGAACATGTGAATGAATTGGTGCTTAGATGGGTAAGTGGGTGCATGGACGGAAGGAGAGATTGACTTAAGGATGAAGTGGGTGAGTGAATGCATGTGGGTGAATCAATGGATATATGGGTGCACAGATGCATGGATGGATGGAGAGATTGACTTAAGGATGAAGTGGGTGAGTGAGTGCATGTGGGTGAATGAATGGATATATGGGTGCACAGATGCATGGATGGATGGAGAGATTAACTTAAGGATGAAGTGGGTGAGTCGGTGCATGTGGGTGAATGAATGGATATATGGGTGCACAGATGCATGGATGGATGGTTGGGAAGAGGTATAGGGGAAAGAACAAAGGAGAAAATTCAAGTAAATGAACTAAAAAATAAACATGTGGATATACGATGAGAGTGGGAAAAATACTCTTCCCTAGGGAAGAGCACACTAATTGGCTCTCCAATATCAAGTAGTTAGTCCTGAAAATATAGATACAAGTAACATTATACAGACTAAGCAGGTCATATTTAGGAATATATACATATATGCATATATGTCTAACAGTAACTAATGAAAAGATAAGGCCATGAATTTGAAAGAGAGAAAGGAAGTTTATGGGTGGTTTTGGAGGGAGGAAAGGAAGAAGTATATTATAATATACTTTTTTCATAAATAAAAGAAGAAAGTAAAAAATTACTATCTGACATAATTCTTTTTATAAGCAACAATCACTTATTTATATTTCTTCCTCCAAGATGAAGGATTAAAGGGAATTCAGAAATCTGATGCCATGGCTGAAGGGCAGATATAGGTCAGGGGCTCTCCTTTCTGCTACTAGCTCCACACAGGAGACTGACTTGTGTTTGGGGCTAGATTCCTTTATAAGAGAGGAGGAAAGCCTCGACCAAGACCAAGTTGGCATAATTTGATACTTACCTGTAGTAAGTATATCTGGACCAAGACCATTGTAACCTAGAAAACAAAAGTCAAGCATAAATGCAAGGTGCAGAATGTTCTCATACACCATGCTGCCATTTATGTGGGAAATGGATACATAACCTCATGAACACTTATTATATACTAATGTTCTAGGATCTTACTTAAATATTGTCATCAGGAAAAACTTCCTGATACTTCATTTAGACCCAACTCTTTCCTACCAGCTTCTTAGATGCTTCCAGAATGAGTCCCTCATATGATTTATGTTCATACCTCAAAAGCCAAAGATATATTCTCATCTATGTTATTATCTACTTACCTCATATATATATATATATATATATATATATATATATATGATCATTTGCATCTTATTCCACTTAAAAAATATTGTGTTGAATAATATTATAGTGAGTCTGTGCCTTACTATAAATTATATTTAGATGAATGAGCATGAAACTTATTCATCTCTGGTACCAGAAACAAGGTCTGGTTTTCAGTAGATTCTTGGTAAATGCTGACTTGACAACAAATTAGACATTTAAATTGTGCATTTTTAAGAGGGAAACCATGCATAGATCTTCAGTGGCCAAAGAATAAAATATAAACTCAAAACACCAAGCCTCAGACCAGCTTCAAACTTCACTTCTTAAAATTGTAAGCTGGCACCGTTCATTCCTAGTATCTTAATTTCTTTCTTCATTATGAAGGTATAAGATATCATCTTTCACTCTCCATGGGGTGTAATGCTTGGTACAAATGGTCAATTTGACAATTTAGTATCACCAAGGAGGCCAATTCTGAGGATGATGGTGAGGGAGTTCATAGTCTGGGTCCATCTAGGAGGAATGACATACCTTAACTCTGGACAGCACTGTCTTTTGGCCTAGACTCCTGGATGGATTAAAGTGAGCTAAAGGCCAGAATTTATGTATCTCCTTCTTGACATTGTCCATGATGTGATAGTCTACTTTACCCATCTATGCTTTTTGTATATGCTTATTTGATCATTTGGACAGAAATGAAGAACACAGAAACAGCTGGTATACACAGAAACCACTAGGAACATATGGGAGTATAGAGAAAATAAAGGATGCCTGAGGATAGATACCACAGAGCAAACCACAGACCATACTCACCATTCACATAGAGGCTATGCTTCTCCAGTGTGTAGTTTCCCAGTTGGGTGACTCCATGGCTCAGATGACTCAGTTCTGAGTACAGACCCTGAGCATCCATTCCAGGATGTGCAGGGTCATGCTGGTAGGTGCAGGTGGTACCCACCACTGTGAATGTTCCATTCTTCACAGGCCTTAAAGAGAAAGGTGTAGAGATTCAAGGGAGGTTCTAATGTATAATGTATATGGAAACCCCAAGGAAGAAGAAAATAGCAGAAGATCAAAAGAAGGGATAATTATTGTCAGGCAATAATGAGGGCAATTATATGGAAGTAGAATAACCTGAGGGAGGTCAGTCTGCAACTTGAGTTAAAGGAGCTGTTCTGGAACAAGGATCCAAGCTGTGAATGAAAAAGGAGAAAAGAGAGTAAACGGGTAAAAAATGTAGATGAAGTTAGTTTTGGCATGGGCTTTTCAGGACAGAGGGTCTTACCAGGTGTTGTAGGACATGCTCAATGGAGTTGAACAAGGCTGAGCCACTGATCATGTCAGCTGAATATGGAAGGTTAGAGATGGTGAAGTTGATGGTGAAGGTTTCTAGGTGGTGCCTCATAGCTGGAGGAAGACAGAGAGTAAATACCCACAACTGAGTGTTCACTGTGACACAACTGGAATTCTGCTCTGATACGATTATCCAACACCTACATGGGTGCTGGGAATTTGAACTTTGGTGTTCATGTCTGTGGGCCAAACACTTTTCCCATGGACTCATCTACCTATCCTAAGCAGAAGCTTCTTAATTTAGTACTGAAGTTCATTCTAAGCTGTTTTTTTTAATGACATTAACTTTAGCCTTCAATAACTATCCTTTCTGTAGTAAGGCTTTTTCTTTATGCAAACCCAGGTATAATCAATTCTCTGTATGTATATGCTATTTTTGATAACTGAGTCATTGCTGATGTAATTCCCTATAATCGACACTTTATTTCCCATTTATCTGGATCATCCCTATTTATACGAGGAGTATCAGTACAGGTGGAGTTTTCTCTATAAAGCCCTCTTCTCTATTATATTTCCCTCTGAATTGCCCTCATTGTATTGAAATCATCTGTTTACCTCATGAACATGGTGTTTGCATGACGGGAAGCGTCTAACTTAACTGCTCGTCTGATTTTGTGCTTGTTATGAAGAACCCGGCACTGGGTTCTTCACATCACAAGCTTCCTAGCTCTTATGTGACATGTGACAACTGTGAGAAGTGTGGAGCAAGACGTTTTCATCAAGTGAAATCAAAGGTTCCCCCCCACACCCCACCCAGGTACCTGTATTGGACTCTGGCTGTAGAGATGTTGATGCGGAGGGCAAGATGGTAGTAGCTGGTTCTGGAGCTGTGGGAAAGGCTGTCATCAGAAATGGACAGAGTGCCCTGAAGGGAAGCCCATATAGTACAGCTCCAAGTCAGACAAATCACCCACCAAAGTAAGAGAAAGAGCAGTCATGTGAGTGGAGAAATGAGAAAAACCTGTGAATGAAATTAGTAAGATAGGGTGGTAAGAAGAAGAGGGACTCATCAAAGAGTAAGGGTAAATGTGAGTGCAGAAAATGAAAGGGACTATTGTAAAGAAGAATATACAAATAATAGGTCAAAAAAGAATAGAAAAGAATGAAAACAGCATTTGAGGAGGTAGAAGCAAAGCAGACGGAAGAAAGTACAAGTAAATGAATGAGTATAGTTAGGCAACTAGGCAGATGGAGGGTGTGAATGCATGCTGGGAAGTTAGAGGGATAAATGGACAAATAGAAAGATGGATGGGTGTGTGGTTAAGTTGTTCACAGGGTGGCTGGAGAGGCATATAGATGCGTAGTGGAAGCGCGAGAGAGGAACTGAGTGTCAAATAGACATTTGGACAAAAGAAGATGTGGTAAACGGAAGAATGGATTGACAAATGCATGGGTAGGTAGATAGAAGGATTCATGGATAGATGCATATATCTGTAAGTATATATGCATCCGTAAGTACACAGATGGATGTGAAGATGGATGGATGGATGGACAAATGGATACAGGAAATGAAGGACAAATAAAAAAAGACAGAAGTAAACGATGGATAAGTGGGTGAATGAATATAGAAAGAAATGAAACCAGATAGAATAAATTGTAAAAGGATGATCAGTAAAATGTGTAGATGCATGAATTGACGGATGGGTGGATGGAAATGCAGCACCAGATAAGAGAAATGTTAGGGAAAATGAAAGAATGGATTGCTGAAAAGATAGGTGAGCAGGTTACTGATTTTTAAAAAGCAAAAGTTGCAAATAACTTAAGTAACCATCATAATTTATAACCTGAGAATGGATTCCCTAATGGGGCCCCAGTAGCATTTGTTAATGGGAGGGATAAACTACAGTCACCATCTGACCTCTGCCTTCCTATAACTCTTGTTCCGATGTCTTCCTTTAACCATGAGGAGTATGAAAAGTTCAGAAATCCAATGCTAGGACAAAGGTCCACAAGAGAGGCCTAGAACTCATCTACTAAGACCTTAGCTTCTCTTAGGTGGCTGGTTTGTTCTGAGGCATGCTTTCTTTCTGAATGAAGAGACATACATAGGCCAAAATGCTTAGTTTTATGGATACATACTTGTAGGAGGTACATCTGGACCAGGTTCATTGTAACCTAGGAAACAAAAATTATGCATAAGTGGAAGCACCATAGTGGTTCCATACACCATGCTTTGGTACACGGGGGGCCCCATTTTGAAAATTATTTTGTGTATACTGAGACTCAAACTCATGTGCCCAGATCTGACTTGAATGTCATCATGAACAATTTCTTATTATTTCAATTAGATCTATCTCTTCACACAATTCAATAGCAAGAGAACAATAAGAAATTTAAGCTTCTATACTCCCACGTATGTAGTTTATCTGCAATATTGTCTTCCCTTTTAATCTACCTCTGTTATCTAGTTTGTGTTTACTGAGCACTTACTCTCTGTGGTATTCTATGTAGTAATGACCAAATCAATCTTTACTGCACTGCAGATTACACTGGGACTAGGTACACATGAAAATTATTTGTTCCTGATGGCAGGGATAAAATCTGATTTATAGATTTTGGTAATCGTTGACTGGACAACAAAGTGATGCATTTAAACAGTACAATTTACGAAGGCAGAACCCAAGCCAGTTTTTTTTCTGGAACAGAATTAAAGGGATAAATGTAAACTACAATATCAAAGTGAGGGCATGTTCCTTTAATTCTCTTTGCCTTAGTTTTTCTCTTTGTTAAAATGAGAGTAATGCGGGGTCCACATTGTCTCCTCTGGTCCATAACTGTGTGTAATAATTGATGCTGATTATCAATTTTGCTGGTCTCAGGAATACCTAGGAGACAAACTTTTGGGCATGTCTCTGAACAAGTTTCTAGGTTGGTTTGTGGTTGAAAGATCTGTCTTAATTGTGGGCAGTTCTGCACCATGGGGCATGACTAAATAGATAGAAGAAAGCAATCGGATGATTTGCATTTATCTGTTCTTCTTCCCGACTATTGGTGCTATGTGACCAGGCACCTCACCTTCCTTGTCATGATGAGAGTGATTTCCCTAAATTAGAAGCTATGATAAACCTTTCTTCTCTTAAGTTGATTTTCTCAGGTATTTTCTCTCAAAATAAAAAATGTAGCCACTTCTGAGGCAATGGTGATAGATACATGAGTGTATGTTTCCAAGAACTATTTCTAAGTTGGGGAGGACAGGAAAGACATGGTGTGGGCGGGTAGGGGAGCAGAGGAGAATGGAGGGGAAGGGAAGGTAGGGAATAAAAGGAAGAAAACGATGAGGGGTGGGAGGAAAGGAAAAGTGGAAGAGAGAGGAAGTGAGTTGAGGAAAGGGAAGGAGAGAACTATTTAGACCAGTTTTTCTAATGTTATGCTTTGCAATTTAAAATGCCATATAGGGCATATCTCTTAAAATCTGTCCTTTCTTGGTTTTATGCTAATATGTAGTAACTGAAGCTTAGGCTATTAAATATACAAATGCCTGCTTTTTTTTCCTGTGTAAGAAAACCGTCCAGGAGAAAAGTTAATCTAGTATCAAAGGTGAGAAAAAAAGGCTGACTGTGAGACAAGGGTATCCTCACTATTTCTCCATGAAAGACTGTTCTGTGATGTATTTGGCTAGAACATTACACTGGCAATGAACAACTGGGCTCATGTCTTAGATTCAAAAATCTCAAGCTGAGAATTATAAAGGAGCAGTCTTCTGGGGTGTAGGTGGGTTTTTTTGTTAGAAGCCTGGATTTGAATCCGAATATCTCCTGAAAGAACTGGCAACTGGAAACCTTTGTAGCCTGCAGGAGGACAGGGAGGTTGAGACAGCAAACACTCACCATTGATGTAAAGGCTGTCTTTATCCAGAGAGTAAGGACCCAGCCGGGTGATTCCACGGGTCTGCCAGCTTAGGTCATAGAAAATTGGCTTGGCAGGCAGTCTCAGACTTTTGGGAACCTGGCGGTACGTGCAAAGGGCATCTACCTGGGTCTGGGCACCATTCTTCATTGACCTAAGGTGTGGAGAAAGAGGTATACACTGAAGAGATGTTAACCGTCTCTGTCTCACACTCTATCATCACTCTACCCAACTCATAACCTCCACTCTGATTTTGTTGAAACTGTTTGCTGCTTTGCTCTCTTACGTATTTTCTCAAATTAGTATCTCCACATTTGTGGTTACTCACATCTAAAAGCTTTTCTCTTTGTACTGTTCCTTGAATTACTTACAAAGCTATCCCAACTTTGGTTTCACCTCCTCTACTTTCTCTCCTTTCTCTTTCTTCCCTCTTTCATTTCCCCTTCTTCCTCACCTTCCTTCTATTATTTTCTTCTTCCTCTTTCCCATCTATTTTCTTCTCTCATTCCCCTTTCTCCTCCTCATTTTCCTTCTCTGCTCTTCTTCCCCTTCCCTGCTCCTCTTTCCCCATTCCTTCACCTTCTTCTTCCCCACCTTTTCTCCTGTTCTTCCCTTTCCCCCCATTCAAAGTGTTCTTTATTTTCTTCTTCATCCGTTTCTTCCTTTTTCTTGTTTTGTAGCAATTTCTTTGGCATTGAAACATTCTTATTCTCATTAGAGGTTCATCATAGACTCAAAGTTTTAAAGGGAGGCTCAATACAACCAGAAAACGAAGAATGCAGATGTATCAGAAAGGCTCGGAAAGGTACCAGATTAACACGGCTCCTCCCTTCCAGAAGTTATACAATTAATAAGGAGTGCTGAAGAGAGAAGATTGCCTAACCTACTGAGATACTTTGAAGCTGTACAGAGAGCTTCAGTATCAAAGCTTTTACGAGTTGTTATTCATGTCAAGTTTACAGTAATGGGACTGCCTTTGAGTTGGCCATGCTCCTATAAGTAGTCCCTCAAATTCAAGCCTATAGATAACCCAGTAAACTCATTGAATCACCACATTGGACTATGGTGTGTCATCATTTCCTTCTCGTGGGTAAATAGCAATCTGCCTGCCTGCCACTGTCTTTCAAATTCTGGGATTAAAGGCTTGTGTTACTGTATTCAGCCTTAAGTTTTGTTTTGTTTTACAACAATTTAATATTTTCATGATGCTTGCATCAAAATTAAGCGCTTATATATTCTTGGTAAGTGATCTATAGAGAGGCCATCCCTAAGTCCTCCACAACTGGTGAATTCTAGGCACGTACTCTGCTATTAAGTCATGCCACCACCATACTACTGAGGGATTAATCACAAGTACATTGTTGCTATAAAATAGTAGATTGACTTAAAAATCATCAAATGGCAAAACAAAAAATAGAATGCCTTGATCCTAAGTGCTCCCATTATCACAACTCCAATTCTTTTGTGGGATAATGGGTTGATAAGGGAGAGGAGGGGAGCTGCAAATGGAAACTGTGTCTCACCTCAGAGTGGCTACTCTACAGCCTGTGTATAGGGGGCCAAGGCTGCTCCTCTGAAACAAAGGGCTGAGCTGTAGAGAAAGAAGTGAGTCAGAGTAGGTTAGAGGCTGTCTTCTGCACTAGAAGGGGAATGAAAGTGCCTGAGGGCAGGAGGTAACTCACCAGGTGCTGCATGAGTGTATCTGTGATATTGAACTTGGGAGAGCCAATCTGGCCCATGTCGGCAGAGTAGCGTAGGTTGTTGATAGTGAAGTTTACTGTGAACATCTCCTCACCAACTTTCCCAGCTGTGTAGGTAGAAAGAGATAATGTTAAAAGCTAAAACAGACTTGACAGTAGGTACATGGAGATAGAGGGCATTAATGTGCCATATAGTGGGTCCAAGGGTTACTTTTATGCCTCTCAAGGAACTCAGGGTGACTTGCCAATGGAGACAACTATAGATGTTAAGGGTGTCCTTGACATGAAGAATCCTGATAGACCCACGTTCCATCATCCCACATTCCATATAGGTAGGTTCAGTATAAACAAAAGGTCTTTTGTTTTGTGAGGGGAAAGGCTCATATTATCTGCTCAAGAAGAACTGGTGACTGCTAATGACTATTCTTCTCTTTTTCTCTCCCTCTCATCTCCCTTTTCATTTCTCTTGTAATAACCAGAACCTGGAAACAACCTAGATGACCCTCAACCAAAGAATGGATAAAGAAGATGTGGTGCATTTATACATTAGAGTACTATTCAGCAGTTAAAACAAATGACATATTGAATTTTGCAAGCAAATGGATGGAACTAGAAAACATTATCCTGAGTGAGGTAACCCAGACCCAAAAAGATGAATATGGTATGTACTCACTCATAAGTGGATATTAGCTATAAACAAAATATATTTATTGAGCCTATAGTTCGTGATCCTAGAGAAGCTAAGTAATAAGGTGAACCATAAGAAAAACATATATAGACTCACCTGGAAAGTTGAAATAGACAAGATTGTCTGACAAAATTGGGAACATGGGGGTGCGCAGAGAGCAGAGGTAGAAGGGAAAGAAAAGGGGGAGAAGAGGAGGGATGAAGAGAACTTGAGGGAATGGGATAGTTGAGATAGAGGAAGAACAGAGATGAGAGCAAGGAAAGAGATATCTTGATTGAAGGAGCTGTTATGGGGTTAGCAAGAAACTTGGCTCTAGAGAAATTCTCAGGAATCCACAAGGATTACCCCAACTAAGACCCTAAGCAATAGAGGAGAGGGGGTTTGAACTGGCCTTGATCTGTAGTCAGACTGATGAATATCTTAAATGTCACCATAGAACATTTATCTTCTTCCATTTCTTCTCCCCTTCTCACTCTATTCACCATATACCTTTTCCTCTTTTTCTCGTCTTTGTCTTTTCTTGTTCCTCTCCTCCTTTCTTTTCTGTCCCACTCCACTTCCTTTTTTCTCAATTCTCTCTTCTTTCCTCTTTATTTGTCCTTTTCTCCCCCACTTATTTATTTCTTATACTTCCTCTCTGCCTTCTTCCCTTCCACTTCTCCATCTCTCCTCCTCCCTTCCCTCTGTTCCACCTTCTCTCTCTTTCACCCTTTCTTTTCCTTGTTACTTCTCCTTCCAGACCTACTCCATCTCTCTCTGTCACTTTCCAATCTCTCTTTCTCCTACTTCCTTTATTTTTTATCCTAGTACCAGTACCAGTACAAAAGATGCAGAGAAAGGGGGAGAGAGAGAGGAGAGAGAAATAAAAAGAGAAAAATGTGAAGAAGAAGAAGAAGAAGAAGAAGAAGAAGAAGAAGAAGAACAAAATGAAACCATCTCAATCAACCAGAAGTCACCCAGTAACTTATTCAACAAGGGGTTTAAGACAAATTAAATAAACACTATATAATGCATAGTTGCAAATAACCAAGGACTTTCCTAGCTTTGTTCAGAATTTGTCCGTAATTGCTTCCCCATTGTCTTTCTTCGGAAGACCTGAACCACAATTGATTTTTTTTTGTCACATCACAAATTATTGCTTGCTGAAATAAATTCTTTAATAGAAAAAAATATTATTGTGCCTCAGTTTATCTCTTAAAGACAACAAAGTCAGGTTTGTGGGAGAACTAAAACAAAACACATGCAAGAGTCAGTGTGGTAGGAGATAGTATGTGAATCTACGTCTTTCTCACCCAAGAAGCCAGGGGAGGAGGATGCCACTTCTCTCCTTGAGGTGTTGGGGGAGGTTGGTGAAGTTAAGAGTGATGAGTGCCACCACAGAATGATTGACTGAGTAGCAGATTAAGAGAGAAGCTCCCAACCTGGAACAAAGCCATGAGCAAAGCACCTAATCATGGGGCACTGTTAGAGTAACAGCGTCTGAAGCAGGGAATACTCGGAAACTCTTAAGTTATTAAGACCCTCTTTCTTCCTTCTTCCAAGAAACATGTATTGTGCATGTATGTAGATTCTCCAGTAGTCTCTATGGGCCCAAATATTAATAGAGCATAGTCAATAATCTTCTAATCCTACTAGAGTTCACTTCCAACCAATGAATGAATCAGTTTTTTTGGAAAAAGCACCATTTTGGGGGTCCCTGAAAGTGGAGGCAGAACCTAGACAATGACAGCCAGAAATACTCACTAATGTTAGCTGGGGATGCAGTTCCAAAGTGGTAATCTGTAAAGAAAGAAAAAGTGAGGGACGTAAGAATGAATTATCAAGGACTAATGGGAAAGGAGAATGCAGTCTGTGGGGTTAAAAACAGAGGAAAAGGCAAGAAAAGAAGGAGGAAACAACTAATGAGGCAATGGACTGAAGGTGGGTAGAGCTAGTCATTGACTCTGTGAAGGTTTTTTTTTTCTTTCTTTCTTTCTTTCTTTTTTTTTTTTTTTTTTTGGTTTTTCGAGACAGGGTTTCTCTGTGGCTTTGGAGCCTGTCCTGGAACTAGCTCTGTAGACCAGGCTGGTCTCGAACTCACAGAGATCCGCCTGCCTCTGCCTCCCGAGTGCTGGGATTAAAGGCGTGCGCCACCACCGCCCGGCCCTCTGTGAAGGTTTTACACTTGCTCTTGACCAGACAACTTCGAAGTGGTTCTCAGAAGTGAAACTGGAATATGGATGGGACCAAGAACCCTATTCATTCAAAGCAAGCATTCTACCCACTTTCTCATGGTGTTTTGAGTCATCACAACAAAGAGAGAACACAGACACAAAAGGAAGGAAAATGGGACAAAGATCATTCTAGAAAAAGGGATGAATTGGTCAATACTTTAGCAAAACCTAAGACTCTAAGTGGGGGAAAGCTCATGGCTTAAATGTGGGATCTCACCATTTATGTAGAGACTGTTCTGGTCCAGGGTATAGGGGCCCAGACGGGTGATGCCATGTGTCTCATGGCTCAGCTTCCAAAATAGCTGATCTTGGACTAATCCAGGGCTCATGGGGTCAGAGAAGAAGGTGCAGATTATGTCTACACCTGTGGCTGCTCCATGATTGTCTGACCTGGAAGAAACGCATGAGGCATTGGAACACCGAGGTCAGTTCTAGAGCATTTGGAGCATTGAATACAGGGGGCAGGAGGGAGGAGGCTGAAGATCATGAAGGGAATAGTTATAAAGTTTAAAAGTCCTTTAAACGTTTTAAAGTGTCCTTTAGACACTGGGATCAGAAATAATTGTGTGTGTGTGTGTGCGCGCGCGCATGTGATTAGACTCAGATAAGCAACCTTGGATGTGAGGACAGCTTCCAGGCATCTGCTATCTTACATTGCTGAATCAGGGTCTCTCTATTTTCTGCTGCACCACATACTCAGGCTAGGTGGCTGAGCCATTCCTCTGTGTCTGCGTCCCACCTCATTGCAGGAGTATTAGGATTACTGATGCATGCCACTAAATCAGACATTTTGTGTATTGGTTCTGGGAATCAAACTCATCATCAAGCTTGCATTGCAAATGCTTTTGTGCACTAAACCATTTTGCCAGCCCTGCATCCTGCATTATTTTTCATTGTCTTTTATATTGTTTTGATATAGCGTCATTCATTGGGACCTGTGGCTTTCCAGTTAGGTTATGCTGGCTGACCAGTGAGCTCTAGTCCTCTGCCTGCCTCTTCCAGGAGTTAGTTCTTTCACATTGCTGAATCAGGGTTTCTCTTGTGACCAGTGCTGGGTTTCCAGATGTTTGCCACCACACCTAGCTTATTTATGTGGACTCTGGGGGTTGAGGTCACTTTTATGCTT
Organism: Microtus oregoni; assembly: GCF_018167655.1. NCBI lineage: Eukaryota > Metazoa > Chordata > Mammalia > Rodentia > Cricetidae > Microtus > Microtus oregoni. The sequence continues at coordinate 35,657,479 of NW_024543067.1, forward strand.
CTATGCGAAGCACTTTATCAAATGACCCATCTCTCTAACCCTTTCTAAAATTTTTTGCTTATGCTGAATACAGGAAATTCAGTTCTTCTAAGAGAACCCCCATTTTAAGTAGAACGTCATTTGAATTATCTAGGCTAAACAATTCCTATTAGTAATTTACTAATTGCTCAGTATGTCCTCTATTTCTACTCTGGCTAGGAAGAATGTGTTAGAGAGTCAGGGTAGAGGCTAAAACATGATGATAGAAGCACATGGTCTCTGCTGGCTGCTTCAGGACAGTCCACTCCCTCTAGGGGTCTCACCTGAGTGAAGCCAGTCTGCATCCAAAGTAGTGTGTGGCAATGATGGTCTTATTGAGCAAGGTGTCAAGCTGATTGAAAAAAATAAATAGTTAGAAAATATATAGATGAGACTTTACCAGGGAGTTGTAAGGTAGAGTTAGTGGGATTCTTGGAAGGACTCACCAAATAATGTAAGATCCGCTTGGTGGAGTTGAACTTCAAGGAACCAGGATGTCCCATCTCCTCTGTGTAGTGTAAGTTGGTGATGGTGAAGTTGAGAGTGATGGGTACCATGATAGTACCAACAACTATAGCAGTGGGGAAATAGAGACATTTAGATTTAGAACTGGTATTGGCCAAGGCTGCTTCTAATTCTGTGTGGCATTGTTGGACTAACAGGTTTTGAAGCAGGGGACATTCTGGACGTGTTAAAACATTAGAATTGGAGCCTTTCTTCTTGCATCCAGGAATGATTAATGTGCAAAAAGTTCTGTCACCAACCCCTTAGGTCCAAAGATGAATAAGGAATCATCACCTAAAGTATATTCTAGGGAAGTTATCAAACTTTATAATTTACGAGAAGTTAGTAGAAGGGCAGATAGGAAAATTAGTGACCCAACTAATGACTCTAAAAAGCTCTTTGTAGAAAGCATTATTTCAGAGATGACAAAAAGCATGGCAAAGAGTTGCTAGAATCTAAGCAATAAGGAGAACACTCCAGAAGAGTGCATAGTGAGTTAAAGAAACTTAAAATTACTTCACTATTTCCAGAGGGAAGTACAGGTGTGAGATTTGCAGGAACCTCTGAGCTTACTCCAGAGAGGTAATGGTTAAATAACGCAAAGCCTTGAATGTGACTCATAGAACAAAAAGAACCCCTTGAATGTTATTTAGAAGAAAGGAATTCTATAGATACAATCACGTCATAAAGAATGTTGTAGCTGCTACTTGGGAGACATTAGGAAGCCAGAATAAGCTGGTACATCTTTCTAGGAAAAACATGCTGATATCAATAAACTCTAAATGATATAGATACAGAGAAAGAAAAAGTTTGAGAGTGTCCCCAAAGGGCCAAAAGATGAGATTCGGTGACCGTTGGATGTGGGAGGTGAGCACGAGGATGGGTGAGCACTCTGCCTGTGCTTTTGGTAATTATGAGAAGAATGGTTATATTTGGAGGACAATTTTATCTTCAGGATGAGTGGTTGTGATGGTTACTGTTGATGGTCAATTTGATAGACTCTAGCATCACTTGGGAAATAGGCTTAGCAAACTTGTGTAGAGCTATCTTGTTCATATAAATTGATATGGGAAAACACATTTTAACTATGAGCAGGACCGAATTTCCCTGGATATGGCATCCTATAATGTATAAAATGGAGAAAGGCACTGGAGCACTAATGTGTACTCATGAATCTGTTTTCTAGTTGTGAATGTGATGTGACCAAAGGTTTCAAGCTCCTGCTGTTTTAACTCTCTGATGGACTGTATCTTAAAAAGATAAAAATAAGTCCTTCATTCTTTCCTTGAGTTGTTTTGATTAGGCTATTTTATCATAGTAACAAATACAAAGTAAGTTAGTGGTCAAAGAGAACTCAGTGACATCTCGGAAGTATGTAGACCAATGTTCAGGAGCTCCTTTGTGGTACTGACTGGTATCAGAATTTGGACCCTGAGTAACTAGTTTGCAGAATGAAAAACAAAGTCTTCACTGCAAAGTAGATGAGCCTCGATAAAAGAAACGGTTTGTTTGCCTTTTTGGTACCAATAAGAACATGCATCCTTTCCTACCTGTGGAATTAGTTGTAGATAATGGAGTCAGAGAGGAAGTTGGGAAGGATGTGGTAGTCACAGTTGCTAAGACAAAACAAAAACAAAAAAAAACAACCTAAGATGAGGAATGAAATACAAATTGTGATACATCTTTAAGGAATGGCTGCAACCTGGATGCCTATTTCGAAGAATCTGTGTTTTGTTTTATGGCATCTATTGTTTGAAATTTGATATCACCCTTGGGTTGTGTGCTTTGGGGAAGGGTGGGTGACCCTTACTATCTCTATTTTAGTCTATATTTTCATAAATCTTTTTGAAATCCTGATCAGTTAAACTGGATAGTAGAAAAAAAGGTTGGCTTATCGATATATTCTTTGTTTTAAAAAAAAGATTTATTTATTTGTTATGTATACAGTGTTCCTCTGCATGTATGCCTACATGCCAGAAGAGGGCACCAAATCTCATTCAGATGGGTATGAGCCACCATGTGGGTGCTGGGAATTGAACTCAGGACCTCTGGAACAGCAACCAGTGCTCTTAACCACTCAGCCATCTCTCAAGCCCTGGCTTATCCATATTTTCATATTTCAGGAGATGGGAGGCAACCAGGGGCATGTAGATTTCTGTAATACTCACTGTTCAGGATCATATCTGAGGTTAGATTGGTGTAACCTATAGAGACATGGAAAGGTAATGAGGGAAGAGAGAGATTGTCAACAAAAAGGCAACTTTTGACATGAACCAAGCTCTCTTAAATTACTAGAGTTTCTAAGTTTGTCTTTAGAAAGATGTTATTTCCAATTTTACTTCAGACTATGTTTGCAACTTACCTTTAGCCACAGAACTCACCCAGGCAGGCAGAAAGAACTCACATTCAAACAAGACCTTTTGTGTTGAAGTGGGAGCTCCTATTGTAAAAACTAGGGAGGAAGTACCCTAAGTGGTTGGTTGGGAACTCCATTTTCCTGAGAAGAAGTGCTTATATCTGGAACAATAGCAGGGAAGAGATCTCTGCTCACTCAAGGGTGGAGATAGGGTGAAGGTATGGTGTAGAGACAGTAGGTTCATGGACCCCTTCATTTCCAATGTCTAGGTTGTATATGGTAGAAAATTTCAAACTTTACAGACATCTGAAAGCTTGCTGCTGGAGGTAGTTAATAAGATCTGGTGGGCATAAGCTGCACAGATGGAGGGAAAAGTCTAGGATCAGGTAGAAAGGAGATAAGAAGTAGATGTGGCTTGCTGAGCAGCAATAAAGGTAAACAGCCTGCAATGTGTAAGCTTGGCTGTCAGTTTGATGGGGTTTGAAATAACCCCTGAGACACACCTGGACGTGTCTGTGAAGACATTTCCAGGGGAGTTTAACTGAGCAGGGAAGATGCTCCCTGAATATGGGTAGTACCATTCCATGGCCTTAGGCCCTGAAGTGAATAAAAAGGAGAAAGTAAAGCGCACACCAGCATTCTTGTCTCCTTGCCCATGCCCTCTGTGCCATGGAGCACTACATCTTTTCTCAAACTCTGAGCCAAATTAACCTTCTTTTCCTTAAATTGTCTTTCTAAGGTGTTTTGTTACAGAAAAAGAAAAATGAGCAATACTCATCCCTCACCATTAACATAGAGACTGTCTCGATCCAGAGTGTAGGGGCCCAGCTTAGTGACACCATTGGTTAGCTTGCTTAGCTCCAAGTACAGTTGCTCTCTAGCCGGGCCATGACCTGTGTGGTCAGGGTAATAGGTGCAAACTGTTTCCACTCCAGTGGCTTCTCCGTTCTTCCTGGGACTATGGAGACAGAGTAAAAGTGATAATCATAAATGGTCTTGAGAATTGTTGGAGTGACATACAAAGAGGCCATCAGGAATAAGAGGTCTGGTATGGCTTAGTAGAGATTAAGAGACTGAGTATTTGCTCCTAATTATACATCTTCAGTAACCCCTTCTTAAATCAAGTATTGGGCAATATCGAACAAGCAGAGGCAGAAAGAAAGTAACAACTAGAAGTTGGGGATGAATCCTGTAAAATACTGTCTTCTGGACATGATGTGGCTACTAGACTTATGAACTCACTGAAGCTGTGTTTACTTGCATAAAAGAAGAATCAAGTCAGCAAAACTTCTATTGTATATGAGGATCTTACCCTTTGCTGTGGAACTATCAGCAGTCAATAGCTACTGGAGAAGAGAGAATACTTTTGTATTATTATTTTTATTGAGCTCTACATTTTTCTCTGCTCCCATCTCTACCTCTCTCCTCCCCTTCAACCCTCTCCCAAGTCCCCATGCTCCCAATTTACTCAGGAGATCTTGTCTTTTTCTACTTCCCATGCAGATTAGATCTATGTATGTCTCTCTTAGGGTACTCATTGTTGTCTAGGTTCTCTGGGATTGTGATTTGTGGGCTGGTTTTCTTTGCTTTATGTTTTAAAACCACTTAAGAGTGAGTACATGTGATAATTGTCTTTCTGTATCTGAGTTACCTTACACAAAATGATTTTTTATAGCTCCATCCATTTTCCTGCAAAATTCCAGATGTCGTTATTTTTTTCTGCAGTGTAGTAATCCATTGTGTAAATGTACCGCATTTTCCTTATCTATTCTTCAATCGAAGGGCATTTAGGTTGTTTCCAGTTTCTGGCTATGCCAAACAATGCTGCTATGAACATAATTGAGCTCATGTCTTTGTGGCATGATTGAGCATCCTTTGGATATATACCCAAAAGTGGTTTTACTGGGTCTTGAGGAAGGTTGTTTCCTAATTTTCTGAGAAATCGCCACACTGACATCCAAAGGGGTTGTACCATCTTGCATTCCCACCAGCAATGCAGGAGTGTTCCTTTTTCACCATAACCTCTCTAGCATAAGTTGTCATCAGTGTTTTTGATCTTGGCCATTCTTACAGGTGTAAGATGGAATCTCAGAGTTGTTTTGATTTACATTTCTTTGATGGCTAAGGATGTTCAGCATTACTTTAAGTGTCTTTCAGCCACTTTAGATTCCTCTGTTGAGAGTTCTCTGTTTAGGTCTGCACTCCATTTTTTTTTTATTGAATTATGTGTTCTTCTGATGACCAATTTCTTGAGTACTTTGTATATTTTGGAGATCAGACCTCTGTCTGATGTAGGGTTAGTGAAGAACTTTTCCCATTCTGTAGGCTGTTGTTTTGTCTTGATGACTGTGTCCTTTGCTTTATAGAAGCTTTTATTAATTAAAATGGGGTCCCATTTATTAATTGTTTCTCTCAATGTCTTTGCTTCTGGGGTTATATTTAGGAAGTGGTCTCCTGTGCCAATGTGTTCAAGTGCACTTCCCATTTTCTCTCCTATAAGGTTCAGTGTGACTGGCTTTATGTTGATGTCTTTGATTCATTTGGACCTGAGGTTCAGTTCCACTGGTCCTCCTGTCTGTTTTTATGCCAATATCAAGCTGTTTTCAGAACTGTAGCTCTGTAGTAGAGTTTGAAGACAGGGATTGTGATGCCTCCAGAATTTTTTTGTTTTTTTGTACAGGATTGTTTTGACTATCCTGGGTGTTTTGCTTTTTCATATGAAGTTGAGTACCATTCTTTCAAGGTTTGTGATCAATTTTGCTGGGATTTTAATAGGCATTGCATTGAATCTTTGGTAAGATTGCCATTTTTACTATGTTAATTCTATTTACGCAAGAGCATGGGAGATCTTTCTACTTTCTGGTGTGTTCTTTAAATTTTTTCTTCAAAGATTTAAAGTTCTGGTCATACATGTCTTCCACTTGTTTGGTTAGAGTTACTCTGAGACATTTTATGATATTTTTGGCTATTTTGAAGGGTGATGTTTCTCTGATTTCTTTCTCAACTCATTTATCATTTGTGTACAGGAGGGCTACTAATTTTTTTGAGTTAATCTCATGTATCCTACTACATTACTGAAAATGTTTATGAGTTGTAGAAGTTCCTTGATAGAATTTGTGAGCTTCCTGATTGGTGCTGACAATCAAATGTGGGTCTTTTAGAAGAGTATCAAGTGCTATCACCTCACTGAACCATTTTCAATATTTTAGAAATAATAAATAACTACAGGGTTATATGTCATTATGAAATTATCTAACAAAGTGCATTTTAGTGCTTCTTCTCCCATCAGTTCTGTCTCCTCAACCCTCTATCATCCCAGATATCCCTTTTCATAAAATATAAAATAAAATAATGAAAGTGGGTTAATTTAAGATGTGAGTTAGCCAGAAATACTCTTAAGCTATTAGCCAACCAGTGATTTAATTAATACAGTTTCTATGTGGTTATTTTGGGGCTGAGCAGCCAGGAACAAACAAGTGGCCTTCTCACTACACTTTTCTAAGCTTTTCTCTAACTGCTTTTTTTTTCTCTGATTTCTTGGTCATTATATACCTATCTCGAAGCATGAGATGTAATCTCTCATTTTCTCCTTAATTCCTATACTTTCCTAATCTTCAAATCTTTCAATATTATCTCGTGGTTTCATTTGCCCATCTACAAAATAGACATAGTGATGTTATTGGCTTTTTAAAAAATCTGCATAAGATCAAGCCAGTCACACCTCTAGAGTGGATGGGGAGTAGCTCATAAGCAGTCATTACAAGGGGAGGCACTATGGTAGTTGATGGTGGTTAGAGAAGTAGTCAGTTTTCTTTGATGGTATAGCTACTAGCAGGTGGCCCCATATTCATGCACATATGAACATTACTAGTTGGACATAGAGGCATAAAGTAAAGAAAAGTAGAGGTTATAAAGTTGGGTAAGATACATGTTGGGGGATATCTGGATAGGGAAAATAAGGGATGGATATGACAATAAAATACATATGTAAATGATCGCCCCAAAATACATATTTAAAACACAAAATAATAGTGGTTGGAGAGATGGCTTGGTGGTTAAAAGCACTTACTGATCTTCTAGAGGTTCCAGCACTCACATGCCATATCACAGCAGCCTATAGCTTCAGTACCCTATTCTGACTTTCCATGGATAGCTGGTTCTCCTCTGGAGAATTCTGATTAATATAATACTATTAAATATCCTACTGTACATAGAACAGCCACATATAATAATGGCAATTTGGCAATTTCTCTTTCCTATACCCTAGTGTCTGAAACATGCTAACTGCTTGTTGTGTGTGAGCCATCAGGAACAGTTGAATAATTCTTGGAATCTACATAAAAAGAGTAGAACATCTTTTTGTAAAGGATAGAGTATGTCCCTTATGAAAGAGTTTCATTCATAATTTCTAGTGGTTTTGCAATATTAATCACAAGAAACTATGCTGGGATATGAGGACCATCTGGATATAACCATCTGTTACTGTTATTCCACTTATCACCAGGATTGATTTGGATGATTTGTTTGGTTAAACAGGTATTCACTTCTTCCATCAGCACCCATGTACATCCCTTCCAAGGCTGTATGCTTAAAGACAATGATTTTCACAAATTGGGGAGGACTGGTCTTCAATTAAGGGCATTGGAATAGTTGTGCTCCCTTGGAAAGAACAACCAAATAAGTTATGAAGAAATACTGTTCTGCATTTAAATGTTAAGTATCCCCTAGGTGTTCACACTGTACAGGCATGATCCCTAGGGGGAGCTACTGGGATGGGGGAATGTTGAAGCTGAATGAAAGGTCTTTAGATCACTATAGGGTGTGTTGTCAAGAAAACTGTAAGACTGCAGCTTGCTCATCTTTCTCACTTTTACTTTTTGCCTGGACAAGGTTAATTTAGGTCTGTTGACACTCCATGAGTCAAAAACTATAATCCATCTGATTGTGGATAAAGATGACTCTAAAACTGTGATCAAAATTAAACTTTTCTCTTAGGTTTGCGATGTAGCTCAGTTGGTAGAGAGCTGATGTAATTAGTATGCATGAGACTTTGAGTACCATTTTTCTACCACCATATACAATGGGCCTGGTATTATAGACCAGTAATCCCAGCACTCAAGAGGTAAAGACAAGAGAATAACAAGTTCAAGGAAACACACTAAATTGTTGCAAGCTTCAAAAACAACAACAACAAGCCAACAAAAATCAAACTATCAAAAAGCCCTTTTTCTTTGTAAGTTAATTATTTCATGGATTTGTTTTGTTTTTTTGGATTTGGTTTCGTTTGTTTGTTTCTGTGATAGAAACTAATACAAACTATATGAGAGATTTAAGAATGAGAGAGTATAAAATCCGGCCTAACCCAGGGGCTGCAAAAAGGTTGAGGCCAAAAGGAAGACCTAGTCATAGAGAAGTGTATGTAGAAACTTCATCATGTTTTCCTGGGTGGTTTTCTCTATAGGTCTCACCTGAGTGAAGTCAGTCTACAACCAGAATACAGTAGGCCAATGCTGCTTTTTTGGAACAAAGATTTGAGCTGCGAAGAAAAGAGAGGACTCAGTTAAATATACAGTCTGGGTATGGAAAAGGGGGAGAGGGCAGGAGAGAAGTGAGATTGTAGAAGAGGTGGGATGGGGAGACAGTGGGTGTGGCAAGTGGGGATGTGAATGAGACTGGGAATGTGAGAGAGGCTGCAGAGATGTAAATCAGTTAAAATCTGTAGCAAGGGTACTCTTGAGTGTGGAATAAAGGATGTGGGTGTGGACCAGTGGCAGGGTAATAAAGGCAAGTGGTCACGGTTTTAGTTGGACTGTTGGGCAGGTGAAAGAGGACAGAACTAGAGTGAGCTGGTAGGCCTTCAGTGACTGTGTCAAGAAAGGGATGATTGGGGATAAGAGAGATGGAAGAGGAACTAGTGGGTGTAACAAGAAAAAAGTAGGAAGGGTTGGGATGGGTGGGCCCAGTACCGATGTGGGCAGATACCAGAATGAAGGACAAGAGGGGGAAGTATGCAGTGTGAGACAGGGGCGGGGGTTAGTGAATGGATTGGGAATTAAGAAATTAGTGTGGCTGGAGCAGGTGAATAGAAGAACTATGGCTAGTGCAAGGGATGTGAATACATCACCAATGATAAGGGTAAGAAAGGTAGATAGGGATAGAGTGGGTAGGTTATCAGTTGGCAAAACAAGAGGTTGTCAAGGCTGAAAAGAGTGAGTGGGGCAAAAGGTAGCAAGACCTATGTGGTAGGTACGAGTAAGTATAACAAGATGGGAGTTTTAGTGGGGCTGTAATGAAGGGGTGGGGAAAGGCAGATGAGCAATTCTTCAATTCACAGACAAGCAGTAAGTAGATGTGGTTAGGGAGGTATAGGAAGAATTGGAATGCGATCCATGTATTCATATCTAGGGCAACAGTTCAGGATGTCTCTACCAGAATTAAAAACTATCTTATACAATAAAGGATTGTCTGGAAGCATTACCATCCCTGACTTCAAACTCTATTACAGAGCTACAATATTGTAAACAGCTTGGTATTGGCATAAAAACAGAGAAGTCGACCAATGGAATCGAATAGAAGACCCTGACATTAACCCACAAACCTATGAACATCTGATTTTCGATAAAGGAGCTAAAAGTATACAATGGAAAAAAGAGAGCATCTTCAACAAATTGTGCTGGCAAAACTGGATGTCAATCTGTAGAAGAATGAAAATAGATCCATATCTATCACCATGAACAAAACTCAAGTCCAAATGGATTAAAGACCTCAATATCAGTCGGAACACACTGAACCTGATAGAAGAGAAAGTGGGAAGTACTCTACAACACATGGGCACAGGAGACCACTTCCTACGTATAAGCCCAGCAGTACAGACATTAAGGGCCTCGTTGAATAAATGGGACCTCCTGAGACTGAGAAGCTTCTGTAAAGCAAAGGACACTGTCACTAAGACAAAAAGGCAACCCACTGACTGGGAGAAGATCTTCACCAACCCCGCAACAGACAAAGGTCTGATCTCCAAAATATATAAAGAACTCAAGAAACTAAACCGTAAAAGGCTAATCAACCCAATAATAAAATGGGGCACTGAGCTGAACAGATAATTCTCAACAGAAGAAGTTCAAATGGCCAAAGGACACTTAAGGTCATGCTCAACTTCCTTAGCGATCAGGGAAATGTAAATCAAGACAACTTTAAGATGCTATCTTACACCTGTCAGAATGGCTAAAATAAAAAACAGCAATGATAGCCTTTGCTGGAGAGGATGTGGAGAAAGGGGTACACTCATCCATTGCTGGTGGGAATGCAAACTTGTGCAACCACTCTGGAAAGCAGTGTGGTGGTTTCTCAGGAAATTCAGGATCAACCTACCCCTGGACCCAGCAATACCTCTCTTGGGAATATACCCAAGAGAGGCCCTATCATACAACAAAAGTATATGCTCAACTATGTTCATAGCAGCATTGTTTGTAATAGCCAGACCCTGGAAACAACCTAGATGCCCTTCAATGGAAGAATGGATGAAGAAAGTATGGAATATATACATATTAAAGTACTACTCAGCAGTAAAAAACAAGGACTTCTTGAATTTTGCATGCAAATGGATGGAAATAGAAAACACTATCCTGAGTGAGGTAAGCCAGACCCAAAAAGAGGAACATGGGATGTACTCACTCATATTTGGTTTCTAGCCATAAATAAAGGACATTGAACCTATAATTCACGATCCTAGAGAAGCTAAATAAGAAGGTGAACCCAAAGAAAAACCTATAGGCACCCTCCTGAATATTAACCTTCATCAGGCGATGAAAGGAGACAGAGACAGAGACCCACATTGGAGCACTGGACTGAAATCTCAAGGTCCAAATCAGGAGCAGAAGGAGAGAGAGCACGAGCAAGGAACTCAGGACCGTGAGGGGTGCACCCACACACTGAGACAATGGGGATGTTCTATCGGGAACCCACCAAGGCCAGCTGGCCTGGGTCTGAAAAAGCCTGAAATAAAACTGCACTCGCTGAACATAGTGGACAATGAGGACTACTGAGAACTCAAGAACAATGGCAATGGGTTTTTGATCCTACTGTACGTACTGGCTTTGTGGGAGCCTAGGCAATTTGGATGCTCACCTTACTAGACCTGGATGGAGGTGGATGGTCCTTGGACTTCCCACAGGGCAGGGAACCCTGATTGCTCTTTGGGCTGATGAGGGAGGGGGACTTTATTGGGGGAGGGGGAGGGAAATGGGAGGTGGTGGCGGGGAGGTGGCAGAAATCTTTAATAAATAAATAAATTTAAAAAATAAAGAAAAGAAAAGAAACGTGTGTGGGCATTAGTTGGTGAAGTAGCAGAGGGGCATGGGTACGGATGGAGCAGATGGGCCGATCATCACTGCCTAGAACTAGATACAGGAGGGCTACACTTGAAGAGCTAAAAGAGACACCAGTGAGTGGGACAAGAAGGCAGAAGTGGAGTGGGTGGATGGAGTACCAGTGTGCTATGCGGAGGAAGAGGGTGTGACCAGAGAGAGCAGGTGAGCCTTAAGTAGGCAAGGCTGAAGGTAGGCAGAGTATCATGAATATAACACAAGGGATGCATGTGGTGGATGGTCAGTAAAACAAGAAAGAGAAGTGGATGAGGCTTTAATGGGTGAGTGGGGCAAGAAGGGGGCAGCTAAGGCTGGAGTGGGGGAGCAAGACCAAAGGTGATGGAGTGGGTGAGGCGAGGGAAGGGAGCAGGAGTCTCACCAGAAGCTGCAGGACTTTCTCCACTTTGTTGAACTTGGCATACCCTGGGCCCCACATATCCTCCGTGTATGGTAGGTTGGTAATAGTGAAGTTAAGAGTGCACAGCAGTGGAGCAGAGCTTGAGGCTGTAATTAGATTAGGAGAGAAGTTAAGTCCTGAGTCATATCGGAATTAGATCTAGGGTTTAGGACACAGTCTATATTCATATCACTGTGATCCATGTATTCATATCTAGGGCAACAGTTCAGGATGTCTCTACCAGAATAAAAAAAAAAACCAACTTATTTTGAATGATACAAATAATAGTAATTAAACACTGATGGCAATTAAAATATCAATATCAATGTGCTTTCAGCCTTGGTAAGATAGCATGTTTTGCAACAGACAGCAGTTACTACAGGGACTCTTAACTAGTCAAAGTGCTGAGAATAAGTGTTCAGTAATTAGATATGAATAGAACAGCTATCTATATCACCTCCTGAAAAGCCAAGGTAGTATCACAGAAGTGCAGGAAGACGGAAGGTAAGAGCAGGATGGGGAAGAGCCCTGTAGGATATGGTCTTCAGGACACCACATGGCGGCAGCACTTAACTCACAGCTGCTTTCACCCATCCAAGAGTGGGCCTAGCGAAGTTCTAACATGAATGGAGGAGGGGCTCACTAGCCCATCTGGTTCTGAGGAGCTATTGCAAGTAAGAGTTTCTGGGGGTGGTGGGAAAGACAAGCTCTTCAGTTGTGTGGCTACTGGTAGATCACAGATGCCTCTATCACTGCTTTGGATTAATTCCCTTCTTTTACTGTTGATCCCCTTCATGCAACAACATGGCAGCTCTACATAGCTTTATCCATGCAACATTGCCATGTTTGCTCACTCCTCCAAGCAGGATCAATTATCAGCT